>NC_136415.1:50125571-52525571 GCF_051521515.1 Lactuca serriola
AGCCAAAAAGTAGCTGATAAGCTAGCTTATAAGCTAGCTTTTTGAAAAGCTACTTAGACTAGCTTTTTAGGAGCTTTTTTAAATTTTCCAAATACACCCCTTAATTAATTATAGAAACACATATTCTTACATGTCCTTTTATGTAATTTTATATATTTCAGCTAGCTTTTCAGCTAGTTTTACCAAACGTTATTTTTTATCAGCTAGCTTTTCAGCTATCAACTAGCTTTTTATTTAACAACTAGCTTTTCAGCCATCAGCTAGCTTTTCAGCTAGTCCGCCAAACATAGCCATAATTAGAGTGAAAATTTGAAATTTGAAATTTTAAATAGATAATTAATAGTTTGACAAGTGTCATGATAAGTGATATATAATATTAATGAGGAGTTTTAATTGTATGACACTTGTCAAAATGAGATTAAACATATTCTTTTATTAGAATAGAGATATATGGGGTAATAAGTAGCTTTTAAAGTGAAGACTTGATCTTTTCAATTTACCATTTATATGATGTGTACACATGCATGATAACGTATATACACTTTGTATGATTATATGTTAATTATCCAGTTTATTGGTTTATTTTCCATATTTGCCACCAATTTCAAATCGTCATTTTTTTTCTCTGTTTATACGTTTTAAAGCATTTACATATATAATTGTTAATGTTTATTGATTTTAAATGTTGGTTTATTAATTCTTAATGATTAATTTATCTACCTTTTAATGAGATAATTAAAAAATCAATAAACAACCGGGTACCCGGTACCGGAACCGGTTCCGGCGGTTCCGATTCCGGTTCTGGCGGTTCCGATTTCGGTTCCAACATTCTAAGAACCGCCGGTTTCGGTTCCAGACAATTAGGGCGGGTACCGGCCTATGCTCACCCCTAATTTTGGCTCAAGCCATTTCATTTTTGTGTTAAAAAAATGGTATTTACATTGAAATAGAAAGAAAACAAACTACAAATTGTGTTACAATAAACGTATATCTTATCCTAAGACATCAATTTTACATTGGGCATAGTTTGAATAAGATAATATAAATACGTAGGTATATCGTTTTGAGCCCAAATTTTAATCCAACTACCACTTGTCTTTGGTCTAGTCTAACAACGACCTATATAAGGGCAAGCAGTGCAACTTGAATGAAGAAGACGACAAATCAGAGAAAAGATGGCAACGTTAGTTTCAGATTCCCGGACAAAAGATTGAAACACAAGACAAGGAGACTCGATGTTTCACGCCTAAATCCTTTTTTTTAACAGTCAAATTAGAAAACTATCCACGTGTTAGCGATTTACTTGACACTATGGAAAAAAATGATACAAAAGACGGTTGTTAAAATTTAAAACAACATTAGAGCTTCTAGACTTTAATCAAGTAAAAGAAAAAAGTTTGATAGTATTCAGAATATCATCTTTTCGCCCCGGCTTCTCCTCAAACACCATATAATTAGAAAATCTCCATAAAGCCCAACAAGTATCAAGAATCACGATTTCCACTTTTATCCTTTTTGTAACATTCCATAAACATCATCTATCCAAGAAAGTCGCTCACTTATGGAAGTAGAGTTATAAAACACAACATCACACCAATTCTACATGTCGTCAAACCTCTTTCGCCGTCTGACATAGGAAGAAGACACGATCTAAAGACTCAACTCCCACGCCACAAGAAGGACATTGAATACCCATCAACTCCATTCCTCGAAGGGACAAACCCAACCTAGTAGGTAACCGGTCTAACAAAGTTCGCCACATGATAAAAATTTACCTTCCTAGGGACCGAGTTACACCATTTAGTTACAAGAACCCCCTCTCCTAAAACAGTGCCATCAATATGTATTCTAATAAAGTTTACAAGAAATAAAAAAAGCGAGACATCTAAACCCCACCACCTTTTATATATATCATTAGAAAGGTTGACTTGTTGCAAAACAAAGGGTAGTTGTATAAATTGTTCTTTTTCTACCCCCACCCTTACATATCTCCTCAAATTCCAAACGTCTCTTCCACTTTGCAATTCAAATCTAAGTCAAGCTGAAAGATCATGTTAAAGTAGTTTGTCGAAGTGTTATCACATAACCATCAATCTAACCAAAACGAATTTGATTCCCCGATTCAATCTTCCACAGAATAATGGACTTTTGAACTATATTATGATCGTTCAATAAGTTTATAGAGCCAACAATCTTAGCCCAAATTCATGCAATTTTACATCCTTCCTCCATATCTAAGCTTCCATTAGGGCCATGCATGACCTTTATGACCTGAACAGATGAACTCATTTAGCACTTAGGGGATTAATGAAATGCCATTTCCATTTGTAAAGAAGAGCATGGTTAAGAGAATTAAGTTCCCAATCTCTAAGCCACCCTTATTTCCCAAGGAAAATGGTCTTATCCTAGCTAACCCACATAATTTCCTTTTCCTTTCCATCACAACCCTGTAAAAAAATTACGCATAAATCCCTTTAACTTTTTCAAAATTCTTTTCGACACTTTGAAAATGGACATGAAGTAAATTCTAAGGTTCCTAAGAACCGACTTAAAAAGAGTAAGTCGACTTCTTATAGAAATCATTTTAGTATTCCAAGTAGCCAATCTACCTCTATATTTATCCACCGTTGAATCTTAAGAGGGCATCTGAACCATATTCGATCCAACCGCTAATCCGAGATAAATAAACGGAATATTACCATGGATACATCTCGCTTAACTAGCTGCCTCCTGAATCTCTTGATTATCAACACCAACACCAAAAAGTTAGGACTTATTCACATTGATTTTCAGGCCTGAGGCTAAATTAAAACATTTGAGCAACATAATTATATTCTCCAAATCAATTCTACTCCACTCAAACAAAAATAACACATCATCAACATAAAACAAGTGAGAAACTTGTAATTAAGAATTCCCTATGAAAGCACCTCTAATGAGATTACGAGAAATCGCTTCTTCAATAGCCACATGAAGACCCTTCATAATTAAAATGAAAAGAAAATGTGATAAGGGATCACCATGTCTCAAACATCTGAATAAAGAAAACTCGCAAGTTGGACTTCCATTAACCAGTATATACAATCTAGATGAAGACAAACATCCACTGAGCCATCCTCTCCATACCTGGCCAAAACCGAGGACCTCCAACATATGATTAAGAATATTCCAATTCAAAGAGTTGTATGTTTTTTCAAAATCGACATTAAAGATAAGAAATTTCTTATTTATTTATTTTTTTTATACCGAGCGACGATCATTAAAGGTCCATGAAAAAATTGACGACCTTTAGCAAAATTAAATTGCACATCGCTCACCAAACCATCCACCACCTTAGCCAAAATCTTGGCTACAATCTTATATCGCACCCCTATTAACACAATCGACATGTATTATTTAACCATAGTTGGGTTCGAAACCTTTAGAATGAAAGTAATAAACGAGTAACTACACCCATTCGGTCGCGTACTTGTTTAAAAAAGTCTTTCATGAACATTGTAAAGATTTATCATAAGTATCAACGACAACAAAATAAACTTTTTAGATGCATTTTCACTATTTAATTTTCAATTTTAAATATCATGCTAGAATTCAAAATACGAATCAAAATACTAAACAAACATTTTTTTTAATTTAAAACTTTTAAATATTTTAAATGTTATACTAAATCAACATGTTAAATAAACCAAAAAAAATTCCAAAATTGTTTTTCTATATTAAATGAAAATTTTCCGTATAAATAGTTTTTAAATTAATTAACAGTAACAATATTTTAAAAATAAAAAACCTTAAATATTACATTATGTTATCTTACAAAAAAGTTAAATAGATAATTAATCATAACGTAACATTACAAGTATTTGGTTTTATTTACACGCTGGCAACAAATAACAACTATTAAATGGTATAATTTTAATAAATCTTATAGTATTGTTCAAAATTAATATAAAAATATATAACAAATTAGTATAAAAATTGATTATTTTATAACATGTATTTTTTAACATCAATAACATATTTATAGTTAACATCAATAACAAATTAGTATAAGAATTTATAATTAACATCAATAACATCTTTATTTTTTAACATGTACTTTATAAATTTTAATTTTATAATTTTATTTTATGTGGCATACGATATTCTATAATTACATAAACACATGATTTTCTGCTGCGATTTAGTTCCTTGTTAATCAACGACCTTTAAATGATATTTGCCATTAAAAAACAACAAACATAAAGGAATGAACTCATTCTTTCATATACAAATTTAAGAAAAATAAATAAAAGATTATTACACAAATGTACATCAAAGTGGAAGCCTATCCTTCTCTTTATCTTTAATAAACAAATGTTACTTTTTTTTTTTTTTTTTTTTTAAATCTCTTATAAATTTTGATATTTGTCATTTTGTAGTATTTTTAGAATAAATAATATGCACACGCTATTTATAGATTTTTTCAAATTTTAAAATTAAAAAGTCACATGATACTTACATTATATATATATATATATATATATATATATATATATTATAAAAGAAATCTAACTATTTCTAAAAATAGATTGATTATAATAATAATATTTTTTTTAAGACGTTCAAATCTATAAGCTTAAAATACAATTAATTAATCAATGCATAATTAGTTCTCGCATGATTTTGACCTAGCTCTTTAATTCCCCGATTTTACCATTAATTATCGCTTGATTTTGATCACACCCCTTCAAATAATAATGCATAGATAGTCAAACATCTTATAATGCGGCTCCTTATCGCCCACATCTCGGATATCTGGTGTTATGTTATCTTCTCCGTTATACAGTCTCTCCCTCTCTGCTCTCTGTTTCACTGCCCTCCTCCGTCTCTCTGTTTCTCTCTAAGAAAAACCCTGAACGCTTCCATCTGACAACCATTTACCACTATAACCGGACATTTACCGCCACCAAATCATCACCATTAAGCAACCATGATCGTCGAATGGTATACAATATCATACTCTTGGCCTTGGAACAGTCGAAAGCGTCAAGTTTGAAAGAATTCTCACACCCTCGACAACGTAAGTATTAAATTATATCGTTTCATCGTTTTAATTTTGAGGCTTTTTTTCCCGAATGGCAGGGTTTTTTAATCGGGGTAGAGATAAACAGAAATATGAGTGAAGGGAGGCGCAGGAACAAAAATCAAAGATATTAAGATGAGCATAACCAAGAACAAAAATTCCGGTGATTTATTTTTTCCAATTTCAGTTTTATCCCATTTTAATCAAAACCTCTCCCTCTCACCATCAATATATTCTTTATAGTTGTGTTTCTATTTCTATTTTGGAATTTGTTTGTTTGAAAGATTTGTGTTTTTTTTAGGGTTTTAACTAAACATTAGGATCTGGTTGTAGAGAATGAGTTCATTTTTTTGGTTGTTCTAAATTTATATAATTTCTTTCTTTTACTTAATCTTTATAAAAAAAAAGTATTGGTTTAACGGTATGAGTTGTTGTTGCTCCTTATGATAGCGTTCCTTGCCTATCTTGGATGATTTTGCCTCTTCTCTCTTTTCCCTCTTCATCAGAAATAGTGGTACACCATTCAACCTCCCACCTCAATCGTTTTTTCTTTGATTTCCTGTTTGCCAACTAAGATCTGTATTTTTTTAGTTACTAATCATTTGTTTTTGGGGAAGGTGAACTGAATGGAGGTGCAAGACTAGAAATCTAAAGGATGAAGGTGAACAAGACGTTTAACGAAGATCTGATACTTCATTTTTCTTCGATCTTTTACCCTCTTTTTTATGATCTGTAAATGGAACCATGAAAGGAAAGATTTGTGTGCTTTGATTCCATTTGCAGGTATAGTTTTATTTCAAAATTTTGGTTCATGATGTTTCAAATGATGGTTGGAACACATGAATTTGATTTCCATGTTTAAGCTTTATTTAATCTATGTGTATATATGATCTGTTTAATGTGTATTTTTCATTGTGTGTTTGTCTAATAGTTAAATTTTAAATAAAGGGAACTGAAAGCTTAATTTATGCCTTGGCTTTGGAGGGAAACAAAGTTTCACCAACAAACTTTAATAAATCCTTATTTGTTTGCATCCTTGTTCTATAAAGGTTCCATAATTACATCAGTTTTGGTTTTACATGTTATTATAAAAGATTAATTCTCTCTATATATTTCATGTAACCATTTTTGTTGCTTTGTGGATTTCTAGGAAAATTTGAGGTGCATTCAAAATTTGAAATCAAGGTTCGCTTATATCCCTTTTTAGCTTATATAAGAATCTTTGGCATGCATTATATGCTTAATTAGAATCTTTTTTCATGCGCTTATTCTTTGATGCATGATTCTTGACCGAATCTTTTATGAAATGAAGTTTCTAGGATTATGAAACTCATCAGGTGTTGGTTCTATAGTAGTATGGGTTTTCATGTGGTGGTGAGTCTGTCTACCCTACCATTTTCATGCTTACAAAGGTCATTATAAACATATTAAGGTAGGTTGAATTGATATGTGCAAAAGTGAGATGATTTGATAATTGATACTAATGTTATTATTATTAATATATTTGGAATGTTTTGATACTATTTATCTGTAAAGGTACTTTTATATATATGAAATACATTTTAGAAAGATATCATTTTGTCTACGTGTTGGTACATTTGATTATATCATTAATTTTTTAATAAAATATTTTGTCTATGGCTTATATGAGTAGAATGTATGCTGATGAGAAGAATAAAAGGTGAAATTATATGAAAAAGTCAATTATAATTCATATGTCCAAATTTTTTGATTCCAAAGTTCTCTTTTTGTACTCTTAAATGTTTTTTCATTCGATATAAATAATTATTTTTTTTGGATTGTAATTTGAAAAAGATTGAATAATAAAATTGTATTATAATTATCCATAATATATATTATTCTCATGTGGTTATTTGAAGTTTTGGAGGTTTGACTCGTGTAAAATTGTATTATAATTAGCCACAATTTTTTTCGTTGGTTTCTTTATTTTTTTTTCTTGTAGTTAGTTGTTGATGCTTTGATACAAGAAGATGGAGTTGTGAAATATGGAAAGCAGATCCAGAACAGAGTATGGAAACATAAAATGTGAGTAGGTTATGTACTGTGTAGTGCTACCCACACTGAAAGTCGCCATCTTTTCGGGGAGTTTTAGTTGTGTTATAAGTTGATTAAGGCATGATCTTATGATTGTTATACAATATTATTAACAACTTATTTTTCTCACATGAATTCTATTATTTACTCATTGCTGATCCTAATCTCTAGTGGATGCTTTGTGTGGCCGGTGAAAATTTGTCGAAGTCAAATTTTGGTTAAATCCAATGGCACGCAAACATATATTGTCCATATCGATCAACAATACATGTTTTATGTAGCAATCATAGAAAGCAAGTTGGTTATCAAAATTTGCTGATCCTAATGCGTGTGTTATGTATTTGACAAGAATCATAAAAAAGAACTAGCCCAACATTAAGCAAGAGATAAACTATTTTTTTAACGAACTATTCACCAAAATGAATTAATCACTATCAGGAACTGTTTACCGCCGCTGCTTTGTGCGGGTAAATGACTAGTATATATATATATATATATATATATATATATATATATAATATTTATTGTAATAAATTAAATATAAATATGTTTCTTTCTTCCTTAGTATTTTTAAAAATACACTTTAATATTTAATATTTTTTAAGAGAAAATGACAAAAATAGCCATTTATACTAATTACATTACAAAAATAGCCAAAAAAAATCGAAGTTACAAAAATAACCTACAATTTCACAGATGGAAATGCCCCATCTGCGAAATGACCATTTCATCTGCGTATGTACAAGCACCTAAAGCACAGCTGTGCTTTAGGTGCTTGTACATTCGCAGGTGCTTTTAATTTTTTTTTTTAATTTTTTTTCTCTATATACAGGGGTAAAATCGCAGATGGAATAGCTCCATCTGCGATTTACTCTCATTCTATCTGCGAATTTGTGGTTTTTTGATGTTGTTGTTGTTGTTTTTTTTAGTTTGACTATGAAATGAATTGGTTTGACTACGAAATCATGTTGCTATATAAAAAGTTTTGTAGAAAATTATCATTTTGGTTGTTATTTGTTTAGGAACTTTCTCTAAAATTTGCTCAAAAAAATGATTGAATATTTGGTTTGTCTTGTAACCGGTGGGAGATGGCAAGTTAATGGAACTAATCTGGAATACATATGTCCACAGGGAGGTATTTCTGAATTTGCTTTGATATTTTCTGAGTATATTAGTTATGCTGATTTTGTATCTTTGGTAAGAAGCAAAATTGGTTTGTTAGACAAATATAGAATTAGTTTTCGTTTCCACCATCCTAAATTAAATTATTATATAGCTATAGTTGAAGACATGGATGTTAGAATGTTGATAAACGTAATCAAATGTAGTGGAGGAATGGCTGTGAAAGTGTTTGTGGTGGTTGATGAAGTTGAGGAGGTTAATGGGGGTGGTGAAATTGGAAACCAACTTGTTGGTAATTTATGCAGTTATAAAGGGAGCAACGATCCGATAGGTACTTTCAATACTCCTAGTGTACCTCAGTTTCACAGTGTTGCTAAAAATGTTAATGTTAGTTATTCACTTATTCACTATGTGGATCCTGAGAATTACAAGTCTGTTGGTGATGATGATGTTGGTACATATCTTAATCATGTGGGTGGTCGTTGTGATGATGTTGCCGAACAAGAAGTTAAAGTTATGAATAGGCGTGTGGTAGATAAAACTAAAAAGAAAAAAAATTCAAGTAAAAAAAATGAAATAAATCATGTTTACGGGCATTATGTTGATGTTGGTGATGTACGTTTAGATATAACCGAGCTACAAAGCAATTCCGATAGAGATGAGTTGGGTGATGAAGTTAAAGCTAAGTTTCCCGATAAGCTTTTTCACGGTATGCCCCCTGTACCAGCATGCCCATTTGATATTAATGAAGATATCCCAACACAGATGGTAGACATGAATCTTCAAAAGATTCAATGTGAGAGTATATTTAAGAACAAAGAACCTTTAAAGCGGTGTATTGGTAAAAAATGTCTTCGAGAAGGTTTCCAGACGAGGACAAGTAGATCCACCAAATCAGGGTATGAAGTTGTGTGTGTTTCGAAAAAAAATTCTTGGTTACTAAGAGCAAAAGCAATTAAAAATTCTGATGGACTTTTCCAAGTGAATAAATTTGTTGATGTACACACATGTTCTTCAACATTGTTGCAACCTAATCATCGACAAGCAAACAAATATGTTTTGGGTGAATATGTTGCTGATGTTTTGGCTGAAGACTATAGTAGAGTTTATCGGGGAAAAGAAATTGTTAATGATATGAATGCTCAATTGAATATCAATATCTCATACCATCAGGCATGGCGTGCGAAACAATATGCATTGTTGTCGTTAAGGGGTACGAAAGAGGATTCTTTTACCAAACTTCCGGCGTATTGTCACAACTTGGCCAAACATAATCCGGGTACTGTCACACATATTAAAACAGATGCTGATGATCGCTTTGAGTTTTTGTACATCGCACTCGGTTGCTCGGTTAGTATTATCATATTATATTAATTTTTTAATATTTATTTTGGTGTATTTGAATAGATATACAATGTATTGTAGGTACGCGCTTTTGTTAATTTTTGTAAACCGACCCTAGTAGTAGATGGAGCTCACCTAAAGGGCGAGTTCAAAGGTACCATGTTACTTGCAGTTACTAAGGACGGACAAAACCAAATATTACCGGTTGCATATGGTATATGCAAAAATGAGTGTACCGATTCTTGGACATGGTTTTTTCAAAAACTACGTGATTGCATAGGAAATATGCAGGAGCTTACAATTATATCTGATAGGTCTCCATCTATAGCAACATCCGTTGCCAACATTTTTCCTCACGCTCATCATGGAATATGTGGTGTCCATTTATATTTCAACATAGTATCTAGATTCGGCAAGAGTAAGACAGTTAAAGGAATTTTTTGGGAGGCGTGTAGGGCGTACACAATTGATGCTTTTGATGCTGCCATGGATGTTATGAAAAAGACAAAAGAACCAGTATGGGAGTACTTAAAAAGTATAAATCCAGAAACTTGGTCAAGGGCATATTTTAAAGGGAACCGATACAATCTTATGTCGTCCAACAGTGCGGAGTCTATAAATGCATTATCTAGACACGCACGTAAGGTGCCAATACTTATGTTGAACGATTTTTTTCGTGCTACAATGCAACAATGGTGGTTTCAAAGACGTAACTTTGCAGGTATTAAGTAAATTTGTAATATTAATGTTTTATTAATTTTGATGTTATTGATCTTAACTTCTTCATTTTGGCTGTTTTTTTAGCGGAAGCAACAACAATACTTACCCCTTGGGCGGATGAAGTTGTAAAAGAAAACAAGAAAACTTTTACCAAATGGGATGTTCGCATGATCTCAAATACGAAATGCGAGGTCAAAAAGGGGGCACAAAATGTGATTGTTGATTTTCAACATATGACATGTACATGTAGGCATTGACAACTTGATGGGATACCTTGTGGTCATGTCATAATATGTTTAACAGTGAACAATTACCAAGACTGCTCGAGGTTTGCATTAAATGCTTACTTTACCGAAACACTGAGGAAAACATATGAGGAATCAATAAACCCTCTGCCAAAGCCATCCGAATGGGAGATCCCCGATGATTTGATGATTGTTAAGCCACCTATAATGGATAAACGTCAGCCAGGTAGGCCAAGAAATACAGACCGCATTCCATCCCAAGGCGAGGGTCCAATTATAAAAGTGTGTTCTACATGTGGTCAACTAGGACACACGAGAAATAATTGTACTGGAAGGGTGTCCGGTAGCGGAGCACGTCACATAATTTCTACTGCAGAAATGACATTTAATATTGGTGGTTCAGCGGGTTGCTCACAAACCTATAACGTTGATTTTGATATAAAACAACCTTGAAATCAAGAGTAATGATGACTTGTTTACTTATTATGTATTGTAATATTTTTATTAACTCTTACAAGACATTGCTATGCTTTCATATTTTAGTTAAGTTTGTTGATTATAACAATTAATGAAGCCTTTATATTATAAAATATAGTTTGCAGATTTTTTTTTACCAGTTACAACATGTTATTTAAAAAAAACAACAAACGATCCTTTTGCAACCTAATCTGTTTCATGATAATATTACAACAACTTTGTAACTAATTTTTAAACTCAAGGAACTGCAATGCGTACTTCTCTTTCTCCATTGTTATATAGTCATCCCTAATTCTCATTTTGTCTTCCAAACGATCCTTTTTTACCATAATGTGTATCAACTGCTCATCCTTCTCAGCAAGCCGTTTTTCAGTCGTTTTGATTGCCTTCTTACTCTTTTTTATCCAATCTTTATGCTCTTTGATTGTGTTTTTATTGAGGTCAATCCATTCTTGAGCTTGTTTGCATTCCGATTCAATATCATTAGCAAGTTGAGTGAGAAGTCGGGATGACTCTTTGTCCTCTTCTTGTTGTTCTTCAACCTTCTTTAATTCTTCAAAATTTTCATGTGACATATATGGCCCAGATGAAGAGGGTGTAAAAAAAGGGTCTACCGAATCACAGTAGTAACAATCTACTTCGTTGCATGAGCAAACTTCGAATTTGTGTGAGGAACTCATAATAAAGTCGACATTGTAATAAACTGGAGCTATAAGTGGTATTTATACATACTAGACAGTAATGACAAGTCCAACTTTGAAATGACTAGACAGTAATGACAAGTCACTGTAGTAACCTGCAAATCGTAGTGGGACCCTTAAGTGACAAGACATAAATGACAGTTTGACATGATAAATCACTGCATAAAGCTGAAAATCGTAGTCCAAATGTAACCATTTCATAGTCAAAGTATTAATTCATAGTCTATTTATTTATATAAATAGATGTTTAAGATCTAAAAACCAAACACCCAAATCACCTAAACGAAACGAACTCCCATTATTAGAAATGTCGTCGAATGCAACAAGTTCTTCGAATGAAGTACCTGGTTCCAATTCTAAAAGGCCATGGACGACAAACGAGGTGTTAGTTCTAACACGATGCTGGCTAAGTGTTAAGGATGGTGTATCGTTACTTGCTCCCCCGCATTGCCTAATTGGTGATGAATGGACTCGCATAACATCTTTGTTTAACCATGAGATGGGAGAAGGACAAAAAAGAGAAAAATCAGATGTTGTTACTAAGTGGATGAATGTAAAGGAAGAAGTGACATGGTTCAATCGAGCATGTAATTATGCGAAAAGTAACCCATGGAGTTGTGTGAGCATGACGACAGAGACTTCGAATATGAGGAAGTTTGGAAGGTTGCTAAAAATAAACAGTATTTCATGTAGACCGCTCTAATTTCTGTTAAGAATAACCCATGGAGTTGTGTTTTACGTTAATGCTTTGTTCGTATTATGTCGTTGTTTTTCATGTAATTGTTGTAATGTTTGTAATGGTTCATGGAATCCTTGTTAGTAATGTATTCTAATGTATTGTGAAAACTAATGCAATGGGCATTTATTAATTCAAATTAATCATACAAGTTGCTCACATAATAAACTAATATAGATTTTAAACAAACGAAATACATACGAAATACATGAAAATAACCTAGTACATGAAAATAACCTAGTACTCACATAATAAACTAAAATAGATTTAAAAAAAACGGGATATATTTCAAAATATTCCAAGGGGCTTCAAACTGGAATTCCAACCCGTTACTTAATGACTTGTATTCCTCCTTAGCAGCTTCCAAGATGACCTCCTCAGTAGCATTTAAACGGGTGTCGTCAATTTTGGTATAAAGATCGTTGAATAATAGAACTTCGGTTTTCATTTCATACCATCTTGCTAAGATGTCTTGAAACGACCCAAAAATACGACCCGAAAATTTCGTTTCTAATATAACCCAAATCATAAAACGGAGTATATCATAATAAAACCATGTGTTGCAAATCTCAAAACCATACTAAAATACAATGAGAAAACGGTGTCATGACTGTATCAAAACATATCTAAGATAGCTGATCAACTCCCAGGATAAAAACTGTAGCTGTGGTGTGTGCGATGCCATCAACCCGAACTCTTCCCTTTGCTTGCGGAAGTACTTGAAACCAAAACTGAAACTATAAGCACGAAGCTTAGTGAGCTCCCCCAAACTACCACATACCACACAATAACATATAAAGCACATACTGGGCCTTGCCCACTGCATCGGACCGAAATCCGGCTAACCGGGGCCTTGCCCCCTACATCGGACCGAAGTCCGAAGCTGACTGGGATCTTCATCCCCTACATCGAACCGAGTCTGAAGCTGACTAGGACATCGGACCGAAGTCCGAAGCTGACTGGGACCTACGTCCCCTACATCGGACCGGAGTCCGAAGCTGACTGGACCTCTGTCCCCTACATCGGACCGAAGTCCGAAGCTGACTGAACATAGCATAAACATATCAACTGGCATAAACACGTATCCTGTCTGAACCACGAAGACATCAAACATAATAACTACTAGATCGGACCAAGGTCCGAAGCTGACTGCTAGTTAAACGGGCCGGCATTGTGGCCTTAGACCCGTTCCTACTGAAGGGAAACTCACCTCGTGAACTGGCTGCTGTGTGAATGGCTCTGGAAGCTAACCGCTGCTTCTCCGGTATCTCACCGACTACAAGTCCATAAACACACTCAATCAAATACTAAACATTGCACTGGGGTAAAATGACTCTTTTACCCTTGGTCAAAGTCAACCCACAATTGACCTGACTCGCCGAGTTGGGCCGCCAACTCGCCGAGTCTCTAATCTCATTACACAACCCCACTCGTGGCTACTCGTCGAGTATGGAAACGACTCGACGAGTACTCTCTCGATCCAAGAACTCAAACAATTTGCATCCGACTCGCCGAGTCATATGAACAACTCGACGAGCTGTTCTTGAGCTTAAGAAGATTGCCTTGGACTCGCCGAGTTGTATGAACAACTCGTCGAGTCCCTCCATTACTGAATCTGATCTCCAACTCACTGATTCCACTCTACTACTCACAGGCTTCCACTTGTCATCACTCAAAAAGGGGAAAAACGGGACTCGCGACTTGACTCGCCGAGTCGTTCTTCCGACTCACCGAGTCACATCCATTCAACTACTTTAAACTCGATTCTGCTTGAATCCATCGCATACAAATGATAGATCTGAGTCCAATAAGCTGATCCACCACGTAAAGTCACCAACTTTACGTGTACATACACATGAAAAAGGAGATATAGGCTAAAAAGGCACTTAAAAGAGTAGATCTAGGGTTCTTATGCAAGGCATCTCCAAAAAGGCAACAGATCCGGGCTTTACAACTCCTAAATGAACAGAGCTAGGGATATCTCGTCCCATAAAGGCATCCATACAACTATAGGGCTTAGAAAATGCATCAAACTAGCCCTAGAAGAGTTCTAATGAAGATTTAAAGCATAAAACAGAAGGAACCCGAGAAATACCTCAATGAACTCTGATTTGCCCTTGGATCTTTGCTCAACACCTCTTCTCCTTGCTCCTTTCTTCTTCTTCTTCTTCAAGCCTTCAAAATCCACACACAAAATCACTTAAAATGGATAAGGGATGGATTAGGGTTTCTCACAGCTCTCTGAGGGTGAAGGAGGCGGGTTTGGGGCACAAAGCATTGCTTAAATAGTGAGCAACCCGGGGATTTAGGGTTTCTTCCAGACAGGCAGACTCGCCGAGTCCCGAATACGGACTCGCCGAGTCGCCAACTAACACGTGCACGAAAACTCGACCCTACTCGACGATTCAGGCCACAGAATCACCGAGTCCCTCAATAAAACTTCTAAATAAAAACCACGAAAGCATCATACCAAAGACGGGGCGTTACAATTCTCCCCCACTTGTCTCAGACTTCGTCCTCGAAGTCTGCTGCGGCTGAATCTGCAAATAACTCTGGGTAATGCTCTCTCATTTCTTCCTTAGCCTCCCACGTCCACTCAGACCCCTTCCGGTGCTGCCACTGCACCTTCACTAACTGAATTGCCTTGCTCCTCAAGGTCTTTGTCTTCCGGTCCAGAATCGCGACCGGCCTCTCAATATAATTCAGGCTGCTATCAACCTGAATATCCTCTAGGGGAACAACTGCTGACTCATCCACCAAACACTTCCTCAACTGAGACACATGGAAAGTGTTGTGGATCTGGCTAAGCTCTGCAGGAAGATCCAACCGATAAGCAACCCGACCCACACGGGCCAAAACCCTGAAGGGACCAATGAACCTGGGGCCCAGCTTGCCCCTCTTCCGAAACCTGATGACACCCTTCCAGGGTGAGACCTTCAGGAGGACCATATCACCCACCCGGAACTCCAAGTCTGAACGCCTCCTGTCGGCGTAGCTCTTCTGCCGACTCTGCGCATTCTACAGTCTACTACGGACCTGCTGAATCAACTCGGTCGTCTTGAGCACCACCTTTGTGCTCCCAACGACTCGCTGACCGACCTCACCCCAACAAATCGGGGTCCTACACTTCCTCCCATAAAGCATCTCAAAGGGAGGTCGATCAATGCTCGCATGATAACTGTTGTTATACAAAAATTCTGCTAACGGAAGATACGTATCCCAACTGCCACCGAAGTCTAGAACACATGCCCTGAGCATGTCCTCGAGGGTCTGAATCGTCCTCTCACTCTGCCCGTCCGTCTGAGGGTGGAAAGCGGTGCTGAAATGAAGACGAGTACCCATCTCGTCGTGAAACTGCTTCCAGAATCTGGATGTAAAACGGACATCTCGGTCTGACACTACCGATACCGGCACTCCATGACGTGCCACGATCTCACGCACATAGATATCGGCTAACTTTTCTGCTGATATACTCTCCTAGATCAGGATAAAATGAGCACTCTTCGTCAACCGATCGACTACTACCCATATCGAATCCACTCCTCGTGCGGTCCTGGGAAGCTTGGTGATAAAATCCATGGTGATGTCCTCCCATTTCCACACGGGAATGTCTAACGACTGCATCTTGCCGTGAGGCCTCTGGTGCTCCGCCTTGACCTTCCTGCAGGTCAGGCATCTCTCAACATACCAAGCGACATCATGCTTCATACAGGGCCACCAATAATCGGGTTGGAGATCTCTATACATCTTCGTCGCCCCTGGATGGATAGAAAATCGAGACTTATGAGCCTCGTCCATCAACACCTGTCGTACTCCTCCCCAGTACGGTACCCACACTCTCCCATGAAGTGTCAGCAATCCCCTACTGTCATAATCAAACGAAGCTACTCGGCGCACTATCCTTTCACACTTTTGCCACTCCTCCTTGAGGCCCTCACCCAGAGCCTCCTTGATCCGCTCCAACAACGGAGTAATCACTGTCATCCTCAAACACAAATCTCTGATAGGTGCTGCCGACACTTTGCGGCTTAGGGCGTCGGCCACCACGTTGGCCTTCCCTAGATGGTAAAGAATCTCGCAATCATAATCCTTCAGCACATCCAACCACCTCTTTTGCCTCATGTTCAGACTCGACTGATCCATAAGGTACCTCAAACTCTTGTGATCCGTGTAGATAGTACAACGGACCCCATAAAGATAATGCCTCCAAATCTTGAGGGCAAACACAATCGCCCCCAGCTCTAAATCATGGGTAGGATAGTTAGCCTCGTGAGGCTTCAACTGCCTCGAGGCGTAAGCTATCACATGGCCTCGCTGCATCAACACTGCTCCCATACCTGTGATTGAGGCATCACAGTAGACTACGAAGTCCTCTACTCCCTCTGGCAAGGTAAGGATCGGAGCCTCGCACAACCTCTGTCTGAGGGTCTCGAACGCTGCCTGCTGCTCAGACCCCCAACGAAATACTACCGACTTCTTGGTCAATCGGGTGAGCGGCACTGCTATCTTGGAGAAATCCTGAATGAATCTCCGGTAATACCCTGCCAACCCTAGGAAGCTCCGAATCTCAGATGGAGACTTCGGGACCTCCCACTGCATCACGGCCTCTATCTTGGCCGAATCCACCAAAATACCCTTCTGGTTGACAAGGTGACCAAGGAACTGCACCTCGCGCAACCAGAACTCACACTTGGAGAACTTTGCGAAAAGTTTCTCCCTCCTCAAAACTTCCAACACCTCCCTCAGGTGCTCCTCGTGCTGCTCCTGCGTCTTGGAATATACCAAGATATCATCTATGAATACTATCACTGACCGATCCAGCATCGGCCTGCACATGCGATTCATGAGATCCATGAACGCGGCCGGGGCATTGGTGAGCCCAAATGGCATCACCACAAACTCATAATGACCATACCTGGTCCTGAAAGCAGTCTTCTGCACATCCTCATCCCTAACCCGCATCTGATGATACCCGGAGCGTAGATTGATCTTGGAGAACCAAGACGCTCCCTGAAGCTGGTCAAACAAATCATCTATCCTCGGAAGTGGGTAACGGTTCTTCACCGTCACCTTATTCAACTCCCGGTAATCTATACACATACGATGCGACCCATCCTTCTTCCTCACAAACAGGATCGGCGCTCCCCAAGGCGAACTGCTCGGCCGAATGAAACCCTTGTCTAGCAGCTCTTGCAGCTGCGTAGACAACTCCTGCATCTCAGGGGGAGCTAGGCGATACGGTGCCTTGGCTATCGGAGCCGCACCAGGAATCAGGTCGATCCTAAACTCAACCTGCCTCTCAGGAGGTATCCCCGGTAAATCCTCGGGAAATACATCCGGGAAGTCTCGCACTATCGGAACATCATCAACTGTCGTCTTGCCCTTCTCCCGGGCATCCAAGACATACGGTGCATAACCAGCGCAACCCTGCTGAAAATAGCGCCTCGCCCTTGCGGCGGAACAAAAGGTCGGTCCGCGCTGTGGCCTCTCGCCCTGAATCACTAACTCTCCCCCACTGGGAGTGCGAACCCTCACTAGCTGAAGCTCACAATCAATCACCGCCCCATTGGGGCATAGCCAATCCATGCCCACAATAACCTTATTCCCTCGCAGGGGAATAGGAACCAGGTCCACCGAAAACTGCTCATCAAACAACTGAAGAGAACACCCTCTATGCACTCTGCCAACCCTCACGGTCCTGTCATCTGCTATCTCAACCTCTAATGGACAATCCAGCTCCCCTGAAGCTCTGCTAAATCTCTTGCTAAGCGCAAGCGATACGAATGATCGGGTAGCCCCCGAATCGAATAATTCCATAGCAGAAATGCCGTTCACAGAGAACGACCCTATATAAAACATACAATCATAAACAATAATCAATCAATAAAATAAAGAGATGAAGGGAAGATACATACCCGTCACCACATCAGGAGTCACTCGCGCCTCCTCTGCTGTCATCTGAAACACTCTACTCTTCGCCACTGGCGCCTCAGCTCGGCCCTGCCGGCCATCTGTAATCCTCAAGGTAGCAGGGGCAGGTGCAACCACCTTCCCTACTGCAGCTAAACTCGGACATTGGGACTTTTTATGTCCCCTCTGATTGCACTGAAAGCAAATCAGATCTGATGCTGCAACAGCAGTAGCAGGGGCCGTACAATCCCTGCTCAAATGCCCAGTTCGACCGCACTTGAAGCAGCCGGAACTCCCTGCCTTGCACACCCCATCATGCATCTTCCCACACCTGCCACATCGACTGTGGCTCGGCTGAGACCTGGACCTGTGATCTGAAACCTTGGGCTTCTTGCCCGAACCTCCTGAACCCGAAACCGCCTCCGGTTTCCTCTTCTTCTCCATCTCGAGATCAATCTCCCTCTCTCGAGCCCTAGCAATCATGTCGTCCAGCGTTTTACAGCTGGACCGGCTCACAAACTGGCGGATATCGCTCCGCAACATCTCATGATAACGGGCCTTCTTCATCTCCTCATCGGCTGCATACTGAGGAACAAGAAGAGCCCTCTCCCTGAACTTGGCGGTGATCTCCGCCATGGTCTCTGTAGTCAGGGTGAGGTCCTGAAACTCTCTGGCTAATTACTGCACCTCAATAACTGGTGCAAACTCCGCCCTGAACCTGGTAGAGAAATCAGCCCAGGTCATGGCATCCAATGCTGCATCATCTCCCATAGTATGTCCGACCTCCTCCCACCAATCCCGTGCCCTGTCCTTCAGAAGACAGGACGCCAATCTGACCTTGTCCCCCTCGGGACACCTGCTAGTGCGGAACGCGTTGGCCACATCCGCCAACCATCTAGTACTCGCTATGGGGTCCCGCGCCCCATGATAGTCTGGAGCTCCACATGCCCTGAACTCCCTGAATGTAAGTGTGCACGACCCCATCATGGCCGCCACCTCGGCACGGAAGGTGCCCAATCTCTCGTCCATCAGCTCTAGGATACCCTCCTTGATCGAACCGAAGATCACAGGAGTCTGCTCTAAAATGATACGAGTAATCTCTGAAGAAAGAGACTCTCAGGTCTGCTCATCCATGTGCTCGTTCCCCGAGCATGATCTTGATCCCTCCCCGGCACCTCCACTGCCGGCTGCTGTCCTCGGACGCAAAACCACCATTCTGAAACACATCATAGCAATATCAGAAAACTGAAATATCTCAAGGGATCATTGATACTACTACTAGCTTCCTGGTCTTGTCTCGACCTTCCTTAATTCGAGTACGGATCCTCTGCTTTCAGTAGTACGGGCCCATACTACCTTCCACATCTATCCGTACTTTCCTCAAGAACCGCCTTGACTCCACCAAGTCACTTCTACTACTACTGATCTCTGCTACTCTCATCCTAGGCTTGCCCTAGGGATATCGCTGACTCCACTCATACCAGTCCTCAGCTGCCGAAGGCCTCCTTGTAATGCTGATTAGCCACCACCTGAATACCATCACATGCAATGAGGCTCGGATAATCCTTCGAGTAAAAGACTCGTCCTTACAACGGTTGGACTCAGACAAGAGCTGCGCAATAGGGCCAAATCCAACACTCTGAGATTATTCAACCCTGATCACATGTGATGTGACGTATTCACCTAATGGCTAACTCCCACCACTCAGAGTCCCACAAAGCACAAAGCAAGCAACATTCGGATAAGGGAAACATACTCAGGCAAAACTATTCTCATAACGAGAAGCTACTCTAGCATATAATGCTAAGCTCGCGCTACCAGGCATAACCTAAACAGGCTATCCTACTGCTGTCTACTCAATACTAGCATGCAATTCTCATAAAGCTGTAACACATATAGCAGGCACATAAGGCATCCTCCTAGATCCTTAGTCCTATACTAGCATGCTGTTCGACTGAAACTGGAACAATTAATCATAAAACTTGTATTGGTAATTTGGGAGTACTTACTTGAGCTCGGCTGATCGCATGCACCACACCCTTATCTTGTTTAAAAATGTCTTTTCTTTCTAAGTGCTTTTCAAAATCTCATTCGAAAACATTTTTCTTTTTGAAAATCTTTTTATCTTTCCCTTAGTTTGAGTTCAGATGCACCCGGAGGTGTATCCGAATCCCTTAAACCAGGGCTCTGATACTAACTTGAAACGACCCGAAAATTTCGTTTTTAATATAACCCAAATCATAAAACGGAGTATATCATAATAAAACCATGCGTTGCAAATCTCAAAACCATACTAAAATACAATGAGAAAACGGTGTCATGACTGTATCAAAACATATCTAAGATAGCTGATCAACTCCCAGGATAAAAACTGTAGCTGTGGTGTGTGCGATGCCATCAACCCGAACTCTTCCCTTTGCTTGCGGAAGTACCTGAAACCAAAACTGAAACTATAAGCACGAAGCTTAGTGAGCTCCCCCAAACTACCACATACCACACAATAACATATAAAGCACATACTGGGCCTTGCCCACTGCATCGGACCGAAATCCGGCTAACCGGGGCCTTGCCCCCTACATCGGACCGAAGTCCGAAGCTGACTGGAACATCGGACCGAAGTCCGAAGCTGACTGGGATCTTCATCCCCTACATCGAACCGAGTCCGAAGCTGACTGAGACATCGGACCGAAGTCCGAAGCTGACTGAGACATCGGACCGAAGTCCGAAGCTGACTGAGACATCGGACCGAAGTCCGAAGCTGACTGGGACCTACGTCCCCTACATCGGACCGGAGTCCGAAGCTGACTGGACCTCTGTCCCCTACATCGGACCGAAGTCCGAAGCTGACTGAACATAGCATAAACATATCAACTGGCATAAACACGTATCCTGTCTGAACCACGAAGACATCAAACATACTAACTACTAGATCGGACCAAGGTCCGAAGCTGACTGCTAGTTAAACGGGTCGGCATTCTGGCCTTAGACCCGTTCCTACTGAAGGGAAACTCACCTCGTGAACTGGCTGCTGTGTGAATGGCTCTGGAAGCTAACCGCTGCTGCTCCGGTATCTCCCCGGCTACAAGTCCATAAACACACTCAATCAAATACTAAACATTGCACTGGGGTAAAATGACTCTTTTACCCTTGGTCAAAGTCAACCCACAGTTGACCTGACTCGCCGAGTTGGGCCGCCAACTCGCCGAGTCTCTAATCTCATTACACAACCCCACTCGTGGCTACTCGTCGAGTATGGAAACGACTCGACGAGTACTCTCTCGATCCAAGAACTCAAACAATTTGCATCCGACTCGCCGAGTCATATGAACAACTCGACGAGCTGTTCTTGAGCTTAAGAAGATTGCCTTGGACTCGCCGAGTTGTATGAACAACTCGTCGAGTCCCTCCATTACTGAATCTGATCTCCAACTCACTGATTCCACTCTACTACTCACAGGCTTCCACTTGTCATCACTCAAAAAGGGGAAAAACGGGACTCGCGACTTGACTCGCCGAGTCGTTCTTCCGACTCACCGAGTCACATCCATTCAACTACTTTAAACTCGATTCTGCTTGAATCCATCGCATACAAATGATAGATCTGAGTCCAATAAGCTGATCCACCACGTAAAGTCACCAACTTTACGTGTACATACACATGAAAAAGGAGATATAGGCTAAAAAGGCACTTAAAAGAGTAGATCTAGGGTTCTTATGCAAGGCATCTCCAAAAAGGCAACAGATCCGGGCTTTACAACTCCTAAATGAACAGATCTAGGGATATCTCGTCCCATAAAGGCATCCATACAACTATAGGGCTTAGAAAATGCATCAAACTAGCCCTAGAAGAGTTCTAATGAAGATTTAAAGCATAAAACAGAAGGAACCCGAGAAATACCTCAATGAACTCTGATTTGCCCTTGGATCTTTGCTCAACACCTCTTCTCCTTGCTCCTTTCTTCTTCTTCTTCTTCTTCAAGCCTTCAAAATCCACACACAAAATCACTTAAAATGGATAAGGGATGGATTAGGGTTTCTCACAGCTCTCTGAGGGTGAAGGAGGCGGGTTTGGGGCACAAAGCATTGCTTAAATAGTGAGCAACCCGGGGATTTAGGGTTTCTTCCAGACAGGCAGACTCGTCGAGTCCCGAATATGGACTCGCCGAGTCGCCAACTAACACGTGCACGAAAACTCGACCCTACTCGACGATTCAGGCCACAGACTCACCGAGTCCCTCAATAAAACTTCTAAATAAAAACCATGAAAGCATCATACCAAAGACGGGGCGTTACAATTCTCCCCCATTTGTCTCAGACTTCGTCCTCGAAGTCTGCTGCGGCTGAATCTGCAAATAACTCTGGGTAATGCTCTCTCATTTCTTCCTCAGCCTCCCACGTCCACTCAGACCCCTTCCGGTGCTGCCACTGCACCTTCACTAACTGAATTGCCTTGCTCCTCAAGGTCTTTGTCTTCCGGTCCAGAATCGCGACCGGCCTCTCAATATAATTCAGGCTGCTATCAACCTGAATATCCTCTAGGGGAACAACTGCTGACTCATCCACCAAACACTTCCTCAATTGAGACACATGGAAAGTGTTGTGGATCTGGCTAAGCTCTGCAGGAAGATCCAACCGATAAGCAACCCGACCCACACGGGCCAAAACCCTGAAGGGACCAATGAACCTGGGGCCCAGCTTGCCCCTCTTCCGAAACCTGATGACACCCTTCCAGGGTGAGACCTTCAGGAGGACCATATCACCCACCCGGAACTCCAAGTCTGAACGCCTCCTGTCGGCGTAGCTCTTCTGCCGACTCTGCGCATTCTACAGTCTACTACGGACCTGCTGAATCAACTCGGTCGTCTTGAGCACCACCTTTGTGCTCCCAACGACTCGCTGACCGACCTCACCCCAACAAATCGGGGTCCTACACTTCCTCCCATAAAGCATCTCAAAGGGAGGTCGATCAATGCTCGCATGATAACTGTTGTTATACGAAAATTCCGCTAACGGAAGATACGTATCCCAACTGCCACCGAAGTCTAGAACACATGCCCTGAGCATGTCCTCGAGGGTCTGAATCGTCCTCTCACTCTGCCCGTCCGTCTGAGGGTGGAAAGCGGTGCTGAAATGAAGACGAGTACCCATCTCGTCGTGAAACTGCTTCCAGAATCTGGATGTAAAACGGACATCTCGGTCTGACACTACCGATACCGGCACTCCATGACGTGCCACGATCTCACGCACATAGATATCAGCTAACTTTTCTGCTGATATACTCTCCTAGATCAGGATAAAATGAGCACTCTTCGTCAACCGATCGACTACTACCCATATCGAATCCACTCCTCGTGCGGTCCTGGGAAGCTTGGTGATAAAATCCATGGTGATGTCCTCCCATTTCCACACGGGAATGTCTAACGACTGCATCTTGCCGTGAGGCCTCTGGTGCTCCGCCTTGACCTTCCTGCAGGTCAGGCATCTCTCAACATACCAAGCGACATCATGCTTCATACAGGGCCACCAATAATCGGGTTGAAGATCTCTATACATCTTCGTCGCCCCTGGATGGATAGAAAATCGAGACTTATGAGCCTCGTCCATCAACACCTGTCGTACTCCTCCCCAGTACGGTACCCACACTCTCCCATGAAGTGTCAGCAATCCCCTACTGTCATAATCAAACGAAGCTACTCGGCGCACTATCCTTTCACACTTTTGCCACTCCTCCTTGAGGCCCTCACCCAGAGCCTCCTTGATCCGCTCCAACAACGGAGTAATCACTGTCATCCTCAAACACAAATCTCTGATAGGTGCTGCCGACACTTTGCGGCTTAGGGCGTCGGCCACCACGTTGGCCTTCCCTAGATGGTAAAGAATCTCGCAATCATAATCCTTCAGCACATCCAACCACCTCTTCTTCCTCATGTTCAGACTCGGCTGATCCATAAGGTACCTCAAACTCTTGTGATCCGTGTAGATAGTACAACGGACCCCATAAAGATAATGCCTCCAAATCTTGAGGGCAAACACAATCGCCCCCAGCTCTAAATCATGGGTAGGATAGTTAGCCTCGTGAGGCTTCAACTGCCTCGAGGCGTAAGCTATCACATGGCCTCGCTGCATCAACACTGCTCCCATACCTGTGATTGAGGCATCACAGTAGACTACGAAGTCCTCTACTCCCTCTGGCAAGGTAAGGATCGGAGCCTCGCACAACCTCTGTCTGAGGGTCTCGAACGCTGCCTGCTGCTCAGACCCCCAACGAAATACTACCGACTTCTTGGTCAATCGGGTGAGCGGCACTGCTATCTTGGAGAAATCCTGAATGAATCTCCGGTAATACCCTGCCAACCCTAGGAAGCTCCGAATCTCATATGGAGACTTCGGGACCTCCCACTGCATCACGGCCTCTATCTTGGCCGAATCCACCAAAATACCCTTCTGGTTGACAAGGTGACCAAGGAACTGCACCTCGCGCAACCAGAACTCACACTTGGAGAACTTTGCGAAAAGTTTCTCCCTCCTCAAAACTTCCAACACCTCCCTCAGGTGCTCCTCGTGCTGCTCCTGCGTCTTGGAATATACCAAGATATCATCTATGAATACTATCACTGACCGATCCAGCATCGGCCTGCACATGCGATTCATGAGATCCATGAACGCGGCCGGGGCATTGGTGAGCCCAAATGGCATCACCACAAACTCATAATGACCATACCTGGTCCTGAAAGCAGTCTTCTGCACATCCTCATCCCTAACCCGCATCTGATGATACCCGGAGCGTAGATTGATCTTGGAGAACCAAGACGCTCCCTGAAGCTGGTCAAACAAATCATCTATCCTCGGAAGTGGGTAACGGTTCTTCACCGTCACCTTATTCAACTCCCGGTAATCTATACACATACGATGCGACCCATCCTTCTTCCTCACAAACAGGATCGGCGCTCCCCAAGGCGAACTGCTCGGCCGAATGAAACCCTTGTCTAGCAGCTCTTGCAGCTGCGTAGACAACTCCTGCATCTCAGAGGGAGCTAGGCGATACGGTGCCTTGGCTATCGGAGCCGCACCAGGAATCAGGTCGATCCTAAACTCAACCTGCCTCTCAGGAGGTATCCCCGGTAAATCCTCGGGAAATACATCCGGGAAGTCTCGCACTATCGGAACATCATCAACTGTCGTCTTGCCCTTCTCCCGGGCATCCAAGACATACGGTGCATAACCAGCGCAACCCTGCTGAAAATAGCGCCTCGCCCTTGCGGCGGAACAAAAGGTCGGTCCGCGCTGTGGCCTCTCGCCCTGAATCACTAACTCTCCCCCACTGGGAGTGCGAACCCTCACTAGCTGAAGCTCACAATCAATCACCGCCCCATTGGGGCATAGCCAATCCATGCCCACAATAACCTTATTCCCTCGCAGGGGAATAGGAACCAGGTCCACCGAAAACTGCTCATCAAACAACTGAAGAGAACACCCTCTATGCACTCTGCCAACCCTCACGGTCCTGTCATCTGCTATCTCAACCTCTAATGGACAATCCAGCTCCCCTGAAGCTCTGCTAAATCTCTTGCTAAGCGCAAGCGATACGAATGATCGGGTAGCCCCCGAATCGAATAATTCCATAGCAGAAATGCCGTTCACAGAGAACGACCCTATATAAAACATACAATCATAAACAATAATCAATCAATAAAATAAAGAGATGAAGGGAAGATACATACCCGTCACCACATCAGGAGTCACTCGCGCCTCCTCTGCTGTCATCTGAAACGCTCTACTCTTCGCCACTGGCGCCTCAGCTCGGCCCTGCCGGCCATCTGTAATCCTCAAGGTAGCAGGGGCAGGTGCAACCACCTTCCCTACTGCAGCTAAACTCGGACATTGGGACTTTTTATGTCCCCTCTGATTGCACTGAAAGCAAATCAGATCTGATGCTGCAACAGCAGTAGCAGGGGCCGTACAATCCCTGCTCAAATGCCCAGTTCGACCGCACTTGAAGCAGCCGGAACTCCCTGCCTTGCACACCCCATCATGCATCTTCCCACACCTGCCACATCGACTGTGGCTCGGCTGAGACCTGGACCTGTGATCTGAAACCTTGGGCTTCTTGCCCGAACCTCCTGAACCCGAAACCGCCTCCGGTTTCCTCTTCTTCTCCATCTCGAGATCAATCTCCCTCTCTCGAGCCCTAGCAATCATGTCGTCCAGCGTTTTACAGCTGGACCGGCTCACAAACTGGCGGATATCGCTCCGCAACATCTCATGATAACGGGCCTTCTTCATCTCCTCATCGGCTGCATACTGAGGAACAAGAAGAGCCCTCTCCCTGAACTTGGCGGTGATCTCCGCCATGGTCTCTGTAGTCAGGGTGAGGTCCTGAAACTCTCTGGCTAATTACTGCACCTCAATAACTGGTGCAAACTCCGCCCTGAACCTGGTAGAGAAATCAGCCCAGGTCATGGCATCCAATGCTGCATCATCTCCCATAGTATGTCCGACCTCCTCCCACCAATCCCGTGCCCTGTCCTTCAGAAGACAGGACGCCAATCTGACCTTGTCCCCCTCGGGACACCTGCTAGTGCGGAACGCGTTGGCCACATCCGCCAACCATCTAGTACTCGCTATGGGGTCCCGCGCCCCATGATAGTCTGGAGCTCCACATGCCCTGAACTCCCTGAATGTAAGTGTGCACGACCCCATCATGGCCGCCACCTCGGCACGGAAGGTGCCCAATCTCTCGTCCATCAGCTCTAGGATACCCTCCTTGATCGAACCGAAGATCACAGGAGTCTGCTCTAAAATGATACGAGTAATCTCTGAAGAAAGAGACTCTCAGGTCTGCTCATCCATGTGCTCGTTCCCCGAGCATGATCTTGATCCCTCCCCGGCACCTCCACTGCCGGCTGCTGTCCTCGGACGCAAAACCACCATTCTGAAACACATCATAGCAATATCAGAAAACTGAAATATCTCAAGGGATCATTGATACTACTACTAGCTTCCTGGTCTTGTCTCGACCTTCCTTAATTCGAGTACGGATCCTCTGCTTTCAGTAGTACGGGCCCATACTACCTTCCACATCTATCCGTACTTTCCTCAAGAACCGCCTTGACTCCACCAAGTCACTTCTACTACTACTGATCTCTGCTACTCTCATCCTAGGCTTGCCCTAGGGATATCGCTGACTCCACTCATACCAGTCCTCAGCTGCCGAAGGCCTCCTTGTAATGCTGATTAGCCACCACCTGAATACCATCACATGCAATGAGGCTCGGATAATCCTTCGAGTAAAAGACTCGTCCTTACAACGGTTGGACTCAGACAAGAGCTGCGCAATAGGGCCAAATCCAACACTCTGAGATTATTCAACCCTGATCACATGTGATGTGACGTATTCACCTAATGGCTAACTCCCACCACTCAGAGTCCCACAAAGCACAAAGCAAGCAACATTCGGATAAGGGAAACATACTCAGGCAAAACTATTCTCATAACGAGAAGCTACTCTAGCATATAATGCTAAGCTCGCGCTACCAGGCATAACCTAAACAGGCTATCCTACTGCTGTCTACTCAATACTAGCATGCAATTCTCATAAAGCTGTAACACATATAGCAGGCACATAAGGCATCCTCCTAGATCCTTAGTCCTATACTAGCATGCTGTTCGACTGAAACTGGAACAATTAATCATAAAACTTGTATTGGTAATTTGGGAGTACTTACTTGAGCTCGGCTGATCGCATGCACCACACCCTTATCTTGTTTAAAAATGTCTTTTCTTTCTAAGTGCTTTTCAAAATCTCATTCGAAAACATTTTTCTTTTTGAAAATCTTTTTATCTTTCCCTTAGTTTGAGTTCAGATGCACCCGGAGGTGTATCCGAATCCCTTAAACCAGGGCTCTGATACTAACTTGAAACGACCCGAAAATTTCGTTTTTAATATAACCCAAATCATAAAACGGAGTATATCATAATAAAACCATGCGTTGCAAATCTCAAAACCATACTAAAATACAATGAGAAAACGGTGTCATGACTGTATCAAAACATATCTAAGATAGCTGATCAACTCCCAGGATAAAAACTGTAGCTGTGGTGTGTGCGATGCCATCAACCCGAACTCTTCCCTTTGCTTGCGGAAGTACCTGAAACCAAAACTGAAACTATAAGCACGAAGCTTAGTGAGCTCCCCCAAACTACCACATACCACACAATAACATATAAAGCACATACTGGGCCTTGCCCACTGCATCGGACCGAAATCCGGCTAACCGGGGCCTTGCCCCCTACATCGGACCGAAGTCCGAAGCTGACTGGAACATCGGACCGAAGTCCGAAGCTGACTGGGATCTTCATCCCCTACATCGAACCGAGTCCGAAGCTGACTGAGACATCGGACCGAAGTCCGAAGCTGACTGAGACATCGGACCGAAGTCCGAAGCTGACTGGGACCTACGTCCCCTACATCGGACCGGAGTCCGAAGCTGACTGGACCTCTGTCCCCTACATCGGACCGAAGTCCGAAGCTGACTGAACATAGCATAAACATATCAACTGGCATAAACACGTATCCTGTCTGAACCACGAAGACATCAAACATACTAACTACTAGATCGGACCAAGGTCCGAAGCTGACTGCTAGTTAAACGGGTCGGCATTCTGGCCTTAGACCCGTTCCTACTGAAGGGAAACTCACCTCGTGAACTGGCTGCTGTGTGAATGGCTCTGGAAGCTAACCGCTGCTGCTCCGGTATCTCCCCGGCTACAAGTCCATAAACACACTCAATCAAATACTAAACATTGCACTGGGGTAAAATGACTCTTTTACCCTTGGTCAAAGTCAACCCACAGTTGACCTGACTCGCCGAGTTGGGCCGCCAACTCGCCGAGTCTCTAATCTCATTACACAACCCCACTCGTGGCTACTCGTCGAGTATGGAAACGACTCGACGAGTACTCTCTCGATCCAAGAACTCAAACAATTTGCATCCGACTCGCCGAGTCATATGAACAACTCGACGAGCTGTTCTTGAGCTTAAGAAGATTGCCTTGGACTCGCCGAGTTGTATGAACAACTCGTCGAGTCCCTCCATTACTGAATCTGATCTCCAACTCACTGATTCCACTCTACTACTCACAGGCTTCCACTTGTCATCACTCAAAAAGGGGAAAAACGGGACTCGCGACTTGACTCGCCGAGTCGTTCTTCCGACTCACCGAGTCACATCCATTCAACTACTTTAAACTCGATTCTGCTTGAATCCATCGCATACAAATGATAGATCTGAGTCCAATAAGCTGATCCACCACGTAAAGTCACCAACTTTACGTGTACATACACATGAAAAAGGAGATATAGGCTAAAAAGGCACTTAAAAGAGTAGATCTAGGGTTCTTATGCAAGGCATCTCCAAAAAGGCAACAGATCCGGGCTTTACAACTCCTAAATGAACAGATCTAGGGATATCTCGTCCCATAAAGGCATCCATACAACTATAGGGCTTAGAAAATGCATCAAACTAGCCCTAGAAGAGTTCTAATGAAGATTTAAAGCATAAAACAGAAGGAACCCGAGAAATACCTCAATGAACTCTGATTTGCCCTTGGATCTTTGCTCAACACCTCTTCTCCTTGCTCCTTTCTTCTTCTTCTTCTTCAAGCCTTCAAAATCCACACACAAAAGCACTTAAAATGGATAAGGGATGGATTAGGGTTTCTCACAGCTCTCTGAGGGTGAAGGAGGCAGGTTTGGGGCACAAAGCATTGCTTAAATAGTGAGCAACCCGGGGATTTAGGGTTTCTTCCAGACAGGCAGACTCGCCGAGTCCCGAATATGGACTCGCCAAGTCGCCAACTAACACGTGCACGAAAACTCGACCCTACTCGACGAGTCAGGCCACAGACTCGCCGAGTCCCTCAATAAAACTTCTAAATAAAAACCACGAAAGCATCATACCAAAGACGGGGCATTACATGTCTAGTTCGTCACGATCCTTTCTTGTAGCCATTCGGTTTTCAGCATTGAAAATATTGGTTAAACGGCTCCAAAACATTGGATCGTTCAACTTGCTTGTCTCGTACACATGAATATAAGCACGTGTAAGAACCAAGAACTCTTCATTGCTCCATGATATAGAACTCATTTTGATTGAAACAAAGAGAGTAGAATCTAAAAAACGATATTTAAACAGTTGTATTGGTTTATTTAGTAAACTATTTGTTTAACTTAACGTCAATTTATAGTAGTTTCTACACAAAATCGCAGTCCAATCTTCTAATATGTCTGCAATTCATAGTCAAAATTAACTGACAAATGCAGTGTACTATACTTATAACACAACAGATCACTGTTCGAGTTGACAAGTCATCCCCCATCGAATGACAACACAATACATTGCTGCTTGAACTGACAAGCCATTGCACCAAAGTAAGGAGTCGTTATAAATAGATTTTAATATCCGTTGTAATTGTATCGTATTACTTCCCTCCTTGCAATTATGGAGTCACCACATATATGGAGGAACGCAGAGGAGGTCGCTTTGGTTCAAGCTTGGATTATAACTGTTGAGGAGGATTTTCCACCGGGTCCCCCACAAGTTCGTGCTGGATCATTTTGGTCTCGTGTCTATCATTTGTTTCACCATTTAATGGGGCGTACTCAATATCGAAGAAGAAGATATGTCAAAGCGAAGTTTCTGGATTTGAAAATAAAGGTGAAACAATTTCAATGTATTTATAACGAGTTGGATAACGAACATGCAAATACGGATGAAGACATTCTACGGCAGGTGGCCTTGGAACTATACCGCTTTGAATATGATGGTAGCGAGTTTACCCACTTAGATGCATGAAATCTTTTAAAGAATGTCCCTTATTTTTAATATGCATGTTGGTTAAGTTAATTGTTTTTCGTTATTTAAGTTGGTTGTTGTTGTATGTGTGTAGTCGTTACTATTTAATAAACGTCCATTTCTTTTAATGTATGTTGTTTCCTCAATTGCCAATACATAATACGACATAAAATAAATAACTAAACATAATACGCCATAAAATATAAATGGGGTTCAAAAATAACTAATACATAATACAACATAAAATATAAACAGGGTACATGAATAACTAATACGTAACACGACACTAAAATAAAAACGGGGTACATAAAAAACTAATACATAATACTACATAAAATATAAAGGTGCTACATGAATAACTACTGCATTGAGGGAGGTAACAGGACCACCGTTTCATTTGGTATTTCCCAATGCACATGTGATGGTATAGTATTCACCAACTCAGATCCATATGCAAGTCGATACACATAATTAGTGAACTTGTAATCAACCATTCTGTGAATGGATTCAGATGTACGGGTTCTTAGACATGCTATAACGTGGCCACATGGTATACCGCTTTTTTTCCATTTACCACAACTACATACCCTTCGTTCAAGTTGTACGTTGGTGGTGGCAAAATTATCATCGACTTCAAATGTATCCCCATACAAACGTCTTGCATTCCAATTATAATATTTGTTGAGACATTTTTGAACCTTACTCTCAACATAAGGGGTCAACCCACCAGACAACCTCCCTGTAAAATTTGATATTTTAATAAAAATAATAGCACAATAAAAAAACTAAATATAACAATCTCCCTTACCCGCCACTTCGGCCCGTTCACCATACTTTGATTGTATCGACGTAGTGATTAACTCAATTATTGTTGTTATAGGAAACTCACGTGTGGATATAATTTGCAAAATTTCAGGGACGTCAATCGATTTAACATTGTAATGTATTTTTGGGAAAAATGCTCGTGTCCATTTTGAAATCGGTATATCGTCAAGCCAGTAAATTGGACTCCTAAGCAAGGTGCAGAAAAGTGGTTTCCTACATGTACTTTGCAACCTTTCCAAACACAAGTAAAAATCATCAACGCTATATGCATTGCACGACTTCCAAAACAACGATTCGACTTCCGTATTGTTATGTACGACAAACTCACGTATTTTTCGAGTTATATCTTTAGGACAATATCCATGATAGGAATCCGGGTAGGCACTTTGAACACCAAAGTCTATTTTATCACACATGTTGCTTATGAAACCAACCTCTATGTCCTCACCTAAACAATCTTGTAACCTCATCATGAACCATCTCCATGATTCTTCACACTCTAAGGTTCCCAAACCAACTGCTAAGAGTAGTGGTTCATGATTTCCATCTAAAGTCACTGCGAAGTACATTGTTGTCAGATAGCTCCCAAGAAGGGGTAAATAACCCACATATATCAGCGGTATCATGCACCTAAGGAAGGTATGAATCTACATAAAAACGAACACATATTAGTGATAAGTAAAAACTAATTGAGATACATTACCATGAAATATTATATAACTCAATAAAAGAAGTATGTTTTACCACGCAACCTAAAGCCACAAAACAGAATTGAAAGCGGTTGGTATCGGTTTTCTTAATGGCCGTGAAGGTATTAGGATTTGTTCTTTGAAGGTTATGCAAGAAAATTGGTAGTTGAGAAAAGCTTCTTTCGGTGTAAGTACTCATTTTCAAAACCGATGAAAGTGCTCTACATTCATCACACAGATGCAATTATAAATAGAAAATATTATATTTCTACTGTTCAAAATTCATAGTTTAAATGTTTAAATTCATAGCCAAACCAGTTCATTTCATAGTCAAATTTCACTGACCGACATGACAATACTACAGAATGTACTTGTCTGCAGTTCGTAGTTCAACTTTTTAAATTCATAGTCAAACCAATTCATTTCATAGTCAAACATCATACATCGACAACAAAAGACAAGACAACACAATGTACTTGTCTGGATTTCGTAGTTCAACTTTTTGAATTCATAGTCAAACCAGTTCATTTCATAGTAAAAAATAATTGTCTGTAATATGATTTCTTCTATAAATGGGTGTCACTCACTATGAAAAATTTAACTGACAAAGTAGCATCCATTTTAAAAGAAAAAGAAGGCTAATGGCATACTGCAATTGCGGAGGAGAACGTATCGTTAGGATTTCGGGTACAACTAAAAACCCAGGAAGATTGTTTTACGCTTGTCCATATTTGGTATCATGTTGTTAACGTCATTCAAATTTAAACTCTCGTGTTTACATGACAAAAATTTATTTTCTTACTGTCAATGTTAAATTTACAGGGACCAAAATGCGGGTTTATCAGTTGGGTTGATGAAGAGAAGGACCAATCATCTATGGTAATAGCTAAAGTAGCTAACTCTAATAAGCACTTTCAATAAGAAAATAAGAAGTTAAAGATAGTGTTGGTTTGTAGTTGGGTGTTGTTCTTGGCCGTTCTTGTTTACAAGTTGTAAGGTTTTTAATATTGTTTTTATGGTTTTGAAGTTGTTAGGCCAATAAACTGTTGTATTTGTACTTATGTTTAGAACAGTGTACTTGTAACGTTTAAACAAATGTTGTAGTCGTTCTTATGTTGTATGTATTGATAAGTTATTAGTAGGTCATTAATTTGTTGTAATTGTTGTAACGTTAAATTTTTTGCCATCCGTTGACGAAACTGTAAAAATAAACTAATAATCAAATCCAACATTAATTTAGATATACAATTATATAATCCAACTACATAGGACCAAGACTAGACCCCCAATAAATTTTTGCCATCCGTTGACGGAACTCTAAAGCTGCGTTCTTTGGGTTAATAAGAACACGTATTGGTTGACTTGAAACGAATTGCTCCATAAACATACAAACAAAAACATCGCAATCTCCCAAATGACTACTTTGTTGGGGAACATTTTCTTCATAAATGAATTGCATATTCAATGGAATCCTTGGGATGTTCCTCCGGGCCCAATACTTAATCTTGTCCAAATAATTTGCCACCCGACGTTCAAATTTGGAAAAGATTCCTTCTGATTTGAATTTTTCATAAGCCCCTCTACCAAGACTGTCATAAATATGCACTTTCATTGACGCTAATCGTAGTTCCCCAAATAGCCAATGATTAGGGGATGAATGAATCGGCAATAGGACCTGTATAAGGATCAGAAAATAAAATTATGTTTCTATACATCACAATACAAAAACATAACAAAATTAACGATATTATTTTCAATATAAACAATTAAGTTTACCATATCAACATCCCACCAAGCAACCATGAAGTTGGGGTACGTAGCAATACCAGCCATAAACGCCCTCCAGTCCTGCCCTTCTTCCAAAGCATGAGAAATAAAAAATTTTGGAGACATTATTGTATGGCGGTCGCCCTCAAACCGTCTCTCCATCAATAGTCGGTACCAAATGGTTATATGCTGCACACATGATACTTTTGTTATTGACTAAAAAACAATTAACTTTTAAAATAATAAATTAACAATTAATTTACCGATAACTCCAACCATCCGTCGTGTGTATGCCCAAACAATGAGCTCCAAAAATCTCTATCTAACACGAAATTATACAAATGATGCTGGACATCATATGAATGAAGTAAATAATTTTGGATAACAACCTCACCGCCTGCTACGTAAGGTTGCAGGCGCAACATGGAGAAGTCGTGAGCAACACCAAAGGCTGGAGGAGGAACGAGGCTTGTTGATTTGATATCAACATTCTTTTTTGCTCTTCTTTTTTGCTTCGGTGTCGTGTGCAACTAAAAACAATATTCAAATGTTTAAATCTCTATCTTTCAGATAATTCACATAAACATAAAATTATGAGTTTATAAATAAAACGAATACCTCGGTGTAAGGAGGACACAAATATTGTGATGGTTTTCGAGTCCTCGGTTTATCGGGTGTAACTTCTTTGCCATCAACACCATACTCATCAAAATAATCTACAATTCCCGTAATTATTATTTCATCTTCGCCCGACACCTAATTTAATAAGCAATAATTTCTAATTAAAAAAATGTTTCAATATACTAAAAACAAAATATAAATTAATGTAAGTATAAGAACCTATTTAGCTTCATTATAATCATTTATGTCAAACACATCATCATCAAATTTGTTCCCCGCATTGTCATTCCTCTCCTCCGACTCCTACATTACAAATAAAACTTTATACTTAATAACAAAAGACACATAATTTAATAAGCAATAATATCTAATTAAATAAATGATTGAATCTACTAAAAACAAAATATAAATTAATGTAAGCATAAGAACCTCTTTAACTTCACTATAATCATTTACATCAAACACATCATCATTAAATTTGTTCCCCGCATAGTCATTCCTCTCCTCCAACACCTACATTAAAACCAACTTTTTACTTAATAACGGAAGACACATTAAAAAGTAATTATTAAAATCGTAAAGGTAATATCTATAACAACCTTGTCGTCTTGAATATCACCAAAAACATTTTCAGTTGTATTGTTTTTATTCATCACTTCATCTTGTACAACCTGTATTTTCAAATATAAAATACGAACACAAATAATCATATATGTTAATAAAATTTAAAAATTTATGTAGCGTGTAACTAATCCGTTCATCAAAATTTATGTTTTTCCAAAATTCATCATTATTCACTTCTTCAACAAAAACCTCTGTAGGTTGTCGGCTCATAAACACATGCTGCTCCAGTGCATGTAGTCGTTTCAACACCTCGTCTAGCTTGTGTTTCCCACTGCCCCTACCTCTACCATGAGAGCGACCACTGGACGACATACTAGACGAAGATTCGTTTTGTCTCCTAAAATGGCCCCGTACTGGGGATGGAACTGCTTTCCTTTCACCATATACATACTCTTGAAATGACATATAATAACAAGATGTCATATTACCATCACTCGGTAACATGTTTTGTCTTGGTGGTTGCCCCTCCTAAAAAATCAAACATATTAAAAATGGACATAAAAGTATAATAATCAAGTTTATTAATAATAAACGAAAAATTTATAAACCTGTAGCTTTGAAAAAATCTTGTTCACATCAACCCATTTCAATTTTTTTGTTTCACTCCATCGTTTCATCCGAGGCATGTCTTTATTTTTTCTCAATACGAATCCACATGCACGAACAACCAGAATCATCTCATATATCCATATCTACAATTTTTTACAATTACAGTAGTAAAAGTTAAAATTAAAATAAAAAACATAACAATAAAACAATTCAAATATAAGAAAATTTTTATACCCTTATTGGAGCCGTAAATCCTGAGACGGTGTACTTTAAAGTTTGTCGACGCTCAGGAAGTGATAAATAATTATCTATTTTGTTTCATGTATCCTCAAGGTCAACATAAGTGAAATCCCAAAGATAGCTACCCCAAGCGAAACTAACAAAACAAAAAAACAAAATTGGTTTTTATATAAATTATAACTTTAATAAAATAAAACTTTTAACGTAAACAAAATATACCTGTTCCAGAGATCCAAATTCTCAGCAAAAAAAAAACCAATCTTGTGGCACCCGATCATTAATTTCTTTTCCCAAAAAACCTTCACACAAAATGTATATCAAACATACTATAACTGCATCAATGTCGTCAAGTTCTATGAATGTTCGATTTAAAATTAAACGTTTCAGGTCGCCGATTTTCACCGAACTATTGGTATGGTCCGGAAATAGCCGCTCACGCAATAAACATCTTTTTTTACTAGTTAATAATTTTTCCGACGCTTTTTTCCCAATGTTTTTTGGATACTCCCCAAAATTGAAGCCGGTTATCAAACAAAACTCTTTCGGCCCATAAACCATTTTCGTATTGCCTACTCGAAAATATAATCGTTCTATTCCATCTGGAGATATAACAGGGTCCGGACGGATTTGATGAAAGAACATTTTATGGAACAACAATGCGTCCCCTTGTAAACGAGGGACATCAATAAAATAACCAAATATAGTTTTTCTGAAAATGACACGCCTGACATCATCTAAAACTTTAAATACTTCTCATATATTACCGCACGAGCCTTTTAAGTTCACAATTGCTTTCATATTGATAAAACTAAAATCATGCTGCAAAAAAACACAAAAACAAATTAGAGAACTAAAAAATATTTTGTTTTTAAAATATAAGATTATGAACTCCAATAAGTACATAAACAATTAGTAATGCAAATACAAATTCTTAATTAATAATTTATATATTTACGATAAAAAACAATAACATACACATATATAAACAATTTTCCAACTTATACAACAAATATATTTACGATAAAAAACAATATCATAAATAATTATATAAACATTTTATTAAATAAATTTTCAACTTAAACGACAAATATATAAACAATTTTTATCTTGCTAATTATATAAACTAACATTTTATAACCATACAAACAAACAAATTTTCAAATAAAACGACAATCAAATTAACAATTTTGTAAGTTATACGACAATTATATACAAATTTTCAACTTATACGACAAACACAAACAATTTCTAACAATATATATATATATATATATATATATATATATATATATATATATATATATATACGACAAATTTTCAACTTATACAAATGTTATACTTATACGACAAATATATATACAAACGACTATTTTGCAGATACTGTAATTTAACTATTTTTCACTTTATATAAACAATTATACGATAAGAATATACAAGTTTTCAGGTTATACAACAACTAAACAAACAACAAAAATAACAAATTGTAAACATTATCTACGCAGTCTCTACTTGTACATTCAAACAACCACTAACAAAATAGCATTTAAACTTCAAGTATACTAAAGAAATATTAAAACTATCAAACACAACAAAAATACCCTTTCAAAAATTTTATAATTACTATTTTTTAACACTAAATAATACAATAAATGATAAAATAAAATAAAAATTAAACATTAGAAGAGTTAAAATCTAACCATATTTGCGGGATTGTTGACATAATCTTCAATTTTCTTCAAAAACTAGCCAAAATCCCGAGAGAAGCCCAAAGATAGAAAGAGTTTTTGTGTAGAGAAGGGTGAAATATGGAGGAAAAAAAACGTTTATATAGTGAAACCTAGGGGATTTCGCAGATGGCACAACGATTTCGCAGATGGAACATTCCATCTGCGAATGTACAAGCAGCTAAAGCACAGCTGTGCTTTAGCTGCCTGTACATTCGCAGATGGAAGGGTGATTTCGCAGATGGGACATTTCCATCTGCGAAATTGAGATTGAGGGCTATTTTTGCAATTTCGATTATTTTTGACTATTTTTGTAATATAATTAGTATAAATGGCTTTTTTTTTTTTTTTTTTTTTTTTTTTTTTTTTTTTTAATCTAACTATCTAATCCATGGGTTTAACATATTTGCTCTAAAGTAAAATTCCCAACAACGGCACCCTGATTCCCCGTCGATCGAGAAAATCCCCGCCAATAGTTTCCTGAATTCCCAAATTAATTAATCATCAAATTCCCATTTCCACCATCACTGAACCCAAATCACATACTCAACTGGCATCGAATAGAAAATGGTGATATTAGTGGTGGCAACAACCACCGATCCGGCGTCGTATGGACCGGCGACAGCGCTCTTAGCCATGGGAAATTGGAACCCCGGCGTATCCTTTCAGGTACTGATCTCTACTTCCAATACCTCTCCTCCATTTCTAGTTACTAATTCGTATACCTTTCTAAACTCGAATTGCTTTTTGTAAAAACCTTTGGTAAAGGGGATTAGAAGTAAAGTAAACGGAGATGTGAGATTACTGGAGCACGATAAAGGGATAGTGGAGGAGGATCATTTAGATAATCGGTGGGAAGAGGCTACAGGCGAGGTTGTCGACGAGATCATCTTCCTCAGCAAACACACCGCCGTCACTAATCGCCCTGCTCTTACCATTCACCCGATCGGTATTATCTCTAATTCATGATTACAGATTGCTATTTAGCCATTAGAGATGTCAATTCGATCTCAATTCTCATTTCTCAAGCTTCATATGTATTTAATTAGGTGTGCCTCATTTAAAAGAAGGAGATGTTCCACCACAAGGAGGAAAACCTGGATGGGCAGCAATTCCTAGCCCTCGAATGACACCATGGTTGATACTCTTAAAGAAACTTGCCCAATCTCATAACTTGGTTCCTGAATTCGAGGTACTATTAACTTCAATTCTAGCAAGAAATTCATAACATCTTACATTCTTAATTTTCGTCACTAAATCAACATCCTACTTGCACTTTTGTCCTGAACATGACACCTCATGAATCATCCACAATATTGGAAAACAACTCTTAACCTAATTTGCAGAAAGATTTCTTTACATAAACACTCTTTTCAACTTGTATGTTGTAGATCACTTTGGAGGCTACTCATCATGGTCCAATTACAAACAAGCCAACAATGTTTGTTGAGATAGGTAAATAAGAATAACATCTCAAACTTCTTATTTTGTATAATTCTTCATGTTTTATTGTTCAAATCAAATGAATGTATTGTATAGGTAGCACAATTGAATGCTGGAATAGGAAAGATGCTGCTCAAGTCATTGCTCAAGTTCAGTACATTTCCATGACTTAATTCTATCATCAGTTGCATAATTTCATCATCTGAGTATTTTTTTTCTTGATTTTTGAAGTTAGTTTGGGAAGGATTAGGAATTGGAAGTGGAGAGGCTATTGGAAACTGGAACAGGTATATCCATTATGGCATTATTTCAATCTTCGGATGTTGGACAAATTACAAATATACCCCTATTGGTTAAATTTTTTTACCTTTTTATGTCCCAGTGCGTGTGGTAATAAAAAAGTGCTTCTGGGTATAGGGGGAGGGCATTATGTACCTCGCCACATGGACATAATCTTGTGAGTTACTTTCTTGTTTTCTTGATTGACATTTTTTATTATAAAGTATAAATATAAATATTATTGTTTATAAATATTTAGGAAGGGTGGTGTGTGTTTTGGTCATTTGTTATCTGGATATTCATTGCCAATGGAAGATGGTGGTGGAGGGACATGGAAACATGCTATCAAAGCTTCATATGATGCAACACTTGAAGCTTTTCATGGTGGTGAAATTATTGCTCATCTTGATCAAAAGTAAAAAAAAAAAAAAACTTTATTTTTATAATTAAAATTACTAATTTTTTAGAGTTAATGTCATAAATGGGTAACCTATTGTAGAAGAAACTTAAATTAACTTGAAAAACATTGATTAAAATGACAGGAGTTTCAAGGGATGGCAAAAGAAAGCAATTATCGAGTACCTAAATGAACAAAATATAAAAATCGGCAAACCAAGCGATTTCTATTGATATCAACATATGCATTTATGATTTATGTGTATCAGATTCAAGAACTATGTTACAATATTCATAATATTAAACTGTGAAAATTGTCAGTTCTTATGGTTAAACTGTTCTGTGTAATACAAAATCATCTTTAGCTCAATAAGGATAATCCTCAATTTTAAACTTTATGAAAATCAAAAAGCATTGATTTTTTTTAATCTAATTGGAAGCCAAAAATCAAAATCCATATGTACTGTCTTATGAAACAAACATGATTAGATCAAAACATATCAAGTATTTTGCGATATTTATTTAAAATCAGCATTTTAAACTAATTCCTAGAAAGCAATTCAAGTTGATGCTTACAAATGTATTGTCACGATAGATATGTGAAATATTGATTAAAATAATGAAATGCATTTTTTATTGGAAAACATGTAAAATTCGTACTAATGAGATTGATAAAATAAACTGTTAATGATCTAAATGCGTCATAACTTTGGTTTTTGTCTATATTGCGTCATAACTTTGGTTTTTGTCTATATTTAAGTAATTATGTTTTATCATATACTTTTTTTAAACAACCACCCATATATTAGAAAAAGAACTCTAGCAAGAAACAAGAGAGCAAGAAAAATATAAAATTACAAATTATTTAGAGGAAATTGCATCCAACAATTATAAGGGAAAGAACACTTTCTATGTCTATTACTAATCCAAAGAAATGAAAATTCTCTGACAGAATAAAAAACTGTATCATTACAATATCTCCGTAACTACCAAAATGTCGTGCTAACCACCGCATCAATCACACTTCTTTTATTAGTGTTACCTTTAAGATTGTCCACTTGAACGAATAAAGTGTTCATGCAATAAAAATAACTAACTTGGATATCTAACCATTTGATAATTGTATTCCAAGTTTTAGTAGCCATCTCGTATCTAACGAACAATGATCCAATTGCTCCACATCCAAGTTATAAATCGGATTGAGAGTACTACGAATATCAATTCCACGGTAATCAAGGTTACTTCGTCTCGACAATCTAATCATTCTAATTCTCCACACAATAATTAGTTTTCCAAGAAATAAATCCATTCCATCTAGTCGACATAGTAGCACTAGACAAAATCATTTGATCGATCCACCTTCTAGTATCTACTACGAAAAAGATTGTGTCTTTGGTTTTTGTCTACATTTAAGTAATCATGTTTTTTTCCGTACAAGTTTGACCTCTTCAAAAAAAAAAGACAAAATTATTGGTGATCATAGCTTGATGTTGATTTGGCAACTTATGTGGTATAAATTGTGCCCTAGAACTGAATGGTGCACTAGAATGCAAAAAAAAGTTGACGTCTTCTTCATCAATTTCTCACTCGTCCTTAGGGTACGAATTCACTTATTGCTCATGTGGTCTTCCCACTTGTATTCACACATCTAGGACAGAAAAAAGAAAAAAAAACCCCGGAAAAAAGTTCATGATATTCTCGGTAGCTCGTTCTTATGATTTTGACTTTGGTTTATTTATTTTAATTTGACAGTTAAAATCACACTACTTAATCGAAAACACATGAGAAAATTCAATTTATTAAGTTCCAAAAAAGAACCCATACATATTCCATTGTTAAGATCCTAAAAAAACATACATTACCAGTTTAACATAACAATTCACTTTCCTCCCAAACTAATCAATACAATCAACAAGCTTTCACTACATAAATGCTTCATCATCAAGCTATGATTATCGGTAATATTATCGTATTTTGAATAGGTAAAATAAGTTTATTGGTCAAATATGTACAGAAAAAAAAAACATGGTTACATAAATATATACAAAGACCAAAGTTCGTTACCCTTTTAAGTCATTAATTTTTCTACTTAATATCTCATTAATGACACATTATATAAATTAATGTCACCTAATTCATTTTACCCATAAACCTATGATTACAATTGAAGTCGAAAGCTTTATCTTTTGAAGGTAGATTAACATTAATCAAATCGGTGTTGGGGAACCTTCCAAACTACTTCTTGTCACTTTATGTGGCACCTTAGGGGGGCACTGAACGAACTAGAAAAGATAAGATGGAGATTTTTATGGCGTGGCTCAAACGAAAAGAGCAAGATGCACTGGGTATCTTGGGACAAACTCATTGTGGATAAAGAAGCAGGTGGCTTGGGAGTCGGCTCCATCAAATCATTAAATATATCATTGATTGCCAAGTGGTGGTGGAGACTCAGGACACAACCATCCTCTCTATGGGCAAAAGTTATCATTGGAATCCATAAACTTGCTAATAGGTCTGACAAATCCTATTCAATGAAAACTATGACAGAAACCTGGAATAATATAGCAAATATTAAAAGTAAGATAGAGAAGAATGGTATTTCACCAAGCAAAATAGTCAAAAGGCAACATGCCACAGCTGGGGAGCAATGAAGATGTGAACTAAATGAAGACGGTAAGTTCCAGGTGAAAACCCTTTGACAACTACTGAATAGTCAAGAACCTGTTGACAGTAGAAAGATTAGGTGGATCAAAGAAATTCCAATCAAAATCATTTGCTTCATTTGAAGGGAAAAAATGGGACGTATCCCTTCCGTCGTGGCACTAACCAACACCAACAGGGGCGTATCTCTCTCATCTAAAACATGTTGTCAATGCTCCACAACAGATGAAACTGGAAACCATGCTTTGATTCAATGTCCGTTTGTAAAAACTTTGTTGAAGTGGATATTCAAATGGTGTAACATCCCAATGGCGAATTTTCAAACGGTACATGATGTGTTAGATTATGCATCCAGGTGGGGCAATTGCACCAAGAAGAAGAAAAGGTTACATGAAATTTGCTATGGAACTATATGGAGTATCCGGAAGGCAAGGAACGAGAGCTTATTCAATAAAAAAGGGTATGGGCTACCAAGGTGGTCGATATCATAAAGGCAACTACATTTCTATGGTTCAATCCTAGAAGCAAGGAAGGTGGCTTAAACTGGACAGATTGGAACTCCAACCCCTTTTGTAGTCTGTAATGTAATTGCATTTCAATTCCTTTTGTTTCTTGTCATTTGTACTTTTGTTTGTCCTCTCTAGTAACTTGCTAGAGGTGGATCTTCCTTATATATATTATTCTCGTTTGCTAGTTAAAAAAACAACAGTTGATATTACACTATTATGAATAAGTTAAACAAGTTTACTGGTCATACATGTAAAAAAAATACATAATACCCTAAATATGAACAAAAATCAAAATTCATTACCTATTTTAATCATTAACCCTAAAATAAACTAATGAATCATTGTCACAAATACTTCAAAAGTTATGTTTATCATTATGAAATAAACCTAATATAAAATGCAATAAACTAGTAATTGAAACATATCACACAATTAACTAAGCATCAAACTACCAAATCATAAACAAACAATCTACCAAATTAAAATTCAGACTACAAACAAATAAATAAATATTACACCAACTTATATACACCAATAATGCAAAATTATATTGATAACAACCAAACTATTCTAATAGTTAAGTGAGTAATTTATATGAATGGTCCCTATGGTTTAGGTTAATTTACATGTTTGGTCTTTAATTTATTTTTTTAGCCCGAAAGGTCTCTGATGTGTGTTTTTGTTACGCGTTTGGTCCCTGTCCTATCTAAAAAGACTATTTTGTCATTGATTTTTTAATTTATTTAAATAAACACACCTTAACCCCACCCCTCACCTTACCTTACCTACCCCATCATTTTTCCTATTTAAATAGTAGTCTTTTTAGGTAAAACAAAGACCAAACGCGTAATAAAAACAAACATTAGGGACCAAACGCGTAACAAAAACAAATAACAAAGACCTTCCAAGTTAAAAAAATAAATTAGAAACCAAACGCAAATTACCCAAACCATAGCGACCATTCGTGTAATTTACTCTAGTTAAGTATAAAATTTGAAACATTAGTTTTTTAATGTTGGAATGTATGGTGTGAAATCTAACTTTACAAATTATGTCAACTCTCTATGGAAAAGAAATGTAAAGGACGTTTTGGGGTCCGAATTCCAATTCAGGAAATCGATGACGATTTTTAATGCCTTTGACTTTGTGTTACAAAATTTAAAATCCATGAAGTATTTTCTATATTGATTTTTATTTTTTGGTAAATACAAATTATGTTTATAGAAATTTTAACCATGTTTTATCTCCTAACTCTTGAGATTAAGGTCGGTGGGAGTGATTTAAGTTTCATAGACTGTCACTTTAATTTTTTGTCTGACAATCTTACCATCTTTACCATGCCATTTACATGAGGTAAGTTAACATCATAATTTTTCCTTTACAATTAAATAATTTTTTTATTACTAAATTTTTCATTAAATATAAATAAAAATAGGATAACAAGATATTAGGATGTTCACGTGTTGTTTCCTGATTTCCGATTTATGACGACTGACAACAGACTACAATTGAACACATCAACTTAGTTCCGGCTTGGCCAAGCGCTTAGGGTGTCATCATTAAATCATCGAGGGGCCCACATATATCGCTTTTATCCCACTTTGGGTAAAAGGAACGAATAAACTTCGACTCGAATGCTCGTTTCTACCTACTCAACAAATCACACACAACAATATGTTTTATAACACCAAGTTACTGGTGCGTTTACATATTATCAATGCGCAACCGACTTATAGAATACAACTCACACATCTCGGTTTCAAGAATATAAGATATTACCCTCTCACCGATCACTCGTGATAAAATCCATGAAGCGATCCAAGTGAGCGTGGGTTTAATCCAATACTCTAATCTTATAGCAGCACTCATGAACTCTGCAACAAACTTGTGCTATGTCTAAACACTTTAGACAATCTATAGACAGATTCATGACAATCTTCATTCATACCTACTTCCAAAGTATGAGTGACTGTTGAGGGTTTGAATAATCTTATTAATCAGGAAGTCAAAACATGAAAAATGAAACACAGGAATAATACTAATCCTATATAGCCCCAAACTTTTGAGTATAAATAAAACACCTTTTATTTAATCACCATATTGATTACTCATTATTTGTTGTTTCGGGTAATCAACTTCGTACTTGAATTATAACAACAGTTGTCCCATGCACCAAGCATGCACACTATGTTTACCTATGGTCTTTACCTTGTGAAATAGATTAAATGAACACATTTCCAATGATGCTCATTTCACAATTCCTGATCCTAATCAATTAGTGTAAGAATACAAAATTCTCGCCACTACTAGAATATGTTAGATTCTAACATTTTATGCAACGGTCCTTTCGTAATATCACAACGCCAAAGTCACCAAGACTTTGCCAATGAAAGTACAAAGTACTTTATTGGAGATTGTTACAAGACAATTCCATAGTCATGAAGTCTCACATTCAAAGTACATTCCTTTGAACATCCTTGTAGCACCTGGTTCTTGGTACGTATTCTTTTTATTAATTCTTTAAATATTTTGCATTTTTGGCATTGGACTCGGTGAGTTGAAGGACCAACTCGCCGAGTAGAAGCGAGAAGTGACGCGGGACTTAAGCGATTGACTCTGCGAGTCGGGTCCCGGACTCGGCGAGTAGACCCTGTCTGGGCAAAAACTCTAATCCGAGGGTTTACTCTCTATTTAAACACTTTAACTCGGCCTCTTTCGTCCCATTTGCTCCCAAAATACCCCCCATAGCAAACCCTATCTGTTATTGAAGCAATCTAAGGCATTTGGAGTGACTTTGGTGCTTTTGTGATCCAAGGAGGGAAGGAAAAGCTTGAAGGAACAAGAGGAGGCTAAAGGGATCCGATTTTGTGCACCATTTTTAGCTCGTTGAATCCGGAGGATTTCCGGAGCAGCAGCAGTAGCAGTCAGAGGATTTCCCGCACAGATCAGCAACTACTATGAGGTGAGTTGCCTTCCAGTAGCGGTGGGTCTAAGGCCACAACGCCGGCCCACCAGTAGGAAACGTATGTTAGATGATGGTCTTTATGATATCATCTAGGTTTGTTATTATCTGATATGTTACGTGCTCGTATGATATGTTATATGCTAGTAGCTATCGGGGAGATAGTCCCCGAGATCACCGATCAAAAGGACCGAAGGGGAGGCCAGCACCCAGATATGCTAGGCAGTATCCGGTCGAAAGGACCGAAGGGGAAGCCAGCACCAAGATATGCTAGGCAGTATCCGTCGAAAGGACCGAAGGGGAGGCCAGCACCTAGATATGCTAGGCAGTATCCGGTCGAAAGGACCGAAGGGGTAGGTTGGGCACCCAGATATGCCTGACAGTATTTGTATGCTATGTGATTGTATGGTATGTGGTATGATGAGGGAACTCACTAAGCTTCGTGCTTACAGTTTACAGTTTTGTTTTCAGGTACCTCTTCATCGAAGGGGAAGGAGCTGGCACGGTAGCGGCACCTCATGCACGCACATTGTTTTCCGCACCATGAGTTATTCTGGGATTTTGTACTCTGACATTATGGCTGTTTTTATGTTTTGGTTTCTAGACACGAAATATGTTTATGAAATGATATGATCAAACGATGTTTATTCACAAATGTTTTCCAAAGTATTGATTTAAAAATGAAATTTTTGGACGTGAAAATTTGGGTCGTCACAAGTTGGTATCAGAGCCCTGGTTTGAGGGATTCGGACACACCTTCGGGGGTGTCTAGACTCAAATCGAGGGATTAAAAGACTTTTTTTTTTCTAAGAAATGGTTCTCTAAAGAATAAGACATAAGAGTTTTTTTAGAAATAACAAGTGTGTGATGTGCGCGACCGGCCGCTCAAGTAAGTATTCCCCAAAGTACCCATACAATGGTTGGATTATGTTTATCAGATTCAGTAGAATAGCATGCTAGAATAGGACTAAGGATCTAGGAATGATGCCTTATGTGCCTGCTTTATGTGCTTTAGCTTATGAGAATTGCATGCTAGTGTTGAGTAGACAGCAGTAGGATAGTCTGTTTAGGTTACGCCTGATAGTATGAGCTCAGTAATGTATGGTAGTATAGTTTCTCATTATGAGAACAGATTTGCTTGAGATTGTTCCTTTCTTGTATGAATGCTGCTTGCTTTGTGCTTTGAGGGGCTTGGAGTGATGGGAGTTAGCTGTTAGGTGGATACGTTAAAGTCACATGTGATCAGGGTTGAATAATCTCAGAGTGTTCAATTTGACCCTATTGCATAGCTCTTGTCTGAGTCCTAATCGTTGTAGAGATGAGTCCCTTACTTGAAGGATTATCTGAGCCTCGTTGTATGTGATTGTATTCAGGTAATGGCTAATTTGCATTACAAAGATGCCTTCAGCAACTGAGGACTAGTTTGGGTGGAGTCAGAGGTTCCCTAGGGTAAGCCTAGGATGAAAATAGCAGTGATCAGCAGTGGTAATAGGGATCTGGTGGAGTCAAAGTAGTCCCTGAGGAAGGTACGGATAGATGTGGAAGGTAGTATGGGCCCATACTACTGAAAGCAGAGGATCCGTACCCGAATTAAGGAGGGCTGAGGCAAGACCAGGGAACTTGTAGTAGATGTGATCCCTTTAGAAGTATCAGTATCATTAATGGTTGCTTGTATGTATTGCAGAATGGTGATACTACGTCCGAGGCCAACAGTTGGCAGTTCAGGAGAGGGATCGAGGTTGGGATCGGGTTTCGAGTCAGTAGATGAGAGGCTACGCGAGTTCATCGCGTCCGAGATCACCAGAGGCATCCTTGAGTCGACCCCCATCATTTTCGGGTCGATCAAGGAAGGGATAGTTGAGCTGATGGAGGACCGCCTCAGAGCATTCAGGAGTAACTTGGCATCTGGCCAGTCAGGATCTCGCACACTGTCCTTTAAGGACTTCAGGGGCAGTGATGCGCCATATTTCCATGGGGCGAAGGACCCCGTTGCTGCCAGACGATGGATTGCAGACATTGAGTCTGCACAGCTGACCAGCTTCTGCCCTGAGGGGTCAAGGTACGATTTGCAGCAGGATGCCTGAGGGACCGGGCTAGGGATTGGTGGGAGTCGGTTGGTGACTCTCTGGGAGCCTCGGCTGTTGAGGCTATAACATGGTCAGACTTTGTGAACCGGTTCAGAGCGGAGTTCGCACCTGCAGTGGAGCTCCAGCAGTTAGCCAGGGAGTTCTTGGATATGAGGCAGACCACGGAGACTATGGCAGAGATCACCGCCAAGTTTCGGGAGAGGGCGTTACTGGTGCCCCAGTATGCGGGTGATGAGGATATGAGGAGGACCCGCTATCATGACATGTTACGAACTGATATCCGGGAGCATGTTAGTTTTTCAGCTTGCCCTACCCTGGATTCCATGATTTCTAGGGCTAGGGAGAGGGAGATTGATCTGAAGCATATCCGGAAGAGGAAGGAAGAGGAGGGACAGGTTACAAGGGCTTCGGGGAAGAAGCCCAAGGGATCAGATGCTGGGCCAAAAGGCCAACAGAGCCGAGTCCGTTGTAAGATATGTGGCAAGGCACATGAGGGGGCGTGTAGGTTGGGATCGTCAGGCTGCTACAAGTGCAGCAAGACCGGACAATTTAGCTGGGATTGTACCTCCCCTGCACCTGTCTTTTCGACGTCTGAGTTGTTGTGTTTCCATTGCAACCAAAGGGGCCACAAGAAGGCTAACTGCCCCCAGTTGACAGCGGTAGCGCCAGTGAAGGCGCCAGCTCCAGCGACCCTGCGGATTACAGATGGCTGACAGGACAAGGCTCCAGTGGTGAGGAGTCGGGCATTTCAGTTGACTACCGAGGAGGCACGTGTTGCACCCGATGTGGTGACAGGTATGACTTCTTATTTATGCTTTTATGATTCGCTGTTGTGATTTTGGTTATGTGATGTATGTGCCCTATTTAGGATCGTTCCATGTGAACGAAATCCCAGTGCAAGTATTGTTTGATTCGGGTCCTACCCGATCATTTGTCTCTCTTGCGCTTAGCAAGAACTTTCTGGAGTCTTCGGGCATGTTGGATTGCCCTTTAGAGGTCGAGATTGCGGACGATCGGTCGGCACGAGCGTCAGAGGTCTACTGGGATTGTGTTTTGAGGCTGTTCGAGGAACGTTACCTGGTGGACTTGGTTCCCATACCTTTACGAGGGAACAAGGTTATTATTGGCATGGATTGGCTGAGCCCCAATGGGGCAGTGATTGACTGCTTGCAGCAGTCAGTACGGATTAGGACCCCTAGTGGGGGGGAGCTGGTGGTTCAGGGCGAAGGGCCACAACAAGGACCCACTTTATGTTAGGCAGCGAGGGCTAGGTGCTACCTCCAACAGGGTTGCGCATGTTATGTCGCCTATGTTATGGATACCTGGAAGGCGGGTAGGGCGACGGTGGGCGACGTGCCCGTGGTATAAGAGTTAGCGGACGTATTCCCCGAGGAGTTGCCTGGGATACCTCCGGAGCGACAGGTGGAGTTCAGGATCGACTTAGACCCTGGTGCGGCTCCGATAGCCAAGGCACCATATCGGTTGGCTCCTCCTGAGATGCATGAGTTATCTATACAGCTGCAGGAGCTGTTAGACAAGGGATTCATTAGACCAAGTAGTTCTCCCTGGGGAGCCCTAATTCTGTTTGTGAAGAAGAAGGACGGGTCGCATCAGATGTGTATAGATTACCGGGAGCTGAATAAGGTAACGGTGAAAAACCGTTACCCACTCCCGAGGATTGATGACCTCTTCGACCAGCTACAGGGAGCATCTTGGTTCTCCAGGATTGATCTGCGATCAGGGTATCATCAGATGAGGGTCAGAGAGGAGGATGTACAAAAGACTGCGTTCCGGACGCGCTATCGCCACAATGAGTTTGTGGTGATGCCTTTTGGGCTCACCAATGCTCCTGTCGTGTTCATGGACCTCATGAACCGCGTGTGTAGATCGATGTTAGACCGGTCTGTGATAGTGTTTATTGATGATATCTTGGTTTACTCCAAGACACGAGAGCAGCATGAGGAGCATCTACGAAAGGTTCTGGAGAGTCTGAGGAGGGAGAGCTTGTATGCTAAGTTCTCCTAGTGTGAGTTCTGGTTGCGAGAGGTGCAGTTTCTCGGGCACCTTGTCAACCAGAATGGGATATCGGTGGACCAGGACAAGGTTGAGGTCGTGATGAGGTGGGAAGTCCCGAGGTCTCCATCTCAGATTCAGAGCTTTCTGGGATTGGCAGGCTACTATCGGAGATTCATTCAGGACTTCTCCAAGATAGCCGTGCCCCTGACCATCATATGCAATCGATCCTATACCCGAAGCGTATGGGATATGATTCATAATGAAAAACGTGATACTTTACCATGTTTTTGCTATATTATTCTCATAATATTTCTATTTCTCGTGTTCTCAAAATTCAAACTATGAAGAGGGATGTCGTAATCATAATCGAACTTTGAGAATGCAATTAATAAACATGTCCTTAACTAAATTCAATTAAAATTTCTCGATCTAAGCTTTTTAGATTGGAAACGAAGTATAACATTCTCTCCCTTAATTATAGCAAAAACAACTTTTCAATCCCTGCAACTTTGCAAAGTGAAACTTTTGTTTTTCTATAATTAATATTGCCAACTTGCAACACTTAAAATAATAGTCATGCTCCCACTAACATGATGATTATATCCATTCCAACATAATATTTATACTCCCACTAGCCTTGACGCGTATTCAGAAAACAGTTGCACTTCTAGAAGACAATACTTATTGACTTCCAAAGTTCATATCTCCAATACGATGTGCTTCGATAAGCGTTTATCTAAGCTTCTCAAACGCACACACCTTTCCTCAGACAACTCACATGTGTGTCTAAACTAATTCAGAACTTATATTACTAAGTCCCAAATGTTCAGACTAATTGACAAATCTCATAATTCGAACTATGAAGAGGTATGCCGTAATCATAATCGAATTTGAGAATGCAATTTACATAATCATTATCTCCTTAAAATCTCTCTTAGTGAAAGCGTTTTCTCACAATCATTTTCATGAAGAAGAGAAACCTTATGACACTTAGATTTAATGGTGCATGTGTTCCTATCCATGCGAATTTGTCATAACCATAATCATAAGATAATGTTTGTGACTAATACAAACTCCTATGGACATAACTTGTTCATACTTGATTCTTTACCATCAAGGGTCCCACCATTGCTTCCAAGTTATTTAGCAGTTCACCTATGCCAGTTAATGTACTTTCATTGAACAAGGTGCTTGCCTTATGCAGTCTATTGAGCACTCGTAGAACTCATATGCATAATCAACTCAACTGGATTAGCACAGAAACAAGAATACGTCAACACGATAGGTTACAATCCTCAAGTCGTATGCTAGTGTTTAATAGGTTTACTCTTGATTAGTTCTTGAAACTTTTCAAGATCTTTGATGAGTGTGTTAGACGTTCTTAAGATATGTCACTCAATTCACAATCTTGGAGTATGACTCTAAGACTTGATTTTGGATCGAAGTACGATACATCTTATTGACTTAACCACTACAACAATTCTCGATTCCTCTTCTTATCCAAACTAGTGCACTAAGGTGTCCTTAGAGGATGAATTATAATATGGTTCCTACGATTACCAAGACGATCATAAAACACGATACAAAAGTACTCTCCCTTCTTCTTAGATTGGAGAAATTTTTATCTTTCTGCCTTCATTGATTCTACTTATTCGTTATGCCATTCATTGAAACTTTTCAATGATTCATAATTACACTTAATCTTGTAAGTATAACCACATTTACTAGACTTTTAGTAAATCATGACGAACAACGTTATTATTATTATTTATGGTGGATTTGACTAGTGCACAACATTGTGTACTAGTTCCTTTAGTCCTTCACTCGACTCACATACTTATGTGAACAAGAAATTAGTCTTAATTACCTAAGTACCAAGATTTCCATACATCACACAATACAAGTTGTATGATTCCAAGTTTCTGTCCAATTGAAACTTGGGCGATGAAAATCTTTCCTTACTTAGAAAATTATGACATTACCATGAATAACATAACTAAGAATCACATCCATTTCAACATTGCTAATAACAGAAATACTCAAACATAAATTTTTCACACATGTCATTGCAAGGATAAATAAATAAGACATAATCAAAATTTATTTTTTTGCGGAAAAATTTGTCCTTACAACGCAATTCAATTGAAAAACTATGTTGTTACATTTTTTAGCAATCTATCCTAACTCTAAAGTAGCAGTTCAAAAATCCAATCATCGAATCATGCGATCGAAATCCATTTCTTCGCGATTAGACTCAGCTTAGTTCTTCCTTTAAGCTTCCTTTCTTTTCTTTGATTCTACAAAACATCAAAAAATGTAATCTTATCACATAATGTATCAAGAATCAAAAATAGGAACTTATAGAGTTAGTTAATGGATTTTACCTGAAGTAGAGCCATACGTCTTGACTCTCCCATCTCTAAGATCTCTCAGATAGACAGGGTAGCTTCGTCTCCAATGCCCCTTCTCTTGGCAATAAAAGCAAATTGACCTTTTTGGAACAGCACACGAAACTACCTTAGACTTTTCCTTTCTCTTATGATCAAACTTTTCGACCATGACACGCCTTTCATTGCCATTGCCTATGCCCATGGAGGTTTGGAAGGCAGGTCCACCAATCAACTTTGCTTCTCCAGTGCGCCAAATCATTGCTGATTCAGCAACAACAAGCAAATAGGTGAGATCGAGGAGGGTTACGTCGTGGTTTATCATATAGTACTCTCTTACGAACTCACTATATGATTCATGAAGCGATTGAAGAACCCAATCAACAGCCAGCTTCTCACCGACAATGACTCCCAACATTCTTAACCTATCAATGTGTGGCTTCATTTCTAATACGTGTGCACACACTGACATTCCTTTTTCATGTTTACTTGCCAAAAGGGCTTGAGTGAGCTTGAACTTTTCAAGCCTTTGAACTTGTGGGTTAGGGAGAACAATAGGAGGAGGTGGAGGAAGTGAAGCATGATCTCTTGTTCCTCGATCGAATCGTGGAATATCATCTTCATGTGGAAAGCTTGTTCCAAGGGATTTGGGAAGACCATAGTTGTCATACTTTGACATCTACAAAAAGGGAGAAAATTCAAGTTAGTTGATTGATTGATTAAGTCCTTAATAAAACACCCAAATGAGATATTAAGGTTAGGACCCAACACAATATTATACAACTTGGAAGAGGGATGCCGGAATCCAAATTGCAGAACATTTGAAGGTAAGTGAATGACGATTCACTAATTTTCCACCATGAAAAACAAAAAAGAGATTAAGTTTTAAATGTATTGAAAACTCCTAGATTCTTTGAGATTCATTGAACTTTTCAATGGCATGTTTCAATCTCGATATGCCCCTCGTTTTGTGACTGGGATGCCGAGGATCACAAAATAGGATGTGAATAACCATGCAAATATACATGGTGCCCCCAATGTTACAATCACCTATTCGATGTGTCGGTTAACCACACACGCTCCATCGAACTATGACAAACATCGAGTCACCCTTCGCCAACTTTTCTTAGATCCCATTTAGTGTGCCGGTTAACCACACACGCTCCACTAACGTCTTAGCAAGGTACAAAGTGTAATTTCACGGAATTGCATCAAATTCACTTTTGCCTAAAGTAACTAAGATTGAGAATTTTGTAAAAATATCTAGTTAATTTATAATTCATTATACTTTTAATGGAAAGGGTTTGCCCTATCCTACCCATTCGGCTAACGACCCTTCACCAATCAAGGAAGTGGTGGGTGAGAGTGGACACCCATTAAACGGCCATTTTATAGACCATAACCTTATACCCCCCCCCCCCCTCATAGATCGGCTTCGTGAATGAGACCTACTAACGGTAAGATTAACATTTAAGTTATACATATATAATATTAGACCTTTTAATTTTATATATAGTATAAAGGTGTATTTTACACTTTTAAAATACTATGTGGTCTAATTTTATAAATCACACTTTTAATTTAATTAAATGTATACCATATCACTATGGATTTATTAACTCTCTTTTAATTATACACTTAATTAATTTAATAAAACCATAATGGTGCAATATGAACTTTTCTAAAATTAGGGTTTTAGAATTTAACATTTTAAAATCAAACTTTTACTTAAAATTTAAATTCCCAAACTTGAGGGAAAGTTTTGAAACCTTTCACAACAATTAGGTTTAACTAATTAAATTTCAAAACTAAAACTATTAAGTTCAAATTTAAATTATAAAACTTAAGGGTGTAAAATGAAACTTTTCAATGTAACTAGGTTGAATATTTGACTTATAATAATCCTATATTATCCATATTTAAGAAAATCCATCAATTTTGATGAAGATAATCATTCCAAACTTAAAAAATCGGATTTAGGAAAGAAAACCGAGTTTTGGCAATTATCCTCAACAAAATCTAGCAGAAAAATCGAAAATCCCGGCATCAAAACAGGAAACTCGTCGAGTTGGGCTCTGAACTCGTCGAGTTCACCCAACTCGTCGAGTTCATATAGAACTCATCGAGTTCATGCTCCATACATCAAAAAATTTCGATTTCCTGATCTTTTACTGTTCACAATTGCATCAGTTCATTATACAAACAGCCCAGGCTCTGATATCACTGATGATTTATGAGCACTACAACATTCCTATGGTGTACATGCAAACCCTAAAGCTTTGGATCTAGTTTGTCTAATGAACATGCAATAATCACACAAAGCTCATAAACCTTAGATCTAGCATATGTATATCGAAATTAACATGTAAGAACAAATCTAGATGAATACCATTTATAGAATGGCATGAATCTCATATCCTTGGAGCTTAGAGTCACAAATGTCGCTCCTCTAATGGTTTACAAACACCACAAGCAAGAGGATGAGATTGGAAAGAGGAGAGGAGCACCAAAACCGTCCAAGATCTCTACCATAAAGCTTAGCCATGTTTTTGTGATCCCTAGGGGTCTATTTATACTTGTGTGGGCTGCTAGGTTTCAGGAGAAACCCTAATTCTCTGCTTAAGCCTTAAGCAACCCATGGAACCTTTTTAGAAGGCCCTTGGATGAAAATCATATGGGCTTCCCATAGATTTCGTCAAACTCCCTTCCCTTTAGGAATCCATAGCCCACAATGTAATTATCTTATAATTACAATATTAGTCCCCCAAGTCTAATTAATCTCTTTTAGCCACAAAATTAATTTCTAAATTAATTATTGTCCAATATTAATTAAACTCTATGATTTCTCTATTAATATATTATTCATATAATATATTAATAAACCATAATTAACCTCTTTCTTCATAAATCATCCTATCTAGTTGCTTTGATGAAGGCAACCCAAAAGGACTATGCATAACCGGGTTAAATACTTACCAAATATAGTTACGGGCTTAGACACTAATACAAGAGGAACCACCTCATGGTCTTAACTACCTGCCACGGTAACCCCACATGGTCTTAACTAACTACCATGGGAACCCTTACATGGTCTTAACTAATCAACATAAATGTCATACAAACCATATAAGCCATACATACAAACATATAAAGGTGCCATGGAAACCCTCTAAGGTCTTACACCGTGTGCCATGGGAACCCCCACATGGTCTTAGCCTGGAATGCCATAGGAACCCCCTACATGGTATTATATCCAATTGCCTCGGGACCCCCCCTGGGGTATTCCATGAAAGTATCATAAAGAAAAGTAGCGTACCACATACCACACAATCAACTAGCATACCACATATAACTAACTGCCATGGGAACCCCTACACGGTCTTCACATAAATACATAATGTATCGATAGCACATCAGTAATAATCATCACAACTAGATAAATGGGTCAGCCTTGGTACCTTCGACCCAATGGTATGGTGAGGAGACTCACCTCACACTGCCGAAGTCCCGCGGATAAAACTCTAGTTGCTGGATGACAAACTCCGACACTGTCCATATCAAAACAACACCCAATTAACCATTTGGGTTTCAATGTATATCATCAATCCACACTTGGGGTAAAAGGACCATTTTACCCCTAACCTAACTTGTTTCAAAACGAAGGCCCAAACTCACACTTTGAAGGCCCAAAAGCCAAATAATCAACCAAGGCCCAACATATGGAAAATTGGGCCCAAACCTCTACATTGTCTTACCTTAAGGCCCAACCATTTATTCTAGTCCAAACACTTGGCATTCCAAAATGGTCCAATATCTCATAATCATCAAGGCTCAATTATGGCCCACCTAAGGCCTAATTTTCCAAATTGTGCCCAATCCTTTCCAATGGGCCTTATCCTAAATCCCAATAATTTCCTTAGTCCATAACTCGTTCCCAATTGGCCCACGAAGGCCCACATCAACTTAGTCCAAGAAATGGCCCAACAAGAACCCAAACCTAATTAGGGTTTTTCACATAAAATGACGATTAGGGTTAGGTGTTTTTACTTAACCCATTAAGGACTTAATCCATTAAGTCCATCAACCCACTAGGCCAAACATACAATGTAATTGGGCCTAAGTCATAACATCAATCCAATGGTCTAAGACGCGAGTCCCAACAATTCCAAACTAACATATCCAAAAGTTGGGTTTTCTAAACCCTAATTAGGGTTTCTAACCCAATCGCGTGCCAATTAGTCCATTGGTTAAGTTTTAGGTCAATTTGTGTTAAATAAGTCAGGCACCACCCACTACCACCTCAGGTAGCGGCGGCTCACGGCAACGGCTCATGGCGGCAGCCACCAACTCGTGGTGGTGGTGGTTATGATTCTAGGCCAAAACATGTCCAAGCATCTCAAATAGCGATACGAAAACACATAAATACACACCGACACCCGACACGGCGGCTAGTGGTGGCAGAAGGCGGCAGCCACCACATCACAGTGGTGATGGTGGGTTTTCTTCAGATTTTCTGTCACACCCCGAACTAGACGACGGAAACGTCCGGGGGCTTGAGTGACTTCATTCTTGTAGTATTATCAAAGTGTATATAATTGAAACAAAACATCATCATCATCACAGATGCAATATTACAGCTGTCATTGTTTACATCAAGTATTGTATTTCAATATTACATGTCCAAATATCCAAAGTACGGTGATAACAAAACACAACAAAATATCCGGGTATTCTTGCTGACCAACCTGCTCAATGATTTCCTGAGAATACAAGTTAATTTGAAAAGGTCAACATATATAATGTTGGTGAGTTCATAAGCATGTTTGAGAAAAAATGTTTTGTATTACTTTGTAAACACCAGAAAATCTGATATTTTCTGAAAAACGCTTTGAAATGTTTGTGTCCGATCTTGTATTAATGCATGTGTGTTAATGTTTGTAACAGTATAAAATGAATGATCCCAGACAACCCGATGTTGTCAGTTTATGAAAACGTTGTGATCTCAACACCCTAGGCTAAGTACCAGTGCGTGTATGTTACCGTGTCATCAACAAAAATTGTGTTCCGTAAATTTTATAATGGTGTTAATTCCTCTAAGTGAGTCGTTATAACCATACTTGATAATGACAATTCCGCCTGTCATTGCGTTTTTCAGACGCCGACTTGTTTAAGGTAAGGTTTGTCACCCTAGACTGGACTAGTCTAACTGTAGAGAACAGCTCAGGTGTAGGGTGTCACCCCCATATAGTTCTATACACAAACTTCCGCTCTCCCTCCAAGAGACTCTGGTTATAACTACAGGTTACAGTTGTACACTCGATAGGCGCCGAACGAAGTGTCTCACAAGATCCTTAACTAAATTTACGCGAATATGAAATTGCACAGTGTATATTGTTTCTATATAAGTATTTAGTTTTCAAAACCCAACGAGCACGTATGTGAATGTGTGAAGTCAACAAGCATGTAGATGGACCACGAAAACCGAATAAACATGTAAGGTATATTTCAGGCCCAATAAACATGTAAATGACGTAATTGATCTGTTGTTGTTATGTTTGTTGTTAAGTTTAGTTGTTTACCAAAATGACATAAAAGGCCCACTTTTTGTAAAAATACATTTTTGGTCCTTAAAACCGAAAATTTACAATTAAGGCACATTTTTAGTAAAAATGACACTTTAGGTCCTTTAAAACCAAAAGTTTACATTTAAGGGCTTGATTTGCGTGAAATAACATTTTTAACCCCACTTTTGTCAAAAATAACACTTTTGGCATCAACTTTATGAAAATTGACATTCTCTGGCCAATTATGAATAAATTTATCTTTTTGGCCCAAGATTTATTAAATCTACATTTTCAGCCCTTTTTAACCGAAAATTTACATTTTTGGCTCAAATTTGTCTAAAATGACACTTATGTCCACAAAAGCCCAAAAATTTACAAATTTACCCAAAACCGTGAAAGCCCAAAATGAGGCCCAATTGTGAAAGTTTACACTTTTAGCCCTTACAAAATCATAAATACTATAAGGATCCATATTTACTTAAATAAATCCTTTCAAAACCATGAGTTATGCATATTAACTTCAATTTTTGATTATTTTGTCATTTTTGGCCCTGTTATGTAATTTTCTTAGTTTTAAACCTTTTCTTTCCATAATATGTTGTATCAAGTGTTATGTCCATAAATATCATCATATTCTTGTATATTTTCGAGTTCGTGAAGTTTATAACACGTAATCACACTTATATCATGAAAAACATGCAAAATCATGCATATACACATAGTTCTACACAAAACAACTTGTATTCTCCCCCAAAACATAGTGAAAATCGAAAATAAGGGGTATGAACTCACATTGGTTTGATGGATTCGATTATTGGATGAAGGATGAGGGAGATTTCGGCCTTAGCAAGCTCCTTTGATAAGATCTTCGAATTCTAGGAGATTTCATCAACATGGAGCATGAAATTAAGTATTAAGAAGTAAGTTTAACAAGAACATGAAGTTAAACCTTTTTTATGGAAGTAACTTACCAATATGAGTGGATTTGTGGATGAAGTGTTCTTGGATCAACACACATGAAAATCTTGGAGGAAAGGAGAGGTTTCTTGAGTGTTAGAGAGGATTTTTGTGTTTGAAAAATCAGAGAGGTGTGGGTGGTGTTGGGATTCTCAACCAAGGCTAGAAAAAGAGGAAGAGAGTGATTTGATGTTGCATGGAGATATGGGAATGCATGGTTGTATGGTGTGTAATGTGCTTAGATATCCATTAAACAATAATTAGGCAGCAACACCCTAATTATCCTCTTATTATTTCCTTTTTTTTTTACAAAACCGAGAAGGAGAGGGGAGGCAAAGAAATAAAAATTATGTTGGGCTAATATTGTATATTTTCGAAATTACAAGGCCCAATGTAGATTTTTTGGCCCATTGGGCCTATATAATGGTTTACGACCCAAAATTGATAAGGAAAGGGGTTTACGGCCCATAAAGGCCCTTGAGAATGAAGTGGGTCATTTGAGGTCCAATAAGGCCCATAAAAGTGAAGTGAGATATTTTAGGCCCAACATGGCCCAAAAGGTTTCAGTTTCATGAAAATGGGTCCAATTAGAACCCAAATAACCAAGTTACGAGTTTATTGGCCATTAGGCCCAATAAATGATTTCTAGTCTAATATGGGTTTGAACTGGGAATTAGGGTTTCAAACCCACAGTTGAGTATATGAGATGTATTGAATTAGGTTTTTGAATTTCACGAGCGAGTTTTGATTCAAATGATTGTGTTTGATTGGGCATAATGCATAATATCAACCTAAAGTTACAATTTATACAAGAGTTGATTACATGTAGGCAAAATTTCCTAGCCAAAAATGCTAGTCGTGACATTTTCTGGCCAAACAAATATACTATACAACATATTATTTAAAAGGAAACACACACAACATAACACACACACAACCACCCTTGTGGCTGCAGGCGGTGGTCGGAGTTGATAGCCATCACCTGACGGTGGTGGTGGTGGTTCTCTTTTGATTCCCGATCACGCAACACACACGCATCCTTGCTCGAGGTATGAACACAACCAACCATCTGGTGGCGTACGACAATGGCAGCAACATGAACGGTGACGACCCCAACTGAAATGACGTCCTAACGTGGGTTTTCGTCCTCATCAAGAGTCGGAACGACGACATCAGAGATAACTTGGTGGTTTTCGGCTTCGACAGCAATGGCGGCGGCTGGAAGGTCATGAGCGGCGACAACCACGACGTCAACTGCTTCTCTAATCTCCAACTGGTGCAGCATTATTCCCGGTTTCCCGTCGGTCTTTGTTATCACCGGCAACAAGAGCCGCTGGTGGGCGTTTGATGGTGCTAAGTGGTCGGAGCTAATAGCGGCGGCTGGAGGTAGGGGAAAGGAGATGGCGGATGTATGAAGAATAGGGTTAGGGTTTGGTTTGGAGAATGTGATGGGTTTATACCCGCTCATATGAAGTCTTTGGTCGTAATACACTTTCAGACCCTCCACATCAATTCTTTTCAACTTAAGTACATAATTTACCATTCAACCCTCAACATTCCAAAATCCCTTCAATTTAAGTCCAATATTTTACCAAACACCCCTGGCTTCTGAAAATCTTTACAAAATAAATCCCATAATTACACTTTAACCCCCTAAAATCCAAATTATTTGGTTCCCTGAAACCAACACCCCCGCTAAATATTATGGATTTTAGGGCCACTATAAAATAATATAAAATATAGATTTACATCTTGGGGTTCAGGGTTTATTATTTAATTACTCAATTTCAAATGGAATGTCACAGTTACATTTGGGATTTTATGTTGATGTTTTAAACATTGTTTTACTAAATAAAATAATGACATTTTTGGGCCTTATGTTTGGGACATTTCAAGTTGGTATCAAAGCCTTAGTTTGAGGGATTCAGACATACTCTCGGGTGTGTCTGAACTCAAACTGAAGGATTGGTAAAAAATTTCAAAAGGAATATTTTTAAAAGAAAAAGGGGGTTTCTAATACAAGAAAGGGTGTGGTGCATGCAATCGACTGAGATCAAGTAAATTTTTCCAAAATACCCATACATGTTATCTGTTATGATTTGATCTGTGAATCTGTGAATCACATGCTAGTTAGGGCTAAGGATCTGCTTAATATTTACATTATAGAATGCTATGAGAGATGCCTTTGTATGCCTATTGTATGAGCTTGCAAACTTGCATGCTAGCATTGATTAGTTAGTGATAGGATGGCCTGATTAGGTGATGCTTGGTTCTGATTACTTGATGCTCGAATGCTGCTTGCTTTGTGCTATTTAGGAGTTTTCTCTAACTTCGGCTAACTAGTAAGTGAATATGCTAAGTTACATATTATGGAAACTAAATAATTTTAGAAGGTTGGGTTTTAACTCTATTGCGCAGCTCTTGTTTGAGTCCAACCTTTGTAGTGTGAGACCTCTCATTCGAAGAATTATGTGGTTTTTGTGATATGTAATTGTATTTGTGAGCTAGTTAGAGGAAGTTAGTTGGAGTTCCTTCTGTAGTTGATGGCGGAGAGTGGTGTGGAGTTGCCGTAGGAAAACCTAGGAAGAGATTTAGTGCTGGGAGTCGTATCTTGATGAGGGTTGGTTGTATGGATGTAAAGTGACTTGGTGGATCCAAGGAAATCTGTAACGAAGGTACGGATAGATGTGTAAGGTAGTATGAGCCTGTACTACTAAAAGCAAAGGATCTGTACTCGATTCAAGGAGAGCTACGATGAAACAAGGAAGCTTGTTGAGTTTGTGATCCCTCGATATGTTTGATATGTATGCTGATGATTTATATGGTTTATTTGCTGGATTAAGTGTCTAAGCCCATAACTATAATTAGTATGTACTTGATTTGATAGTAGCATGGTCCTTTTGGGTTGCCTTCACTCATGCAACTTGACTGGATGACTAGTGGAGAAAGAGAGAGAGAGTGGAAGTTTTTATTTGAAGAAATAAATTGGTACTCAAAATGATTTTATTAATATATTATAAGATTAATATTTTATTTTGAAATCATATTATTAATTAGTATTTAATCAAAAATTAATTTGATATTAATTTTGGGATTAAAGGAACTGATTAATAATGAAGGGACCGTTTTGCAAATCTTTGATAGTTATGAAACTGGGCTGATGGACTCCTTAATTAGGAGTGGACAAAATCCTAATGGGATGCCCCATAGATTTCGTCCAAGGCCTACTGGTAAGAGGTCCATGGGCTGCTTAAGCCTTAAGTAGGAAATTATGGTTTCCATCTGAAAACCCTAGCAACCCACAGCTATATAAACCCCTTCATACACTAGGAATTTCGACCCTATGCTTCTTTAAAGAACCATAGCCAATTTTTTTTCTAGTGTCTCTCCTCTCATCTTGTTGCATTGGGTGTTTGCGACTCCATTAGAGGTGCAACACTTGGGACACTAAGCTTTCAAGAGTCAAGGATCTTTAAGGTGGTTCTTGTTATTACTATATAAAAAGTGAGATAATCTTCTAACCCTATTTTCTTTGTGAATTTCGAAAATTTATGCTAGTTTCTAGGGTTATTGCTTTGGTGTTCTATTTGTATGTTCAATTAGTGAAAAGCTTAGATCCAAAGCAATTAAGGTTGCATGATCACATAGGAATGTAGATATGCTCATAACCCATCAGTGGTATCAAAACCTAAGATATTTTTCAACTGAATAGATGCAATAGTGAACTGTCCAAAGAACTAGAAAACCGATTTTATTGTCTAGAGGATGAATTCGACGAGTTCAAGTATGAACTCGACGAGTTCAGTGCCAAACTCGACGAGTTGACTCGTCTGTTGCCTAATTTTTCGATTTTCAGATCAGATTATGATTAGGATAGTTGTCATAATTCGTTTTTAAAGCCTAAAATCGATTTTTCTAAAAGATAACATGATATCCTTATCAAAATTAAAAGATTTGGTTTAATTTATGGATTATGATTACCTTCCTAATGTAAATTTAACCTAGTATTTTTAAATTTTTTTAAAATACACCCTTTGGTTTTATAATTTAAAATTTAATTAAATAGTTTTAATTTTGAAATCTTAAATTTTAGAACCTTGGTATTTTGAATAGTTTAAAAATACACCCTCATGAATTTCATGAATAACTTAATTAAAATATTAATTAAAAGACAATTAATAAATCAACAAATGGTTTAAATTTAATGGGATTAAAAGTTTAATTTATTAAAGGATTAAACCACTTACTATTTTAAAAGTTTAAAATACATCCTTATACTATATAGAATTAAAAGTTTAATATATATATATATATATATATATATATATATATATATATATATGTATGTATGTATAAGATAAGTCAGTCTTACCGTTTGTAGGCCTCATTCATGAAGCTGGTCTATAAGGGGTGTTTAAGGAAGCGGCCTGTAAAATGACCACCATAGCGTATCTACTCTTACTTACCGCAGTCTTGACTGGTGAAGGGTCGTTAGCCGAACAGGTAGGATAGGACACTAAACTCTCATTAAAAGCATAATGAATTATAAAGTAACTAAACGTTTTTATAAATTCTCGATCTTAGTTACTTTTGGAAAATGTGAATTTGATGCTAATCCATGAAATTGCACATTGCACCTTATTGGTCGTTAGTGGAGCATGTGTGGTTAAACCGGCACACTAATATGGGACCAATAATGTTGGAAATGGGTAGCTCGTAAATTATCATTGTTCAATGGAGCATCTGTGGTTAATCGACACATTGATTAGACGATAAATGACATCGAGAGAACCAAGCTAATTTGCATGGTTATTCTCATCTTATTTGTGATCCTCGGTATCCCAATCACAAATTTGAAGGGCATAATCGAGAATAAACATGTCATTGAAAAGTTCAATGAATCTTAAAAGATCTAGGAATTTCATTTAAAACCTAATCCGTTTAAAATTTCGTTTTCATGGTCGAATTGGTAAATCGTTATTTACCTACCTTCAAATAGTTTTCTATTGGATTACGACATCCCTCTTCCGAATTGTGAGTTATTGTGTTGGGTCCTAGCCTTAATATTTCATTTGGGTGTTATATTAAGGATTAAATCAACTAACCTGAATTCTCCCTTTTGTAGATGTCTAGTTCTAACAACTATGGTCTTCCTTAATCCTTTGGAAAAGGTTTTCCTTCTGAAGATGATCTTCCACGTTTCGATCAAGGTGAAAGATCATTCCCTTCTTCATGTATTAGTGAAACTGGAAATCATTCTTCTGTTCCTCCACCTCCTCCAGTGATTCTCCCTGACCCACATTTTCGTCGACTTGAAAAGTTCAAGGTTACTCAACCCCTATTGGTATGCAAACACCAAGATGCAAAGTCTGTGTGTGCACACGTCCTCAAGATGAAGTTGCACATTGATAGATTGGGAATGTTGGGTGTCGTTTTCCCAAGGAAGCTAGCTGTTGACATGGTTCTTACATCGCTTCCTGAGTCATATAGTCAGTTCCTTAAAGACTATTATATGACAGATCACGACGTGACCCTGTAACATCCCATTTAAAATAGGGTAGTTAAAATAATAAACTCGGGACCCCGAGAAGTAATAATAATAATTATTTTATATTATTATAGCCCAAAATCAAATAACAATTAGTTAGGAGTTGGTTTCGGGAAACCAAATGACAAGATTTGAATCTCCAGGGGTTAAAGTGTAACTTTGGGACTCAATTTGTAAAGATTTTCATAAGGAAAGGGTTGTTTGGTATTAATTGGATTTAATATGTAAGGATTTATGGAAGCAGGGACTAAAGAGTAAGTTCTGGACCTAAGCTGAAAAGAAATTGTCACGGAAGGGACATTTGGTAAAATATTAGATCAAAGTTGAAAGGATTTTCAGGAGCCAGGGTTTAAATGGTAATTATTGGACTTTGTTTGAAGAGATTGGAATGGGACGGACCAGTTTTGTCATTTTCTCTATATGTTTGCATGGAGCCGGGTATTTAACTGTTTGATTGCCCATCAACAACCCTAACACTAGACACAATATCGGACGTCACCCTTATACCTCCCCTTTCCCAACCGTCACCCTCACGATGGACCATCTCCACTGTCGACCTTGTATCCCTATCGCCGACTTCTGCCACCTTGACGAGTTCGAGCACCAACCACCGACGTTACCACCGTGCCGAAGCTGGAACGCCATCGTCAACCGCCGACGACAGCGACCACCAGAAATCACCGCCCTTCCCCTTCTCTTTCTTCTCAGCCACCTTATCTTCTTCTAGCCGTCTTCGGACATCGTATATAACCAAGGAAAGCCACAGGGACCGAAGTTGTAGTCGTCGGAGGATCAGTCGAGCTGCCGATGATGGGCTTCGTCTTTGTGGATGCCGCCATGCGACTGTTCCACCGTGAAGCTGCTGCCAACGCCATTGCCACCGTCAGCCACCGTTGTGGTTCGTGGTTCGTGTTGAGGTCGCGAGTGCGTGTGGTTTCTATTGAAGAGGAGTCACGAAACACCACCATGGCGGTCGGCCATGGTGGTTGCCGCCGATAACGGAGCTGCTGCCGGACTTCTTGTGTTACCATCGCCACCATGTGGGTGGCTGGGTTTATTTCATAACAGAAGACGTGTTAATGTGTATGCGTGCGTGTTTTGTTGGCTGAAAATGAAAAAGGGATCACCATGGCCTCCATCCATGGTGGTTGCCACCACCTGCCGCTACAGTGCGGCGGTGTGTGTGTGTGTGTGTGTTATGTTACGTGAGTGTGTGTGTTTGGGTATCTTTGTATAATTGTAATGGTGTCGGTAATCAATAGAAACTTGTAACCACCGCCATGAGGTGGTGGCTGCCACCTCCTGCCGCCACTAGCCACTGTGTTGGGTGGCGGTGTGCTCTGTTTGTGTTTTGGACTTGTTTGGGGATGCTTGGACAAAATTGGGCTCAAAGACACCCTAGTGGGCCCAAAGAGACCCTAATGGGCCCAATAAGGCCCAAAGTGACATAAAAGCCCAAACAATGGACTAATGGGCTAGTATTGGGTTGGAAAACCCTAATTGCATAAAACCCTAATTTGTGGGAATTGATCGGGACACACACGAGAATTATTTAATAAACTTAAAATATTAATTAATGATCAATTACAAATTAACCTAAAGCAATATTGGACTTAATGGATTAAGCCCTTAATGGGTTAAGTAGGAACACTTAACCCTAATCGTCATTTCATGTGAAAACCCTAATTTCACATGGGCCTTGAGTTGGGCCTTCCTATTGGGCTTTGGTGATTGGACTATTGATGGGCTATCCAAGAACAACTTAACGTACCAAAATAATTAGACAGGCTTTAGGATAAGGCCCATGTGAGGACTTGGGCCTAGTTTGGAAAATTGGGCCATAGATGGGTCATAATTGGGCCTTTATGATTATGTGATATTGAGCCATGGGAATTGGATCGAAATAATTGGATGGGCCTTAAGGAAAGACCACATAGAGTTATGGGCCCAATTTTGAAAATTGAGCCTTATGTTGGGCTTTGGACCATTATTTGACTTTTGGGCTTTTGTAGTGTGAGTTGGACCTTGGGCTTGGAACCTAATTATTAATTGGATACTGTTTGATGTTGACAGTTCGGGGATCTGTCAACCAGCAGCTGGAGTTTTATCTACGGGACTTCAACAGTGCCAGGTGAGTTATCCTCACTATACTAAGGGGTCTAAGGCACTAAGGTCGGCCCATTGGATTTGATATCCTAGTAGTTATTGATATGTTGAGTTTGAGTTAGTGATGTATGTCAGTTGATATGCTAGTCAGGTAGATCTGTAGGATTACCTGTGATACTATATGAATATCTGTATATGCATTAGTTATGTTATATGTCGACATGTTATATGGGATGGGTTGAGGTTGTACTGCTCCGTGTGGTAGCCAACAAACCCTAGAGTATTCCAGATATGAGCTGAGGGTCGGGCAAGGCATGCCAGACTCATACTGAGGACTCGGGAGCATTCCAGATACGAGCTGAGGGTCGGGTAGGGCATGCCAGACTCGTACTGTGGGCTCGGTGGCAATCCAGATGTGAGCTTTGGGCCCGGAAGGCGATCCAGACTCATACTGTGGGCCCATGGGTAATCCAGTCTGTAAAGTTGTGGGCCCATTTCATGCTGTTCAGTTTGTTATGTTATGATATTGCTGACATGGTTTTGTGGACTGTATGTGTATCAGTATTTTTTTGGGGGGGGGGGGGGTAACTCACTAAGCTTCGTGCTTACGGTTTCAGTTTGTTGTTACAGGTGATTCAGATGACTTGGCAAGGCGAAGGTGTGACCGTACACATCCTCGTGTTTTGGACTTATGGTTTCTGGGATACTCTGATACTAAACTATTTTGAAAACATTTTGTAATAACTAATGGGTTTTGAATTGTTTAAAAAGTTTTAAATTGGCTTGAATTTTACGGGTGTTACAAGTTGGTATCAGAGCCTTGGTTTGAGTGAATTGGAGGAACACTTGTGTGAATCTTTTCTCAAACTAAGGAAAAGGTTTTTAAAATGATTTTGAAAAAGGTTTCCAAAACGATTTTCAAAAAAAAAAGTTTTCAAAATATCAAATAGAGGATGCAGGGTGTACGATCACCCGGAGCCAGTAAGTAGACCCTAAAATACCATACGGTTATTTGATAATGTGATGTGTTAGAACATCATGCTAGTACTCAGCTAGAGATCTTCAGGAATTCCATGATAGAATTGCCTGATTACATGATGCCTGCTAGCCTAGGGTTTTACTTATATGAGATTGACATCATTACTGTAGTTGCTTAGTGTATGCATCATGGTTATACATAATTAAGATCTTATAGCCTGAGAATGTTTGGTTAGGCCTTATGTTCTGTTCTTGTTTGATTGGGGGCTTAGGGTAGGATCAGATATTCGAAAGTCAATAGGGTCCAGCGTTATGTATGGCTAGCATACACTAGTGCTACAGGGTTGGTGGAAGTCTCATGGATAGGTGGATTGTGTGAGGTCGGTAGTAGACCTGGCAATTTGATACACGACACGATTTACACGACACGAACACGATACGAGTTTCCCGTGTATGTGTTTTAGAAATTCGTGTTTCGTGTTTATTCGTGTCTGACACGTATTTTAAATTTGTGTTTCGTGTCTTACACGTGTCAAACACGAACTTACCTGTTTAGACACGTATAAGACACGATACAAATTCGTGTTGACACGTGACATGTATAAACACATATATATATAATATACACATATATATATTTTAGGGTTAAATTTTATATTTATAAAATACTAGGGACCGATTGCGTAAAAGTTAATAAATAGTTTATAACCCTAAATTGAATCCTAAATTGAATCGTTCGTTGCCAAAATCGCCGACATGCTCTATCAGTCTATCTCAAATTCTCAATTTCGTTTAGCTGAGCTGAGGCCTGAGTTCTTCACTTCTTCATCTCACGCGAAATCGCGAATCACTATCTGAGTTCTTCATCGTCGCTCGCCATCTATCACGATCGTCGGCCGAGTCGTCCCATATCTTCGTGCTTCACAGGCTCACAGCCTTCACAGCTTCTCCAATCGCCGGTCCTTTAGCCTTTCACTGAGTCACCGTCGCCATCGTGCTTCACGTCCCACATCTTCGTGCTTCACAAGCTCACAGGCTCGCCAAGTCGCCATCGGACATCGGTTCTTCTGAAGTGAAATCGAAGCTGCTCAGTGCTCACTGATTCTCGACTTCTCGTGAGTCACCGGTCTCTCAATTCTGTCACCATAGCTTCTTCTGAGTTTATGGCTTCTAACACAAACATGGTATATAATCTCTTCCTTTGTTATTTTCTGTTTATTTTTTGTTTCCTTTGAATCTTTGATCACAGATTCAGCCCTGTGATTTTTCTGTTTATTGTATTGTCTCCTTTGATCACGTATTGACTACTTAAATTGTTAAGACCATAGGATGTTAACTGTTAACTGTTAAGACCATAGGATGTTATATAATCTTTTCCTTTGTAGGATTTTGTTTCTAGTTGACTCAAATTGGAAGACAAAGCCCCAATAAATCTGTTTGTAACTCTTTTAGGCATGGTTGGCTGTTTTGTTTCCTTTATCAGTTTGTCTAATTATTGTTTTTTTAGATGGATGACAATACTAACAATGATACTAAGGATGATTCAAATGATGATTGTGTGGAGGTAAAGAAGGAGGGAGAACACAATCAGAAAATGAAAGGAACCCGTAAGAGGGAGAAGAAACAAACATCAGCGGTATGGCGTGTATTCGAGTTATTAAATGATGTTGTCACAAAAGATGGAGTTAAGAGAGCAAAATGCAGATGGTGTGATGAGGTGAAGAACTATGACAGTAGATATGGAACCGGGAACTTACAACGACATATAAATAAATGTTATAGGCCGGATAGGCTTGTTGTAGGTCAAATGTTATTGTGGAAGGATAAAGATTCTTTGATGTTGAAGTCCTCAAAATTCAGCAAAGATATATTTCGTGAGAAGTTAGTAAGAGCAATTGTCATTCACAACTTACCATTATCATTTATAGAAACACTGTGAGATCTGATATTGTGAATATGCACAAGAAAGAAACAAACAAGTTAAAATCGTTTCTAAAGGAAGCACCGGGTCGTATTTGCTTAACTTCTGATTTGTGGAGTTCTATTACTACTGATGGATACATTAGCCTTACAGCTCATTTCATTGATGAAAATTGGATTTTGCAGAAAAGATTGTTGAATTTTTCTGATATGCCACCTCCCCACAATGGAATTTCATTGAGTGAAAAAGTTTACTCTATGCTTGCGGATTGGGGAATAGAAGGTAAGTTGTTTTCCATAACATTAGACAATGCTTCCGCGAATGACACTTTCGTTAATATCTTGAAGTTGCAATTGAATGTTAGGAAAGCACTTATTAAAGATGGTCAATTTTTTCATATAAGATGTTGTGCTCACATTCTAAATTTGATAGTTCAAGATGGGTTGAAAGAGATTGATGGTTGTGTTTCTAAAGTAAGAGAAAGTGTGAAGTATGTCAAAGCATCTCAAGCTCGCAAACGACAATTTGTGGATTGTGTGAAGTTAGTTAGTTTGGATCCAAAACGGGGGTTAAGACAAGATGTTCCAACAAGGTGGAATTCCACATATCTCATGCTTCGAAGTGCACTTTACTTTCGTACGGCCTTTACTCATTTGGAAGCAAGTGATTCAAATTATAGATTTTGTCCAACTAATGACGAGTGGGATAGGATTGAAGTCCTTAGCAAATTTTTATGTAGTTTTTATGACATTACTTGTGTATTTTCTGGGTCAAAATATCCTACATCTAACTTGTATTTTCCTTCTGTTTTAATGGCCCGTTTGACCTTGGAGAAACATAGGGACAGCAATGATGCAAGACTTAAAAAAATGGCTGATTTGATGTTTGCAAAGTTTGAGAAATATTGGTCCGAGTTTAGCTTGATTTTGGCTCTAGCTGTGGTTTTTGATCCTCGATACAAGTTGCAAACTGTGGAATGGGGCTACACTAAGATTTATGGAGAGAAATCAAGTCAATTTGATGAAGTGAAAGATACTTTATCGTCTCTTTTTGATATTTATTGTAGTAATTCTGCAATGAGAAAAAATAATGGCTCAACTTTAAATGATGTAAATGAGCCTAACGAAAGCTTGGATGAAATTAGTAGCGGTATAAATGTCAATGAAGCTTGGAAGGTACAACTTTTTGTTTAATATTTATTTTACATTCAATAATTTATTCGTCAAATGAAAACCGAAAACTTGAAATCTGAAAAATAAAAACTGTTTTGTTTTTTGTATGAAAAATAAAAACTGTTTTTTATATTATGAAAAATAAAAACTGTTTTTTCTTTATGAAAAATGAAAACTATTTTTTATTATGAAAAATGTAAAATGTTTTTTTTATTATGAAAAATGAAAACTGGAAAATTAAAACTGTTTTTTTTTATTATTTTTTATCATATTTATTCAAGATTTTTAATGTTCTCATTTTACTAATAGGAGTTCGACTCGTTTGATTACGAGTATGTTGTTTCAACTAAAAAGTCCGAACTTGACTTATATTTGGAGGAGCCCCGAATACCAAGAACAACAGAGATAAATATTTTGGAATATTGGAGAGGACATCAGGTTCGATATCCCGATCTTACTGCTATGGCACGAGATATATTGACTATTCCCATTTCCACTGTAGCTTCCGAGTCTGCATTTAGTGTTGGAGGTAAAGTTCTTGATCAATATCGAAGCTCCCTCAAATCTGATGTTACGGAAGCAATTATTTGTACCAAAGATTGGTTATTTGGAGAAGCTAATTATAATGTTGGTGATGTGGTGAACGAAGTTGTCAGTTTGGATGATAATGAGGAGCCTAACTTGGTTAAAAGTTCAACCTCTGGCACGGTTAATAGTTAGTAATTTAGTAATTTACTTGTTTTAAAATATTTTGGGATTGTAATTTTGAGTTTGAACTTTGTACTTTGTACTTTGGATTAAGATTATTGCATGTTATTGTCAATTTGTCATCCTAGCTTAAAAAATGCATTAAAAGCGTGTTTATTTGTGTTTATTCGTGTTTATTCGTGTTTTCGTGTAACACGGTTAAAAACGTGTATATTCGTGTCGTGTCACGTGTCACACGAAGTTTTTATGTGTCGTGTTCGTGTTTGATATTCGAAACACGTTTTATAATTCGTGTCGTGTTCGTGTTTACCAAATTCGTGTCGTGTAAATTCGTGTCTGACACGAATACACGACACGCAGACACGGATTGCCAGGTCTAGTCGGTAGGCCATTTATGAGATATTTAGCATTCCTCTAGGAGTGAGGATTGAGCGCTCACTATGTTTATGTATATTGTTAGGGTGTTGTGGTGATACTTGAGACAAATATGGGTATGTGTGGAAGGTAGTATGGACCCGTACTACTAAAAGCACAGGACCCATACACGTAGCAAGGAAGTCACAACCCCTAGAGTTGGTTGGGATTTGGTTCCCTGTTAGCATATGGGTTATTAGAGATCTTTCTTGTGTATTATCAAAATGATGGTTACGAGACGTCTTGAGACCAGATCCCGGTCAGGATCGGGAGTTGGCAGCTAGGATAGGCCAGTATTGTCAAAGGATCTTGTTAGTGAGATCATCCGGGAGGAGGTGATCGAGGTTGTTCGGAGACAGTTTCCATAGATGTTTGGGTCTATCAAGACCGCCATGGTTGAGTATTTCGATGAGCGTTATGCAACCATTGCCTAGATGGTTGCCGCGGAAGCTACAACAGCTGTAACTGTGGCAGGAAGAGGAGTTGGTTGAGCTTTCTAGTACCGGGACTTGTTATTTGGACGTACTCTAATGAGCATAGAGCTGTATTTACTTGGGATCAGGGAAATGTTTCGTACTCGTTGCACTCCGCGGGTTGAGCGAGAGAAGTTGGTATATAAGTTTCCTGGTTTGAGGCTTCAAGTGATCTTGCTCGAGGCCGAGATTTGAGTCACACGGAATCCAAAAGGGAGTGATGATTATGATCCGTTAGAGTTGTAGCTGGAAGTAGAAGGGGTAATAGATGGATTGGAGTGTCGTTTTCTAGGGAAATGATTATTCCCTTCCAGTTTTTTGAGCTCCGAGGAGTGAGCAGGTTTGTGACCCCAGGATCAAGTTGTATTCCAGCCCGGGGTCAGTTAGTTGCAGGGGTGGGCGAGAATATTTCATTGATTGTGTGCGTAGGTGGGTAGATGTGGCATGAGTATCTTAGGAGACGTCCAAATTACCGTTCCGACCCCTAAGAGCTAAGATCTGATTCGTCTTGGATCTTTTGTATCAGGCGGTAAGGATGGGTTGTGCGATCTACTGCACTTTTGGGATTTGAGACTATGTCTTGGGAGTTGTTATAGTTGGTTTAGGGCAGAGGTTGCTTCAGCTACTGCAGTTCAGATGAGTATGATTGAGCTAGTGAGTGAGTCAGGGTGCGATACCCTGAATGATATCATTTCTCAAGCCCGAGAGCGAGAGATTTGTTTGGAGCACTTTGGGAAGATGGGTATTATGTGGGAGGCCTGCGGATAGGGCCCCATAGGATGGGTATTCAACATTGTCAGGATTCAGCGGTTGTAGTGATCGTTATCGATTGGCGGATGGAAGCGCCAAGGGAAATAGCTTGTTGTTGACATATTAGTTGGAGCATCTATCTTTTGGTCTTTAAGATTTGGGTGTGGGATCATTCAAGCATCAGGGACTATCGGTTAAGTCATGTTTCGAATTAACACCAGTGGGTGGTGATTAGTGTTCTAAGTGGGGGAGAATTAGGAATTCTCAGGTTGAGCGCGAGCCATTGAAGGTTTTGTTTGTTGTTGATCAGATTATGGTTTCCAGAATGGTCAGACAGGCGTTAATTGGTGAACCTCTCAGGGAGCGGAAATTCTCCAAGGAATTCAAGAGGCGACAGTTGAGAAGCTAGGAACGCTTCATTAATTCCCTTATGCAATGTGCTTATGTTCCCTAAGTCATTGCAATATGTTTCTCCTCGAAGATTGATAGAAATTTGATTCGTATCGAACTCGGATTTTGGTAACCTTTGGGATAATCGACGAAGTATTCTCAGACTAGTTCAATATTAGTAGAATCGAATCAGTGTCGATTGAGTATGGGCTTGTGGCGAGTAAATATGGAGATAGGAATTCCAAATTTTGTGCATGGTAGTGATTCTCGTGTGTATTTGTGGGTATTCAAAGTGGAAATAGGGTTGGTTCGGCTTACGTGCTTGATCAGGTCTGGGTTATAGTCTGCAAAAAATTGGATCAAGAGTTCGACTATCATTCTATTTTAGGGTCATGTGCGACTAAGGTTTGTAGGATTTTGCTTGGATAACAACTTATTCTATAAGTGAATCGTACATGGTGGGGTTTTAACATCGTGGCGCTGGTTGGTGTTGCGAAGGTCGTTGGTTAGGCCTTTTCTTTTGGACAAGGTTGATAGTTTATCAGGAGCATTCCAGTCAGGAGCTAAGGGCCACGCAGGGCATACCAGACTCATGCTGTGGGCTCAGAGGCAATCCAGACCTATGATGAGGACCTCGTAGGGGTATTCTAGTGATAGGCTATGGGCCTAGTGATATTAGTAGTTCACTTCTTCTGTTTGAGCTATAACGCCCCGTCTTTGGTATGATGCTTTCGTGGTTTTTATTTAGAAGTTTTATTGAGGGACTTGACGAGTCTATGGCCTGACTCGTCGAGTAAGGTCGAGTTTTCGTGCACGTGTTAGTTGGCGACTCGGCGAGTCCATATTCGGGACTCGGCGAGTCTGCCTGTCTGGAAGAAACCCTAAATCCCCGGGTTGCTCACTATTTAAGCAATGCTTTGTGCCCCAAACTCACCTCCTTTACCCTCAGAGAGCTGTGAGAAAACCCTAATCCATCCCTTGTTGGTTTTAAGTGCTTTTGTGTGGATTTTGAAGGCTTGAAAAAGGAGAAGAAGAAAGGAGCAAGGAGAAGAGGTGTGGAGCAAAGATCCAAGGGCAAAATCAGAGTTCATTGAGGTATTTCTCGGATTCCTTCTGTTTTATGCTTTAAATCTTCATTAGAACTCTTCTAGGGCTAGTTTGATGCATTTTCTAAGCCCTATAGTTGTTTGGATGCCTTTATGCGACGAGATATCCCTAGATATGTTCATTTAGGAGTTGTAGAGCCCGGATCTGTTGCCTTTTTGGAGATGCCTTGCATAAGAACCCTAGATCTACTCTTCTAAGTGCCTTTTTAGCCTATATCCCCTTTTTCATGTGTATGTACACGTAAAGTTGGAAACTTTACGTGGTGGATCAGCTTATTGGACTCATATCTATCATTTGTATGCAATGGATTCAAGCAGAATCGAGTTTAGAGTAGTTGCATGGATGTGACTCGGCGAGTCGGAAGAACGACTCGGCGAGTCAAGTCGCGAGTCCCGTTTTTCCCCTTTCTGAGTGTTGTCGAGTGGAAGCTTGTGAGTAGTAGAGTGGACTCAGTGAGTTGGAGAGCAGACTCAGTAATGGAGGGACTCGACGAGTTGTTCATACAACTCGGCGAGTCCAAGGCAATCTTCTTAAGCTCAAGAACAGCTCGTCGAGTTGTTCATATGACTCGGCGAGTCGGATGCAAATTGTCTGAGTTCTTGGATCGAGAGAGTACTCGTCGATTCGATGCCATACTCGACGAGTAGCCACGAGTGGGGTTGTGAAATGAGATTAGAGACTCGGCGAGTTGGCGGCCCAACTCGGCGAGTCAGGTCAACTGTGGGTTGACTTTGACCGAGAGGGTTGACTATGACCGGGAGAGTTGACTTTGACCAAGGGTAAAAGAGTCATTTTACTCCAGTTCAGTGTTTAGTATTTGATTGAGTGTGTTTATGGATTTGTAGCCGAGGAGATACCGGAGCAGCAACAGTTAGCTTCCAGAGCCATTCACACAGCAGCCAGTTCACGAGGTGAGTTTCCCTTCAGTAGGAACGGGTCTAAGGCCACAATGCCGGCCCGTTTAGTTAGCAGTCAGCTTCAGACCTCGATCCGATGTAGTAGATTAGTATGTTTGATGCCTTCGTGGTTCAGACAGGATTTATGTGTTTATGCCAGTTGATATGTTTATGCTATGTTAAGTTAGCTTCGGACTTCGGTCCGATGTAAGGGACAGAGGTCCAGTCAGCTTCGGACTCCGGTCCGATGTAGGGGACATAGGTCCCAGCCAGCTTCGGACTTCGGTCTGATGTCTCAGTCAGCTTCGGACTTCGGTCTGATGTCCTAGTCAGCTTCGGACTCGGTTCGATGTAGGGGACGAAGGTCCCAGTCAGCTTCGGACTGCGGTCCGATGTTCCAGTCAGCTTCGGACTTCGGTCCGATGTAGGGGGCAAGGCCCCGGTTAGCCGGAATTCGGTCTGATGCAGTGGGCAAGGCCCAGTATGTGCTTTATATGTTATTGTGTGGTATGTGGTAGTTTGGGGGAGCTCACTAAGCTTCGTGCTTACTGTTTCAGTTTTGGTTTCAGGTACTTCCGCAAGCAAAGGGAAGAGCTCAGGATGATGGCATCGCACACACCACAGCTATAGTTTTTATCCTGGGAGTTGATCAGCTATCTTAGATATGTTTTGATACAGTCATGACACCGTTTTCTCATTTGTATTTTAGTATGGTTTTGAGATTTGCAACGCATGGTTTTATTATGATATACTCCGTTTTATGATTTTGGTTATATTAAAAATGAAATTTTCGGGTCGTATTTTTAGGTCGTTTCAAGTTGGTATCAGAGCCCTGGTTTGAGGGATTCGGATACACCTCCGGGTGCATCTGAACTCAAACTAAGGGAAAGATAAAAAGATTTTCAAAAAAAAAAAAATGTTTTCGAATGAAATTTTGGAAAGCACTTAGAAAGAAAAGAATTTTTAAACAAGATAAGGGTGTGGTGCATGCGATCAGCCGAGCTCAAGTAAGTACTCCCAAATTACCAATACAAGTTTTATTATTATGATTAATTGTTCCAGTTTCAGTAGAACAGCATGCTAGTATAGGACTAAGGATCTAGGAGGATGCCTTATGTGCCTGCTATATGTGTTACAGCTTTATGAGAATTGCATGCTAGTATTGAGTAGACAGCAGTAGGATAGCCTGTTTAGGTTATGCCTGGTAGCGCGAGCTTAGCATTGTATGCTAGAGTAGCTTCTTGTTATGAGAATAGTTTTGCCTGAGTATGTTTCCCTTATCCGAATGCTGCTTGCTTTGTGCTTTGTGGGACTCTGAGTGGTGGGAGTTAGCCATTAGGTGAATACGTCACATCACATGTGATCAGGGTTGAATAATCTCAGAGTGCTGGATTTGGCCCTATTGCGCAGCTCTTGTCTGAGTCCAACCGTTGTAGGGACGAGTCTTTTACTCAAAGGATTATCCGAGCCTCATTGCATGTGATGGTATTCAGGTGGTGGCTAATCAGCATTACAAGGAGGCCTTCGGCAGCTGAGGACTGGTATGAGTGGAGTCAGCGATTTCCCTAGGGCAAGCCTAGGATGAGAGTAGCAGAGATCAGTAGTAGTAGAAGTGACTTGGTGGAGTCAAGGCGGTTCTTGAGGAAAGTACGGATAGATGTGGAAGGTAGTATGGGCCCGTACTACTGAAAGCAGAGGATCCGTACTCGAATTAAGGAAGGCCGAGACAAGATCAGGAAGCTAGTAGTAGTATCAATGATCCCTTGAGATATTTTAGTTTTCTGATATTGCTATGATGTGTTTCAGAATGGTGGTTTTGCGTCCGAGGACAACAGCCGGCAGTGGAGGTGCCGGGGAGGGATCAGGATCAGGCTCGGGGAACGAGCACATGGATGAGCAGACTAGAGAGTTTCTTTCTTCAGAGATTACTCGTATCATTTTAGAGCAGACTCCTATGATCTTCGGTTCGATCAAGGAGGGTATCCTAGAGCTGATGGATGAGAGATTGGGCACCTTCCGTGCCGAGGTGGCGGCCATGATGGGGTCGCGCACACTTACATTCAGGGAGTTCAGGGCATGTGGAGCTCCAGACTATCATGGGGCGCGGGACCCCATAGCGAGTACTAGATGGTTGGCGGATGTGGCCAACGCGTTCCGCACTAGCAGGTGTCCCGAGGGGGACAAGGTTAGATTGGCGTCCTGTCTTCTGAAGGACAGGGCACGGGATTGGTGGGAGGAGGTCGGACATACCATGGGAGATGATGCAGCATTGGATGCCATGACCTGGGCTGATTTCTCTACCAGGTTCAGGGCGGAGTTTGCACCAGTTATTGAGGTGCAGCAGTTAGCCAGAGAGTTTCAGGACCTCACCCAGACTACAGAGACTGTGGGGGAGATCACCGCCAAGTTCAGGGAGAGGGCTCTTCTTGTTCCTCAGTATACAACCGATGAGGAGATGAAGAAGGCCCGATATCATGAGATGTTGCGGAGCGATATCCGCCAGTTTGTGAGCCGGTCCAGCTGTAAAACGTTGGACGACATGATTGCTAGGGCTCGAGAGAGGGAGATTGATCTCGAGATGGAGAAGAAGAGGAAACCGGAGGCGGTTTCGGGTTCAGGAGGTTCGGGCAAAAAACCCAAGGTTTCAGATCACAGGTCCAGGTTTCAGCGGGGCCACAGTCGATGTGGAAGGTGTGGGAAGATGCACGATGGGGTGTGCAAGGCAGGGAGTTCGGGCTGCTTCAAGTGCAGTCGGACTGGGCATTTGAGCAGGGATTGTACGGCCCCTGCTAGTGCCGTTGCAGCATCAGATCTGATTTACTTTCAGTGCAATTAGAGGGGACATAAAAAGTCCCAGTGTCCGAGTTTAGCTGCAGTAGGGAAGGTGGTTGCACCTGCCCCTACTACTTTGAGGATTACAGATGGTCGGCAGGGCCGAGCTGAGGCGCCAGTGGCGAAGAGTAGAGCGTTTCAGATGACAGCAGAGGAGGCGCGAGCGACTCCTGATGTGGTGACGGGTACGTATCTTCCCTTCATCTCTTTATTTTATTGATTGATTATTGCTTATGATTGTATGTTTTATATAGGGCCGTTCTCTGTGAACGACATTTCTGCTATGGTATTATTCGATTCGGGGGCTACCCGATCATTCGTATCGCTTGCGCTTAGCAAGAGATTTAGCAGAGCTCCAGGGGAGCTGGATTGTCCACTAGAGGTTGAGATAGCAGATGACAGGACCGTGAGGGTCGGCAGAGTGCATAGAGGGTGTTGAGGGCCATGAGGTCGTGTGATCGCTTATGCGTCGAGGCAGCTAAAGCCTCATGAGGCGAACTATCCGACAAACGGTTTGGAGCTGAGGGCCATGATTTTCTCCCTCAAGATTTGGCAGAATTACCTCTATGGGGTCTGTTTTACCATCTACACGGACCATAAGAGCTTGAGGTATTTGATGGATCAGCCGAATCTAAATATGAGGCAACGCCGTTTGTTGGATGTGGTGAATGATTATGACTGTGAGATCCTTTATGACTTGGGGAAAGCCAATGTGGTGGCCGATGCTCTTAGCTATATGGAGGTCGCAGCTCTGATTCAGGATATATGTTTGAGGATGACCGTGATTACTCCGCATCTGGAGCAGATTCAGGAGGCTCAGATCGAGGCTATGAAGGAAGAGAACCGAAAGAGCGAGCGTATTATAGGTCAAGTGGATTCCTTCGATTATGATAGTCACAAGTTGTGGACTCTTCATCGGCGGGCCTGGGTTCTGTATTAAGGTGGTGTGCGTTATGTTCTGATGGAGGAGGCACACAAGTCTAGGTTCTCCATTCATCCTGGGCGACGAAGATGTTCTCCGTTCATCTTGGCGGGTTTGGGCCCTGCATGAACCGAGATTTGGCTTGGTATGTGCAAGGATGTGGCTTGGTATGTGGAGTGGTTCTTGACTTTCAAGAAAGTCAAGGACGAACATCAGTGACCTTACGACAAGATGCAGCCGGTGGGGATTCCTGTATGGAAATGGAAGGGGATCACCATGGACTTCATTACAAAGTTTCCTTGGACGGTGCCCGGAGTGGATTCGATTTGGGTCATTGTGGATCAATTGACCAAGAACTCGCATTTTATCCCGATCCAAGAGAGTATCTCTGCGGAGAAGTTGGCAGAGGTGTACATTAGCGAGGTTGTGGCACAACATGTAGTGCCAGTTTCCATGGTTTTTGACAGGGATGTCAAGTTTATTTCCAGGTTTTGGAATAGGTTCCATGACGAGTTGGGTACTCGCCTCCATTTTAGCTTAGCCTTCCATCCACATACTATGATTAGAGTGAGCGGACGATTCAGACCCTAGAGGATATGCTGAGAGCATGTGTTTTGGAATTTGGTGGGAGTTGGGATACGTATCTTCCGTTAGCGGAATTTTCATATAACAACAGTTATCACGTGATCGACCTCCTTTTGAGATTCTTGACGGGAGAAAATGCAGAACCTCGCTTTGTTGGGGTGAGGTTGGACAACAGGTTATGGGGAATACCGAGGTGGTACTTAAGACGACCGAGTTGATCTATCAGGTTCGGAGTAGACTCCAAAAAAGTTAGAGTCAACAAAAGAGTTATGCCAACAAGCGCCGTTCAGATCTTGAGTTTCAGGTAGGAGATATGTTCTCCTGAAGGTGTCGCCTTGGAAAGGTGTCATCCGATTCCGGAAGAAAGGCAAGTTGGACCCTAGATACATTGGTCCTTTCAGGGTTTTGGCCCAAGTAGGCCAGGTTGCTTATTGCCTGGATCTTCCCGATGAGCTTAGCCAGATTCATAGCACGTTCCACATCTCTCAGCCGTGGAAATGTTTAGCTGATGATTCTGCAGTGGTTCCATTAGAGTATATTCAGGTGGACGACCACCTGAACTATGTTAAGAGACCGGTGGTGATTCTTGACCGAAAGATAAAAACCTTGAGGAATAAGGTTGTTGAGTTGGTGAAGGTCTAGTGTCAGCATCGCAAGGGTTCGGAGTGGACTTGGGAGCCGGAGGATGAGATGAAGGAGCACTATCCAGATTTATTTGGAGCAACAGACTTCGAGGACGAAGTCCGATTCAAGTGGGGGAGAATTATAACACTTGAATTTGGTATGTTTCCATCTAAACCTTCTTATTTTTAAAACATTGCTTTTTGGTCCTTATGGCTAGTACGTGGGGCGTCTTATAGAGTACACTTGGTGTACTACCTGGAGATTGAACGTGGGATCGAACCACGTATGTTGGGCGTACGTGGGTTACGCTGGGCGTATGCTGGCCATGGATAAACCCTAGTTTTTAGGGTTTCCCTATTTAAGCATCATTAACCCACCTTTTGGACACTCTAGACCACCCGCCACATCGTTAAACCCTAAATTCGTTCCTTAGCTTTGGTTAGGTGCATTTGAGATCTTGAGAAGCTTTTTGGGGTGTTTTTGTGCATTGTAAAGTGATTGAATAAAATTGAAGACTCATCCTTTGGAGATGAGTTTAGAGATTCAACTTTTGCACCTTCATTTTGTTGCTTGTGAGGTATAAAGCTTATAGTTTGTCAACTCATTGGCTTATTCTTGTCCATTTTGGTCCCTTTTGGTTAATAAGGGCTCTTTTAGCATAAAGATGCAAAATTTATGGTGGCTTTGGTCTCATGCATGTGTTAAGTCATTTATTAAGCTCTTTTTAGCTCTAGAACCCCATTAAGCCATGCATGCACGTAAAGTTGGCAACTTTATGAGATAAACCACCTTAGGGAAGTCCTTAACCGTTTAAGAACTGAATGAGAAACTTGGCCAAGTTGGTGGAGTACACTAGGTGTACAGGCAGGTATGCTGCGCGTACAAGCCCGAAAGCGAGTACAATACAAGCTCCAACACCTTAAGGCCAACTGTCCTCTTCTGAATCCAACTTGCACAATACAAGCTCCAATACCTGCAACTTTAAGGATAACTAATGGACAACAGGGCATAGTTGAAGCTCTAAGGGCCAAAGGGCGAGCCTTTCAACTCACGGCAAAAGAAGCAAGGGAAGCACTGAAATTCACGGTTGGTTGTCCACTTGATCGAATAAAGTGTTCATGCAATAAACATAACTAACTTGGATGTCTAACCATTTGATAACTGTATTCCAAGTTCTAGTAGCCATCTCGTATCTAAAGAAACTATGATCCAATTGCTCCACATCCAAGTTACAAATAAGATAGAGAGTACTAGGAATATCAATTCCACGGTAATCAAGTTACTTCGTGTTGACAATCTAATCATTCTAGTTCTCCACACAAGAATTAACTTTCGAAGAAATAAATCCATTCCATCTAGTTGACATAGTAGCAGTTGACAAAATCTTTTTATCGATCCACCTTCTAGTATCTACTACGAAAAAGATTTTGTCTTTGGTTTTTGTCCACATTTAAGTAACCATATTTTTTTCCATACAAGTTTGGCCGGTAAATTTTTTTGACCTCTTCAAAATAGGATAATATTATTGGTGATCATAGGTTGATGTTGATTTGGCAAATTGTGTGGTATTTAAAATCATGCTCTAGAACCGAATGATGCACAAGAATGCAAAAAAAGGTTGACGTCTTCTTCATCAATTTCTCACTCGTCCTCAGGGCACGAATTCACTCCTTGCTCTTGTGGCCTTCCCACTCGAATCCACACATCTAGGACAGAAAAAAAAAACCCTTGAAAAAGTTAATGATATTCTCAGTAAGTCACTTTTATGATTTTGACTTTAGCGATTAAAATCACACCACTATTTCTTAATTGAAAACACATGACAAAATTCAATTTCCTAAATTCCAAAAAAGTATCCATACATATTCCATTGTTACAAGTTGAGTTTAGCGCACTTGGCTAACAAGGAGGTATTAAGCTAACAACTAATTAGGAGGTCTCGGCTTTAATCACTCGGAAATGAGAAAAAATAATTATTTTCCGTTCAATATATATATATATATATATATATATATATATATATATATATATATATATATATATATATATATATATATATATTGACAAGCTTTCACTACATAAATGCTTCATCATCAACTTATGATTATCGGCAATATTATCTTATTTTAAATGGGTCAAATAAGTTTATTGATTAACCATGTACGAAAAGAAAAAACATGATTACATAAATATAGACAAAAACCATAATTCGTTATCTTTTTAAGTCATTAACTTTTCCACTTAATATCTCAATAATGCCACATAATATAAATTAATGCCACCTAATTCATTTTGAACCTATTTCATTATCTTATGGGTAATAAACCTACGATTAAAATTAATATTATCCTCCTATGAATAACTTAAACAAATTTACTGGTCAAACGTGTATGAAAAATACATAATATTCTAAATATGGACAAAAACAAAAGTACGAAAAATAGATAATACTCTAAATATAGACAAAAATTGAATTACGTTTACCTATTTCAATCATCAACCATAAAATAAACTAATGAATCATCGTCACAAATTCTTCAAAAATTATGTTTATAATTATGAGATAAACCTAATCCAAAATGCAATAAACAAGTAATTGAAATATATCACAGAATTAACTAAGCATCAAACTACCAAACAATTAACAAACAATCAACAAAATTAAAAATTCGACTACAAACAAATAAATAAATATTACACCAACTTATATACACTAATAATGCAAAATTATATTAATAACAACCAAACTATTCTAATAGTTAGGTATAAAATCTGTAACATTAGTTTTTTAATGTTTGAATTTATGGTGTGAAATCTAACTTTACAAATTATGTCAACTCTCTATGGAAAAGAAATGTAAAGGACTTTTTAGGGTCCGAATTCTAATTCAGGGAATAGATGACGATTTTTAATGCCTTTGACTTTGTGTTAAAAAATTTAAAATCCATGAAGTTTTTTCTAAACTGATTTTTATTTTTGGTAAATACAAATTATGTTTAGTACTTTTAACCATGTTTTATCTCCTAACTCTTGAGATTAAGGTTGACAGGAGTGATGTTAAGTTTGATCTACGGTCATTTTAATTTTTTGTCTATTACATCATTGTGACGTTAGTTTTGCCACACATCATATTCACCATGCCATTTAGATGAGGTGAGTTATCATCACTTTTTTTTTCCTTTTATAATTAAGTTTTTCATTAAATCAAAATAAAAATAGGATAACAAGATATTAGGTCATAACAACTCAAAAAATTAAAAACTTAAAATCATAAATATTCAAAAATAATAGCATTTAATCAACTAGATATCAAATTTGAGCAGAATAATTATTCAATGGTGAACATTTCAAGGAAAAAAATGTAATATCGATTTTAAGATGATTTTTTTAGTTATTGCATTTGTAGTTGGTTTTTTTGTTATAAACAAGTCAGAATATTTACACAAAAATCAAAAAACCTAAAAAAAATGTATTTGAAAGGATGAATTTAAGTGTCGAGGCACTATATTTTGTGTGACTTGGCGTTTTAGTTGTTGTCGTTTTTGGTATATTCTTTTGTGACGAATAAGTATATGGCTAGATTTAGTTACACACGTCCACTTTCGTGTATGTTGCATCATTTTGTTTTTTCCTTTGATTTTTTTTTTTCTGATTTTAAGATTTTTTTGAACTTTCCGTATAGTTGTTACATGTTTGTTAAATACTTTTTATATGTTTTACATATGCAACCCATCATTCACCAAGTAAATCATCGTCACTACAATGCGCGTTCGTTCGTTAATTTGTACTGAACTTTTATATTTATATATCAACAAATACAACAATACTTAACTTTTTATTAATACAATTGTCATAATTAAAAAAAAAAAAAAAAAAAGATTGGCTCATTCAGCAAAAACTTAATTACTATCAAATAGGAACAAGATTCTAATTGTGTATGAAATCTAGGCTGACAATATTTGGATTGCACATACCAAAAATATGTATGAACATAAAGAAGATGAATGAAGTTGAAAATGATGTGGAAAATAAATATTACCATATAATGAATGAAGACAACTAATAATAATAATAATAATAATAATAAAACTAGAATTTTCATGTCAACGCTTTTGTTATAGATAGTAAATGGCAGATGGCAGATAAATTGAAGACATTGCTGTATTTTATTGCTATAAAACCATAATATAGTCAAAAAGTGGGTGGGTTTTTTCTTTTTCGCTTTGAAAATCTAATGGAAAATAAATTAAATTGAGGATAATGTTAAAAAAATAAAAACATGCAACTAATTAATTATTTTACTCATAATCAAGGTTTTGAAAACCGGACCGGACGTCGAACCGGCCGTCTTACCGGTTCGATGGTTCAAGTGGTCTGACCGATCCTGAAAACCGGAAAAACCGGATATATATATATATATATATATATATATATATATATATATATATATATATATATATATATATATATATATATATATATATATATATATTATATATATAAACTTGTGTTGTGTTATGTGTAAAAGAATAGATTATATATACGTATGTGTTTTATATATGTATATATTTATATTTATTAAATGTGCACAGTGTGTGCTTTTTATTTGTATATCAAGTATATGAAGTGCAGATATATACATATTTAAAAAATAAAGAGTTTAAATAAGAAAATATATGTAATGTGTGTATGTTAGTTTAGAAAATAGTTAGTGAAAAATAAATTTAATATGTCTTGTAAATTGTAAATGAATTGGCATGTAAATGATTGAGGAAGTGCATCCCACATCGGTGGGTGAAAATGAATAGATGGTAAAATGAAAGTATAAAACTGAGCATTATGAGCGTTTTAACGAACAAAAGTAAAGACTCAATTCAATCCGGTGGCTCCTTTAAATTGAATATGATTGCTAATTTTGTTTATTAAACCGGTTTTATATTTGGTTAAACCAGACTGGTTTTTTACGGTTTTAACTAAAACTGGTTTTTTATGGTTCTAACTAAAACCGGCCCGTCCGGTCCGGTTTTCAAAAAGCTGCTCATAATGATATGATATGTATTTTTTGTTCTCATATGGATATTATTACTCATTTTTGTATATATTTTCTTGACATGGATTAACATAAATAATTTAATCTGTTGGCATCAATGTTTTAGAAACCGTTTTTTTAATTGAACCGGTCGGGTGACGTTTTTCGGTTTAACCGGATGGTCAAACCGGTTCTATATTTTTATATGTTTTTAATTATCCTGCATATATTGATAACAAAACTTGTCATCTTTTTAGTATTACAAACGTGAATAGAATGCAACATATAAAAACAATCATTATAGAAGTCAAAATCAAACAAAGAAGCCCAAAATAAACACAAAAATCCAAGAATGTTCAGTTCAACCCGGTCCATTATGGTTCAATTCAGCCGGTTCAATCCGGTCAGGAAATCATTATAAAACCGGTCCAAATCGAACCGCCCTCACCTCCGGTTCCCGGTTCGACCGGTTCAACCGGCCGGTTCGAACCGGTTTTTAAAACACTGGTTGGCATGGCTTTATAAAAACACTATCATATTTACTTTCCAAAAATCTCAACGAAAACTATCAACAACCAACCCCATCCTTTTCGACACCTTGATCCGTTGTCCACATTGTCTTGGTAATTCAATCACTAGTTTACTCTAGGGATAATAATTTGAAATGGTAACATACTCAAACAAATGTTCATATTTGGTTACTGGATTATTTTTCGTGTTTTATTTAACCTTGAACTTATTACATTATACCAGTATGACTGGTAATAGTGAGTTTTTCCAGTTTCCGGTGTGACTTCCGGTCAAACATGAGTATTCCGGCTAACTATGATTTTCCGGTCATCTTCTCCCACGACATTTTCGATGTTTCTTACCTTCAACACACTTTTAATTTGGGTTTTATTGAAGGAATCAGACATAAAAATCATAAAATGAACTCATAAAACACACCTAACTGCGTGTTCTTGGTGTTTATGTTTGAAAATTCAAATCTTGAAGAGGAAGATAAATTCGTTTGCAGTTTTGTACTTGAAATTGAAGTTGTACACTTAACACCTTCTATTTGAATGATATTTCATTTTACCCATTTTATCTATTAGATAGTATTTTCAATGTTTTTTATTTTATTTTTGTAACTATAACATATATAGTTGTATTTATACGTTCGTATAAACATATGATTTGTGTTTAAAAAATAACTAACTAAATGAGAGAGTTTTTTTTAAATATTTTAGATAGATAAGGATATTATTTAAATTTATAAAAAGCTATGTAAATAAGCTTTGCCATTGAAGTGGTCATTGAAGTGGTCATGTATTTGGAGCTCAATTTTAATAGAATGATGAGTTGATATTTATTTTGAAGTCATAAGATAATGTAACCATTGAAAATTATGGTATAAGATCAATAAGAACAACCCATACCAACAACCATAATCGTAAACATCAAAATCAAACCCTATATCAAATATGCAATCATAAAAAAAGATCTTAAGTTTTATATCAACTAAAACACAAAAGATGTCATCAACCAAACTACTTTGCTTATTTTTTATACAAAAAATAAAGGGATTTGATCTTTTATTGTTTTTTTATTGATATATCATATATGTCATCAATGACATTGGTCATTGGGCCTTGGGCTCTTGGTTTTAAGCGATTTAATTAAAAAGAAAAAAGAACAATATTATGGGCACTAATGACATTGGCCTTAGGCTCTCATACTGTTTCTAAATTGTGTTTTTAGTTGATGTAAAACTTAAGATCTTTTTCTATGATTGAATTATTCAATCATAGAAAAAGATCCTAATAATTCAATCATAGAAAAAGATCCTAACTTTTACATCAACAAAAACACAATTTATGGGCACCCAATAGTTCATGGTATGTTTTTTTTTATAAAGAGCTGTTTCTTTCAGATATTGCACAAACCCCTCTACCTCCATTTCACAATTGTATGTTTGCTTTGCCATTTCAAGCGTGAAGGGAAAGGGATCGCCACTGTTTTTTATTGATTCAACATTACTATGAAGTTTACCGATTATACTCTTGGACTAGCATGTTATGGCGTGTGGTTGTCCCATGAATGTAGGGTACTTTTCAACACGGAGATGTGGAGGGATGTCAACATGGACATCGCTTTTAGGAGAATCTACTGACATCGTATGACCTTTGCTTTTTTAGGTTCCTGGTCTGCAAAGGCTAAGTGGTTGTTTGATATAATCCCCACACTCTCTTCGCCTATTTAGTCTGTACTCAACCACTTCCTGAAATAGATTAAAAAAACCAAATTTTACAAGATTAATTATGCAAGCTTACTAGGACCAAATGGAATTATTAGTCAATAAATCTCTTGGCTTTTAGTTCACCCCTACCATTATGGTAAAAACACCCCACGACTAAAAAAGGAGTAACATGCCTTAATGGTCTGATCCATTCCATTCCAACAGTGAAAATAAATAGCCTTTTTTTAATCATTAGGTTTAGGTTTTAGACCAAGAGCCAATTTAATATTCTTATTTATAAATCTCATATGATTTGGAAACAATATCAAAGTCTTCTATAAAAACTACGTACGTTAATATCAATCATCGAAGAGTTAAAGAATATATACCTTGATTGTAACATCATGATCAACCTCCATAGTTGGTCCCGAGAAGTAATCCATCAGTTCAACTTGCTCCGATGGGATTAAATCTGGGTCCCAACACACTATGTATTGAACTAAATCGCCACCGGTGCATTCATTCGGATGTGGTATATCAAACACCAAAACACACGGTTATATAAATTATAAATGCAAGATATAAATTGAATTTGAATATTTACCTGGGCCCATCTGTGGAAAGACAATGCAATCGACCATATGATTTAACACCAAAACATAGACAACTTTCAACACCCTCACATCACCCTGATGGAGACAGGGGCTTTTAGCCACCCCAATGTTTCCGGTAACAACTTTATGCTTATTACACCCCTCAGTTTCCATCTCATAGTATTTTAGAAATACTTCACCGTATTTAAGCACTTTTCTTTCATCCAAGCAGCCCATCAAAGTCCTCCCTTGAGGTACATACATCCGGGTCTTCTTAAACATTTATGAGACCTTGTTTCTGTGAAAAATTTCAACAAATCTGAGAGTAACGGCTCAAGTTCGGGCTTGTACCCACATGAAAACATAGACTTTATGAGATCTTTTCCAACTCTTGGTGACATTGTTCTTAATGCCTCTTTCGCATTCATCGGATTCTTTAAGGTCTCGTGTATGAAGCTCAATGCTTCTTCCTGCTTCTTTTCAAATGTACTATCCTTAACTCCAAGAGTGGAAAGAAGAATAATTAATACGAAAGGGTCTATATCTACTGATATCCAATATATCTAATTATGTGTTATTTGATTCATTTTTAAGCATGCTAGGTCTTAGAGATAGTTTTGTGGATGACTCCTGGTCCACGACTACAACTCCCTTGTATCCAGCAAACCGAATTTGAAATGCTGAAGGCACATTTTTATATCCACATATACCCTTAATCTTTTTTGCAAATTTCAAGGATATTCTCCCAATACCATCAGAAAAAAGGTACTTTACTCCATCTGTTTCCACTTCAATGTTAGGGATAAATTCAATTTTGGATTTTTCAACGCTTAAACTCTTCATTGATGCAGACAATGATTGGCCCATTCGTGTAGCATGCTTGGCCAAATTTCTGATACTACTAAAATCTCCCATCTGATTCCGGATTTCAGCAACGTCAACTTTCCGTATGCCGAGAACATCAATAGAGAGTTCTCGTGCAATTGAGTTGTAGAAAATGCCAAGAATACAAAGTGCTTATTGCCTATGCATATCCCATTCAAAATTGTGTTGGATATCCTTTCATAGATTTTGGTTTTTGTTCCATCTGAAGGATTAACAATTGATGTTCTTTGCAGTTTCTTACCATCTTCATCAATAAAAGACACTCATAGAAAATGTTCTTGACATTCCGGATAGGACCTTAGTATACAGTTTGATTGCATCACTTGAGCTCCTAAAAAGAAAATCTTAGAAGTAATAACTTGCACCTTTCTTACAAGGGCAAAGTTGTCATCCAACGATAAGGGGGGTAATTTCGTCTTTTCTTTTCATAAGCTCTTATACCCACTCTTTCGGCTTATAACATTGGTCGACAAAGTGTAGTTCTTCATGAACGGACAAAATGGACTTGATATCCTTTTTTTGTTGGGTTGCACAATTCAAAAAATTCGTCACCAATTAATGGCCTGGGATGCACCCGTGGTGCACCAATTCATAAATCTTGTAAATAATGTTGAATCCAAGATTAAAGCGTGGTTTAATTATTGGGAGTAAGGGAGAGTGTCTAGGCAAACTTTTACCAATCTCATACTTCAATTCAAAGTCTCTATTTTTAGTATCTTTAAAATACACAACAAACTTTTTTAAGTCGACTTCAATTGGAAACCGGATGCACATGTGAGACAACTGGCCCGTTAGACATTGATGACTTTCAAAATCGGTGGTTCTACACCATTGACTGTCAAGAGGATCGATATAGTAACTTCTTGTGTAATGTGTGACTTTTTTGTACAAGAAAGGTGCACCAAATATCTATATAAAAAACTAATTTAGTTACTAACAAAAGAAAAATTACATACATAAATGTGGGTAGTGTGCATTGCCATGAACTCTTCTTTTTATAATAGATAACTAGAAAAAAAAACCATGCTATGCAATGGAGTGAATTTCTTAAAGTTTATAATTCATGATGACTAAATGTGTTAACATTAGAGATATTTGCTTAAAGTTTATAATTCATGAGGACTAAATGTGTTAATATTAAAGACATTTGTGGGTATGTTGGCCTAGAGTGTCAAAATAATTCAATCATAGAAAAAGATCATAAGTTTTACATCAACTAAAACACAATTTAGAAACAATATAAGAGCCTAAGGCCCAATGTCATTAGTGCCCATAATATTGTTCTTTTTTCTTTTTAATTTTGTAAATCGCTTAAAACCGAGAGCCCAAGGCCCAATGTCGTTGATGACATATATGATATATCAATAAAAAAACAATAAAAGATCAAATACCTTCTTTTTTTGTATAAAAAATAAGCAAAGTTGTTTCAGGAACAACCACCCACTCTTTGTTACCTAGATCACCCCTGCTATTTATCCATTTCATTTTTACCTTTCTTGATTTTCACAAGGGTGTCATTCATGAACCATGCAAAACTAAACAGAGGACCATATTTGTGGCCTTTGTTTTTAGCCCAATAACTATGATGATAAGTCACATGATACGTCTCACACGCTTTTGCTTCGATATTCGTTTCCTCGTGAAACCATTTTTTAACTTGGTCCATCAACGTCTTAACAACCGTATCAACAAAATCATGATCATTGATGCTATTTACACTTTTCGGCATATTGATGGTACTTCCGATTAACAAATTAGCCTCTTTTTCGACCCCATAATTATTCATCAAATCACCCAATAGTTCATCATATGTTTTTTTTTATAAAGAGCAGCTTCTTTCAGATAAGAAACCCCTCTACCTCCATTTCACAATTGTATGATTTCTCTGCCATTTCAAGCGTGAAGGGAAAGGGCTCGCCATTTTTTTATGGATTCGACATTACTATGCAGTTTACCAAATATACTCTTGGACTCACATGTTATGGTGTGTGTTTTCCCATGAATTTAGGGAACTTTTCAACACGTAGATGTAGGGGGATCTCAACATGGGAACCGCTTTTAGGAGGATCTGCTACTTTTGAGAATAGTTTTGCAAGCTCTAAACATGCTCTGGCCTTTGCTTATTCAGGTTCCTGGTCTGTAAAGGCTAAGTGGCTGTTTGATACAATCCCTACTCTCTCTTCGCCTATGTAGTATGTGAAGTACTCAACCACTTCCTGAAATAGATTAAAAAACTAGATTTTACGAGATTAATTATGCAAGCCTACTAGGAATGAATAGAATTATTAGTCAATAGATCTCTTGGCTTTTAGTTCACCCCTACATTTTGGTAAAAACACCCCATGACTAAAAAAAGGAGTAACATTCCTTCAAGAATGGTCTGATCCATTCCATTCCAACAGTGAAAATAAACAACCTTTTTTAGTCATTTGGTTTAGGTTAGACCAAGAGTCAATTTTGTATTCTTATTTATAAACCTCATATGATTTGGAAACAATATCAAAGCCTTCTATAAAAACTACGTTACAATCAATCATAAAGGAGTTAAAGAATATATACCTTGATTGTAACATCATGATCAACCTCCTTACTTAATTGGTCCCAGGGTGTAATCCATCAGTTCTACTTGCTCCGATGGGATTAAATTTGGGTCCCAACACACCATGTATATTGGTCACCGTCTAAATCGCTACTAGAGCATTCATTCGGATGTGCCCTATCAAAAACCAAAACACACGGTTACATAAAGTATAAATGCAAGATATAAATTGAACTTGAATATTTACTTGGGCCCATCTGTGGAAAGACAATACAGTCCACCATATGATTTAACACCGAAAGATCAACAACGTTTCAATACCCTTACATCACCCGGATGGAGACAACACCACAATGTTTTCGGTAACAACTTTATGCTTAGTACCACCATATTTTTCCGTCCCAGCTTTCAACACTCTTCCTTCATCCAAGCAGCCCATCAAAGTCCTCCCTTGAGGTACATACATCCGGGTCTTCTTAAACATTTATGTGACCTTGTTTCAGTGAAAACTTTCAACAAATCTGAGAGTAACGACTCAATTTTGGGCTTGTACCCACATAAAAGCATAGATTCTATAACATCTTTTCCAACTCTTGGTGACATTGTTCTTAATGCCTCTTTCGCCTTCATCAGATTCTTTAAGGTCTCGTGTAGGAAGCTCAATGCTTCTTCCTGCTTCTTTTCAAATGTACTATCTTTAACTCCAAGAGTGGAAAGAAGAATAATGAGTTGCCTGTTGATATGAAGTGGTCTATATATACTGATATCCAGTATATCTAATTCCGTATTATTTGATTCATATTTAAGCATGCTAGGTCTTAGAGATAGTTTTGTGGATGACTCCTGGTCCACGACTACAACTCCTTTTATCCAGCATACCGAATTTGAAATGTTGAAGGCACATTTTTAAATCCACATATATCCGTTATCTTTTCTGCAAATTTCAAGGATACTCTCCCGATGCCATAAAAAAAGGTACTTTACTCCATCTATTTCCACTTTAATGTCACAGATAAATTCAATTTCGGATTTTTCAATGTTGAAACTCTTCTTTGATAAAGACAGTGATTGGCCCATTCGTGTGGCATGCTTGGCCAAATTTCTGATGCTGCTCAAATCTCCCATCCGATTCCAGATTTCAGCAGCGTCAACTTTGTCGTATCGTGAGAGCATCCATTGAGAGTTCTCGCGCAATTGACTTGTAGAAAATGCCAAGAATTCGAAGTGCTTATCACCTATGTGTATCCCATTCAAAATTGTGTTGGGTATCCTTTCATGGATTGTGGTGTTTGTTCCATATGTAGGTTTAACCATTGATGTTCTTTGCAGTTTCTTACCATCTTCATCCATAAAAGACACTCGTAGGAAATGCTCACGACATTCCGGATAGGCCCTTAGTATATGGTTTGATTGCATCACTTGAGCTCCTAAAAAGAAAATATTAGAAGTAGTAACTTGCACCTTTCTTACAAGGGCAAAGTTGTCATCCAACGATAAGGGAGGTAATTTTGGTCTTTTCTTTTCATAAGCTCTTAGAACCCACTCTATCGGCTTATAGCATTCATTGACAAGGACTAAATGGAGCTGATATCCTTTTTTGTGGGGTTGCACAATTCAAAAAATCATCACCAATTAATGGGCCTGGGATGCGCCCATTGTGCACCAATTTGCAAATCTTGTAAAAAATGTTAATCCAAGATTAAATTGGGGGTTCAATTATTGGCATAAAGCATCTAGAAAAACTTTTACCAATCTCATACTTCAACTCAAAATCTCTAATTTTAGTATCTTTAAAAGACGTCACAATCTTTGTTAAGTCGACTTCAACTGGAAACTGGATGCACATGTGTGACAACTGACCCATTAGACATTGACGACTTGTAAAATCGGTGGTTCTACACCACTAAATGTTAGGAGGATCGATATAGTAACTCTTGGTGTCGTGTGTGGATTTTTTTTTACACAAAAGGTGCACCTAATATCTATAAAAAAAACTAATTTAATTACTAACAAAAGAAAAATACGTACATAAATGTGGGTAGTGTGCATTGCCATGAACTTTTCTTTTTATAATAGATAAACAGAGAAAAAACATGCTACACAATGGGGTGAATTTCTTAAAGTTTATAATTCATGAGGACTAAATATGTTAATTTTAAAAATATTTGCTTAAAGTTTATAATTCATGAGGACTAAATGTGTTAATATTAAAATATTTGTAGCTAATGTGGTAAAGAGTTTAGGGACCAAAAGTGGAAAACTCATGAAACTTTTGTGACAAAGTTTGAACAATATAAATTAAAAACATTTGGCTGATGTGGTAAAAAGTTGAGGAGAGACAAAAATGGCAAAGTCAAGACATTTGTGGTAAAAACCTGAATTGCTTAAAGTTTATAATTCATGAGGACTAAATGTGTCAATATTAAAAACATTTGTGACTAATGTGGTAAAAAATTGAGGACCAAAAGTGGAAAAGTCATCAAAGTTTTGTGCCAAAATTTTGAACAATAGAAATTAAAAACATTTGTGGCTAATGTGGTAAAAAGTTGAGGGACCAAAAGTGGCAAAGTCATAAAACTTTTGTGGAAAAGTCATCAAAGTTTTGTCCCAAAATTTAAACAATAGAAATTAAAAACATTTATGGCTAATATGATAAAAAGTTGAGACACCAAAAGCGACAAAGTCATAAAAACTTTTATGGCAAAAGTTTAAAACTCTTAATTGCTTAAAGTTTATAATTCACGAGGACTAAACGTTTTAATATTAAAATTGTTTGCTTAATGTTTATAATTCATGAGGACTAAGTGTGTTAATATTAAAAACATTTGTGGCTAATGTGGTAAAATGATAAGAGGGGACCAAAAGTGACAAACTCATGAAACTTTTGTTGCAAAAGTTTGAACAATAGAAATTAAAAATAATTTCTGGCTAATGTGATAAAAAAAGTTTATAAGGGACCAAAAGTGTGAAAGTCATGAAACTTTTTTGGCAAAACTTTAAATAAAATCATTTTTGGCTAAGGTAGTAAAAAGTTGAGAAGGAACCAATATGAAAGTGATGAAACTTTTGTGCCAAAAGTTTGAACAATAGTTGAATAGTATATATAATACTTTGTTGCTATGTTAACTAACCTTAATTAGAAGTGTTTTTTTTAAGAATTGCTTTGGAAACAAAGTATCTCCCATGTATTAGCACAAGATAGTTGCAACTTTAAGAGTATCGTCGGCAACTTGGCAACCAAAATTAAGTGTTTTCGCTACATGTTCATCAAATATTGTGGAGTCAATGACGTCAACATGTAGTGCATAGGCTTGTAATAACTACTTATTTGCAAGAACTATATTTCTTTAACGAAATTCACATATAATGTCATCGATGTTCTTTAATTTTCGAAATTGCACCATCACATGCTTTTTCGGTTCCACCTTGAGAGCTTCAATACTCCAAGTACCAAAAAGTTCTCTAGAGCAACAATGCTGCATTGCTAGTGTCAAGGAATCCGAACACATCAATGGACATAGTCATGTTAATTTTGAACACTTCCACCTCCAATATATATGTTCTATATAAGCCAAAATACAAAGCAAGATCAATTAATAAGCGGAAGTTGTCAATTTTTACAATACTAAAATATTTTCGCTCAAAGAACGTGGTTGGGGGTGATTGTAATCTGATATGTCATACATTTTAGTGTAAAGAGTCCAAGTATATATTTAATTGCTAGAAGTTTAATAACAAATTTTAAAAACTGAAATGCAAGCACATAATGAACCCTTAGCATTTACATAAAAGAAAGCACCATGAAAAAACATCAACCGAATCTTAGAACCCAGGTTCGAATCAGAAATGAAGATCAAAATAAAACCTTGTATTTGAATATGTTGAGCATGTTTTGTGTAATTAATTGTTATTTATTTCTGTGTTAATATGGACAACCATATGTCATGGACAAAATTTCTGGAAGTCTCCGGGACCGTGTAGAAAATGTTGGAACAATAATGAATACACGAGAAGTCTTCGTAGTGATCAAGAAGACGCTAAAAATACTCGGAAGTCCCTATAACGATCTCGAACACGCTAGATCATATAAGAACAACTTAGATAATACGAAATGTCCTTGAAATCTCTAGGACATTATAGATTAACATAGCATATTCTAGAGTCTTGTAAAAATCATATATATATATATATATATATATATATATATATATATATATATATATATAGTTAGAAGAGTCTAGATTAGCCAAGAAATATCAGGATCTAGAAACTTCCGTTGAGGAGGTGTAAGAACCCTATAAATACGGTAGAGTCATTTGTAGCAAATCATCGAGAAGTTGCCTAGAAGCTTTCTTTCGTACTTGAAGTGTCAGTTCTATTATAAAAGCTTTCTTTCGTACTTGAAGTGTTCTTTGTCGTGACTCTTGCTTTCTAAGTTCGTTAGTACAACAATAATCTTTAAGTAGCTTGACTTAGTTGAAGAAAAGCTAAGTGGCACACGGGATAGACTAGTCGCTAGAGTCATCCCGTGATACATAGGTCATGTAATTATAAATATTTTATAATGCCGATGGACTATAATATGGAGTTGGGATAACTGATTCTTATGGGCTTGACAAGCTGGTAGGCTGGATGAGATTAAGTCAAGATTAATTGGGCTTGGACTTGCTCCCCAATTTTCATGGGGGTACCCTGGGTATTTGTTTCATTTGGGGATAGGACCCACAAATTTTAATTACTCAATACTCATCGATGAATGCTATGAACAAGTAAGTATGTATGTTCAAAAGTGTCAAAATAATTCAATCGGGTCAACAATTGTGGAAATTATTTCGATTTATCTATCCAAATTTACATATCACATAATGGCAAACAATCACACTACAACTGACAAATAACAACTACCAGTAAATCTCTATATAGTAAATAAAAACACCACAACTCAAATGAGAAATAACTATAGATGGGGAATGACAATTGGATTTCAAGGGACAATATCAATATAAATTAGGCAATACCAAGTTACTGTCTGATAAAAATGGATACCAAGTTAAGCTATACGAAATATAACTAACCTAATTCCTGTAAAAGTCCAAAATGTGACAAGCAATAGTAACATTAATAGTGAATAAAATACTAGACAGCCTAGTGTGGATTCAATTATGAATTAGAAAGAATGCAAATATGAATAACAGAGTATAAAATGCCAACGTACACAAAACACCAACACATATAGGGCGAAGTTAACAAGTCTTACATGATGCTTTGCCGATGAGACAATCAGGAGAGTGAGAGTGTGATGGAGAGAGACAGAATGTGACAAATGAAGATTTGCTGGGCAGTATGGACATGTTTTTGAGCATATGAGAATGAATAAGAAGACTGGGGGAATATCAAGCAAGGTTGGAGAGATCTGTTAGCACTGATGTGATTTCCGATAAGGTTTTAGAGATCCATTATCACTGATGTGATTTCCTTTATCAATTAATTGACTCCAAATGTTAAAACAATGTTTATTTTTATTTGTATTAATTTGAAATTCGAAAAACCGAATGTTTAATTACATATTATAATATCCTATGAGTTAAATCCAAGTCTACTCTAATAAATGAAGGTTTTTTTTTGCCGCATGTCATATTATTATTCAATTTGCCAAATGTCATTTTTAGGTTATTTTGAATTAATTTTTTTTCCTCATGTCATTTTATGGATTTTATTATTTTAGTAAATTCCACATAATATTTTAATGTAATAATTACAATAAATATAGTAATAAATGGATATCAAATTCATTAATAGACTTATCTTCTAATTTCAAAATTCACATATTAAAATTCATTAACTTCTTTTGTTTATTTTTTTAAATTATTTGTTTAAATTAAAAATATAAAAAAAACCATTTCAATTTTAATAATTCATTATTTTTCTTATTTTCTTATAAATCTAAAGTTCTCAACTATTTAGACTTTTATATCTAACTTTTTTTTTAAATTAACCTATGTAATTCATGAGTCTCACAACTAGTTGTCGTATAAAAAAAACTATTCTGAAGAACAGGTTGAGAGACATTTTCGAAAGACATTTATCTGTGAGACATATATATGATAAATTGGGAGCGTCTATAATATAGATACACAAGACTTGCATCAGCAACCAATTGATTATATATATATATATATATATATATATATATATATATATATATATATATATATATATATATATATATATATATATATATATATATATATGTGTCCACGGAAAGCGACGGTGATAATTAACTCTTTTGGTGAATAGTTTGTTTTGAAGAAATAATTATTAGATTTTATTATTAGTTATATGTATAAAAAATTACAATTTTTAAATAAGATAGTTGTGTTTATAACTTATACTTTTTTAAAATTATCATTTTGTTCCAAATTAAATTTCTTAATAACTTTCTTTAGTTAGAGTCTTAAAACTTTTGGCAAGTATTAATTATATACATATGCATAATTGATTTATACAAAAAGATTTGTAAGTTATAACTCTTAAAATTCAATATATAATTAATATGTTTCATAACAAAGATAGAGATTTAAAAATTACATTTTATATAGTTAGGCCGTTAACAAAAGTTTCATATAATAAATGATTCTTGATTTAACCTAATACATTTTCATTTTTGCATATAATTTATATAATTTTAAATATGTATAATTTACTATGGGCATATTTGATAAAACTTATTGAAAGTTTGAAGTTGGTTTTGATTGTTTAATTCAATTTTTTTTTTGTTTTAAACTCTAAAAATATCGTTATGGAATACACCTTATGTTCAAATTTATTAGACGAAATAACTTTGACTTACAACATGATACAAGAATTATTATAGTGTGCACTTGTAATTATTTTATTTGTAAATACTTATACATAATATTAGTAAATATTCATAATAAAGTATAGTGATGAAAGTGTTACATAATAATTTAAAAGGATTATGTAAAAAATATACAACCAATAATATATGTATATGCAAAAAAATCATTATATTATTTTATGTTTAAAAAAATAATTATATTAATGTAACACTCATAAAAATACATGAAAATTAAAACCTTTTCAATCAAACAAAAAGCATAGTTGTTTACATTGTGGTTTTCAGAACGAGTTTAAACATCAGAGAAATCTCAAAATCACGAAACAAAACATGAGGATGTGCACGATCACGCCTTCGCCTTCCCGCGGTCCTCTAAGGTACCTGAAACATAATCCAAAATTGTAAGCCTAAAGCTTAGTGAGTTCCCTAAAATACCAATACATAACAAGTAGTGCAAATATAATAACAACATGCAATGGGTCCACAACTAATAGAATGGATTACCCTTGAGCCCACAACATAAGTTTGGCTTGCCCTTGGCTCACAACTTATGTCTGGCTTGCTCCCCAGCCTGATCAGTCCATGGACTGAATACCGTTTAGCCCTCAGTACGAGTCTGACATGCCCTTCCCAGCCCTCAGCTTGTATCTAGAATGCTCATGAGCCTTCAGTATGAGTCTGGCATGCCCTCCCTGGCCCTCAACTCATATCTGGTATGCTCAAGGGTTTGTTGGCTATAGTACGGAGCAGTACAACCTCAACTCAACCCACACAATATGTCGACATATAACATATAACATTATATAAAGATAAACAAGCAGTATCACAGGTAGTCCTACAGATCTACCAACTAGCATATCAAAACTAGAATGCATGTCTATTCCATACTCAACATATCAATGATATCTGATTATCAAACCAATGGGTTGGCCTTGGTGCCTTCGACTCAAAAGTACAATAGTGCATAACTGATAAGGTATAACTCTGAATTTCAGCTCTCGACTCGAATGCCTACAAACACTATATGACCGATTCCATCAAATTTCCAAAATACTCAAATTTCCCTCAAAAGTCAAACTTGGTCAACCATGGTCAAATTCAAAGTCAATGGTCAAGGTCATCAGTCCATGTTGACCCAACTCGTTGAGTACACCAATGAACTCGTCGAGTTTCTATAGTACTCAGAAGGCCGGGAAAACTCTATCCAACTTGCCGAGTTGGCTGGAAAACTCTCCGAGTTTTCCCCAGCTTAACACCTTCAGTTGATTCTTCAATTTCAGGGACTCTAAGGCTCAGATATAACTCAAATGTTGTCTAAAAGGATAAAATTTCCAACTTTATCCTTTGAGGCTACTCCAAGTGCTCAAAAACCCCTCCATAAGGCTTGAAAACTCAAGGGCTTAACCGTTAATCACAAAATCCTTGAGATCTGAAACCCAACTTTTCCAAAAGAGATTCTAGCCTCAAAACGTCCCAAAGGTTGGTGCTTTATAGACATGCATGTCCAATGCATGGCATGAACCCAAAATGAGTTAAAAAGGGAAATATGACCTAAAATCCATACATGGCATCAAGACTTGGCTAAAGACCAGATCCAAACAACTACAAATGCCACCTTGACCTAGAGATTCATAAAGTTGCAACCTTTATGAAATCCATCCATATCAACATCCAAGAATAAGGAGAAAAAGGGACAAAATTCAATATCTAGCTACATAGAGGAATAAATATCGGATCTTGGGCACTTACAAAGGTCCAAAAGAGTGTTAAATTTAAGATGAGAGCTTTACTTGCGAGATCCTTGCTTCCTTTTTCCAACTTCTTCTTTTGCTCCAAAAGTACCACACTAACTCACAAAATGAGAGGGAAGAGTAATTAGGGTTCATAAGGGCCGATATGGGGGTTTGGAGGCTGATAAAAGATCAGCCTGTCACACCCCAAAACCAGAACGGCGGAAACGTTCGGGGGTGGAGGACGTCATGTTTAGTATCACAAGACATGCATCATAGTAAGTTCAGTAATGAACAACCATTTCATTAGAAAGAAAGTGTTTACAATGTGTGTGTTCACAAAACATAGAATACATAATCAGATAACAAAACAAGACTTGAAGCTATTAAGCTCCATCTTCTGAATTCCCAACACGAGTACCTGTCTACCAGTCTCCTGAGAATACAAGTTATTTTTAAAGAGTTGATCAACAATTAAGCTGGTGAGTTCATAAGATTTTAGTGATGTAGAAAGTTGTTGTAAAATGTAGTAAGTTGTAAGTTTTGTTAAGAAAAGTTCGCCTATTCCTCTAGAAAATCCTATATTTCCTACTTTAATGAAAGATAAGTAAAAATGACTCTATAATCCTTTCTATGAGTACTAAATGGATATAAGTTATATAAGACTCAGAGTAAACAAACAATCGATTGTGCGCATCTGCCCTAAGGCGGAAAACACACATCCCATTGTTTGTTTAATCATTGTGGTATATAACCCTGGTGTATTCACTTGTTACTCATGGATTTAATTGTAATAATTCCTTTATATTTAATGAAAAGATCCTTTAAGAAAACCCTTATTTCTTTTAGTAAAAATGGTAACCACAATGGTTCCTTCTGTAATCATTTAGTTTATACTAGCTATATATATAATCTAATATCAAACATCTAAGCCCAGAACCAAACAAGGAACAGGAAATGAAGCGGAATGCATACATCCTATTACCCGTCGGATCCTGTTTATATATACCCCTTGATGTATACATTAAGGAATCATAAGGTTAGCATTATGGTCCCTTTCTACTGAATGTACTAGACCCGATTGCTCTGCTTGTCGTTTGAAAAGATGTAAGTTTTCCCTAGTTTATAACTATTTTGACTCGAAAATTGTTTGCATTAACTTTCAAGTGGAATTGTCACAATATGAAAGTAATGGAAAAATGTAAGTACTGTAGTATTAAATATAGTAACTACTGTTGTACTAACTACCTTAAATCAACTATTAATTAAGTTAAAATGTGATACGTTGTAATCATACTTGATCGACTTAGTAAAACACGACGCTTGAAGACGTCGAAATGGTATGACATTCGTCACCCGTAGACCTGCAGGCCCCACTGTAGCTAGCAGCAAGGTGTAGGACGGTCAGTCAAGTATAGATCTATACACAAATTCATGCTCTCCCTCCAGGGGACTCTGGTTACAAAACGAGCCATAGCAGTGATGCCATGCCCCTTAGTAATGGCTCACATTTATGTTATAGTATTCTTGTATATGTATAGTATGCTTTGTCTGTATAGTGTAGTGTATTTTATGTTCTCTTAGTTTCTCATAATAGTATATTCTAGTATCTAGTATGAATTGAACCTCTAAACTATACCTCTCATAGTTTACTAGTGTTTTACTTGAACTGTTATTGAAAAGACTCATTTTACTACTAAGTTATGCTTGTACTTTAAAAACGGAGTTTTGTTAAACTATAAAGTAACATAAGTTTAAAAGAGTTTTTGAAATGATTTGGTAACTTATAAAGACATAAGAAATCTTTTGAAAGATGTTTATAACAAACATTTACACAATTATCATTGTGTTCAACTTGTATTCCTTCCTTCAAAGCATTTAAAACATTTAAAAGATTCCTTACGGGGTATGAACTCACCTGATGTGGGTGATTCAAACGAATACGCGTGTAAGGATGAGAAGTTCCACGAATGAAGTCCCGAGACTTAACGAGTCCTAAATGACATATGATGGCATATATTGACTTAAATATAGGGTTTAGAAGCAACCAAATGCAAGGAAACACTCACGGGACTAGGAAACACTTTGACCAAGTGTTGGAATCACATGTGATTGAATTAAGGGGAGTGTACGGCCAATATGAGGAGTGTGCGGCCATGGGTGTACGGCCAAGGAGTGTACAGCTGTAAACTCATGGTACTAAGTGCACAAAAACCTTTTCCAAGGGTATAAATGCTTGTGGGACAATTGCTCTTCAAGTGGTGAAGTTAGGAATGCACATTGAAGGCCCTTTAGGGGTGTTTTGAGGAGTGTACGACCACACATGGGTGTACGGCCATACACACCTCATGTTCATGAGTTCTGGGCATTTTTGAGGTGTTAATCTAGTGTTCTAACAAGATTCAAACATTAGGAAAGAGTACTTACGATTTGGAGGCTCAAAAGGGTTCAAAATCACCAAGAACAAGTGTATGGGGAATGATTTGGAAGAGCCAAAACCAAAAATAGTGGTATTTGCTAGCAACAACATAATAGAGGCAGCCAATCAATATAGATTGATCCGAAATCTGATTCAAATCCAACATAGCACCCATAGGTACATAAGAAATGTATTGAATCGATTGACAATTCCGAATCCGCTTTGTCTACGAACAAGGAAGCTATAAGTAATGCAACTATGAATCTCATGGAGAGTTCGATCCTGGCTCAGGATGAACGTTGGCGGCATGCTTCTTGGTGGTCTTGGTGAAATGGATGAAGATTTGAAGATCTAGCCAAAACATGATTTCAAATGGATGAAATCAAGGGATGTAACTAGGAGATGAAGTGTAACAACAAATCAAGGAAAGAACACTTACAACTTTTGAAGATCAAGGATGAAAAACGGGATGATAGTTGAGAGAAAACTCGACGTTCTTCACTTGGAAGCTGAAGAATGGCTTAGAAATGAAGGGATTACATACTTAAGGAGGGGTGTGTATGGCCTAACATGGGTGTACGAACAAGCTTAAATGATAGCAGAAACGAGTCTGACACTCAGTTGAGTTGAATGGTTGGACTTTATAATGTAAAAAATTTCGGGTTGTCACACAACCTTAATGACTTAAGGAGGTTATATAGGCTGCAAAACCCTAAAATTTAGGGCTTCCCACCCAACCATCAACACGTCGAGTTCTCCACACTATAACGCCTTGTTCCGAATCGATTCCTAATTCGAGGTTGCGACCCAAAGAGCGGTCATCATAAGGATTAGGCCTTTAAAAAGGTAAGATTTAGGCCCATATGGATGTAGGTAATGTAGATATGTGACCCAATAGTTCGGTTTGCACTTTGGAGTTAAAGGGTAAAATGGGAATGTAGTGTTTTCAGACTACTTTTATGAATTATGGATTTTAGTTCGATGTGTTTTAAGTCAAAAGTAATTAGACAGGGTTGTAGAGCTCCTCAATACCATTCTGTGGATATAAAGAACGTCAAAAACGGAGTTAGAACAAAGAAGTTGTGACCGTTTGAGGTTTGGGTGGTTTTGGGCCAAGCTGAGTACGCTGGGCATACAAAAAGGTGTACGTTGGGAGTACTAATGGAATCCTGATTACCCTGGGAGTATGTAATCAGTGCCCAAACCCTATTTTCGTGGTTTAAGCCCTATTTAAGCTCCTTAACTCCCCCAAACCTACTCCATTCTCAGCCTCCTCCCCTCCAACACCCCTTTCTTGAAACCCTAACCTTAGATGAGTCTTTTGAGCTAAAAGAAGGTGATTTTGAGTGCTTTGGAGTTTGCATAGTGCACCTTGGAGAAGAAGGAACTTCTTGTAGAAGTGTTGGTTGCATTGGAGCTTGTAGATCTGGACTTTGTTCACCTTAATCTATCTTCTAGAGGTAAAGAGTTTGAATCTTGATGATGCATTTGTTAGATTTAGCTAGTTTTGGATGTTATGAGCTTTTGGTCATTTTAGTGCATAAAGTTTAGATCTTGAAAGTTTGTGACCTTGTTATGGATAAAGTTGGAAACTTTATCCATCTAAAAATCATTGTGATTTAGATCTGAAGGTTGGAGACATGGACTTAATGGATTAAGTTGAAAAAGATGCACTTTTGGTCCCATTTGATGCTTAAAGGCTAGATCTTGGTGGTTTGGACCATTCTAATGGATAAAGTTGGAAACTTTATCCATTATGGAGCTTTTAGGATCCATACAAAATGTAATGTTGATCCTTATATACCTTCATGAGAGTGTCATGATGTCTTAAGTTAAGGTTTTAGCTTTTGGACCTTTTCTATACATGGAAAGTCATAAAGGTGGAAACTTTATGACTTAGAATGATGTTGTGGGATCAGATCTGAGTGTTGGATGAAAGGACTTAAGAGATTATGCACTTAATGGAAAAGTGTCATTTGGCTGGGTACGCCGGGCGTACCTTCGAGTATGCTGCGCGTACTCGTATGGGGTCCCGATTCTGGTTGGTAAGTACGTCATGCATACGAGCTGAGTACGATGGGCGTACTCAGCTTGAAGTTTGACTTGTTGACTTTGACTTCCGTTGACCGTTGACTTTTGACCAAGTTTGACATTGGGCCAAACTTGAGGGTTTTGGCCTATTAACTAAGATTTTATCTGATTCTGGTATTGATAGCTCGGGAAGCCGGCGGGGCAGTAGCTAAGGATTTCTTCCATGAAGCTTATGCAATCGAGGCGAGTCTCCTCACCATACTAATGGTCGAAGGCACCAAGGCCGTCCCATCATGTGTTATGTGGTATTCTAGTTGATTATATGGTATGTGATATGCTAGTTGTCTTTGTGATACTTGCGTGGAAGACCCCGGGGGGAGCCCGTGGCACTTGGATGTCAGACCATGTGGGGGAGCCCATGACATTCTAAGCAAGACCATGGGGGGAGCCCATGACACATAGGTGTAAGACCCTGGGGGAGCCCACGACATCCTGGAGTAAGACCCTGGAGGGAGTCCACGACATCCTTATATGTTTATATGCTTGGCTTATGTGATCGATATGGTTTATATGATTACGTGGATTATGTGGGGTATGCTCAGAGGAACTAACTAAACTTCGTGCTTACAGTTTTGTTTATGGTTTCAGGTATAATCGGTTTGGAAAGGAAGGGTCCGGCTTGATCGCAGCGCGCACACCCGTGTTTTCCACAATATGTGATTTTGGGATGAACTCTATATAAATGTTTTTAATTAGCAATGATTTGGAATGTTGAATTAAAACGATATATGTATTTTGACTATAATAAAAATGAATTTTTTACCCTTGATTTTGGGGTCGTTACACACACCAGCTTGCCGAGTTGGTCCATAAAAATGTGTGGCCCAAAAGCCCTTCAACACGCCGAGTTGAGGCTATCAACTCACCGAGTTCCAAATGAAAACTTGTTTTAAGAATAAATCTCATACCTAAAAATCGGGATGTTACAATTAATATTTTCCATTCATATACCAAAATTACGTGTTTTTAAGTGAAATCATCCGCTAACAGTATGATGTTGACTTTATGTGTATTTTTTGATAGTTTAAAATTAAATAATGGAAAATTCTGTTAGCATATATGTGTAGTGATTTGGATTGAATTTTTTTAGAACTTTACTATAACCCTTTCATGTTAATTTGTATTACTGCACCATAATACGTTAATACAAGCTCCTATTGCTTTGATTCCGAGCCATCCATGATGTCACTTTCTTCAGTCATGCTCACGACATCGTTTCTCTTGATTTATTCCCCGGCCAATACAAGGCAACTTTATACAAACCCAACACACTTACGCCAAGCAAAAGTATTTTTCATGATGCTCTTTGTACAATCCGTCGATGCATATTACACATGTGTTCCACATATGTTGGTTTGGTTTATCATCAGTACGAATGACGTTTGAACTTTGTTACAAGAATCATTTTCAACCATGTCTATAAAAATAAAATAGTCAACCAATAAATTTTCTATCATGTCTTTAAAAGTGTAAAAATAAGTGATCCGTACACAACAATTTTTCTCCATACACAACAATTGATGCTTTAAAATGTTGTATTGTACAACTATATAATGCATGAATTGTTGTGTATGGAAAAAACTGTTATGAACGAATCATTTCCTAAAGTAAAATAGTCGACCGATAAATTTTTGCTAACTAAAAACCTTGTCACCCTATTTTACAGATACCTTTATGTTCATTTTAAGCCGTCCAATATACCCAAGACGAAGGCCTCTGTGGTTTAGTTGGCCACGAACCGCGATCTTACACACCATCCCGGTGCCTGGTGGTTCGTGTTGGGGAGGATGGAGCGGGTATCTCTTCTTCTCTCTTCCTTTTTTCTCTTTTGCAAACCACAACCACAATCAGGTATCTCTTCTTCTCTCTTCCTTTCTTCCGGTTATACCTGTTCCGGTTCCGGTCCGATTCCAGTTCCGGTTCCGGTCCGATTCCAGTTCCGGTTCGGTTTTCTGGTTTTATTAATCATCCCTAGAGTATACCGACTATGTTGAAGAAGACGACGATGGTGACGTGGAAGTGGAAGGAGGTTATGGTCGTGAAAACCATTGTGAATGGTCTTAGCATCAAGAATGATCAAATGCATTTAATGTTCTCCATGACTACTATACATTTGACATCAAAAGAATCGATCATTAATTACTTTTACATAAAATCATATTATTAAAATTATTTTTATTTAATTTTATATTTCGATTTTAAAATCTTTTAATTATTTTAGGTTTTGATCGAATATAGTTTTTTTATCTTTATACATTTACATTATATAATATTGTTTTTTGACATTTTGATCGAATACATAAACTAAGATAAAAACATACATTATTATTGATCGTCCAATATAATTATTTTATGTTGTTTTTTTATCGTTTGTTCATTTGCATCATTTGTTTTATACGTCAGTGCTATATGTTTCGATTTTAAGGTGTTATATGGTTATTTTTTAAACGAATTGCCTTATATTGTTTTAAAGATTTTGTTCGTTTATATTATTTAATTTTAAATTTAATATTAAAAAACTATTTTTCAAGCATCTACACATTTAATAATTAATATCTTAATCATGAATATAAATACATATTAGATCTTATATAGGAAAACCCAAAATAGACTTATTAAAAGTTGGATCATCAAAAGCAATGACAATTTAGAAATTTTCATCATGGATGCACTACCGTTAGGGGTGTCAATTGTTGACACGACACGACAAGACAAAAATACACGATACGAAACGAAATTGAAACAAAATTGAAATTGGAATTCGTGTCCGTGTCGTGTTCGTGTCAAGTGTAAAAAACACGATGTCGTGTTCGTGTTCAAAATTCAACACGAAATTGACACGATTTAACATTTATTTGTCGTGTTTGTTGTGTTTTTCGTGTTATGTATGATTAAATATTAATTAAATAAACTAAATGTTATATTATGTTATCTTTGTCGTGTTGTGTCGTATTTGTCGTTTTTTTAATTTTGTTCGTTTTCGTGTTAGTTAAAAAAACACGACATCGTGTCGTGTTCGTGTTACAACAAACTTTGTCGTGTCGTGTTCGTGTTACAAAAAATTTTGTCGTGTAGTGTCAGACAGAAACACGACACGATAACCCGATTTGCAACCCCTACTACCGCAAAGGTACGATCGTGTCGGGCTAATGGTTGACTACTACTTTTTTTTTTGGTCTTTTTTCCAAATATAAGCAAACCTCACAAAGGGTATTTTAGGAATTAGACATATACTAGAAATCCTAAAGGTTCCATTCACCCACCACAAAGTCTTCATCGCATCTATATCTTCCCTGCCTACCACGTGTTTCTTGTTCAAATCACTCTCTACAAGAAGTGATCGTTAACTCTTGGTGAAAAAACTGGATTTAAAGTCAGCGACATGGGGGAACAAATCAGGTCGTTAATTAAGAGACGTGGAGTTATATTTGTTGATAAATGAATATATCGTCAACTAATAATATATGTGGATTGGGTGTAAAGTCAAGAGGTGTGATGAGAATCGTTTCAAGAAGTGGGATAAGGTTTACAGAGGCTATCCAAACCAATAAAAGATATTTGATTATCTTTTAATTAAATATCAGTAGAAGTTTCTTCGTATAAGTTTTAGAAGTATTTTTGGATTGCAAGTCAAGTTTCCTTTAATTTATGTTTTATAGTTGGATTAGGATTACTCATGGATGCAATAAATTAAGGCGTATGCCTCTAAGGCAGGATATATCAAAATTTTTGTTTATCTTTATGTTATTTTCTTAATAAAAGTTCTCCTGCGTTTCTAGTTTAACTATCTTCATGATTGGCTCATATTAAATTGGTATTAGGTATTAGAGCCAATTCGAAATGTTTCCCAAAATCGATGTCATCGCCTCTAAACCAACAACTAGATCGGATAGCAAGGAATCTCCGTCTAAGGAACCTAAGGATCGATGGGACTAGGTGGAAAAAGAACCGGTGACAATTCAAACCGAGTCCGGCCAGAAGATGGCGGCAATGAAGGTAGAGGCGGAGGAACAACATGCACAACTCATGTCAGTGCTTATAAAAATTAATAAGCAACCACCAACATCGGCCACCGCCGTTACTACCTCCATGGTCGTCACGACACCTTCCCCACCACCACGTATGCATCAATCGGCTCTAACATCCATAAAATTCATGAAAAAATTAAACTTTTAAAATCAATCAACAATTCAACATCGTTTACAAATTAGTTTCCAAAACAGATTTTATATAATAGTTTTCCCAAAATCATAACTCAACCACGAGAAGGTGTACGATCAAGCCTTTGTCTTCCCGTGATCATCTAAGATACCTGAAATATAACCCAAAACTGTAAGCTCAAAGCTTAGTGAGTTCCCCCAAAGTACCAACACAATACATATAACAATGACAAACAACATACAAACCGAGCCTTCAGCCTGACTGAACCGTCTCACGGGGCCTACAGCCTATCTGGTTCACTCCCGAGCCTTCGCATGAGTGGACCACCTCGCAAGGCCTACAGCCTATTCGGACCGCTTGTCGGGCCTTCGGCCTGACTGGACCGCCTCACAGGGCCTACAGTCTATCCGGACCGCCCAGGGTATCTTGTCATTCAACACAAAGCATGATCGCCTCAACCCAACCAACTATAATATGTCGACATACACTTTATATATATATATATATATATATATATATATATATATATATATATATATATATATATATATATATATATATATATATATATATATATATAATCCAAGGGACCTTATGAATAGTAATCTTTTTTGCTTTAGGTTTTTGCCACAAATGTTTGATGAATTTGACATTTTTAGTCCTCGAAGTGAAAACTTTTACATTTTTAACTTTTGACTAAGTTTTTGTGCCTTTAGATTTTTGCCACAAATCTTTAGTGACTTTGACACTTTTCGTCCTTGCAGTCAAATCTTTTATATTTTGATGTATTTGCCACAAATTTTTAGTGACTTTGACCTTGCAATCAAAACTTTTACATTTTGACATAAAAAACACAAAAAAACCTCCTTTAGACTTTTGTCACCATATTTTTCCAACTTTGGCAACTTTCACATTATAGCCACAACAATTTTCGTTTTTTTTTTTTACCATCAATGTTCTTTCTTTTGGTTCTACATTTTTGACATCTAATTTTAGGGCTATCGGTTTTCTCCCTTATTTGTGGCGATTTACACTTTCGATACATCTTTTAAAGTTTGCCGATATTTAACTTCTATGACATAGTCCAAAAGCGGTGGAGCCGCATGTCCTTTTCTAGTTACTAATAAACAGATAACCAATCATCACAAACAGGCAGATTTACAGTTCACTAGCGCATGTTAACATCCTATCTACTAGCATACCGATCTAACAAATCATTACAGCACACAATCATACGATAAAACAGGATAACAATCCAAAGGGTCGCCCTTGGTGTCATCGACCCGTAAGTACAGTGAGGAAAACTCACCTCGCAACTGGAAATAACTAATCAGGTCCGAATCCGAATCTCAACTCTCCAACCGATACCTAATTCCATCAAATGACCAATTCCATCAAAATCCTAAAATACCTTGAAGGTCCAACTTGGTCAAAGTCAACGGTCAAGTTCAACAGTCCATATTGATCCAGCACGTCGTGTTCCGCGAGCATCCAAACATTCGGGAAAACCTCAACCAACACGCTGCGTTGACTTGCAAATACGTTATGTTCGCCTGAGTTCCAACAACTTAATACATTTAGTTGCCTTTTTGACCCCAAGAGCTCGAAATCTCAGATCTAGACCAAAATATGATTAAGAAGGATAAAGTTTCCAACTTTATCCATTGGGACTACCAAAAGGTCCAAAAACCCAAATCACAAGCTTGATAATGCAAGGGCTTAACCAAAATACCCTTAATCCTTAAGATCTGAAGTCCATCCTTTCTAGAAGCGATTCAAACACCTAAACAACCCCAAAGGTTGGTTCTTTTTAGACATACATGTTAAATGTATGTTTGAACCCATATTGGTCAAAATGAGGATTTATGACCTAATCTCTATGCATGGCATCGAAACTTGATTATAGATCAGATCCAAGACACTACTAGGTCACCTTGACCTGGAGATTTATAAAGTTGCAAACTTTATGAGATCCAAACACTGCAACATTCAAAAACAAGGAGAAAGAAGGACTAAAATCAAGATCTAACAACTTTGAATGATAAAAATCAGGCCTTGGACACTTACAAAGGTCCAGAAGAGTGCCAAACTGAAGAATGGGGCTTTCTTGTTGGATCTTTGCTTCCTTCTTCTACCTTCTTCCTTCATTAGCTTCAAAACACCAAGCTGCACATCGGGATGTTACAAATCTCCCCCACTTGAACTAGACCTCGTCCTCGAAGTCTGCTGTGGTGAACAAATCTGGATAATGCTCCTGCATCTCAACCTCCGGCTCTCAGATCCACTTGGAGCCCCTCCGGTGCTGCCACCGTATCTATACCAAAGGTACTTCCTTGCTACGCCAAACCTTTACCTTCCTTTCCAGGATAGCCACCGGCTTCTCAACATAGTTCAGGCGCTCATCAACCTGAATATCATCCAAAGAAACCACCGCACCTCATCCAATACACACTTTCGCAGCAGCGAAACATGGAAAGTGTTGTGAATCTGACTGAGCTCCACGGGAAGCTCCAATCTATAAGAAACCTTTCCGCCCCTGGCGATCACTCGAAATGGCCCAACAATATACCGGGGACCCAAATTTCCCCTCTTCCTGAAGCGTCTCACACCTTTCCAAGGTAAGACCTTCAGTAACACCATGTCACCGACCTGAAACTCCAGCTTGGATCGGTGTCGGTCATCATAACTCTTCTGCCAACTCTAAGCGATTTGTAGTCTCTGTTAGATTTGTTGAATCATCTCCGTGGTCTGAAGGACTACCTCGGTCCACCCCATAACCCTGTAACCAACCTCACCCCGACAAACCAGGGTATGACATCTCCGCCCTTACAAGAGCTCGAAAGGTGGTGCACCAATGTTGGAGTGATAACTGTTGTTGTAACAGAACTCCGCAAGAGGTAGGTAGGAGTCCCAGCTCCCTCCAAAATTGATAACACAAGCCCATAACATATCCCCAAGGGTCTGTATCGTTCACTCACTTTGGCCGTCGGTTTGCGGATGATAAGCAATGTTGAAGTGAAACCTCGTGCCCATTTCCTCATGGAACTTATGCCAAAAACGGGGGTTGAACCGAACATTACGGTCAAAAACAATGGAGACCAGAACCCCACGGCAAGCAAAGGTCTCACGAACATACACATCCACCAACTTATCGGCAGAGGAACTCTCCCGAATCACCAGAAAATGGGCACTCTTGGTCAATCCATCCATGGTGACTAATATAATATCAAAACCCTTTGTCGTCTTCGACAACTTGGTGATGAACTCCATCGAAATCTGCTCCCATTTCCACATGGGAACCTCCAGAGGCTACAACTTGCCATGTGGCCTCTGATGCTCAGCCTCGACCATCTTGCAGATAATGCATCTCTCTACATAACAGGCCATCTCTCTCTCTTCATACATAGCCACCAATAACTCAATCTTAAATCCTGATACATCTTGGTGACCCCCGGATGAATAGAAAAGTGAGACTTATGAGCCTCCTCTAACACACTTTGTCTGATGATACCCCGAACTCAAATCTATCTTGGAGAACTAAGATGCTCCCTGCAACTGATAAAAGAGGTCATCAATCCGTGGGAGGGGATAATGATTCTTCACTGTTAACTTGTTCAACTCTCGGTAATAAATGCACATCCGGTGTGAACCATCCTTCTTCTTGAAAAACAAAATCGGCGCTCCCCATGGAGAACTACTCGGTCTGATGAACTGCTTACCTAGCAACTCTTGCACCTGAGATGACAACTCCTGCATCTCAGGCGGGGCCAAGAAGTACAGTGCCTTGGCAATCAGGGCCGCACTTGGCACAAGGTCAATCCTTAACTCGACCTGTCTCTCGGGAGGTACACCGGGTAACTGATGGGTTTTGAGCATTCTAACACTTCCTAAGTGTACATGCAACCCTAATAACCTTGGATCTATGTTTGTCTAATTATCATGCAAGGTTGAATTCCAAGGTTATATTCCTATCTAGCATACATGGGGAACAATTTTTAACTTGAATGAAAGATAGAATAACTTATCTTGTTGTTGCTTATGTTCCTTGAAACCTTGTGAGCCTAGCACCCCAAGTGTGATGCCTCAAATGATTCACACAACACCAAATGCTCTTGGAAAGACTTTTGAGAGAATACACACTTCTTAAAATCGGCCTAGCCCTCTTGTTTCATATGTATATCCAATTTTGGTGGAGAATGGGACTCTTATATAATGTTGACACATCTAGGGTTACACCATGTAAACCCTAATGTGTCATGACTCTTCATTTCCATGACCCATGGGTTTGTAACTCCTATTGAGCATCCATGGAGAATCCTATGGGTGGAACCCAACTTGATAATCCATGGAGCCTCTTAGTCCACTATACAAGATATGGATGATTTACATAATCAACCCATATATTTAATTAGTTATCTTTTGGTCACTTAATTAATTCTAAATTAATTCTTGATCAAACTAATCAAATAATATTATTAATATATTAGAACTTATAATATATTAATAATCTCCAAGTATTATTTCTCTCATTTAGTCTATCCAATTGCATGGTGCCATGCAACCCAAATGGACCATGCCGGGTCGGGTCAAGTACTTACCAGAAATAGTTATGGACTTAGACACCTTATCCAACAGTCTCCCACTTGGATAAGTCTAATAACTATAACTCTAGTACTTTAGGAACCGATCGACAATCGTAGCTCTTTCAAGGTCTCTCGGAACTGAGAAGATGATGATACGCCATTTAAGATAAGTGATCATATAATCCTCTGTTCTAGATATCAGCCAGACAACTACATGGAACAATGTCTTACTTATTGTCCAGCAGTTTGTTTCCTGATTTCCGATTTGTTTGACAAAGAACTTAATTAAACACATCAAATTAGTTTTGACCGGGCCCGGTACATAGGTCAAAACAAAATCATCGAGGGGCCCAGATATCAGCTTCTAATCCAAGAAGGAACAGATAAACTTCGACTCATATGTTTGTTCTACCACTCATTGAATTATACACAAAAGCACGTTTTATAACATCGAGTTACCAATGCGTTTTCGTACAATCAATGCATAACCAACTCGTAAGTAACAAATCATATCTCTAGGTTTGAAGACTTATATGATATTACCGTCTCACGATCACTCGAGATAAATTCCATGAAGTGATTATAGTGAGCGTGGGTTGAGTCCAATGCTCAGAACTTATGAGCACTCATGATTGTTGTAGCCATGTCCAACACCTTAGACCTCTGCAACCAATCATGACAGTCTTGATTCATACCTACTTCCGACATATGACCGACTGTGGAGGTTTGAATAATATGATATACCAAACATAATTATTCTGGAAGTCAAAACATGCAAAAGAAATATAGTAAACGATCGATAAGAGATAGAAACACTTTACTCATAAATAAAACACCTTTTATTCATCATCTAATGTCAATTACACTTTACAAATTTCGAGGTTATCTAACTACTAAATCTAATATCATCCTTCAGCCCTATGCTCCGAGCATGCTGGAGATGCTTAACCCGAGTCAGTCCCTTCGTGAGGGGATCTGCCGGATTCTCATCCGATGATACCCTCTTTGCCACGAGGAGTCATTCTTCTATTTGATGTCTGATAAAATGGTATTTTCTGTCGATGTGTCTGGATCTCCCGTGATCCCTTGGTTCCTTGGCTAAGGCAACAACGCTTTCACTATCACAGAAAATTTCCATTGGCTCTTTAATAGCTGGTACAACTCCAAGGTCTCCAATGAAGTTCTTCAGCCATATCGCCCCCTTTGCTGCCTCGCTAGTTGCAATATACTCTGATTCACAAGTTGAATCGGCCACAGTTTCTTGCTTGGAACTTTTCCAAGAAATTGCTCCTCCGTTTAGGGAAAAGACCCAGCCTGACTGAGAGCGGAAATTATCCCTATCAGTTTGAAAGCTAGCATCACTATATGTGACATCCCCAATTTTCACGGCCAGAAAATACTGATTTTGTTTATGCTTTATAAAAATCAGAGTACTTCATTTCATAAAGATGTTGCGGAATTTGTTCCCAGAAAAACACGATAAATACGTTATCAAAACATTTTCCAAGAAACGTATTTTATTCATTTTACAATGTTTGGGATGTCATCGTCAATATAGAAACATAAGCATAAACGGAACTTACATTTATTTACACTAGTGATCTACATCTCTTTAATCTCTCAGTGTAATGTGACTTTGTATCAACACCTGTGATATAAATAAACTGAGTGGGTCAGGTTGGGAAACCTGGTGAGTACATAGAGTTTTCAACCCACAATAATATAATTATTATGTTTAAACAATCAAACAATCAACCCAATTACCCATCCCCATTATCTTCTTTACTCTTAAGGATTTATCCTAAGAGTCATCTATCCTGCATTCGTTTATTCCGAAGTCCCTTACTTCTAGGGTTATAGGACTGGCACTAAGTCCATAGCTGCCAATGTTCGTTCGTAAAGCACTAATTCCATAGCTGCTATAGTCTATTCATCAGGTACTAAATCCATAGCTACCAGTGTTTATCTAATAGGTACTAAGTCCATGGCTACCAATTCCTAACAGATACTAAATCCATAGCTACCGGTGTTTGTCCGATAGGCACTAAGTCCATAGCTGCCGATGTTTATTAGGCACTAAGTCCATAGCTGCCATTGTTTACTCACATCATCTTTTATCTCTCATCATTCATCTACCCATGTCATGCCCAATATATTTGTATATATAACATACGTATACAGTTTAAATCCTTTAAAACATGTATAAAACGTTCATCTAGCATAGACAACAAGTATTCAAATAATATGCACACATATCACGTAGTTTATATAAAATACTTCATATCTATGTGTAAGATGAAAGGGACTATGCACTCACTTGATTAGGTGGTGATTCCGAACTCAGACAGCACTTCGTTATCTCAAAACAATTTTCCTCGACAAAACCTAGTATCAATACCACTAGAGTTTAGTTTTAACGTTAATCGCGACTAATTAATAGTCTAGCTTTTATTACTATTATATAAGTGTTAAATAACACTCAATATAACTCATAATAATAGCCCAAATAATTATTTTAGGGTCCTAATAATGTTACTATAATTAAATAAAAGCTATATTAAATATTGTATACGCATAACTCACTTACAGCGGGATTTTATTAAAAACCGGGCTTCGCTGGAGCAGCGTTTCCGAGCCGAAAGCTTTTCTTCTCGGAGCCGTCGGGCGCTCCGGGGCTTTCTTCTCATGCTAGGGAGGTTCCCTAGACTTGGGAGGGGTTTAGGGAGGCTAGAGAGAAGTTAGATAGAGAAAGAGAGGTTTGAAGGTGTGAGGAAATTATGAAGAGTTCATCTCTTATTTATAGGAATTGTATAATAAAGTAGTCTCCAAGCTTCGTCCGTAACTTTTGTATACGAGCTCCGTTTTTGTCTGTCTTTTTACCGTTGATTTCCTATTAATGAGATCTTCAACTCTCATTTAGACCTCGTTGGCTAATTCTCATTCTATCTCGGATTTACAAAACTGTATCGAATTCGCCGCGCTCGAAAAGTAGAGACTAAGCTTCGTCCATAACTTCCGCATACGAGCTCTATTATCGACGTTCTTTATATCCACGCGTTGGTATTTACGAGTACTACAACTTTCATTTAGATCCCGTCGGCTAATTCTCACTCTATCTCAGATTTACAAAACTGTATGGAATTCGCAACGCTCGAAGATTATTTAGATTATTTTGGCTAAAAATCGACCGATCTAAAATTCAGATTTCGGGTTGTGTACTGCTATGCTAAATCTTAGAAAAATCATAACTCCCTCATACGAAGTCAGATTTGGATGTTCTTTTTATGAACACTATCGGTTTAACATATACTACGACTTTCGTTTAGATCGCTAAGGCAAAATCTCACTCTATCGTAAATTCACTATTTACGCCTCCCAGTATCGTGTCGGTTCCGTCGCGAAACTTCGATGGGTCATAACCTCTTCGTTATAACTCGGATTTCGACGCTCTTTATATGTACGGAAACCTTGTAACATATACTAAAACTTGGTTGAGATTATTTATTCTTAATAATCTTTTGTTGAAAAGTCGTTTTCGACCCCTATTGCCTCTAAATTGACTAGCCCGGATCTACGGGCGTTACACTATACCCTACAACACTCAAGTCATCACTCCCACCGAAGGTAAGGACCCAATCCTTAGTTCTCCGTAGGTACTTGAGGATATTCTTTACCGCAGTCCAGTGTGCCTTGCCAGGGTTCCCCTGATACCTGCTAACCATGCTCAGGGCAAAGGCTACATCAGGTCAAGTACACGTCATAGCATACATGATCGATCCTACAGCCGAAGCATAAGTTATTTGACTCATTTCTGCTATCTCAACCTCAGTGCTAGGGCTTTGTGTCTTACTCAATCTAGCGTTAGTCTGGATGGGTAACTCTCCTTTCTTGGAGTCCTGTATGCTGAATCTCTTCAGCACCTTATCCAAGTAGGTACTCTGACTAAGTCCAATTAGTCTTTTACTCCGGTCTCTCAAGATCCTTATCCCTAGAATATAGGCAACTTCTCCTAGGTCCTTCATAGAGAAACACTTCCCAAGCCAGGACTTAACTTCCTGCAGAGTTGGGATGTCATTTCCTATGAGTAGTATATCATCCACATACAATACCAAAAAGCTAACTATACTCCCACTAGCCTTGACATACACACAAGATTCATCTTCACTCCTAGAAAAACCAAATTCCTTGACATTCTCATCAAAGCAAAGATTCCATCTGCGAGGTGCTTTCTTTAATCCATAAATGGATTTCTCAAGCTTACACACTCTATTAGGGTACTCGTTGCTGACAAAACCTTCTGGCTGACTCATGTAAACATCTTCAGCCATCTTTCCATTAAGCAAAGCGGTTTTGACATCCATTTTCCATATTTCATAGTCATGAAATGCAGCTATGGCTAACAGAACCCTAATAGACTTAATCTTGGCCACTAGAGAAAATGTCTCATCATAATCAACTCCTGGAGTTTGTGAGAATCCCTTTGCAACCAGTCGAGCCTTATAAGTGTGTACTTTACCATCCATGTCGGTCTTCTTCTTGAAGATCCATTTGCACCCTACTGTCTTACGACCTGGTACATTCTCAACCAAGTTCCAAACTTGATTGTCATACATGGACTGTATCTCGCTTTCCATTGCGTCTTTCCACTTGGCTGACTCAGGGCCTGCCATGGCTTCCGCGTGACTTTTAGGTTCATCCAGACCTATCAGTGTCTCATCACTGATAAGTGTATCACCTTCTGTAGTAATATGGAATCCATAGTAATGCTCAGGTGCATTTCTAACCCTTGTGGAACGCCTCAGAGGTACAGACTTATCAATTGGCTCATCATGAGTTTCCTCCTCAAGTTGAGTGCTAGGGTTTGAAGTTTCTTCACCGCTTGACTCTTGAATTTCTTCAAGATCAACTTGCCTCCCACTGTCTCCTTGGCTTATAAACTCTCTCTCTCTCTCTCTCTCTCTCTCTCTCTCTAAAGAAAGCCCTCCTAGCTACAAAGACCACATTTTCAATTGGTCTGTAGAAGAGGTAACCAAAGGATTGTTGTGGGTAGCCGATGAAAATACACCTCTCACTTCGAGGTTCGAGCTTATCATGAGTCTCGCGTCTCACGAAAGCCTCGCAACCCCAAATCTTGATGTGGTCTAGTTTGGGTACTTTACCAGTCCACATCTCATGAGGAGTTTTGGCAACTTTCTTTGTAGGGACTAGATTAAGGATATGGGCGGCAGTCTCTAAGGCATACCCCCAGAATGAGATTGGTAGCGAAGCTCGACTCATCATGGAACGAACCATATCCAACAAGGTTCAATTACGCCTCTCAGCCACACCATTCAACTGCGGTGTCCTAGGAGGTGTCAATTGTGAGACAGTCCCACATTCCCTAAGATAGTCGAGGAACTCAGAACTAAGATACTCACCACCTCGATCGGATCGAAGCATCTTAATGTTCCTTCCCAATTGATTCTCGACTTCCTGTTTAAATTCCTTAAACTTTTTGAAAGTCTCTGACTTATGCTTAATTAAGTAGACATATCCATATCTACTGTAATCATCAGTAAAAGTCAAATAATAACGATTAGCATCCCTTGTGGCATGTTTGAAGGGCCCACACACATCCGTGTGTACAAGATCCAACAAACCTTCACCCCTCTCACAAGAACCTGTGAAGGGTGACTTTGTCATTTTTCTAAGTAAGCATGATTCGCAACTATCATCTGACTTTAGGTCAAATGACTCCAAGACTCCATCCTTTTGGAGTTGGCCTATGCGTTTCTTGCTTATATATCCAAGACGACAATGCCATAATGATGCTTTATCCAAGTTATTATTATTAGGAGAATCAATACACAAAACATCATTTCCTAACTTATCTACCACAAATATTGTTCCATACACGCCATCACAAGGTAATGCTTTAAAATAAAGAACATTATTAAAGAAAGCATTAATAGAACCAGCTTCATTATCAAATGAAAAGGTGAAACCTTATTTGTACAATGCATGAAGGGAAATAATATTTCTTGCCATTTCTAGCGAATAACAACACTTATTCAAATCTAAACTAAACCCACTATTTAGCGATAAAGAATAAACTCCAATCTTGGTGACAGGTAAAGCTTTCCTATTCCCCATGATTAAGTTTATTCTTCCTTGCTCCACATTCTCACTTCTTCTTAGTCCCTGCAAATCAGAATATATATGAATACCACAACCGGTATCAAGGACCCAAGAGTTAGAATGGGGTGAGTTATTAGATAAGATAGTGTAAATACCTGCATGGTTGGGTTTAACTTTCCCATCCTTCACATCTTGCTGGTATTTTGGGCAGTTTCGCTTCCAATGTGATTTTTCATGGCAATAGAAGCATTCAGCCTCTTTTGGGTCAGAAGAAGGAGTGACGGAACCTTTCTTGGTTCCACTTGAAGAAGAGTCATCAAGGGTCCTAGCCTTGGTACCCTTCGAAGAGCTCTTTCTCTTCTTCCCTCGACTTTTCCCGATTGCCAGAACCGGAGCGGAGTTTGGAGTAGGAGTGTTAACAACCGACTTCCCCTTAAGACCTGTTTCTGCAGTCTTGAGAAGACCTTGAAGTTTTCTGAGTGTGACCTCTTCCTTATTCATGTGATATGTCATGCGGAATTGATCATAGCACGATGGTAAGGAGTGCAAAATAATATCTATTGCAAGCTCCTCAGGGAAGTTCACATTAAGCTTCAGCAACCGATCCACATACCTTTGCATTTTCTGCATGTGGCTCGTGACGGATTCCCCGTCCTTCATCATGGTTGTTATCATGGAGCAGATGATTTCATACCTCTCTTGTCGTGAACTTTGATGGTATCTTTCCATCAGATCTTGGTGCATTTCAAAAGGGTAGAAGTCCTCATAGGACTTTTGGAGTTCCGCTGTCATCGTGGCCATCATGATGCATACCACTTTGGTAGCATCCCTTTCATGTGCCTGGAAGTTAGCGATATCTTGGGGAGTTGCAGTGGCCTCATCAATCTCCTTAAGCTCCTTGTCGAGGACATATTCTTTGTCCTCGTAGCGGGTAATCATCCTGATGTTTCTGATCCACTCATTGAAGTTGGATCCATCAAAAGTGACTTTCTCACACAAGTTCATAAGGGTAAAGGAGCCATTAGGATTAGAGCCAGAAGCAGCATTGTTTGAAGACATCTGAAGGAAGAGGACAAGATTAGTTTAGATATTAAGAGAGTCCTTAATAAAACACCCAAATGTAATATTAAGGCTAGGATCCAATCACAATATATTATAACTTAGAAGAGGTATGCCGTCATCCAAGCTATAACATATTTGAAAGGTAGGTGAATGATGATTCACAAATTTCCACCATGAAAACCGAAATATTAAATATTAGGTTTTTGATTGGTTCTTAGAAATTCCTAGATTATTTTGAGATTCAATGAACTATTCAAAGGCATATTTCAATCTTGAGTGTGCCCTCCAAGTTTTGTGACTGGGATACCGAGGATCACAAAACGAGGTATGAAGTAACCATGCAAATCACTTGGTAACCTTAAAGTTTATCACTCAATCGATGTGCCGGTAAACCACACACGCTCCACCGATACTATGATAAACCTTAAGTCACCCTTTACCTACCTTGTTAAGTCCAAGTTAGTGTGTCGGTTAACCACACACGCTCCACCAACGACTTAGACAAAGTGTAAAGTGTAATTTCATGGATTAGCACCTTATTCACATTTTTCCTAAAGTAACTAAGATTGGGAATTTCATAAAAGCATTTAGTTACTTTATAATATTCATCATACTTTTAATGAGAATTTATAAGTCCTTGTCCTACCCGTTCGGCTAACGACCCTCCACCAGTCAAGCAAGCGGTGGGTGAGAGTAGACACCCATTAAGTTGCCATTTTATAGGCAACAACCTTATACCCACCTTATAGACCGACTTCGTGAATGAGGCGTACTAGCGGTAAGACGACTTTGATCTTATATATACATATATATATATATATATATATATATATATATATATATATATATTATTAACTTATAATATTATAAGTATAAGGGTAGAATTTTAACTTTTAAAATTCTAAGGGTTGGAACTAAAGTTTTAACATGACTTTACTTGTTCCAAAACTTGAGGGCATGTTTTGTAAACTTTCAAAACTTTTCATTTCTTGTAACTTATGAGTTAATTAGGGTATTGAAAATGAAGACACTTCATTTTTATAACCCATGTGTTCTTTTAATGGTTTTAAAGCAAAGTGACTTTTGGTTTTCCATAACTTGAGGACAAGTTATGGACTCCATTAAAACACATAATGATCAATAATTAATCTACCACATAGGTTACAAACAATTCCTATGATCATCTAAACATCATAAGATCAAGAACATGAACATGAACACTTTCATGAATCAAATTACACTTAAAACTTTGTAATTTTGATAACTTGTTGTTGTAAATGGATTAGAAAAGACATTACACCATCTAAAACAAGTTTTCAAGTACCAAAACAGTTTAGGGTAATGTTTCTAGTCCATTTCCAGCAACTAAAATCGAAAATCTGCATTCTAAGGCTCCTACTCGCCGAGTGCACGAACCTACTCGGCGAGTAGGTTGAAGATACACATGAACTCGGCGAGTCCCTCCATGGACTCGGCGATTTCATCAGGCAGAATGCACAAAATCGACTTTTTCCAACCATTTAGCACAAATAACAAACAAACAAGCCTAGTCTCTGATACCATTGATGAGTTTTGAGCATTCTAACACTTCCTAAGTGTACATGCAACCCTAATAACCTTGGATCTATGTTTGTCTAATTATCATGCAAGGTTGAATTCCAAGGTTATATTCCTATCTAGCATACATGGGGAACAATTTTTAACTTGAATGAAAGATAGAATAACTTACCTTGTTGTTGCTTATGTTCCTTGAAACCTTGTGAGCCTAGCACCCTAAGTGTGATGCCTCAAATGATTCACACAACACCAAATGCTCTTGGAAAGACTTTGGAGAGAATACACACTTCTTAAAATCGGCCTAGCCCTCTTGTTTCATATGTATATCCAATTTTGGTGGAGAATGGGACTCTTATATAGTGTTGACACATCTAGGGTTACACCATGTAAACCCTAATGTGTCATGACTCTTCATTTCCATGACCCATGGATTTGTAACTCCCATGGAGCATCCATGGAGCATCCTACGGGTGGAACCCAACTTGATAATCCATGGAGCCTCTTAGTCCACTATACAAGATATGGATGATTTAGATAATCAACCCATATATTTAATTAGTTATCTTTTGATCACTTAATTAATTCTAAATTAATTCTTGATCAAACTAATCAAATAGTATTATTAATATATTAGAACTTATAATATATTAATAATCTCCAAGTGTTATTTCTCTCATTTAGTCTATCCAATTGCATGGTTCCATGCAACCCAAATGGATCATGTCGGGTCGGGTCAAGTACTTACCAGAAATAGTTATGGACTTAGACACCTTATCCAACAGTAACTCCTCCGGAAACACATCCGCAAACTCCCTGGCAACCGGGACCTCTAAAACTGAAGTCTGATCCCCAACACACGTATCCACTACATAAGCCAAATAAACTGCACACCCATGATGAATATACTATCGACCCCTGGCTGCAGAACAAAACCATGAATCCATCCTAGTGCCCTCTCCATAGATAACCAGTTCTCCCCCACTTGGGGTTCGAACTACCACACACTGGCCCTCACAATCAATCATAGCACCAAAATGGCTTACCCATTCCATACCCCCAATCACGCAAACATCCCCCATAGGGATAGGGATCAGGTCGATCTGATAAGGCACCCCGAAGATCTCTAGAACACAACCCTGATACACTAATGATGTAGAAACCTAGTGTTTGTTGGTGATAGAAACTCACAATGGACACTCTAACTCCCCAATAGGCATATTAAACTCTCTCTTGAAAGAACGAGATACCAAGGACCGACTCGCACTCGAGTCAAATAACACAAGAGCAAGCAAAGAGTTCGCTAGGAACGTACTAGTCACAACATCTAGAGTTGCTCTGGCCTCCTCGGTAGTGAGCTGGAAAGCGTGACCTCGAGCCCTTGAGAGCTCCATCCTGCCCTCACGCCCATCGGTGATCCTCATACTAGCTGGTTCCAGGGCCTACGCCGGCTTGGCAGTGACCCCTGGACAGTTGACCTTAATATGGCCAACCTAGTCATGGTGATAGCAAATCCTAATACTCGGAGTTGGGGACGGATGGTGGCAATCCCTCGCGTAATTCCCCCCTTTCCATATTTGTGGCATCCACTGGCTGGCCAGCAAGCTCCCTCATGAACCTTGCCGCACTTCCCATAAGTGCGGTCCCTCTGCCCTCCGGATCTAGAATCAGCAGACTTGAACTGCTTTGGCACTGGCTGCGACTCACCTGATTTCCAACAGCTTAATACATTCAACTGCCGTTTTGACCCTAAGAGCTCCAAAGCTCAGATCTAGACCAAAACATTATTAGGGAGGATAAAGTTTCCAACTTTATCCATTGGGACTACCAAAAGGTCCAAACACCCATATCACAAGCTTGATAATGCAAGGGCTTAACCAAAATACCCTTGATCCTTAAGATCTGAAGTCTATCCTTTCCAGAAGTGATTCAAACACCTAAATCACCCCAAAGGTTTGTGCTTTATAGACATACATGTCCAATTTATTTCTTGAACCCATATTAGGTCAAAATGATGATTTATGACCTAATCTCTATGTATGGCATCAAAACTTGATTATAGACCAGATCCAAGACACTATTAGGTCACATTAACCTAGAGATTCATAAAGTTGCAAACTTTATGAGATCCAACCATTGCAACATTCACGAAAAATGAGCAAGAGGGGCTAAACTCAAGATATAACACCATTTAATGATAAAAATAAGGTCTTGGTCACTTACAAAGGTCCAAAAGAGTGCCAAGTTAAAGAATGAGTCTTCCTTCTTTAACTTCAAAACACTAAACTGCACATCGGGATGTTACATCAACACCTCTCCCACCATATTTTCCTCCGGTAACCATTCAACAACTGGATTATTTTGCATCCCTTCATCAATCAACGACCACCGGGCCGCCACCAGTTACCCATTCGCATTCCGGGGCACCACCATTCCAGTCACCAACAGCAACGATGTTGTCCTCAATTCCTCATGTAACTTAATCCCAAACTTCAAATAAAACGACTTTTGAACCACCAGGTATGGGACCACGAACTCAAAATCAAAATATGTCGTCCCGTTTTACACATGCTCCAATTCACACAATAACTCCAGCTCCGTGGTATACCCAAGCGGGGGTTTCCGTCCAGCCTACGGTCACGCTTCCAACATCATTTGGCCAACCCAGTCATCCTTTGCTGCCAATTAGGATTAACCATCCTTTGGAACCCATAACTATTCATCCATAAGTGGTTCTAATCCCGGGCAGTATTATTCTTACAATCACGGGGGATCGGAAGAAGAAGAAATCGATTTAACATTACCGGAAACTGTCACCGTATGGGACCCGTCACAAATACTCAATCACCGTGGCCATGGAATAGGGTGGAACTCCAACCCGGATTACCGATTATGGAAGTTAAAGATGCCCTTGTTTGAAGGAGAAAAAGTGTACAGATGGGTTCATAAAGCATAACGTTTCTTTCAAATGCAAGGGTTGATGAATTTTGGTGAACAACTTCAAGCTGTAGTTTTATGTTTGGAAGGACCCACACTATCATGGTTTCTTTGGAGTGACCAACGAACCCCGTTTCAAACATGGGAAGAGTTGAATGTCGGGTTATTAGAAAGGTTTCAAAGCTCTCGAGACGGTAATGTAACGCCCTGACTCTTAGGTATTAAGTTTATAGCTTTTATTTTCTTATTAAAAGGGCTACTCGACGAGTTGAATGCTCTGACTCGTCGAGTAGGAACGTTTTTGGCCGCATAATTAAGTGACCAACTCGCCGAGTCCAGGATAGGACTCGACGAGTAGGAGCTGGAGGATGAAACCCTAATTTCCAAGGTTTTTCACCCTATTTAAAGGGTCATTAGCCTCCCTTAGCCTCTTTTACAGCCTCTTGAGAGTCCAAATAACCCTAATCTGTGTGTGTGCTCCATTCTTGTGTGTTTTAAGCTTTGGAAGGTGGATCTTAGTGAGAGAAGCTTGAAGATCAAGTAGCTTGAAGCAAGGAATGTGTGTGGATCTGAAGTCTACCTCAGCTTAGCATCATTTGAAGGTATCAAGTCGTTACCTTGACCTTCTTTCCTTCTAGATCTCATTTGGTTGAAGATTAGGGCTTTTCAAGCATGTTATGTAGCCATTCTTGGGTTTGAGTTAGGATCTGAAGTTGCAACTTCAGATGAGCTTACCTTTTGTGACAACTCAAAAATCTCCATTATGTACAACCATCCACTTCAATTGAAGTCAAAACTGTTTCTGCTAACTTTCAAGCTTTTTGAAATAAGTTTGAGTGTTTTAAAGATAGCACATCAAGATATATCAGGAGAGAGGATACCCTGGGGCTTATTATGTAGCAATAAGTGCCCAAAACTTCAAGAGATTAGATTTTACGGCCCAAAGTGATTTTGCGACCGTAAACCCTCAAGACTATATAAGTGGGACTTAGCCATTTTAGTTAATTTCTTCCATTTCAACTAGAGAAAACCCGATTTCTCTCCCAAGGATCTTCAACCATTTATCCCAAATTGTAAGTACTTCAACCCTAGAGTGTATTAAAGTGTATTACATGCCTAGATAACATGGAAATCATCCAAATACTCCAAGGAAAAGGTGTTCACGGCCCAAGATCCTCTTGGACCGTGAACACTAAAAATGAGGCCAAAAGTGTGCCCTAAGTCCCTATAGACCTTGGAACCAAACATATAAACTACCCTTGACATGTTTAGACCTTAGGAACATCAAGAAAACACCCAAAAATCACAAAGAACAAGGTGTTTACGGCCCAAGAATCTTCTTGGACCGTAAACCCTAAAAAGGGTGCAAAAGTGTCCCTATTCTCTTGCCAAACCTTGGAAACAAACCTAGAACCTTCCTTTGATGTGTTTAGCACATGAAAACCACAAAAATGTCCCATGTATATGTGTTTACGGTTTGGGGAGCTCCCAAAAGCGTAAACACCCCAAAGTGGGTTATGATGCCCCATATTCCTTCCTTAAGCCTAGAAACTAGCCTACCACCTTACCTTGATGTGTTTAGTACTCAAAACAATCAAAATACCATGGTCCCTAGGAGTTTACGGCAGCAAACACATGGAGAAATGGTCCATGGTCCGTAAACTCCATTAAGGAGTGAATTGATGCCCTAATCACTTCCTAAGGCTTAGACTTGAAGTTAGGATGCTTCAAAATGACTTCTAGGACTTCAAAGCACAAAATGGTCAAAGGAACATGAGTTTATGGCAGTAAAATCATGGGTTTACGACCATTTACTCATTTGGAGTTGGTCCCAAAACCGTAAACACCCTTAGATGCCATTTCACTTCCCTTTGATGAATCACATGTGATTCCAACACTTAACCAAGGTGTTTCCTAGTCCCGGAAGGTGTTTTCTTTCATATAGTTGTTTATAAACACTATATTCATGTCAATATATGTCCATATATGTCATTTAGGACTTATTGTGTCTCGGGACTTCATTCGTGGAACTTCTCATCCGTACGCGCATAACCGTTTGAATCACCCACATCAGGTGAGTTCATACCCCGTAATGAATCTTTTAACTATTTTATCTGTTTTAAGGGGGAATACAAGTTGAACACATTGATAATTGTGTAAATGTTTGTTATAAACATCTTTCAAAATGTTACTTATGTTATTTATAAGTTGTCAATACATTCCAAAACTCTTTTAAAGGTTATGTTACTTTATAGTTACACAAAACTCCATTTTTAAAGTATAAGCATAACTTAGTAGATAAATGAGTCTTTTCAGTAACAGTCCAGGTAGAACATTAGTAAACTATTATATCTATAGTTTAGGAGAATGCTATTCATTACTTTTAGTACAATGAAGCACACAAAGAGTCAGTTTAGTTCGTGAGTCTATACAAATGGTATACGTTTACATAAATACTTTTACATAGATACACTTACATGGAATACATTTACATATACGATATCAATACACAATAACAGAACAGAACATAATAAGGTGCTATAGCATGGAACGTTTTTAGGATCTAACTATACCAATGAATCACTTCTACATTGTGATAGTTATATTGGGTATACATGATCATAGTAATGTGGATGTTCGCGGTTTGCACTCATGCAGGGGTCACGTGTACTTCCTAGAATCTCTTGATAAAGGAGCATTTAGCATAGGATCTAACCATCACATTGTGCCTTAACCCTCAATTAAGGCACAATAGTACTAAAAGTAGTCACTTATTACAAATACTACAGTACCTACACTGTCAATACGACAATTACAGAAGGATATAAAATTCCAGTTTCAATATTATTAATACCTCTACCATGTGTCATATTCACATAATCGATGAGGTGGGCTAGATTTAATTAATAATAGTCGTACAGTCGAGTCTTGGTAGAAGGCTACTTTCAGAACAGTCGAGGCTTGGTAGAATACTACTTTCAAAACAGTCGAGTCTTGGTAGAAGACTACTTTTAAAAGTTAGGACCATAATGCTAATCTTATGATTCCTTAATGTATACACTAGAGGATACATATATATATATATATATATATATATATATATATATATATATATATATATATATAAGTAGATTCCGACAGCTAATAGAATGTGTGCTCTTCGCTTCATTTCCTATTCTCGTTCAATTTTGGGCTTGGAACGAGTTCACCCAATCTATTATCTACCCGAATCTATATATATATATTTATGCTTAGTATACATTAAGTCATCATAAGGGTACCAAGTATGGATCAGGTTATAGGACACAGAGTTGAAGCATAGTTTTTCAAGTACAAAACATACTTTTCTAAGTCAGTACTTTTTGGTATACAAAACTAGAGATTTCCCAGATAAGGGCTTAATCCATTTTATTAAGTCAGTACAATTTTAAAAGACTTTAGGTGAGTAACTCTATACTACCCTAGTTTATACATCATGTTGATATATAAAGCTAACGCCCAATAGGCAGTTAAATGTGTGTTTTCCGCCTTACCTCCTGTTCCCCGTTGGGTTGTGGACCGATATCAGATTGTATATATATATCAGTATAAACTAAGCTATTATAAAAGTAGTCACTGTGGTCAATATTTTACTATAAGAAATATAGGTTTTCTTACAAGAACTTTTCATAAGATGTAAAGGACCCATTACAAATAACTCCATGAGTAACAAGTGAATACACCAGGGTTATATATGACAACGACCTAACAACCAATGGAATGTGTGCTATCCGCCTTACTTTCTGTTCCCCGTGGGGTTGTGAGCTTAGGGCAGATGCACACAATTAATTGGTTGTTTACTTTGAATTATATATAACTTGTACCCACTTAGTACCCATAGAAAGGCTTGTAGTGTCATTTTACTTAACTTTCATTCAAGTAGGAAATATATGATTTTCTAGAGGAACAGGCAGACTTTTTCAAATAGAACTTACAGCTTACACCACTTTTCATATACATTTTTAACAACACTTTATAGCTTACTCACATCACTAAAATCTTAGGAACTCACCAGCTTAATTGCTGATCAACTTTTTCAAATAAATTGTGTTCTCAGGAGGCTATTAGACAGGTGCTCGTGTTGGGATTTAGAAGATGAAGCATTACAGCTTCAAGTCTTGTTTTGTTATTTGTGTATGAACTCTATGTTTTGTGAACACACATTGTAAACATTTTCTTTTGAAATGAAATGGTTGTTTATTACTTGCTTACCATATACATATCTCGTGATACTTGACATGACGTCCTCCACCCCCGAACGTTTCCGTCGTTCCGGTTTTGGGGTGTGACACCTTTGTCTTTAAGTCCATAAAGTTTCCAGTTTTAGAAAGTATGAACCCTTCCTTATGAGTTAAACCCCATTTCAATCTTGAATTTGATATTCTAAGTCTTTAGAGCCTTGCATGCATGTAAATTTTGCAATTTTACATGATAAACATGACTTAGTAAGCTTGATCTGCAATATGGAGCCTTAGAATGGCTTACAAAGCATCTGAATGAAGAAAGGTCTGAAGGGACTCGGCAAGTTGCATGGTCAACTCGATGAGTCTGGTGAAGATTATTGTGTCAGGGTTCTGCATGGACTCGGCGAGTCAGTAGGAAGACTCGGCGAGTCAGCTAGGGCTTTCTCGACTTTTGGACATGCATGAATCGGCGAGTTGCAGGCAAAACTCGATGAGTCGATGGGGTATTTCATGAATTCTCAAGTTCAGGAAGGACTCGATGAGTCAGTGAACCGCACTCGATGAGTCGGGTCAACATCGACTGTTGACCTTGACCATTGACTTGGACTTTGACCAAGGGTTGACTAGTTGACTTCTGGGGTATTTTGGTAAATTGGAAATTTATAGGTATGGTTCTATGGTAAATATAGGTGATGGAGTTTTTGACGGTGATCCGAGAGTTTGATCTTAGCACTTCAGCGCGACAGTTGTGAGGTGAGTTACCCTCATTATACTAAGGGGTCTAAGGCACCAAGGTCGGCCCATTGGATTTTAATATCCCAGTAGTTGATGATGTGTTGAGTATGAGTTAGTTATACATGCTAGTTTTCTATGCCAGTTAGGTAGATCTATAGGACTACCTGTGTTATTAACTGATTATTTGTGTGTGCATTAATTATGTTATATGTCGACATATTATGTGGGTTGGGTTGAGGTTATACTGCTCCGTGCAGTAGCCAACAAACCCTAGAGTATTCCAGATATGATCTGAGGGTCGGGCGGGGCATGCCAGACTCATACTGAGGAGTCAGGAGCATTCCATATACGAGCTGACGGTTGGGTAGGTCATGCCAGACTCGTATTGTGGGCTCGGTGGCAATCCAGATGTGAGTTGTGGGCCCGGAAGGCAATCCAAACTCACATTGTGGGCCTAGGGGTAATCCAGTCTGTAAAGTTGTGGACCCAGTGCATGTTGTTATTTGTATATGCGTTATGTGTAGTGTATCGGTATTATGGGGGAACTCACTAAGCTCTCGGGCTTACAGTTTCAGTTAATTATTTTAGGTACATCAGGGGATCGCGACAAGGCAAAGGCATGATTGTACAGCTCCTCACTTTTTATAACTTTGTTTCTGGGAGACTCTGACATAGACTATTTTGAAAACAAATTTGTAATAACTATTGGTTTTTAAATGTTTTAAAAAGTTTAAATTTGGCATGATTTTATGGGTGTTACAGATAAGGTAATGATTATCCTCATCTAATTGAATGGTGATTGTCAAATTTTAAGATAATTACTTGATTTTGTGAAAAAATTAATTATTTGTAGAATTTGATTTGAATCATCTTGCTATATGAAATTAGATTAAGTCAATTTTGTGATATACTTAATTATACGATTAATTTAATTGCTTTCAAATTGATCCAAGAGTTTTGAAAAGTTTCAAAATTTGCCCTCAAGTTTTGAAATTTTTTAAAAAAATTGATTAAAAAGTTTTAATTTTGAAATATGTAAATTCTAAACCCTAGAGTTTTAAAAGTGTAAACTTCAACCCTTATACTATTATAATATTAAAAGCTTAATACTTATATATATATATATATATATATATATATATATATATATGTATGTATAAGACAATCAGTCCTACCGTTATATATATATATATATATATATATATATATGTATGTATGTATGTATAAGACAATCAGTCCTACCGTTTGTAGGCCTCATTCAAGAAACTGGTCTGTAAGGGGGTATAAGGAAATTGCCTATAAAATGGTGATTGAATAGGTGTCCACTCTCACCCACCGTTTCCTTGACTAGTAGAGGTTCGTTAGCCGAACGGGTAGGATAGGAAATTAATTTTCATTAAAAAATATAATGATAATTATAAAAAAGTAACTGAATGTCTTCTAAATTTCCAATCTTAGTTACTTTAGGAAAAATGTGAAAATTGTGCTATTCTATGAAATTGCACTTTGCACCTTGTCAAGTTATTAGTGGAGCGTGTGTGGTTAACCGACACACTAATATGGACTAACAAGGGTGACGAAGGGTAGCTCGAGAATTATCATAAATCAATGGAGCGTGTGTGGCTAACTGGCACATTGATTAGTTGATGAATGATATCGAGAGTACCACGCATATTTGCATGGTTATTCACACCTTTTTTGTGATCCTCGGTATCCCAGTCACAAACTTGAAGGGTATAATCGAGATTTAAATACGCCATTGAAAAGTTCAATGAATCTCAAAGAACTAGGAATTTCATAAAACTTAATCTTTAAAATTTTAGTTTTGGGTGGTGAAATTGGTAAATTATCATTTACCTACCTTCGAATATTTTGCAGTTGGATTACAGCATCCCTCTTCCGAATTGTGAAATGTTGTATTGGGTCCTAGCCTTAATATTTCATTTAGGTGTTATATTAAGGAATTTCTATCTAATGAAACTTGTCCTTTCTTTTAGATGTCTACTTCAAACAATGCTTCACACATAAATTCTTCCCGCTCTTTATCCCTCATGAACTTGTGTGGGAGGCTCATTTTCGATGGGTCGAATTTCAATTAACAAATTCGAAACATTTGCATGGCCATTCGCTACGAGGAAATGGAATATGTCGTCGACAAAGTTCTGAAGGAGATTGATGAAGAAACTGCTACTCCTGAGCATCTGGCTGAGTATAGGGCTCATGAGAAGGATGCGACAAAGGTGTCATGCATCATGCTAGCCACTATGATTTTTGAGCTTCAGAAGTCCTACGAGGACTTCTGGCCTTTCAAGATGCACCAAGACTTGATGGAAAGGTACCATCAGAGTGCGCGACAAGAAAGCTATAAAATCATTTCCTCCATGATAACAACAAAAATGAAGGATGGAGAGTCCATCACTGCTCGCTTGCAAAAGATGCAAAGATATGTGGACCGCTTGCTGAAGTTGAATGTCAACTTTGATGAAGAGTTGGATATTGACATTATCTTACACTCTTTGCCTCCTTGTTATGATCAATTCAAGATGACTTATCATATGAAAAAGGAGGAAGTCACTCTAAGCAAGCTTCAATACCTACTAAGAACTGCTGAAAGTAGTTTAAAAGGCAAATTTGTTGTACCCACTCCTATTGTTGCTACCACAGTCCTGGAAATTGGACATGGGAAAGGGACGAAAAGGAAAGTTCCTTCAAAGAATCACAAGGGAAAGTCTCATGATGGATCCTCTTTTAGTGGGTTCAAAGTTGGTTCTGCTGCTCCCTCATCCAATCCAAAGGAAGCAGAGTGCTTCTATTGTCATGAAAAAGGGTATTGGAAATGAAGCTGCCCTAAGTACTTGTAGGACATCAAGGATGGGAAGGTAAAGCCCACCTTCGTTGGTATTAATACTATTCAATCTAACAACTCATCCCATGCTAGTTCTTGGGTCCTTCATACAGGATGTGGTTTTCACATTTGTTCTGATTTGCACGGTCTAAGAAGAAGTAGGGATGTGGAGCATGGGAAGATGAACTTGATCATGGGGAATAGGAAAGCGTCTCCTATCACCAAGATTGGAGTTTATTCTTTATTGCTTAGTAATAGGAAAGGTTTAGAGTTGAATAATTGTTGCTACTCGTCGGATATGGCGAGAAACATTATTTCTTTTCATGGTTTGTATACACAAGGTTTTAGATTTTCATTTAACAATGAAATTGGTTCTATTAATGATTTTTATAATGGTAAATTTTATTTTGAAGCATTTCCTTGTAATGGTATATATGAAATTGTGATGATTGTAGACAACTTAGGAAATAATGTATTGCATATTGATTCGTCCAATGGTTTGGACAAGGCATGCTTATGGCATTGTCGTCTTGGACATGTCAACAAGAAGCACATAGACCAACTCCAAAAGGATAGAGTGTTGGAGTCATTTGACTTAAATTCGGATAACACGTACAAATCTTGTTTGTTTGGAAACATGACCAAGTCACCTTTCACTAGTACTTGTGAAAGAGGTGAGGGTTTGTTGGATTTATACACACCAATGTGTGTGGACCCTTCAGATCCTCCATAAGGGATGCTAACCGTTTCTATGTAACTTTTACCGACAATTATAGCAGATATGGATATATCTACTTAATTAAGCACAAGTCGGAAACCTTTGAAAAGTTCAAAGAGTTTAAGCAAGAAGTGGAGAATCAATTTGGCAGGAAGATAAAGATGCTCTGATCCGATCGAGGTAGTGAGTATCTTAGTATCGAGTTCCGCGACTATCTTAAGGAATGTGGAATTGTTTCAGATTTGATGCCGCCTAGGACACGGCAGCTGAATGGTGTAGATGAGAGGTGAAATCGCACCTTGTTGGACATGGTTCATTCCATGATGAGTCGAGCTTCATTACCTATCTCATTCTAGGGGTATGCCTTAGAGACTGTCGCCCATATCCTTAATCTAGTCCCAACTAAGAAGGTTGCCAAAATACCTCATGAAATGTGGACATGGAAGGTTCCCTCGTTGGCACATATCAAGGTTTGGGGTTGCGAGTCTTTCATAAGACGAGAGACTCACGGCAAGCTTGAACCTCATAGTGAGCGATGTATTTTCATCGGCTATCCGTAGAAGTACTTAGGATATCTCTTCTATAGACCGAGTGACAATGTTGTCTTCGTTGTGAGGAGAGGGGTTTTCCGAGAGAGAGAAATCATATGTCAAGAGGATAGTGGGAGGCAAATTGACCTTGAAGAGCTTCAAGAGTTAAGCAATGAAGGAACCTCTAACACTAGCGCTCAAACTGAGGATGAGACTCTTGTTAAACCAGTTGACGAGTCCTTACCTCTGAGACGTTCCAGTAGAGTTAGCGTTCTACCTGTGTTTTAAGGTTTTCATATAACAACTGAAGGTGATACGTTTATCAGTGATAGTACATTGATAAATTTGGATGAACCTAACAACTACAAGGAAGCCATGGAGGGCTAAGTGATGAGATTATTAAAACATTAATCTACTAAGATCGATTAGATCTTGAACAAGTATGTAAATATAAAACTGTAAGAACGCAATAATAAGAACAAGACAAGATTGAATCAAACGAGTCGAATGATTAAAACAAAATCCTCAGAAGAGCTCGATTAAGAACATCAACTGTAGAGGATTAGAAGGTTACAAGAACGATTAAAGAAACCTGCAATGCTATCGTTAAGCTCTAGAATAATCGCTAAAATCGTTATTAATCCTTAACCTAATATGCATGCAAGCATATTCTTATATACAAAACGTAAAAGGCTCTCGGTTGGACAGACCCAAACCGGAGTACAGGATAACTATACTATTGAGCCCAAAAGACGCAATCTTCAAAATAATCTTCAGCCCATCAATCTCCCCCTTTGCGTCAATTTGGAGCGAGACCTTCATTTTTTACTTGGGCCAGCAGCTGAAGCAGGTACCTTCTTCTTCACGGTGCTAAACAGACATTTGGTGATGGAGAGAATGGTCTGTCTAAACCGGATGTACCATTGGATCATGTCATCAAAATACTTGACATCATCAGCCGAATTCTCTTTACACCATTTGGTGATCGATAACACATGCTCCAAACAAGCTGTGGTGTAAAGGTGTTTGTCAGCTAAAGCGAAGAGACATTTCTGTCCTTCAGCTCTAGTGAACATAACCGAGTTGCGTCTCGGGTCGATCTTGCCCATTTGCATTTGGTTGAGATCACTGGCCGATCCCACAGGAGCTATCTTCGGTTTCTTCTTGAAGACTGTGGCGACCTCCTGATCCATTAGGGCAACCTCCATGATGTAGCAGGCTAACATCCTTTTGACATGGTCTATAATGGGACCATATTCGGCTTCATCAGTCAAAAGGATATTATACAGGACAATCCAATCATGAGGATTTAGGTTCGGTAGATCCGCCAGGGAGATAAGATGAGCAGTTCTTGCTGATCCTCGAATGAGCTTGAACTTAACGTTTGTGAATCTCCCTACGACATAAGGCTTCAGCACCCGAACGTTCACAATCTTCTGGGCGCTCCAGGTAAGGTATTGAGGACGAGCAGCCGCCATATAGAAGTCAATGAGCTCCCTGTCAAGCTCATCGTTCGGATGTGGGACTTCAAAGATGTTAGAGAAGGCGTGGAAGATGAACGCCTTTCGAGTCAGCGGCATGTCAAACTGCGAGTCGACAGTGTTGTTGCAGTCGAATGATATAACCGGCTCGAGCCATAATATGCTGGGAGTTTCTATGGCCTCTTTAATCATACGCTCCCTGGTCCAGGCAGGGAAGAGAATCTTTCGGCTCTCAAGGAGATCGTGGGCTTCCTTTTGCTTGCGTTCGACTTTTTCAGCCTCTCGCGCCACACGACTGGCATCATCGTCAGCATTGCAACTGTTCTTTCGTTTCAACATGTCAGCAATGGTCTCCTTGTCTTCATCTTCATCTTCATCTTCTTCCTCAGCTATGTTTTTGCCCTTGTTCTTCACACCCGAACCCGAAGCATGACCAGTCGGAGGAGGTTCGGTTGTGTGAGTAGCTTTGGAGGAAGGAGGTGGTTTCGATCCGGTTTGCTCATCTCCCCCTTGTTTCGGAATGGACACGAAACTCGGTAGGCCTTCGATTTTGCTGAGAAGGTCCATGGCCGGAGAGAGTTTTTCAGCGAGGGTACGCCTCACCGAATGGTTAAGAATGGGATCGTGTGCTTCCAGGATGTTGGATAATGCTGCGTGGACATCCGAAACACACGTTTTGATCACCTCCCTTTCGGATCGAAGAGCTTCCAATTGTTGTTGGGAGTTGGAAAGTTGCATGCTCTTGACCTTTAGGGCGGTTGTTTTGCTCGCCAGAACGTCCATCAAGGAATTTTCGGCTGCGAGATCCTCCTGCAATTTAGCGAGGCGCGCATCGATGGAGGCACGAAGGGCCGAGTTGTCGTCGCTTAGGTTTTGGCGTAGGGTAGCGAACGAAGTCAACTCCGTTGAGACGAACTTGGCCAATTGTTGAACAATCGGTTCCAAAGTTGTCTTGGTGGCGTCGGCGCTTTCCTGCAAGGACTTCAGCAGGACTGAAGCGTCGGAGAATAGTTTATCGACTTTTTCGGTCGCTGCCTCACAGGCTCTGGTAGAGGCGTCAATCGTAGCAGTGGCTGAGGCTACCGAATCATGTTGAGCCCTGGAGAAGGCATCAACGATTTTCTGAAGGGTAGCTTTAGAGAGAGAGGACTGCTGGTTGGAAGAGGAGGCGAGAAGTAGATCAACCTTCTCGTGAAGCTCTTTGAGATGATTCTTTGTCACTGGAGCATCATCCTCCTCATCACTCTGAACTTGAAACGGACTATAGTAGACCAAATCGAAGTTCATGTGTTCACCACCAAGATAAGGGTTGTCGCCATCGGAGGCATTTTCTGGAGATGGAGGGGGTGGTGAAGCTGGGGGTGTTGTGGTTGGGGTATTTTGAGGTTGATTATAGGGTGGGGTAGTTTGGGGTGGTGGTGGAGTTTGGGTTTCGGTTTGTGGTGTTTCGGTTATGGGAGGGGTTTCGGTAACTGGTGGTGTTTCGGTTACGGTGGTGAAAATGGGTGGTGGTATAGGGAAGAATGTTGGTGGAATAGTGGTAGAGGGGATTATGGTCGGAATGGAAGTAGGAATGGTTGGTGGCGGTGAAGGAACTGGGGAGTTATGAAGTTCCACCTCCGGGGTAGGGGACCGAGGTGGTGTGTTGCCTCGTTGAGGAGATTCGTCTCCTTGAGAGCCTTCGGAATCCGAACTTCCTCCCTCAGAATCGCTTGAAGAAGAGGGAATAACAAGCTTGCGCTTCGGTTGTGTCTTCCTCCTCTTCGGCTGTGGGGATTGTGCAGCCTTTGTCTATTTCCTCTTTTTGGGAGAAGGACCCTTTGGAGCTTTGGTCGCTTGCTTCCCTTTTTCAGCCTTTTTGCCCCTGTTGGTCGTTTTGTCTGCATCATGGATAGACCTGAGCATATCCGGTGTCAGTTCCCTAGGACCAGTTGGCCTGAACTCCTTGATCGTCCGGATCAGTCTGCTGTCAGAGGGCACGTCACCATACATTGTCTCCGGGATGGAGCCAACGAAGGAGAATTTAGATGCATCCGAGACGATGATCTTCTTGGTATGAAACGTACTAACAGAAGACATCGATGCACCTGCAGCAATGGGAATGTCGAACTTGTCCATTGCCCACTTGGTAACCAAAATCCAAAACCGGGCCAACGACACCTCGGAGTGTCGTGATGATGAAGAAAGGCTCTGGACGAGCTGTTGCCATAGGACCATCCCAAAGTCCAGATTAACCTCGTTGTAGATGGCATACACTATCGACAGAAAGAGGCGACTAGCACCGTCGGATCCTGAGCTCCGTTCCGACAAGCCCTTGAAGAGGACTGTGAACAAGCCGTTCCATTAAGGCGGCAAGCAGGACTTCTTGAACTTTGCGACGGAGGTGAGAACCTCCGTGTACCCCATGTTGTAAAACATGTTAAACAAATGCCCAACCAGAATCGTCTCCGGGTTTATTCTTGAAGGGTCAACAGCCAACCCTAACATTGTGCAGAACCGTTGTCGAGAAACGGATGTTTTGTGTTCAACAATTTCAAAGAACACCCGTTCGACTGCCTTGTCGTAATAAGCAGTCGCGTAAACCTGCGATAGGGCCACCATTGGCACAGATTCAATTCTTGAGAGTGCTGGAGCAAGTTGGGAGTACTTCAAACATTCTATGATCGGCGACATGTAGGAGTCGTACGCCAGTGGGTTGAGGTCAATCACCAGACATTGCTGAGGACGGATGGGGAGGATCTGTGAAGTAGCATGAAAGGAAGAGGATTCAGCCATTTTAGCAGGTATGAAGAAGATGATGAACAGGAAATGGTTTGGGAGTATTTGCTCTTTAGAAATTTTGGAGGCAGTAAAGAGGTAAAAGGTGGTGTAGACGGCTTTTTATAGTGGGTGATAGGAGAGAGAAAAATCGTTTCAAATCTCTTATGGAAATACGAAACGGGTTCTTGAGTGACAGATGGATGACAGTTGAGGCGTGCGATGATCACGTAGGAGAGAGAGTGTTAGTTTCCTAGGATCACGCCGCCCAACAAGCGCCGTTTCAGAGAGAAAATTGTTTCCATTTCCACACGCGCCTTTTGTGCCAGAGTGATGACACTTGGATTTCGCACACGCGTCCACAAGTGTCAGTAAAAGCACAGCTGTTTCAAATTCACACGCGCCCACTTTTTACCGTCGTTTGAATTTCAATCCTTTTAACTCCCGCCGAGTCAGCAACCTTTCGTCTTATCCCTTTTAAACGGCATTTTTGAATTAATGACCCACGTGAATTGTTTTTGACCACTGCTCCATAATGAACCACCAAGTAATAATACAGCCTGTAAATAATTAGTAACAGAATTTTGGAAAATCAAGGATTTTCGTGCAAAGAGTGTAAAAGAAAAAGAAATAAAGCAACGCTTTTAAGGATATTCTGTGATGTCAATAATGACACGAAACTGATGATCCCGGGCACGAATCTCTTTCTTCAAGGTCAAGAGAGACCTCAAAGTGTTAGTGTGGAATCCCGTTGAATTACGATCAAACACTTATTAATAAATGTTGAAAGACTTCTTTTAATTAGGTTAATTAAGGGTGGCTTCATTTTGATTCATCAATTCTATTCTTGATATAAGAAAGAAAATGAACAAAGTACTTGTGAGACCAGTGTAGCCTGTTGAACAAGTAGGTAGGAATTTATTTTGTATTGGCTTGGATTAATAGAAAATCTCAGATAAGAATTTAAAATTGGATCCCTTGGGAAGAAATGTTATGGTGTGTAACAATTTCATAGGAATCACGCAAAATAAAATTTGAGATTTCATGAAGGTACATTCGTCAATTCTTTGGTGAAAACTTGAGCAAATTAATTGTTCACCGTCAATTCCTTAGGTGTTGAATTTGGGGTTTCACTCAGCTTGTAGTGACACGAAACTAAGATCATTAACACAGATGTTGTGTAACCATAAACCTCAGTGGTAATTTCTGAGAGTCTCAAGGGTTACGTTGATGAAACGAATGTAATGGAGAAGTGTAATAGAGATGGTTTGAGAAAACATAGTACCTCCGCTGCGAAAATAAGGACCAAGCAGGAAACCCTTAACTCATGTGAGAAAAGGTTGAGGTAGCTCACGATTAGAATAAATGTGTTAGCCTTATTGGGAAGACAAGGTTTGTGTGTACCATGTCATTAGGCTATTATTCAAAATCTTATGAGGCTTGGGACACATACAGCAGCATGCTTCTAGGGACACTTAAGTAATTCATCAAATATATCCCCATAAGCGAACGAACACACAAGAAAATAGGAAGGAAAAAATAAAAAAAATATTTTTGGAGATTAAAAAAAAATAAAAGAAAAATAAAAAATAAAAAATAAGTAAGAAGAAAAAAAAATAAGACAAAAAAAACTTTGGAAAGAAAAAAAAAATACGAAAAACCGAACCCGAACGTTCGGTTGGTTTCGGTTGGGAAAAAGTTGAAAAACCGAACCCGAGCGTTCGGTTGGTTTCGGTTCTAGAAAATTTTGAAAACCGAACCCGAACCTTCGGTTGGTTGCGGTTTAGGAAAATTTTGAAAAACCGAACCCGAACCTTCGGTTGGTTTCGGTTCAACAAAATTTTGAAAAACCGAACCCAAACCTTCGGTTGGTTTCGGTTCAACAAAATTTTGAAAAACCGAACCCGAACCTTCGGTAGGTTTCGGTTTTGAAATATTTTGAGAAACCAAGGAATTTAGACATGCAAGTGAAAAATATTTTTAACATAAAGAAAAACAAAATTGTGCAAGAAATATACAACAGAGAAAAACTACCTTTGAAGTAATGAGCGAGTCAGATGGTTGAACCGAACCTGAACGTTCGGTTGGTTTCGCTTCTTACGTTTGAGGTTGAGAGGTAGTGTGAGGTACTGACTCTGATTCCATCATACCTAGCCCTTGCAATATTTTATTGAATGATGCTGTAGGAAGAGCTTTGGTAAAGACGTCAGCCAGTTGATCAGTGGTTCTTACGAAGTGAACTTCGACGTTCCCATCTTCCACGTGATCTTTGATGAAGTGATACCTCAGTGCTATGTGTTTGGTTTTGGAGTGTTGCACTGGGTTATGACAGATCCTAATTGCACTTTCAGAGTCACAATATAGTGGGATCTTCTTCATATTGAGTCCATAGTCTCGAAGTTGACTCTGAATCCAAATCACTTGTGATGTGCAGGATGCAGCGGCAATATATTCCGCTTCGGCAGTAGATAACGACACACACGTTTGTTTCTTGGATTGCCAGCTGACCAACTTCCCGTCAAGGAATTGACAACCACCAGTTGTGCTTTTTCTGTCGAGTCCACATCCTCCAAGGTCAGCATCAGAATAGGCTTGAACGAAGAAGCCTGAGTTGGATGGATACCATAGACCTAAGGAGGTGGTACGCTTGAGATAGCGTAAGATGTTCTTCACTGCAAGCATGTGAGGTTCGCGTGGATTTGCCTGAAATCGAGCACAATAACACACAGAAAACATGATATCAGGTCTGCTAGCAGTTAGATACATCAGTGAGCCTATCATTTGACGATAGAGCGTGATATCGACAGCCGGTTTGTCTAGAGATGGGGTAAGCTTGGTGCCGAGTGCCATTGGGATTTTAACTTTTGAGTCTCCCATCATGCCAAACTTTGCTAGGAGAGTCTTCGTGTAAGCTTCCTGATTGATAAAGATGCCTTCGGGTCCCTGTCTAATATTTAAACCAAGGAAAACGTTAATAGGACCCATTGAGCTCATTTCAAATTTAGTCTCCATCAGCTTTCTGAATTCAGCTGTTAAGCTGGGATTCGTGGAGCCAAAGATGATTTCATCGACGTAAATTTGAACTATCATAAGGTGGTTACCTTCCTTTTTGCGAAAGAAGGTTGGGTCAACCGAACCTTGTTTGAATTTAGACATCTTTAAAAAATTTGTTAGCGTTTCATACCAGGCCCTCGGAGCTTGTTTGAGGCCGTACACAGCTTTATCCAGAATGTAGCAATGGTTTGGATGCTTTTCGTTCACGAACCCAGGAGGTTGCTCCACATACACAGTTTCTTAAAGTTCTCCATTGAGAAATGCACACTTGACGTCCATTTGGAAAACCTCGAAGTTTTTGTGAGCAGCATAAGCCAGAAATATTCTAACAGATTCTAGCCTAGCTACTGGAGCGAAAGTCTCTTCATAGTCTATCCCTTCTTCCTGACAGTATCCCTTTACCACCAGACGAGCCTTGTTCCTTATAACATTACCTTCCTTGTCCATTTTGTTCCTATTAACCCATTTGAGACCAACAACCGAAGCATCTGGAGGAGTTGGAATGAGGCGCCAGACTTTGTTCCTTTCAAATTCGTTCAGTTCGTCTTGCATTGCTTGAACCCAATCAGAGTGATCGGGGGCAGTGTTCACTGTCTTCGGTTCAACTTTTGATACGAATGAGTTAAACATACAAAACTCAACCTTTGAAAATAAGGATGTCTGCTTTGCCTTCAGTTGTGATCGGGTCAGGACCTTTTCAGATACATCACCAACTACTTGAGAGATAGGATGATCTCTGGTCCATTTGGTAAGAGGAGGGTAATTCGGATCAAAGGTTGGGTCTAGTTCAGCATTAATCATTTCTTCTGGCTCAGATTGGCTATCGTAATCAAGCGTCATATCATCATGCTCCCCCTCAATTGATGAGCTTTGAGAAACATGAGGTTCAGGGGTTTCTTGTGGTGCTGAGCTTCCAGGCGTTGAAGCACCTTCAGTTGGAGTTGTAGAACTTGGCTCCCCTTGGACTTGTGAGCTTGACTCCCCCTCGTCATGATAACTTGGCTCCCCCTCGACTGAAGCATTGTTGGATGGAGAGTCATCAGTGGGCGATTCTCCTTCATGCATTCTTCTTGCAACATCTTCGACAATCCGCTTCATATGATCAACTTTGTTGTCAGCTGCATCTGCTTCTGAGAGAGAAGCTTTTTCCGGTTCGTCAAAGAGTTCCAGAAATTTCTCGTATAAATTGGCGATAGAGACTGTGACTTGGCCAGTTTGAGGAAAGATTTCCCCAGCGGTGTCTTCTTTGGCCTGTAGCTTTTTGACATAGCTATCGTCAAAAGTCACGTAGTATGTCTCTTCAATCCTTCTCGAACGCTTGTTTAGGACCCTATACGCCTTGGATGTGAGCGAGTAACCCAGAAAAATTCCCTCATCGGCTTTGACATCAAACTTGTTGCGGTGTTCTTTAGAGTTAAAGATGAAACACCTTGAGCCGAACACATGGAAAAATTTCACATTGGGCTTTCTGTTGTTTAGTATCTCATATGGTGTGAGCGTGAATCGCTTGTTGAGATAGGACCTGTTCTGTGTAAAACAAGCAGCAGAAATAGCGTCAGCCCAACAATAAAGAGGTAAGGAAGCGAAACTTAGCATAGTTCGGGCAGCTTCACACAAATATCGGTTTCGTCTTTCGACTATTCCGTTCTGTTGTGGTGTGTAGGGAGCTGAGAAATTGTGACTAATTCCCTTTTCTGCAAGAAACTCTTCAAACTCCCTGTTCTTGAATTCAAGACCATTGTCGCTCCTGATGTTGCGAACAATCTTCTTGAGCTGTACTTCAATTTGCTTGATAAACACTTTCAGCTTTTGAGTCGCTTCAGATTTGAGCTTTAGAAAGAACACCCATGTAAATCGTGAAAAGTCATCAACAATAACAAGAATATACTTGCTACCACCAATGCTTTCGATAGATGAAGGACCACACAAATCGATATGAAGTAATTCGAGTGGTTCAACAACTTTTGTGTTGATTACAGATGGGTGACTTTGACGACTATGCTTCCCCATTTCGCATGCAGCACACAAATGCTCTCTGTCGAATTTGAGCAATGGAAGACCCCTAACATGACCTCTAGTGACAAGTCGGTTGATATCTTTAAAGTTGAGATGAGAGAGTTTTCGGTGCCACAACCAGCTTTCGTCGGATTGAGCTTTTGATAACAGGCATATGGCTGGGTTTCCTTTGATGGGTTTCATGTTTAGAGGAAACATTTCACCCTTTCGCTCTGACTTGAGAATCACCTTCTTTGTCTTTTTCTCAACAATTTCAGAACCTTCATCATCGAATGAGACTTTTAGACCAGTACCTCCAACAAGCTGAGATACACTGATGAGGTTGTGTTGGAGTCCTTCCACATAAGCCACCTTCCTTATAGTAAAGTCCCCATTTGTTATCATTCCGTATCCCTTTATGGTGCCGAAAGAGTTATTTCCAAACTTGACGTTGCCACCATTTGCAAGAGATCTGTATTCCCTGAGCTCCTCTTTCCTCCCTGTCATGTGACGCGAGCAGCCACTATCTATGTACCATTCTTCGTCGAACTGCTCGTCACTTATAACCTGCATAAATTAAGCAGATTTAGGAACCCAAAGTTTCTTGGGTCCACGTGAGCTTTTCATGGGAACAGGAACAGTAAGAGAGATGTCAACTAGATATGTTCGTTTTACGAGAGTTGTTTCATCTTTCCTTTTAATGGTAAAGACTTTTATTTTGTTAGGATTGGGTGTGTTCGGTTTGGACTCTGGTTTGGATTCATTGACCTTCTGCTTTCCCTTTTGTTCAGCTGACGAGTGAGATTTTTGAGAACAAACAGAATTAGAATTAGAACAAGATGGAGATGAATTGATGGAAGTAGAAGAATTAGAAGAACGAGAAGAATTAGAATGAGTGGATTTGGATTGAGAGGACTTCCTGGCTGGAGACTCTAGGTGACCCTTTTGCTTTTGATCATTGGAGGGACTGACCTTAGAGTCTTGTTCTCTTTTGACTTCAGAACCGAACCTTTGCGTTCGGTTGGAGTTGTTCTTGGAACCGAACCTTTGGTTTTAGTTGAAGTCTTTTTCAGAACCGAACCTTTGCTTTCGGTTGGTATTTTCTTGTGAACCGAACCTTGGCTTTCGGTTGTTGTGACTTTCAGGTTTTCCTACAGGATTGTTTTCATACTTCAAATTCTTGTCTTGATGTGAGAAGTATGCATTCTGGGATTGCCAGAATTGTTTCCTTTTAGAAAGGTTCTTCCTGTATCTTTGGTTTCTCTCTATCTTCTTATTCCTCATCTGCTTTGGTTGATGATGAACATTCACTTTCGTTTTTGGTTTCTCCTTGGCTGGTTCCTTTTGAACTGTAGGAGTTTTACTTTGAGCTGAAGGAGCAGAGGGAATGTCTTCTTTTGCCGAACGATCATCCTCCTGAGGAATATCTTTCGTACCACTGGTGCTTGGCTCATTGAAATTATCCGGCTTATTCAAGGGTTTAGGTATGTATCTTCCTTTACTCATCCAGGAGGTTCTTTCAGATAAGCCAACGGTTTCGTTTGCATTATCTATTGGAGCTTCCCAGAAGTACTCATCACAGCCATCAGCATTGTCTTCGTTTACTATAGCTGTGAGTTCAGCTGTTTGATGTTCGGTTACTCCAGTCACTTTGTATACTTGATTTGGAGTGGTCCTGACCTTTTGATACACAACTGCTTTCTCTGCTAATTTCGGGGACTTTTGTTGGGACAATCGAGCAAATTCCACTGAATTTTCAGAAATAAGGTTCTTGTGGTTTTCAGGTTCGCTTTTAGCAAATTCTGAGCAGTCAATCGTATCCTCTACAGAAATTTCACTCATGTTTTCGTCCTTGTTAAGCTCAGATGCATTTTCAACATCAATTTTGTTTTCTGAGCTTACGTTGGCGTTTAAAGAGTCAAATTTTTGCATGGTTTCGGTTCTCAGTTTAAGTCTGTCATTTTCATCCAAAAGATTTTTAAGCATGTCCTTGTGGTCCTTGGATTTAATGAAGGACTCAATTTTGTCCAGTCCATACATGTAGGTCGGATTGACATCATCAGACGATATCACACTCTCACAATTGTAGGCTTCGGCATCGATTTCATCCTCCTTAAACTCTAGGAAGGGCAAAATCATGCGATGGATCTTTTGGCCTATCTCACAATCCAAGTGAAGCTGAGTAATATTAGAATATAAACGTTTAGCAATTAAACAAAAAACATTCCGCTGTTTTAATAATTTCAAATTATCTCTTTGCAAGTAAATGTTTTCGTCTTTAACTTTAACTAATTCCGACTCCTTTAACTCGATCCACATTCTCCGCTCCTCACTCTTCGACGCCACCCTGCTTAATTGATCAGTTAGGTTAGAATTGGTGACACGAGTTTGAGTTAGGCTACTATCTAGATGAGAAATTCTTGTATTAACGTTTTTTAGTTCTTTCTCATATGAGGATGGTGGTACTTTAGATGAAATAAAAACAGATTGTACCTTCTTTATCAGTTCATTGAGCTCATTGAATTGCTGGCTGAGTGGTTTGGCCGTAAAGCACATGTCCTCCTGCACCTTCGGTCCATCGCTTCCACCATCGGTGTTGTATCCCCTCATTTGAGATACGTCAGTCACCATGAAGCATCTTCCTCCACTGCTTTCCTCCTTAGCCACATAAGCCTTTCCATGGGTAGGCTTCCTCACTTCATCGTCTTCTGAGTCGGTAGACCAAACTTCCGTGCTACCGAACTCGTCATCATTAACCGAACCTTGCACAATAAGAGCATTAATAGAAGGGTTAGCGGTAGACTTCTTCTTTCTCAACTCATCCAGTCTCTTCTACAACACAGCTTCCTCATCATTTCCATCATCCTTTTCAGCCATCTTCTTAAGAACACAGTCCTTAGCATAGTGGTTTTTCCCACCACAGTAGAAACAGCTTACTCCGGAATCGCCATCCACCTTCGGTTCCTTCTTGGGCTCCTCAGCCTTCGGTTCATTGTTCACATTTTCAGAGCTGTAACTCCCCTGCCAGTTTCGGTTTTTGTTGCTGGGGAATCTCTTCTTTATGAACCTCTTGGGATTGGACACCATCATGGCATAATCATCAGACGTGAGGTCATATTCCTCCAAGTTGAGGTCTTCATCCTCCATCACAGCTTTACTTTTAGATAGGAGGGCCAACGAACCAAGACTCGTAACGACGTTCTTCTCTTGCAGCACAATCTTCTCTTGGGACTTGAGAATACCCACCAGTTTCGCCAAAGAGTATGATTTAAACTGCTCATGGGCTTTGACTGTAGAAACCACTGCTCTCCATTCAGACCTCAGTCCATTCAAGAAAGTAACCTTCTGTTCGATAAGCTTCCTTTCAATATCGTGTTTGATCATCTTACTGAGAAGATGATTGAAGCGATCAAACGTCTGGGTCACTGTTTCTTCGGCCCCTTGCCTGAATTCTCCAAACTCAGATAAAAGCAAAGTTTGGATAGAATGTTCAAGATCCTCGTCTGTAGAATACAGTTCACGAAGTCTATCCCAAACTTCCTTTGCCGTCGTGCATGAGCTGACCAATCTGAATGTGTCAGACTGAAGGGTGAATCTGATCAACCTTAACGCCTTAATATTGCACTGGAATTTGTCCTTTTCATCTTGTGCAATATCCTTCACATCCTTTAGCAGATCATTGTACTCCTTTTGTGTCTTAATGATTCTGGACGTTGCAGAATGAGAAAATGGTCCATTGATGATAACTTCCCATATGAGGTACCCATTATCCTCAGATCCAATCACGTAGTCTTCGAAGTGATGCGCCCATACTTCATAGTCATGGGTGTATAAGATTGGAATCTTTGTCGTCGAACCGATGCTGTTGGAAATATTAATAGGGTTTGATTGCGTCTCGTCCATTATGATCGTAAAAACCTGTTCAATGATCAGACTTGTAATAAAACAGATTAGGGCAAAACAATAAATATCAAGATACGTCAATAATGAGATGACGGCTTAATAAATATTATTAATTGCGGAAAAACCCTAACTGTAACCTTCTCACAGCAAAGATGTGTATCGATTACACAGTCTCCTGCTCTGATACCAATTGATGAGATTATTAAAACATTAATCTACTAAGATCGATTAGATCTTGAACAAGTATGTAAATATAAAACTGTAAGAACGCAATAATAAGAACAAGACAAGATTGAATCAAACGAGTCGAATGATTAAAACAAAATCCTCAGAAGAGCTCGATTAAGAACATCAACTGTAGAGGATTAGAAGGTTACAAGAACGATTAAAGAAACCTGCAATGCTATCGTTAAGCTCTAGAATAATCGCTAAAATCGTTATTAATCCTTAACCTAATATGCATGCAAGCATATTCTTATATACAAAACGTAAAAGGCTCTCGGTTGGACAGGCCCAAACCGGAGTACAAGATAACTATACTATTGAGCCCAAAAGACGAAATCTTCAAAATAATCTTCAGCCCAACACTAAGAGTCTGCAAAGTGGAAAGAGGCAATGGAAAGCGAGATTCAGTCCATGTATGAAAATCAAGTTTGGAACTTGGTTGAAAATGTACCAGGTCGTAATACGGTTAGGTGCAAATGGATCTTCAAGAAGAAGACTAACATGGATGGGAAAGTATACACGTGTAAGGCGTGATTGGTTGCGAAGGGCTTTACTGAAACTCCTAGAGTTTACTATGACGAGACCTTCTCACAAGTAGCAAAGATTAAGTCTATAATGGTTATGCTAGCCATAGCTACGTTTCATGATTATGAAATATGGAAGATGGATGTCAAAACCGCTTTCCTTAATGGAAAGTTGGCTGAGGATGTTTACATGAGTCAGCCAGAGGGTTTTGTAGATGCGAAGTACCCTAATAGAGTGTGTAAGCTTGAGAAATCCATATATGGACTAAAGCAAGCGTCTCGCAGATGGAATCTTTGTTTCAATAAGAAAGTCAAAGCTTTGGTTTTTCCAGAAGCGAGGAAGAGTCCTATGTATATGTCAAAGCTAGTAGGAGTATATTTACCTTTGTGGTATTGTATGTGGATAACATACTACTCATAGGAAACGACATTCCAACCTTACAGAAAGTTATGTCCTGGCTTGGGAAGTGTTTTACTATTAAGGACCTTGGGGAAGCTGCTTACATTCTGTTGGGTTTTGAGCAATCTAACACTTCCTAAGTGTGCATGCAACCCTAATAAACCTTGGATCTATGTTTGTCTAAATACATGCAAAATAATAATTTTTCCAAGGTTCATAACCTATCTAACATGGCATGGGGTACTTTTAAACATAAAAGAATTAAATGAGATTACATACCTTTTGATGATGAGTTCAATTCCTAAGGAGTTTGAGGGCCAAGCACCAATAGTATGAATGCCTCAAATGGAATTACAAATCACCACAAACTCTTGGAAAACTTTGAGAGAGTACACACACTTGTAATTTCGGCCACACACAAGCACACACACTAGTAACACTAGTCACACTAGTGGCTATTTCATGCAACATAAGCATGCTTATATAGTGTACATGATTAGGGTGAAACCCTAATAACCCATGACTTTTCCTTTCCAAGGATCCATGGGTTAAAAGCTCCATGGATCATCCATGGACTTCCATATAAGCCTAGCCCATTAACAAATGAGTGTTAGCCCACACTATATAAAACCAATAGCCCACAATCTAATTAGTCTTCCTTTTAATCTCTAAATTAATTCATAATTAATTTAAGACTAAGACTAATTAAATAACATAACTTCATATTAATATATTATAACTTATAATATATTAATAAACATATGTGTATAACTCTCATAAAATTATCCATAAATAGTTTGGATGAAATGCAACCCAAATGGACCATGTCCGGTCGGGTCAAGTATGTACCAAATAAGTTATGGACTTAGACACCTTATCCAACAGACTCCCACTTGGATAAGTCTAATAACTATATTTGCGTATGTTACTTCAGGAACCAACCAACAATCGTAGCTCTCGAAAACTCTGTTGAACTATGAAGAAAACTCTGTTGAACTATGAAGCGCCATTTTAGATAAGTGATCATATAATCCTCTGTTCTCATGATATTAGCCGGAAAAATACATGGAACAACGTCGTACTTATTGTCCAGCAGTTTGTTTCTCAATTTTCGATTTTTTTTGACAAAGAACTTAATCGAACACATCAATTTAGTTCTGACCGGCCGGTACATAGGTCACAACAAAATCATCGAGGGGCCCAGATATCACTTCTATTTCTAGAAGGAACAGATAAACTTCGACTCATATGCTTGTTCTACTACTTGTTAAATTGTACACAAAGGCACGTTTTATAACATCAAGTTACTGATGCGTTTACGTGCAATCAATGCACAACCAACTCATAGGTAACAACTCATATCTCTAGGTTTGAAGATTTATATGATATTACCGTCTCACGATCACTCGAGATAAATTTCATGAAGTGATACAAGTGAGCGTGGGTTTATTCCAATACTCATAACTTATGAGCACTCATGAATGTTGTAGCAACCATTGCTATGACTAAACCCATTTAGCCATCTACAAACTCGATTCATGACAGTCTTGATTCATACCTACTTCCAACATATGAACGACTGTGGAGTGTTTAAATAACTTAGTCATTCGGAAAGAATAACCTAGCTATTTTGGAAGTCAAAACATGCAAAGTGAAACACAATAATAACCGAATCCAATATGGTCTCAGAACCCTTTTGAATATAAATAGAACCACCTTTTATTTATCACCATATTGAATACACATTATTCATTGTATAATGTTTCAAACAATCAACTTTGTTTTTCTAAACAATAGTTATGCCATACTCCAAGTATGCACACTATGTTTGTCTATGATCCTTACATTGTGATGTAGATCAATTGAACATGATTCCAATGATACTCATTTCACAATCCCAAATCCTTATTGTAAATGTGAGAATTCCCAATTCCTATCATTTACCAAAAAAACGTTAGATTTTAAACTTTTATGCAATGTTCCTCTTGTAATGATTATGCACAAAGTCACCTAAACCTTGTCACCAGTCATTACAGAGTATTCCAAAGAAGGTCAACTTCTATGGAACGGAAGTCTCATATTCAAAGTACATTGCTTTGAACATCCTTCTTGCATTAAGGTTTTCTAATCTTACATAGATTGAATAACTTCCACCTATGGAGACATTTCCATAGTCCCATTTTGACTATCACTTCCGAACAAGAGTTACTTCTTTTCAGAATATGTCAATATGGTCCTTTCCGACAACTTACATCATACTTCCAACTTTCCCTGAGCAACCAATCTTTGGCGAACCTCAGATTGTCCTCGACAATTGCTTAATCACTTTAGTCATATCCAGTTCTAGACTTTTCCCTTCTCAATGCCTTAAGCATTTGGAAAATTTAGAAAAGATGGATATTATAGCACATGCAATCGATCCTATATCCGAAGCATATGGGACACGATTCATGATGTTTGACATAAAGACATGATACTAGACCAGTCTTTTGCTACAATATTTTTTATTTGCCATGTTTTCAAAATTTAACTATGAAGAGGGATGTCGTAATCATAATCGAATTTTGAAAACGCAATATATATAGAATTTCTTCAAGTTGAACCATTCCAACATAAAATTCATATATATATTCTTGACTAAAGATGATTAAAATCGCAATCTAAGCTTTAGAATTGAAATGAAGTATAATTTCCTCTCCCTTAATTATAGAAAAACAACTTTTCAACCCCTGCAACTTCACGAATTGAAACTTTGTTTTCTATAATTAACATTGCTAACATCCAACACTAAACGTAATAATCATGCTCCCACTAACATGATGATTATCAGCATAACACTTATGCTCCCACTAGCTCTGACATATTTCCAGAAATCTGCTGGACTTCTGAAATTTAGATTCATACACCCTTTCTTAGATAGCTCACATGTGTGTCTAAACAATTTTTCAGAACTATGAAAAAGGGATACCGTAATCATAGTCTTAATTGTTTAGACGGTTGCCATTTCTCACAAGTCCATGTTAGTGTGTCGGTGAACCACACGCGCTCCACTAACGACTTTTGAAAATGCAAATAACACAATTGATATCTACCTGAAATCTACTTAGTGAAAGAGTTTCCTCACCATCATTTTCATGAGTCGGAGAGAAACCTTATGACACTTAGATTTTATAGTGTATGAGTTCCTATCCATGTGAATTTGTCAAAACCATAATCACAAGATAAGGTTAGTGACAAATTCAGCCTTACATGGATTAAAATTGTTCAATCTTAGTTTCTTGTCACCTTGGTAGCACAAGGCTCACCAATGCTTCCAAGTTGAACTCTCATAACTCACATGCAAATTCAACTTATTTGAAGTAGGTACAGAAATAAGAATTATATCAACACGATAGGTTGCAAACCTTAAGTCGTGTGCTAGTGATAAATTACAGGTTTTACACTTGATTAAATCTTGAAACTCTTTCTAGATCTTTAAGGCTCCCACTGTCCCCTTGATATATAAGTTTCCCCAGTCAAGAACCATTCCTTGACAAAACAAATATTCAAGGGATAGTGCGGATTCTTATCAAGACTAACACTTCACACAATTGGTCTTAGTTGGTCTTTGTCTCATCCAAGACATCACAACTTACCAATCTCAAATGTACAAGAGTAGAATACATTTTACTCTTACATTTGACTAGTGTTAATAAATCTTCCTTTATGTCACTCCAGGTTACAATCTTGGAGTATGACTCTAAGAATTGTTTTGGAACGAAATATGACTCATCTTCTTGATTTTAACCAATCCAACAATTCATGACCTCTCTTCTTAGCCATAACAATGCACTAAGACGTCCTTAGAGTATGAATTTGTGATATGGTTTCATAATCATTAAGATGATCATGAAATATGATACTAAAGTACTCTCCCATCCTTTCAGATTTGAGAAACTTTTATCTTTCTGCCTAATTTGATTCTTCTCATTTGTTTTGTCATACATTGTAACCTTTCCAATGTTACAGAATTATACTTAACATCATAAGTATAATCATATTTACTAATCTTTAGTAAATCATGACAAATCAATCTTTGTGGTGGACCTTGACCAGCGCACACCCAATGTACCTAATTCCTTAGTCCTTCAATTGACTCACATATACATGTGATCGAAGAATTAGTCTTAATTTTCAAAGATGAAAATTCTCATTCATCATACAATACAACTTGTATGATTCCAAGTTTCTGTCCAATTGAAACTTGGGTGATGAAAAACATTCTTCATTCGGTAAATTCAGACACTACCACAAATGAATGAATCAAATCCACTTTCCAATATTGCTATTACTAGAAACATATAAGCAACAATTTTCCACAGATGCCATTGTAAGGATATTTTTAAAATAAATAAAATTAAAACCCTTTTTTTCTTTTATTTTAAAACTTTGCGGAAAAACTTATCCTTACAATCCACATGAAAATCTTGTTGTTATCTATTCATAAGCAATATATTATAACTCTTAAGCAACAGCTCAAAATTCTGATTGTCGAACCATGCGATCGAAACCCACCTTTGCAATCAGAATCAACATATACTTACTTTAAGCTTCCTATATTTTCTTTGATTCTTAAAAACATCAACATGTGACCCATTCACATTATATAATAAGAATCTCCAAATAGGAACTTAATAGAGTTAGACAGTGGACTTTACCCGAAGTAGAGTCAAACCTCTTGACTTGATCAAACTTATGACCTTTCAGGTGAATAGGGCAGCTTCGCAACCAATGCTCCTTCCTTTGGCAACAAAACACAAGTCCCTTTGGTAATGGCACATGAGACTATCTCAGAATTTTCCTTTCTCTTTACTATTTGGTCAACCGAGTTGACTATAGCCGATCCCTTTCCATTGGGAAGAGAAATCTTTTTCTAGATATCCAATGCTACCATTGTCAATGTCCATGTAGACTTGGGAAGTTGTTCTTTTAATCAAATTTGCTTTACTGGTGTTCCAAATCATTGCTGATTCCACAACACCAAGCAAATAGATAACATCATTAAGGGTCATGTCATAGTCCGTCTCATAGTAGTCCCAAAGAGACTCACTATGTTACTAAGAACGTGATTGAACATCCAACTTTCACGGGACTTTGACACCCAACTCTCCCGGCTTGTCAATATGCGACTTTATCTCCAAGATGTGAGCACACATAGACTATGTTTGCCAATAGGGATTGAGTGACTTTAAACTTTTCAAGAACTTGTGGGTGAGGGAGAATAATTGGAGGAGGTGGAGGAAGTGAAGCATGATGTTGAGGGACACCATCTTCAAGAGATTTGGGAAGATCATAGTTGTCTGAACCAGACATCTATAATAGGAGAAAATCAAGTTAGTTGATTCAAAATCCTTAATATAACACCCAATATGAAATATTAAGGCTAGGACCCAACACAATATTTTATAATTTGGAAGAGGGATGCCGTAATCCAAGCTATAAAATATTTGAAGGTAGGCGAATGACAATTCACCAATTTCCACCATGAAAAACGAAACAATTGATTAGGTTTTAATTGGATCTGAAATTCCTAGATCTTTTGAGATTCATTGAACTTTTCAATGGCATGTTTCAATCTCGAGTGTGCCCTCTCAAATTTTGTGACTGGGATGCCGAGGATCACAAAACAAGGTGTGAATAACCATACCAATTCACTTGGTACCCTTAATATTATCACCTAATCAATGTGCCGGTTAACCACACACGCTCCATTGATCTATGACAAACATTAATTCACCATTCGTGATCCTTACTAGTCCAAGTTAGTGTGCCGGTTAACCACACACGCTCCACTAACAACTTGGTAAGGTACAAAGTGTGAATTCCATGGGCTAGCACCAAATTCACATTTTTCCTAAAGTAACTAAGATTGGGAATTAAATAAAAATATTTAGTTACTTTATAATAATCATTATACTTTTAATGAGAATTTAAAGTCATTGTCCTACCCGTTCGGCTAACGACCCTCCACCGATCAAGCAAGCGGTGGGTGAGAGTGGACACCCATTAAGTCGTCATTTTATAGGCAACAACCTTATACCCACCTTATAGACCGACTTCGTGAATGAGGCCTACTAACGGTAAAACGACTTGTTCTTATACATATATATAATAATTAACCATTAATGTTATAAATAGTATAAGTGTTGAATTTTAACTTTTAAAATTCTAAGTGTTGGAATTAAAGTTTATTAAAGTGTGTGAAACTTTTCCAAATTCCAAAACTTGAGGGCAAGTTTTGAAACTATTCAAAACTAATTAATTCCATGATTTATGTGTTTAAAGTAGTTTTAATCCAAAAACTCTTCAAGTTCCATAACTTGAGGACAAGTTATGGAAGACTTTAAACTAATAAAAGAATTACTTTTCTTTATTTTATAACTTATGGAATTAATTAAGGTTACACTTTATTTATATATTTATTAATGAAGTGACTCTTGAACCTCCATAACTTAAGGACAAGACTCTTCATCTTTTGTAACCATCCAAGACTTTTCATTTCATAACTTATGAATTAAATGTTCATAAAAATGAAGACTCTTCATTTTTATGTAACTTATGTGCTTTAAGTGTGTGTTAAATAAAAGTGACCTTTGGATATCCATAACTTGAGGACAAATTATGGACTCCATTAAAACACATAAATGATCAAGAATTAATTCTAAACAATTCAGCAAATAATTCCTATCATCTTCTAAATTCATAAGAACATGAACATGATCATCAAAATTTCAAGAATTATATGAACACATAAAAATCATGGAATTTTGATATATGCTATTGTAAATGGATTAGAACAACCATTACACCAACTAAAACAAGTTTTAAAACACCAAAACAGTTTAGGGTAATGTTTCTAGTCCATTTCCAGCAGCAAAAGTCGAAATTCTGCATTCTGATCAGTCTACTCGCCGAGTGCACGGACCTACTCGCCGAGTAGGATGCATTTTGCCTTGAACTCGACGAGTCCCCCCATGGACTCGGCGAGTCCATTAGCCAGACAACAAGTTTTTCGACCTTTTCAACTATTTTGCATCAAGTATCAAACAAGCAAGCCTAGGCTCTGATACCACTGTTGGGTTTTGAGCAATCTAACACTTCCTAAGTGTACATGCAACCCTAATAAACCTTGGATCTATGTTTGTCTAAATACATGCAAAATAATAATTTTTCCAAGGTTCATAACCTATCTAACATGGCATGGGGTACTTTTAAACATAAAAGAATTAGATGAGATTACATACCTTTTGATGATGAGTTCAATTCCTAAGGAGTTTGAGGGCCAAGCACCAATAGTGTGAATGCCTCAAATGGAATCACAAATCACCACAAACTCTTGGAAAACTTTGAGAGAGTACACACACTTGTAATTTTCGGCCACACACAAGCACACACACTAGTAACACTAGTCACACTAGTGGCTATTTCATGCAACATAAGCATGCTTATATAGTGTACATGATTAGGGTGAAACCCTAATAACCCATGACTTTTCCTTTCCAAGGATCCATGGGTTAAAAGCTCCATGGATCATGCATGGACTTCCATATAAGCCTAGCCCATTAACAAATGAGTGTTAGCCCACACTATATAAAACAAATAGCCCACAATCTAATTAGTCTTCCTTTTAATCTCTAAATTAATTCATAATTAATTTAAGACTAAGACTAATTAAATAACATAACTTTATATTAATATATTATAACTTATAATATATTAATAAACATATGTGTATAACTCTCATAAAATTATCCATAAATAGTTTGGATGAAATGCAACCCAAATGGACCATGTCGGGTCGGGTCAAGTATGTACCAAATAAGTTATGGACTTAGACACCTTATCCAACACATTCTAGGGATAAGGATATTGAGAAATAGGAGTAAAAGACTAATAGGACTTAGTCAAAGTACCTACTTGGACAAGGTGTTGAAACGTTTCAACATGGAGAATTCCAAGAAAGGAGAATTGCCTATCCAGAGCAATACCAAATTGAGTAAGACTTAGAGTCCGAGTATCGATGCTGAAATAGCATAAATGAGTCGAGTACCATATGTTTCCATCGTTGGCTCAATCATGTATGTTATGACATATACTCACCCTGATGTGGCTTTTGCTTTGAGCATGGTTGGTCGATATCAAGGGAATCCTAGTAGAACTCACTGGATAGCAGTAAAGAACATTATTAAGTACCTATGGAGGACTAAAGACTAGGTCCTTACCCTCGGTGGGAGTGATGACTTGAGAGTGACAGGGTATAGTGTGCCAGCTTTCAGACCGAAAGAGATAATTTTTGCTCTCAGTCGGGTTGGGTATTTACCCTAAATGGAGGAGCAATAGCATGGAAAAGTTCCAAATAGGAGACTATAGCCGATTCAATTTGCGAATCAGAGTACATAGCAGCAAGCGAAGCGTCGAAGGTGGCAATGGATATCTATTCTTTATCGTTGCCTTATTCAGCTCTCTATAATCAATGCACATCCTCATACTCCCGTCCTTTTTCTTTACGAATAACACCGGAGCTCCCTAGGGTGATTAACTAGGTCTAATGAAACCTTTGTCCAATAACTCCTGAAGTTGCATCATCAGCTCCTTCATCTTCGTTGGTGCTAATCGGTAAGGTGCTTTTGCTATTGGCGTCATCCCTAGTAACAAGTCTATTCTGAACTCCACTTGTCTATCATGCGGTAATCCGGGAAGATCTTCAGGAAATACTTTCGAATAATCACACATGACAGGAATGCTTTGCATCTCCTTTTTCTCCTTCTTAGCATCGATCACGAATGCTAGATACGATGTAGATCCTTTGACCAAACACTTTCTGGCTTTCATTAGAGAAATAATCCCAAAATTTACTCTGCGTTTGTCCCCATACACCATAAATGACTCTTTCCCTGGCAGGTTTACTTTTACTATCTTCTTTCTGCACAATATTTTGGCATCATTAGCGCTAAGCCAATCCATTCCCAGCACGATGCTGAAACCATTTAACTCAATAGGCAATAATTCATCATGGAAATTATTCCCATCCAAATCAATTAAGATGTTTTTCATAAGATGGCTAACAGGTATAAACCTACCACTAGCAACTTCGACTAATAAAGCATTATCTAGTCTATCGACAGACAAAGCTAGTTTTCTACCAAATTCATGCGAAATAAATGAGTAGTTGGCTCCTGAATCAAATAAAATTTAGGCAGACAATTCATTTACGAGAAAGGTACCTGAAGCGACATCAACTTCATCTTTCGCAGCTTCCAGTGTCATATGGAAGGCTCTCGCCTTCGGCTTTGGTGGAATGTTGGGCTTTGTTGCCTCGTTCTTTTTCGAACAATCCCTTGAGATGTGACCCTCCTCACCACACCCATAGTAGACTTTCTTGGTAAGGTTACATTTGTTGGCATAGTGCCCTGGCTTTCCACATTTGAAGCATGTGGCTTCCCCGCCACATTTCCCATGATGCTTCTTCTTGCATTTGTCGCACCATTTCGCTTTTCCACCTCCACCTCCTCTCAAACTAGACTTCGAGAATTTACCCTTTTGGCAGGACCCTGAGGGTCCTTCGAACTTCCTCTTCTCACCAACCTCTGACCTCTCCAGACCCTTCTCCCTGATCTGGGTCTCAACATTTCTAGCAGCCCAGATGGCGGCTTTCAATGTGGTTGCTTGCTTAACCATTGGACCATAGTCTGCTGGTAGTCCGAGGGCAAACTTGTTGACTTTAGAGAGTTCAGTTGGAACTAAATATGGGATAAGCTTCATCTTTTCTGTGAAACTAGCAGTGTATTCAGTAACACTCATTTTTCCCTTCTTCAAATTCTGAAACTCATTATTGATTACTAGAAGGTCCTACTCAGAGCAGTATTGCAATTTGAGTTGCACCACAAAGTCTTCCCAAGACATTGCAATTTCAGCTAACAACTTCCACCAACTCAACACGCCAGATTTTAACAGAGGGATCACAAGAGCGGTCTTCTTTCTGTTGCTGTATTCGCAACTCTTGAACATTGTCTCCATTTCATAGATCCAGTTTATAACTTCCACCGGCATCGGGCTTCCAGATAGAAATGGTGGCTTGGATTCCATGAAATCCTGGTACTTGCACCCACGCTCATCATTTCCTCCATCTTGGTTGATTTGCCTAACAATCTGTGGGTTAGCTTGACCAACAGTCCCACTGAAGTTTCCTCCTTCCGAATGCCCTTCATTCAATTCGGGTTGTTCAATCGGCATTGAAGGTTCTTCATGATTCTGTTGAAGCAGACGTCTAGTTTCTTCCATTTGGCGATCCAACATCATTTGGATCATCGCTTGTACCCCAGTCATTGTCATTGGCTCAGGTGCTGCTGCCACAATAGGTACTCGCTCAATCACAGATGGTTGATTCCTGTTTTCATCTGCGTTTCCAACGCCACTTCTGGTTCTTACCATTTTTTTTATCTATACACCGAATAAGGTGAAATTAGATCCTCATTCACGATAGATAATTAAATCGTCCATATCACTCCGAAACGTTTACATGCTAGTTCTAATACCGTCATCATACACATAGAATCCTAAACACATAAGGTCTCCAGATCCGGTTGGCAACAAACCATAGATCTGAACAAATAATATCATATATGGCAAACATATAACATTTAGCACATAAAAGCATTTTAGGCATCTTTCTTAAAATAAACTAGTGCTTGTGTCTAAAATATAACAGACACTTATCTCGCAATCTTCACTTAGCACATAAAAGCATTTTAGGCACAATTCCTAAAATAAGCTAGTGCTCACACCTCACAATCATCGCTTAGCATTCTAAGTTTAAGTCTAGAAATCCTACAAATTCCTAGTTCGCTTAAACTAATGCTCTGATACCAACTGTGACATCCCCAAAATCATGGCCAAAAAAGACCGATTTAATTTATGCTTTTAAAATAATTTTCAGAGTAATCATTTGATTTAAAAGAGTTGTGGAATTTGTTCCCAAAACAAAATATGATAAATAAAATTTATCAAAACATTCCTTAAAGAAATGTATTTTCATATATAACAAAACTCGGGATGTCATGTTCCGATACAGACCAAAAGCATAAACGACACATTATAAGCCTTACAACTGTTAGATACAAGTACTGGCCTATAAACAAAATATCTTCACAAGTTGTCAAACTTATGCTCTCGCACCACTACTTGTAATACACATAAAACTAAGTGGGCCAGGCTTGGGAACCTGGTGAGCATATAGGGTTTTCAACCCACAGTAAATAATTACATTTAATTTCACCAACCAACAATAACCCGATTATCCATTCCCGTTATCCTCACTTTACGTCCCGAAAACAACAACTATCACAAGGGACCTAGTCTAGGATTTTTCATCGGGATGGACATTACTGCAAAGGGGTTTCCTCAACAATAGATGTCCAAAAGGCAACTATGAGGGGGATAGAGTACACCGGTGAACACATCGTTGTGACAACCCGAAATTTCCATTCGGTCAAACTCTAAAAGTCAACCACTTCGTATCATAAATTAATATCATTATTTCTTATTTTTAAGAAATATAAAGTTCATTTGATTATTTTAATATTATTTTTAAACGAACGGGTGAAAGAAAGTGTCGTCTCGGGTTTTAAATTTTAAAAACCGCAAACACCTCGCGTCCTAGAAACTCCCGGCCAAACTATTTTGTTTGAGTCGAAAAATAATATCAAAATCCGAAAACTCATGCTTATCCATGAGTTTACTCTTTAAGTCGAGTCAATATGAGTTTACTCCCCATTTATCCAAAAGAGTAAACTCCCAAAAGAGTAAACTCAAGAAAACCTCTCAAGTAGCAAACTAGAAACAATTCAAGATCTTCCAAGTTGTAAGTGTTCTATCTATTTCAAGTTGATTAAACACTTAATATAGTGTTTGTGCATTTATTCATCCATTCACTTTTGTGTTTTGATTAGATTTCCAAAAACACCAAGAACACACACTAAGTGTTCTTGGACTTTTAGCATATTTCAAGCTTCCTTATAGTAAGTACTTCACTCCTTGAGTCTTATTGAGTTAGTATTACAAGTTAGCATCAAGAAAATATGCCAAGAACACATGGAACAAGGTGTTTACGGTCCAAGAAGGTTCTTGGGCCGTAAACACCATATAAGGCACCAAAGTGTGCCTAAGTCACAAATCTAAGCCCTAGTTGGATGTTTAAACCTTCCTTAACATGTTTGAACCTTCCCTTGATGAGTTTAAGCCATGAAAAACGCCAAATAATTCCATGATCATGTGTTTACGGTTTGGGGATCTCCCAAAACCGTAAACACCCTTTAGTGTGTTTATTTAGGCCATGTTCCTTCCTTAGGCTTAGAAACTAGCACACACCCTGACCTAATTGTGTAAGGGAATTGAAAACATGGCAATACACTTGTCCATAAGGGTTTATGGTAGTAACCCCAAAGGAAAATGCCATTAGGCCGTAAACTCCTCAAAAGAGGTGTTTTGTTGCCCTAGTCCCTTCCAAAGGCCAAACCACTTAGTAGATTTGCTTCAAAAGGCTTGCTAAACCACAAAACAACACTTGGACCTTAAGACTAGAGTTTACGACCGTAAAATCTAGAGTTTACTGCCGTAAACTCCCTAGGTCTTGACCACCAAAACCGTAAACTCCAAGGGAGTTTACCCTTGAGCCCCAAACACAATGGCAAGGTCCTTTAGCACTTAGATGCAATCCTTACGGCTTGTAGCACTTATATAAGGTGTTTTACATGCCTTGGGATGCCTTAACTTTGTCAATGAGTGATTTAAAGTCTAATTGAGTACATATATGTGTGATTATATGTTAACTAGGATCAGTGAGTGTGAACAAGTCTTCACTTGTCACCTAGCCATCCTGCATCAGTCAGTACACCCAAACCACCACCTACAGGTGAGTTCATACCCCTTAATCAATGTTTTAAATGATTTTAAACACTTTAATGGGGGGGGGAATACAAGTATAAAACAACATGTTATTAAATCATCCATATGTATTTTATAACCGTGTTTTCATTCAGCAGATTTCACATACTACAAAATGTGATGCATGAAATGGTTTTCTATCTTAAAAATACTTTGTTATCAAATGTATTACTTTTGAAATGTATATTAAAATGACATAAAGTCATTGTTAATTATTATTCAAAACTCTTAGATGTCTTACAAAACCATTTTTACCTTCTTGAACAAAACTATACTTATACACTTATGTTCTTATATATGTATTGATGTTATAGTTTTCATCCTTCATTCAGTATCCCACACTCTTGTGTTTTAAGGGTGTACAAACCTACTTGAACAACCAATTACCTTTCAGCTAATTATCATAGGGATAGTTAGAAGATACAAAACATTATTCCTATTACAAGGAATCACACAAGAGTCAGTTCATTCATGAGTCTATACCAGTTCATTACCTGATACATGAGTACATTTACCTAGGCTTACATGATACATGAGTACGTTTACATAGATACATTTATCTGAATACGCTTACATGAATACCATACATGGGTACTGTTACATAGATGCATTATCCTGTATTCACTTACCTGGATACTTGTACCTAGAGTTACGAAGGAGATTTATTCGTACCTTCTGTGTAAATTTTCCTGCCTATCCCTGTTCGATGGGATGTCTAGACGGGACTAACCATTCCGGAACCCAGCTGCTAGCACCAGTGGGTGATGAACATCTACGGATGCCTACGGTTACTACTTATATTAGGAGTCAGTTACGGGACCAACCCTTCCTCCAACCTGCAGCTGCTACAGAGGACAATTGGAGAATCTTCGGATGTTCATTAGGTTATTCATTTCGCTTATTGTGATGTTGTGTTAGGCCTAGTACCCAATGATAACACTTACATTAGTACTTTTTCCTGTTTACTTTATTTTGTGATACTTTCACATAAACGATGAGTTAGACTAAGTACTTTAGTACTAGTCAATAGAAAGGAAAAACTATCATTTTACTTACAAAACATTCGGGTCTTGGTTGAAGACTACATTTCATAATAATAGAAAATAAGGGATTTTCTAGGGCTTTTCATATTATACCAACATTTTCATTTAAAGGTTTTGAGAAGACAATGACACTTAAATACTAATGAATTCACCAGCTTTAAGTTGATACTCTCTTTCAAAATAACTTGTATTCTCAGGTCACAAGTAGACAGGTACGATGGCCAGGTTTTGAGAAGACGGAGCACAGACAAGTCTCGTCTTTTATTTTGATTGTATATTTTTGGTGTCTTATTACAATGAAAGAACACACATGTATTAAAACTTTACTTATAATGCAATGGATGATGTTGTTGCTTGTTTACTATTTTACACTGTTGTGATACTGTACATGACGTCCTCCACCCCGGAACGTTTCCGCCGTTCTTGGTTTTGGGGTGTGACAGATTGGTATCAGAGCATCGTTTATAGTGAATATAGTATATCAACCCATAAAAGATATACTAACTATAAATACATTGGGATTAACACACTCTGTCTAAGAGTTATACTTTTAAATAATAAAACATTTAAGTAAGTATACGTGCCTGCATTCATACTAAAACCAGTGTCACAATGACAAGAACAAAAGTATTACGATTGTTGAATATCACAAGTAAGCCTGGGGATATATGGTCAGTCTTGGGAATGGCATAGCCTGATCAACTATGCTGGTCCAAGGAGTGATTAGTATATGCCCAAGAATGGTTGTGATATGGCAACAAGTCTAAAAACTTACCAACACAACCATAAAGAAATACCATAGGGGTATTTGGTCTTACTGTAATTATCTTAGCCAGTTCGTCTATTTAGCTATTTCTTATATCCCTTTTCTCGCATAGATTAAAATGGCTGGATTTCACCATGGCGATCCGTACTTCCCAAACCAAGGCAATGCTGGTTGGCTAGAGGCAGAACCAGAAGATGATCACCCAATCCCTTTGGATGATCACCATGCTGAGGGTTTTTCCGATAGTTCTGACTCGGAGCCTGAAGTCAACAACCTACCCCCAGCTGCTCAAAGCCCAAACCCGAACCCCCGTCCTACATTTCAAGGACCCACACCTCTGTGGGCCACTAATTTGACTAGATGGAGTCAGGAACAAGGTAGCCCATTCCCTACAATGGAGACCGAAGTTTCTACAACCTCACTGAAGGAGGTTCTGCTGACAGGGTCCTACCCATCATGGTTCGTAGAATTTCCAGAAACACGATACTGGGTCAAGCAACTATCAACCGAGTCGTGGAGATTGAAGCCAACTCTGGCGTTAACACTGTCCAGATTCGCCAACTAGAGTCTGCTCATGAAAGGACTCTAGTCTGCAATGCAAATCTGCAGAGGGAACTTGCTGAAACTCAAGCTGAAGTTAGAGAACTTCGAGCTCAGCAAGTGAAAGCGGACAGGCGTATAAGGGACATACAACGTCTACTGTCGGGATCAAGAACTCATGCTAGCAGTTCTCGTCACCGATAGAATCTCGACGACTCATCTTTTGGATATAACCTATTTATGTAAAACTCTAGTCTAATTTCCTATCTTTTTAAATCTTAGATCTGTTTGGTCTTGATCTAGTCATAGTTCTGTCAAAATTTTCCTATCTTGGTTGATGTAAGGCCTACTTCTAGGCCATTTTTCCCGAACTTGTTACATCTGTAATTCCAGTATTATTGACAGATATCTAATCATATTGAAATTATTATCCAAACGTTGTCATCTTCATTTAGTCATTCTATCCATTTTGTTGTTGGGCTATAGGGAGTTAGTCCACGAGACACATTCATTATTCTGTTATTCTTATCCATGTCGTCATCTTTTAAATGTATAGTTAAAGATGCCGCCTCGCAGAAATCCCAGGCATAACCCAAACAACGAAGCACCGATACCACCACCTCCACCACCACCTGAACCGCTTCAACCACCTACTCCTTTCGATGCCAATATGTTCCAGGCAGCTTTCACAGCAGCAGTTGCAACTGATGTGTCAGCAATCAACGTGGATCGGGATCAGGTGCACCTCCCTCAAACCATGGCGAAAGCCATGGACACTCTCGGGAATGCACCTATTAGGACTTCACGAATGCCAAGCCCCGCAGATGCAATGGTACTGGTGGGGTTATGGTGTTAAGACAACGGATTGAAAAGATGGAATCTGTCTTTGAAATTTGCGCTTGCCAAGAAGGCAACAAGGTCAAGTTCGCAACTTGTACCTTCTCTGACAGAGCACTAACATGGTGGAACGGCCATGTTAAGTATCTGAATTTGGTGGTGGCATATTCCATCAGCTGGGAAAAATTGAAAGACACGCTGATGAAAGAGTACTGTCCTCGAGGTGAAGTACAAAAACTCGAGCAGGAATTCTGGGGTCTACAAATGGTTGGATCCAACATCACGACCTACACAAATAGGTTTTGTGATCTGGCAAACCTATGCCTTGATATGGTTGCTCTTGAGAGCAAGAAGATAGAGAGATATATCTGGGGACTGTCGCCCCAGATCCAGTCAAGTGTGTTAGCTTCCAGGCCTATTACTTTCGATAGAGCCAAGGAACTGGCACAATCTCTCATAGATCACAGGAAACCTCAGAACCCAACAATCCCTGCACCTGTACCACAAAAGGTCAACAACAACAAGAAGGAGTGGAACTAGAGGAAAAGAGGGGCTTCGCAAGAATCCTCCAAGAAACAACAACTGTTGGCAATCAATGCTGCCATAGTGACTCCCGTTGTCCCTGCGAACCCCTTACCAACAAAAACATATGCTGGAACTCTCCCAAAGTGCACCAAGTGTAATTTCCACCACCACGGACCTTGCAAGGAGATGCAGTGCTCTAACTGCAACAGGAAGGGGGCACACAGTCCGTTTCTGCAAAACTCCAACAGCTCAGGCCGCCCAGGTTCCTAACGCCGGTATGGGCCAAACTTGCTACGGTTGTGGCGAAGTGGGCCACTACAAGAGGAACTGCCCTAAAGCAGGGATGGCTGGAGGAGTAGGAAGAGTTATGGCCCTAGGCCATGAGGAAGCGGTAGCTGATCCTATGATAGTTACGAGTACGTTTCTCCTCGATAACTCATATGCTTGCATACTTTTCGACAGTGGAGCAGAGAAAAGTTTCGTAAGTCAAAAATCTGCACACCTGCTTAAACAAAAACCATGTGCATTAGATAATTCATTCACGGTAGAAATGGCTAACGGGAAAACAGAGAGTACAAACTGCATATACGTAGGTTGTACCTTAACTTTAGATGGCCATACTTTCAAGATAGATCTCATGCTGATCCCAATTAAATGTTTCGACGTTATCATCGGCATGGATTGGTTGAGTCTTTTTCGCGCCGACATCATGTGCTTTGAAAAATCAGTTCGTCTTAACCTTCCTAACAACGAAACCTTAGTTATCTATGGCGACAAACCTAGTACAAACCTTCGCATCATTTCGTGCATTCAAGCCCAGAAGTGCTTGCGGAAGGAATACCATGCATTTCTCGCGCACATCGTCGATACAAGTCAAGAGGTGAAAGACATTCAGAAAATCTCTGAAGTACGCGACTTTCCCGACATCTTCCCAGAAGAACTTCCCGGCTTACCACCACAACGCCAAGTCGAGTTCATAATCGACTTAGTGCCAGGAGCTACCCCCGTAGCCAAATCTCCTTATCGCCTGGCACCGGCCGAGATGCAGGAACTTTCCAGCCAGCTTAACGAACTTCTCAAGAAGGGATTCATTCGACCAAGCTTCTCACCATGGGGAGCACCGGTCTTGTTCGTCAAGAAGAAAGATGGATCGTTTCGCATGTGCATCGACTATAGAGAACTCAACAAGCTTACCATTAAAAATCGTTATCCTTTGCCTCGCATTGACGATTTATTTGATCAACTTCAAGGAGCCAACTACTTCTCGAAGATAGATATGCGATCCGGATATCACCAACTGCGAGTGTTAGAAGAGGATGTTCCCAAGACAGCCTTCCGAACTCGTTAAGGACACTACGAGTTTGTGGTGATGCCGTTCGGATTAACGAACACGCCCGCAGTATTCATGGATCTGATGAATAGGGTGTGTCGTCCTTACTTGGATCAGTTTGTCATTGTCTTCATAGATGACATACTTATCTACTCTCGAAGTAAGGAGGAACATAATCAACATCTCTGTAGAGTCTTAGAAACATTGCGAGCGGAGAAGCTCTATGCGAAGTTCTCCAAGTGCAAATTTTGGATTCGACGAGTCGAATTTTTGGACCATGTTGTTAGCGAAGAGGGAATACACATAGACCCTTCCAAAATCAAGGCCATTGAGAACTGGTCAGCACCGAAGACACCTACAGAAATTCGTCAATTTCTAGGTCTAGCTAGCTACTATCGCAGGTTCATTCAGAACTTCTCCCGCATAGCGAAACCTCTTACAACACTGACCCGGAAGGGCGTAGCCTTTGACTGGGAAGAGGAACAAGAAAGAGTGTTCCAAACGCTCAAGCGAGCCTTGTGCATCGCACCAATACTATCCCTCCCCGAAGGGATAGAAGACTTCGTTGTGTATTGCGATGCATCAAATCAAGGACTCGGATGTGTTCTGATGCAGCGAGGTAAAGTCATAGCCTATACCTCGAGGCAGCTGAAGACACATGAGGTTAACTACACCACCCACGATCTTGAGCTAGGAGCAGTAGTGTTTGCTCTGAAGATCTGGAGACACTACCTGTATGGTACAAAAAGCATGATCTTTACAGACCATAAGAGTCTACAACACATTTTCGACCAGAAGGAGCTCAACATGAGACAAAGACGGTGGGTCGAGATACTCAGTGATTACGAGTGCGATATTCGTTATCACCCGGGTAAAGCCAATGTAGTAGCCGACGCCCTAAGTCGGAAAGAATATGTTGGTCGTAGGGTCAAATCTTTGACTCTAACTATCCATTCACACTTGTCCACGCAAATTAAAGAGGCTCAGCTCAACGCTTTTAAACCTGTAAACGTGGCTGGTGAATCCCTTAGAGGGATGGATAAGAACTTGGAAGTCAAGGGTGGCGGAGCCTTGTACCTCATGGATCGGATCTGGACACTGAAACACGGTGGCTTCAGATACTTGGTCATGACGGAAGCTGACAACACTCGTTATTCCATCCACCCGGGTTTGGATAAGATGTATCTGGATCTTAAAAAGTTATACTGGTGGCCTAACATGAAAGCAGATATTGCTACCTTCGTGAGTAAATGCCTTACTTGCGTAAAGGTCAAGGTCGAATACCAGAAACCCTCCGGTCTCCTAAAGCAACCGGAGATACCAGAATGGAAGTGGGAGCGAATCACTATGGATTTCATAACTAAATTGCCCAAGACGACGGGTGGACTTGATTCCATATGGGTCATCGTCGATAGACTGACCAAGTCTGCACACTTCTTGCCAATCAAAGAAACAGACAAGATGGAGAAACTTACAAGAACTTACATTAGGGAGATTGTAAGACTGCATGGTGTTCCGTTATCTATTATCTCGGACAGAGATAGTAGATTGACTTCGAGGTTCTAGCAGTCATTACAAAGTTCCCTAGGAACTAGGCTGGACATGAGTACCGCCTACCATCCACAGACCGACGGGAAAAGTGAGAGAACTATCCAAACCTTAGAAGATATGTTGCGCGCCTATGTGATTGACTTTGGGAAAGCTTGGGATACCCATTTACCCCCTGTCGAATTTTCTTACAACAACAGTTATCACACGAGCATAAAGGCAGCTCCATTTGAGGCCCTCTATGGTCGGAAGTGCAGATCCCCTCTGTGCTGGGCTGAGGTGGGTGATACCCAGTTAGCTAAGGGACAAGTTCCCGAAAGCACTCTCACGGGTCCGGATATCATTCGGGACACGACAGAGAAGATCGTTCAAATTCGTGAACGATTGAAAGCCTCTAGAGACCGACAGAAAAGCTACGCTGACAAGCGAAGGAAACCATTGGAATTCCAGGTGGGTGACCGAGTCCTACTGAAGGTCTCACCCTGGAAGGGCTTGATACGCTTCGGAAAGCGTGGGAAGCTCAATCCAAGATACATAGGGCCTTTCGAGATCCTTGCCCGAATCGGCCCCGTAGCTTACAAACTCAATCTACCGCGTGAACTCAGTAACGTACATGCTACCTTCCACGTATCGAACTTGAAAAAGTGTCTGTACGACGAGACTCTTGTTATTCCACTCGACGAGATCGAGATCAACGAGAGCCTCAACTTCGTGGAGGAACCAGTAGAGATCATGGACCAAGAGGTCAAGCAAACAGAGCAGAGCCGTATCCCAATAGTGAAGGTTCGCTGGAACGCAAAATGGGGACCTGAATTCACTTGGGAATGAGAGGATCATATGAAACGGAAATATCCTCATCTTTTTCATTAGTTGCCTGTAAAAACTTTATTTGCTTAGACTTTAATTTCGAGACGAAATTCCCTTTAACAGGGGGATGATGTGACAACCCGAAATTTCCATTCGGTCAAACTCTAAAAGTCAACCACTTCGTATCATAAATTAATATCATTATTTCTTATTTTTAAGAAATATAAAGTTCATTTGATTATTTTAATATAATTTTTAAACGAACGGGTGAAAGAAAGTGTCGTCTCGGGTTTTAAATTTTAAAAACCGCAAACACCTCGCGTCCTAGAAACTCCTGAACAAACTATTTCGTTTGAGTCGAAAAATCATATCAAAATCCAAAAACTCATGCTTATCCATGAGTTTACTCCTTAAGTCTAGTCAATATGAGTTTACTCCCCATTTATCCAAAAGAGTAAACTCCCAAAAGAGTAAACTCAAGAAAACCTCTCAAGTAGCAAACTAGAAACAATTCAAGATCTTCCAAGTTGTAAGTGTTCTATCTATTTCAAGTTGATTAAACACTTAATATAGTGTTTGTGCATTTATTCATCCATTCACTTTTGTGTTTTGATTAGATTTCCAAAAACACCAAGAACACACACTAAGTGTTCTTGGACTTTTAGCATATTTCAAGCTTCCTTATAGTAAGTACTTCACTCCTTGAGTCTTATTGAGTTAGTATTACAAGTTAGCATCAAGAAAATATGCCAAGAACACATGGAACAAGGTGTTTACGGTCCAAGAAGGTTCTTGGGCCGTAAACACCATATAAGGCACCAAAGTGTGCCTAAGTCACAAATCTAAGCCCTAGTTGGATGTTTAAACCTTCCTTAACATGTTTGAACCTTCCCTTGATGATTTTAAGCCATGAAAAACGCCAAATAATTCCATGATCATGTGTTTACGGTTTGGGGATCTCCCAAAACCGTAAACACCCTTTAGTGTGTTTATTTAGGCCATGTTCCTTCCTTAGGCTTAGAAACTAGCACACACCCTTACCTAATTGTGTTAGGGACTTGAAAACATGGCAATACACTTGTCCATAAGGGTTTATGGTAGTAACCCCAAAGGAAAATGCCATTAGGCCGTAAACTCCTCAAAAGAGGTGTTTTGTTGCCCTAGTCCCTTCCAAAGGCCAAACCACTTAGTAGATTTGCTTCAAAAGGCTTGCTAAACCACAAAACAACACTTGGACCTTAAGACTAGAGTTTACGACCGTAAAATCTAGAGTTTACTGCCGTAAACTCCCTAGGTCTTGACCACCAAAACCGTAAACTCCAAGGGAGTTTACCCTTGAGCCCCAAACACAATGGCAAGGTCCTTTAGCACTTAGATGCAATCCTTATGGCTTGTAGCACTTATATAAGGTGTTTTACATGCCTTGGGATGCCTTAACTTTGTCAATGAGTGATTTAAAGTCTAATTGAGTACATATATGTGTGATTATATGTTAACTAGGATCAGTGAGTGTGAACAAGTCTTCACTTGCCACCTAGCCATCCTGCATCAGTCAGTACACCCAAACCACCACCTACAGGTGAGTTCATACCCCTTAATCAATGTTTTAAATGATTTTAAACACTTTAATGGGGGGAATACAAGTATAAAACAACATGTTATTAAATCATCCATATGTATTTTATAACCGTGTTTTCATTCAGCAGATTTCACATACTACAAAATGTGATGCATGAAATGGTTTTCTATCTTAAAAATACTTTGTTATCAAATGTATTACTTTTGAAATGTATATTAAAATGACATCAAGTCATTGTTAATTATTATTCAAAACTCTTAGATGTCTTACAAAACCATTTTTACCTTCTTGAACAAAACTATACTTATACACTTATGTTCTTATATATGTATTGATGTTATAGTTTTCATCCTTCATTCAGTATCCCACACTCTTGTGTTTTAAGGGTGTATAAACCTACTTGAACAACCAATTACCTTTCAGTTAATTATCATAGGGATAGTTAGAAGATACAAAACATTATTCCTATTACAAGGAATCACACAAGAGTCAGTTCATTCATGAGTCTATACCAGTTCATTACCTGATACATGAGTACATTTACCTAGGCTTACATGATACATGAGTACGTTTACATAGATACATTTATCTGAATACGCTTACAAGAATACCATACATGAGTACTGTTACATAGATGCATTATCCTGTATTCACTTACCTGGATACTTGTACCTAGAGTTACGAAGGAGATTTATTCGTACCTTCTGTGTAAATTTTCCTGCCTATCCCTATTCGATGGGATGTCTAGACGGGACTAACCATTCCGGAACCCAGCTTCTAGCACCAGTGGGTGATGAACATCTACGGATGCCTACGGTTACTACTTATATTAGGAGTCAGTTACGGGACCAACCCTTCCTCCAACCTGCTGCTGCTACAGAGGACAATTGGACAATCTTCGGATGTTCATTAGGTTATTCATTTCGCTTATTGTGATGTTGTGTTAGGCCTAGTACCCAATGATAACACTTACATTAGTACTTTTTCCTGTTTACTTTATTTTGTGATACTTTCACATAAACGATGAGTTAGACTAAGTACTTTAGTACTAGTCAATAGAAAGGAAAAACTATCATTTTACTTACAAAACATTCGGGTCTTGGTTGAAGACTACATTTCATAATAATAGAAAATAAGGGATTTTCTAGGGCTTTTCATATTATACCAACATTTTCATTTAAAGGTTTTGAGAAGACAATGACACTTAAATACTAATGAATTCACCAGCTTTAAGTTGATACTCTCTTTCAAAATAACTTGTATTCTCAGGTCACAAGTAGACAGGTACGATGGCCAGGTTTTGAGAAGACGGAGCACAGACAAGTCTCGTCTTTTATTTTGATTGTATATTTTTGGTGTCTTATTACAATGAAAGAACACACATGTATTAAGACTTTACTTATAATGCAATGGATGATGTTGTTGCTTGTTTACTATTTTACACTATTGTGATACTGTACATGACGTCCTCCACCCCGGAACGTTTCCGCCGTTCTTGGTTTTAGGGTGTGACAATCGTTCACAACACCTACAAGTTATGAACCTGCCAACGTTCCACTGGACTGTCTAGAAAGAGTCTGTGGTTGTCATCCATACTCCGCTAGATAACTAGATCAACAACAACATCGAGGCCTCTCATCATTTTATTTCATCACACGTCAACTATCCACCCATGTTCTACCCAACATATTTGTATATAAAAGTATACATATTTACACACAACTTAAAACCTGTATAGCATGTTCATTCAATACTCATTCCGAATAACAGAGGATACACATACACATAACACGTATTTCATAAAGAATAATGCATATCAATGTGTTAGAAGGTAACAATAATACACTCACATAAATCATATACTTAATACATTCAATCCATACTTGTATATAAATCGTGTATATAAAATGGACTATGCACTCACTTGATAATAAGACGATGCTCGGACAGCACTACGGCTCTTAAAGCAGTATTCTTCGGTGAAATCGTGATCTCTTCACACATCGGGCTTCTCGTGGGCAGAGCTTCGGTTACAAACTCTTTTCTTCTCAGGATCTTTGGTGCTTCGGAACTTGCTTCGGGTGTCGAGATGATATTGGGGCTTCGGGGGTATAACTTACACGTAAATCGAGGTGAGAGGAAAGAAATTGGCAACCCTAAATGGCTGGCCTCGCTTTCTATTTATAGGAGGTTGAAAAACTATGCTCATGTCGTGAGCCACTAATGCTCACATCATGAGATTGATAGGTCACTACTTTCGTCATGGCTTCTTGGCCTGGAAGGTTTCCATCACCTGCTCACGTCGTAAACAATGTGCTCACGTCGTGAGCTCTGACACAGGGGTTGAAGTTTGTGCCCCGAACTTCATAAATTCATATCTTTCGCATACGAGCTCCGTTTTTGACGTTCTTTATATGCACACATATGTGAGATTATGCTCTACAACTCTCGTTTAGACTCCATTGGCTAATTTTGACTTTAACTTTTATTATATTATTTTTAGTAGTCCGGGACAGGAAAACTCCGTTAGAAATTCGTAACTTCTTTATCTGACGTCCGTTTTCGTCTGCCTTTTTACCGTTGCATTACTATCGATGAGATCTTCGATTCTCGTTTAGATTGTTTCGGCTAGAAATCACTCAATCTCATATCCTAATCAAACGAAGATATCGAAATCAAAAAATCAGGGATCTGACGAGTCAAATCGTCGAGTTCAAGGCAGTAAACTCGTCAAGTAGGACCAACTTGTCGAGTTCATACTTGAACTCGTCGAGTTCAAAGAACAGACAAAAGAAAAACGATTTGCATCTTCTTTGGATAGTTCACTATTGCATCAAATTCAATTGAAAAACAACCTGGCTCTGATACCACTGATGGGTTATTAGCATATCTACAATCCTATGTGATCATGCAATCAAAGCATACAATTTTGAAAATCATGTATAAATTAGGGTTAGAAGATTACCTCACTCGTTATGTAGTAATAACAAGAACAACCTTGAAGATCCTTAACTCTTGAAAGCTTAGTGCCCCAAATGTTGCACCTCTAATGGTTCACAAACACCCAATACAATAAGATGAGAGGAGAGAGGAGGAGGCACTCTATTATTTTCGGCTATGCTAGGGTTAGCCTCTAGTGGCCAAAAAATCAAGGAGTAACCCTCCTTAAATACTTGTGGTTGCTATGGTTTTCAGGTGGAAACCCTAATTTCATGTTTATGGACTAAGCAACCCACAGACCCCTCCTTTAGAAGCCCTTGGGCGAAAATCTATAGGGCCTCCCTATAGTTTTCGTCCCCTCCTATCCAAGGGGTCCAAGAGCCCAATTTCACAACTATCAATGATTTGCAAAACAGCCCTTGCATCATTAATTAGTTCCTTTAATCACAAAATTAATTACAAATTAATTTCTGATCAAATACTAATCAATAATATGATTTCTAATTAATATATTATTTTCATAATATATTAATAAATCAATTATTCCAATTTATTATTCCAAATAATAAATTCAACATCTCTCTCTCTCTCCTAAAGTCATCTTGTCAAGTTGCATGAGTGAAGGCAACCCAAAAGGACCATGCTACCATCAAATCAAGTACATACCAATTATAATTATGAGCTTGGAAACCTAATCCAACATAAATCACATTGAACTTCAACTCAAATTTCAAAATATTATTGGGTCTGAATGATCACGTCGCTTGTTACTTAATTCATCCCAGATATATACCCCTTAAAAGAAATGAATGCATTTCTTTTAAGGTGTAAATCGCAAGATGATCCTCATCATGTAGAAAGCTGTTTCATTTATCCCTTCACAAGAACTTGTTGCCTCACATTTACTCCTTATGGACCCCAAATTCCATATTTTGCCTCTCACTATTGATCGCATATGGCTCATATCATAATATCATCGTTCATGTGTCTTTCAAAATTTGTTGCTCGAGTACTCGGCTCTTCCATTCTGCACTTCGTCAGCTTAGCTTCTCAAGTATCATCATACTTTAATCCTTTCTATTTATTGCCCCTTACTTGTGATTTTACAACCAAATTTATATCGATTGATTTTTCTCATCCTCTAGTCACAGTTAAGTGATCAATAATGCTCTGAGTCAAATTCCTATCTTCTATGTGAACTTATAACATAATATCTCACTATTATAAGTCTACCACTCTTTGTCTAGTTGGTGAATCCAAATTAGCAGCAATACCCAAACCTAGTATTCAATTGTACTTGAACGTGCTTGTTCCGTATCATCATGTTTCACAACTTAGGAGTTATAAATATTGTATCTTTGGTTTGTTTATTTCACCTATAATTCCAAGCACCACATGTTGTTCTTACTCAGCCTCCAAAGTGTTATGCGCTCTTGTACATTGCATCATCAAACTTTTTATCCTTCTTACCATCTACCCCTTAAAAGAAATGAGGGCATTTCTTTTAAGGTACAAGTCACCTTATGATTCTTACACTGTAGTAGTCCGTCTCTCTGACTTGTCCATGGAAATTTCAAAATCTTCCTTTGCTTGACATCGTCTTCTTCATAGTCTATTGTAACAAACTCTAGGTGTTTATTCATGTCCACACCTTTTTAGTACTATAAGATATTTTGATGTTCGATTTTCATTCTTTGATAGCCCATCACGTGGAATCATCTTCCTCCTTTATCGATCATAAAACACCTTCCAACTATTGATCCTTTATCATCAAGCTATCAAACATTGGAGTCTTATTTCTTCTTTCGCCCTCATCACATTCTATGTGTAATTTTAACTTCTCATAACAAATTATAGGACTTGTAAGTATGGCTTACAAAGTTTCTCTTATTAAATTGTTTATCGCAATAGTTTAGTACCATAGGGTAAGGTACTCTCATAGACTCGTTATCATCACTTTTAGTTCCCACTATTTGCATGCTCCGACATAGTCTTCATCTTGGTTGTCTTCCTTTCATGCTCCGACATAGTCTTCTTATTCGTTCTGCTATTGATTTAAACTCTTTCAATCAATTCTGAATTACACTTAATATTGTAAGTATAATCATATTTACTAAACCTTTAGTAAATCATGACGAATATCTTTGTTACTCTTGTGGTGGGTTTGATCAACACACAACTTTGTGTACTGGATCTCTCAGTCCTTCACTTGACACTTGGTCAATGAATTAGTCTAATTTACAAATGTGAAATTTCTCATTCATCGTGCAACCAAGTTGCATGTTTCCAAGTTTCTGTCCATTTGAAACTTAGGCGATGAGAAACTCTCCCTATTTGGTAACTTCTTGACATTTCCACAAACATAATTAAGAATCACATCCACTCGTTGTAGAAATATATGAACATCAATTTTTCATAACGACTTCATTGCAAGGAAATAAATAAATAAATAAATGAGTCAAACTAAAATTTATTTTATTCATAAAAGCAGCGGAAAACATTTGTCCTTACAATGCAAAATCAACTGAAAAACTATGTAGTCAAAAAGAAAATTTTCTAACAACTCTATCATAACTTTCTAAGCTCAAATTCTAATCTTCAAATCCATGTGATCGAGATCCATTTCTTCGTGATTAGACTCATCTTGCTCTTCCATCAAGCTTCCTCTTTTTTCACTGATCCTGAAAAACATTCAAATTCAATCTTATCACATTATGTATTAAGAATCAGCGAATAGGAATTTAATGGAGTTAGATAGTGGATTTTACCTGAAGCACATCCATACTCTTTGACTCTCCCATCTTCTGGACTCTTCAGGCTCTTAGGGCAGACCTGTATCCAACGCCCTTTCTCTTAGTAGCAAATGCAGGTCGGTTCTCCTAGAATGTCCTCGAAAGCATGGTTGGTTGACTTTCCCAACAAATACACTCCATTGCTTTGCCAAATCATTTTTGATTCAGCAGCAATGAGCATGTAAGTCAGGCCAATGAGGTTTTCGTCATGATCCATCATATAATACTTTCTTTTGAACTCATTATATGATTCAAGAAGTGACTGCAGAACCCAGTTCACAGACAACTTATCAGGTAATGACGCACCCAACATTATCAACCTATCAATGTGTGATTTCATTCCTAGAATGTGGGCACACACGGGTTTACCATCTTCATGTTTCATTCCCAATAGGGCTTTAGTGACTTTGAACCTTTCAATTCTTCGATCTTGTGGGTTAGGGAGAATAATTGGAGGAGGTGGAGTAAGTGAAGCATGATTTCTTGTTCCTCGATTGAATCGTGGAATATCATCTTCTTGTGGAATGCTTGTTCCACGGGATTTGGGAAAACCATAGTTGTCGTACTTTGACATCTATAAAACGGGAGAAAATAAATTCAAGTTAGTTGATTGATTGAGTCCTTAGTAAATCACCCAAATGAGATACCAAGGCTAGGACCCAACACAATATGCTACAACCTAGAAAAAGGATGCCATAATCTAGTTGCAGAATATTTGAAGGTAAGTGAATGACGATTCACTAATTTTCCACCATGAAAAACAAAAAACTAATTAAGTTTTAAAATGTATTGAAAACTCCTAGATCCTTTTAGATTCATTGAACTTTTCAATGGCATGTTTAAATCTCAATATGCCCCTCTAGTTTGTGACTGGAATGCCGAGGATCACAAAGCGGGTGTGAATAACCATGCAAATCTACATGGTGCCCTCACATGTTACAGTCACCTATTCGATGTGCCGGTAAACCACACACGCTCCACCGAGCTATGACAAACATTGAGTCACCCTTTTCTACCTTTGCTTAGAACCATTTAGTGTGCTCGTAAACCACACACGCTCCACTAACGTCTTCGCAAGGGCACAAAGTGTAATTTCATGGAATTGTATCAATTCACTTTTGCCTAAAGTAACTAAGATTGGGAATTTTGTAAAACATTTAGTTACTTTTGTACTTCATTATACTTATAATGGAAGGTTCTGTCCTATCCTACCCGTTCGGCTAACGACCCTCCACTAGTCAAGAGTGCGGTGGGTAAGAGTGGATACCCATTAAATCGCCATTTTATAGGCAATTTCCTTAAACACCCCTTATCGACTAGCTTCGTGAATGAGGCCTACTAACAGTAAGACTGAATTTTACTCATACATATATATAATGTTAGACTTTTAATGTTATATATATATATATAGTATAGGGTGTATTTTACACTTTTAAAATACTAGGTGGTCAAATTTAATAATTATACTTTTAATTCGATTAAATTGTAAACCAAAACTTTTATTGATTTATTAAACCTCTTTTAATTATACACCTTAATTAATTAATAAAACCATAAGGGTGTGATTTGAACTTTTCAAAACAATACTAGGGTTTTAGAATTTAACATTCCTAAATTAAACTTTTAATCAACTTTTAAATTCCAAAACTTGAGGGCAAGTTTTGAAAAATTTCAAAACATTAGGGTTTAGAATTTAAATATACATCAAAATTAAACTTTTAATCAAAATTTAAATTCCAAAACTTCAGGGCAAGTTTTGAAACCTTTTTCAAAACGTTAAGGTTTCAACCATTTAAATTTCAAAACAAACTTTTGAGTTCAAATTTAAACTATAAAACCTAAAGGGGAAAATTGAAACTTTTCATAACACAAGGATCAAATAACAAATAATATAAATTAGACAATTAATTTCATCATTATCTATATTTGACCTAATTTCAATTTCTTGCATATTAAGTTACTCAATTAATACAAATAATCAAACTTTATCATATAAGGAAGTTATTATCTAGTTAATTGGTAATTATCTTTTGTTTAATCAAGGATATACTCATAATTATGTATAAAATCGGATTTTAATGATCTAAAACAAATAAGGCAAGTATCCATGAGTAAAACAACAAGAAATCCCGAAAATAGCTCCTTCTGACGCTCGAACTCGCCGAGTACCACACTGTACTCGCCGAGTTGAGGCCTACTCGCCGAGTTCATCAGGCAGGGAGCTCAAAACTTGATTTTGCAACTAGAACAAACATACAAGGCATCAATACAATAGAAACCAATCAAGCCTCTGATACCACTGATGGGTTTTAGCTATAAGAACATCCTATGTGCTCATACAAACCCTAATGCTTGGATCTAGGTTTCTCTATTGTACATGCAATTCATCCAAGACTATAAACCCTAGATCTAGTATATGATAATCAATATAACATATAAATTAGGGTTTAGATCATACCTTGATTGTTATGTAGCAATAACAATCTCAAATCCTTCTTGTATCGACTTTAGAAAGCTTAGAGTCACAAGAGCAAGAGGATGAATAAGAGAAGAGAAGGAGGCTGCCCAAAACGTGTGGAAACCCTAACCAACCAGTTCATCACGTTTTTGGGGCATAAGGGTTCTTTAAATAGTTAGGCTATTAGGGTTATCTAACAAGGAAACCCTAATTTGGATGCTTAAGCCCTAAGCAACCCATGGACCCCTTCCTTATCAAGCCTTGGACGATTTCTAATGGGTTTCCACATAGAATTCGTCCAACCTTATATTATAAGGTAATCCATGGTCCAATTGCAATTATCTTATAATTACAATTCCAGTCCCTTAAGTTTAATTAATCTCTTTTAGCCACAACTTAATTCTTGACTAATATTAATTAAACAATATGATTTATCCTTTAATATATTATTCTCATAATATATTAATAAATCATATTTAATCCTTTCTCTCCATAATTCATCCTATCAAGTTGCTTTGGTGAAGGCAACCCAAAAGGACCATGCACCATCGGGTCAAGTACATACCAAAATAGTTATGGACTTAGACACTAATCCAACAGTCTCCTACTTGGATAAGTCTAATAACTATTCTGCGTATAACTTCAGATCTTGATCTGCAATCGTAGCTTTCTAAAGTCGCTGTCAACTCTGATCTTATTAGATACGCGTGTCCTTTAGATAAGGGATCATATATTCCTCCATTCTAGATATCATATAGACTGAGACATGGATCTAAATCATTCTCTCTGTCTATGTGTTGTTTCCCGAATTCAGATTTATGATGACTGACAACAGACTACAATTGAACACGTCAATTTAGTCCCGACTTGGCCAAGCACTTAGGTGCCATCACTAAATCATCGAGGGTCCCACATAAATCGCTTTCATCCCACTTTGGATAAAAGGAATGGATAAACTTCGATTATATGCTTTCTTGCACTCACTTACCGAATCACACACAACAATATGTTTTATAACACCAAGTTACTGGTGCGTTTACATATTATCAATGTGTAACCGACTCGCAAGATACAACTCACACATCTCGGTTTCAAGAATATAAGATATTATCGTCTCATCAATCACTCGTGATAAAATCCATGAAGTGATCCAAGTTAGCGTGGGTTTAATCCAATTCTCAAATCATATTCATATGCACTCATGAACGTTGCAGCAAACATTTGCTTATGTCTAATGCTCTTTAGACAATCCACACACCAATTCACGACAATCTTCATTCATACCTACTTCCAACATATGAACGACTGTGGCCCGTTCGAATAATTTAACTGTTCTAAACCAATTTAAATTATTCAGGAAGTCAAAACATGCAAAGTGAAACACAAGAATAATACTAATCCCATATGGCCTCAAACCTTGAGTATAAATAAAACACCTTTTATTTATCACCATATTGATTACTCATTATTTTTTGTTTCGGGTAATCAACTTCTTACTTGAATTATTACAACACTTGTCCCATGCTCTTAGCATGCACACGATGCTTACCTATGGTTCTTACTTTGTGAAATAGATCAAATGAACACATTTCCAATCATACTCATTTCACAACTCCTAATCCTTATTACAAGTGAAAGAATATCAAATTCTTGCCACTTATGGAATATGTTAGATTCTAACATTTTATGCGATGATCCTTTCATAATGTCACTGCACTAAAGTCACAATGACTATTTCCAATGAAATTATAAAGTCCTCTATCAGATATTGTTACAAGACAATTCCATAGATGTGATGTCTCTCACTCAAAGTACATTCATTTGAACATCCTTTTCCATAAAAGTTTCTAATCTAGACATTGATTCTCAATATCCAACTCCCAATATATTTTCCATATGACAACTCATTCTTAATAGAATCTTTTCTATTCATAATAAGTCGATACGGTCCATCCAATACTATACTTCCAACTACTCATAAGCGACCAATCCTCGGCGAACTTTGGATTGTCCTTTGATAGTTGTTTAATTATCTTAGTCAAAACCGATTCTTGTCCTTTTTCCCTCTAAATGCGCTAGACATTTGGAAAATTTTAAAATGGTCAAATATTATAGACTTTGCAATCGATCCTATATCCAAAGCGTATGGGACACGATGCATAATGTCTTGCATAAAGATTTGATACATTATCAATCTTTTGCCATAATATTTTACATGCTACGTTCTCACAATTCGAACTATGAAGAGGAATGCCGTAATCATAATCGATATTTAAGAACGCACAATGTATCATTGACTAATTTATTAACATTCCACAACCTAAGCCTTATTTGAAATGAAGCATAAGATTCTCTCCCTTAATTATAGCAAAACAACTATTCAACCCTTACAACTTTGCAAAGTATGACTCTTGTTTTTCTATAATTAATATTGCTAACTTGCAATACTTGCCTTAATAATCATACAATCTTAACATTTATGCTCCCACTATCATGATGATTATTATAAACATAACACTTATGCTCCCACTAGCTTTGACATGTATTTAGAAACCAACTTAACTTCTAGAAAAACAATACTTATTGAATTTCTTAAGTTCATGTTTCTAATACTTAATGCTTTGATAATCTTTTACCAAGGCTTCTTGAACTTATACACCTTTGTGTTATATAGCTCATATGTGTGTCTAAACAATTCAGACTAATTGCCAAATCTCTCAATTCGAATCATGGAAAGGGATATCGTAACCATAATCGAATTCGAGAATTCATTTTCACAAACACTATCTTCTTAAAATCTCCATTAGTGAAAGCATTTCCTCACAGTCATTTTCATGAAGGAGGGAATCTTATGACACTTAGATTTTAATAGTGTATGTGTTCCTATCCATGTGAATTTGTCAAAACCAAAGTTTACGACAAATTCAACCTCATATGGTCTGAACTTTCTTAATCTTGATTTCTTGCCTTATGGTAACACAGCTGCCCACCATGTCTTCCAAGTACTTAAGCATCTCATCCTTTCCTATCAATGTACATTTCATTGATCAAGGTGCTTGCCTTTTATGCGTTCAAATGAGAACTCATAGAATTCATATGCATAATTAACTCAATTGGAACGGCACAGAAACACGATAGGTTGTAAACCTTAACTCGTGTGCTAGTGATGATCGATAAGGTTTATTCTTGGTTAGTTCTTTAAACTTTTCAAGACCATTAAGACTCCCACTGACTCCTTGACATATAAGATTCTCTTGTCAATAAACATTTCTTGACAACCAAATATTCAAGAGTTAGTGTAGCTTTTATCAAGACAAAACACTTCATAAAATTGTTCCTAGTTGGTCTTTGTCTTATCCAATACATCACAACTTACCAATTTCAAATGTGCAAGAATAAGAAAACCCTTTTTTAAATTCTACATTTGATGAATATAAACCTTCTTAAGACTTGTCACTCAACGTCACAATCTTAACTTTAAGACTTGTTTTGGAATGAAGTATGATTGACTTTTTTGATTTAACCATTTCTTCAATTCTTGATTCCTATTCTTAGACATACAATTGTACTAAGATTTACTTATAGGATTAATTGAGTTATGGTTCTTAATCATTAATACATATCATAAAGCATAAAAGGTACTCTCCCTTCTTCTTAGAATAGAGAAACTTTTATCTTTCTGGCTACTTGATTCTTCTTATTCGTTCTGCTATTGATTTAAACTCTTTCAATCAATTCAGAATTACACTTAATATTGTAAGTATAATCATATTTACTAAACCTTTAGTAAATCATGACGAATATCTTTGTTACTCTTGTGGTGGGTTTGATCAACACATAACTTTGTGTACTCGATCTCTCAGTCCTTCACTTGACACTTGGTCAATGAATTAGTCTAATTTACAAATGTGAAATTTCTCATTCATCGTGCAACCAAGTTGCATGATTCCAAGTTTCTGTCCATTTGAAACTTAGGCGATGAGAAACTCTCCCTATTTGGTAAATTCTTGACATTTCCACAAACATAATTAAGAATCACATCCACTCGTTGTAGAAATATATGAACATCAATTTTTCATAACGACTTCATTGCAAGGAAATAAATAAATAAATAAATGAGTCAAACTAAAATTTATTTTATTCATAAAAGCAGCGGAAAACATTTGTCCTTACAATGCAAAATCAACTGAAAAACTATGTAGTCAAAAAGAAAAATTTCTAACAACTCTATCATAACTTTCTAAGCTCAAATTCTAATCTTCAAATCCATGTGATCGAGATCCATTTCTTCGTGATTAGACTCATCTTGCTCTTCCATCAAGCTTCCTCTTTTTTCACTGATCCTGAAAAACATTCAAATTCAATCTTATCACATTATGTATTAAGAATCAGCGAATAGGAATTTAATGGAGTTAGATAGTGGATTTTACCTGAAGCACATCCATACTCTTTGACTCTCCCATCTTCTGGACTCTTCAGGCTCTTAGGGCAGACCTGTATCCAACGCCCTTTCTCTTAGTAGCAAATGCAGGTCGGTTCTCCTAGAATGTCCTCGAAAGCATGGTTGGTTGACTTTCCCAACAAATACACTCCATTGCTTTGCCAAATCATTTTTGATTCAGCAGCAATGAGCATGTAAGTCAGGCCAATGAGGTTTTCGTCATGATCCATCATATAATACTTTCTTTTGAACTCATTATATGATTCAAGAAGTGACTGCAGAACCCAGTTCACAGACAACTTATCAGGTAATGACGCACCCAACATTATCAACCTATCAATGTGTGATTTCATTCCTAGAATGTGGGCACACACGGGTTTACCATCTTCATGTTTCATTCCCAATAGGGCTTTAGTGACTTTGAACCTTTCAATTCTTCGATCTTGTGGGTTAGGGAGAATAATTGGAGGAGGTGGAGTAAGTGAAGCATGATTTCTTGTTCCTCGATTGAATCGTGGAATATCATCTTCTTGTGGAATGCTTGTTCCACGGGATTTGGGAAAACCATAGTTGTCGTACTTTGACATCTATAAAACGGGAGAAAATAAATTCAAGTTAGTTGATTGATTGAGTCCTTAGTAAATCACCCAAATGAGATACCAAGGCTAGGACCCAACACAATATGCTACAACCTAGAAAAAGGATGCCATAATCTAGTTGCAGAATATTTGAAGGTAAGTGAATGACGATTCACTAATTTTCCACCATGAAAAACAAAAAACTAATTAAGTTTTAAAATGTATTGAAAACTCCTAGATCCTTTTAGATTCATTGAACTTTTCAATGGCATGTTTAAATCTCAATATGCCCCTCTAGTTTGTGACTGGAATGCCGAGGATCACAAAGCGGGTGTGAATAACCATGCAAATCTACATGGTGCCCTCACATGTTACAGTCACCTATTCGATGTGCCGGTAAACCACACACGCTCCACCGAGCTATGACAAACATTGAGTCACCCTTTTCTACCTTTGCTTAGAACCATTTAGTGTGCTCGTAAACCACACACGCTCCACTAACGTCTTGCAAGGGCACAAAGTGTAATTTCATGGAATTGTATCAATTCACTTTTGCCTAAAGTAACTAAGATTGGGAATTTTGTAAAACATTTAGTTACTTTTGTACTTCATTATACTTATAATGGAAGGTTCTGTCCTATCCTACCCGTTCGGCTAACGACCCTCCACTAGTCAAGAGTGCGGTGGGTAAGAGTGGATACCCATTAAATCGCCATTTTATAGGCAATTTCCTTAAACACCCCTTATCGACTAGCTTCGTGAATGAGGCCTACTAACAGTAAGACTGAATTTTACTCATACATATATATAATGTTAGACTTTTAATGTTATATATATATATATAGTATAGGGTGTATTTTACACTTTTAAAATACTAGGTGGTCAAATTTAATAATTATACTTTTAATTCGATTAAATTGTAAACCAAAACTTTTATTGATTTATTAAACCTCTTTTAATTATACACCTTAATTAATTAATAAAACCATAAGGGTGTGATTTGAACTTTTCAAAACAATACTAGGGTTTTAGAATTTAACATTCCTAAATTAAACTTTTAATCAACTTTTAAATTCCAAAACTTGAGGGCAAGTTTTGAAAAATTTCAAAACATTAGGGTTTAGAATTTAAATATACATCAAAATTAAACTTTTAATCAAAATTTAAATTCCAAAACTTCAGGGCAAGTTTTGAAACCTTTTTCAAAACGTTAAGGTTTCAACCATTTAAATTTCAAAACAAACTTTTGAGTTCAAATTTAAACTATAAAACCTAAAGGGGAAAATTGAAACTTTTCATAACACAAGGATCAAATAACAAATAATATAAATTAGACAATTAATTTCATCATTATCTATATTTGACCTAATTTCAATTTCTTGCATATTAAGTTACTCAATTAATACAAATAATCAAACTTTATCATATAAGGAAGTTATTATCTAGTTAATTGGTAATTATCTTTTGTTTAATCAAGGATATACTCATAATTATGTATAAAATCGGATTTTAATGATCTAAAACAAATAAGGCAAGTATCCATGAGTAAAACAACAAGAAATCCCGAAAATAGCTCCTTCTGACGCTCGAACTCGCCGAGTACCACACTGTACTCGCCGAGTTGAGGCCTACTCGCCGAGTACAGTGTGGTACTCGCCGAGTTCATCAGGCAGGGAGCTCAAAACTTGATTTTGCAACTAGAACAAACATACAAGGCATCAATACAATAGAAACCAATCAAGCCTCTGATACCACTGATGGGTTTTAGCTATAAGAACATCCTATGTGCTCATACAAACCCTAATGCTTGGATCTAGGTTTCTCTATTGTACATGCAATTCATCCAAGACTATAAACCCTAGATCTAGTATATGATAATCAATATAACATATAAATTAGGGTTTAGATCATACCTTGATTGTTATGTAGCAATAACAATCTCAAATCCTTCTTGTATCGACTTTAGAAAGCTTAGAGTCACAAGAGCAAGAGGATGAATAAGAGAAGAGAAGGAGGCTGCCCAAAACGTGTGGAAACCCTAACCAACCAGTTCATCACGTTTTTGGGGCATAAGGATTCTTTAAATAGTTAGGCTATTAGGGTTATCTAACAAGGAAACCCTAATTTGGATGCTTAAGCCCTAAGCAACCCATGGACCCCTTCCTTATCAAGCCTTGGACGGTTTCTAATGGGTTTCCACATAGAATTCGTCCAACCTTATATTATAAGGTAATCCATGGTCCAATTGCAATTATCTTATAATTACAATTCCAGTCCCTTAAGTTTAATTAATCTCTTTTAGCCACAACTTAATTCTTGAGTAATATTAATTAAACAATATGATTTATCCTTTAATATATTATTCTCATAATATATTAATAAATCATATTTAATCCTTTCTCTCCATAATTCATCCTATCAAGTTGCTTTGGTGAAGGCAACCCAAAAGGACCATGCACCATCGGGTCAAGTTCATACCAAAATAGTTATGGACTTAGACACTAATCCAACAATATTATCATTTCATTTCCAAAGATATATTTCCTCATTCCATTCTATATCAAAACATTTAATTAGTCATAATGTAGTTCAAGACATTTATTTTCACATTCCATTCCTTATTTCGTTAAGGGCTAATTCCGGTGTTAAACCGTTGCCATTTTTATAATTAGGGCTTAGCAATATCCCCAAGTCTATACCAAGGTGGAAAGAACAAATCAATCCACTAAGGCATCATTTTCATTAGGACATTTATCTCGCGAAGGGGAGGCGCCACCCCGATAGAGTCCTCTATATCCCGTTACGGGCACATCATGGATCGAGCAAAATATTCATTTCATTCCTTTCCAAGTCTTTTCATTACTTCCCATATCTTGTCATTATTTTCCATATTTTACACATTTCATACATTAGTATCAAAAACTCATTCCAAAAGTAAAGTATCTATATTTCAAAACATTTCAAACACATTTTCAAACCATTTGATCTTCCAAAACGTTCTTTTTCTTTCAAAAACAACCTTGTCTTCAAGGCATTCTTTCCAAATATCACTTCCAACAGCATTTGACACTTTCATTTCAAAAACATTTCATATATCAAACAAGAGTGTTTCATTATCATAAAATCACTTTTTCCATGTACCCCAAAATAGGAAAATGCCAACACGTACTTACCTCAATCACAGGAAGGCTAGCTAGTCCTCTTCTACTTCCTTTCCTTAGAGCAACACTCTCAAATACCACTTATATAACATATACACACAAGTAACTAAAATTACCAAAATACCCCTTCAAATTTTCCATTACTAAATTTTATTGATTCATACTATTCCTCATTCAAAAATATAAATGTAGGCGAAAACCACATGTAAATCCAAGTCCATATACAAAAGTTATGAGGAAAATACTAAAGTTCAGATTATTAGTCTAGTCGGGCACTCTGTTGTCTGTGCACGGGCTGCATGCCTGTGCACGCGGGTTGCGTCCTGTAGGAGTCCTAACACCCCTAAAAACTCACTTTTTGAGTCTCAAACTTGCTTAGATGGTTTTGGTCTTTTAGGTAACTATTTGGAACACCTATAAAGGTCTTTAACCACTACTAGAGGATGTTTTATCATGTCAAAACATTCAACTTAATTCATTAAGTCTACAATCAACATGCTAAGTTCATAATGCTTACAAAAACTCAAATAAAAGGGTTAAGAGCTCAAGTTGATCAAGAACACTCTTTAAACAATATGACTTATTCCCAAATCATTTAATACATCATGGGGTGTTGTCAAGTACATATAATCATAATTTATCTCATTGCAAGTACTTCATCCAACTATGGGATCCTCAATTCCATTCCATGTTACCAAATTACCCTTGTGTCAAAACAATCACTAGAGCTAGAATTTCACTAGAAATCCATCATATTAATGTTCCAATAACATGTCTAGAGTGTCAATTAATGTTCAAGAATGACATTCATTTCTTATATGTCAATCAACATATAGTTATCCCTAGATTTCCCAAAATACCCTTATGACTAATTATTCCATATATCAATCTAGGAATCAATCAACATCATATGTTTTGATTTCAAATCATTCCAAGAGTATCCATTCATAATTATGAACTTCCTTTACGTATCAATCTATCAACTACAAAGGACTCCATTGGTTTCACCATATTCACCCCAAAACCATCTAAATTCCATGTTTATGCAACATTCTCCCATCATAGATGTGTTTGAGCATTCCAATTGGATTTATTGCTTCTAAAAATCATCTAGGTCATTGAATACATTCCAATCTAACATATAAACATAAAATCCCCAATTTGAAATTCTAGGGTTCATTTCGAGGGTGATTCGTACTTTGACATGCATCAAGGGAAACGATCTTACATTGAGTTATTTGGAGTCGATGAATGTTATTATGAACATGGGAACACATTAAAGGATACATGTCGATGATGAAGTGGTGCCATTAGAGCAACCAGAAGAGCAATCGAGACCACGAGGACGCCGAAATGTTAGAGGGAAAGGAGATCGGGGTCAACCACAATAACATTTTCAGGATGTACCTGTTAGAGGTGTACCCACCAGTCCTTTCCAAAATCGGGTTGGGTACTATTTGGATAACATTCGAGGTTCCATACATTACCAAAATGGAGCCATCGATGGAATTTATACATATTTTCAGATTGAGCCAACCCGACATGCCGCCACAAGGTCCCTACATTCCATCTTGGGAAGAAATTTGGGCGTCAAGCGATTTTGGGGCCGGTCGAGTGGAGCGCATAGAGACGGAGATGACAAGTGATTTTTTATCCTTTTTATTTTAGTTTTTATTCTTGGTTATTTTTGGTGTGTTTTAATGTGTGTTTTTATTTTTATTTGGATTGTTTGAAATGATATAACTGAATGTTGGTGTGTTTTCTTGCAACTAGATTTTTGTTTGTTTTTGCAGAATTATTAGAAAATTGAGAGAAAACAGAGCCGAAAGAGTTAGAGTTTTACAACCGAAGACCACACTTTTTAATAAGTGTGGGGTGACAATCATGTGCAGAGAGAGATTAGAGAAGAAAAGAGAGAGTTACAAAAAATATGGGTCTTAAAATAAGTCTTAATGACTTAAGAGGGAAATTAAAGTTTACAAGCGTAGAAGAATTTAAAGAAGAACTGCAATCTGTTTTGGCCTACTTCTCACGGCGTGAGCTTTCTCCTTCACATCCTGACTTAGGTTTTAATCACGATTCAGAAGTAATTTGTTCCAGAATCACATCATGACTCCTTATTCTCACGATGCGATATATAAAAATTGTGTTTCTACTCTTTCTTTCAACCGCTAAATGTGGCGTATTCTTTCTCACATTATGATGCATTGCTTTGAAGATTTTATGCACCATACTTTTTGAAGATACAAGTTTTTGGTTCACATTTTATTCGGCACATTTATGAGTAGCTACAAAAGTCCAGTTCCAACAACATATTTGAGATGTTCAAGCTTTCCCACCAACGATCAGAGTTCGACCTCGCCACTACTACCCATGGAGTTTGTTCCTTTTTCTCCATTTTATTTATTTTTATATGCATTCATTAAATGATTGATTTTTACTATAAAAACACATAAATACAACATTTAGTTCAATACATATTGATTGAAGGCAAACGGGCAACAAGTTGTGTCGCTAGCCTGTTGGGGTGCAAAGTTATTCATTCATGACTTTGTAAATGTTTGACTTTTGTAAAACCCACTTTCATGTGGAGTATTAGCCTTGTGACACATGAGAGATAGAGAGTGAGAGAGAGACATGTAAACACCTCTATAAATAGTGGGTTCATACCACTTGTAGAGGTGTGCTTGAGAGATGTAGAAGTGAGTGTGTAAGTGTGTGTTAATTATGTAGTCTAGATCTAGATCTTTTTTGTAAACACCATATACATTCAATATATCTCTTAAACACCCAAATCACCATGTTCAATTGTGCAAGCTTTAATTTCTCATGCCAAACCATGTTCTTATGTCACTACAATTGGTATTAGAGCGGGTCTTCAAGGTCAAGGTGATTATTGAAGAACGATTCTCGGTTTGGCAGTTTTTGTCGCAATTTTATCAATATTGGTGAGTCTCTCTCTATGATCTCTCGTAATATTTGGATTCGTGCTTTGCGTTCTTGATTATTGATCGATTTGATTCATTGGATCTAAATTTTTCTTGAAAAACCTCATTGATGATCCAATAATTTTTTCATTGATCAAACCCAATCTAATCTCATATTATTTTGTTCGATTCGATTCTAAATCTGCAAGTATATATTTGAATCAAAATCTGGCCCAATTATTTTTTTTGTTCAGCCCAAATAGTTCGTGATTAGATATTGTGCGTCGAAATTCACATTTTCATCCAAATTGTCACTTTTCATATTCTATTCGTAATCTTTTGGCCCAAGCAATTGTATGTTCCGATTACTATTCATCTAATCCAACTTTTGAGCCCAATGATTCATTAAAATCCATTCGATATTATTTGTTGTTGAGACGTCTTCATCTTGTGCATATACGAGTTGTACATTGACATTCCAAGCGATTATCTGTTGATTCATCGTTCTTGAGTTTCGATTCCATTTTGTTGATTCTGAATAATCGATTGATGTTTGTTTTGATCGTTCAAATAGCATTCTGAAATGATTTTGTATTATGTGCTATATCTTAAAAACGATTTTGTTCAAATCTTAGTCTAGAAGTCGACAATTGAGTTTTTGATTTTGATGAAATTGATCAAGAACTTTCAAATTTTTGTGATGAACGGTGTTAGAACAGTTGTTTGAACACCTTTTGATCTGAAATTAGACCTCAAAACCATTGATTTAGTGTTTATGATTCGTTGACTTTGAAAAGTCAAACTATGAAACACTCAAATCTGACATTCTGGAGCTGATTCAGTGGATTGGAGATTGATTTTGCTCAATATAAGTTGGTTTGGGGATATAGATCTTGAAATCAAGTCCAATTTGGAGATTAATTTCGAAATCGGTTGGATTTATGATCTTATTGACGAACGATGGATGGGAACGAACGGAGAACTGATATGCTCGATCAATTGTTGTTTGCGAAATCGGTTTGATTTTCGAAGATGATTTGGTTGATTGTGTGAGTTTGCAAGTTTGGAATTGAAAAATGATGTTGATGGAACGAAGTCATGAAAAGTGTTTACAGATAATCGACTGTTTTTTTTTTGTTTTGGTGATTGAACGATTGAAGACTTCGCATATTGGGTTCACACATAAGATTGTTGGTATTGGAAGTCGATTGGGTTAATGTTTGCATATGGGTTCACATATGAATTTTTTGGATCGCATTTGAAATCAGTGGAGTTCCCATCTAGATCTTCATTAAGTTCGCATATGAGATCAAAACAATTGTGTTCACATCTGATTAATTGTTTTTGATTTCACAAGCTTTGAGTCAAAGATCTGGATTGTGTTCGCATTTATGGATTGGATTTCGCATTTGGTGATACAGTTGATTTGTTGATGCGAAGCCAAATTATATTCGCATTGGTATGAATGGAGTTCGCATTTGATGGTTTGTTCAATTTTGGAGTCAAAATGCGAACAAAATGAAATTTTGTGCGAAGTCTTTTACAGTTAAAGAGTGGGGAAGAAAGCAAAAAGTTTCAGATTTGACCCCTTATATTTTTACGAAATGAAAAAAGTAGCCCAACTTCGCAAGTTTGAAGAAATTGCAGAACTTTCAAATCTGGTCCCTGCAGTTTGTGCGAATTTACACATTCTACCCAGTTTCGCAAATGGGGGTGTGTTTCGCATATTTGACTGTTTTTGGCGCACCGGGTCACTGCAGAATTTTGAAATTGACAATTTCTACCCATTTTTGAGAAATTATGTCAAAGATGATCCGTGAACGATGATAAAAATTCATTATTTTTTGGATTTTCCGGATTGAAGCACAAAGTTTATGCCACATGTTAAGTGGGAGTTTTAACATAAAAAATTCCGAATAGAGCACGTTCTCTTTCCTTTGGAGTTTTATAATCAAATTTCGATTATAAAAAGGGGGAGAAGTTTAATATGGAAATTCGAACTTGAATTTTTCATAGTACGCGGATTTGAAGACCGAAGTGATCTTGAAGTTTTGAAGCCACGAGATGATGCAATTGGAAGTTCGGAAGTGATGTATTCGAAATGGGTTTGGAATTATTGAATATTTTTGGGGTGTGTTTTTATGCGCAACTTTAGGGTGATTATTTGGAGTTTGGAATACTCTTGATCATTCGTTGCTGCTCGGATTGTATTGTCTCACATCCTAGAGCCCAAATTGAAGAGTCATGGAAGAATTGAAGATTGAAGTTCGTTTCGACATGTGTCACCTTTGAGGTTAATTATGTAGTCTAGATCTAGATCTTTTTTGTAAACACCATATACATTCAATATATCTCTTAAACACTCAAATCACCATGTTCAATTATGCAAGCTTTAATTCCGCATGTCAAACCATGTTCTTATGTCACTACATAGCCCTTTCTGGATAAGTGTAGGGAAGGGGGTTGAAAGAAGGATAATCAAGCACGAGAATCATTAATTAGAAAAATGTTAGAAATCTATCATTTTTAAAAATAATTAATAGGCTTGAAAAAATAGTATAATAAATCTAGTCATTTTAAAATTTTGATATTATTGCATTTAGGCTAGTTTGCTAGTGTTATGTGAGATGATTCGATGAGAAGCCTAAGATTTTGTTGATTCAATATGTTATAGTGTATTTGTGGCTTCCTAGTTTTAGTAAAATCGTGGGACAAAAACGCAAGTCTGTTTAGTTTGAGGGAGATAATATGTTTAGCATCGTGTAATAAAATTGTATTCAGGGAAGCTTATGTAGTTATTGCATTTTAAACTAATACATTTAACCAATAAAGGTTGATGTTAAGTTCCTTTGCTTAAGTATATGTTTTTATTTTTACGATTTTTAGTTTTGAGTGAAAAAAAGTGAGAAAAGAAAAAAAAAGTGAAAATTTTGTGAAAACAAAAAGAAAAAAAATAGAAAAATAGAAAAGATTTTTTTTTGCAAAGTTTGAGTGAATAAGAGTCTATAAAGTTATGAAGATCAAGAAATATTATGAAGAAAAGTTCAAAAAGTTCCAAATCATTGAAGACTCAAAGATGGAGAAACTTAAGTTGAATGCAAAAGAAATATGCTTTGAAATCACTAAAGACTAAAAGACTCAAAGAAATATGCTTTGAAATATTCAATTACAGGTAAAATGGAAGCTTGGAATGCAAAAGGAAGAGAAAGGAGCTAAAAATACGCAAAAAGGATGTAGTTGGACATCTTGACCCCTCATTAGTGTTTTGACCATATATCATGACGTGTAACTCCAGTTGATGAGATTCAAAATGTTCTGGAAACTAGAAAAAAAATTCGGACAACTTTTGTGTTTTGATAAAATTCTGATTCCCAGTGTCCACACCGTGGCAAAGCATTTTCACGGCATGGCAACTATTTCTCCACACCGTGGCGACGCTGAAACCCATAAATAGAGCTGAAAATTACCAATAATGACATATATTGAACCCTAATTTGTTCCTTACGATTAAAAACCTCAGTGAATTCATTTTGAGGGTCTAGAAGGCGGCTCGAGGTCCGTTAAACTAATTTGGAGCGAAGATCTGAAGGATTAGGGAGCCGATTGATGTCAGGAATCATTTGGTTTGTTGTTCCGACCACAATTAACATTCTGTTATGATTTTCATATGTTTTACTTTTTGATTTAAGGCTTCAAAACCCTATTGCTTTGTGTTAGACTAGATCAATCATTGAGATTATGGATTAATTTGCTCTTCGGAGTATTTATTCCTATTTATTTAATTATGTTTGCTTGATAAAAGATCCTAATGTGTTAAAGTTTTAATCTTTTCTGTTTATTGCTGGGTATTATTGGGATTAGATGATCATTCTATCTTGATGTGCTTGAATAATATGAATCTATGATCATTAGATTTTTTGACTCGAATTTTGACCTTAAACCTAGGGTTAAATAGAAAAGTTGTTAATTTTAATGTGTGAGCTTATATGTGATGATCATTCGTGTATATATAATTAGTATTATGAACATTAATATAAGTTTATAATTCAAGTGTTACATAATTCGAACTAAACACTGATTTGTATGATTATTTGTTCACTTGATCACCGAGTTAATAGTTTTATTGAAATCAAAGGATTAGTAATCTGATCATGATGCTAGACATATTAGGAATCAGTGGATAATGAATAAATATCCATTGGCTTAGTAGTTAGCTAGTATTTTGAGATGAAATCCAGTCTGAACCAAAGTGCCCAAAGTGATTTGTTTCCATTCAGTTTGTCTAGTTAGTTTATATGTTGATTTAAGTGAGATTTTATAATCAAAAACCACTTTTTACTGCTTTCATTTATTTAATGTAACCTATAATCAAATATTTTAATGTTAATTTACTATCGTTCCCCTTGAGTTCCATACCTTGCTTATCAAAACTATATTATACTCGATCAGGTTCACTGCCTGTAACTGTAAAGTGTAGTTTAGATGTGATAAACTATGAAATATAAATAAAAAACTAGTGCATATAAATATCACATCATTAATTCACGATCATTAACTACAAGATTTGTTGTTATCTCTAATACATTAGGTTTAGGTGGTTCTGTATGTATACTTAGAAGTGCACAAACAAAACTTTTCTAGATCCACACTGGTTTCAAAACCGAATCGATTTGAGGTAAACGAAGTCCAATATGGTGTAGACCAAAACCAAATACTAATGAAATAAACTTAACCTATATAAATGAGTATGACGTGATTGGAAACTGCATCGAAGAAAACAGTTTGAAAAAAAAACAACTATTTTTTTTTTAATTTTGGATTTAAAACTTACAAAAAGTTGCAATATATATAGACATCTAAAAACAAAAAATTGGGCATTTATAATGCAATACATTGTCGTCTCATCGTCATCATTGTTTTTTTAGTAGCGTTCGTTGCATGTTGGTCGTTTATTAATTGTTTGTCGTTTTATCATTTACTCATCAATGTTTTTGCTTAGTAGCGCTTCAATACATTTTCTTCCGCACTAAGTCGTAACGACAATATCATAGCTAATTATTCCTTATGTTTCGTTTTTTGACCATCTCATGTTTGCCTTCTAGTGGCGATATATGTTGTATTCACTTCATACCATCAAAGTAGTCTTTCAAGGAAATGCATACTTCTATGGATATAAAGGGTGAGTTTTGTTACTTTTTGAGAGATTACCTCGCCACTAACAGAAAAAATGGATTTTGAAGCTACCGTAAAGGCTTGACAGTTAGTACATCATGAGCCATAACCGCTAGAATTAGAAATGGGGATTCCTCTCTTTCCATCAAACCACAACATTTAAAATTTTAAAATCATTATATACTTATAAAGCAAGCATTTTTTCTCTCACCACATTCATTTGAAACTCCTATGTATTTTTCCTTTCACCACATTCATTTGAAACTCCCATGACTTTTCAATTTCTTTCTAATAATAATTATAATTTGGTTAATTAGGTTAAACAAATATCAAACCTAAAGTGTAATCATATATAAACTAAATTTCAATATTAAAATAATATCTTTACTAATACTTATAAAGTTATGATTTTTAACTTTTAACATATTATACTTAATTTATTAGTTTTAATATATTGTTGTTTGTAAACCATTATCATTTTAAAGATACAATTTTGTAACAATTTGTATGAAATACTTAAATTATTAATTTAAATATAACATTACATGGTTAATTTAAATATAAAATTTTGTTTAACTTAAACAACTCAAAGAATGTTTTGTAAATAGTTAAAAGGGATAAATTGTAATGTCTTTCTAATAATGATTATAAGTTGATTAATAAGTTTAAATAAATATCAATTCTAAAATGTAATCATAAATAAACTAAATTTTAATTTTAAAATAATATCTTTAATTCTACATATAAAGTTATGTCTTTAACTTTTAACATATTATACTTAATTTATTAGATTAATATATTGTTATATGTAAACCATTATCAGTTTAAAGCTACAACTTTTAAACAGTTTGGACAAAATACTTAAATTGTTAACTTAAATATAACGTTATAATGTAATATAAATTTATGTTCTACTTAAAAAACCAAAGAATATTTTGTAAATAGGTAAAAGTGATAAATTGTAGTGATAAATGAAAAAACTAAATTGTAATTTCAGTTAAACTAAAATATTTCCTAAAGATATTTTATAATGGTTAAAAGTTTCAAATAAGTAACTTAACTAACTTACAATAACAATGGTTAAAAATAACTCTATATTAATTATTATATTGTTACCTTTAAAATCAAAAAACAATGTTTGATGTTTTAAATAATTATAATGATAGAAATTAAAACATTAAGCAAATAAATTTTAAAAAATTAATTAACAACAACAACAACTATAAATAATATTAAACCATATATTATATTTAATTTTATTAATATGTAACTCACAGGTAGAAATCATTTAATCGATTGAAATTATCCAGATATAATAGATGTATATATTATCATATAATTCAAAATGATTATATTGTTACCTTTAAAATCAAAAAACAACGTTTGATGTTTTAAATATTTATAATGATAGAAGAATGGATGCGAGAAAAAGACTCTCATTCCCAGTTTCCTATTTATTTTATTGAACATTGTTATTGTATTGAGTATTGAAGTGAAGTAAAAAATTGGAAACTCTTTCTTTTCTAAGAGAGAAAAAGAAATAGAAAAAGATTAGTAATTTACTATATATAACATAAAAATTAGAAGAATTTAGAAAGAGAGTTCTTTTTCTTAATCTCATGAACAAGATCTAAGAATCCATTAAGCAAATAAATTTTAAAAAATTAATTAAGAACAACAATAACTATAAATAATATTAAACCATATATTATATTTAATTTTATTAATATGTAACTCGCGGGTAGAAATCATTCAATCGATTGAAATTATCTAGTTATAATAGATGTATATATTATCATATAATTCAAAATAATCAATATATTATATCAATTTAGTATACGAATTATTATATCAAATTTAACAACAACGTTATTATTATATATTTTTAAAAAATACATATATTTGTTAAGACTTCAACTATATAGGTGTTTATGCACAACGCGCGGGTATTCGCCTAGTCTTATATATTTGTGTGTGCTTAAAATTGGTTCCAATATACATTACGAGCTTGCTAGTAGGGTACTAGTCCATGCCCATTTAGTAGGTTTATTTATTAAAGTATTATATTGTCTAATTGTTTCATTTTTACCTATCTAGACGATTACACACCATTTCTCATTGAGTCTTTGTAAATTTTTTTGAACCATATTTCGGTAAACTTATCTTTTGCGTTAATTGCAAAATTCATGTTTTCATTGCATAAAATAAGGGTGTTCGTTTGGATGGATAAGTTTGATATAATCCAATTAAGTAAATCCAAATTGATTTCGATTTTCAAAATATGGATCCGAATAGTCCAAATTAAAATCAAATCGGATCTGATCCGATCCAATTACAATTCGGTTGGATCAATTTTATTTATTCGGTTTTCAAAAACCATAACATTTTTAAACGACGTATAATTACAATATAATCCAATTTTTATAGAAGAAGTAAAACAAATTATTTACCTGTGATTTAAAATTTAAAAACAATTACTAATAATGCACATTATAATTTAATATTTAATAGAGAAAAAAACTTTTGAGAGATATTTCATATTAATGTTTTTTATTAGGTGAAACTTTTTGAGCTTATTTGAAAAAATAAATTATAAAATTAATAAATAATTATAGGATCTATTAAAAATAAATAAATAATAAATTGTTAGTTGGTTCTTTTGGACTATTCGGTTCTTATTTTATAATAAAAAATCAATCCGAAATCCAAAATAATAGATTTTGTTGTAAACCAATTCAAAAATCCGAATATCCTAACCAAATATACCAATCTAAATTATCCGATTGGACAATTTGGTTTTGTCCAAACAATGAACAGTCCTATCATAAATCCAAATGATAACATATATTTTCTAGTAAAGCTTTAATCCATCCTAACTTTTATCGTTGGGTTCAATTATGTGACACAAATAATAACAGAATAAAATGTGTTTAAAATATTTTATATATTTAATATTGTTTGAAGAAACATTTAGGGTGCGTTTAGTTGTGAAAATTTTTCCAGTTTTCTAAGAAATTTTTCCAAGAAAAACGGAAATTTTGAAAACACGTTTGGTTCGTTCAGTTTTCCAAAGTTTTCTAAGAAAATGAAAATTTTCAGTTTTCCAAATTGTATGTAAATTAGAAAAGTGATTTTTACAGTTTTCTAAAGTTTTCCAAATTTCTAAGATGGTAATGAAAACTCCACCCGTTCCAACCAAACGCGTTTTGATTGAAAATTGAAAATGAAAACTCAACCCTATTTTCTGAAAATATTTTCATAGAAAATGAAAACATTTTCCAACAACCAAACACACCCTTAACTTTTCAATTTATAACCGTTTAACGCCTTGCACATTAACAAAATCGGTTAAAGACTACACAACTTATTGGATAATAAACTATCAAACGAAAAGAGTAGTTATTTAAAAAAAACACTGAGCATTTCAGTTAACTGTTTGATAACTACCCATCTAGACTCCATACATGACATGACCCTATGCGCTCGACAATGTGATCGTGAAACGCTTTATATATGTCTTTTATCGTAAAGCACATTCAAACATTTAAATATCAAATTCCATTGATGATCTATTTCCCACTTTGCCCCTAACCAAATGACATCACCATACAAAACTTCATATATTTATGCCATTGAGCGTTACTACTTACTACAAATATAAATATCACAAAACATTTGTTTAAATGTAATTTTACTTCTTCAATTTGTCCTTACACAACCAAATTGATGATTGTATTGACTATGAAAGATCAGTTTATATTTTATTTTTAATTGTCCAACCATGACAGTATTGTTTGATATTTTATCAAAAAATATAGAAAAAAATTTATTTTGCATTTTAGAAGTTTTTTTTTTCGTGTATTATAAAATTTTATATAAATTATTTTTGGTGTGCATATATATATCCAAACAATGCTAACGTAACCGCTCGCTTCATCATATGCCAAACATTAGAGTGGTAACACAAAGAAACACATATGGTAAACTATATGGAGCGTTCAAACATCGCAAGTTAAATTTATTATTGACTCTAATTTATTAAAACCTTCAGTCAATTCATTTTTAACGGTTTGCTCCATATTAATGCAATTGTGTCTAAGGGTCAGGTGACTTACATAACAATAACCAGCTTGAAGAGTTATTTTGGATGATTTTGTTGATCGGCGGTTGTCAAAGTGGTTGAAATACAAACTTTCATAAATCACGAACCTTGCCCTCACTTTGTATACCACACTTTGTTCTTTAATTGCAGATGGTGCCTTAATTCGTTATTGTTGCTTAACGGTGATCCGGACCGATCCATTTTGCTATCCAAATTTGCATGGTTTTAATTAGGCCTGTCGAAAAAACCCGAAACCCGTTCTACCCACCCCACCCGTTCCGAATTCGGGTAGAATGGGTCGGGTCGAACGGATAACGGGTATGAACATTCGGGTAATAGGTTAACCCGATAATAATATAGGTCGGGTTTTAGGTATGAATATTTATTTTCAGGTATACCTGAATTCGTTTTTTAAATAATACCAAATATACAATGCAATCACGTACGCACACTTCAAATAAAACAAAACTCTTCGTTTCCTTCTTATGAACGACGGCTCGACAGTCGACGCAAACTTGCAAAAGGAATACGACGCTGAAGCTGAAGTCCTGAACCGTCATCACAATTCTCAGTTTCTCTTTATCGCACGTAATGGAATTAAAAAAAAGTACATAACATATTATAATGATTTGTATTGTTATTATAGATGTACTTGTTAATTGTATGAAATATTTTCCTACCCAATTCTTTACTAAACCAACCAACACGTAAGAAAAAATATCAATAAGTGTCATTTAAGAAATTTTCGGGTATACCCGATAATTACTCGACCCGACCTCAAACCCGAATACCCAAAACCCGAAAACCCGAATTATAATATAGGTCGGGCATTATTTTCTTAAGGAAATACCCGTTTTACCACACCCGTTCTACTCGAAACCCGAAAATTTTACCCGTTCGACACCCTTAGTTTTAATGTTGCATTCCCATCTACCACGTTTGTTCCACCAAACTTTCCTTTTACCATTCGATGTTTCATATAAGTCGATATATTGTCAAATTTCCAGGTTTCTTTTTGTAGGTTTGGATCTTGACAACCATTTCATTAGTTAGACAAACCTCCAACACCATCAAAATCGGTGCTTGCAAAGAGAAGTAACAAAAGCTAATAAGTAATTTTTGAGTAGCGTGACCAAAACTAATACAACTAATACATATTCAACTAGTATATGAATAGCGAATGGGTTATTATGCGAAAAAAACGACTAGAATACGGTTTCGTTATCAGAAAAACAATTTCGAACGACTAGTTTGCGAGAACTAGATTCAAACCCGGTTCTGCCAAACCGGATCCAAAACGGTTTCGATTTTTATGCACCTCTTTGTATTAACCTTCTAGTTATTGAATAGCTCTTATATATGTTTCTCTTTCTTTAGGGTATTAGAAAAAGTAGCAAACACACCATGGTCCTCAACCAAATTACCAAACCACGACCCATATGACCATTGATGAGATTGCTGGTGGAAAGTGGGTCCCACATCTAATAAAACAGCTGGTCCCACACAAAAATCCATTAAATATTCAATTAAGAAAATATATATATTAAGAAAAAGAAAAAGAAAAAAAAGAGAGAGAGATCCCCATTCCCCACCCAATTTGACAGGTTGATGAGTTGTTCACATTCCTCACATCTGACTGCCTCTCTGTTTTGGACAGATTCACCATCTCTCTTCCCTTTTCCGGCAGCTTTTCTCTCTTCTCCGGCCAAAAACCACCAGCCACCGGTCTTTGAACATTTAACTACTAATCATCTACGAATAACACTAACGGAACTCTGAGTTATTTCAAAATGTTACCGAGATCTCCGGCGAAGAAGGCCTAAACCAATTTCAAAAGTTTTCAGGTGAGCGACTTTGAAATCTGTTCATCGAGGATCTCTAATTGTAAATACATAATGTGTTTCTGAAGGAAAAACTACTGTGTTTTTTTTGGAGCTTTCATTTTGTCTGTGTAATTAATGCTACTTTTTTTTAGTGGAGGTGCTCTTTTGATTCCATATCTGTCTAATATTACATATTAAATGCACTGTAAGGAATAGATTGGGAGTAATTAGGTTTTCGAGAGTTGACATTTTCTGTAAGTGGCTCGAGTTCATGTTTTCCCCCTCCTTTCAACTATCTCGCAACATACACAAATCGAACGCAATGAATTTTATTTATCTGCTCGCTTTTCGTTTCTCTGTATCTATCTTTGCCGCTAATATCGGATCTGTTACCGAATTTTCAATTCAATTTTTCTTTATCTGATTTTTTTAGTTTAGCGTGTAATTCTAGTTTTGTTTCTGTATATGATTATCGCATCTGTTAGAAAAAAAAAAAATCTAAATCTGTTTGAGATTTCTTGTTTTGCAGTGTCGATTGTCTGAAGCAAGCGAAGGATACGAATGAGAGTTTAATTTCGTTGATTCGGTGTACAGGTACTGTGGTTAATTGTATGTATTTTTATATTTTATATATACACCTTTATACTTTTCATCGTCGATATGCAATTACAAAGTGCAAATCTGTTAGGATCTGATTCTGCTCAGAATTCTTAATTCTTTCGCCCTAGGGTTTATGAAATCTGGTTATGAAATTGTAAACTATATAAAGTACTGTTTGTTTTTGGCTGAAAAACCCTATAAAAAATTGGGTCTTTTGATCCATCAGGGTAACTGACAAAAAGAAGATTGTAAGAGTACATACCTGAGGATTATAAAAAAGTCTTTTTTAGCTGTTCTATGTAGTGGAATTACTCTTGAGAAGTGTTTTAGTGGGTTTTCTTTAATATAACTTTTTTAACTTTTATGTATTGTCTTTTCCCTTGTCTCTTTGTAATATTGTATACCTCTCATTTGCTTATTCTTTTTGAATCCATTTAAGTTTTGTTTTTGGTTACAAGTTCCTGACAACTTTGATTCCATTTTCATTTTGACTTCTTGTTAAGTTGCTCAATATTTCTCTTATCATGGTTTACTTTTTTAATTTCATATACCAGATAAGCTTTCTTTTTGGGCATATAAGAGCAACTAGATGTGGTTCCACATCTACTATTTTATATATAGACAAAATATCATGTGGTCACTTTTTCCCTACAACCTTTGAATTTTTGGCCTCATACACTTCCTTTGAAATGGGGTTTTCATACTTTTGACTTTTTTTTGTAGGGTTTTCAGTTTGACTTTAAAACGTGTTATCTGCTGTCAATCATTATAAATTGGATTCTCTTTTCTTTTTGTAGGTGGTGTCTCTTACTCTCTTTAATGTTTGCATCACAGCTCTTGCGAATTCTCCAAACTTTTCCAACTAATGTTAATAATGAAATCTGGTAAGGTTTATTTTTCATAATTTTTATGTCATAAATCTATCCACCCTGTTATACTTGATTTGAATCCAACAACAGTAATTTTGACACAGATGAAGTGAAGGAGAAGAACACCATGAAAGAGAGCCCAAAAAGGTACACAAATCCATTTTTATCAGATGAAGAGAATGAAAAAGTCAACAACAACAATCATCAAGAAGTTTACACTGATAAAAATGTGATGGAATTGGAATTGGAATGTGAACTTCCTGAATTGTTAGTATGTTACAATGATGGTGGTTTTCATGTGAAGGACATTTGTGTTGATGATGGAATCCCTCATGATAAACATGATGACATCATCAATCAAAGTCTGATATTTTCACCCATGGAAGATTATTACATGGAGGAATCAAATCATGTTGTGGATATTGGAGATAATCTTGATATTTCAGTTGAAGATTTACAGAATTCAACACCAGATAAAGATTGTGAGGATGATGATGATGATGATGATGATGCAAAAGAGTGTGGGACCAAAGAAGAAGAAGATATTGAGTCCATAGATCCGAATGAGATAAAGAATATCTCTAAAGATGATAATCATGTAATTTCCGAATGTGCCCCTGAAGAGTTAAAATGTGCAGAATCTGATACTGTTCCAAAAGGCATTGACAATTATGTCCCTGAAAACCAACAGATGGATTTGAATTCTGTTTTTTTGGATGATAAAGATAAAGATAAAGATAAAGATAAAGATAAAGATGAAGATCGACCACTTCCATCACTTAAATCCCTTCTTGAATCCATCAATGGTGTTGATGATAAAGATCAACACCCATCTCAGGTTAGTGTTTTCATTAAATGACCAATTTGCCCTTGTAAACCCATCCAAACACAAATCTGATTCTGATATGAGTTTTTCTAATTGCAGAGTTGTGTAGAAGGAAATGAAGGTGAAGAAGAAGTAAGCACAAGTATAGAAGGAAACAACACTTTGAATCTAACCAATGGCAAAACCGTAATTTCCAATGGTCTCCATGATGTTCATGAACGTGGTGAAGGAGAGTCAAGTTTCTCTGTTGTGGGTCCCGTTTCAGGGCGCATAAATTATTCCGGGCAGATTGCGTTTTCGGGCAGCATCTCTCTCCGGTCAGACAGCAGCACAACCAGCACCAGATCCTTTGCCTTTCCCATGTAATAATCATAATTATATATTTTTATTTTTATTTTAATTTTAATTTATTTCACCTGACCGGAAATATTTTATGTGTGTATACAGACTGCAGACAGAGTGGAACAGCAGCCCGGTCAGGATGGCGAAAGCTGACCGGAGAAGATTACAGAAGCATCGAGGATGGAGGAATGGGCTTTTGTGTTGTAGATTTTGAATTAATTTTGATGTGGCTTTTTTATTTATAGGATGTGAGTTTTTATATATACATACAAATCAAAAAGAATTTACAGATAAATGTTAAAACGGGAAGTGTTTTTTTTAGGGAGGGTTTGATGTGGAGTTAGTGGTTGAGGTTGAAAAATGGTATGTGTGTTGTGTGTTGTTTTTACTTCATTTAGTGTGTTGTTTTTTATTAGAGTAGAAGAAGTATATTCAAATTGGTTGATTCTTGAAGCGTTGGAAAGAGAAAGCCCGATCCGACCCGATTAGTTGAGTAAACATCAACTCTTTGTTATGATACAAAATGGATGTACATCAAATTCAAAATGACTACTATTATTGATTATATCTTAAAATTTAAGGGCTAATATTGGAGCTTTCAGATGTTTCTTGAAACATTTTTCTGAGCTCCTTAAATCGCATCCATTCTTGCATTTTCGACTTTGAAAGTCTACAAACAATAGAAAAACAAACGGTAATCTCTCTAGTATCAGGCTTTTAATTCATTAGATTAGTGGTTCCTAACCATGTTTTTCCAAAAGAAGTTGCACCAAATTAGAGTTTTGAACATGAACAAATTTGGAATTTGTCAATTTGATGAACAAGTCTGAAACACCTCAACTCACTTTGAAACTCTTTGTTTTATAAGGTTATGTTTGACGTACCACAATTAGCTGAAAAGCTAGTTTATTTTTCGAGTTTTTTAAGTTGTCATGTTTGACAAACTAAAAAGTAGCTTATAAGCCATATTTTTAAAAAACTACTTAGACTAGTTTTTTATGAGCTTTTTAAAAAAATTTCAAATATACCCCTTAATTAATTATAAAAAGACATTTTTTAAATGTCATTTTATGTCATTTCATATTTTTCAGCTAGTTTTACCAAACGTCATTTTTTATCAATTAGATTTTCAGCTATCAACTAGCTTTTTATTTAACAGCTACCTTTTCAACTATCAGCTAACTTTTCAGCTAACAGCTAGCTTTTCATCTATCAACTAACTTTTCAGTTAACAGCTAGCTTTTCAGCTACTATGCCAAACATAACATAGCCTAAGTTTATTTTGTGAATTTTTGTATTAATATAATTCGTAGGTTATTATTTGTTACGACATACTAGATTAGGTATAAAGCGTGAACTACAAATGCATGTCAACAACACAAGATTGATTTCATTGTTGAAGAAAAGAAATCACACACACGAAAACAAAATATTTGAATTTGTTCAATTAATGTGACATACATCGTAAAAAGAAATATTTTTATTTGTGAGTTTGAAAAATGATAGTACATTTGAAACCCTAACTATTAACCCTGTTATATAGGCAAAATACAAATATAACCCTAAATACAACATGGTCGACCCCAAATACTTATCCTTTCAATATAGCATGTCGTTTTTTTATATGCTTTATAATTGTTATTGAGTGCTATATTGGACTCTGTTAATTATATCTACACTCTGATTCATGATCCAAACTCGGTTAATTCGGCAAGGTAAATTACAATCAGGGTTTTAAAAACCAATTAGAACTAGAAATGGGGGATGAGAGTAGTTCAACAACGATCAAATTTATGCTAAGTTCTAGTTAAACCGGATTGAACCGGACGGTTTTTCAAAAGCTGGATGGAACCGGTGTGACAGAACGTTAAAAAACCGTTTGAACCGGTTTATTGGACTTAGATAATTAGATTTCACTTAGCATATTAAAAAAAGAGTCAATTTACAAAGGTAATTGAATAGCTCGATCGATCTATCCGAAGTACAAACAATTTGAAGGTCGACACACATCACTGCTAGATTTAGATCGAGCGGTTCAACTAAAAAACCTTTTAAAACATTAATTGCAATTCCTCTTTCCCTCAATCGTCCACATAAAAACAAGACTGTATGTCCACTTTTCGTAAAATATCGAGATCAAGGCGTTTTGGGCATGAAATCAAATGAATGATAAAAATTTTACTTTGATGTCCTCTTTGCATCGTAAAGTTGTTAGTGGGGTAGATTTTTTTTTTTTTTTTTTTTTTTTTTTTTTTTTTTTTTTTTTTTTTTTTTGGGGGGGGTGGGGGGAGAATTGTGTATTGGTAACGTCACGTTAAGGATCTGTTTCCCTACTTTATATTGGCTAGTAAATAATAAAGATAGATTGGTATTCTCATCAGTGGAGATTGGAGCTGCGTAGGACCTTCATGATAGCATGGAAATTGACCAACTAAATATTTTATTCATTTATTGTATGTGTTGTGTATTGTCAAGATGGAAGATGAGTTGGATAATTGTACTTGAGAAATTAGACGATGGTAACTTTAATGTTAAAAGAAAAAAAATGAAAGGAAACATCTTGGAATAAATTTATTTCCCAGAAAATTAATATATTTTTTTAGCGGTTAATGTTAGATGGACTTTCAAATCGTATTAATTTATCTTATTGCAATGTAATCATTCCTATAAAGGAGGTGACTCGTACACAACAAAATTTTTCCATACATAACAATTTATGCTTTTAAATTTTGTATTGTATAACTCAATCAAACATAAAATGTTGTGTACAGATAAAAATTGTTGTATACAAATCACTTCACTTCCTATAATTATGTGCCCGATATGTAAAATGTCAATGGAAATGGTGTATCATGTTTTCGGTGAGTGTCTAATGACTATGAAGACATGGAATGCAATATCTCAATGGTTAGATATGGATCTTCCTTGATCCTTGGGAATTGTGAATTTAATTACATGGGTGTAAGCGTTACAAGTTTCGCAAATAAAGAAGAATATCATGATGCCCTAATTAGAATCACTTGTTGGGTGGTTTGGAAATATAGAAATGAGATCGTGTTTATGGAAAGTCTGCGAAGAAAAGATCATATTTTTTTATTCGGTTGTTGATTTATTGTTTTTTTTTTGTTTTCAAATAGATATTGTAAGAAAAATATTACTTCGGTTTCTTGGCTCCAAAACCCAATGAATTTTGTGTAATTTTCCTAGTTTTTTTGGTAGTTTTGGTATTTATAATCTTTAAGTTGTTCAAAAAAAAACCATTAGGTGGTTCTTTCCATAAATGTCTTATGAATGATTATTAAAAATAATTTACAAAACTTTTGGTTAAATATATATAAATGTTGCCTGATTTTTTGAAATATGATTAATTATTATCTAAAAGTCGAAAATAGAAGAAGAGGCAAGAGGTACATCACAACTACCTTTCTGTCTTCATCTCTAAAATAGACCAGACAAAGCTTGTATATGGTGGATGGATGTGAAAGATGCCTAGTGAATAATGATTAACACATTTTTGTTCATATTCTACAAAAGATTTTCATTGCATATATACACATGTATGCTATTTGTGCAAAGAACCCAAAACTTGAACTATTTTACAAATTCATTGATATAGGGGACCATGTTATAATCTCTAATATAAGTGGTGCCGATTTTGTTCTGATATTTTATCATAACATTAAACCAAACATTAAAAACAATTAGAAATTTAGAATCCCAATAAGATTCTATTAGATTGTTAGGTGATTAGAGAAAATCACATAGGAGAGGGGCCCCAAAACCTTTGCCACATCATTAATACTAAACTTTAAGTTTCCTCCATATTAACTAGGTTAATGTTTGGGGAATTAGTTATGTAAAGGGTGAGATGAGCTTTTATAACACTTCTAACAATATTTCAGCAATTTGGCGTTGTGATAGAGATGTTTGTTTAAATTTGATAAGAACTCTATTGGTCCCCAACATATATGGTCTCACACTAACCAAAATGGTGTACTTATAGTTAAAGCCTCCTAACATTTCTTATTTCTCTAATCTTCAACCCAATTAATTCACAAAGTTTTTGCAAAACGTTTTGTATACAAGTACCAAATGGGTAGAGAAATATGTTAAAAAGAAAACGAGTCCAATTGATGAAAGTCACATTTTATGTTTCTAATGCTTTTAACCTTTTAATGTGATATGTTGAAAAAAAAGCAGATTCTTAGAGGGTGGTTGACTTGTTCATTTAAAAATAATTTTTTTAATTTACGACTTTTTGAAAAATCAATAAGATAAACAAAATGTTTACGTGCCACAATTTCTAATTTTTTGAAACAACTTATGACTTATGAGGTTTACAAAGTAGATAAAAGCTAAAATTAAACCAAATATTTTTTAACTTATTACTTTTCCACCTATAAAACCTAATCCACATATATTTTTTTTTTTTAAAAAAAAAAAACTTATTTTCCCATCTTCATAAGTCAATAAGTCATTTTGGATAAAAATTATTTTTAACTTCAAAAAGAAATCTCAAACACTCTCTTACCATAGCAATAAAATTTTTGTCATTACACTCAACATATTATTTATTTAATTATAGGTTATAAAGTATCGTATTCGCTTTCCAAAAGAGTCTTTACAAACAAAAAAAAAAGACTTAATATCGTATCGATATGGAATACAGTAATGATCTTATGGAATACAGTAACGATCTCAAGTTCTCAACCCATATATATATATATATATATATATATATATATATATATATATATATATATATATATATATATATATATATATATATATATATATTTCATTTTGAGCTCTTATCCAATGCGTGTATTATAAGACTCAACAATTTACACCTCTTATATACACTAGTGCTTTTCTTTGTTAAGGTCACCACTTTGTGCTTAATTATTTGTGTGTCCTCTCTCCGAAATACACACAAATATTACACACGCTTATTGAGAATCTTGTGTACGTCACTTGTTTGCCACTATAATCCACACAACAAGAACATCTACATGGTACTACGCATGATCTGCTAAGCATGCACATGACGATTGCCATGATGACAATGATGTTGTGGATTAGGGTTTCAGTTTTGATGACAGTTGATGCTGCTTTTGTCCATAATCATCAGATGCAAGCTTTCCATGAGTTAGGTATATATATGTAATATGTTGACCCCACCCCCATACACCCACTACCCCCTACCCTCATCCCCACTCCAACTCTCATGTTTCATGCATGGTGATGATGATCGATGTGGCTATATATATTTTTTGCAGGTTATGACCAACATGTTCTTTCTCCTGTGATTTCAAGAAAGTTGATGATCCAAGAAATGGTAACTTAATTTATATGCAATTTGGCCCTTTGATTTAGACAAACCAAGATTCAAATGAAATCGATTTGGGGTTTAAGTTTTCAAATTATGGTTGTGTTTCGATCAGGTTGAAGGGAATGGAGATCAAGATTTGCTGTTTGACAATGACCAAAAGGAAGCTCCATTAGGTAATTCTTCATCAAATTTCAACTTTAATTAAAAATGTACACATGCCACATCACACATGCATATTTGAATATAAATAAAGCTAAAAAATTCAGTTACATATCTTTACAATAAACAAATATAATTGTAATATAAATAAATATATACTAAAAATTATCTAACATGTATTGTTCAAATCCATTTTATTTCCTATCTATTCTTGCAAAAAAGAAATTAGAAACCTAACGTCTTCATAATTAAGATTTGTTTTATAATAAAACATAAATTAGTTATTTATGCATTTAATTAAGTAGCTTAATGTTCATGTATTATCTGCTACGATAATTGCATTTTCTTTCATCAAAAACCCTTTTACAGAAAAATGACAACTATAGCTTTAAAGAGAATATATACAAGCACACCCTAATCCTAACCGCTGAATTAGGTAGGGTATCCTCAAAATCCTATGTTAGCTATTAGTGCTTTGTTATATAGTGTTTCTTTATAAATCTTTTAGCTGTTATGTGAATTTCCAAAAAATAGCAAGGATTCTACTCACACTTATCATATTGGTTTTTTTTTTTCACTTATTTAGTTATTTTGTACGTTTTTCTTTTGAAAAATCTCTTCTAACGAGACGTTACATTTTCACGTAATACGTACCTCCTAGCTACGAAAATGATAATTGAAAATCCCACAATAAAAGTGCCAAACATAAATTAAAAAAATGATTTTCGCATTAATAAGAACAATTTCATATACATTAAAGACATTTCGCATTATATGAGAAAAAAATTATGATTTTTTTAGTTGTATAATATATTTTCTTATGGAAAAAAAAACAAATTTCACAACAATAGTGATTTCAAGTGATTCTATTTGGAAATTGATGAAAATAACTATTTTATATATTAAAAGGTCATTTCCAAATGTGGCTATTTTTTTTATCTCAACCTTTTAGTTTATGCATATTTCAAATTCAAGTTAAAGTAAGTATCAATGAACAATTGTTGTAATCTTGTAAACTTGTTAAAAACAAGTTTAACTATAGATCGAATAAAATACAAATATAATAATACAAATCTTATAAAAAGGTAATATAAACTAACAAAATTTTGGCCTAGAGGCATGATAGCAGGGGCGGACCTAGGGGTGATCCACGGTGGCACCGGCAACCCCTAATTTTTCCGGCCGTAGTGGAAAAATTTTCGAAGATTTTCGAAAATTTTATTTTTTCTACTACCGTGCAACCCCTACTGTAAAATCTTGCGTCCGTCCCTGCATGATAGATGTCTTCTCTCTATTAGGTTTAGGGTTATAAATAGACTTCAAGAGTAGTTTAAGGAGTGGTTTTGAAATTGTGGGTCGCATTCAAAAAAAGAATATAAGATGCATATAACCACTATACCTTTATGATTTCATTATTTAAGCTTATTAAGTTATAGTGATTAAATATTATTAAATTCATATATTTTTATTTTTAAAATAAATAAAATTAAATAATCATTTTGTGACCTAATATAAAATCCTATCATCACATATGTATATTCTTTTACATATAGATGGATCACAAAAGAGGAAAGAAGAAACTACAGAAAATGGAGCAAATGGATTTGACCCGACCGGTTTCACTGCCATGGATTATTCTCACGTAAGAAGACGACGCCCAATTCATAACAATTCTTCTCCCAAACCCACCAACTCACCATAATATGCAATCTTTTTATGTTTTATATTAATTTTTTTATTTTTATTTTTAATAACCTTTTTACTAATATAATTTGTATTTTCTACGGTAGCATAATTATTTAAACATTTGCTAATTCAAGGAGGCATAAAAAATTCATGATAACAAATGAACATCAATATATACAGACACAACCATGGTATAAAAAACATAATATGCAATCTATTAAAGCATAGAAGATATTATGTTAATTCTTGGTATTTAGGACGTAATAAGAAAAAATAATAATATAAGGACTTAAATGTATATGAGGTCAAAATATAGGGACTTTATATATATATATATAAAATTTAAAAACATAAATAAAACACATAATCGAAACATAGTGTAACGACCCAAAAATCAAGTATAAAAATTTCATTTTTATTATAGTTAAAACACATATATCTTTTAAATCCAAACATTCCAAAAACATTGGTAATTAAAACATTTATCAAAGTTCGTCCCAAAATCACATATTGCAGAAAACACAGGTTTACACTGCGATCAAGCTTAACCCTTCCTTTCAAAACCAATGATACCTGAAACCATAAACAAAACTGTAAGCACGAAGCTTAGTGAGTTCCCCAGAGCATACCCCACATAATCCACATAATCTCATAAACCATATCAATTATATAGGTCATATCAATCATATAAGGAATATCAATCACATAAGCATATAAGGATGTCGGGGGCTCCTCCCAGGATCTTATTCCAGGATGCCATGAGATCCTCCACATGGTCTTATACCTAAGTGTCATGGGCACCCCCATGGTCTTTACATGGAAAGCCATGGGCTCCCCCACATGATCTGACATCCAAGTGTCATGGGCTCCCCCCTGTGACATCTCCATTTCCACGACCATAAATGACCGATTTTGTTTATGCTTTATAAAAATCAGAGTACCCCTTTTATTAAAAATGTTGCGGAATTTGTTCCCAGAAAACATGATAAATACTTTATCAAAGCATTTTCAAAGAAATGTATTTTATTTCATTTTAAAACATTTGAGATATCATCATCAATATAGAAACATAAGCATAAACAGACCTTACATTCATTTACATTAGTGATCTACATCTTCTTAATCTCTCAGTGTAAAGTAGCTTCATATTGACACCTGTGATACAAATAAACTTTAGTGGGTCAGGTTGGGAAACCTGGTGAGCACATAGGGTTTTCAACCCATAATAATATAATTATTATGTTTAAACATCAAACAATCAACCCAATTACTCATCCCCATTATCTTCTTTACTCTTAAGCTACCCTAAGAATCATCTATCATGCATTCGTTTATTCCGAAGTCCATTGCTTCCAGGGTTTATATGACAGGCACTAAGTCCATAGTTGCCAATGTTCGTTCGTAAAGCACTGATTCCATAGCTGCTAAAGTTTATTCATCGGGTACTAAATCCATAGCTACCAGTGTTTATCTAATAGGTACTAAGTCCATAGCTACCAAGGTTTATCTAACCGGTACTAAGTCCATAGCTACCAACGTTTATCCAATAGGCACTAAGTCCATAGCTGCCGATGTTATTTATTAGGCACTAAGTCTATAGCTGCCAATATTCACTCATATCATCTTTCATCTCTCATCATTCATCTACCAATGTTTTACCCAACATATTCATAGATATAAAATACATATACAGTTTAAATTATTTAAAACATGTATAAAATTGTTCATCCAACATAGATAGCAAGTATATAGGTTATATGCACACAACACGTAATTTATATAAAATACTCTATATCTATGTGTAAGATGAAAGTAACTATGCACTCACTTGTGAAAGTGATGACTCGAAATTCGAGCAACGCTTCTCTTCTTAACAATATGATTTCCTTCGACGAAACCTAGTATTATTACCACTAGATTTTAGTCTAATCTTTATTGCGACTAATTATTAGTCTAGATTCATCATTAACTCAAAGTCTACTTCATGATCTATCTGATGGGTTTTGAGCAATACATCATTCCTATGGTGTATATGCAAACCCTAATAGCTATTGGATCTAGTTTGTCTAATGAACATGCAATTGAATATCCAAAGCTATAAACCCTAGATCTAGCATACAATTAATCATATTAGCATAAAATAGGGTTTAGATCTGACATTTGATTGTTATATAGCAATAACAATCTAATCCTTGGCTTCAGAAAGCTTAGTGCCTCGAGTGCTGCACCTCTAATGGAGTCACAAACACCACTAAGCAACTTGGATGAAGAGGAGAAGAGAGGAGGCTGCCTAAAACGTCTAGAAACCCTAATCCAAGAGTTCACCACGTTTTTGGTGCATAGAGGGCCTTTATATACATGTGGGCTATTAGGGTTTACAACTAGGAAACCCTAATCTCGGTACTTAAGCCCTAAGCAGCTCATGGACTCCTTTAACATATCCCTTGGAAGAATTCCTTATGGGCTTCCCATAGAATTCGTCCAACCTATATTATTTAGGTAATCCATAGCCCAATTGTAATTATCTTATAATTATATATCTAGTCCCCTAAGTTTAATTAATCTCTTTTAGCCACAAAATTAATTCTTAATATATTATTGGCTAATATTAATTAAACAATATGATTTCTCCTTTAATATATTATTCTTATAATATATTAATAAATAACAATTAAACCTTTCTCTCCTTAATTCATCCTACATATTGCTATGGTGAAGGCAACCCAAAAGGACCATGCTCATAATCGGGTCAAGTACATACCAAAATAGTTATAGACTTAGACACTAATCCAACAGTCTCCCACTTGGATAAGTCTAATAACTATTTTGCATAACTTCAGAACCTGATCAGCAATCGTAGCTTTCAAAAGCTGTTGTCAACTCTGATCTTATCAGATACGCGTGTCCTTTAGATAAGGGATCATACATTCCTCCATTCTCAAGATATCGTATAGACATAAGACATGAATTTTAATCATTCTCTCTATATTGTTTCCCGACTTCCGATTTATGACGACTAACAACAGACTATAATTGAACACATCAACTTAGTCCCGGCTTGGCCAAGCACTTAGGTGTCATCACTAAATCATCGAGGGGCCCACAGATATTGCTTTCATCCCACTTTGGGAAAAAAGGAATGGATAAACCTCAACTCAAATGCTCGCTTGCATTTACTAATCCAATCACACACAACAATAGGTTTTATAACACCAAGTTACTGGTGCGTCTACTAATTATCAATGTGCAACCGACCAACAAATAACAACTCACACGTCTCGATTTCAAAAATATACAACATTATCGACTCACAATCACTCGCAATATAATCCATGAAGCGATTCACGTGAGCGTGGGTTTAATCCAATACTCTAATCTTATCAAAGCACTCATGAACTCTGCAGCAAACTTGTGTTATGTCTAAACTCTTTAGACAATCTACAGACTCTTCATGATAGTCTTCCTTCATACCTACTTCCAACGTATGACCGACCGTGGAGGTTCGAATAACCCAGTTATTCTGGAAGTCAAAACATGCAAACTGAAACACAACAATAATACTTAATCCTATATGGCCCCGAACTGGTGGGAGTAAATAAAGCACTTTTGTTTAAACACCATATTGATTACTCATTATTCATCGTTTACCGTTTCAGAAAATCAAATTATTACTCAAATTACAACAATAGTTGTCCCATGCACAAAGCATGCACACTATGTTTCCTATGGTCCTTACTTTGTGAAATAGATCAATTGAAAAACTTTTACAATGATGCTCATTTCACAATTCCAAATTCTTATCATTAGTGTTAGAACACAAGGTTCTTGCCACTACTAGAATATGCTAGAATCTAACATTTTATGCAACGATCCTTTCGCAAAATCATAGCACAAAAGTCATCAAGACTTGGCCAATGAAATTCCAAAGTACTCTATCGAAAATTGTTACAAGACAATTCCATATACGTGAAGTCTCACATTCAAAGTACATTCCTTTGAACATCCTTCATGTATAAAATTTTCTAATCTAGACATAGACCCTTAATATCCAACTCCCAATACGGAAACATTTCCATATTTTCCATATGACAACTCATTCTTAATAGAATCTATCTATTCATAATAATGTCGATATGTTCCACCCAACACTATACTTCCAACTACTCACAAGCGACCAATCATCAGCAAACTTTGGATCGTCCTTTGATAGTTGTTTAATTATTTTAGTCAAAACCGATTCTAGTCCTTTTTCCCTCTTAATGCGCTAGACATTTGGAAAATTTTAGAATGGTCAAATATTATTGCATTTGCAATCGATCCTATACCCGAAGCGTATGGGACACGATGCATAATGTCTTACATAAAGATATGATACTTTATCAATCTTCTGCCATAATATTTTATGTGTCACGTTCTCACAATTCGAACTATGAAGAGGGATTTCGTAATCATAAACGAAATTTAAGAACACACAATGTATCCTTTGACTAAATTTATTAAAATTTTTCAATCTAAACTTTAGATTTTGAAACGAGGTATAATATTCTCTCCCTTAATTATAGCAAAACAACTTTTCAAACCATGCAACTTTGCAAATTGAATCTTTGTTTTTCTATAATTAATATTGCTAACTTGCAATACTTTCCATAATAACCATACAAGCATAACACTTATGCTCCCACTATCATGATGATTATTATCATATAAGCATAACACTTATGCTCCCACTAGCTTTGACATGTATTCAGAAAACAGTTGAACTTCCAGAAAACAATGCCTATTGAATTTCTGAAGTTCATATTTCTAATACCAAATGCTTCGATAAGCCTTTATCTAAGCTTCTTAAACTTATACACCTTTGCCTCAGATAGCTCATATGTGTGTCTAAACAATTCAGAATTTATATCAATAAGTCCCAAATGTTAGACTAATTGCCAAATCTCACAATTCGAACTATGGAAAGGGATGTCGTAACCATAATCGAATTTGAGAATACAAATTTCACAATTGCTTTCTTCTTAAAATCTCTCTTAGTGAAGCATTTCCTCACAGTCATTTTCATGAAGGAGGGAATCTTATGACACTTAGATTTTATGGTGTATGAGTTCCTATCCATGTAAATTTGCCAAAACCAAGTTTGCCACAAATCCAAACTTATATGGATTGAACTTTCTTGATTTCTAGCCTTATGGTAACACGAGTTCCCACCATGTCTTCCAAGTAGTTTAGCAACTTATCCTTACATATCAATGTACTTTCCATCGATCAAGGCCCTTTGTCTTTATGCATTCAAATGAGAACTCATAGAACTCACATACATAATTAAATCAATTGGAATGGCACAGAAACAAAATAATGTCAACACGATAGGTTGTAAACCTCAAGTCGTATGCTAGTGATGATCGATAAGGTTTATTCTTGAAACGTTTTTCAAGATCATTAAAACTCTCACTGACCTCTTGACATATATGATTCTCTTGTCGGGAAACTTTCCTAGACAAAACAAATATTCAAGAGTTAGTGTAGTTCTTATCAAGACAAAACACTTCACCTAATTGGTCCTAGTTGGTCTTTGTCTTATCCAAGACATCACAACTTACCAATTTCAAATGTACAAGAATAAGAAACTTTCTTATTCTACATTTGATAAGTGTTACAAACCTACTTAAAACTTTTTCACCCAAGTCACAATCTTGACTCTAAGACTTGATATTGGAACGAAGTATGATTGACTTCTTGATTTTAACCATTTCTACAATTCTCGATTCCTCTTCTTAGGAATGCAATTGCACTAAGACTCGCTTAGAGGATCAATTGAGAAATGGTTCTTAATCATTAAGACTTATCATGAAACACAATAAAAGTTACTCTCCCTTCTTCTTAGAATAGAGAAACTTTTATCTTTCTTCCGACTAGATTCTTCTTATTCGTTCTGCTATTGATTGAAACTCTTTTAATCAACTCAGAATTATACTCAATCTTATAATTATAACCATATTTACTAAACTTTAGTAAATCATGATGAATATCTTATCTCTCTTGTGGTGGACTTGATTGATGCACAACATTGTGAACTCGATCTCCTAGTCCTTCACTTGACTCTTTGTCAATGAATTAGTCTTGAATTTCCAATTATAAAGTTTCCCATTCATCACACAATCAATTTGTATGATTCCAAGTTTCTGTCCAATTGAAACTTGGGCGATGAGAAACTCTCCCTATTTGGTAAATTCTTAACATCTCCACAAATAACATAATTAAGAATCAAATCCATTATTGCTAATAAAAGAAACCTTCAAACATCGATTTTTCATACATGCCATTGCAAGGATAAATAAATAAGATAAAATCAAAATTTATTTTATTGCGGAAAAATTTATCCTTACAATGCAATTCAATTGAAAAACTATGTTATTACATATTTCTTAGCAATCTATTCTAACTCCAAGTAGTAGCTCAAGAATCTAATCTTCAAGCAATACGGTCGAAATCCATTTCTTCACGATTAGATTCAGCTCACTTCTTCCCTTAAGCTTCCTCTCTTTTCTTTGATCCTACAAAACATCAAAATGTAATCTTATCACATCATGTATTAAGAATCTAGAATAGGAACTTAAAAGAGTTTCTTAATGGATTTTACCTGAAGTAGAGCCATACGTATTGACTCTCCCATCTCTTAGATCTCTCAGGTAAATAGGGCAGCTTCGTCTCCAATGCCCCTTCTCTTGGCAATAAAATCAAATGGACTCCTTTGGAATGACACAAGGGACTATCTCAGAGTTTACCTTTTCTGGATCTCCAATGTCATCATTTTCAATTTCCATTGAAGTTTGGGAGTTAGATTCACCATACAAATTTGCTTGACCAACGTGCCAAATCATTGCTGATTCAGCAGCTATAAGCAAATAGGTGAGATCAATGAGGGTCACGTCGTGGTCCATCATATAGTACTCTCTAACGAATTCACCATATGACTCAGGAAGTGACTGAAGAACCCAGTCAACAACCAACTCACTTGAAATCTCGACACCCAACATGCTTAACCTATCAATGTGTGACTTCATCTCTAAGACGTGTGCACACACAGGTTTTCCATATTCGTGTTTACTTGCCAAAAGGGCTTGAATGAGCTTGAACTTTTCAAGCCTTTGAACTTGTGGGTCAGGGAGAACAATTGGAGGAGGTGGAGGAAGTGAAGTATGACTCTCATTTCCTTGATCGTATCTCGGAACGTCATCTTCATTTGGAAAGCTTGTTCCAAAGGATTTGGGAAGACCAATGTAAGATTCAGACATCTACAAAACGGGAGAAAATTCAAGTTAAGTTGATTGAGTCCTTAATAAAACACCTAAATGAGTTATTAAGGCTAGGATCCAACACAATATTCTACAACCTAGAAGAGGGATGCCGTAATCTAGTTGCAGAATATTTGAAGGTAGGTAAATGACGATTTACCAATTTCCACCATGAAAAACGAAAAGGAAGTTTAAGTTTTAAATGAATTGAAACTACTAGATCTTTTGAGATTCATTGAACTTTTCAATGGCATGTTTAAATCTCGATTATGCCCTTCTATTTGTGACTGGGATGCCGAGGATCACAAATAAGGTGTGAATAACCATACGGATCACGTGGTGCACTCAATACTACTATCACCTAATCAATGTGCCGGTTAGCCACACACGCTCCATTAATCTATGACAAACATCGAGCCACCCTTCGCTACCAATGTCAACCCCAAATTAGTGTGCCGCTTAACCACACACGCTCCACTAACGTTTGACAAGGGTACGAAGTGTAATTCCATGGATTAACATACAATTTCACATTTTGCCTAAAGTAACTATGATATTGGAATTTGTAAAAGAATTTAGTTACTTTGTACTTCATTATACTTATAATGGAAGGTTTCTGTCCTATCCTACTTGTTCGGCTAACGATTCTCCACTAGTCAAGAGTGCGGTGGGTAAGAGTGGATACCCATTCAATCGCCATTTTATAGGCAATTTTCTTAAACACCCCTTATAGACCAGCTTCGTGAATGAGGCCTACTAATGGTAAGACTGACTTTTACTCATATATATATATATATATATATATATATATATATACACACACACACACACACACACACAATATTAGACTTTTAATGTTACATATATATATATATATATATATATATATATATATATAGTATAGGGTGTATTTAACACTTTTAAAATACTAGGTGGTCTAATTTAATAAATTATACTTTTAATTTAATTAAATGTAAACCAAAACTTTATGTTTTATTAAATCTCTTTTAATTATACACTTTAATTAATTAATAAAAACATAAGGGTGTAATTTGAACTTTTCAAAGTACTAGGGTTTTAGAATTTAACATTACAAAATTAAACTTTTAATTAAATTTTAAATTCCAAAACTTGAGGGCAAGTTTTGAACATTTCAAAACATTATGGTTCAACTATTTAAATTTCAAAACTAAAACTATTAAGGTCAAATTTAAACTATGAAACCTAAAGGGTTAATTTGTATTGAGATTTTTAATGGACTCAAACTAGTGTGAAAATGTTCATTTTCATAGGCTGGTTCGAAATCATTTTGGAAATGATAGGCAGTTTTGTAAATATCGACAAAAATCGTAGAAAAATCGTTTGAACACGTGCGAGTAGTCATTTTAAAGGTATAAACCTGAAATTTTTCATATGAAATAGTTTTGAAAAATATTGAGTCTAAGATAGTGAAAACATTCCGTAAATACACCTTAACTTTTATGTTAAAAGCTGTGAAAACCCATATTTGCAGTTTTTATATATTATGTGTGTTAACAAACACTTTTCACATAATATTTATGTAGATCTACAAGTTAAACTTCATATTTTTTACATATTTTTAGATTTGTGAAATAAACATCACATAATCAAGCATATACACATAGATCTACATACAATGACTTGTATTCACCCCCCAAAAACATGTAAAAAACCAAAAACATGGGGGTATGAAGCTCACCTTTAGGTTTTTGTGATGTAGATGAAGAAGATGATGAAACTTTGAACCTAGCTTGAGTTCTTGATGAGATTCTTGAAAATAGTGGTGTTTTAAATTTTAAGATCCTTTGAAGGAGACTCCTTTGAGGATAACACACACACACCCTCGAAATTTTTGAAGAAAATGAGAGGATGTTCTTGAGCTTTTTGAGGGAAGGATGGGAGGATGTTTTTGAGAGCAAATGAGTAAGAACATGAATTTTGTGTAGTGTGTGTGTGTGTGTGTGTGTGTTCAGCCTTATAGAAGAGGAAGGGAATGAGGGGAAAAGTTTGAGGCATTAATGATACATGTTGATCCATAATCTTAGGGGTGTCAATTTATGACACGACACGACAAAAATACACGAAACGAAACAAAATTGGGATGAAATCAATATTTGAATTCGTGTTCGTGTTTGTGTCGTTTTCGTGTTAAGATTAAAAAACACGATGTCGTGTCGTGTTCGTGTTCATAAATCGACACGAAATTGACATGATTAAGCATGTGGTTGTCGTGTTTTCCATGTTTGTCGTTTGTGTTGTGTTATATATCTTTAAGTATGAACAAAATACACTAATAGTTATGTAATATTATATTTTTCGTGTCGTTTCGTGTTGTCGTAGTTTAATTGGTTCGTTTTCGTGTTAATGAAAAAAAAACACGACATTGTGTCGTGTCCTGTTCGTGTTATTCAAAACCTTGTCGTGTCGTGTCGTGTCAGACAAAAACACGACACGACTGCCCGATTTGACAACCCTACATAATCTCTTGCATGGAAGTATGATGTGTAATTACATGGTTATTTGTTGTACATTAATGAGGTTTCTCCTAAATAATTCACCATCTTCTTTTCTTTTTTTTAAATAGGCTCACTAATCAGCCCAAGGAGTGGCCCAAGAAAAATAGCCCGACTTTCGGTTTGGCCTAATAAGGGTTTCAGCCCATTAGAGCTTAATAAACGGTTTTTGGTTTAAAGGCCCAAAAAAATATAATTTTTTGGCCCACAAGATCAAAAGGGAGAATTATCGGCCCAATAGGACCCAACAAGGAAATATTAGTCCAATAAAGTTTTAGGTTGAGGATTTTTAGGCTAAGGCCCATAGATGATTGGATTTGGATTATTGGATCGAGTTTTTGGGCCTAATTTTTGCCAGTTGTGACACTCCCCCCCCCCCCCCCAAATGGTCTTTACGTGGAAAGCCATGGGCTCCTCCACATGGTCTTACATCCAAGTGTCATGGGCTCCCTCCATGGTCTTTACCTGAAAAGCCAGGGGCTCCCGCACATGGTCTTACATCTAAGTGTCATGGGCTCCCCCCATGACCTTTCATGCAAATATCACATAAACAAATAGCATAGCATATAACATATAACCAACTAACATGCTACATATCGTTGTATAAACTAGTGCATCACATATCATAAAATGGGTCGGCCTTGGTACCTTCGACCCATTGGTATAGTGAGGAGACTCACCTTGAATGCTGAAGCTCGTTGCCTGAACTCCCTAGTTGTTACCCTGACGGTTCTCCCAACTAATAAATACCAATACAAATCCAGTTGGAAACTAAGTTCTAAACCACGAACCATAATCCAATCTTGGGGTAAAATGTCCATTTTACCCATGGTCTAACAAGACCCTAAAACTAAGGCCCAAGCCCAACACCAATAAGGTCCAAACCATAAAATCCATCAAAGCCCATTAGTGGCCCAATTTTCCAAATTCGGCCCAAATTCCTTATTAGGCTTCCCCTTTAGAACCCACTCCACACTTCATAACTCTCTAGGGTCAACTTTGGTCAAATTCAACGTCTAGTCACATTCAAAGTCAACGCTCTGAGTTGACTCAACTCGTTGAGTTTACCTTTCAACTCGTCAGGTTCCCATGACTCACAGAGTCATGAAATCGTGATCTGACTCGTCGAGTTTTCCTCCAACTCGTCGAGTCCCTCCTTATAACATAATCGAGACTTTTCCATACAACTCGTCGAGTTCCCTTGTGGACTCGACGAGTTCCATGAACAAAATCGGGAATATTCGACCGAACTCGTCGAGTTCCTCTATGAACTCGCTGAGTCCCTTGCATTTCTAGACTATACAGCTCTTTCTTCAGATCTAAGGTTCTAGAATATAGATCCATATTGTTTCCATAACCTATTTCTGTAAGTTGACAACTTGATAGTTTTGTATGCCTCAAATGGGCCCAAACTCGAGATATAGCAATCTACTTCCATGAAAATGCCCTTTTCTTGCACAAAAACGAGTTTAAGACCCTTTTATGATTCTAAGGGCCAATTATTACTGGAAAGTGGGAATCCATAACATACAATCCATGGAGGGCATCATTTTTCCCACGATGGGGTCAAAAGACCCATAAATTAAAACTAGAAGAGATCTAAGCTATGAATTTCCAAGTTAAGGACTTTTTACCTCAGAAAGCTGCCAAAGATGGACAAGATCCCAGATCTAATTCTTCTTCTTGAATCCCCAATCTTCTCCTTCTTCCACAATCTTCAAAACACACAAGATTCATTCTAAAAGTAACTCACAAGCTCATCCAAAGCATTAGGGTTTCGTGGATTAGGGTTTGGGGCTTGGAGGATGGAAATGAAGATGATAGGTGGGGACTAAGATGCTTAAATAGGGTGCAAAATCTCGAATTTATGATTTCCCAAACCCAGACCAACTCGTCGAGTTGGTCCTCCCTAACTCGTCAAGTAGGTTTCTCAACCCACGTCCAAACTTATTCCTACTCATTGAGTTATCCCCCTTGGACTCGACGAGTTGACCTTCAATTTGCATATTATCTTTCCTTAATTAGTGTTCCAAATTCCAGGTGTTACAAATCCCCCCCCCCCCACTTAAATTAGACTTCGTCCTCTAAGTCTTCTGCAATTCTCTACTCGGATACTTATTATGCGCCTCGTCTACGGCTCCTGCTATCTGTATCGAATCAACGGGTGCTCCTCATGGGACATAGAAGACACTATGAATTAGTCTGAATTCTCGCAACAATCCTATACAAAAGGACCACTACATTTGGCCTATCGTCTTTCTCCCAGAGTGAAATGCCACTCTTTGGAGGTAAAATCTTGAGATCACTTCAATTATCATAGACCCTGAGCTCAGTGCAGTGGTCATGCATCCTCGACTTCGGTGGTAGCTGGGATACCTACCTTCCATTGGAAGAGCTTTCCTACAATAATAGCTACCATGCGAGTTACGACCGTCCTCCCTTTGAGATGTTATACGGGAGGAAGTGCAAAACCACGATATGTTGGGGTGAGGTTGGATAGAGGGTCATGGGGAGCCCCGAAGTGGTACTCAAGACGACGGAGAGGATACAGTAGGTCAAGAGCAGGCTTCAGACTGCTCAGAGTCGGCAGAAAAGCTACACCGACAGACACCGATCAGACCTGGAGTTCCAGGTCGGGGATAGGGTTCTCCTGAAGGTATCACCTTGGAAAGGTGTCATCCTTTTCAGGAGGTGGGGCAAGTTGGGCCCCAGGTACATTGGTCCTTTCAGGGTTGCAGCTCACGTAGGCAAGGTGGCGTATAGGCTGGATTTCCCAGCCAAGAATAGTCAGATCCACAGTACCTTTCATGTCTCCTAATTGCGGAAGTGCCTGGTTGATGACTCTACGGTGGTACCTCTAGAGGATATTTAGTTGGACGACAACCTGAACTATATCGAGTAACCAGTAGCTATCCTAAACAGGAAGACGAAGGATCTGAGGAACAAGAAGGTCGAGTTAGTAAAGGTGCAATGGCAGAACCGCAAGGGCTCATAATGGACTTGGGAGCCGGAGGACAAGATGAGGGAGCACTACCCCGAGCTATTCCCAAACGCAGCAGACTTTGAGGATGAAGTCTAAAATAAGTCGGGGAGATTTGTAACACTCGGTTCCTGATATGTTTTCTAAATATGAATTTCTCATTTTTGCAAAGGGACTCGACGAGTTGGAGGCCCCAAACTCGTCGAGTAGGAATAGAATTATTGAACGCGGGACTTGAAGTCTTCTCGACGAGTTGAGAGCCTCAACTCGACGAGTAGGGCTGCCAAAGTGAAACCCTAATTTTTAGGGTTTGCACCCTATTTAAACAGTTTAACTGGCCTCAACTACAACCTCCATTACCTCCAAACCTTAGTCACGAAACCCTAACCCATTTTGAGTGTTCTTGAGCCATTGTTGTGTGTTCTTGGTAATTTTTAAGCTTGAAGAGGAAGAGGAAGCTTGGGGGTTCTAGAAGAAACATGTAGATCCATAGTTTGTGCTTCGTTTCCAGTTCATTTGAGGTATAAAGTATGTACCTTGCCTATTTGTTTACTAGATCTCTTCATGGGGTAGTTTAGGGCCATTTGGAGCATATTATGGAACCATTCATGGATGCAAGCATGTTTTGGGGTAATTACTTCAGATCCAAAGTCTTTGAGGGACTCCATGTTTATGGCCATGGGAGTCACATGCATCATATGAACCACTTGTAGAGTCTTTTGAGCTAAATAACCCATGCATGAACGTAAATTTTGTAACTTTACGTGTTATATCGACCCTAGGAGGCCAAATCTATAGTTTGGAAGCCTTGAACCTGACTAGAAACGAATGGACATATTTGGAATTTAGGGGAATCGACGAGTTGGGTCGTGGTCCCCCAACCTTTGTTGTTATTGAGCAAACTGTTGAGTCTAGAAGATGACTCAGCGAGTTGGATGTGTTTATGGATTTGAAGATCAAAGAACTCGATGAGTTAAGAGCAAAATCTCTCAACTTATATGAAGAGGAACTCGACGAGTTCAAGGATGAACTCAGCGAGTTGTGAGTGAAATTCCCCGACTTGTATGAAGGGGAACTCGACGAGTTCGTGGAAGAACTCGACGAGTAGGACCGAGACTCGAGAGTTTTATGGACCCGAAAACTCGACGAGTTCGTGGAAGAACTCGACGAGTAGGACCGAGACTCGAGAGTTTTATGGACCCGGGAACTCGACGAGTTGATGGAACAACTCGGCGGGTTGAGTCAACCAAAAGGTTGACTTGGACCCGAAGGTTGACTTTTGTCACACCCCAAAACCGGAACGGCGGAAACGTTCTGGGGTGGATGACGTCATGTACAGTATCATAACAATACATAATAGTAAACAAGCAACAACATCATCCATTGCATTAATAATATAATTTAATACAAGTGTATTCTGTATAGTTGTAAGATACCAAAAACATGTAATAAAAATAAAGGCAAGTCCTGAGTATGCTCCATCTTCTCAAAAATCCGGTCATTGGTACCTATCTACTGGTGACCTGAGAATACAAGTCATTTTGAAAGAGTGGGTCAACATTTAATGATAGTTTCATTTTTATTACTTCTTTTCATAGTTTATTTTTAGTTAAAACCATCTCATTTTAGTTAATCTTCATGCATATTTTCTCTTTTTGTTATTTTTCTCCTTTACCGGGTGCTTTCTAGTCTTTGGAGCTTATTTGCAGGATTTATCGAAGACTATTTGTTATTGGAGGTTTGGAAGGAGTGCGAGGATATTGGAGGCATGTGATTTGCTTGTGGACTTGAAGTGGTGCGATTGGGCTTGGTGCTTACATAAAGAAGAAATCAATTTGGACTTAATTTGTGAGCAAGGATGATAATGAGGCGACGTGGAATCGAGCTACAAGAAAATTGAAAGAGTATTGGGTCAATCATTAGAAGGCTTTGGAATGTCACAAATGGGCTCTAAAGAGTTATGCATGTGGGCTGAAGTTGAAGAATTGAAGACTTGGCTAGAATGCATGTTAAATGGCCCAAGTCTCACATTCAGCGTGACCCACGCGGTCCGCGCGGACTCATACGCGGTCTGCATGAATTGTGCTGAGCTGATTATGGGTTTAAGTTGTTGACTCTATTTGTTGAAGTTTGGTGGGTGGCTTTTGGTACCTTTTTGAATCGGAAAATCAGCTCCCTTTTGCTGTAGATTGTAGCCATTATTGAAGGGCATCACTTGAAGAACATAAACTATTCTCTCTCAAGAAAGCTTTGGAAGATTTGAAGGATTTTTGGAAGAATAGTGTAATTTATTTCCATCTTGCATCTAAGACAATGTTTGGTACCACTAAACTATATTGTTTTTCTTTTACTTTGGCCGTGCTTGGCTAAACTTTCATTTGGTTGATTAGGGTTTAACCCATGGATGATTATTTGCTTTGAAGACTTATTATTACATTATGTTTGAAGTTTATGGAAATGTTTTCTAGTTAAACATCTTGTTGTGTTTATTTATCTTTGATCATGAGCTTGGATGAATGAATGCTTGTTTTTGTTGACTAATTTCTTGGTTAAGTAATGGACCTTCAAATTAGTAAGCAACAAATGGTTTATATGTTTGTTTCCATTTCATTTAGGCCATGGAAATGTTTCCTCCATAATGATAATGTAAGCATTTGATTATCTTTTGGACTTGGTAACTCTTATAACTTAAAGCTAATTGATTTTCACAAGATTTATGCTTCATTGATTTGGTGACTTCAATTAAGGAAATGTGTTAAGAGCTCCTCTAACCATTTTAATTTCTAAGAAGAGTTGAGGCAATTTGTGCTTATGAATTGCTATAGCCAAGTTAAACTAATTCACAAGTGTTATTCCATTAAGTCTAATGATAAGTCAATCATATCATCCATGAGGTGTACCCAAAAACCAACCAATTTACTTCATTGAATTTAATCCAAAATTTTACTTGTTTACTTGTCATATTTTCATTCTAGCTAGTTTTCATTTTTTCGAACAATCAAAAAGAATTAACCCCCCCCCCCCCCAAATTTTACTTTTAATTTTGTTTTGGAAGTATTTTATAAAGATATTTACATAGAGATTTAAATTGAACCAATCTACGTGGAAACGATCCCTTTACCACTATATACTATTTAGTGTGTAATATTTAGGGTATTTATTTTGTTGGCCTCGACAACCACCAAATTTTGGCGCCGTTGTCGGGGATTGGTTTATTTTTAATCAAGTTGTTTCTCTATGCCCAGATCTCAGTGTACATCTGACTTGATTTATAAACCCAGAAATCGAAAAAGAATTAACCCCCCCCCATTTTACTTTTAATTTTGTTTTGCAAGTATTTTACAAAGAGATTTAAATTGAACCAATCTCCATGGATACGATCCCTTTACCACTATACACTATTTTAGTGTGTAATATTTAGGGTATTTATTTTGTTGGCCTCGACAACCACCATTTAAGCTGGTGAGTTCATAAGTATTTTAGTGGTAATTGTTTGTATGGTTTGATGAAAAGTGTTTGCAAATGTTTGATGTAAAAGTTTGTGAAAGTGTTTGTATGCGTTTGAAATCTCCTAGAAAATCCTATATTTTCTACTAATATGGAAAGCAATCTTCTACCAAGAACCAACTGTTTTGTATGTTTGTTTCTCTTAAAATGATGTAATGTAGTCTTCTACCAAGACCCGACTGTTTTGTATGTTTGTACTTGAAATAGGATGTAATGTGTGTTTTCCCAATGTTTATGACTATCTTTTCTAGAAAGTAGTTTCATTACCTTTTATGTGAGAATATCACTATATAAATGAAATGAGAAAAATGAAAGTGTACAGTAATGTTGTATAAAATACCTACTGAAAACTAATTACCTTAAAACCAATTTGTTAATTAAGTTTTGGATGTGAAGTGGTTATAACCATGCTAAATCGATAAGCAGTTAACAAGACGACCTGCTGGCACTGAAAGTAATTGCGACATTTGTCACCCCTGGCCTTTCGGCCAACTGTAGCGAACAGTCGGGATGCGGGCTTGTCAGTCTCGTATAGATATACACACAATGTCCGCTCTCCCTCCAGGAGACTCTGGTTACAAAACGTGACACAACAAATTTGTTGTTGTGCTATGAAGTAGACTCACATTAAAGTTATCTTGTTCTTGTAAAGGATGTATGTTCCTTTCTGTTCTTGTTATTGTTTGTTTGAACTGACTCATGTATGAACTGACTTTGTAAGTACTGATTTATGTAAGTTTCAATGTTCTAGAAATAGTACGTAGTAATTCTCTAAACTATACCTATTATAGTTTACTAGTAATTTCTGTAGTTTGAATGAATGATCATGAATGTACACCTTTGCTACCCAAAGGCATCGAACTGATTGGTAGTACTTTTTATGTCTACATACATATACATAATATATAAATAATATTTAAAAGACATTCGGACAGATAACCGATACCCTAAGTCCACATCCAAACAAGGAAAAGGAAATAAAGCGAGTTGTTAGTCCTAAGCCTTTTAAACCTTATTTATATAACTATATCTACATAGACATGCTTTTGACAATATCTATAAGTTTAGAAAGGAGTTTTGTGAAATATGAAAAGAGTTTAACATTTGGAAAGTATTAATGACTTGATGTCAGTTTATAAAGTGATTTGAAGCAGTTTGGTTGATAATACATTTGAAATATAAGAAATTCTTTACTTTGTAGTTATAAATCACTTGTGATTGATTATATAACTAACATGTTTTCTACTTGTATCCCCCCCCCCCCTAAAAGCATTTAAAATCATTTAAAAGGTAAGTTAAGGGGTATGAACTCACTTGTAGTGAGTGATGCGAATGTAAGATCGGTATAGGATGCTAAGTGTCAAGTGAAGTCTCGACAACACACGGATCCTATTTAGCATATAATGACACATATATGTATATAATTAGTGTTTATACAAACAATCATGCAGGGAAACCACCTTAAGGACTAGGAGACACTTGAAACTAAGTGTTACAATCACATGTGATTGTATTAAGGGGGTTACAGCCACACATAGGTGTTTACGGCCATGATGTTTACGGTCTAGGGTGTTTACGGCCAATGGAGTTTACGACCGTAAGCTCCTGGAGATCACCCACAAACTGCAATCTTCTAATAGGTTTTATTATATAAATCTATGCTTCAACCTTCTAAAGCATGTCATTTGCTTTCGGTTTTTAGTCTGGGACATTAGACTAACTATTACTTTAGGAAAATATGGGATTTTCCTATATACAAAAAAAACAACTAATAGGAAAATAAGGGATTTTCTTGATTCAACTATCTACATTATTCAATACAAATATTCTCATGCATTTCACACTTTTATAAGAAAATAAGGGATTTTCTTGGAAAACATACACTCAATTTGGAATGGCATACAAATTTTCTAAACCACTTATGAACTCACCAACTTAATTGTTGACACTTTCTCTTTGAAATAACTTGTATTCTCAGGGAACCGCTAAGCAGGTTTGGAAATCAACTTTTGGGGATTAACGCGCTGGAGTTAATTGCTTCTTTTGAAAGATGTTTATGTATTTATCTTTTGAACATGTAATGAATACAATTATGCAAACATTTTTAAAACCTTTATATATGTAGGGTGGTGTGTACTTTCCTTTCTATGAACTGTTATGATACTGAATATGACGTCCTCCGCCCCCGAACGTTTCCGCCGTTCTGGTTTGGGGGTGTGACAGAATGGTATCATAGCATCGTTTATAGTGAATTAAGTATATCAAAACCATTTTTTTGGTATACAACTATAAACTCAACTGGGCTGTGTACTAATGCAGAGAGGAAAGGTTATTGCATATGCCTCGCGACAACTGAAAACGCATGAAGTCAACTACACCACTCATGACATAGAACTTGGAGCAGTGGTCTTCGCCTTGAAAATCTGGAGGCACTACCTATACGGGACCAAGTGCACCATCTTTACAGTCCACAAGAGCCTTTAACACATCTTCGACCAGAAGGAGTTAAACATGAGACAGCGATGTTGGGTTGAATTGCTCAACGACTACGAATGTGAGATTCGCTATCATCCCGGAAAGGCAAACGTCGTGGCCGATGCCCTTAGTCGTAAGGAGTACTCTGGTCGAAGAGTGAAGTCATTAACCATGTCGATCCATTCGCACCTGTCAGCACAAGTCAAGGAGGCTCAAATAGAGGCCTTGAAACCCGAAAACGTGACAGGTGAGACCCTTAGGGGGATGGACAAGAACATAGAAATCAAGAGTGACGGAGTACGCTACCTCATGAACCGAATCTGGACACCCAAGTTTGGTGGGTTCAGAGAGGTAGTTATGAGCGAAGCACACAAGACTCCATACTCCGTGCACCCAGGGTCAGATAAGATGTATCTAGATCTCAAGCAACTCTACTGGTGGCCAAACATGAAAGCAGAGATTCCTACCTATGTGAGCAAGTGTTTGCCTTGCGCCAAGATAAAAATAGAACACCAAAATCCCTCAGGTCTACTCCATCAACCTGAAATACCTGAGTGGAAATGGGAACAGATTTCCATGGACTTCATAACGAAACTGCCCAAAACTCAGGGTGGCCAAGATACTATTTGGGTGATCGTCGACAGACTAACCAAGTCCGCTCATTTCTTACCGATCAAGGAAACTGATAAGATGGAAAAACTATCGAGAACCTACATACGGGAGATCGTACGACTTCATGGAGTGCCGATGTCTATCATCTCAGATAGAGACAGCATATTCACTTCCAGATTCTGGCAATCATTACAAAAATCCATGGGAACAAGGTTGGATATGAGTACATCATACCACCCACAAACTGATGGACAGAGTGAGAGAATGATCCAAACCTTGGAAGACATGTTGCGAGCATGTGTAATCGACTTTGGTAAAGCGTGGGATGTTTACTTACCTTTAGTCGAGTTCTCTTATAACAATAGTTATCATACTAGTATCAAGACTGCTCCATTTGAAGCCCTTTACGGCCGTAAGTGCAGGTCACCTCTGTGCTGGACGGAAGTAGGCGACACGCAGTTGGCAAAAGGTCTAGTCCCTGATAGCACCCTCACTGGCCCGAAGATCATCAGAGAAACAACTAAAAAGATCGTTCAAATACGAGAACGACTGAAATCCTCAAGGGATAGGCAAAAGAGTTATGCCGACAAAAGACGAAAACCCTTGGAATTTCAGATTGGAGACCGTGTACTGCTAAAGGTCTCACCCTGGAAGGGCATGATACGCTTTGGAAAGCGTGGGAAACTAAATCCTCGGTACATTGGACCCTTCGAAATCATTTCAAGAATTGGTCTAGTGGCTTACAAACTCCAACTTCCAATCGAGCTTAACAAAGTACATCCAGTATTCCACGTATCGAACCTGAAAAAGTGTTTGTCCGACGAAACACTAGTACTTCCACTCGATGAAATCGAACTTAACGAAAATCTTAACTTTGTGGAAGAACCCTTCGAGATCATGGATAGGGAAATTAAACGAACTAAGCAGAGTCGAATACGAATAGTAAAGGTTCGCTGGAACGCTAAACGAGGACCTGAATTCACATGGGAACGAGAAGATCAGATGCAACAGAAGTATCCGCATCTTTTCCTCAGCCCCTAAAACTTTTCTTTTGTATTTAATTTCGGGACGAAATTCCCTCTAACGGGGGGATGATGTGACAACCCGATATTTCAACTCTATGTAATGACCTAAAAAGTCAATTATTGTAACCACTTTTGTGATAATGAAATTAACTTCGAAAATAAAATGTCCAAAAGGTTTCTATTTAATTACCTACTGTGATAGATGTCTTTAAACAGTGATCGTACGTAAAAAGAACGCCCGAATCCGACTTTGTATATTGAAGTTATGATTTTTCCAAGTTCGGCTTAACAGCAGGTAGCTAAAAACTCGAATCAGAGATCGAGCGACTTTTGGCCGAAATGACCTAAACGAGAATCGAAGGTCTCGACAATGGTAATTCAGCGGTAAAAAATCTGGCAAAAACCGTCGTCAGATAAAGAAGTTATGAATTTCTAAAGAAATTCTTTAATCACGACACTTAAAAATAAATAAATAAAATAATTTCGAAATTTGCCGACGGAGTCTAAACGAAAGTAGTAGAGCGTAGTCTCACCTACGCGTGGATATAAAGACCATCAAAAACGGAATTCGTATGAAGAAGATATGAATTTTAGAAGTTTATTAATTAAATTAAATATAAATTTAATTATAATTGTTTGGTATTATCCGAAGGGAGTCAACAGATAGGGCCGAAGTACGCCCTGCGTACCCTCGTACGCCCCGCGTACTCAAGGCCTAGGCCTCGGATCGTCCACGTCCCGACCTATGCGAAGCTACCCCTTGTCCTATCCGAAATCCGAGGCAGTCGAGGACTCGGTCATGCATGACGTACGCGTACGCCCCGCGTACCGAGGCGGTTCCAGCCCCTATAAAATGGATGCGAGGGTTCCGAAGAAAGGGCTCCATTTCTCTCCTCTCTTGTGCGTTCTTGCCTCGTTTTCCGTGCCCGTTCTAACCCGAAGCCCCGGTCATTTTTCTCAAGTCCCGAAGGTCGTTTTTACTCCCGAGAATCCCGAGGAAATCCGTTTCCCGAGACGAAATTTTGCCCGGTTTCCATCTCGCTGTCTTCAAACCTTCAGGTGAGTTCATACCCCTACAAACTCACTTTAAATGCTTTTTAAACACTTTTAAGGGGGGAATACAAGTAAACACACGACTAAAATCGTGTGAAACATCGATCTTTTGCTATACTTTTCATATTGTTGTTTTAACTATCTTATGAAGTCATCATCATGCAAACCACCTCACAACACAGCTTTACCCTCTTGGGATACAATATGTTTTATAAATAGAAATAATGTTTTATTTATACGTTTACATACAAATACATCATATCAAGGGTAACATTATTTACTAAATCATTTTATGCATTCAAAGAACTTATGATTTATGTTTTGTCAAAACATTGTGAAAAAGGATAAACTTTGCATACAAAACTACTACTTTAATACAGACTTAGTTGAGAATTCGTGAGACGTGTACATCTTCAAATAATACCTTTTTGCTAAAAGGTACCGCTACAAGTCCTGTCTATAACCAGAGTCTCCCGTTCGGAGAACGTGTCAAATGTGTATAGATCTATACGGGAAGTCATGATCCCGCGCCCTGACTGTTAGCTACAGTCCGTCCTTTGGGGTGACAGTTTGTCATAACGCTACGACGCCTGAAGAACGTCGCTACAGGCATATTATGTTTAGTATGGTTATAAAACTCATCGGATATACAATTATTATAGTACTTCTGATTGATGAATGAGTAGCTATTAAAACTATTCTTCATCTAACAAACTGCAATCTTCTAATAGGTTTTATTATATAAATCTATGCTTCAACCTTCTAAAGCATGTCATTTGCTTTCGGTTTTTAGTCTGGGACATTAGGCTAACTATTACTTTAGGAAAATATGGGATTTTCCTGTATACAAAACAAACAACTAATAGGAAAATAAGGGATTTTCTTGATTCAACTATCTACATTATTCAATACAAATATTCTCATGCATTTCACACTTTTATAAGAAAATAAGGGATTTTCTTGGAAAACATACACTCAATTTGGAATGGCATACAAATTTTCTAAACCACTTATGAACTCACCAACTTAATTGTTGACACTTTCTCTTTGAAATAACTTGTATTCTCAGGGAACCGCTAAGCAGGTTTGGAAATCAACTTTTGGGGATTAACGCGCTGGAGTTAATTACTTCTTTTGAAAGATGTTTATGTATTTATCTTTTGAACATGTAATGAATACAATTATGTAAACATTTTTAAAACCTTTATATATGTTTCTATGAACTGTTATGATACTGAATATGACGTCCTCCGCCCCCGAACGTTTCCGCCGTTCTGGTTTGGGGGTGTGACAGATTGGTATCAGAGCATCGTTTATAGTGAATTAAGTATATCAAAACCATTTTTTTGGTATACAACTATAAACTCAACTGGGCAAAAACACTCTGAGAAGAGTCATACTCTTGAAATTAAATTTATTTAGTTTTTTTTTTAAGCATGCACTCATTTCACACTAATAACAGTTTCATATCGGATCATTTTAGAAGTATTATAAATAAGTTGTGCAGTGCAGGTACGCCTTGGGACATGTAATCAGAACTGGGAAGAATATAGCCTGATCAACTATATTTGTCCGAGAGCCGACTAACGTGTGCCAAGGAGTGTCTGCAGTGGACAACAAATTTAAAACTTATCAAAAGCATATCGTTAAATAATACTAAGGGAGTATTTGAGTATCAACAACCATTAAACTTAAGGGTAAATTTCATGTGCTCTAGCTTATAGTAAATTCTTAAACCTATTCTCGTACAGACTCAATGGCTGGATTCCATCACCCCAATGACCCCTACTACCCCAACCAAGGTAATGGAGGATGGATCGAAGAAGATCCCGAAGAAGACGAAGAACCTATAGAGTTGGATGAAGGAGATGACTCTGGTACAGATTCAGAGCCAGAGGTTATCAATCCACCGGCCCCACAACCTCCCGGCTATGTGAGGAACTTCCAAGGACCCACTCCTGTATGGGGGAGTCACCTTCACCATTGTAGCCAACAACAAAACCTACGCCCTCCCTACGGCATGTGCCGAGACTTCTACGATGTCCGCGGAGGAGGTTCAGCTGATCGGGCACTACCAGTAATGGTGGGCAAGCTAGCCAATCAGTCCTACCAATCCGGAGTACAAGCTAGCCGGATTCGGGATGTCAACGTAGAAGTACAGGTTCACACTTCTGACATCCGTAGGCTGGATAGAATTCAGGACAATGCCCAACTCCAAACCGAGGCATTCCAAGCACAAATGATTGCATCCCTAGCCGAATTAAGGGAACAACAAGCCGCTTTTGATAGGCGTCTAATGGAATCGAAGCAATCGGATGCGGAGTCAAGCTCCAAGCGCAACCTACGTCGCAAGTAGTGCTTGCCAAAATTTCAAATTTTGTTATAAATTAGGACTTTGGATAAGAGTATTATTTTCTTTAAACTTTCTGTAATCGGAAACCTTTAGAAAGGTCAAAAACTTTTGTCTAAACTCGGATGTAACACAACTATATGTTTAATATATAGGGCATATCTCTTTCATATGTTAATTATGTACAGTTCATTCAATTCATAAGTATATCTATTCAAACTCCATTTGTAAATCAAGCTCAAGACCCTGTGTTGGTCAAACCAAATTCTTGAACTATTAAAGAAAGTTAACTCAATATCATTCAACTTTTAACCACCAAAACTTATAATCTCTCATTTTCTTTTGGCAGCGCGATGCCTCCTCATCCAAACCTAAGGCCCAGACCGAGCACGGCGCCACCACCACCTCCACCACCAACGTATGATCCGGCCATGGTCCAGGATGCTATCACAGCAGCAGTAACAGCAGCTCTCTCGCAAATAAACTCCAATGGAAATGGAGGTACAGGAAGCAGCACGAATCATTCCAATCGTGGCACTAGTCATGGTCAAGTAAGAGAATGTACTTACAAGGAGTTCTCCAACTCAAAGCCAAAAACTTATAATGGCATTGGGGGAGTCATTACACTAATGCAATGGTTCGAAAAGACCGAAACAGTCTTCGAGATCTGCTCATGCCTAGAAACAAGCAAGGTTAAGTTCGCTGCTTGCACCTTCATAGATCGAGCCCTCACTTGGTGGAAAAGCCATGTGAATTCTGTGACTCTCACTGTCGCCAACGCCATGAGTTGGGAGGATCTGAAGGTTCTACTACTGGAAGAATACTGCCCAAGGGGTGAAGTGCAAAAGCTTGAGCAAGAGCTCTGGAATCTGAAGATGACTAGGTCTGATCTAGTCGCCTACACAGCTAGGTTCAACGACCTCGCTGCATTGTGCCCTACCATGGTCAACCCAGAATCAAAGAAAGTTGAAAGGTACATTTGGGGGTTGTCACCCCAGATTCAAGGGCATGTCCTAGCTTCCAACCCTATTACCTACAACAGCGCTAAACGCCTGGCTCAGCGACTCATCGACCACGGGGTAAAACAGGGTACCATTGCCGCTACCGCCAATCCATCTAAGGAGGCACAGGGAAAGAGTAGGCCTTGGAACAAGAGAAGGGGACAAACCCTACAGGAGAACCCCAAGAAACAACAAGTAGTAGCGATCCACGCTATTACTGTACCTACCAACACTGCCCCCACAAGCTCATACAATGGGAAACTTCCGAAATGCAACCAATGCAACTTCCACCACCACGGTCTCTGCCGTGACCTCCAATGCACTAGGTGCAATAAAAAGGGGCATACAGCACGCTACTGCAAAGAGCCGACACAACAATCCGCCCCCCTGCTAATACCGGAGTAAGTCGCGTCTGCTTTGAGTGCGGAGACACGGAGCACTACCGCAGGGACTGCCCGAAGGCAACCAACAGGAATACCGACGGAAGGGGCCGAGTATTCGCAATGGGACAAGATGAAGCCGTTGCGGACCCCACTATTGTTATGGGTACGTTTCTTCTCGATAACTCGTATGCATGCATTTTGTTTGATAGTGGAGCGGAGAGAAGTTTTGTGAGTCACGATTTTAAAGGCCTGCTAAAGCCATTACCACAATCATTAAGTGAACCGTTTATAGTAGAAATGGCCAATGGTAAAACCGAAGGCACTAAGGAGATATACTTAAACTGTACCCTAACTCTAAACGATAATCCCTTTCCAATCAACCTCATGCCAGTCTCGATTAAGAGTTTCGATGTCATCATTGGCATGGATTGGCTAAGTTCTCATCATGCTGACATTTTATGTTACGATAAGGCCGTTCGCCTTAATCTGCCAACCGGCGAAACTTTCTTTGTCTTGGGCGACAAACCTAGTACCACTCTTCGTATCATCTCAAACATCCAAGCTCAGAAGTGCCTACGCAAGGAGTATCACGCGTTTCTGGCACATGTCGTGGATGTGAAACGCGAAGTCCAGGACGTCAAGAATGTACCTAACGTATGCGATTTTCCCGATGTTTTTCCCGAGGACCTTCCAGGAATACCACCCGCGAGACAAGTCGAGTTCAGAATCGATCTGGTTCCCGGAGCTACCCCAGTAGCCAAAGCGCCCTATCGGTTAGCCCCGGCGGAGATGCAAGAGCTATCCAGCCAACTGAATGAGCTACTCGGAAAAGGATTCATCAGGCCAAGCTTCTCGCCTTGGGGAGCACCCGTATTATTCGTGAAAAAGAAGGATGGATCATTCCGGATGTGCATCGACTACCGAGGACTCAACAAACTTACCATCAACAACCGTTATCCCTTACCCCGAATCGACAACTTATTCGACCAACTCCAAGGAGCCAACTACTTCTCCAAGATCGATCTGAGGTCAAGATATCACCAGCTGCGAGTCCTAGAGAGTGATGTTCCCAAGACGGCCTTCCGAATGAGATACGGACATCACGAGTTCGTAGTGATACCGTTCGGACTAACCAATGGCCCGGTCGTATTTATGGACCTAATGAATCGGGTATGTCGTCCATTCTTGGATAAATTTGTGATAGTATTCATAGAAGACATACTCATTTATTCAAAGAATAAAGAAGAGCATAGTCAACATCTGAGACAAGTCTTAGAGACGTTACGAACTGAGAGACTCTATGCAAAGTTCTCGAAATGCGAGTTTTGGATTAGAAGGGTGGACTTCCTCGGTCACGTGCTCAGCAAGGAAGGAATCCACGTGAACCCATCAAAAATCAAGGCTATCAAAAATTGGTCTGCACCAACTACACCAACAGAGATTCACCAATTTCTAGGTTTTGCTGGTTATTATCGAAGGTTCATTCAGAACTTCTCCAGCATCGCAAAGCCTCTTACCGCCTTAACTCAAAAAGGGGTGACCTACAACTGGGGAGAAAAACAAGATGCTGCATTTCAAACTCTGAAACATGCCCTTTTCAGTGCGCCCGTTCTTTCTCTTCCAGAGGGGACCGAAGATTTTGTGGTGTATTTCGATGCTTCGAAGCAAGGGCTGGGCTGTGTACTAATGCAGAGAGGAAAGGTTATTGCATATGCCTCGCGACAACTGAAAACGCATGAAGTCAACTACACCACTCATGACCTAGAACTTGGAGCAGTGGTCTTCGCCCTGAAAATCTAGAGGCACTACCTATACGGGACCAAGTGCACCATCTTTACAGACCATAAGAGCCTTCAACACATCTTCGACCAGAAGGAGTTAAACATGAGACAGCGATGTTGGGTTGAATTGCTCAACGACTACGAATGTGAGATTCGCTATCATCCTGGAAAGGCAAACGTCATGGCCGATGCCCTTAGTTGTAAGGAGTACTCTGGTTGAAGAGTGAAGTCATTAACCATGTCGATCCATTCGCACCTGTCAGCACAAGTCAAGGAGGCTCAAATAGAGGCCTTGAAACCCGAAAATGTGACAGGTGAGACCCTTAGGGGGATGGACAAGAACCTAGAAATCAAGAGTGACGGAGTACGCTACCTCATGAACCGAATCTGGACAACCAAGTTTGGTGGGTTCAGAGAGGTAGTTATGAGCGAAGCACACAAGACTCCATACTCCATGCACCCAGGGTCAGATAAGATGTATCTAGATCTCAAGCAACTCTACTGGTGGCCAAACATGAAAGCAGAGATTCCTACCTATGTGAGCAAGTGTTTGACTTGCGCCAAGATAAAAATAGAACACCAAAATCCCTCAGGTCTACTCCATCAACTTGAAATACCTGAGTGGAAATGGGAACAGATTTCCATGGACTTCATAACGAAACTGCCCAAAACTCAGGGTGGCCAAGATACTATTTGGGTGATCGTCGACAGACTAACCAAGTCCGCTCATTTCTTACCGATCAAGGAAACTGATAAGATGGAAAAACTATCGAGAACCTACATCCGGGAGATCATACGACTTCATGGAGTGCCGATGTCTATCATCTCAGATAGAGACAGCAGATTCACTTCCAGATTCTGGCAATCATTGCAAAAATCCATGGGAACAAGGTTGGATATGAGTACAACATACCACCCACAAACTGATGGACAGAGTGAGAGAATGATCCAAACCTTGGAAGACATGTTGCGAGCATGTGTAATCGACTTTGGTAAAGCGTGGGATGTTCACTTACCTTTAGTCGAGTTCTCTTATAACAATAGTTATCATACTAGTATCAAGACTGCTCCATTTGAAGCCCTTTACGGCCGTAAGTGCAGGTCACCTCTGTGCTGGACAGAAGTAGGCGACACGCAGTTGGCAAAAGGTCTAGTCCCTGATAGCACCCTCACTGGCCCGGAGATCATCAGAGAAACGACTAAAAAGATCGTTCAAATACGAGAACGACTGAAATCCTCAAGGGATAGGCAAAAGAGTTATGCCGACAAAAGACGAAAACCCTTGGAATTTCAGATTGGAGACCGTGTACTGCTAAAGGTCTCACCCTGGAAGGGCATGATACGCTTTGGAAAGCGTGAGAAACTAAATCCTCGGTACATTGGACCCTTCAAAATCATTTCAAGAATTGGTCCAGTGGCTTACAAACTCCAACTTCCAATCGAGCTTAACAAAGTACATCCAGTATTCCACGTATCGAACCTGAAAAAGTGTTTGTCCGACGAAACACTAGTAATTCCACTCGATGAAATCGAACTTAACGAAAATCTTAACTTTGTGGAAGAACCCGTCGAGATCATGGATAGGGAAATTAAACGAACTAAGCAGAATCGAATACGAATAATAAAGGTTCGCTGGAACGCTAAGCGAGGACCTGAATTCACGTGGGAACGAGAAGATCAGATGCAACAGAAGTATCTGCATCTTTTCCTCAGCCCCTAAAACTTTTCTTTTGTATTTAATTTCGGGACAAAATTCCCTCTAACGGGGGGATGATGTGACAACCCGATATTTCAACTCTATGTAATGACCTAAAAAGTCAATTATTGTAACCACTTTTGTGATAATGAAATTAACTTCGAAAATAAAATGTCCAAAAAGTTTCTATTTAATTACCTACTGTGATAGATGTCTTTAAACCGTGATCGTACGTAAAAAGAACGCCCAAATCTGACTTCGTATATTGAAGTTATGATTTTTCCAAGTTCGGCTTAACAGCAGATAGCTAAAAACTCGAATCGGAGATCGAGCGACTTTTGGCCGTAATGACCTAAACGAGAATCGAAGGTCTCGACAATGGTAATTCAGCGGTAAAAAGTCTGGCAAAAACCGACGTCAGATAAAGAAGTTATGAATTTCTAAAGAAATTCCTTAATCACGACATTTTAAAAATAAATAAAAAAAATAATTTCGAAATTTGCCGACGGAGTCTAAACGAAAGTTGTAGAGCGTAGTCTCACCTACGCGTGGATATAATGACCATCAAAAACGGAATTCATATGAAGAAGATATGAATTTTAGAAGTTTATTAATTAAATTAAATATAAATTTAATTATAATTGTTTGGTATTATCCGAAGGGAGTCAGCAGATAGGGCCGAAGTACGCCCTGCATACCCTCGTACACCTCGCGTACTCAAGGCCTAGGCCTCGGATCGTCCACGTCCCGACCTATGCGAAGCTACCCCTTGTCCCATCCGAAATCGAGGCAGTCGAGGACTCGGTCATGCATGACGTACGCGTACGCCCCGCGTACCGAGGCGGTTCCAGCCCCTATAAAATGGATGCGAGGGTTCCAAAGAAAGGGCTCCATTTCTCTCCTCTCTTGTGCGTTCTTGCCTCGTTTTCCGTGCCCGTTCTAACCCGAAGCCCCGGTCATTTTTCTCAAGTCCTGAAGGTCGTTTTTACTCCCGAGAATCCCGAGGAAATCCGTTTCCCGAGACGAAATTCTGCCCGGTTTCCATCTCGCTGTCTTCAAACCTTCAGGTGAGTTCATACCCCTACAAACTCACTTTAAATGCTTTTTAAACACTTTTAAGGGGGGAATACAAGTAAACACACGACTAAAATCGTGTGAAACATCGATCTTTTGCTATACTTTTCATATTGTTGTTTTAACTATCTTATGAAGTCATCATCATGCAAACCACCTCACAACACAGCTTTACCCTCTTGGGATACAATATGTTTTATAAATAGAAATAATGTTTTATTTATACGTTTACATACAAATACATCATATCAAGGGTAACATTATTTACTAAATCATTTTATGCATTCAAAGAACTTATGATTTATGTTTTGTCAAAACATTGTGAAAAAGGATAAACTTTGCATACAAAACTACTACTTTAATACAGACTTAGTTGAGAATCCATGAGACGTGTACATCTTCAAATAATACCTTTTTGCTAAAAGGTACCGCTACAAGTCCTGTCTATAACTAGAGTCTCCCGTTCGGAGAACGTGTCAAATGTGTATAGATCTATACGGGAAGTCATGATCCCGCGCCCTGGCTGTTAGCTACAGTCCGTCCTTTGGGGTGACAGTTTGTCATAACGCTACGACGCCTGAAGAACGTCGCTACAGGCATATTATGTTTAGTATGGTTATAAAACTCATCGGATATACAATTATTATAGTACTTCTGATTGATGAATGAGTAGCTATTAAAACTATTATTCATCTAACAAACTGCAATCTTCTAATAGGTTTTATTATATAAATCTATGCTTCAACCTTCTAAAGCATGTCATTTGCTTTCGGTTTTTAGTCTGGGACATTAGGCTAACTATTACTTTAGGAAAATATGGGATTTTCCTGTATACAAAACAAACAACTAATAGGAAAATAAGGGATTTTCTTGATTCAACTATCTACATTATTCAATACAAATATTCTCATGCATTTCACACTTTTATAAGAAAATAAGGGATTTTCTTGGAAAACATACACTCAATTTGGAATGGCATACAAATTTTCTAAACCACTTATGAACTCACCAACTTAATTGTTGACACTCTCTTTGAAATAACTTGTATTCTCAGGGAACCGCTAAGCAGGTTTGGAAATCAACTTTTGGGGATTAACGCGCTGGCGTTAATTACTTCTTTTGAAAGATGTTTATGTATTTATCTTTTGAACATGTAATGAATACAATGATGTAAACATTTTTAAAACCTTTATATATGTAGGGTGGTGTATACTTTCCTTTCTATGAACTGTTATGATACTGAATATGACGTCCTCCGCCCCCGAACGTTTCTGCCGTTCTGGTTTGGGGGTGTGACACTCGGCGAGTAGATCATTAACCTCGCACCCTAAACCCGCTACTACTCGACGAGTAGGGTGGCCAACTCACCGAGTAGGTTTTCAAAAATCCCAAACCGAAATGTTAATATTAATACCTGATAATCAGGGTGTTACAACTCTCCCCCACTTGAATTAGGCTTTGTCCTCGAAGCCTGCTGGTCCAAACAACTCCGGATAGAAACCTTGCATCTCATACTCCGGTTCCCAGGTCCATTCGGAACCCTTTCGGTGTTGCCATTGCACCTTTACCAACTTCACCTCTTTATTACGGAGCTTCTTCGTCTTCCTGTCTAGGATCGCAACTGGTTCCTCAACATAATTCATACTTCCATCCAACTGAATGTCGACCAATGATATGACTGAAGATTCGTCGGCAACACACTTCCGGAGCTGAGACACATGGAAGGTGTTGTGAATCCGACTAAGCTCCTCCGATAGCTCTAAACGATATGCCACCTTGCCCACCCGGGCTATGATCCTGAACGGACCTATGAACCGAGGTCCCAATTTTCCCCTCTTGCGGAACCGGATAATCCATTTCCAAGGTGACACCTTTAGTAAGACAAAGTCTCCTTCCTGAAATTCGAGGTTTGTCTGCCGTCGGTCCGTATAACTCTTCTGGCGACTCTGTGCGACTCGCAATCAGTCACGCACCTGCTGAATCAGTCCGGTGGTCTCAAGTACCACCTTCGTGCTCCCCAACACTCGATGTCCAACCTCATCCTAGCACACTGGAGTCCTGCACCTCCGTCCATATAACATCTCAAATGGTGCTCAATCGATACTGGCATGATAACCGTTATTGTACGAAAACTCTGCTAGTGGGAGGTACGTATCCCAACTCCCTCCGAAATCCAGCACATATGCCTGCAACATATCCTCCAGCGTATGGATTGTCCTCTCACTTTGGCCGTTGGTATGGGGGTGATATGCCGTACTAAAATGCAGCTGAGTACCCAGTTCCTCATAAACTTCTTCCAAAACCTGGATGTAAACCGAACATCCATATCTGAAACCACTGATTCCGGCACTCCGTGCCTAGCCACCACCTCTCGAACATAAATGTCCGCCAACTTCTCTGCAGATATATTCTCGGAGATCGGAATGAAGTGAGCACTCTTCGTCAGTCTATCCACGATCACCCATATGGCGTTGACTCCCCTCGCTGTCCGCGGTAGCTTCATGATGAAGTCCATAGTGATCTCTTCCCACTTCCACATGGGAATGTGTAACACCCCAAAAATACGAGCCAAAAATTTCATTTTTAAAACATATTCTTAGCGAACCTTAGGAATAAAACGTTCACTGATCATATCATTTCATAAAAGTTATTGCATGTGTTGAAAAACATTTCATAAAAACATAATAAAGTCAGAGTACAAATTCCCAGGAGGATCTCATAATGCGGAATACAAGACATGTGTGTGATGGGCCGTTACCGCACCAGCTCCTTCCCCTTCGAAGAAGAGGTACCTGAAACCAAAACTAAAAACTGTAAGCACGAAGCTTAGTGAGTTCCCCCAACGTACCACATACCGCACAATCACATAACATACATACTGCCAGGCGTTTCTGGGGTGCCCGACCTACCCGGTACGGCCTTTCTGGGTGACAACCTACCCGTGTCAAGCCATTCTGGGGTGCTGACTACCCATGTCAAGCCATTCTGGGGTGCTGACTACCCTTCGGTCCTAACGACCGAACCTCGGGGACTATTTCACCCCCTACTACTACTACTACTACCATCACATATCATAACATAACCGATTATCAGACATACCTGGGGTGTCTGAACTATCCTTCAGTCCTAACAACCGAACTCGGGGACTGCTCCCCTCCTACTACCTCTAACTCATATAACTGATCATGCTAGCACAAAACATAACATCACATACTGTCAGACGTATCTGGGGTGTTTGACTACCCTCCGGTCCTAACAACCGAACTCTACTACTATCACATATAACATATCATGCTAGCATATAACGTATCAGGTACTAGCAAACCTAGATGATATCACAGAGACAATCATCTATCATACGTCTCCTACTGGTGGGCCGGCATTATGGCCTTAGACCCACCACTACTGGAAGGTAACTCACCTCGTGATGCTGACTGCTGAACTCCCGAATGAAAAATCCCTGACTGCTGCCCCGACTACTTCCCAGCTAAAAATGGGAAATAAATACTAAATCAGAATAGGGATTCCTCTATGGGTAAAATAACCATTTTACCCCTACTATGGTGTGGGGCACAGCATGGCCCAAAACCTCAATTCCTTCTAAATCCATTTATGACCCCACTATAGGCCCACTAATGGCCCAATTTGCTATATTGGGCCTCAAACCCTTTTTATTGGGCCTTAACCAAGCCCAATACTAAGTCTTTGGTCCTTAGCAACTGATTTCTGATGGGCCATAAAGGCCCAAGGACCCTAAGCCTGAAGCCCAGCCCACACCGAGGCCCAACACTCGAAGCCCAAAACTGGTAACGTACGCGGGGCGTACCCCAAGGTACGCTGAGCGTACTGGCTGCTGGCTTGTATGCGGCGCGTACTTCCTTGTACGCCCAGTGTACAACTCTGTTAAGCCAACATCTCGTTAAGTGCTTAATAGTTCGATCCAGAAGCTACAAATCCAGATCCTAAGCTTATTCCATGCCTTAAGCCATAAAGTTGCTTACTTGATGGCTTACAAGTCTCATAAAGGCTCAAACTTCCACAAATAACATTCTACTCTCATAAAACCAACTAGATCTCATGCATGGTTCCATATAAGCCACAAAGATCGAAACATTACTGCTATGGGGACACTTGAGCTTCAAGGATAGCAATCCCAAGCTCTAAAAACGAAGTTGCAAGATAAAGGTCTTTCCTTTAGACCTAAAAGGTCCAAACTTCCAAAACTCCTAGATAAAGGTCTTTCCTTTGGACCTAAAGGTCTTTCCTAATGACACGTTGACCAACTTCACCCCAACATATCGGGGTCCTGCACCTTTGTCCGTACAACATCTCGAATGGGGAACGGTCAATACTCGCGTGGTAGTTGTTGTTGTACGAGAACTCAGCCAAGGGAAGATAGGTATCCCAACTACCACCGAAGTCTAGCACGCATGCCCACAACATATCCTCCAACGTCTGGATGGTCCGCTCGCTCTGACCATCCGTTTGCGGGTGAAAGGCGGTTCTAAAATGCAGACGAGTGCCCAACTCATCATGAAACCTCTTCCAAAATTTGGATGTGAACCGCACATCTCGGTCCGATATCACTGACACTGGCACCCCGTGCCGCGCCACTATCTCCCTGATATAGATATCGGCCAACTTTTCGGCCGAGATACTCTCCTGGATCGGAATTAAATGGGCACTCTTAGTCAATCGATCCACGATGACCCAAATCGAATCTACTCCCCGCGCAGTCCTGGGAAGCTTTGTGATAAAATCCATCGTAATATCTTCCCATTTCCACAACGGGATCTCCAACGGCTGCATCTTTCCGTGTGGTCTCTGATGCTCGGCCTTGACCTTCCTGCAGGTCAAACACCGCTCGACGTACCATGCCACATCTCGCTTCATGCAGGGCCACCAATAGCCTAGACGAAGATCTCGATACATCTTCGTCGCCCCTGGATGAATAGAGAATCGGGATTTGTGCGCCTCCTCCATCAAGATCTGACGCACTCCTCCGTGATACGGCACCCACACCCTACGGTGTAGTGTCAACAGCCCTCGGCTATCATAATCGAAGGAGGTGACTTGACCCACTATTCGCTCACTCTTTCGATGTTCCTCCTTCATAGCCTCCTGCCGAGCTTCCCGAATATGCTCTAACAGTGGAGTCACCACCGTCATCCTCATACACACATCCCTGATCGGTGCCGCCTTACGGGTAAGTGCATCGGCCACCACGTTGGCCTTCGTCGGGTGATAAAGGATCTCGCAATCATAATCCTTCACCACGTCCAACCACCGACGCTGCCTCATGTTCAGATTCGGCTTATCCATGAGGTACCTCAAAATCTTGTGGTCCGTGTAAATGGTACATCGAACCCCGTAAAGGTAATGTCGCCAAATCTTGAGGGCAAAGACCACCGCCCCCAACTCTAAATCATGCGTCGGGTAGTTCGCCTCGTGAGGCTTCAGCTGCCTCGAGGCATAAGCAGTGACATGTCCCCTCTGCATCAAAACTGCGCCTAAGCCCGAGATAGACGCATCACAGTATACTACAAAATCCTCTATCCCCTCGGGTAGGGCTAAGATTCGCCTCGCACAATCTCTGCCTCAGAATCTCAAATGTTGCATACTGCTAAGGCCCCCATCGAAAGACCATGACTTTCCTAGTCAGCTGTGTCAGGGGTACGACTATCTTGGAGAAATCCTAGGAAACTCCGAATCTCGGATGGAGACTTCGGAACCTCCCATTTCATCAAGGCCTCCACCTTGGCCGGGTCTACTGAAATCCCGTTCTGATTGACGAGGTGCCCAAGAAACTGAACATCGCGCAACCAAAACTCACATTTGGAGAACTTGGCGTACAAACTCTCCCTCCTCAAGGTCTCCAAAACCTATCTCAGATGCTCCTCGTGCTCCTCCTGTGTCTTGGAATAAACTAAGATGTCATCAATGAAAACTATCACAGACTGATCCAGCATCGGTCTACACACGCGGTTCATGAGGTCCATGAACGCGGCAGGAGCATTGGTGAGCCCAAACGGCATCACCATGAACTCATAATGGCCATAACGCGTCCGAAACGCGGTCTTCTGTACATCCTCCTCTCTGACCCTCATATGATGATAACCTGAACGCAAATCGATCTTGGAGAACCAAGATGCTCCCTGTAACTGATCAAAGAGGTCATTAATCCTCGGGGGTGAGTAACGGTTTTTCACTGTTACCTTATTTAGCTCCCGGTAATCTATACACATCCGATGCGACCCGTCCTTCTTCACAAACAGGATCGAGGCTCCCCAGGGTGAACTGCGTGGTCGAATAAATCCCTTGTCTAGCAGCTCCTACAGCTGCGTAGACAACTCCTGCATCTCGGGAGGAGCCAACCGATAGGGTGCCTTGGCTATCGGAGTCGCACCAGGAACTAGGTCGATGCTGAACTCTACCTGACGCTCCGGAGGTATTCCAGGAAGCTCCTCCGGGAACACATCAGCGTAGTCTCGCACCACTGGAACCTCTTTCGTCGTCGTCTTACCCGCATCCCGGGTATCCACAACATACGCGACATATCCCGCACAACCCTGCTGAAGGTAGCGCCTAACTCTCGCTGCTGAACATATTATGGGTCCACGTTGTGGCCTCTTGTCGTGGATCACCAACTCTCCCCCATTTGGGGTCCTGATCCGCACTAGCTGCTGTGTGCAATCTATCACCGCCCCATTAGGGCTTAACCAATCCATGCCTATAATCACCTTGTTCCCCCGCAATGGGATGGGAACCAAATCCACCAAGTAGCGCTCCTCAAATAACCTTAGGACACAATCCCTGAATACTGCTGACGCTCGCACCGATCAATCATCGGCAATCTCTACCTCTAAAGGGCAATCCAACATGCCCGAAGACTCAGTAAACCTCTTGCTAAGCGCGAGGGAAACAAATGATCGGGTGGCACCCGAGTCAAACAACACCTGAACAGGGATACCGTTCACATGGAATGACCCTAACGCATATACACAGATTACAGATCAATATCATAACATCATAAAAATAAGATAGGAGGAAAGAATCATACCCGTCACCACATCGGGTGCGGCGCGAGCCTCCTCGGTAGTCAGCTGAAATGCCCGGCTCCTCACCACTGGAGCCTCTGCCTTGACCTGCCGGCCATCTGTAATCCACAGGGTAGCTGGAGTTGGCGCCTTAGCCGGCACTGATGCTGTCAACTAGGGGCAATTGGCCTTCTTGTGGCCCTTCTGGTTGCAGTGGAAACACAGCAACTCCGATGTCTGAATCGCAGGTGCAGGGGCGGTACAATCCCTGCTGAAATGCCCCGTCTTGCCGCACTTATAGCAGCCCGACGATCCCAGTCTACATGCCCCCTCATGAGGCCTGCCGCATTTCCTGCAGCGGCTCGGTCCTGACTGGCCTTTCGGCCTACCATCTGATCCCTTGGGCTTCTTCCCCAAAGCCCCTCCTGTCTGTCCCTCCTCTGTCTTCCTCTTCCGAATGTGCTCCAGATCTATCTCCCTCTCCCTTGCCCTGGCAATCATAGAGTCCAAGGTACGGCAAGCTGAAAAACTGACATGCTCTCGAATATCATCTCGGAGCATGTCATGGTAGCAGGTCCTCCTCATATCCTCATCACCCGCGTACTGGGGCACCAGCAGCGCCCTCTCCCGGAACTTGGCGGTGATCTCCGCCACAGTCTCTGTTGTCTGTCTCATATCCAAGAACTCCCTGGGCAGCTGCTGAAGCTCGACAGCCGACACGAACTCTGCCCTGAACCTGGTCGCGAAGTCCGACCAAGTCATAGCCTCGACAGCTGAGGCTCCCAACGAGTCACCCACGGACTCCCATCAATCCCTAGCTCGATCTCGTAAACACCCTGCTGCAAACCTCACCTTCGACCCCTCAGGGCAGAAGCTAATCATCTGTGCAGACTCAATGTCTGCAATCCATCGTCTGGCAGCTATGGGGTCCTTCACCCTGTGAAAATCCGGTGCGCCACTGCCCCTGAAGTCCTTGAAAGACAGTGTGCGAGATCCTGACTAGCCAGATGCCATGTCGCTCCTGAATGCCTTGAGGCGATCCTCCATAAACTCCAATATCCCTTCCTTGATCGACCCGAAGATGATGGGGGTCGACTCAAGGATGCCTCTGGTGATCTCTGACGAGATGAACTCGCATAGCCCCTCATCTACTGGCTCGGAACCTGATCCCGAACCCGATCCCTCTCCTGAACTGCCAACTGCTGGCCTCGAGCGTAGTACCACCATTCTGAAATACATGAATAATAATGGTTAGCGGTACTGATACCTCTGGAGGGATCACACCTACTACAAGTTCCCTAGTCTTATCTTGGCCTTCCTCAGTTCGGGTACAGATCCTCTGCTCTCAATAGTATGGGCCCATACTACCTTCCATATCTATCTGTACCTTCTCCAAGGACTGCCTTGACTCCACCAGGTCCCTTTCACTACCGTCGATCACTACTATACTCATCCTAGGCTTCCCCAGGAAAATCTCTAACTCCACCCTACTCGGTCCTCAGCTGCTGAAGGCCTCCTTGTAATGCCAATTAGTCATTACCTGAATGCCATCACATGTGGTGAGGTTCAGATAATCCTTTGAGTAACAGACTCGACTCTACACGGTTAGACTCCGACAAAAGCCGCGCAGTAAGGCCAAATCCAACACTCTAAGATTATTCAATCCTGATCACATGTGACGTGACGTATTCATATAATGTCTAACTCCCATCACTCAGAGTCCCACGAAGCACAAAGCAAGCAACATTCAGACAAAAGGAAACAATCTCAAGCAAATCCGTCCTTATAGAGAAAAGCTGCACTAGCATACAATGCCAAACTCATACTATCACGCATAACCCTAATAGGCTATCCTACTGCTGTCTACTCAATTCTAACATGCAATTTTCATACACTGAAGCACATAAAGCTGGCACATAAGGCATCACTCCTAGATCCTTAGTCATATTCTAGCATGCTGTTCTACATAACATAAGCTGGTATGGGTACTTTTGGGGAATACTTACTTGAGCTCGGCCGGTCGCGCACATCACACACTTTGTTCTTTCTTAAAACCCTTTACTTAGCCTTTTAGAAAACATTTTCTTCTTTAAAATCTTTTAATCCCTCGATTTGAGTTCAGACACCCTTGAAGGTGTGTTCGAATCCCTCAAACCAGGGCTCTGATACCAACTTGTAACACCCCAAAAATACGAGCCAAAAAATTCATTTTAAAAACATATTCTTAGCGAACCTTAGGAATAAAACGTTCACTGATCATATCATTTCATAAAAGTTATCGCATGTGTTGAAAAACATTTCATAAAACCATAATAAAGTCAGAGTACAAATTCCCAGGAGGATCTCATAATGCGGAATACAAGACATGTGTGTGATGGGCCGCTACCCAGTCTTGAAATCGATGCATCACAGTATACCACGAACTCGTCCAATCCCTCGGGCAATACTAGGATCGGAGCCTCACATAACTTCTGCCTTAGGGTCTCAAAAGCCCTCTACTGATCCTCACTCCATCGAAAGGCCACATTCTTCTTGGTTAAACGGGTCGATGACACTGCAGTCTTGGAGAAATCTTGGATAAATCTCCGATAATAACCCGCTAAGCCCAAGAAGCTACGAATCTCCGAGGCATTCCTCGGTACTTTCCATCGCATCACAACCTCCACCTTTGTTGGGTCAACCGAAATACCCTCTTGATTAATGACATGACCCAAAAACTGTACTTCCCGCAACCAAAAGTCACACTTGGAGAACTTCGCATATAGCTTCTCCGTCCTCAAGGTCTCCAATACCTCTCTAAAATGTTGCTCATGTTGTTCCCTGGTCTTGGAGTAGACCAGGATATCATCAATAAAAACAATCACCGACTGATCCAACATTGGCATGCACACCCGGTTCATGAGATCCATGAACGCGGCTGGAGCATTGGTGAGCCCGAATGGCGTCACCACGAACTCGTAATGCCCATAACGAGTCCTGAAAGCTATCTTCGGTATATCCTCATCCCGAATCCTCATCTGATGATACCCTGACCGAAGATCAATCTTAGAGAACCACGATGCTCCCTGAAGCTGATCAACAGGTCGTCAATCCTAGGCAAAGGATAACGGTTCTTCACCGTCAGCTTATTCAGCTCTCTATAATCGATGTACATCCTGTGCGACCCGTCCTTCTTTTTCACGAAAAGGATCGGAGCTCCCCACGGAGAACTACTCGGACGGATGAACCCTCGGTCTAGTAGCTCTTGAAGCTGTGCAGATAATTCTTGCATCTCCGGTGGCGCCAACCGATATGGTGCCTTTGCTATCGGGGCGGCCCCGGGTACCAGGTCAATACGAAACTCCACCTGCCTCTCTAGGGGCACTCCGGGTAATTCTTCGGGAAAAACGTCCCAAAAATCCCGCACCACTGGTACACTATCGATATCTGTCGCTGCTTCCTCTCGCGTATCTGAAACATAGGCCAAAAATCCTATGCAGCCCTGTTGCAGAAACCTCCTCGCCCTCGCAGCTGAACAGAGGGTCGGACCCTGCGTGGTCCTCTCGCCGTGGATAACCATTTCTCCCCCCTTGAGGTTCAAACCCGGACTAGCTGCCGCTCACAATCGATCATGGCCCTATTGGCCCCCAGCCAGTCCATCCCAATAATCACCTTCAATCCTCGCAATGGTATGGGAACCAAATCAACGCGAAACCTTTCGCCGTGCACATTCAGGACGCAGTCCTGACACACCCTTGCAACACTCACTGTGTGATCATCTGCAATCTCCACCTCGAGCGGGGTATCCAGAGTCCCCAGTGCGTCTCGGAATTTCTTGTTAAGCGCAAGAGACACAAAAGATTAGGTAGCCCCCGAATCGAATAAGACATGAGTCGTCATACCATTGACCAGAAAGGTCCCTATACAAGGCATAATAAGCATACATACAAACATTTACCATAAAAGAGACAGAAGATAAAGAACACATACCAGCCACAACGTCTGGTGCGGCCCGAGCCTCCTCGGTAGTCAGCTAGAATGCGCGACTCTTCACCGCTGGAGCTTCCGCCTTAGGGCGGCCATCAGTAATCCTCATAGTGGCGGGCGCGGGCGCTGCCACAGATCCTCCTCCTCCTCCTTGCAACCTTGGACAATCGGCCTTTTTATGGTCTGTCTGGTTGCAATGAAAACATATCAAGCCCTTCTTGGGGTAATCCTTACTTAAGTGACCCTGCTGGCCACATGAGTAGCATCCCGACATCCCGGTCGTCTGGCAAGCCCCACTATGAAATCTCCCGCACTTGGCGCACCGGCCCCGGCCCTGTTGACCCTTACTCGAAGAATCGGAGGTCTTAGGCTTCTTACCCTGAGTCCCCGCTATCTGAACCTGCTCAGTCTTCTGCTTCGTGCGGGACTCCAACTCCATCTCCCTCTCACGGGCCTTATCAACCATCTCATTCAGGGTTTTGAACCCTGTAAAGCTCACAAATTCTCATATATCCTCTCTCAACATAGAGTGATATCGGGTCCTCCTCATGTCCTCATCTGCCGCATACTGAGGGATCAACAAAGCTCGCTCTTGAAACTTGGCGATGATCTCCGCCACAGTCTCAGTAGTCTACTGTAACTCATGAAACTCACTCACCATCCGTTGCACCTCAATAGGTGGTGCAAACTCCTGATCGAATCGTCGAACAAACTCGTCCCATGACATGTCAGCCACACCAGCTGCTCCCACCTGACTAGTAGTCTCGCCCCACCAATCTCGGGCCCTATCTGTCAGCATACAGGAAGCAAATCCAACCTTTGCCTCCTCCGAGAAAGAACTCGTGCGTTGGGCATTCTCGATGTCCGCCACCCAGCATCTGCTCACAATGGGGTCCCTGACCCCTAAAAACTCCGGAGCTCCACATGCCTTGAACTCCCTAAACGAGGGGGTTTGAGCTCCACCTTGGCCCGCAGAAATATCGGCCCTGAATGCTCTAAGCCTCTCTTCCATGATCTCCATCATGCCCTCCTTGACTGTCCCAAAGATGAATGGCGTAGCATCAAGGATACCCCTCGTAACCTCAGCCGCAATCAACTCATGCAACCTCTTATCGATACCATCAGTAGGGCCGCCTGACCCAGCCTCGGATCCCGATCCCGATCCTGATCCCAATCGCGTAACCACCATGCTGGACTGACATTTCATAAAACATAATGACCAGGTTACCCATAACGAGGTTACTTCCACACCTTTTTCCTTTGGAATTCCCAGGTAGAACATGGGTTTGGGTACGGGTCCCGTGCTTCCAGTAGTACGGGCCCAATACTACCTTCCACACCTATTCGTACCTTACCCCGCTGCTTTACCTGGTACTTCCAAAGCTATCCACACAAACCATGACCCACAACCCTCGCATGGATCAAACCCGGACACCCTATGGTTGTCCTACTCATAACAGTCAGACCAATCACTACAGGTTGTTGTTAGGCGTGCAAATTATACACAGAAAGGACCAATAGACTAAATCAATCATCCTGGGGCTATAAGCTCCTAACCGTATATAATTTTAAAATATACACTTGGCAATTTCATATAATTGACAAAGTTCACTATCATATAACATGGCTATTCAACTTAGGAAACTACTTACTTGGCTCGGCTGATCACGCGCATTGCACTGATGCACTCTCCTCTTTTTGGCTTAAAATCCTTTTTAAGTTTCTTTTGAAAACATTTTACCACTTCCTTAGTTTGAGTCCCGACACACCCGAGAATGTGCCCGAATCCCTCAAACCAAGGCTCTGATACCAACTTGCAACGACCCAATTTTACCAAGAAAATTTTTCATTTTTAATTAATCAAACAATTCCCAAAATCCATAAATTTCCAAACCATTTGTTTTCCAATTCACAATTATTACAAATTTATTGTACTTTTGAAACATCAGAGAGTCCCAATACACAAAAAGAGAGGTAGAGTGCACACCGCGTCATCACGCCTTGCCTTTGCCCTTAGGCTCTGAAGTACCTGAAACAATCAACAACCTATAAGCGAAATGCTTAGTGAGTTTCCCAGCGCGTACCACATACACACAAACCACATATCATATATCCTGTTAGCTATAAAAGCTACACACATATCACGTAAGCCATGCATACATGAAAACTGTGAGATTGCCATGGGCTACCCCACATGGTCTTTACCTAGGACTACCATGGGATCCCCCACGTGGCCTTACATCCAATGCCATAGGCTACCCCACATGGTCTTCACCTAGGACTGCCATGGGCTACTCCACATGGTCTTACATCCAATGCCACGGGCTTCCCCCGGGGTCTTCATACAAAACAGGCAATCGCATAAAAAAAACACAGAATGTCTAACACATATAACATAATCACATAATGGGCCGGCCTTGGTGCCTTAGACCCATAGGTATGGTGAGACACTCACCTGTCATGAATGTTGAACTGACACTTTACGACCAAATGTACCCCACGGGCTGCTCCATGCAACTGCCTAAAAATGTCATACAATATCCAGTCATTTCCCCAAAGTCCATCTTGGTCAACCGCAACCCAGATCAAGTCAACGGTCCCTGTTGACCCTAACTCGCCGAGTACAACTCGTGACTCGCCGAGTTTCCCGAGATAACATCTACTCGCCGAGTCATTAAGGTGACTCGTCGATTTCATGTGGTCTAGATCAATAATCTAAGGTCGTTTGTCGAGTTTCCTTGCTTGCCACTCGACACGTCTACGAACATCCAACCATTGGGGAAATCTTACTCGACTCGCCGAGTTGTTCCTTCAACTCGTCGAGTTCTAGTTAATCTCCATCTGGCTCGCCGAGTTGTTCATCCAACTCATCGAGTTCATAGCAATATTCATCGGGCTCGCCGAGTTGTTCGTCCAACTCGTCGAGTCCATGCCTGCCTTCATATGACTTGCCGAGTCTCCCCCTGTGACTCGCCGAGTCCTAACAGATCTCAAGCCATACAGACCCTTTTTGAGCCATGCAATGCTTCCAAACTACAGATCTAGGCTCCTGAGGCATGCTTTCCACGTAAAGTTGCAAACTTTACGTGCATGCAAGGCTTTAAGGCCCTAAAATGGCAAGTCTAAGCTTGGAATGGAGTCATACACTTGAGGGAAGGCACATGCTAAGCTCAACTGATAACTTTATGCATCTTAAGGCCAAAAGGGGGTTCAGATCTGAAGTTACAAATTCAGATCTTGGCTTAAACACAAAAACCCTTTCTTAGAATCCATCCACAAGAGGGTTTTGGGTGGAAATGAGCCAAGAGACAGCTTAATACCTTCAGCAAGTACACCACAGAAGTAGATCTTGAATCCCCACGAGTCCCTTGCTCCTTCTAGCTTGATTCCTCAAGTGATTCCTTCACCAAATCCCTCCTTCAAGCTTTAAAACCACCAAGAAGTACACTCACACTCGAATCAGGGTTTTAGGGAGGTATAGAGCTTTAAAGGGGAGGCCAAGGGAGGCTAATGACCCTTTAAATAGGGTGCAAGGCCCTGGAATCTAGGGTTTCATCTGCCAGCATCTACTCGTCGAGTACCATAATGGACTCGGCGAGTAGATCATTAACCTCGCGCCCCAAACCCGCTACTACTCGACGAGTAGGGTGGCCAACTCGCCGAGTAGGTTTTCAAAAATCCCAAACCGAAATGTTAATATTAATACCTGATGATCAGGGTGTTACAGTAAACGCCTTGTGATGGAGTTTATGGCTTGAATGATGTACAGTGAACTCAAGCAGATACTTCCTAACACTCATTCCTTGGATGTACTAGGCTTAGAACACTCAAACAGATCCTTAACAAAGCTAAAAGATAGCAGAAACAAGTCTGACTTTTGATTGAATTGGATGGCTTTACAAGATAGAAATTTCGGGTTGTCACAACTTTGACCAGAATGTTGACCTTCGACTTTAACCTTTGACCAGAGTTGAGCCTTAAAGGGGTTATAAGTATGGAAGGGTATTTAAAGGTGATTGTTATGTGTAGGAGTTTGAGAGGAGTTGATCCCAACACCGAGGACAGTTCAACTACTTCACAACATTGAGGTGAGTTACCTTCCAGTAGAAATAGGTCGAAGGAACCAATGTTGGTCCACCAGTAGTTGATTATAGTAGAGATGATCGTCTTTGTTATAATTGTCTGGTATGCCACTATCTATTATGTGTTACTTGCTAGTATGTTATGTTTTATGTGATAGTGGTAGGAGGGGTAGGATAGACCTTTGTAAGGACCGACAGGGTAGGTCGGGCACCCATATATGCCTGAAAATATATAATGTTATGTTATTATGTGGTAGTAGTAGGGGGTGAAATAGTCCTCGTAACCGGTTGAAATAAACTGCAGGGTAGGTCGGACACCCAAATATGTCTGGCAGGGTAGGTCGAGCACCCAGATATGCTTGACAAGGGGTAGGTCGGGCATTCGGTATGTCTGACAAGGGTAGGTTGAGCACCCAGATATGCTCAGCAGGGTAGGTCAGGCTCCTAGATATGCCTGGCAGTATGTTTATTGTATGATATGTGGTATAATGGGGAAACTCACTAAGCTTCGTGATTACGGTTTTCAGTTTTGGTTTCAGGTACTTCTTCCGCGAAGGGAAAGGAGCCGACGCGGTACCAGCGCATCATACACATGATGTTCCGCACCAGAGATCTATCTGATATGATTTTGTTATGACATGTTCTGACTATGGATACATTGGTTGATATATATATATATATATATATATATATATATATATATATATATTATAATTGCTATGTGATTTTCAGACAAATGGTTTCATCTTTGTTTAATTTAAAATGAAATTTTTGGTCCGTATTTTGGGATGTTACACAACCGGCTTGAGAGGTGAAGGAAAAAAGTCAGGATATTGAATTTTTGAGAAAATCTTACGATCACCTCACTGAAGACGAGTTCGATATGGTTTTATATGCTAGAGCGTAAATCATAAAAGAATATTACAGGTAGTATTTATTTTTTATCGGTTTTAAAAATGCATGTAATCGTTTTTTTTTTTCGTTGATAGGAAGTAATCTTGTTAGTTGGAATTCCCGTTAAACTTAATATTAGGTTTGGTGTAGGATCTTAGATCACATGCCTACTAAAACCAATTTGATGAATAAGTGGATTGATGTTAATTCTGTGTTTTGCCTCTCAGATCATCCGTTATATCCACCACTAACCACTATAGTGATGGGTGTCACATCATAACCACTAACTACTACTAAACCTATGAGATACCCACCACTAACAACTCCACTCCACATCATTTTTTATCATTTTTAATTCAAAAATACAATAAAATTACATTTTTTTGAAAATTAAAAAAAAACATGGAATTTTTCTTAACTAGTTTTTCATTAATTATAAAAATAAAAATACAACTTCAAACTACATTACTTAATTAAACTAGAATTAAAAAAACATTACATTACTTAAATAACCTATAATTAAACAAAAAAATAAAACAAACAAACAAACAAACAAAAGTGAAAAAACTAATCTTTGTTCATGCTGAGTTGATACAAATGTTCCGCGATATCTTTTCGAATATTGAAACATGTTTCGCTGTTATGAATTTCAACAACTCGTGATAAAAATTCATTAGTTTCGGGTACGAACTCTTCAAGCGGGATGACGATGTTGTCCAGATCATACGTGCAAATCGTTCGACCTTGACCTTCAATGATCATATTATGCATTATAATACATGCTTGGACCATTCGTTTAATTCTATCACTATCCCAAAGTCGTGTAGCGTATTTCAATACATGTCAGGTATGTTTGAGGACTCCAAATGCCCTCTCGATATCCTTCCTTGCTGATTCCTGCCTCTTTGTGAACAACTTTGCCTTATTTAAACAGAAACGACATTCGAACGAGTCATTATTGTAAATACTATGATCGACAAAAATAATCATGTACCAATAAGTCGTGTGCGGCTTAGCGATCATGATTGACGACCACCATTGTTCGAGCAACATTTGAACTTTCTTCATCGTGAAGGTGTTGCACAATGTTGAAGAAGATCGAAATGAATTTTCCGTCATCATCTGAGTCAAATTTTTTAAAGAAATCCATGTGTTTTTTGGTTTATAGAATGAGGTGTAAAACTTGATGAAAATGAGGGTTTTATTTATAGGTATTGAATTTGTAAAAAAAATGAAAAACTTGAAAAATTGACCGTTGAACGGTCAAGAAAGAAAAAAAATTGATTGGCCGTTTACATTCGTCGTCGGGAAGACGAAGATCGAAATGATTTTTCCGTCATCATCTGAGTCAAAATTTTTAAAGAAATCCATGTGTTTTTTGGTTTATAGAATGAGGTGTAAAACTTGATGAAAAATGAGGGTTTTATTTATAGGTATTGAGTTTGTAAAGAAAAAAATGAAAATTTTGAAAAATTGACCGTTGAACGGTCAAGAAAGAAAAAAAATTGATTGGCCGTTTACATTCGTCGTCGGGAAGACGAGGTGCCACGAAATGGACGAACCACGACCGGTCTGGATGGTGTACACGGTCGTGGTCCGTTGCCACGTATACCCCACACACTCTCGTGCAATGTATACCACTCGGCCTTATGCAACGCACACAATGAAAACTTGGATCATCTTCTACTTCATTGTAACTTGGCCGAGTCTATTTGATGGACTTGTATCTTTTGGTGGGATGTGTTTTTTTTCTTCACATAATTCGGCGTGGTGTGTGAAAGGATTAAGTGTACGGGTTCGACCAATTTTAATTTGAACTAATATAAATGTCTTAATGCGGTTGTTATTCTAGTTTTTTTGAGCTATTTGGACCTTTCAGAATATTTCATCTTCGGAACAACAAAACCTAAAAAATGATAGATTTTTTTACAAGATTGCTACTCAATCTTTTCTTTTTTGGATTATTAATAGAAGCTCCAAATATAGGATAATTGCTATAAATCGAGTAAGCTGGTTGTATAATTTGTTTCTTCCAATTTCATCATTGTAATTTTTTCGTGCAAAATTATATCATTTCAACAAAATGACGTCTTGTTTCAACATACGAATTGCTTAATCATTTTAGTTTGCAAAGTAACATGACAATGCTACGGCACCACAATTGCTCCCTTTCATTTCATTTATTTAAGATATATTTTCCCTTTCATTTCATTTATTTAAGATATATTTTGTATGTAGGCCCTGTTTGATAATTTCTGATTAAAAAAGTAATGACTGAAAAAGATCTGTCTAAATAATAAATTCTAACTGAGTAAAAAATCTTATTGTTTGATTGTACATCTAACTGAATGTACTGACTGATGTAATGATCATTTTACCCTGATGTTCTATATAGTGATTGATAATAATAATAATAATAATAATAATGTATATAAAAATTTCCAGCATAATATTATTGTAGGGATTAAAACATAAAAAACCCTCTAACTTGTTGCTAAACACCATTGTTTGTATAAGGAAGACCCAAACCCGATTTTTATAACCTCCCTATACAAACGAATTTTTATCCAAGGGCTCCAATGGCAAGAGTATATTTGAAAGTCTTGTTTCCTTTCTTTGTTAGCTATGTTCCAACTTCCGCATAAATTTTGCATATCAAATACTATCAGCTCACAGAATCAGCCAAAAGTGTCTGACGTGACTTGGTCAGACACATATCAAAGAGGGCTTACGTCTTGTTCTTTTATTAAATTTTACCAAATCTTGTATGTTATTTATAAATAAAATTATAAAGTTAAAATATCAACAAAAATAAATTTCTAAAAATAATCGACTATAAAATAATAAATTTTATACTAAATTAAAAGACAGGTATATACATTGTCTTTCTCTCTTTCATTTGTCATATATCCCGTCTCTCTAAGTAAAATTTTCCATAACATATTTAGATACTATCTGAAAGTTCTCGAGAATATCTTTTCCTATAAGATCTTCAAGAATCCCATTAAAATATAATAAAATGAATCCTAGAAAATATATTTTAAAAGTTTTAATATAAATAAAAAATGATAATAAAATGTAGTATTTCAGTATTTGGTTTATTTGTTGCTTCCATTGCCACCCCAACTATTGTACCTTTATTGAACCTTTAAGTGCGGTCATATTAGGGAAGCAATAACAGACGGTTACCATACGTCCGTTCGCATGAGCTACTCTGTCACCGTCGGTAACTTTATCTTACCTCACCAGACGCCATTCCGCCTACACTCGCAGTTTTACCAGTGAAATCACACTAGCAACCAAAAGGATGACTTCAACAATGGAGAATTTTTGGCAAAAAGCTAAATCATTAGCTGAAGAAGCAACAAGGAGATCTCAAACCCTAACTTCTTCTCCGGTCAGAATTGCCGACATCGTATCTGAAACCGCCAAGCGCTCTAAAGACATTGCCGCCGAGGCATCTAAGAAAACCGCCCTCCTCCTCTCACTTGCCGATCAAATCCCATCTCTCTCGATTACCTCATCATCATCTTCTTCTGACATTCCGTCGGAGTTGGAGCTTGAAACGTTCGGGATCACTCAGGATCTCCGAGACTTCGTCAAAGGACTCACGTTATCGACATTCCAGAGTTTCCCCTTTCCAGGTTTCCTCACTTGTTTCGTTGATTTTTCTAGTAATCTCTATGTAAATAGTGGTTATTCATGCTCTGTTACTGTTATCTATCGATTATGTTGATTGCTCAACTAAGTCCAACACGTTAACTTACATTTGACTATGAATGTCAAGTTCGTTGATTCGAAATTTATGTTGAGCATTCTTCAAGTAACTATCAATCACTGAAGTTCCTCACACTAACTACATAACTATCAATCACATATTCTCACATGACTCTAATCAAATCACCCCGATCGTTACTGTTATAGTGTTATTAATGATCTATGTAAGGCAATTTGATTAAATTGGATGAAATGATGTATGATTATGATTATAAGGCATGATTATCTATCTGAATTCACTAATCACAATAAGGCAACTAAACTTGTTTGTTGTTTCTATTGGATCTCAGATGATTTGGTGTCTGATGTTGCTACTGTTTCCAATGTAAGGCAAGATCTTTCAGAATGGCAGCAAAAACATGCAAATCTTGTCCTCACAACAGTAAAGGTATCCACACATTTCTTACATAAACAAAAACACAAATGGAAATTTTGAACATGATGATTCAAAACAGGAAGTTTCAAGGTTGAGATATGATTTATGCCCAAGACACATGAAAGATGGAAGATTTTGGAGGATATATTTTACCCTTGTGAGCACTCATGTATCCCCGTATGTGACTGCTTTTATCTTGGAATTTCCATTATGTATATCTTTAATGTTATATTAAATGATATATCTTTGATGTTATATATAGGTATGAAAGAAAGTTTATAGAAGAGAACAGATTAAAAGAAACACCACAAAAAGAAAAAGATCAAACAGAAGAGGTGGAAGCACAGCTGAAAAGTAAGAGTTCTTCATCAGAACAGGATTTGGATTCATATCTTTTGGGAGATTTTGATGACAGTGATGCTGAAAATAATGATGCTTTTGATGGTGGTGATGATGATGAAGATGATGATTTTGATAAGATTGAGAATTCTGTAAGTATAAACTTTGTTTTGTTACTTAATTTGGAATTTGTGTTTATCATAAAAATTGGGTTATGTTATATGTTTCTATATGTATTATTTGCAGGAGATTGAAGATGGAAAATAAGTGAAAGAAGGATTGATTTGTAAGAAGATTGATGAAACATGATTTGTTTATTTTGTGATGATGTTTTTCTTTTATGCAATTATGTAGTAAATCATTGTTTAAGTTGGATTCAGTTCCATATAGAAAATATATAGTCCAATCTTTTTAGTGTTTCCAGTGTTTTGTTTATGCCTAATTTTTGAGAAATTGTCAGAAAAAGTCCTAATATTTTCGGAAAAGTTACCGTTAAGTCCCCCAAGAAAATTGAACATAAAGTTTCCTTCGGATTATTTCATTTTTGTTCTAATTAACAATTTTTTTTTTCTTTTAACAAAAAATGTCATATTATTGTGTAAAATCAAATAATTGTGACTTTTCTGTTTAATTTTTTTTTGGGACTAAAATATAACTTTTTCCAAAATAAAAGGACCTTTCTTCCCAATCTATTTGAAGTAGTTCTTTTTTTTTTTTTTTTAACATTTCAATTTTGAGCTTGTATTTAAATGTCTTTCTATGTAATTTTACAAAATTTAAAGCTTACAACTATTTTTACACTTAAAAATAAAAACTTCAACTTGCAGCTATCAATTATTTTTGCTGAACATACGAAATCATGGTTATCCTTGGTTGACTGGATTTGTGATGAGGAACTCACATTGTTGTTTTTAGGGTTTACAGAAAACGAAAGAGAGACATTAGTTTATTTGATTGTGTTTCCATAGAAAAAAAAATAATTACAAGAGTTATTTTATCATATAATTATATATCAAATACATCATTTGTCGGAGAATGTGAAACATTTTTACTATTCGTGTTGTCTGAAATTGCAATATTAGGCCAATTCTAATAGACCTCTAAAACATTTTAGAGGTCAGTTTTACTCCAATCAACCTTCAAAAGTCATATTATTTTTGTGTTAACACCAAATGTAAAACTTTTTTTTAAAAAAAAACAATACTATTTTAGTGGTTGGTTGGAATGAAATCACTAAATGATGTTAAATTATCATCATTTTAGTATTTGTTGTTGGAGAAGCTTTTAATAAGATGAAAGTATATTCACGTGAAAAAAATAAAAATGTTATTTGAGCTTATTTAAACATAAACTTTTATATCGATTCAAAAGTCAGATTTGAAAACGCAATTTAACAAAAGAAAGGAAAAAAGATTTTTGGACATAAACTTTTATATCGATATTTAAATAAAACAGATTCAAAAGTCAGATTTGAGAAGCAATTTAATAAAAGGGGAAAAAGTTTTTTGGGGTGAGAGAGGCTCGAACTCTCGACCTCAGGATAACTCAGATAGCTATGAGACCTACGCGCTAGCCAACTGCGCCACCACCCCTTTGTGTTATTGCGTCCTATCATTATTTATTTAATCGTTTTATAACATAATAACTGTTAAAGTTTGGATGTGTTTCGGGAATTTGGCAACGAGCTTTTTTTTTTTTTTTTTTAAATCAAACTGAAGTAAAAAACCTTTGTCTGTGAGTATGAATTTAAATATTTTATTTTAAAACAAAGTTTTTTTTAAGCTTTTAAGACATTTTAGAAGATTTTAGCTTTTATGTAATTTTATACCAAAAACTTGTGTACAATAAAAAGTTACAGAATTACTTCTTGCAACAAGCGATGAGCTATTTTGCCAAACATGCTCTCACACCAAATTCATTTAACATCTAAAAACTAAAACAAATGGTCACCCACGGGTTGAAACAGACTACGAATATAACTAACATAAGCCCTCCATAATCTTATCTTAATTTACTACCTTTCGTCCTAATTATACAACAATATAAGCTACATTACACCACAAACACAAAAAGGACAAATTAATTTTATATCTCTATCATTTCCAATTTTTCATTTCCATTTCCATGTGGGTCCCATCTCATGTTCAAGAACAATAATAAGTAAAAACAAATCCCAGTCCTCTAAACTCTTAAAATAATAGTAAGTTTTTGTTTATTTTTCTTGAAAAACCAAATAAAATTAAAAAAAAAAAAAAACCAAAGGCAACACTCAACTCATCATCCACATGCAGCAGCTCTTTCTACAACATAACAACAGATTTCTCGGGTTGCCAAAACCACACATCATGTACAAATTGACCCATTTACCCCCCCTCCCAAAACATAAATTTATCACCAATTTCATGTCTTGAGTCTTTTTGGAGGTTGAGATTGATCAGAGTTTTCTCCATTGCTAAATTCTTGAAACCTACCCACCGGTTGTTGAGCGTTCTCATGTTCCTGAAAATAAAATACCATTCTAATTTCATTTTCAATTTTCAATTATACTTTTCAAACTATAATGTCTTAAATCTTAATAAGAAAAGAAAAAGTAAAATATTTGTACCTTAGTAGTGGATATGAGTCCTCTGTTTGCACGTTTCCCAAGATCAACTTGTACTGAAATGGTAGCTTGAGTCAAATCCACACCCGAGTTTTGTAACGCATCTGTAAGCGAATTTAATAACCTAAAAAAAAAACAACAAAAAATATTTATATTTAAATTTTAAAAAATGGTTTACGAATAAAAAGTTGCTTTTTAGTTTTTACACTTACCCTTGAGAATAAACACTTGAAATACTAATTGTCCCTCCTTCAACCATCAACTCATCTTGCTGACTTCCATCTCGGGCAGCCGAGCCCGGGCAATCACTTGACCCGTGAAGGGCAGGATGGGAAAATCCACCATCAACAACCGGGGCAGATTGTCCGGGCAGCACCGGGATGGGCATGAGTGTTGTCTTGTTTGATAATTCAGGTTGTGAATCGATCATATTACAGTTCATGTCACTAGGGTCAGTTCGGGCAGGGTTTTGATTTTGTGAGGTTGTGTTGATGGGAGGGGCAATTTGGACATTTTCATCGAATCGAACGGGAAAAGATGGTGGTTGACCAGAATCGGTTTTTATCACGGGGGGTTGACCGAAATTTGGGACACGCCAGTGACTATTTCTCTATGGGGAACAAAAGATATGAAAAATAAATTCGGTTATTTTGAAAATATATTTAGAAAAATGAGATGATAAATGTTTAATTACCCATGGCATTAATTTTGTGGGCTCTGTGCTCCAACCTTGATATGATCCTTCATATTTTTGTACCCTTTCTTGTAAATATTGAACATATTCTATTACCTACAAAGAAACGATAATCATTAGATAATAGATAACATAAATACATAATATATAAATATGTTTTACATTTAGTTGATTTACCTCAAGTAGAAATGATGCTGTATCTCTCTTTTGATCACTATTGGGTATCAAATCCCTCAATATCTGGAATCTAATCAACAAGAAATGAAAGCTAATTCATTATGTTTTGTTAGATTGATATGTTACATTATCATCTCAATTCTGTTTGATCTTAGTTGATAAATTTCCATAGATTTCAGTTCATCATTCCCACAACTATTTTGTAAATGTAATTACGTTAACTACAAAGAAAACATGATAGAATCTAAAACTCATAAAGGATAACAAGATTTTTACCAAAACTGACAAATTCCAGACAAATTAGATAAAAGATTAATGGTGATTGTGATCAAAGACATGCCTTTCATTGATTTTACTTCTTCGACGCTGCTCTGTAACTGAATGCTTCGACCTAGTAGCATTAGCTTTATCACTGCTCTTCCCATCTGTTTTAATCCCAATTCAGTTAATATATACAAAATCGCTTCATAAGAAACCGATTACATGATTGTTTTTCCCTTTTGGGGATTGAATAATCAACACAATTGAATAAAGTTCGGGAATTTAGAAACCCAAAATTGTTTTGATATACAATTGCTCAAAAATCGATCAGGTGTTCTTAATTTTAAAGGGGATAACAGACCTTTGCTGGTATTGAAAGACGGGGTGTTATCTTTCTTGACGCCGAATTCTTCATAATCGTCTTCCTCCTCCTCCTGATGACCTTTACTCGATTTCATTCTCCCTATTGTTGATATAGGTTTGGAGAATTTCAATCAATTTAGGGAAAGTAGATGGGTTAACGATTGATTAGAGTAAAACAGGTAGATCTATCAAATAATTAAGGGGGGAATACAAGTCTTACGAGGTAAAGCTGGATCTCTGAATTGGGTAAACGCCGGCGGCGGCCACCGTGATAAGAACTTCACGGGCTTGCAGGAAAACCTCTTTTCACGTGCTTCTCATGAGCTGCCTTACCCTTTTTTGTTGATTGTTTTTTTATCTTTATTTTTCTTTTTTTTCATCTTATTTGATTTACGATTTTTTTTTTAAATTAACATTTATGTATGTCTATATTTCATTATTTTGGGATATTCACCTTTTATAATCCAATACCACAATATAACCACAAATTTTTTAAGAAAACCCAAAATAATTACCTTCATCAGAAATATGAAATTTTTGATAAACCCAAGATTTTCAGAGATATTCTTACTTAAAGCGGTTCGGAAAAAAAAATGTTTTTTAAAATTTTTAAAATTCGTTAATTTTTTTTGCACTGTATCTTCTGAATAAAATTTGACCAATTATTGCATTTTCTGAACTTTCAAAATGTATAATGATTTGTAAAATGTTTTTTCTCACGAATCTAATCCAAAATTTTAAACATTGGCAAAAAAAAATCAAAACACTATTTTTGAGTCTATTTAACGGTGTCTCTTATGTGATTTCAAATACACATTTTAAATTTCAAAACTGGTTATAAAGTCATATAACAATTTATATAATATGTCGGTGTAGAATTAATTACATCAGTTTACATAATCGACCACGAGGAAATTGTATGTCGAAGACACGCGACACGTTGTCCGCAAGAACGATATATTTTTCACTTATGGAACATCCGTTAAGATTTCTTACTTTGTCTGAGTAATAATTTGAGTGTTTGAGAGTTATTTGGATTTTGAAATTTTAGTGTCAGTCACAAATTTCTTTTTTTGTTTGTTGTGTAATATTGTCTTTCAAGTTTCAATTTGAGAGTTTTTTTACTTTGGAAATTCAAATTTCTGATAAAGTTTTTTAAACTTTCAAGTTCCAAAATTTAAGTCGTTTTTTTGACTTTGTAATTAGTATCTTATTACTGTAACTGATGTAATTTGAGTGTATGTTAGAACTGTTATGCTACAACGAGAAATGTTATTTCAGATCACGACCCATGACTACTATTTGATTTTTTATTGTGACGTCTGCTTAGCAAACGAGTGAAACTATGTTTCAATGACATAGTTGTCTGGAATTGATCCTAATGGGCAACTAAGCGATCATCATATCAATAAATGACATCCAATCAAGAAGAGAAATATGAGGTGGTTTTGAGGTCTTTGACTCGTAACATGTTTGCAACAATGAAATCCAAAACTCATTCACAATGTGCTCAATATCTCTATTTCCGGAAACTGACATATTCATCAACTTGATGTTAAAAACTCATTTCTTCACATTGATCTTATTGAAACTGTTTATATGCGTCAACCACCTAGATATATCGAATCTTGGTTTTTAGATCATGTTTGTTGTATGAAAAAGGCTCTTTACGTTCTCAACCAACTCCTTAAGTGTGGTACCAATGCTTTGCGGTCTATCTCTTATCTTTATGCCTTCTCAACAGCAAATATGACAGCTCTATATTACATTTTCATCACAGTTCTAATACCATCTTGTAACATCCCAAATTTCAAGACCAAAAATTTCGTTTTTATTTATGTTATTACATAAAACCATCAGTATAAAAACATTCATAATAAAGTCTCATGTCAAAACCCAAGTGACAGTAATCAAAAACATAGTATCATAAAACCATATCAGAGTGTAATCCCCAAGGATCTCATGTGGGGAAAACATAGTGTGATGCGCTGCGATCGAGCCGGCTCCTTTCCTTTGAAAACGAAGTACCTGAAACCAAAACTGAAAACCGTAAGCACAAAGCTTAGTGAGTTCCCCCATCATACCACATACCATACAGTCATATAATGAACAACTAGGAGATACAGGCCTCGCCCACACTCCGCTAGCTGGGAGATACAGGCCTCGCCCACACTCCACTATCTCTGAGATACAGGCCTCGCCCACACTCAGCTACTAAACCATAACATACCAGTATATACAATCATATAATGAACAGCTAGGAGATACGGGCCTCGCCCACACTCATGGAGATACGGGCCTCGCCCACACTCAGCTACTATCACATATATCATAATACAAACATACTATCAGACATACCTGGGGTGTCCGAACTACCCTTCGGTCCTAACAACCGAACTTGGGGACTATTCCCCTCCTACTACCACTATCATATATAACATATCATGCCAGCATATAACATATCAGGTAGTAGCAAACCTAGATGATATCACAAAGACAATCATCTAACATACAACTCCTACTGGTGGGTCGGCATTGTGGCCGTAGACCCACTGCTACTGGAAGGTAACTCACATCACACTGCTAAAGTCCCGTAGACACAATCCCACTCTGCTGAAGTCCCGCAGACTCAACCCCAGCTGCTGGCTGACAGATTCCCGAACTGTCAACACCAAAATAACACCCAATTAATAATTGGGTCCCAATACATAACCATAAGTATATTATTTGGGTAATTACTACATTGCCCCTAACTTGGCTTATTCAAGCCCAAGGCCCAATCCATAGGCCCAAAGTCAATTAGGAATCAAAGCCCAACACATGGCCCAAATTCCCAAATTGGGCCTAGGCCTAAACATGGTCTCATTCTAAGGCCCAACATCATATAATCATTAAGGCCTAAACTATGGCCCACCTATGGCCCAATTTTCCAAATTGGGCCCAAGCCCCTTACGTGGGCCTTACCCTAGGCCCATTAAATTATTCTAATCCATTGGCTTGACTTTGGATGGTCCAGCAATAAACCCAAGTGAAATTAGGGTTTCACATAAAATGATGATTAGGGTTAAGTTTCCTACTTAACCCATCAAGGACTTAATCCATTAAGTCCAATATCGCTTAGATTAATCTTTACCAATGATTATTATTTAATATCTCAAGTTATTAAATAATTCTCGTGTGTCCCGATTAATTCCCCAAATTAAGATTTACTGGCATTAGGGTTTTCCAACTCAAATACCATTCATGTTACAAATTACAGCTCAAGATCCGAAATCACACACACACACACTAAAGAAAATACACCCACCCATGGTGGCAGCCACCACCTCATGGTAGTGGCAGTGGCTCTTCCATGAACTCTGGCAAAACACCCAAACACACGCACAAACTCCAAACTAGAGACCGGACCCCGAGAAAATACGCATCCACACGAACACCAAGCGGCGGTGAAGGGCAGTTTGACGGTCCTAGGGGTCGGCAGCACCCTTAGCGACCAATTTGAGCGGCGACAGATGATGGCTTCGGCTTCAACAACAACGACACAAGGCAGTAGCAATCAAACCCGATAATGGCAACAACGAACAACAAGAAGAAAGGAAGAAAATGAGAAGGCGACTAACCCAAGCCTAACGAACCGGCTATAATTTCGATCTCAGTGGCTCCCGAGTGGCCCATGGCGTCTCCGGCCGGTGACAGCATTCTGGTGGCGAGGTGGTCGCTGGCGCACTCGCCTGATCGGAAAACGAACAAGAAGATGAGGGAGATGGCGACTGAGGTCCGGCGTCTCACAGCAACAATCAATCCTCCGAGGGACGTGCTCTCGCTCCGACGTGGGGGAGGATGGACTCCGATGACTGGCTTCAACGGTGGTTCGAAGATCTCTCATGGCGGCGGTTGAAGGTGAGGAGTAAGGTGGCGGCTGTAGAGAATTCTAGATAGGGTTAGGGTTTGTTCATCCAAACATGGGAGGGAAAGAACGCACGCGGTTTAAAGTCCCGTATCCCATCCAAACTTTCTACAAATTTGTCACCTCTAGTCCCTCCTTACCATGTCTTTTTCAATTTAAATCCAAAAGTTACCCTTTAGCCCTCCCTTCCATAATTCCTTACAAAATAAATCCCAAAATTACTAAACAACCCCTCTTCCATAATTTATTCTTAAATTGAATCCAATACTTACACTTTAACCCCTTCCTTCATGATTTTATTTCAAATTAAACCCAGAATTACCAAATCGCTCTCAACTTCCAACATTCTTTACAAACTAATCCGTGAATTACAATTCATCCCCCAACTTCTATAATTATAACTTTTAACTCCTCAAGACCATCCTTTGATATATAATCATTTATTTTAGGGCTACCATTTCATTATTAATTTATTTATTTATCTAATAAATAAACAGGGTGTTACACATCTACCTCATTTTTTATGTAAAAGATATTATTCTTACCCCTTCATCTCATTCTCTCATCTCCAAAGTCATCTCTCAACTATCATTTGAATTTCCAATGTCTGATCTTGGCTATTGGTCCCTTTTGTTTGGCATTATTTCCTCTCGCAGTGCCCCAAATCTCTTTTTATCCCAAAACTTTTTTGCTCGGGAGATTCTTACACATGTTGATGTGACCATGTGTAATCCCTATAGCTCTAGATGACACTAAAATCTAAGCTCTCCACTGATGGAGATCTATTTTTTGATGTGACATTATACCGAAGCCTTGTAGGAGCCCTTCAATATGTGACGTTTACTTGTCTTGATGTTGCTTATGACGTACAACAAGCCCGTCTCTTCATGCATGACCGGAGTGCTCTACATTTTCTGTCTCTCAAGTGTATTTTAGGGTACCTTAAGGGTAATCTTACACATGGTCTTCACATTTGTTTTCCAACCGTCGATCGCTTGGTTTACTTGGAAGCTGATTGGGCCAGTTGTCCCTCAGCACATCGACACACCATTGGTTTTTGTGTCTATCTTGGTGATAACTGATGGGATTTATTGTATTCTATACACAGTAGTTTACACAACAAAAAACAAAATAAACCCTATGTGTACATGCGTCCTATGAATCTAGCTTTTACTATTATAGTAACGTACATTAAAACTTGTAAAATTACTAACCTCTTGATCTTGATCTTCTTGATTCCTTGATTGGGATCTTGTAACGGCCACTGTTGCAAGGCTGAAAGGACCCAAAGTAGGAATCTCTCTTTTTCTTTACACGTAAGTCACTAACTAAGCAAAAATGAGAAAACCTAGGAAAGAGGGTAATTTTGAAAATCAGAATAAATCCCCAGGAAGAGTTATTATTTTCATAAATAGGAGAGAAAAGGGAGGTATGGATGAAATCTTTAGGAGGTAAGGAGGGTGAGGGTTTGCCCTATAGAATCTTATTTATAGCCTCCTCCTTAATCCTTAAGTTATTCAAATTCCTAAGAATAATTCATATCCTCTAAGATTTTGTCCCTACTGTTATTCTAGAGGGTTTAATTACTAATAAATTAATTAATATTAAACTCATTTAATTAATTAAAACTATTTAATTAATTCCAAAATAATTTCTAATTAATTTATTAATCCATAATAAATTAACAAACTTATTTTCTTCTAATTCGTTATTGCTTAATTGGGTCATGAGAGAAACTCAAAAGGACTCTGATATTATTAGAAAAATTATCAATATTTAATGACCTTAGACATTCCATCCAACAATAATCTTGTATCATGGTCCTCCAAACGGCACTACATTGCTTCTCGCTCTAGTGTCGAAGCCAAGTATCTAGGGTAGCTAATGTAGTCGCTAAAACTGTTCAGCTTTCGAACCACCTTATTTACTTGTATTGCCCTTTGTCATGTGTCGTTGTTGTCTTTTGTGATAATGTCGGTGCCATGTATCTATCCTCCAACCCGGTTCAACACCAACGAAGCACACATGTGGAAATTGACTTACATTTTTTTTGGGAGCATGTTGCGATTGGTCATGTGCATGTTCTTCATGTTTCATCCGCATATCAGTATGCATATATTTTTACAAATGGTCTACCTACACAAATGTTCCTTGATTTTAGACATAGTTTGAACATTCGAGAACCTCCTGCTCCAACTACAAAGGTGTGTTATATTATACTTTGTATGGTTTTGGTTGTTTATATATACCATTGTATAGTATGGGGACTCTATTGCAACCATAATCATTGGGGGTTTCTGTGTCACTCACACAATTATAAGATATCAAGTTTACATTCACTTTATTGTTAAAACATAAATAGTTCAGTCGATGTTTTGTTAAGTTAAGTTCATGACTAAATTTAAGCATACTTTTATCTATCATCTATAATATTACATGCTTCCACATTATCATTGACGGAGCCACCTATGAGCTAGGGTAGGCCCAGACCCACCCTTAAATTTTTTTTGACAAAATTGCAAAAATGGTCCCTGTAGTATGAATTTTTTTGGGGTTTTAGTCAAAACCATGACTTTTTTGGCTTCGTGGTCCTTTTGGACTAGTTTACTTGTAGTTTTGGTCCATGTCCAAACTAAAAAGACTATTATACCCTTAATGAATTTAGTTTTCATTTTTCTTTCACTTTTTAAAATTTATATTATTTTTAAATTTAAAATTAAGTCCACATCTCTCTCTCTCTCTCTCTCCAAATCTAACTACTCACTTCTACCTCAGCAGATTCTTCCCCTGGTGTCATTTCTCGTTTCCTCCTGGTGTCATTTCCCGTTCTGAAAATATCCCCATTTATCGATCGATTCATCATGTAAATCGGAGTCGTTGTGAGGAGTTGTTCTCTGCTATCGATAGACATAGTGGGCAGGGCATCCATTTGTTGTATACACAATGAGCTGGTGGTGGGCTGGAGAAAATACTAAATTCAAGAATCGATTACCTTGCACAGAAAATGCTCGATGAGGCCCAAATACCAGAATGTTGCCCCAATCTTTGGAGTCACTAACTTCAAATCTTCAATGCCTCATACATAGTGTAAAATTGCCCCCAACACCAATGATGGTGGTTGTTTAGGATATGATTTGCTAAAAGTTAAAGCAATGCAACAATCTAAACACCTTTAATGCCTTCCGCGACTGATGTAAAATCATATTAGCAATGAAAAAGATACACAAAAGGGATTATGCTAAAAGCTTGAAAAGCAACAACGATTTACAGAGATTACAGGAATTGAACCGTAAAAGAAGATACGATGGGATAGAAATCAGAGTTTCAGGGTTAAAAGTCAAAACCTTTAGATTTGTTCTGCAATTTTAAGAAAGAACACTGGTGTTTGATTTTTGGAAATGATTTGAGACCCACCTGTAAATTTCTTCGAAATTTCGACTCGAATGGAAGGACACCACCCTCCTACCTGTTTCTCCACTTCCCTAGAAGTGTAACACCATTGCCACCCTATAGCTCTGTCGACCACCCATTAGCACCACTTCTACCATCTCAACACCACCTCCTTACACCGCCACCCCTGTTCACTGTTATGGGTTTTGTGAGGGATGTCAATTGTCGATTTCAGGATCTTCTACATGGATAAACGAGAAGAACGCACACACACATACACTTGTAACTTGATTGTGGATTATGTATTTATGTGTTCACCAGTGTGTATATGTGTGTTCCCATTATCCCAAAAATACATTTCTTGGATGTCTTACTAGACTTTAACGAGAGAGAGAGAGAGAGAGAGAGGGAGAGAGAATAGGGTGTGGGTCCCATTTTATTATTAATAAAAGATTAAATTAAATAGAAAAAAAACATAAAAAACATAACAAGAGGCAATTTAGTCATTTCAATTTTCGGAGGGACCATTTTCACATACAAACTAGTCCAAAAGGACCCCAAAGCCAAAAAAGTCATGGTTTGGACTAAAACCCCAAAAAAATACATACCACAGGGACCATTTTTACAGTTTTGTCATTTTTTTCTCTCTATCTATCTATATATATATATATATATATATATATATATATCTTTCTCTCTCTCTCTCTCTCTCTCTCTCTATATATATATATATATATATATATATATATATATATATATATATATATATATTTGTTAGATGCCATTTTATGCATTTTTTAGGGTAGTTTTCATTATCATTTAACATCATATTTTGTACATTTGAATGTCATTTATTGAAATAATGTTGAGCTCATGTCTTTCGTTAGAATTCCCGTACTGCTCATGTTTTTATGTCAATTTCAAATAGTTCGAGTGGAGCAGTGATTTGGGAGCAGTTGGATGCGTGTTTGGAGCTTAAAATGAAGCTTGGGACTTATGGAGTATGTTGAGGAATGCTTGCAAGATGCTTTGGTCAGGAAACATCTGATCGAATTGATCACACGAAGATAAAATTTGCAATAGAAAGTTAAAGGATGTTGCTGGCAGCTTTGACCCCCTGTCAGTATTTTGACCATATCTCGAGAACCATAACTCCGATTGATGCGATTCAAAATGATCTGAAATGTAGACGAAATTTCAGATGTCATAGGCACAACCTGCGATCGCGTGTGACCTTTTCTGCGATCGCAGGTTGCCTTCGAGGTTCTTTTGTGCCCAAAATTCATCCGGGAGTGAAAACTCAATACCTGCGATCGCATGTTGTGTACATGCGATCGCAGGTTGGCCAAAAAGTGTCAAAATAGAATCCTACTTCATTAAAAAGGCACCAGACACGTTTATTTCAAAACCTGCGATCGCAGGTTGTGTACATGCGATCGCAGGTGCGCCGTTTTTGTTGTTGGACGTATAAATAGACCCTGATAGCATTCTGTAACCTAAGTTGACGATTCCAGAGGTTCCAGACGACGAAAATACGATTTTGGAGGCGTTTTTTCTTCGATTTCAACGATTTCTGAAGATCTAAAGACTGTGGATCATCTCCTATGTTTAGTTTAGTAAGATTTAGTAGTTTAATGTCTTTTTTCATCTGTTTTGGTCATATTTTAGCCATGTCTGGCTAAACCCTAGCTTTTAGTTCTACAAGACAAGTACTTTTCATGTGATTGATCATTAGATCTGGTTTTTGATTTGTGTTTCTATCTAGATTCTTCAGTTTTGAGCTTAATGAATGTTTGATTTGAATTCTTGTTAGTCTGATCACTTAGCTAGGGTTTTATCATTCCAATTAATCAGTTAATAGAATCCGTAATTGTTCTAATAAATTAGTAAAAGTAACAAGTATCAGATTGGTTCCGTTTTAGGATTTAACTCTGGTATAAACTAAAAAATCATATCTTTACGCTTCCGAGCTTGTGAGAAGTATTGGATATTGCTGAGAATTTTACATAGAACTTAATGCAACTTTTCTTATCTTAATTAAGAGCTTGTTTGATTAGACAGTAAAAAGTTAGGGTTAATTAAAGAGCTTGTTTTGGTTAACTAATTAAGGTAAAAGAGAAATTACTAGAGCTTGTTAGTTTTTCTCAGTACCAGCTTAGATAGAATCATAGAACGCATCTCAAATAATCAGATCTGGATCAGTTATATGATTAGGAAAGTCCCAACAGAGCTGAAACCATTTTTATTATTGATTTTCATTTAGTTTAATATCATTGCATTTTTAGTTTTTAGTTAAATTTAAAATCTCTCTTTTATACTTTCTGTTTCTTGACTAGTGTGCCTGATGCAAAAGATATTGACCATTAGGCTGTGTCCCTGAGGATTCGATCCTGCTTCCCAGTGCTATATTTTTAGTACAACCAGCAGTGATAATTTATTTGCTTAATACGCACGCGACAACATGTTAACAATATTCTAATTAATTATGAGTAACACGCTAAAAAAATTTTATGGCTTTGCCCCTGCATATTATCATTGTCTTTTATGAGCGTAAATAATAATATTGATAAACAATTTGAAAATTAGTGCCATATTTTCTTAGTGCATGTGAATATCTACCAGAAAATATATGATATAATCATATAAAGATAAAGATTGGAATAATATAGATGACAGCCAATAAGCATTACCGAATGAAGCTAAAAAAAATAGCCAACGAGATGAACTTCGCGCCTTAAAAATATGATCAATTTGTTAAATAATATAATTTTGTTAATATAATAAAGTGTTTTAAATCTCAAATGATTTAATAATCTTGATGGTGTTTCATTTACATTTCTTTAATGTTCGGTTGAAATCAAATTAAGTTTATTATAAAAAAATGTTATTTTTAATATTGATTTAAACGTAATCAAATTGTATGGTTTTTATTATATGTTGGCATGATGTTAGTTTTTTAATAAAATATTATGGTTACAAAAACATTTATTTACATCACTGTTCATCTATGTCACATCAATATTTATTAGTTTACCGTATTCTAGTAGAGGCTGCAGAATATTAATCTCTCAAAATATAGATTCTCAAACGTTGTTTTAAAACATATTATCCTTAAGAATAAAATAGAATGAAACTACATTTTTAGGATTAATATTGGGCTGTGTATGATATATAATTGGGCTTATTCACTTGACCCATAACCCATTTAAAATCCCAAATCTCACAAGAGGAATCAAGATATTTATGGCCTTGTGAGTTGTGATGTGTAATAACAAAGGCAATAATTAAACATCATGAGTGAAATTATATTTATTTATTATCCTATTAGTTGTGAGATTTATTTATTATATCAGTTAATTTTTAAAAAAATTAAATATAAATATCAAAATATTTAAAAATTTTTTAATTTATAAAAAAATAAAAAAAATAATGAATTATTATAATTGAAATGTTTTTTATTTTTTAAATTAAACAAATAATTTAAATAAATAAACAAAAGAAACTAATGAACTTAATTTGGTAATTTTGAAATTAAAAGATAAGTTCATTAATGAAACTGATATCTAATTTAGTACCGTTATTATATTAAAATAGTATGTTGAATTTAATAAAATAAAAAAACTCATAAAATCATATATGAAAAAAAAACTAATTCAAAATAACCACAAAGTGACATTTGACAAATTGAATGAGTGCATGTCATGTGGCAAAAAAAAACTTCATTTATTAAAGTAGATAATGAAATTGATTAATTTTTATAATTAAGATATTTTGTCAAATGTTTTGTTTTTTTCATCATGAATAGGAAAAAAAGCAAATTTGTTTAGCAACATATATCATGGCTATTATATTTTTACTGCATGATTTTATTTATATAAATTTATGATTAATTGGCTATTTAAGACTTGTGAACTTATTTAGCATAAGCTATTGTATTATATAATGTATACCGAACGCTTAAAAGGAGGACAAACCCTAGGTAAAAAGCAAGTGGTTAATCTAACTTTGCAGTGAAGAATCTAGAACAAAAAACTATATAGCACTTGTAAATGAAACTGATAATAATAATAATAATAATAATAATAATAATAATAATAATAATAATAATAATAATAACAACAACAACAACAACACCAATGGAGGCAACAAAAGGTTGGGGCTAGAGGGAATGAGCGTAGAAGGGCGGAGGACAGGAGGCGATGACACCTGGCGGAGGCCGGAGGACGACGATGAGCGGTGGATTGGTCGGACGCCGGACAATGGGAGTGTGGGATTGATCAATTAGGCCGGTGAGAACATGATGAAGTTTCAAGCGTTTGGACATGTCGATCAATGATCACGTTTTATAAGTCTTTTTTCCATTGTTTTTAAAAAACCAACTTTTTAGTTGAACCGCTATGGTAGTTGGTTTCTAGTTCAACCGTCAGGTAAACCGGTTTCTACAATTTTCATCCCTTAACCTTTTTGCTACACACATATACATTCATAAATCAATAATTTAACGTCCATAAGTTCAAACATTTTAAGAATACATAAAAACAAGTTGTAGGTTAATCCAAATACATTAAAACAAACACATAATCATAAGTCTTACATTAGAAGAAAATATAAGTACAATATCAAAACAAAATATAGTTTTAGATGAATACAAACCATTAAAAAACTTCATAACATTTATCATATGTTTTTTATTCCAAGAAAACTAAATAGATATGAAAAAAAAATATTACCAAAGCTTATTATATAAAATGATTCATATCTATGTGTTTTTATTGAATTTAATTTGTTCAACCAGGTTTTTGTAAAAAATAGTTGGTTTGTTCCGGTTTAGAAATATACATAAAACTGGTACTAATTGAACCATCCATTTTCTCGGTTCTCGGTCCAACTGGTTCGACCTGCTTGTTCAAGCCGGTTTTTAAAACATTGTTTTTTTCCTATCTTTTTTTTACGGTTAGTTTTAAATGAATCGAGAAATTTACTTTAAATAAATTTTAAGTGGATTAAGACATTGGGTTAGTTTAACTGAAGTGGAATATACAATATATAGGTTGATGTAGTTTTTCTGGCCACAAATTATAAAATAGGTCTTTTAAAAATATTAAGGTAAATCCCTTATTTTTAAATATAATCCTTGTATTATTATTAACCATTATTATTAATATAAAAAAAAGATAGGACCTAAGACCGACCTTTCATGAATATAGTTACACCCTACATATATGCAGATAGACATTGGTGTTAGCTATGTTTGAAGATATATTACCGGTATAAAAATAATTTATTTATATTGTAAACATATAACGGTCATCATAATCACCATTTATGGTAATCAGAAAACCAACAACTTAAATACTAAATTAAATTAATATTAAACACACAACATAAAACCAAATTTATGCTAGGTTGCTTATTTTAATTCAGTTTTGAACCCAAGAAACAAAATTTTGTAAGTAAAAACTTAATATTTGTTTTAAATTACAACATCTTTTAAATATCTGAAGTCTAAATTCATATCTGTTAATCAACTAAGGGGCTGTTTGTTTACTTCTTATTGTCTCTTAATAAAAGGCAAATATGAATCTCTCCAATTAAGTGCGTTTGTTTAAATCTTATTTTGACATCTGAACCTTAATTTTGTCACTTATTCGGTCAGACATTGAGATGGATCTGAATAAAAAAAATTACGCGTGTGCCCTTCCTCAATATTTCATCCGCTTCTTTTTTTCCCTTTCTAGTTTCTACTCCATCGATCATCATTCCTTTCTCCTACCTCTCAATCTCTTCTGCAACAATCGGCTCAACTGGTTCGCCGACAACCTTCGCCACAGACGAAACCACTGAAATCCTCCGCCATAGAAGAAGCCATGGACAACTTCCTCTTGCCTCCGCCAACGACTCCGACTTATGTTGCAGGTACATTGATTCTTTTTTTTTCCCATGAAAATCGATAGGTTGCTCAGAGCGTGCTCCCAAGTTGTTGTTACGTTGCTTAAAACCCTAGAGGTTGTTGTTGATTAAAAACTTTATGGGATATTAGAACCCAAGAACATCAGTTATGGTTTTGGACCTTTTGGATGAGTTGAAGGTTTTTTGTTATGATATATTTTGTTTTGGTGGGTAAAAAAAAATTAAATTCCATGAATGTTCATGTTTAGTTTACCAAAATTTTCTGTTTATCCATGTTGAACATGGATGACAATTGATTGTCAATTATTGAGGCTTCTGTTTTCGAGCAAAGAAAGTGTTCATGCCTTCATGGAGCATCTTGGTTGTGCTTAGATAAATACTTGTTGAATGTGCATCTTTAGCTAAAAACTTGTTGAATGTGCATCTTTAGCTAAAAACTTGTTGTGATTTTTTTATGTTCAAATCCGTTTTTTGTGTTTTATGCTCGATTATTATGTGTTCAAATCAGATTTTTTTTTTTTTCTGATTTTTGTGATTTTGTCATATGATTTGCTGAAATTAGGTTATGCTGAAATGTTGAAATTAGATTTGTCATTGAAGCTCTTAAGCACACCAATTGTTTGTGAAAAGTCCTGTGAGGTTCTATCAATATATGCTTTACAGAATGGTTTTTTTTATCAAATCACAAAGTTGTGTTTGATGGGTATTAATGTTTAGATTGTATATTCTGTAATCATACCCTTGGTTGCAGTTTGATGGGTATTACTGTTTTTGAATTGAAGATAAAAAAAATATTGAATGACGTGCTGCAAAAATTAGGATTGTTCACTATTTGGATAAAACCGAATTGTCCAATTGGACAAATTTGGATCGGACTATTTGGTTCAGATATTCGGATTTTTGGATTGGTTTTTAGCAAAACCGAATTATTATTTTGGATCGGTTTTGGTTTATAAAATAAAAACCAAATAGTCCAAAAAATCCGAATTCCAATTTATTATTTTGTTCTTTTTAATATATATCTTTAATAATTTATAAATTTACTAAATTATAATTTTAGTATATTAAAAATTTTCATCTATTATTATACTTTAATATGTATTTCTTATAAAAAAAATTGTCTATAAAGTAGTAAATTATAATATATTTTTCTTGATAGTTATTTATAAGTTTTAATTCATAACTAATTAAACAATATTTTTTATTTTATATTATAAAGTAAATTAATACTAAAGTTATATATTTGTTGAAATGTCTTAATTCTTGAAAACCGAATTATAAAAAACCGATCCAACCGAATTATAATTTGGTTGGATCGGATCGGATTTGAATTTAGTTTGGACTATTTGGATCTACGTTTTGAAAACCGAAATTAATTTGGATTCACTTGATCAGATCGGATTAAACCGATCCATCCAAACGAACACCCCTAGCAAAAATAAGAATAAAGGGCATAATGGTCTTTTCCTTGTTATTATCAAGTGGTACTAGGTTATTCTAGATTACATGAAGCATCGAGACTTGGGATGGCCGGAAGAAGGGAGTTAGTTGATGGTTTAAAGGTTGGGGCAAGAAAATTTTAAGGGGTATTTTGGTCTTCTTTTGGAATTTTACATAAAAATGCTTTTTTTAATGTGATCCATATAAACATACTTTTCAGTTTGTTTTCATAGCCTATTGTAAGCTTGTTTTTGTAGGGGTGAAGACATGAAATAGCAATGTACTTTTATATATTTCTTTATTATAGTATCATAATTTCACCTCTTCCTATTAGAGCATAATATTTTGTATCGTGTTTATATATATATATATATATATATATATATATATATATTATAATTATTTAAGGATTTTTGTTCAGTTATTTTATAAATAAAAACATTGAATTCAATGAAAAATAAGATAGAAGGGTAAAATGGTCATTTTTATAATTCATCACAGGAATTCAGAGGTTCCAACCAAACAACATGTTAAAAATTCAGATCTTAAAAATTCAGACACTCTTAGAAATTCAGACCTCTTAAAAGTTCAAATCTTAAAAATTCAGATCCTGCCAAACAGCCCCTGAGTCTTTTGATCCGAATACATATCAAAATATGTAGACCAGACTTGGAAATCCTATGAAATAATCACGAGGTCAATTCTTAAAGTTATTAGATAAGGACAAAATCCATAGCCAAAGTCAAACCCCCAGAAGATTTTTAAAACATTAAAAAGAATAGTAGTAATTATATTTTTAGAATTAGGCATTTTAAAATACAAAGAGTTCTAAATCATCATCATTTGTTTAAAACAACGACACACTTTTTATTTAATATACTACTAAATTACACCAATGTCTCATATAAGAGTTAAACCCTCAACCTCTTGGGCATATACTTTTAAATTACCATTACCCAAATCTCTACCCTTATCAAAGATCTATTTCTTTTTAATAGTCAAGATGGTAACTCGAAGCATACACAAGGTATTACCATCTCTCACTAAACTCGTTTAGGGCACCACTCATAGATTTTAGTGTTTAGGGCACCACTCATAGATTTTAGTGACATGTGACAATCACACATGAAATTGTGGAATGGGTTTACAAACATGACGATCTCTATCATGACTTTATAATATGTCAATCACAACTCACATGCATCACTTCTTGCATAGGAATGTATTCCTAAATCTCATAATGTCCTGACAACACACATGTCTCATCCCATCCTATGTGAGTGTAATGATCATGCTCAAAACTCTTTTTAAATCATAAGTTTACATTCAATTTTAAAATTCATGGCAAAATCTTTTACGTGAATGCATACATATTATTTGAAATATTTCATACAATAATTGCACATAGAAGTACAAATACAAGAAAACTCACATATCAAAATAAGTAAGGTCCCGTTTAATAGTTTCTGTTTGGGAAAGTGTTGTCTGGTAAAATGTTGTCGTGGAAAAGTTTTCTGATTGTGAAAGAAACCATGCTGTTTGATTGTACATCTGATTGACTGTGCTGAATGATGAAAAAAGTAATAAAAAAATAAAAAAATAAATTTAAAAAAAGTTATTTAAAAAAATTAATAATCCAATAAAGAAAGAAAGAGGCGAGGTTTGGTGTATAATTGTCTTTCCAGCCCATTCAGCCAGAAAGATATGATTTTGGGGCTTTCTGGGAAAGACATATCTTACCGGGAAAGACCCATTATTTTGTGCAAATCAAACAGTCTTTCCGGTCCATTCAACCAGAAAGATTTGTTTGGACCTGGAAAGATGCGTATCAAACGGGGCCTAAGGGACATGTATTCTCGGGCAACAACCTTACTTTAGCTGTAAGATATCCTCTAAATAAACTTTTCCAAGTCATAAAAGAGATATCAGACACCTACATGATCATAATAATCCATATAAATAATGTTAAATTATTTCTTAGTACTCTAATTTCGGTTTTTAAAACTTATTTAACATCTATAGACTCATAAAACACTAAATATGTGACCAAAAAAAAAAATAAGAGCAATCATTGACCACCCAAAGCATTAATGTCAAAATATTAGCGATTGTGGATTTTAAAAGAAAAAAACGTGGCCCGCAATTATCCAATTTTAGCACTTCCACCAAAAAACTTCAAAATGGCTTTTTAGCTCCTCGAACTTGATTTAAATCTTTCCAAATCCAATTTTAGTGACTTTGGATACTTAAATAGAGTTAAGCGGTTAGTTCTAACACTAAAATAACACATAATTAATATCATTAACATCTTAATTCATCAAAGAATAATATCCGCCATCTTTCGATTAGAACTTCAAAACTTAAGATATGACAACTAAGTTTAAATTTCTCTAATGATTTGAACTTAGACAACATGAATCTAACATAAAATCACTAGAGAACACTAAATCCATAGTAAAACTTGAATTTGCATAGATTAAGAATAATCCATCATTGTTAGATCTTATAAACTTCATCTCAAGTTCATAACCTCAAATTTGACCATATTGGAGATTTCAACATATGATTAGGACTTAAAATGAATGAAATTAAATCTAAAACACAATCTTAAACATCATACATACTGAGAAATTAAATTCCATTGGATACATAAATGAATTAGTAAATCTAAGGTTTCTAAAACACCATTAAAGCTTCATAACTCTATTTTTTATCATATATTTGAACTAGCATAATTCGATTAGTGTTATAAACTTTGAAATCCAACATTAAAGTTGATCTAATGATGGATTGATTAATGTTATAAACTTTGAAATCCAACACTAAAATTGATCTAATGATGGATTGCATCATAGAGTTCATATTTAGATATGACCCATATAATATAGAAGTTAAATGACTAATAATTTGATGAAACAACTACCTTATGAGCTTTACAACATAAAATTTAATATAACTTAAATACTTCACTAGTCCTACAGTTATGCTTCCTCTTTGCATAGATGATATTTCCTCCTCAAAACTCACCAAAATATTCCATATGGTAGGAAGAACCATCGTTGGGCCTTAAATATTCAAAAGTTTGATACTAAGGCAAGATTAGTTCCTCCAAGTTACATTATTACAAAATCCCTTAAATGGTTTTTTCCTAACAAATCAAATCTGATAGTTTATAGTTTGACCCCAAACATGATTTGTACTTATAACTTATAAGGTCCAACACTAGTTACTAAGTTAAGTCTAAGTTAAGCATAAGTTTCCAAAATTGGCAACTTTAGATCTTCAATAATTAAATTCCGACTTAATTCTAAAATGGCATTCTAAGTAAGATGTATAGTTTCACATATTCTATTTAAACCTTAAATGATGAAATTTCTTACAAATACATTCACATCCTAATTAAATGAATTTATTAAAATGTCATTCATTAATTCACCGTCTTAAAGATTTTGATTCAACTTTTCATTTAACTAATTAATTAAATTTCTCTTTTTAGTATTTCAAATTACTTAACTTGAAATTTAGGCCTCGAATCAATCACACTATATCGTACAACATGAAATTTTGAAACAACCTTGACCCAAAAATCTTGTGGTTTATTTAAAGCATCAATCTTTATTTTAACAATATTATGAACGCATGCAAACTACCAACATCCAAATTGTATTCTTTGTTCAAATCGAAACTCTTCTTCCACTTTACCTAACACATATTCCATTTACCTATCCCCGACCAAAAAAAAACACCAAAGCAACACGAATTATCGAAAATTATGAACCATAATAGGAGCTCAAAAATGGAGAAGAAATATATGCATAGGCTTCCAAGGACCGTCTTTAAAAAGTGTTAAGTGACACGTAGTAGAAAGCGTTTTTACCTTACAAGTAGAAACCTTTGTGTAATAACGGTCGATAATGCTTTTCCAATCATCAATCTTCAACATAATGGATCTATCGGGAATCCAATATAATTGAAAGCAAATTCCCCCCCCCCCCCCCCCCCCCCCCTACAATTCATAAAAGTAGTCTTAAGACTTCCTCATAAGAGACACCGACTCCAAAGAGAGGAATCTTTAGAAGATTAAATTTCAACCCCGAGATGATATATATATATATATATATATATATATATATATATATATATATATATATATATATATATATATATGTGTGTGTGTGTGTGTGGAAAAGTTCAATAGAGAACCATTATTAATCAAGGAACCAATCCGAAACGTCAGAATTTAAAGCGATCAACGGCAAAAGGAAGGATTATAAACTTTTATAATGGATGCACATGTAGCGAATTATAACAAAACTCACTTTCTTTTTTTCATTTAAAATTTTTTTTAAGCCAAGTTTTTTATCGAAAAAAACCGAATATACCGTTGGTCACGATTTTTCGTCCTCTTTCCATAGAGATCCATGATGATATATAAAAAACGATTTTTTTTTGAAAAAAACCCACTTAATTTTGTTAGTTTTTTTCATTATTTAAGTTTATTTTTATCAAAAAAAAAAAAAACTAACTATACCAAAAATATTAATTTTTTGTACTCTATTAATAAACATCAAAACCGATTAAAAAAAACATCGAACAGTGTAGATTCACACTGTAAATCTAAATTGTAAATATTTCAATTTTTAACATTCACAATATGAAAAATCTCGAACAGTTCAAATTCACATTGTAAATCTGAATTACTATTATGCACACTGAATCTGAGAAAGTTCATAAAAAAAAACCTCAATCGGTGTAGATTCACACTGTGAATCTAAACTGTAAATATTTTAAATTTTAACATTCACAATGTGAAAAAACTCCGATCAGTTCAAATTCACACTGTGAATCTGACTTATTATTATACACACTGTAAATCTGAGGAGGTTGACAATGTAAATCTGAACAGGTTTACAATATGAATCTGAACTGAAATATCGTTTTTTTTAAACATGAATATGAATCTATGTTTAAAAAGTACAAGAAATATGAATTTTGATATATTTATTAATTTTTTTTCTATAAAAAAATAGGCCTTAACTTTTTTTATCAAAGAAAATAAAGTGTTTTTTTCGAAAGAAAAGTTCATTTTTTATATATCATCATGGATCTCTATAGAAAGATTACGAAAAATCGTGAATAACGGTATATTCGGTTTTTTTTTCGATAAAAAACATGGCCTAAAAAAAATTTAAACGAAAAAAAGTGGTGAGTTTTTTGTAAAGGATGAATTTTTTGGTATAATCCAGTGTGTGTGCGTCCAATGTAAAAGTGTACATCTATTTTCTTGGCCGTTGATCGTTATGATTTCCGACGCTCATGAATGGTTCCTTGATTCCTTGGTTAATTATGGTTCTCTATTGAATCACACACACACACACACTCTCTCTCTCTCTCTCTCTCTCTCTCTCTCCCTATATATATATATATATAATGTGGATTGTAACTATTATGTGAATGTTAGGATCCTTGGTGGTCCAAACATTTTTCCTAAATTAAATTATATTTAAAAATGGAAATTATCGGATTTCAAGGGATAATTAATTTTTTAATTTTAAAAATTATGATTGTTTTTTAGTTAATTCAAATCGAACATATTTTTTTAATCATAAACGATTTGATTCTGTTAGAATGATATTCAGACAGAATACACATTCTCATTGAATGAACATTTTGAAAAATAACAAAAATTTGAACCAATGAGTTGAAGAATAATAACAAAAATTACATTAATTCTTATAGAATACGGGTAACAATTACTACGAATTATATTTATTGTTAAAAAATAAATCTAAAAAAACTTTCAAATCGGGAAAGAAAACATCAAAATCTAACAAAGAGACTAATACATTCTAAAAAACATGACCTAATGAGTTTTTTTTTTTTTTTTTTTTTTTTTTTTTTTTTTTTTTTTTTTTTTTGTAAAGGGTGGATTTTTTGGTATAATCCGGTATGTGTGCGTCCAATGTAAAAGTATACATCTATTTCCTTGGCCGATGATCGTTATGATTTCCGACGCCCACGATTGGATCCTTGATTCCTTGGTTAATTATGGTTCTCTATTGAATCTCACCCTATATATATATATATATATATATATATATATATATATATATATATATATATATAAATTGAGAGAGAGAGAGAGAGAGTTAGGTTATAATGTGGATTGTAACTATTGTGTGGATGTAAGGATCCTTTGTGGTCCAAACATTTTTCCTAAATTAAATTATACTCCCTCCGTCCCAAAATAAATGTCCACCTACAAAAAACACGCGGTTTAAGAAAACACAAATCAATGTGGCTTTTACCTAATAAAATGTCATTTCTACCCTTGTTAATTTTTTTTATTTAGTTTCTTTTAGAATTCAAATAAACGTATCTTGAAACAAATTTTGTTTGCCAAAATGTATCTTGAAACTTTCATTATTTTTGATAAACAAATGGAGGCAAAATTTGCCGCCATAATTTTGTGGCAAATCACAGTAAAATTTCATTTAGATTAAATTCATTTAAAATTTCATTTTGATTTTAGATTACATAGCCTTTTCTTTTGCCGCCAACTTATCCATGTGTCTTTTCACTTCCCATTAATTACATATAAATATGTCTTCATTTAAGCAAAGACTTCTGTGACTAGCCTAAACATTATTCATTATTGATCATAATTCAAATATTCATATATGGAGCCTTCCACAAATCCATCCACTAAAAAAACACCACCCTTGCCCAACGTCAAACCATATATCAATTCTTATTGCAAGAAAGTAGTGATGGAGAATTTAAAAAAGGTTCCATAAGTGAAATAGCTTCACGATTTTCGGTTTCTACACGGACAATTAGTCGCATTTGGCATCAAGCTAAATTTCAAATTGACCACGGATTACCAGTTGATTTATCTTCAAATAAGCCAAAGGTTGTTGGGCGGAAAAGGGTACAAATAAACTTGAATCAAGTTTCAGAAGTTCCATTACGTCGTCGAGCCAATATACGGTCTCTTGCGAAATCTATAAATGTCTCGAAATCAACGATGCATAGACGTATCAAGGAAGGTGTAGTTCGACCACATACAAATGCAATCAAGCCGACTCTAACTCATGAGAATAGAAGAGAAAGGTTAGAATTTTGCTTATCCAAGATTACTATACAATCATTATTAAGTCCGATTCCTACATTCTATGATATGTTTAATGTTGTTCATATTGATGAAAAGTGGTTTTACATATCAAAACCATCAAAACGTTACTACCTTGTCCCCGGTGAGGATGAACCGTTGCGAACATGTAAAAGCAAAAAGTTTATCACAAAAGTTATGTTTCTAGCGGCCGTAGCAAGACCGAGATTTGATTCATTAGGTAACGAAGTATTTTCAGGAAAAATTGGTATCTACCTGTTTACAACATTAGAACCCGCTAAGCGTTCAAGCAAAAACCGTATTGCGGGAACATTGGAGACGAAGCCTATTTTATCGGTGAACAAAGAGGTAACAAGGTCATGGTTGATAGAAAAGGTTCTACCGGATATCAAAGCCAAATGGCCGCAAGGTCATATCGGTCCAATATTTATTCAACAAGACAACGCAAAGCCCCATATTGATGTTAACGATAGCGAGTTTCTTGAAGCGGCATCTCGAGATGGATTTGATATTCGACTTTGTTTTCAGCCCCCTAATAGTCCGGATTTGAATGTGTTAGACCTTGGTTTTTTTCAAGCAATCCAATCACTTCAAGAACAAGAGGTTTTGCGTACAATTGATGAATTAGTTGATGCGGTTCAAACATCTTTTGAAAGAATGCCATCACAACAACTTAACAATGTTTTTTTAACTCTACAAACATGTATGAAAGAAATCATAAAAGTTCAAGGTGGCAACAACTATCATGTACCGCATATTGGTAAATGTAGGTTAGAACGAGAAGGTAATTTGCCACTCCAAATTGAATGTGATCAAAATTTATTAGACGACGCCATATTGTATTTGAACCAGTAAAAATGCATTGCACGTCACCTTATTTGGAAAAGAACACTTGTATTTTGACCTTTTTTTAATGAAAATTAGAAAAAGTGAGATGTTTTGGTTGTGTGGTTACGATTTGATTTACTATGCCACTACATAATGAATTCATATGATTGAATTTTTTGTTTACTAGAGTTACTGGAGTATTTGTTTCCATATTCTGTGGATGATCTTTTTTTTTTTTAATTACTAATCATAAAACACATTAATAAAAACATATTGGTTAACTCAAATGATAAGGGGTAATTTGGTAAACTATTCATCTATTTTTAGTAGTGGACATTTATTTTGGGACAACCTAAAATAGTAATCTGGACATTTAAATTGGGACTGAGGGAGTATTTAAAAATGGAAATTATCGAATTTCAAGGGATAATTGATTTTTTAATTTTAAAAATTATGATTGTTTTTTAGTTAATTCAATTCGAACATATTTTTTTAATCATAAACGATCTGATTCTGTTAGAATGATATTCGAACATAATACACATTCTCATTGAATGAACATTTTGAAAAATAACAAAAATTTGAACCGATGAGTTGAAGAATAATAACAAAAATTACATTAATTCTTATAGAATACGGGTAACAATTACTTAGAATTACATTTATTGTTAAAGAATAAAAATACAAAAAAAATTTCAAATAGGGAAAGAAAACATCAAAATCTAACAAAGACACTAATACATTCTAAAAGAATAATATTGCTTAGAATCACTTTCAATTTTGTGGTTTGTTTTTCAAATATCAACTTCTGTGAAAACAAAATTATATATATATATATATATATATATATATATATATATATATATATATATATATATAGGGAAAAGGGACTATACATTACAGCCCCACCTAAGCTTAGGTACTAAACCTCTTGAAAATACATTGTTTTACTATATAAAGATTACGGTTAATGGATTCACGATTAATACTTCAAGATGTAAATTCAAGATCGACACAATAGGGTTTAGGGTTTAGAGTTTAGGGTTTAAGGTTTAGGGTTTAGGTTTATGTTTAGGGTTTAGGGTTTAGGGTTTAGGTTTATGTTTAGGGTTTAGGGTTTAGGGTTAATGTTTATGGTTTAGGGTTAGGGTTAGGGTTTAGGGTTTAGGGTTTAGTGTTTAGATTTAGGGTTTAGGGTTTAGCTTTAGTGTTTAGGGTTTAAATTCAGGGTTTAGGTTTAGGTTTAAGGTTTAGTAATGTTCACTTGGATGATAAACGATAACTGAGGAAAGAAAACGGAGATGATAAAATGATAATGAAAGAAAGAAATGTTATGGAGAATGATATATTTACCAAGTGAAACTAAACCGGGTATATTTAGCATGTTAAAACGACATATTTTAGAGGTTTAGTACCTAAGCTTAGGCGGGGCGGTAATGTATATTCCCTATCCCCATATATATATATATATATATATATATATATATATATATATATATATATATATATATATATATATATATATATATATATAGGTGGGTTCAATTGAGAAAATAAAAAAGGTTGAGAATGGGGGAATCATTCTCAACCACTCATTTAATCTAAGCATAAAAAGACACAGTGACAAACTTGTAAATATGATATAATAGCATTCAATCACAAATACGTAAGTGTAGAAAATTAGATAACAGTTGAAATTCATTCTAATCGATCGTTATCATCCAAATTTCTCCTCCAACCTTCAACAATCATTCATATTTCTTCAATTAAATCATCGATCAACGTCATCCTGTGTTAATCAATCATCGATCTTCGTCTATAACACGATTATCAACACCATTCAACAATTGACAACAAAAATTCGTTTTTTGCTCTTTCAATCCAACCTTCAATTCTACTTGAATACGAGCATATCTTCAACATCTATGATTAATTATACTTCCAGCATCATTAGATCAACATCATCGATAATCAACAAAAAATTCAATTTGTATCATTCATTCAACATCGATCATCAAATAAAACATCGAAATTAAAGTTAGAAAAAGATCAAATCATTTTTTGTTTGAAAATTTTCATATATTTCTCTACCAATCTACTATTTTGTAAGATTTAAATAGTCAAAGTATCGTATTTATCACATTTTTAAAAAAGTTAACTTGTATGCACTCCAACTGTTTTATGAAATGCATAAACTAAATTACCACGTTATATTCATATATGAATATGTTTTCTCACCTGAATCAATATGTGATTATTAAAACACAAAACAAATATGCAAGTCTGTATGTTATTCATATGTGAATAACATATAAAAATTATATATATTTCTGAAAACACCTTGTAATATTCATATATGAATATATTGTGCAATATTCACATATGAATATACCAACTATTATTCATAAGTGAATATAAGATCTAATATTCACAAATGAATATACTATGTACTATTCTCATGTGATATACCATGTAATACTATATAATATTCACATATGAAAATACCATCTAACATTCACAAGTGAATATACTATGTAATATTCACAAGTGAATGCATCGTCTAATATTTAAATATGAATATACTATGTTTAGTATATGCTATATTCATATATGAATGATACTTAAATTGTAAAAAAAATTAATCATAGTTTTTATTCATAAGTGAATAACGAATGTACTGTAGTAAAAACCTGATTCATTTTTATTCACTTATGAATAACGATAGCTGAATATATATATATATATATATATATATATATATATATATATAGGTAAAGGTTCAAATGAGAACCAAAAAAGATTAAGAACCTAAGAACCAACTAATTAAGGGAAATTCTTGTCAAAACTGAACACCACCTTCCACCTACTGCAACCACTATTGCCGACGACCTTACCACCACCACCTTCGCATCCTTACCGGCATCATGGCCTCTTTCTTCCTCGACAAATCTGATCAACTGTTGTTTCTTCTTATCCTCTCATAAAAACCATCAGAATCTACTTAGATTTGTAGATCTGAAACTGTAGATCTGAAATGTCTTAGATTTGGAATAACCATTGTCGCTGCCGGGAGAACACTACTGCTGGAAGATTGTTGTCGCGTCCCTGCATTATCTTTCTTCCACCACCTCCGCCACTCTCGATGTCCAGCTCTGTAATTTTTCTGTATCCTCTATATCTATAATTATCCGACAACCTCCAAATCAGTGTTTTTTTGATTGTTGCGACACTAGATCTTTCATATCTGTAATTTTCTGAACATAGTTGCACCAGATCTTCTAAATTTATGATTTTCCAATGACCGCGACCTCTTTTCACTCCTCTCGCTTCTGCTCCGCCATAAACACCACTAGCATCTCCACATATCAGATCTGTTCCACCACCGACACCTCCTCCTCCTTCTGCTTACCTCCACCACATCCTTCGTTTTCTCCTCCAAACACCGTCTTCATGTTGCTTCAGATATGCTTTGATAATGATCTATACGGTAATAAGATCAGATCTTGAATATCCGAAGACTCTAAGGAATATGACAATCTTAGATCTGTAAATCACATCAGATCTGGAAATAATGTGCACACAAGGTGTTTGATAAAATGCCTCAACGAGATCTGTAAGTTTTTAAGTTCTGAATAAGTGTTTAAAATTTTGTTTTAAGCTTTGAATTAGTGTCTGAAGTGTGTATTATGTTATGCATTTTTTTTTTTTTTGCAATAAGCTGTGTATTTTAGTGTTTGAAATATGGAATTAAGCTATGAATTAGTGTCTGAAATGTTTCATCAAACTGTAAATTCTGATTTTTTTTATCCAAATCTAAATTTTATGTGTAAATGAGTTGTGAAATTAGTGTATTAATCTGTGAATTTTATTCAGAACTTAATATAATAAATTCACATTTTAATATACACAAATGCCTCCAGATATGAATGTATAAATATAAGTTTTAAGTTGAGAATATTGTTGTAAATATATAAGTTTTGTGTATTAAACTGTATTACACTGTGAATTTATTGTATTAAACTACAAGTTTTATGTATTAAGCTGTGAATTGATTGTATTAAACTATGAATTGCTTGCATTAAGTTTTTTTTAAAGAGACAATTGACTGTATTAAGTTATTAATTAACTGTATTAAGTTATGAATTTTGTATTAAACTGTGAATTTATTATATTAAATGGTGAATTTTGTACATTAAATTGTGAATTCACAGTATTAAACTGTGAATTAACTATATTAAGCTATGATTTTTTTTTTAAAAAAAAATTATGTTTAAAAAAAAAGAATCATTATACACATATATGATTTTCTCTAAATTTAAATAAATTGTATAAAATATAAACTATATTAAACTTTAAAAGAAACACTAGCCTTCATATTTAAAGGTATACATATAAGTTTTAAGTTAAAATATAACATTTCTGTATATTAAACTGTAAATTTATTATATTAATCTATGAATTTTGTGTATTAAACTGTGAACTGACTGTATTAAATTGTGAATTGACTGTATTAAGTTGTGAACTTTTTATTTATTTTTTTTCATTAAAATATAAATTATTTATGTATGAATGGTTGTATTAATTTTCTTGTATAAATATGTAAGAATGTAACAGTTTTTATAATTGTTTTGCATTAAACTCTAAATTAGTGAATTAATAAGTTTATTAAACTGTGAATATACAATTTAAGATGTTAATACATGATTTTGTATACAGATCGGATTTGAAAGAAAAGGATGGTTACAACGGTGACACAAGTGTTTGGTGACAGTGTGTTGTAGTGGTTGTTGATAGTAGAATTTGTGTTTGACTTCTTTGAAATTTTGAATTATTGTAAAATTAATTGTATTAAGTTGTGAATTTTGTGTATTAGACTGTAAATGGATTATATGAAATTATGTAATATATATATTTTGTGTTACAATGCGAATGAAAATATTAAACTGTAAAATTATGAATTTGTCTTAATCATTTTTGGTTTTTATTTGAATCTCTCCTTATATATATATATAAAATTAGAATGGTCTCAAATGAACCTGAACCTATATATATATATATATATATATATATATATATATATATATATATATATATATATATATATATATAGGTTCAGGTTCATTTGAGACCATTCTAATTTTGTGAGACCGTGAGACAAAATCTAAAAATAATTTTAAAATGCAAAATAAATGGAAAAATCCAAAAATTCTTTTTTTAAATATTATTTTCGAAACTTGAATTAACTAAAAAAAATAAAATAAAATAAAATCTCGTTTTTTTTGAAAAATACGTGAAATATTCTAAATAGAATATTACACTGACATATTCTAAAAAATAATTTTAAAATGCAAAATAAATGGAAAAATCTAAAAATTCTTTTTTTAAATATTATTTTCGGAACTTAAATTAACTAAAAAAAATAAAAAAATAAAAAAAATTCTATTTTTTTTTGAAAAATACGTGAAATATTCTAAATAGAATATTACGCTGTACATATTCTAAAAATAATTTTAAAATGCAAAATAAATGGAAAAATCAAAAAATTCTTTTTTTAAATATTATTTTTGGAACTTGAATTAACTAAAAAAAAATAAAAATAAAATAAAAAAATACGTCTCACGGTCTCACAAAATTAGGCCGTCTCACATAAACCTAACCCTCTCTCTCTCTCTCTCTCTCTCTATATATATATATATATATATATATATATATATATATATATATATATATATATATATATATATATATATATATATATATATATATATATATAAAAGCATCTCATGCGACCATTCTCCTAAGAAAATGCCTTGGCCACCTTACCTAAAACCTCTTTTAGACGGAAATTATGGGAGATCCGTTCACTAACCTATATACTACAAGTTACAATCAAGTATCAACAAATGACCGAATAACAAAAGTCAATTAAATGAGTTTAATGGCCTAGCGGTATGGAGTGACATTTTCATATGAGAGGTCAGGGGTTCAAATCTCTATGGAGACATAGGTGGTTATTTAGGACTAGATTAGTTAGTTTGTTGTTTCAAAAAAAAAAAATAAATAAATAAAATAAAATTAAATGAGTTTGTTGTCTGATTATAAAGATAAACCATAGGTTGTTAAATGTTGATTTTGAAAATATACGCTTAAAATAAAAACTGACCGAAAGAACAATTTACGTTTTTATATATAATTAGAATGAATACAAGTAAACATGAAATGCTAGGCCCTTTTAAAAGCCAAACTTTGAACCATAGAGCATTGGGTATGAAGGTGGGATTACTATTAAGATACAACTACTACCCATATCTTTGACACACTTCTAACTGTAATATCGATACATAAAAGGGGCAAAGTTCTCAATTGATCAAGATCGGCATGACCATGCAAAAGTAAACTGGGGGTTCAAACATATGGATTACACTGAGGTAATCAAAATTTTCGAGCTTAAATCCCTGCTAAGAGAGAGGATCAATGAAGGTGATGCAGGTTTAATGGCAAATATAGGAAGACCTTTCAAAGAATATATGCCAACGTTGGTGGTGTCATTTTTACCAGTCACAGTGTGGTGTTTCCTCATATACTACCACAAATTGGGTGGGTGTTACATAATCTTTAACTACAATACGAGCATAACTAGAATTAAAGAAAGACTGATAGTAGTAACGCCGGCAATCAACAACTTTTTTAAGTGTATAATAATAGCGGCAAAAAATGCAACGAGAAGCATAAATCATAAGTTAATTTTCTTAAAAGTCAGTACTATATAGCAACATGTTAAACATATTAAGAATATTTAATTAATTCAAATGGAATAATTCATGTAATGTAAATTATTATCATGGATAAGAATGGGGACAAGATTAGAACTTACAATATAATGACTTGTTTGTTTTATTATTATTATCATGGATAAAAATGGGGACAAGAAACACAATTTACTGCACGATCACATGATTTTTATCATTATCTTAGTTCAAGTTGTGATTTATATAATCCATATGCTTATATTTAATCATTAGTATTGGAGTTCATCCAAACTCATATCCCTTTCACAACAACTACCAAATAAGAATAAGAGTAAATTACACGAATGATCTCTATGGTTTGTAGTAATTTACATGTTTGGTTTCTAACTTATTTTTTTAACTCGGAAAAACCATAGTGTTTGTTTTTGTTGCGCGTTTGGTTTTTGTCTTACCTAAAAAGACTATTTTGCCATTGATTTTTTTAATTTATTTAAATAAACACACCCCAATCCCACCCCCACTTTACTTTACTTACCTACCCCACCATTTTTCCCAATTACCCCTTCCATTCCCGTTTCATGTCTGTGACAAGCTATCTACCGTATTCTTCACCACCACCATCAACCCCATCATCAGAGTTAAAACCACTGCATGTCTGCATCTAAAATCAAATATATCAATAAGCCTTGTCATAGTATATAATATTTATCATTAAGATTTGGAATGAGATATCTCATACAAATATTGAAGCATATATCGGTTAAGAAATTTGAGATCAAAATTGAAAAAGAAATTGAAACACAAATCATACATGGAACACAAATTGAAACTTGAAATTCAATTTATATAGATATATTTGACATCAAACTTAAAAAAAAACACGAGTAATAGTATTGCAACGATATCTAGGTCACAAAGGGGTAATTTTGAAGTCGGGGTTCTATTAGTGATGAAGAGGTGGGCGGTGAGGAGTGGATGAAGGAGATAGTCGACGCTGAAGATAGAGGAGGGAGTAGATTCAAGTCTATAGAGAAGACGACGGAGGGTTGAGGACAGGGGAGGCCGGCGATGATGATGAAGAAGGATCAATCGACCAAGGGTATCGAGAGAGGCAGTAAAAGAGTGGGACCCACATGCCTTTTTTTTCCTTATTTACAATAATAAATTAAAATAATATAAATAACAAAATCAATTTAAAAAGAAAATAATAAGGGCATAATAGTCCTTTTATGTGAGACATGGACCAAGCGCGTAACAAAAACAAGCAGTAATGACCTTTGGAGTTTAAAAAAATAGTTAGGGACCAGACGTACAAATTACCCCAAACCATAGGAAGCATTCGTTTAATTTACTCTGAGAATAAGATAAAAATTATTATAGATATTAATTTGTGTTGTGGTTTAGGAACAATACTCGACTCCAAACCACTCTGTTTGAAGCCTTCGATTGCGTGGTTTTAGTCGGATACATTTTGGTTTCGTTTGCCACCTACTCCTCCACCGCTTCCCTTACCAATCTCCTTCTTCCATACCGTTCTTTTTTATCGACGAGTTAGTATATGTATGGGATTGAAACCAATACCTCCTTGTTATAAAAACCTTGTTAGGCAACTTATAAGCCAAGTGGATTAGCCAAACTTGTGCTTCAAGCACATCCTTAGTGGATGGGTTATCGAATTTTCTTCACTCGCTCAACACTTCCTTCATTTTGCGTCTCTACTTCTTCTGTATTCGATTAGGGCTCGACCGATAACTTGTTTCTCTAAAGAGTATCCTAGCTTCCACTAGACCTTCGCAAATTACACTTCTCTTTCTCTCTTTAGTCTGTCGTTTGTCGTATACACGCGTCAGAAATCAGACACTACTTCCCATGTTCGCTAATTCTCATTGATTTCTACTCACCAACGCAACAAGGCAACCTCCACTCTAGCGCAACAAGGCAGTGACAACAAGGATAAGTTTTGATTTTACTAATTTGAGCCCCATTTCTATTCTTTGTTGTCTCCACTATCGAGTTCTTAGTTTCTTTTCTGATTTCCTGATATCAGACAACTTTTTGTGTTTGTGTGTGTGTGTGTGTTCGAAGATTAAACCTATAAGTTATGAATGAGCTAATTTGACCCTTAATTCTTTTGTTTGATGTCTCCAATTTCGATTTCTTTGTTACATTTATGTGTGTGAGCCTCAAATTAATCTGATTAAGATATATATATATATATATATATATATATATATATATATATATGTTAAAATTCACATGTGCGGTCCAGATTTCTATGTTGTTGAAACTACAAAAGGGTAAAATTGTCGGATTTATGCACAAGAACTATGAAAATGATGGTTGTTCATGCTAGATATGGTAGCAACCATGGATTTTTTACTTCAATCATGGTAATCTTCAACTACTAAATATAGAATATCGTAGAAATTATAAAAGGCTATATTGTTTTGATTTTGCTTATTTGAGCCTCAATTCTTTTGTTTGTTGTCACCAATTTTGATTTCTTTATTGTATGTATGTGTGTGTGAGCCTCAAATTTAATCCGATTCAGATCTAAGTCAAACTTCATATGTACGGTTTGGATTTCTATGTAGTTCAAACTACAAAAGGGTGAAATTGTAAGATTTATGCGCAACAACCATGAAAAGGATGACTGGTGATGCTAGAGGTGGTAGTAGTTACAATTTTTGACTTCAATCATGGTAATATTCAACTATTAAAAGATCAAACCACTTAGGTTTATAAGTTTATAGTTTATTTCCTATGGAAGAACTGAATTTTGAAGATAAGCGGTAGATACCTATTGAAAGATTCTCATTTACATAATAACCATTTAGGCTATGCCATTCCCTTAATGGCATTATGACATAACTCAAAATGGAAATATCTTCCATGTAACCTAAGGTCTTAGGTGTTGTTTTTTTTTGTCTACATATTTTCTTGGCTTCTTCTGTCTGCGCTATGTAGACTACATGAAGACATTAGGCTTTGCAGACTCTTTGTTTTTTTGAAAATTACAGACCTAAAAAGATTTGTGCGTTATCTTCTTGGTGTAAATGTGGACCATAGTCTTCAAACATCTTTTAACCTAAAAAAACGCATATATCTTTTTTTTTAAACTTAGATTTTGTAACACTGCATTACCAGCTTTTCCCTTTAAGCCCTTATTATATAAAAATCTTTAAAACATTGGTCCCTAGACGAGTATGTTGGGTGTACTCTATTAGTACGATGAGCGTACTAGCTCTCAAGATGGTCGCGGAGGAGCCTACGTACGTTGGGCATATGTAAGAGTACGCGGGGCGTACGCTTGGCAGGGAGAAACCCTAATTTTTAGCGTTTGTGCCTTATTTAAACACCTTAAGTTGCCTTTGGGGTTTCTTATGACCAGTCTCATCTCTAAAAAACCTAAGAACCAAACCATAGCCTTCATTTGAGTGTTTGTGAGCCTTTGTTGTGATTTTGAGGTGTTTTTGGATCCTTTTAAGGAAGTGAAGGTAGTGGTGAAGCTTTGGTGGACTTGGAGCTTAAGGATCCAGAATCTTCATTAACTTTGCAAGCTATTTGAGGTATAAAGATCCTAAATTGATGGTTCTTGATGATAGATCTAACTTAGGGCCTATCTTTATGCTTTTTATGGGCCTTTAAGCCATGCTTGAGAGTATGAGCTACTTCAGAAGCTAGGGATGGTAGATCTTGGCATTTTTGAGGTCCCTTGTTCATAAAATGCAATCTTGATGAGTCATTTTGGCCCATGCATGAGTTAGAGTTACTTTTATGGTTCTTTTTGAGTTTTGGGCCCCATTAAGTCATGAAATAGTGTAAATTTGCCAACTTTAAGTATTAAGACACTATTTAGGATCAGATCTGAGAGTTTGGATTAGTGGCTTAATCGATTAAGTGCTTAATGGAAGGGGTTGGTTGTCTGTGGAGTACGTTGGGCGTACCCAGCTCGTGTATTGTGCGTACTTGCCCCGAAGGGAGTACGTTGGGCGTAAGTCTGAATATGTCGGACATACTTAACAGCTTGACTTTTGTTAACTTTCACGTTTTGGCTCATATTTGGACTTTTAGGGTTTGGGCCTTGTTGGGCCAATTGTCTTATGACCTTTGGGCTATTGTTTGGCTTTGGGCCTTCTTGGATTGAGACCATAATGGGATTTGGGTGCTATTTAGGATTTTGGGCTATATGTTATTGGGTTGGGCTTTGGTTATCAGGCCAAGTGAGGAAAGGGTAAAATGGTCATTTACCCTAGGAGTGGGACAATTAAATGAGATTCATAGTTTTGGTTTATGACCCAACTTATTAATTGGGTTTATTTGATTGGTTAGCGTGGGGATTTTCCGCATCAGTAGTCTAAGCTTCTATCTGAGACATTCATCAGCTTGAGGTGAGTTTCCTCACTATGCTTGGTGGGTCGAAGGCTCCAATGACGACCCATGATGTATTATGGTTAGGGTGCTAGTTGTCTGTGTGACTCTTGCATGCGTTGTATGTAATATGTATACCGAGCGGGACCCGATGCCAGGCGGGGCCTGATGTGTATATTGTATGCTATTTGTCTTAGTGATTATTGCATGTGTTTATGTGCCTATATGTATATCGGGCGGGGCTTGATGAATGTGATGAGGTGGGGCCCATCTCATATTATTGACATATTTTTCGAGCGAGGCTCGATGTCAGGCGGGCCCGATGTTTGTTGGGCATGACCTATTTTATGTTTGATATGTATGGTATGAGGTATTTTGGGGAGCTCACTAAGCTTCATGCTTATGTTTTTCAGTTTATGTTTTAATTAATTATGGATTGAAGAGGAAGATTTGTAGATGATCACATTGCATACACCACATTGTTCCACATTTTATTTGACTATGATGTAACTGGTGATTATTGATATACTTGGATTTCGTTATGGTTTTTATGAAAACATTTTAGATGATGGTTTATTATTATAAAAATGAATTTTCTTGTTCTTAAATTTTGGGACGTTAAAAGTTGGTATCAGAGCATTGGTTTGAGGGGTGTGTCTAAACTCAAATTGAGGATCTGGTAGATTTTTCAAAAGGAAATGTTTTATAAAAAAGAGTCTTCTAATAAAAGAAAGGGGTGTGGTGCATGTAATCGACTGATCTTAAGTAAGTTCTCCCAAAATACCCATACATGTTTTATGATATGCTTTGATTTGTGAATCACATGCTAGATTGGGGCTAAGGATCTGCATGATAGAATGCTAGGAGATATGCCTTTGTATGCCTATTGTATGAGCTTATAGACTTGCATTCTATTACTAATCAACCAATGATAGGATGGCCGGTTTAGGTTATGCTTGTTCTGATTACTCGATGCTTGAATGATGCTTGCTTTGTGCTTTTAGGAGTTCCCATTAACTTCAGATAACTAGTAAGTAAATATGCCAAGTTACATATTATTGAGACTAAATAATTTGAGAAGGTTAGGTTTTCACTCTATTACACAACTCTTGTTTGAGTCCAACTGTTGTAGTGTGAGACCTTTCATTTCAAAGAATTCTCTGGTGGCGGTGATATGTAATTGTATTTTTGTGTTGGTTAGAGGGTGTTAAGGGGATTTCCTCCAGCAACTGATGGCGGAGAGTAGTGTGGGGGTTGTTGTCCTAGGAAAGCCTAGGAAGAGGCTCGATGCTGTGAACATTGTCTTGTAGAGGGTTGTATGTGTGGATAAGGGGGTAATTTGGAGGATTCGGGGTGATCCTTGAGGAAAGTATGGATAGATGCTACCGGAAGCAGAGGATCCTTACTCGAGTCAAGGAAAGCCATGATGGTACCAGGAAGCTTGTAGAGTATGGGATCCCTTAATGTTTATATATATATATATATATATATATGTGTGTGTGTGTGTGTGTGTGTTCTGATGGTTTTAATGGTCTATTTTCAGTATGGTGGTCACGCAAGGAGGATATGGTAGTGGTTTTGATACCGGTGAGGGTTCAGGTTCGGGTTGTGGAGCCGGACAGTTGGATGATCAGATGTGGGAGTTCATTTTGTCAGAGATTACCTACAGTATTCTTGGGCAGACTCTTGTGATCTTCGGCACGGTCAAGGAAGGTATCATGGAGATTCTAGATGAGTGCTTGGGCACTTTTCGTTTTGAGATGGTGGCGATGATCCGAGCTTGCACTTTGACTTTTTGTGAGTTCCGGGCATGTGGAGCCCCAGAGTTCTTCGGGAAGAAGGACCCGATTGCGAGCAGCCATTGGTTGGCAGACGTTGGGAATGCCTTTCGATCTAGTATTTGTCCTGAGGAGGCGAAGGTCCGAATTGCATCATGTCCTATGAAAAACAGAGCTCAAGATTGGTGGGAGGAGGTTGGACATGCATTGGGAGTCGAGGCGATTAATTCCATGAACTGGGAGGATTTTGTCATGAGATTTCAGGTTGAGTAATGTTTTTCGTAATGATCTGTCAATAGGTTGTTTTCTGATGTTATGTGCATCCTGAAAATGACTATCTTTCATCTTCTCTCATATACAACAACGACAAATGATCCTTTGATTTGGCTAGTGATTTACTATTGTTAAATGAAAGATGCATTAGGTAATTTATTTTTTGATTAAGTGAGGATAAAGTCGAGGCTAAAGTGTGAATATCAGTCCTCAAAGCAATGATTTCATCTTCGCAAGGAGGGTGTTCCAAAATTGTTGGATGGAGTGGTGGAGGCCTTTACCTTGATGTATATTTACCTCCTTATGAAGCTTATTTATTTCAGTTACCACACCACACACTATTTAACATAAACTATCTAAAGAATTTATGTAAGGTATAGGATTAAGTGCGTATATATGCACAATGTTTGACCTTTTTACCAATCAGTGTAACAAACTGATTGTTTACTGGTTGAAACCTGGTTGCATAATTCATGTTGGCCACATAAGTTGGTTAAAAGGTGAAACTCTGTTGGATAATATGTTAAAAGAAGTGAAGAGTTGTTTCATAACATGGTAAAAAGTTGAAACATTGTTGCATAAATAAACATTTGAATTTCCATTTGCTATAGAATAAAATCCTACATTTTTTGGTACAACAAGCAAATACACATTATACTTCCAAATATTTTCTTTTTATGGAGTTATAATAGGATGCATTGAAAGTAGGTTGTTATACTAAACAAGGGAAGTAGATTGCTATTTCTTCTTTATATTCTGCATTTATAAGTACCAATACCTCTATTTCCATTTTTGGAAGCATTTTTCAGAGCCACATTATTAAGCTTTGTATATAAAGGTGAAACACATGAATAAACACACAAAAAAACTTCCACCTCGTGCAATTCATGTGAAAACTTCTAGTTTATGATTAATTCATGTGATTTATAAGAAGTTGAGACAATTATTAAAATTGCTACACTTTTGGTCCTTATAATTTCATTTTTTTATGGATGGTTATTGACTCATGTAAAATGGCTTTTATACCCATTTTAGTTTAATTTATTTTTTTAACTAATTTATTAAAAATAATAATAATAAACCGACCCAATGCAACTCAACCCCTCCCCCAATAAAACTTACACCATTGGTGACCAACCTTATCCGCTTTTTTCCTTCATCTTCTTTCCTTACTCGACAACCACCAAAGGACTTCACCATCGGTGACCAGAATTAGGTTTCCATGATGAGCAACTTCTTTCCCATGTTAGCTTTCCCAATCTAATGATGTATAGCACCACTAGCCCTAGCTTATGATATCTAACACATTAATGTAAATTCTCACTCCCAATTACATTGTAAAGCTAGTGTTCCAAGTAAATTTTCATTTTAGCTTTGATTTCTTAAAAAGTTTGCAAAATTGGTCCCTACGTTGGGCGTACGAGATAGGTACGTTAGGTGTAGGACCTTAAATGATGGTCGCGAAATCTGTCATGTACGCAAGCAGAGGACAAATCCTAATTTCTAGGGTTTGGACCCTATTTAAAGAACTTATTGGCCTTAAACCCTTTCTTTCCTTCAACATCCATCTCAAAATCCTAATCATTGTGTGATAGTTTTGAAGCTTTAGAGTGACATTTTGGTGTTCTTGGTGGTGAAGGAAGACCCTTGGAGTGGTGGTGTTGCTCTCAACCTTTTGGATCTAGATTCTTCTCATCTTTGTACATCTTCAGAAGGTATAAAGTTCATACCTTGGAGTTTTCTTTGCTAGATCTTGTTTAAGCTTAGATTTATACTCTTTTGTCCCAAAACCTTGATCTTTGTGAGTATGGAATACTTCAGAGCTTTTAAGTTGTCCTTTCAGACATTTTAGGGTGTATAGTGTCATAAAAATGCAAGTTTGGTCCTTGGTTTTCATCCATGCAAGAGTTATGGATGTTTAAATGATGATTTAATTTAAGGTTTTGGTTTTTAGCTTCCTTTTTCCATGCAAAGGCATAAAGGTTACAACTTTATGATTTTATACGTTTATTGGTTGTTAGATATGAAGTTTGGACGTTAGTGAAGGGTTTTGAGCCTTCTAACACTCCTATGGTGTACATGCAACCCTATAAACCTTGGATCTATGGTTTTCTCTATTATACATGCAAATATTCAATATTCCAAAGTTTCATCCTAACTAGCATACTATGAAGTATATACAATACAAGAATCTAGTAGAATGACATACCTTTTGATGGAGCTTGAAGTCTTGAACCTTTAAGAGCTTAGTGCCCTAAGTGTTGCACCTCAAATGGTTCACACAACACCAAAAACAATTGGAATAACTTGAGAAGAAGGTTACTTTGGTTCACTCTTATGAAATCGGCCCTGCCCTCTTTTTTACTATACACTAATGCCTATTTCATGAACCATAGACCTCTTTATATAGTGTGGAGGATTAGGATTACATTCATGTAAACCCTAATACCCATGAACTTTTATTTCCATAGGATCCATGGGTTAAAACTCCATGGACTATCCATGAAAGCTTAGCCCAACCTAAATGAACTTGGCCCATCATATACATATAAGAGTCCATATTCAATTAGTTCCTTTTGATCACTAAATTAATTCTAAATTAATTCTTGATCAATACTAATTAAATAATATGATTTCATATTAATATATTAGAACTTATAATATATTAATATAAATCATAAGTATCCTTTTTTCTCATTTTATGTATCCAATTGTTCTGATGCCATGCAACCCAAATGGACCATGCTACTCTCGGGTCGAATACATACCAATAATAGTTATGAGCTTAGACGTCTAATCCAACAGTTAGGTCTTAAAGCATTAATACCTCAATAGAAGGTTTAGAAATTTGATGAGTACGTCAGAAATAACCATAAGTACGTTGCATGTACTGGATATTTTCCCCGTAAACCCTTCCGCATCAAAAGATTGTATGTAGGGCGTAATGGGAAGTACGTGAGGTGTACTACCAGGAAACACTTTTGGGCCTCGAGCCATTAGGGATTGTGGGCCTTGTCTGGTTGGGTAATGAAGGGGAAGGGTAAAATGGTGTTTTTCCCTTTGATTGATAAAGGATGAATTAGACCTTCGCTTATGGATTAACCCCAATTATTAATTACAATTTTTATTAGGTTATGTTTAGTTTGAGGAGTCGTGTAAGCAGTAGCTCGAGTGTGCGATTCAGTTATTTTCGGTTAAAAGTGAGTCTTCTTACCACACTAGTGGGTCAAAGGCACCAAGGTCGGCCTACTGATTTGTATGTGTAGGATGTATGCAATCACGTGACTATTATTTATGTGATTGTATGATATATGCATGGAACCAAATTGGGCTCGGATTCATTATGGACTCGGGGTTGATACGGGCCCCGGGGGTCGATACAGACCTGACACAACCATTTTCTGTTACATAGGGTTGATACGAACCCAAGAGTTGTTACAGTCCTGACATAGCCACGTGTTGTTATATTTATGTGTATGGTGTATGTGGTATTTTGGGGAAACTCACTACGGTTTGTGCTTACATATATGTTTTTGGTTTCAGGTACTTCTGGTATAAAAGGGAAAGGACCGACATGATGGCACAACATCCCCCCCTCTCATGATTTCCGCATTTTATGATCTCTCTTACTATGATATTTTGTGATAGTTTTTATTTTGTATGTTTTCGGGACATGTAATGTTTGTATTGATGAATTGAAAAATGGATTTTTTTACTTATGGATTTTGGGTCGTTACATACATCAAAATATTTTGTCTCTAATGGAACCCTAAGCTAAAAAATGGAAAATAATTATAACCTTGGATTATGATTCTCATGACACCTACCTTATTACTCGGTGAATTCGAAGCCTATCCATCTTCTTTGTATGAATTTACGACAGTTCACCACTCATAGCCATAACCGATTTAAACCCATATGCAATAATCCATTTCAGTGGACCATATTCAGTCCTCTCTCGTTGTACCTTTTTTTCCATATATGTTTATAGATTATGTCGGAAATTGTATTTTTTTTGTATTGGTTATATTTCTATAGATTACAATTGATTATCTAGAAATTGCTTGGGGAGGGTATAATTGATAAGAAACACGTATATGGTAGAATGGTGATTGAGGTGGCTAAATATTATGATGGTTTGTTTGGGCGTAAGAGTATTAGTGATAAGCAGGTCATTTGTATGATCCATATGATGAAGTTGTGAAGTTTACCGATGAGGTTGAGGTGGTTGTGATGAGTGAGCAAGGAGCAGTAGTGGATAATCCAAAGAGGGAATGCAAATCCTTGATTTCCCCATTTTCTACTTATTTATCGTTGTTATAAGAGCTATGTTGCTATTTCTTTCATTTTCATTAAATTTTTGCTTAAACATGATCTTTTAAATTTTGTCATGTAACGACATCTAGATTGCATGATTGGTAATATGCTTATCCATGGTTGTTACAAGGGGTATAATGGTCAAAGAAGATAACAACTCTACAAGCTATATTATGCTTTTTTCACTCTTAAGTTTATGAGCAAACATTTTATCTCAACTTAAATATATTGAATTTCCTTTGTAGTTACTTTGCATAGCAAATCGATTAATGGCATGAAGTTTATATATAAGGTATTGATTATATAGGTTGCCCTATGTTAACGAGATTAAAAAGTGAAACGTTATATGCAAGTGGGTATTCATGATATTTACCTCACTTTCTTTGGGTATTTTCTTCTTGAAATTTTGAGGGTTAAATGGTGTTTTTTAGGCAAACTGACATGAAGTGCATTCTTTTGTATAATTAAACAAAATCATAATGTAAAATTATTCTTTCATATTATACATATACAAAATTTTAACATCATCGAGTGGGGTTGTAAGCCATAGTTAATCCATATAAGTTTCATTTATGTCTAAACAAGAAGTTAGGATGTTACATATACTCTCTATCAATACAATATTGTTGCAAGAAACATTGTCATCTTATTGACACAACATGTCTATTATTGATTTTAGTTAATGTTTCTAGTGTATTATAGGAAAAATTGTTCCTAGTTGTTGCTTATATGATTAATAGAAATCCAATTGATGATAACTTAGACTCGTCCCCGTATAAAAGGTTGTATGGAAAAGTACTCGATTATTCTTCATTGTGCGACTTTGTGTGTATCTATTTTGTTATTTAACCATATGTTGATCATAATAAGGTATCTTAATGGTCCACTTTCTGTGTAGTTTTGGAGTATGGTATGGGTAAAAAATGGTATCGATGTTTTGATTCTGTTAGTCAATATCTTTAAATTTCACGACATGTGATATCTTTTTAACATATTCCATTGTTTTTATTCATGCTTAATCACATCGTTTTATGCTTACGTATATTATTTCTATTGATCCTTAAAATGTTGACATAAAGGAAGTTCCACATACTAAATTCCACCCTCTGGTATATATGACCTCTTGGTTCCTCATCATGTACCTTCAACCACTACATCAAATGTTTATACTGCAAATGTTACCCTACCATGTCATTACACTCATACTTATAATCCTATATAACTTCCTTTGATTCATTATTGTTGATATGCATCAATTTTCTAAACTTAATTTCTATAAAGAGGTTATTTTGAATACTCCTTGATAGGATATTATGCATGAGAAACTTACTCTTTATCAAACATATAAATTCCATTACCGCCCAAAGAGCATACAATTTGTTTTTGTTAGGTTTATAATATTATACTAAGTTTACAATTTGTTTTTGTTAGGTCTATAATATTATACTAAGTTTGATGTTCCATTAAGTAATATAAAAGTAGACTTGGTGCAAAAAGTAATTCACATAAGTATGGTATGGATTATGAAGAATGTTTTTCACTGGATGAAAAAATGATGATTGTTTGAATTTTAATTATAGTCACTTCTATTTTCTAGTTAAAACATGTCAAAAGGATGGAAATAATTCATTATTGATTAGTCATGTTAGTAAATTGTTTTGTATGACCCCATGTATATCTTATCGTCTTCATAAAGCTTTTTATGGTAACAAACAAGCTCTTCATGCTTGGTTTGAGAAGTTATATACATCGATCACCTCTATTGGATTTCTACATTGTAAGTTTCAACATTATTTTTCAAATGTATGAGTGCATGTTGAATCCTCTTATCCTTGTATGTAGATGACATGATTAAGATCGATGATGATTATCATGGTATTAAATTCTTAAAACATGATTTCTCTTATCGTTTTGCCATAAAGCTATTGAGAAATTTACGATAGTTACGACATCGAGGTCGTCTGCTCCTAAACAAGATTATATATTATCTAAATCGAAGTATACATATGTAATTTCTTTGAATGTACATTCCTCATTGACAAGATGATGGTTGATACCCATATTTTATCCAATGTTATTATTTATGTCTAATGGTGTTCCTTTGCCAATACATGGATTGTACTATACCATTGGGGGTATTTGGTTTATCTCAATGTTACTTGTTCAAACATATTGTATGTCATTCATGTTGTCAGTTTTTTTCCCCTACTACACTTCAATGAGGCACAAACATTTCCTGTGCCACCTCAATTTCAATACACGACGCCTTTATTGCTTCACATCTTGATTTCACTCAGGATCTTAAAAATGAAACAAGTAAGGTAATGGTGTACCTGGGTCGGTATCAGCGAAATATGTTGACCCGAACCTTCACATGGATATATTTGAGACCCACAGTACTGAACAGAAATGTATTACCAAGTACAATGCAATACATTCCAGCTAATAACCACGAGTTAGCATATCCCGAAAAGCACGCATTCTATAAAAGACAAGGTACATATATAGGTAACAAACAAACCAATTTTAGTACGAAATAACAACTCATACATCTGGATCTTGAGAAAGACCGGATAAAAGGATGAACCCGATCTCCTAAAAAAAGATACAAAAGAAAAACATATCTTAAGGTTCAGAGAGCCTCACTCTTTTCCATAATCCATTAGCTATACTCAACTTCATGTAAACTTGTTCTGACTTAGACATCAGAGAGAAATATCAGAGGGCAAACTTGGTATTGCTCCTGACGTCTTTGTTAATTTCCATAGATTGCACAGAAAGAACCAAAACGCAACTACAATGAATGATAGGAAAAAGGGTGTAGCATCTTAAGGTATTAGTTTTTTAGGTTTATTTTTTGTGTTGTTGAACACTTGAACGACCAATTAGGTTTAGTTGTTGTTAAAGTTAGTTGTTATTGAAATTGAAAGAGATATAATGCTTTCTTTTGTTGCATAAAATTGAAATTGGGATATAATAATTTTTTGAAATCTTTAATTGTAGGGTTTTTTTGGTAATATTTTAAAATAAATTTGAGTTGGTATTGATGAAAGTAGTGGAGTATATTCTAAAAGAAATGGCTCTGGTGAAATTCCACAAAGACTACAAACTACCTCTACAACTACAACACATACTTTAACAAGTGTTGATTTGAATAATTTTCCTATAGACCCAACAGTTAGGCCAAAAATTACATCTTATCATGATGGTTTTCAATCAATTTTGAAGAACGTATATTCTTTTTGTTAAAAACAAACTATCGAAATTGTGAAAATGTCATAATATTATGTTACTCCAAGAAACTATATGACCAAGATTACTAGTTAATGACTTTAAAGTTGTGATTATTAACATGAATTTGGATATGCAAATTAAAATGTTGGGGATCGATTAAGTAAAGTAAGCACGAGATTGCTAAAAAATATGGTGTCTTTGAGTCATTATGAATCATTTTCTAGGTTGATACATCAAAGTTGTTGAAATTAAGTGGAATGTTCCAAGATGATTTTAACGATTCCAAAAAGGTGCATCTTGTTGGTCAAATTGATATTTGTTATCACTCTCTACTACATGATGACACATTTGCTAACTTGAAGGGATTGCAAACCTTTCTCGATTAATGGTGGAAACAAAGAAACATTCTTTTCATTTGGTCAGTAGGTTATTAAATCTTACTTTGGTTTGTTGTCACAACCGTAACAGATGAAAGATGTTTATATGCAAAGAAAATATGGAAGAACGACTTGCATAATAAAATTAGTGATGATTTTATGAATGGTGCTTTGATTTGCAGTGTAGAAAATGAAACACTTATAGATGCTAAGATTGAAAATGTGATTAGTCGCTTTTGTAAAATGAAAGAAAGAATATGTCAACTTTAAATTGTAGGATGTGTTCCATAAAAACTACCTGGTAGTTGGAAGCTGGAGCTTTTATTTGTATATGAGTGTTCGACAAAAGTAGCTGGAAACTTTTGAAACATATAAAATTACATAAAATAACTTATGTAAAACATGTTATTAAGTTTAAAAAAGGGTAATAAAGTCATTTTGTAAAATTATAAAATATGTTTTTGTTAAACGCTATTTGAAGTAGTTTTTGGATTTTGATATTTTTGTTTTAGGTAAAAGCTAGAAGTTCCCACTGCCAAACAAAACTTTTTTTTCAAAATTTTGTTTTTAAAAGCTAGAAGCCTTAAAAGCCACGTGTCGAACACAACTGTAATCTCTACATTGATTTTCATATTTAATTAAAACATAATTTACAACTTTTTTTTTATCTTGTTATATATTATTGGGGGGGGGGGGGGGGGGATTTCTGTCACCCATAATTTTTTTTCCTAGGTCCATCCATGTACAAAATTATACTGATGCTTATTCATATCGATCGTAAGAGAACTGATAGAGTATATATCTTTCTTGGCATTTATCTTATTTCATAGAAGAATGTGAACCAATATTATGTTTCACGATCATCCATAAGAGTTGGTATCGTGTATTGACATTGACTGCCTATGAGATATTTTTAGTTATGTTCGTTACTTGCGAATATGATTATTGATATTGTTGGGTTTTAAGCACTATAACATCCCTATGGTGCACATACAACCCTAATGCTTTGGATCTAAGTTTTCTCTAGTTATACATGTAATTTTCCTTTTCCAAAGTATGAAGCCTAACTAGCATACAACATTGACAATTAAAACATAAAAACAAGTAAGATGATTACCTCTTTGTTCTAGCTTGAAGAACTTGGCCTTACAAGAGCTTAGCACCTCAAATGTGATGCCTCAAATGTGTCACAAACACCAAGAACAATGGAGGACAATAAGAAAGAGCTTGGAGGCACCAAAATTGGCTATACTCTTCTTAGAATACTCTTGTATCCGATATTAGGGCTTAGGGGGTTACATATATAGTGTAGAATTCCAAGTGTCAATTGTAAACCCTAATCCATTCACTTAGGATTTTGATCCAATAATTCATTTGGACTAGCATTTCATGAACTTTCACATAATCTTAGCCCATAACTAATCAATCATGGATCATTAGCCCAAACTATATGTATCACTGATTTACATAATCAGTCCCCATTAATTTAATTAGTCTCTTTTGATCACTAAATTAATTCTTGATCAATACCAATTAAATAATATGATTTCTCAATTAATATATTATACTTATAATATATCAATAAATCACAAATAACCTCTTTCTCAAATATCCATCCTATCAAATTGCTCCGGTGAAGGCAACCCAAATAAACCATGTTACTATCAGGTCAAGTACATACCAATTATAGTTATGGGCTTATACACCTAATCCAAAAAATATTTCTCATCATACTTCGTTACATTGTGACAATAAAAATGCATTGAATATTTCTCAAATTTCAGCTCACCACGAGAGGACCATACATTTTGAAATTGACTGTCATTTTACTCGTCATTATCTTCAACATGGAAGAATTTTGGTGCATGATGTTTCTTATTTCATACAAATTATTGATATATTTGCCTTATGTTTCTTATTTTGTGCAGATTGTTGATATATTTAGTTAGACAAACTCGTTTCATGTTAGGGTTTAGAAGGGTTTATGGTGGAAATCCAGATTCTTAATGGTTCGCATAGGCTCGCTTTCTGAAATGATATTTCCACCCTATGTCTGGATTACAAAAAATTTAGTCTAGGATAATTCAAAGGTACACTTACGAATCTAGGCACAGAAATGTAATCCAAATTGCCAGAAAAATTATGAGTTTGTCAGAAAAGAAGAAGATATGAGAAAAAAAAGAGTATAACGAATCAAAGAGAAGAGTTGTATTTATACTTGACAATTAAGGTTGCGATTAGGGTTTTCTTCTGCTGAATTAGTTAAGTAATCTTGAAATTAATGGCATGATCAATGGTTTCCAAAACTGACAAGTTGCCAAATTACCATAATCACCTACTAGAATTCAGGACCACCGTCATAGACACTTCCCTTAGGACCACACAAGAGCATGCGATGCCCTTGACCCCCGTTAGTTTTTCGTACCCGCTTATAATTTGATCTCATAATACGTGGACTCCACACTATAACACTCAGTTTTAAATCGTTTCACCATGCGGGGCCGTGGCCCGATCATCAGTTATCATAAGGATCAGAGCCTTTGAAAATGTGGGATCTAGGCCCATTTGGGTGCGAGTGATGTATTTGAAGTAATCCAGGTGTTCGATTCGTGTTTTGGATTATTTAAATAAAGTGTTATTTCGGGATTTTGTGGAAATTGGATTTTTGTTCGGAAGGTTTTAAGGATGGTATGAGTTAATAGAAGTGTAGGGCTTCTCGTTACCTTTCTGTGGATATAAGGATCGACGGAAATGGGCTTATACCGAAGAAGTTATGCCCTTCGGAAGTTTGGTGGTTTTAAGGTTTAGTCGGGTACACGAGGCGTACACAAAGGGTACGCAGGGGGTACTAGTTAAAAATTCAGTATGTGGGGTGTACGTTGGGCGTAGTGATCAAGACAAGTGCTCTATAGTGTATGTTGGGCGTATCATAAGTACATTGGACGTACTCCAGTCAGACCAGAACCCTATTTTAGGGTCTTTGACCCTATTTAAGCTTCTTATCTTATAACCTAACCCTAATATCTTCAACCTCCATCCCTATAAACTTTAGAAATCGACCCTTAGCCCCCATTTAAATGATTTTTGAGTTTCAAATTGATTTATGTATGTTTTTTGTGCTTGAGGAGGAAGAAGGAACATCTTGAAGAGTCATTTCTTGACTTGGAGGTTTTGGATCCAGGATTTGTTCACCTATATCTAACTTCTAGAGGTATAAAGTCTCAACTTGACAACTATTTCTTATAGATCTAGCTAGGTGGCACTTTGTTATGATTTTGGTCCCTTTGTGGTGATTCATGTGAGTAGAAGTTACTCCAGAACCTTTGAGCTTCATATTTGGCCTTTTGTAGGGGTTATGGAGTCATAAAGTTTGGATCTTGATGAGTATAAACCTTCCATTCATGATTTGGTAGTCTTTTGGTGAACCTTGGGACTTAGGGTTTTGATTTGGGTCCCATTAAGTCATACTAAGTCATAAAGTCAGGAACTTTATGACGGGATTTAGTATACTACAACATCCTATGGTGCACATACAACCCTATATAGCTTGGATCTATGTTTTCGTTAATTATACATGCAAATGGATTCCAAGCCATTAACCTATAACTAACATGCAATTTGACATAAACAATACAAGATACTAGTTTGGATAACATACCTCTTTGTTGTAGCTTGATTCCATGGAGCTTAAGAGCCTAGTGTCCCAAGTGTGACACCTCAAATGGTTCACACAACACCAACAACAACTTGGAATAACTTGAGAGAAAAGTCCTTATGCTCAAAATCGGCTAGCCCTATCATATGAATCCTTAGGCACAATTTTCTTGAGCTATGGGGTCTTTATATACTGTGTCTATTCGGGTTACACCATGTAACTCATGATTTTCCATATTCTTCATGCTCCATGGGTTCAAACCTCCATGGAGTATCCATGGGTTTAGCCCAACACGAAGAATTATGGATCATAAGCCCACATATATAAGAATGAACGATTTACACAATCAATCCCCATATATTTAATTAGTGTCTTTTGATCACAAAATTAATTCCAAATTAATTCTTGATCAATACTAATTAAATAATATGATTTCATATTAATATATTAGAAGTTATAATATATTAACAAATCATATATATCTTTTTCTCACAAAAGTCTATCCAAATTGTTCCGATGCCATGCCACCCAAATGGACCATGCCAAGTCGGGTCAAGTACATACCAATTATAGTTATGGACTTAGACACTAATCCACCACTTTATGACTTAAGAAGTCCCGTTGAATCAGATCTGGAAGTTTTGACTAAGGTCTTAAGGTATTAAGAAGTTTTTAAGACATTTTGGAGGGATTTTGACCCTTGGAGTTTGGTGTTGGGCTTCATTAAGCCATGCAAAGGTTTAAAGCCTTCGACTTTATGGACCAAGCCACTTATATTTAGCTATTATGAGGTTTTGGATGTCTTGGCTTAAGGGATTAAGACATTTTCTAGGTTGGTTGTGGGAAGGGTCAGTACGAGGGGGGTACTGAGCTTCTGGTGCGTACGCTTAGCGTACCCATCGAGTAAACGGGGAGTACTCAGTCAGAAAGGATTTTGTATTTTGGGCTTCGGTTTGGGCCATCTTTTGGTCTTAGTTGTCTTGGGCCCTGCTAGGCCATCAGGTTTTGGGCTGATAATTATTTTGAGAAGGCCTACAATGGGTTTGGGCCCAATTTGGAAAGTTGGGCCATGGATTGGGCCTTCGGTGGTTTTTGGTATTTGGGCCTTGTGGATGGTTTGGGCATAAGTCTTGGTCCAAGCTAAGTTAGGGGTAAAATGGTCTTTTTACCTCGAGTATGGATTTATGGATATAGATTGGAACCCAATTGTTTATTGGGTGTTGTTTTGATTTTGACAGTTCGGGGATCTGTCAGCTAGCATCCAAGGATTTTATGTATGATTCGGCAGTGCGAGTTGAGTTTCCTCACTATATTTAGTATGTCGAAGGCACCAATGCCGACCCATGGTTTGCTATGTAGAGTGCTAGATGTCTGCGTGACTCTTGCATGTGTTTGTGTTTGTATGCTTACTGGGTGGGGCCTGATGGTTATTCTGTATGCTATTATCGAGTTATGCATATATGTTTTGTATGTGGGCGGGGCCTGATGATTGTGCAGTATGCTACCATCTTTGTGATTTTCGTATGTGTTTAAATGTTATATGATTATATGGTTATATGTTTAGTGGGTGGGGCCCGTTATGTGAGTGTGGACGGGCCGTTATCTCATTGGGCGGCGGCCGTTATGTGAGTGTGGGCGGGGCCCGTATCTCATTTGGGTGGGGCCCGTTATATGATATGTGGTATCTTGGGAACTCAATAAGCTTTGTGCTTACAGTTTTCAGTTATGTTTCGGGTACTTCGGTTTTCAAATGGAAGAGCTCGAGATGACTGGAGGGCACACACCACATGTTTTCCGCATTCTGTGATTCACTCTGATTCGATGATGTTTTGCTAAATCTTGATTGTCATGGTATTATGGAAATGATATGCATTAACAATTTATTTATTTGATACACGAAAATTTTATATTATTATTTTTGGGACGTTATACACACTCCGAAATATATAAGATAGAGTACAAATTATAAATATTTTAGTTCACATATTAGTTTCAAGTATACAAAAATCTCTATGACACTAAAATCACCAACATTTCACAATTTCATTTATTGTTTTATAGTCTTATAGCATGCATCTTTTTAGACCCCGAGGAGGGGGTGTCAATATATTTAATAATTTATTGTATTGCCATAATTAGCTTAAACTTATATTAATATTAGTATTTAACTTCCTTGCCACAGTTGCTAGCTATCTATGTCTCTCATTCCCAATAATTTAACAGGTCTACACCTATCAAATTTTAAAACTTTAAGCATCATAAATTCAAACTTGTTACAACAAGACATATTTTTTGTTTAGTCTTCCATTCAAGAAATACCCGAAACATGTGTCCGGTGAAGTGATTACATAGGCAAGAGTTGAGAATTAAAGACAAAATTGTCAGGTTAAAGAAAACAAAATGAAGATGTGTGGCCCATTATTATGTCCATAACTTGGAAAGAACTTTTCGGATAAAATAATTTGGATTTTTTATAATTATATATCTTATATCTTATATACAATTCTTGTTCGAAATGTATATTTTGGTATCATTATAGAAAACGCTCATGTCAATATTATTTTTTTTCTTTGTTCGCCGACGATAAAAATCAATAATGTCAAAATTCAAAATTATGACAAAAAATATAGAAAATTAAAAGGTCAATCAATGTAAATCAATAATAATAATGTATACCATTGAACTAAAACTGTAATTTACTTTTATTTTATTGTCTAATGTAAATATGCACAACGATAAATCCAAAAGTAAAAGGTCAATCAATCAAATATGTAAAAAACTTAAAATGCGATTCGAAATAAAATAAGAAGCAACTTGGAACAACCTTGAAACTCGAGACATGTGATTCCCCTGTAAACCGCCTTTCGCCTACGTAATCTGTGGTCGACATGTGGAGCTAACAACCTCAATAATTCTTTAATTCTATTTCAATTATCGCGTTATTACCGAACTAATTTATAACACGTGGAAATTATGGATATAAAATTAATTAAATTTTTATAATAAAATTTTATAATTATTAATCAGTTATTTTAAATAAGTCATTTTAAATATATTATTAATTAAGAGATATATCAAAATTTTAATGTTATTATAACTTTAAATTTAACATATAATTAGAAAATATAAATTTGAATTGTAAAATGAGTTTTTAATATATCTAAATGACACATGACACAATATTAATGAGGAGTTGTATTAGAGTGACACTTGACAAAAGGAGATTAAAACTATTCATTTATTAGAATAGGGATATAAACCATAATTTTTTTTTCTAAAGTTTTACTTTTTTTTTTCTTAATTTCCCATCCTAATAAATGAAAATTTTGCCACACACATGTCATTTTGTCATAATTTTAAGATATTTATTTTTCACTTGTCATTTACTTCATTTTAATTTAGTTTTCATAAATTAAAGATAACACAATGACTACATTAATTTTAAATTTTAAATTTTAAATTTCAAACTTCAATTTCAATTTTAAATAAGTTTACATTTAAACATTCGCATTTAACATTTTGTTATAACTAACACGTTTAGGATACGTTCCGACAACTAAATACATAATTTTAATTTATTTTATTTATTTATTTTTAATTTTTACTTATTTCAAATTTAAATTCAAATAAACTTCTTGTTTAATCATTCATTTTTAACATTTTATTTTAATTAATCCCTATAAGATACGTGTCACACAACTAGTAATTATTATTTAATTTTATAGTTTTATCCTTTTAATTTCTTTCCATTTATTCTTATTATCGTTTTACTTAAAGTATTTTTCTAGCGGTTTTCCTCCATAAATTTTATATCTGTTAATTTTAATTATATTATATGCATTTCAGTTTATGTTGATTGAATATATTTTTTACTGATATGACATTCCACAATACCATCTTATAAAAAAAAAATAACAGTGAGAAGAAAGTCGAAGTCGAAACTTCTCGGTCGTAATCCATGCATCTTACGATTGAACCAAATATAAAATTTTAAAACAAAATTACACAAATTTGTCTTTGTGTGTGACAAAAAAAATACTATTGCAAGCACTTATGAAGAATTTTAAAATGTTCATAAATAAATATGGGCTTCAATGAACGTAACATATTAACACGCGGAACACGAGCAGTTTAAACAAACGTTCATAAATGAACATGAGCTTCAAAACCAAAAATTTAAGTCGATATTTAGGGAATCAACTACATTGAACATTGAAATGTGATTTGAAGCTCATATTGTGAAATTCAATACATGATAGTCAATAATCATACAAATCCAAATCGATTACACAACAAATGAAAAAAATCCTAAAATCGAACCTACTTATTATCAAACTCAACACCTTATAATAAATAAACAAACAAATCACTGATGTTGGAAACCAAATGCATTGAAGCTACAATTAATCCACCGTGAAATTCATGATTCTTTAATCGTAATGTTGTGCTGATAGTTTAGACGTAGGGGGAATTGAAACGAGACGCACAAAACCCATCATTCCCTCATATGTATGTGCTTCCCTTGACATTAGGTGAAATTATAATCTTATTTCTGTAATATCCATTAAACCATATGTGTATATATATTATATATGGGATTATATAGCTATTACTTTGTTACTCACAAAGCTTTTAAGCTTACATTTGATTTTTGTTGGTGGTCACATGACTTAGTAATAAGGACAAGAAGAGAAAGGTGCTTTGGATTGATCACGATTAGATCTTGTTTATACTTTTGGATGTAAGACTTTGTAAATCTGGTTTGATCTGTATGCATATTTTGTATGTTTGGATTTATGATAACTACTTGTAATGGTGACTTAACATAAACGTACACCATGTAATGCTTTAAAAATGATGATTTTTTTGGTGTACTCTATGTTGAATGGTCGAGTGTTACAAGTTGTTATCAAAGTCGTGGTTTGAGTAAACTAGACATTGTAGAAAAAATTCCAAGACTTAAACCGCAGAGAGAGTAGGATAATGGCATATCCGTTAAATATGGTAGTTACTCTGATTGTTGTATGTAACGCACACAGATTCGGGCTAATCAATTTAGAGACAATGAGCGTCAAAAATGACATTTTTGATATAAGATAACTTAGAATAAATAATCTTGGACAAGTTATAGTATATGTCATAAGGGTTCTGTACATATAAAGAACGCTGAAATCCAAGTTATAACAAAGAAGTTATGGTCCGTCGAAGTTTTACGGCAAAACCGGCACGACACCGGGAGATGTAAATAGTGAATTTACAATGGAGTACTTTTTAGCCTTAGAAATCTAAAAAAAAGTTGTAGTATACGTTAAACCGAGAACATACAAAAAAAGAACGCCCAAATCTGATTTCGTATGAGGAAGTTATGAATTTTCTAAGATTTGACTTAGCAATGCACAACCCGAAACTCGAATTTTAGATCGAGCGGTTTTTGGCCTATGCGACCTAAATGAGAATTGAAGATCTCATTAATAGGAACTCAACGGTAAAAAGATAGACGAAAACAGAGTCCGTATGTAGGAGTTATGAATTTTACACGGACATTTAACAATATAATCTCCTCGTACTGTTAAATTTAAGATCGATCAAGAATTAGCTGATGGAGTCAAAATGAAAGTTGTTAATCTTATTTTTACCTACACGTGGATATAAAGAATGTCAAAAACGGAGCTCATAGGTGAAAGTTACGGATTTTAGAAGTCGGAAGTGTGCTGTGCGAAAATGGGTGATGTGGCACAATCATGGTCATTGCTTTCTCCCCAAGTCTTGCCACTAGATGGTGACATGTGGCACCAAGTTCAGCCATTTTCACCATATAAATAGAACCTTTCCCACCCTCATTTTTTTCACATCTTTCTCATTGTTTCTTCTCTTTACTCTCTCTCTATAACCTCTCTCTAGCCCCGAAACCTCCCGAAAAGCCTAGGGGAACTTCCCTAGCACGAGGCGGAAGCCTCGGAGTGCTCGATGGATCCGAGAAGAAGAAATTTTCGGCTCGGGAACGCTGCTCCAAGCAAAGCCCGGTTTTCTATAAAACTCGTTGTAAGTGAGCTATGCCTACGCTATTTTTAATATAACTTTTATTTAATTATTGTAACGTTATTAAGAACTTATAATAAGTACTTTGGCTATTATTATGGGTTATATAAGTATTGTTTAACGCTTATATAATAGTAATAATAGCTAGACTGTTAATTAGTCTCGGCGAATAATAGACTAAACTCTAGTGGTAATAATACTAGGTTTCGTCGAAGGAAATTATTTTTAAGAAGCAAAGCGCTGTCTGAGTTCGGAATCACCACCTTTTCAAGTGACTGCATGGTCCCTTTCATCTTACACATAGATATGAAGTATTTTATATAAATTACGTGCTATGTGTGCATATTATCTGTATACTTGCTATCTATGCTGGATGAAGGATTTTATACAAGTTTTATATGATTTAAATTGTATATGTATTTACATCTACGTAATATGTTGGGTAAAACATAGGTAGATGAAATATGAGTTGGATGATGAGTTGAGAGGTGATATAGACCATGAGGTAAGGGTGAGAGGTGGACGATGTGAGAAGCCTTGTTCCCAAATGCTGGCCCCGTCATCTAGCAGAGTATGGATGACGACCACTGACTATTCTAGACAGTCCAATGGAACATTAGCAGGCTCGCAACCTGTAGGTGTTGTGAACGATGTGTTTACCGGTGTACTCTAAAAGCCCATTGACATGTATTGCGAGTGGACTCTTGAAAACTATTGTAACATCCCCCTCTGGCACGTATCACAATATTGTCCGCTTTGGGCCACTCGGCACGAGGACTTCCCAGGGGGTCACCCATCCTGGTACTACTCCCGCCCGAGCACGCTTAACTGCAGAGTTCTTATGGGATCTGCTGCCCTCACGGCTTTAAAACGCATTGTGATAGGGAAGGTATCCACACCCCTTATAAGGAATGCTTAGTTCTCCTTCCCAGCCGATGTGGGATCAGATCTAACCCACTTTCACCCCCCATTATAGGGTTCGACGTCCCCGTCGAACACATCGACCCGTGCCCTGGATCTGATACCATTTGTAACATCCCCCTCTGGCACGTATCACAATATTGTCCGCTTTGGGCCACTCGGCACGAGGACTTCCCAGGGGGTCACCCATCCTGGTACTACTCCCGCCCGAGCACGCTTAACTGCAAAGTTCTTATGGGATCTGCTGTCCTCACGGCTTTAAAACGCTTTGTGATAGGGAAGGTATCCACACCCCTTATAAGGAATGCTTAGTTCTCCTTCCCAGCCGATGTGGGATCAGATCTAACCCAGCCCGGAATTTCAGGTATTGTTAAAATTATGCTTTTGGGGTGTTTTAAGAGGGGACTCGGCGAGTTGGAGCCTAGACTCGCCGAGTAGGACCGCAAGCCGGGTCGCGGGTTCGCGACTGGACTCGACGAGTCTAGATATGGACTCGGCGAGTCTGCGCTGCTTAGCGAAAACCCTAACCGTTCAGGTTTGGGACGTATAAAAGGAACTTATTGGCCGTCATTGTTCATTTTAGCCTTCTGAGAAGAACCCTAAATCGACTGTGTGCGTCTGGAGCAAGGATTATAGGCCATTGTTGATTATAGAAGAGTTGTTGTGCAAGGAAGAGAAGGGATTGGCTAAAGGAACAGCAAGGGAGTCACATTCTAAGGATTGGGGACATAGAGGATACATCATCCATGTAAGAATTCGAGTATACTCTGCTATGTTAATGTGATTATGGAATTAGGGTTTATGGAATCCTTTTGTGAATAGATTGAATGTTACCCTAGTCCCCTAATCGATTGTAACCATGTATTGGGACCTTTGGAGGTCCAGAATGTCCCATGTCTGTGCATTTCGGGAATTGATGGAGGTTTTGGATTGGAATCCTTATGCCTTAGGTCAATATGTATATTATGAATCATGGGGTGTATCATGAGCACTGAAATGAGGACCTTACGTGATGGATCAGCCTAGGAGGGCCAGACCTAGGAATGGTCGGAGCAGTTCTGACCTTAGGATGCAGTTTGAGCAGTTGCATGGCATGGACTCGCCGAGTTCGACGAACAGACTCGGCGAGTAGCTTGAAGAATAACTGGGACTCGTCGAGTTGTTCTTCAGACTCGGCGAGTTGAGTCGGGGTGGCCCCGCGATTCTTCCAGGAGTAACTCGTCGGGTCAAGGAGGATACTCAACGAGTAGATAGGGAATCTCAGAGAGTTGGAGGACGTCTAGACTCGCCGAGTCGCCATGGCACTCGCCGAGTCCGGTCGAGTTGACCATTGACCGTTGACCAGAGTTGACCTATGTGTGACTTCTTAGGGTCAGGTAACTTAGAAGATAAAGTATTAATAAGAGATATATGATGTTATAGGGAGTTTGTAGCTCGGTGGATCGAGCACGAGTGATTTCAGGATTTGCTAGCTTTCAGTATCCACGAGGTGAGTCTTCTCACTATACTGTACCCGGAAGGGTTTGACTGTGTGACCGGAAGGTCAGTTATGATACGTGATATGTATGCTATATGTGGTAAGTCGTTTGTTATATGTGCTATGTATGTCATGGGCCGGAAGGCGATTATATTATGGGCCGGAAGGCAATATGTTATGGGCCGGAAGGCAATATGTTGTGTGATGGACCGGAAGGTCGGCGTGGGTAGGACCGGAAGGTTTACCCAGCAGGGACGGAAGTCCCCAGAGACACATGGACCGGAAGGTCAGGGCCTGGAAAGGCGTATGTGCGTAAGTAGTATATTGGGGAACTCACTAAGCAATTATGCTTACAATTGTTATGTATATGTTTCAGGTACTAGCGAGGACCATGGGAAGGCGCCGGCGTGATCGGTACACACTGGAGAATGTTTTTATGATCTTGGGATTTAGACAATTTGTATTTGACATGTCACTTAAATTATTTACGCCTTGTTTTGAATGAAAGTGCTTTATTTTTAAAATGAAAAATTTGTTTGAAAATTTGCGTTGTTACAATTGGTATCAGAGCCTTGGTTTGAGGGATTCGGGTGCACCTTCGGGAGTAACTGAACTCAAACCGAGGATTTGAGGAAACTTTTTAAATAAAGGCATAAACTTTTGTAAATGGTTTTGTGGTAAGCAAGAAAGAAGCAGTGTGTACGATCAGTCAGCGCCCGAACGGTAAAGATCCCCAAAATACCTTACAATATTATATGATATGAATTGTTTTGCATGCTAGAAGACTAGGTATTCATGATAGGACTAGAGTGGCCTGAATTGTGATGCCTTAGTCTAGGGAAGTTTGCCGATATGAGATGCTTTGCTAGTGTGCGAGTAGATAGTGCATAACAGAAGTAGAGTACTCACTATCCGGGGTTTGGGGAAGAAGACTTGGGATGAATGCTGATGCGGTGTGCTCGGTAGTATTGGGCCTGTACTACCGAAGACACCGGGTCAGGGGGAGACCCAAGTAAGAATCCCTGAATATCGGAGACTGAGTAGGATTGCGTTATCGAGTGCAATTATACTCGATGGAGTCTCTGATAGTTTTATGTTGTATTTCAGAGACATCATGGTTAGACCACGCCACGAAGCGAGTTCGAGCGGTGTGAGTGACGAGGAGATTCGTCAGATGATTCACGAGGAGGTAGCTGCGGCGATCCGGGCTGAGATCCCGGAGATGTTTGGGTCTATTAAGACCACCCTGATGGAGACGTTTGAGGAGCGGTACGCCGCATTGACTGAAGCTGCAGCCGCTGCAGCTACCGCAGCTGTGGCCGCTGCCAGGCCACAGGGGGGTGACTCGTTGCTGTTCTGGGAGTTCAGCAACACGAAGCCACCTGAGTTCGATGGGACGCAGGATCCGATTGCTGCGATGAGGTGGATCGCGGATATAGAGGGGTGCTTCTACACTTGTTCATGCCCGGAGCACCTGAGGGTACGGTTCGCTTTGAACCAGCTCCGTCTGGGAGCGAAGGATTGGTGGAAGTTCGTGACGGCGAACTTCACTTTGGCAGAGATTATAGCAGTGACATGGGAGGGGTTTACTGCTATGTTCAGGGACGAGTACGTTCCCCCGGTGGAGAGGGAACGATTGGTTCAGGAATTCTTAACCCTCAAACAAGGTACTGATTCTGTTGCGGTGATCACGCGGAAGTTTCATGAGAGGGCGATGTTCTGCCCCGAGCTGGTGTCCACTGATCAGGCTCGGATGAGCTGGTACTTGGGTGTGTTGAGGAGGGATATCCGGGAGTTTGTGTCAAACTCCACCTACCATACTTTTGCTGAGCTTCAGGCGAACGCCAGGAAGCGCGAGATCGAGTTGGAGACCCAGGCCAGGGAGGAGGCCGAGTCTCAGCGGGTGGACCGGCGACCGGCTCAGTCCCAGCCGGCAGCCAAGCGGATAAAGTCCGCCGATTCGAGGACAGGAGGTTCGAAGGGCCGCACTTGCGGAAAGTGCGGCAAGGGTCATGATGGGGCATGTCGATCTGGTGCTTGCTACAAGTGTGGCAAGGAGGGGCACATTGCTAGAGAGTGCCCCAAGGGGTTTATGGTTTGCTTCCATTGCAACCAGACAGGCCATCGGAAGGCCGAGTGCCCTCAGCTTCTTCAGGGATCTGCACCTGCTGCCAGAGCTTCTGCGACTCGACCGGTGAAGGCCGAGGCCTCGAGGGCTCGGGGAAGAGCCTTTCAGCTGACTGTGGAGGAGGTCCGCGCCGCGCCCGATGTTGTGGCAGGTATGCTGTAATTCATGTATTTATTTTAAAGTCGAGATGTTATGCTTATGTTATTATATGCGTAGGTACTTTCCTTGTGAACTCCGTGCCTGCTCTAGTGTTATTTGACTCGGGTGCGAGTAGGTCCTTTGTATCCTTAGCTTTTAGTCAGCATATCAGCGTTAGTCGTGAGTCGTTGAGTCGGCCTCTGAGAGTTTCTATAGCCGACGAGAGAGTGATTTGTGCCACGGAGGTTCTCCGGGGATGCGTGCTAGAGATTTTCGGGGTTGAGTTCCCAATTGACCTGATTCCTATTGCGATGGGTGATGTCTGTGTCATCGTGGGCATGGACTGGTTGAGCCGATTCGGCGCCGTCATCGACTGTGAGCGTCGGCTGGTGAATATACGAGACCCTAGTGGGGGAGTTCTTTCGGTGTACGGCGAGGGTACTCGTTCGGGATCAGCTTTTTGTTCGGCCGCTAGGGCGAGACAGTGTCTACAGCAGGGCTGTAAGGGTTTTGTGGCGTATGTGATGAATACGCGGGAGGTTTCCGAGAGACCGAGGTCAGTGGAGGGGGTTCCAGTGGTGCGTGAGTTTCCAGATGTTTTCCCTGAGGAACTGCCGGGAGTACCTCCTGTGAGGCAAGTAGAGTTTGGTATCGATCTGGTTCCGGGGGCCGCGCCTATTGCTAAGGTGCCTTATCGTCTTGCACCTCCAGAGATGCAAGAGTTGTCCTCGCAGCTCCAGGAGTTGCTGGGGAAGGGATTCATTCGGCCGAGCAGCTCGCCGTGGGGAGCACCTATTCTGTTCGTCAAAAAGAAGGATGGTTCACACCGGATGTGCATTGATTACCGGGAGTTGAACAAGTTGACGGTCAAGAACCGTTACCCGTTACCGAGGATCGATGATTTATTTGATCAGTTGCAAGGAGCATCTTGGTTTTCTAAGATCGATCTGAGGTCAGGGTACCATCAGGTGAGAGTGCGGGATGAGGACGTCCAGAAGACAACGTTTAGGACGCGATATGGGCATTATGAGTTTGTGGTGATGCCTTTCGGACTCACCAATGCCCCGGCTGTGTTCATGGATCTCATGAACAGGGTTTGTAGGCCGATGTTGGATCGGTCAGTGATTGTATTTATCGACGACATCCTAGTGTATTCGAGATCTAGAGAGCAGCATGAGGAGCATTTGAGGGAGGTCCTTGAGGTATTGAGGTCGGAGAAGCTTTATGCAAAGTTCTCCAAATGTGACTTCTGGTTGCGGGAGGTCCAATTTCTAGGGCATGTTGTTAATCAGGAAGGGATATTGGTCGATCCGGCCAAGGTTGAGGCTGTGATGAGTTGGGAGGTGCCGAAGTCACCCTCTGAGATCAGGAGTTTCCTTGGGTTGGCAGGGTACTATCGGAGATTTATTAAGGATTTCTCCAAGATCGCAGTGCCGCTCACCAGATTGACTCGGAAGGGTGTTGCATTCTCATGGGGACCCGAGCAGCAGACTTCCTTTGAGACACTTCGCCAGAGGTTGTGCGAAGCCCCAGTATTAGCTCTCCCGGAAGGGATGGAAGATTTTGTAGTATATTGCGACGCATCGATTTCGGGACTGGGTGCAGTGTTGATGCAGAGGAGTCATGTGATAGCTTATGCGTCGAGGCAGCTGAAGCCTCATGAGGCGAGATATCCCACGCATGATTTAGAGTTGGGGGCAGTAGTGTTCGCTCTCAAGATTTGGCGTCACTACCTGTACGGGGTTCGATGTACGATATACACGGACCATAAGAGCTTGAAGTATTTGATGGATCAGCCCAACTTAAATATGCGTCAGAGGAGGTGGTTGGATGTGGTCAAGGATTATGATTGTGAGATCGTGTACCACCCGGGCAAGGCTAATGTGGTAGCCGATGCATTGAGCCGCAGAGCGGAGAGCACTCCATTGCGAGATGTATGTTTGAGACTGACTGTGATGACTCCAGTATTTGACGCTATCCGTGGGGCACAGGCCGAGGCTGTGAGACCAGAGATACAGAAGAAAGAGCGGGTAGTTGGGTTAATTTCAGAGTTCGTTAAGGACGGACGAGGGCTTCTGACGTTTCAGGGTCGGATCTGGGTACCGTTCGTGGGCGGTACGCGTATTACTTTGATGGAAGAGGCTCATAGATCGAAATTCTCGATCCATCCCGGTGCTACGAAGATGTATTTGGATTTGAGGAAAGAGTATTGGTGGCCCTGTATGAAGAGGGACGTCGCATGGTTCGTTGAGAGGTGCTTGACCTGCCGTAGGGTTAAGGCGGAGCACCAGAGACCGCATGGCAAGTTACAGCCATTGGAGATTCCCGAGTGGAAGTGGGAACAGATCATTATGGATTTCATCACCAAATTGCCGAAGACTGCCAGGGGAGTTGATGCAATCTGGGTGATTGTGGATAGGTTGACGAAGAGTGCACACTTCCTTGCCATCAGCGAGAGTTCTTCAGCGGAGAAGTTGGCGGAGATATATGTGAGAGAGGTGGTATCTCGGCATGGGGTGCCGATCTCGATTGTTTCAGACCGTGATGTGCGCTTCACTTCCAGATTCTGGAAGAAATTCCATGAGGAGCTGGGTACTAAATTGCATTTTAGTACCGCATACCATCCCCAGACAGACGGTTAGAGCGAGCGGACGATTCAGACGCTGGAGGACATGCTTCGAGCGTGTGTATTAGATTTCGGGGGTAGTTGGGATGCGTATTTACCTTTGGCAGAGTTTTCCTACAACAACAGCCATCATTCGAGCATTGGTATGCCACCCTTTGAGCTGTTGTATGGCAGGAGATGTCGAACCCCCATTTGCTGGGGAGAGGTGGGGCAGAGAGTGATGGGCAGCACAGAGATCGTGCTTCAGACGACAAAGCAGATTCAGCAAGTTAGACAGAGGTTATTGACCGCCCAGAGCCGACAGAAGAGTTATGCAGATAGGCGCCGATCCGAGCTTGAGTTTCAAGTCGGTGACTTCGTTCTCCTGAAGGTCTCTCCTTGGAAAGGAGTGATTCGATTTAGGAAGAGGGGCAAGTTGGGGCCCCGGTATATTGGGCCATTTCGTGTGATTGAAAGGATAGGCCGGGTAGCCTATCGTTTGGAGCTGCCAGCGGAGTTGGGGCAGATCCACGACACTTTTCATGTGTCACAATTAAGGAAGTGCATAGCCGATGAGTCGGCAGTGGTCCCATTAGAGGATATTCAGGTGGATGCGAGCCTGAATTATGCTGAGAGACCAGTGGCCATCAGGGATCGGAAGATTAAGGTTCTGAGGAACAAGGAGGTACCTCTGATGTTGGTTCAGTGGCAACACCGGAAGGGATCGGAAATGACTTGGGAGCCGGAACGTGAGATGTGGGAGCAGCATCCGGAACTATTTTCAGAGTGAGACTTCGAGGGCGAAGTCTAATCCTAGTGGGGGAGAATTGTAACAGCCCGGAATTTCAGGTATTGTTAAAATTATGCTTTTGGGGTGTTTTAAGAGGGGACTCGGCGAGTTGGAGCCTAGACTCACCGAGTAGGACCGCAGGCCGGGTCGCGGGTTCGCGACTGGACTCGACGAGTCCAGATATGGACTCGGCGAGTCTGCGCTGCTTAGCGAAAACCCTAACCGTTCAGGTTTGGGACGTATAAAAGGAACTTATTGGCCGTCATTGTTCATTTTAGCCTTCTGAGAAGAACCCTAAATCGATTGTGTGCGTCTGGAGCAAGGATTATAGGCCATTGTTGATTATAGAAGAGTTGTTGTGCAAGGAAGAGAAGGGATTGGCTAAAGGAACAGCAAGGGAGTCACATTCTGAGGATTGGGGACACAGAGGATACATCATCCAGGTAAGAATTCGAGTATACTCTGCTATGTTAATGTGATTATGGAATTAGGGTTTATGGAACCCTTTTGTGAATAGATTGAATGTTACCCTAGTCCCCTAATCGATTGTAACCCTGTATTGGGACCTTTGGAGGTCCAGAATGTCCCATGTCTGTGCATTTCGGGAATTGATGGAGGTTTTGGATTGGAATCCTTATGCCTTAGGTCAATATGTATATTATGAATCATGGTGTGTATCATGAGCACTGAAATGAGGACCTTACGTGATGGATCAGCCTAGGAGGGCCAGACCTAGGAATGGTCGGAGCAGTTCTGACCTTAGGATGTAGTTTGAGCGGTTGCATGGCATGGACTCGCCGAGTTCGACGAACAGACTCGGCGAGTAGCTTGAAGAATAACTGGGACTCGTCGAGTTGTTCTTCAGACTCGGCGAGTTGAGTCGGGGTGGCCCCGCGATTCTTCCAGGAGTAACTCGTCGGGTCAAGGAGGATACTCGACGATTAGATAGGGAATCTCAGAGAGTTGGAGGACGTCTAGACTCGCCGAGTCGCCATGGCACTCGCCGAGTCCGGTCGAGTTGACCATTGACCGTTGACCATAGTTGACCTATGTGTGACTTCTTAGGGTCAGTTAACTTAGAAGATAAAGTATTAATAAGAGATATATGATGTTATAGGGAGTTTGTAGCTCGGTGGATCGAGCACGAGTGATTTCAGGATTTGCTAGCTTTCAGTATCCACGAGGTGAGTCTTCTCACTATACTGTACCCGGAAGGGTTTGACTGTGTGACCGGAAGGTCAGTTATGATACGTGATATGTATGCTATATGTGGTAAGTTGTTTGTTATATGTGCTATGTATGTCATGGGCCGGAAGGCGATTATATTATAGGCTGGAAGGCAATATGTTATGGGCCGGAAGGCAATATGTTGTGTGATGGACCGGAAGGTCGGCGTGGGTAGGACCGGAAGGTTTACCCAGCAGGGACGGAAGTCCCCAGAGACACATGGACCAGAAGGTCAGGGCCTGGAAAGGCGTATGTGCGTAAGTAGTATATTGGGGAACCCACTAAGTAATTATGCTTACAGTTGTTATGTATATGTTTCAGGTACTAGCGAGGACCGTGGGAAGGCGCCGGCGTGATCGGTACACACTGGAGAATGTTTTTATGATCTTGGGATTTAGACAATTTGTATTTGACATGTCACTTAAATTATTTACGCCTTGTTTTGAATGAAAGTGCTTTATTTTTAAAATTAAAAATTTGTTTGAAAATTTGCGTTGTTACAACGATACTGTCAATAAACGAGATAACCCTAGCAGCTGTGCTCGAAGGACAATACTGACAGTTGCGCCTCACATAGAATGTCCCAATTCTGGCAGCTGCGCCTAAGTGATAGAACTAGCAGATGTGCTTGACAGCTGTGTCACTGACAACGATGGACTTCGTACCTATTCCTTAGGATAATCCTTAGGAATGAATGAATGAGAAATAGTTGATTCTTAAGGTAGATCCTTAAGAGTAAAGAAGATAATGGGGATGGGTAATTGGGTTAACGGTTTGATGATTAAACATAATAATTATATTATTTTGGGTTGAAAACCCTATGCACTCACCAGGTTTCCCAATTTGACCCACTCAGTTTATTTATATCACAGGTGTTGATATGAAGTCACATTACACTGAGAGACTAAGGAGAAATAAATCACCATTGATAATGAATGTAAGTTCTGTTTATGCTTATGTTTCTGTATTGACGATGACATCCCAAATGAATTAAAATGAATAAAAATACTTTTCTTCGGAAATGCTTTGATAACGTATTTATCATGTTTTACTGGGAGCAAATTCCGCAAAATTTTTATTAAAAGAGGTACTCTGATTTTTATAAAGCATAAACAAAATCGGTCTTTTATGACCATGAAAATGGGGATGTCACATTGTATGCTCACAATAGGTGTTAAATGTAACATCCCGAAATATCAAGAGTAGAGTTGAAGGGCTAAAAGAGTATATTGGGAAAGAGTGACTCGGCGAGTCCATGGATGGACTCGGCGAGTAGAGTCGCGATTTGGTCGCATGTTAAGTAGCCGACTCGGCGAGTCAATGAGATGGACTCGGCGAGTAGGCGCTGAGTGGAGAAAACTCTAATTCTCGGGGTTGAGCCCTATATAAAGAACATTATGTTTCCTTCCCAACCTCTTTATCACCCCTTGAGTCCCAGAAACCCTAATTTCGTGGAGAAACCCCATTGTTGAGCAAATTGGAGTTTGGAGAGGTGGTTGTTGAAGAGATCTTAGAGAAGAAGAGGCTTGGAGCAAGGGGCTTTGCTTGGAATTGAGTTTCATTGCAGTTGGGGCGTTCTTTTGAGGTAATATCTCGTTTTTGAGCTGCTATTTCCTAGATGCATCATTTTGGGGGTATTAGAGATCATATCTTTGGATGTATTGGAGTTTAGAGGTTAGATCTGAGGTTGCTACCTTAGATCTGGAACGGAGAAGAGTTGGAATGCATGAAAGTCCCTGTGTTGAGTGTTGGATGAAGCTATCATGTCCCAAACCTTAGACCTAATGTGCAAAATGCATAGATCTCTTTGGATTCACGTAAAGTTTGCCACTTTACGTGATGGATGAGTTGTAGGAGGCTAGATCTATGTTTTGGATCAATTGCATGGCCTGGAATGCTTCTGTATGGATTCAGACCGGTGGTACTCGGCGAGTCACATGGGTGTACTCGACAAGTTGCTTGAAGATGAGCTGGAACTCGACGAGTTGTATGAACAACTCGGCGAGTAGGTTGAAGATAGCCTCAGACTCAGCGAGTCTGTTCTTGGACTCGGCGAGTCTTGTCGAAGAGTCCCAATATTTTTCTGGTTGAGTCGAGAATCGGCGAGTCAAGGGATGACTCGGTGAGTTGTAGGCGAGTGGACTCAGAGTTGTTGGACTCGGCGAGTCTTGGGGTGACTCGGCGAGTTAGGTCGCGGATTGAGGGAAGTTCTGAGCTTGGGGACTCGGCGAGTCATCGGGTTGACTCGGCGAGTAGAGTCAGTCAGGGGTTGACTTTGACCTTGTCTTTGACCAAGGGTTGACCAGTGGTTTCCAGGGGCATTTTGGTAGTTGTTGGTTATTGTTTTGAGTTCAGTGCTTGTTGTTGTTCAGTGGAGGAGTTCGTGTCAGAGTTTGGAGCAGCGGGATCTTATCCTTTCAGCCGGCAGTTTCGAGGTGAGTTATCCTCACTATATCAACAGGGTCTAAGGCACCAAGGCCAGCCCTTATCGGATTGAGATCCGGGTAGTTGATGTTATGTTATTGCTTTGATATGTTTGCATCCTGAGAGCTAGGATGGTATATGTTAGAGACCTGATTAAGATCGGTATCTTGAGAGATAGGGAGATGCTATGCTAGTGACCTGTTAGGTCGGTATCCTGGTTAGGATGATGATATGTTATGTGATCTGTTGATCTGCTTGTTGACTGTGAATTGCTATATGATTGTATGTATATGTGCACATGGTTGTTTGGACTGTAGTTGGGTTGAGGCGGGTCCTGCTTTGTGTTGTAGGCCAAGATACGCAGGGCGGACCGGTTGTTCCGAAGGCCCAGCGAGCGGTCCGGATAGGCTGTAGGCCCCAAGAGGGCGGACCAGACGTGCCGAGGCTCGGAGAGTGGACCAGGCCGACTGAAGGCCCGGTGTGGGCGGACCAGTCATATTGTAGACTCAGAGAGTGGACCAGGTGGATTGAAGGCCCGGCGCGGGCGGACCAATCACACTGCAGACTCGATGTATGTGGTTAGATTCGGAGAGTGGACCAGGTGGATTGAAGGCCCGGTGCGGGCCGACCAATCACACTGTAGACTCGAGGTTTATGGCTAGACTCAGAGGGTGGATCAGGTGGACTGTAGGCCGGTGCGGCGGACCAGTCACACAGTAGACCCGAAGTGCATGGCTGTTATATGCTCTAATATGTTGTGGCATGTTATGCGTGTATGGTGTTAGTGGTTGGTATTTTGGGGATATCTCACTAAGCTTTCGGGCTTACAGTTGTGGTTTCATGTTTTTCAGGTTCTTCAGGAGACTGTGGCAAGGCGAAGGCGTGATCGTACCGTTCCTCGTGATTTTGTAGTAACGTGATTCTGGGAATACGTTAAATGTTTTGTATTGAAAACCTTTTTGTAAAGATTTAATGGAATCGAGCTGTTTTTGAAAAATTTAAAATTTGTTGTATTTTTTGGTTGTTACAAGTTGGTATCAGAGCCTTGGTTTGAGTGAATTGGAGAAACACTCGTGTGACTCCAGTCTCAAATCGAGGAGAGTTTTCAAAAGAGTATTTAAAATGGTTCAAGGACAGCTTTCTTTATATTAGATGCTACGATCAGCCGGAGCCAGTAAGTAACCCCAAAATACCATGCATGTTATTTGTTTTTGAGCTTTGATAGAATAGCATGCAAGTGATAGGCTAGGGATCTTCAGGATTTCATGATAATGTTGCCTGATTTGTGATGCCTGTAGCCTAGGGTTCCTTGTGGGAGATTTTCAGAGTTCCTCTAGTGATGAGGGTTGAGCGTTGTTATGCATGTTTCTCTAGGGTGTTGTGGTAGTACTTCATATAAATATGGGTAGGTGTGGAAGGTAGTATGGGCCTGTACTACTGAAAGCACAGGACCCATATGCGTATCAGGGAAACCATAATCTCTAGGGTCGGGTTGAGAGAGTTGGATCCCAGGTTAGTGGGAAGAGTCTGAGATTTTGTGTGGTGTTTTTCAGTATGGAGATTCCGAGGCATGATGAGAGTGGATCCGGATCAGGATCGGGAGCAGGAGAGGGAGTTCCGGGTGGGTCATTACCGCCCGAGGTTATCGGTCAGATGAGTACATGCGAGTTGGATGCGAGGATTCGTGAGATCCTGCGTGATGAGATTGCTGAGTTGTTCCGGGCTGAGTTGCCAGAGCTGTTTGGGTCGATTAAGACCGCCATGGTTGAGTATTTTCATGAGCGCTATGCAGCTCTCACAGAGACGGCTGCCGCGGCAGCTACAACGGCTGTAGCAGCGGCAGGGGGAGGAGCTAGTCGGGGTTTTCAGTATCGGGACTTCGATAATACGAAGCCTCCCACCTTCGATGGAGTTCAGGACCCGATTGTTGCTATGAGATGGTTATCAGACGTGGAGGGGTGTTTCTTCACGTGTTCATGCCCTGCTGATCAGAGGGTGAGGTGTGCTCTGAACCTGTTGAGGCTCGGGGCGAAGGATTGGTGGAGATTGACCACGGGGTCATATTCGGATGCGCAGAGGGCTGCGGTTTCATGGGATCAGTTCCGAGAGATGTTCAGCACTCGTTATGTTCCGCAAGTTGAGAAGGAGAGATTGGCTCAGGAGTTCCTTGAGCTGAAGCAGGGTTCAGAGTCGGTGACTGAGATCACCAGGATGTTCACTAAGAGGGCGATGTTTTGCCCAGAGTTCGCTTCAGAGCAGGCTCAGATGTCTCGATATCTGAGCATGCTCAAGAGGGACATCAGGCAGTTTGTGTCTACACAGAGGTGCGGGACATTGTTGGAGTTGCAGGAGGCCGCCAGGCGGCGTGAGTTAGAGATTGAGTTGCAGTTGCATGAGCTGAGGCAGGCTCCGGTGCAGTCGCAGCCGGCGCCGAAACGGTCCAAGACCGTTGATGTTAGAGTGGGGGATCTGAGCAGCCACACTTGTGGGAAGTGTGGGAGGGGTCACACCGGAGTTTGTAGGTCCCGTGGTGGATGTCGCAAGTGCGGAAAGGAGGGGCACTATGCGAGGGAGTGTCGGCAGTCAGCGCTGATTCGGGATTTGAGGATTTGTTATCATTGTCATCAGGTTGGACATTTGAGGGTCAACTGTCCACAGCTTGCTGCGGGATCGGTGCAGGCTCCAGCACCGGCCACTTTGAGGATCACTGGTGGAGGTCAGGGTGGAGCGGAGCCCCCAAGGGCTTAGGGTCGTGCTTATCAGCTTGCGGCAGAGGAGGTCAGAGTAGTGCCGGATGCAGCTGCGGGTATGTTTCTTTCTTGATATCTTGTTATCTTGTGAATATTGTGGTGTATTGTTTATGTGCTGGTATTTTGTTTGGTTTTCGATGTGGTATTCGTCATTTTGCGGGTTGTGGTTTTGGTTATGGGTTATTGTCTTGGGAATTTCGTTGGTTATCATCCATGAGAGTTTCTAGTGGAAACCCGGCATTGGGTTGCAGGCCGGGTAGCATCTGCTTTCTGAGGAGTGGTTAGATGCAGATTGAGTTTCTTTCTAGCAGGATAATCGGTGTTGATGTGAGACCTTGTTAAGGTTGTTTATGCTTGTGGGAAGCAGTCCGCGTGTAAGTGTTTTCTTTGTGCAGAGTTGTTCTGAGAGGTCGGTGATGGCGACCGATGGTTGTTAATCAGTGCTACAAGTGGGGGAGAATTGGAGAATTCTCCGGGAGATCGATGAGTATTTGAGGGTGCTTAGCTGCTGGGATTCAGCAAGTGTTCTGTCAGCCCAGAGTATAGGCTGATAGGAGTAAGTGTCGGGCATGCGAGGCGGGATACAGACCTGGGGCATTTGATTGTGGAGGGTCTAGGAGCAGGCTGGGATCGAGTATGTATGATGGAGTTAGAGTTCGGAACCCCTAGAGGGCTAGAACGGTATGCATGGGAGGATTTCCGGGGGGAATAGCTCGGAATGTTGAATGCTAGTTGAGCGGTCCGGATAGACTGAAGGCCGGTAGGCGTACCAGTCAGGCCGAAGGCTCGGAGAACGGTCCAGCCAAACTGAAGGCACTGAGAGCGGTCCAGATTGGCTGAAGATTCTGAGAGTGGTCCAGATGGGCTGAAGGCCTGGTGAGGCGGTCCAGTCATGCTGAAGACTCTGCAGGTATTGTTGGATCAGTTTGAGGATATAGATTGTGTATGTTGTAGTGTGATTGCATTAGAAGGTCTGGCCCCGGGTAGTGATCTTGATTAGTGGAGATAGTGCATGGGCTTGAGAGTCCCTGCGATGAGAGTCAGAGTATGTGTGTTGGATGGATAGCGGATACGCTAAAAAGGGTGGTGTAGCGTTGGGTGGGCACCATGGCACTCGTCGGAGTGACAATGTGGTCAAGTGGATTCCTTGGTAAGGATAAGAGAAAGGTGTGTAACTCCGCGAAGGAGTGTAAGTTCACGGAAGTGAAAGCGGCAGAGCAGAGTTATGAATAGAGTAATTCGAGTATGGTTATTGAACAACGTGTTTGCGGCAGTGGAATAAAAGCTTATCCGGTTTGGGATGTCTGCTGAGATCGCGGAGGGAATTCCGCAGATGTAGAGCCAAGAGACTCGGAAGGGATGCGGGGAGAGAGTCTTGGGCTCTCAGTGTGATTCTGATCAGGGTATTGGATATGTATTAGTGGTTCATCCTGGAGGATGTTGGAGGATATCATCAGTGTATCGGGTTTTCCCAACCTGAGGGTGCTGGAGCAAGTTCAACATGTGTATGTGATTGCAAGAGGAGAACTCGTGGGAGTTGCTATGAGATTGAGAATGGGTCTTTCCGTCATCACGGAATGGGTAGAGTGGGATTCGGATCGGGGATCCGATGGTTCATGGCTTTCTAGCCCTTATGGGTCAAGTGATTGTTGAGATTTGGGGCAGTGATGCTTCATGGGTAATTCTCGGTTATTGAGTGTGATTATCAGAGGGTATAGCCGGTGCCCGGCTCGAGACGGTGGTCAGGACAACGTAAGGAAAGAGAAAGTGTGTTTGAGTTTCGATGGGTATGCCTTGAAGGACTTGGCCCGGATAAGGCCAGGTGGCGCGTTGTGGGAGTATCATTGGGATTGAATTGTTGTAGGCTTCGAGGACGAAGCCTAATTTAAGTGGGAGAGAATTGTAACATCCCGAAATATCAAGAGTAGAGTTGAAGGGCTAAAAGAGTATATTGGGAAAGAGTGACTCGGCGAGTCCATGGATGGACTCGGCGAGTAGAGTCGCGATTTGGTCGCATGTTAAGTAGCCGACTCGGCGAGTCAATGAGATGGACTCGGCGAGTAGGCGCTGAGTGGAGAAAACCCTAATTCTCGGGGTTGAGCCCTATATAAAGGACATTATGTTTCCTTCCCAGCCTCTTTATCACCCCTTGAGTCCCAGAAACCCTAATTTCGTGGAGAAACCCCATTGTTGAGCAAATTGGAGTTTGGAAAGGTGGTTGTTGAAGAGATCTTAGAGAAGAAGAGGCTTGGAGCAAGGGGCTTTGCTTGGAATTGAGTTTCATTGCAGTTGGGGCGTTCTTTTGAGGTAATATCTCGTTTTTGAGCTGCTATTTCCTAGATGCATCATTTTGGGGGTATTAGAGATCATATCTTTGGATGTATTGGAGTTTAGAGGTTAGATCTGAGGTTGCTACCTTAGATCTGGAACGGAGAAGAGTTGGAATGCATGAAAGTCCCTGTGTTGAGTGTTGGATGAAGCTATCATGTCCCAAACCTTAGCCCTAATGTGCAAAATGCATAGATCTCTTTGGATTCACGTAAAGTTTGCCACTTTACGTGATTGATGAGTTGTAGGAGGCTAGATCTATGTTTTGGATCAATTGCATGGCCTGGAATGCTTCTGTATGGATTCAGACCGGTGGTACTCGGTGAGTCACATGGGTGTACTCGACGAGTTGCTTGAAGATGAGCTGGAACTCGACGAGTTGTATGAACAACTCGGCGAGTAGGTTGAAGATAGCCTTAGACTCGACGAGTTGTATGAACAACTAGATTTTGTGGCCTTAATTTACTCAACTATTAGACTATATTAAGGAATACGGTGATAAGTGTGTGTATATATATTTGTCGTATGGATAAAATGAATAATTTAGTTGTTTGCATCTATTATCACCACGAAGGCATTTTAGTCATTTACATGAATAAGAAGAAGATTGAGAACCTCATCGTGTGATTATGATTTAGAGTTTCATTAAAAAAATCACTGGAGAAGTTTGATCTACGTTTATGAATGGTGTGATAGGAGTTGTATGGGGTAGAACGAGAAGATTTAGCAGATGATGAATCTTGTAACACCCGTTTTCTAGATCGGACCAGTTAAAGATTCAAGGAGGTCAAAGATGTGATTTTTTTGGGAAAAACCAAATTCCACAACCTGGTGGGTTGATGACCACAACGTGGCATGAGACTTAAGTGAAACACGTATCCTAATGGACACCATGACGTGGTAAGAAGGATGTCATGATGTGGCAACTACTGCAGCCCAAACCCATGATTATTTTAGGGGTTCCTCCGTATTTAAGGACCTTAACTTTAGGGTTAGGTCATTCTCTTTAGCCTCCACCCTCATATCTCGAAAAACCTACCCTATTTGAGTTTTCTTGATGTGTTCTTGGTGTTCTTGAAGATTTAAGACTTGTATTGCATCTTAGGATGAAGAAGAAGGTGTGTTTGCTAGTTGGAAGAGTGTATATACTTCAGATCTTACATCTCCTGCACCTTGTCGAGCTTGGGAAGGTATAAAGCTCCCACCTTTATAATTTTGCTCTCTTATTTCATACTTTAAAGTCCTTTGAAGGAATATTCTTGGAGTTTAGGGCAACACTAGAACCTTAGGATTGTTTGTTGATGCTCTTTTGGCCTTATTTGATGGAAAAAGTGTTAAGTCATGATCCTCTTTGTTCCATGCATAAGTTTTGGTCGTATCAAGGGCTTAATGGACTTAGGGTTGTAGATCTTACTTAGGGGTGAAGTCCTAATGGATAAATTCGGAAATTTTATCCGTTAAGTCAATGATAAGGACTAGATCTAAAGTTTGGGCCTTGATTTTTAAGGATTAAGCTCTTAATGAAGAAATGATAGATTTAACAGTAACCATGATGTGGCCAAGGAAGGACCACAACGTAGTGGAGTTCAGATTCACGATTGTGTTGTCCTGACATGTCCATGACGTGGCCAGTAAGGGCCCACAACATAGTGATTTCCTGCATGTCGACTATTTTGTCCTGACATGCCCACGACGTGGCCAAGTGGTCTCCACGTCATGGTGGCTGTTGAAATTCGTTGACCAGTGACTTTTGTTGACCGTTGACCATTTTGACCTTCGGTCAAACTTGAAGGATTTAGGTTGTTAACTAAGGATTGATCTTTATTTGGTGTTAGCCAGTTCGCGAGATTGATCAGTACAAGGAGTGAAAGTGTTGTTGTGCTTCTTCGGTTCTTTAGTTCAAGTGAGTTTCTCACTATGCCACATGTCCCATTTTATCTCCCTTACATGGTATGATATAGGTATTGTTAGAGTACTAGTATGCTAGTTAACTAGGATAACTCCTTGTTATGTGGAACCCTCGTAAGATATGGCTAGATGATTAAAGAATAAATGAGATAATTATTAGTCGCAACAATAATTACATATTATAAAAAATGATTATTTAGGGTAAATAATCTAAAAGAAAGTCATAGTAGTCGTTAAACTGAGAGCGTATATATAGAGAACGCCCAATCTGACTTCTTAAGAGGAAGTTAGGATTTTAAGAAGTTTCAGCATAGCAACATGCAGCTCAGAAACCGAAGTAGAAAGCAGTTGATTATTAGGAAAATCAATCTAAACGAGGGTTGAAGATCTCGTCCATATGGTTCCACCGATATAAAGACAGTTGAGAACGGACATCATATAAGGAAGTTATAAGTTTTTAACTGACTTTAACTGTCTAAGCCTGTTAAAAATATAGCTTTAAAAATAAAGTCAAAACTAGCCAACGGAGTCTAAACAAAAGTTGTAGATCTCATTGGGAGCTTTTTGGGGATATAAAGAACGTTGAAAACGGAGCTCGTAAGAAGAAGATAAGATTTTCTGAAGTTTACCTAAAAGCATCACATGCATGTAGGTTGCACGACACACACCTTCTAAAAGGTGGGCGTGGACCACAAAATTTGCGACATGTGGCAGAAAAATAGGAGGAACAAAGTCTCAGGTGTGCGCGATGCACACGCCAGGTGCGATGCATATATGGTGTAAAATTTCGTTTAAAATTTAAGAAATAAATAAATAATAATTAAATAAATAAAATGAATAAATAATAGCCCTAAAGCAGTAATAATTGACAGGTGTTACCAGGGGAGTTACATGTTATAATTTCAGGAATTTGGAGTCTAAATTGTATCAATTGGACTTAAAATGTAAAGAAAATAATGAAGCATGGTCTGTTTGGTAATTTATGTACTTGAATTGAGAAAGATGGATGTGGGAGGGACTGAAAGTGAAATTTTGACAGAAGTTGATAAGAGACAGGTTAATACCCGTCACCCTTCCATCGTCCCTTCATTTTTGAACCGCATCCTCCAAACTCTAACCGTAAAATCGCTTCCACAACCGCCGCCTTGTCCCCCAAACTCCCAGCTGCCACCTTGTTGACACCATAGTGAACCACCGGAGCTGAGAAGGTCATCGCCGACGAAGAAACGGGTTGAAGCCGATACCGTGACCGTGGAGTTGGTCGAAAGAAGCGAAGGTGCGGTTTCCGTTGCTATTGTTCGTCATTTGGGGCTCGCAATCTTCTTTTCGCTTTCGTTCTTCTGTTGCAATGTCGTTACTGGACCATCGCTGCCGCTTCGTGTTGCTGCTTGTTTGTGGGTTCTCCGGTTGTCGTCCTCCACCTCGAGTGAGGATCAGCTGCATGGTGTTCACATTTGTGTGTGTGTGTGTGTGTGTGTTTTGCTGATGTAAAACCCTCTTCTCTTCTCCACTTCTTCTCTAATGCAACCGTTCGTCAGATTTTTAGCATTACGACCTACGACAACCGCCTGCCACCACGAGGGTAGCGGTGTTATGCATGTTTTTCGTGTGTGTGTGCGTACGTGCTGTGGTTGCGACCTTGTGAGGCATGTGTATGTACTTTGGTTAGCCGAAAGTCGAAGAGAACCACCATGGTCGCCAACCATGGTGGTTGTCGCCATTGTTTCCTTTCCTGCCACCACCAGCCCCCGTGTGGTGGTAGCTATGTGTCTGAAATGGTGTTTAGGTGTGTGTGTGTTTGTTTCAAATGAATATTGTTTAGGGTGTTGCATGACCAGAAACTGAAGAAAAACCACCACCACAACGAGCTGGATTCAGTTATGGGCACAACCACCCGAATTCCTAGACTCTTATCCTCTGAAGGTTTCCCATAATGGAAGTATAGAATTAAGGAGTACATAAAAATGAAGGACTTCAAAATCTGGAGAAGCATAATAAAAGATCCTGTCAGGATTACCACTACTGTTGCAGGGAAAATGGTTGACAAGAAGATGGAAAACTACACTGATGAAGACTTCGAGAAGGTTGAAGAGCAAGAAAAAGCTTTGGCCACCTTGACCATGGCACTATCTCCAGACACTGCTCAAGGTTTCAGGGAGTACACTTCTGCTAAGACTTTGTGGGAAGCCCTAATTGAGGTCTATGAAGGGAACGGAGATATGAGGGAGAGTCTCCAAGATATGCTACGACAACGTTTCAATATGTTTAACTATGTTCCTGGAGAAACTCTTGAAGCACAGCTGCAACGGTTCACATCTCTTAACACTGAAATGACTGTAGCCGGGATTTTCTACACAAAGTCTGAGATAAACAAGAAGCTACTGAATGCTCTCCCAAAGTCTTGAGACATGAATGTATCTGTCATCAAGAAAAGTAATGATCTTAGTCGGCTCTCTCTTGCTGAAGTGATGGCTGTCATCAAAGCATGTGATATTGATGACAAGCAGCGAGAGATCAACCATATGAACTCATACTCAGTTGCGAATCTTGGAATCTCTACTAATGCACTTTCATCTCTTAATTTTCCTTCTGCAAGTCAATCATTTGCTACTCAGCAAGCTCAGGTTCAGTCCTTCCCCACTCCATCAGCTTCATCTGCATCAGCCATGCCTTTCTCACAGAACCAATCGTTTGTGGCTGCTCAAGTTGCTTCCTCCTCCAATGTGGCTTCTTCTTCAAAAGGAAAGGAGGGTGATAAAAATCTCGCTCTTGATACAGGGCTTGTCAATTGCTACAATGCACTCGTAGTTGGAGATCTTCCACCCCAACTATCATTTGCCGATCTTGATCAGATTCACCCTGAAGACGTTGAAGAGATGGATATTACATGGCAAATTGCCATGGTAGTTTTCAGGGCGAAACAGTTTGCCAAGAAGACCGGAAAGAACAACTGGGGGATGAGTGCTGACAAAAAGGTTGAGTTCAGCAAGGGAAATCTGCGGTGTTTCAACTGCCACGAGCCAGGGCATTTTGCTCGTGATTGTCCACAGCCAGACAGAAGATTAAATAATGACAGGACAATAGTTGCAGTTGGAAACAGTCGAAGCGGTGCTCAGGTCAACAATGAGAAGGCTATGGTTGCACAATCGTTTGACTAGGAGGATCAGATGCAGGCCCTGAACTTATCCAGACCTAAAAATGCCCACCTGGCACAGGTTAGTGATGATGCTCCGGCAGAGATTGTTGTAGCTGAAGATCAAATGATGGAGCTGCAGTTTGCATTGATGGTATCTTCTTCTCATGAACCTAATAAAACCGAGGAAAGTCTACCCTCATGATCTCAAGCTTGTATTGATTATGTTAAAATTTTGCATGAGAAAATTGAGACATTAAGTAGCAAAGTGGAGAATCTTAAGATTCTCCGTGAACTTAACGACTCACTAAAAAGGGAAATAGAAGACCTTAGATATGAAGGTTACCAACTCAGAAAAGGTCAAAAACCTCTTAAAGGCCAATTAGAATCTAAAATAAAAGACTTTAGGAGACTTCAGGAAGACTATAGTAATAAATGCGAAAATTATGACTATATAATGAAACAGAAAACTGAACTAGTGGTTGAAATTGAATCATTAAAGGGCAAATTTGAAACTGCTGATTTTGACTTTAGAAAATTTGATGTATCGAGTAAGGTAGTTGCAAATATGATAGACCACTACATGTTATTTGAAAGAAATCAGTCAACGGGTCTAGGGTATAATCAAGTGCCTCCTCCTTTCAATCATACATATCAGTTTCAACCCTTGTCCAAAGAAGAGATTGTCAATGAACCATTCATGGTTTATGGCAAGCCATCTGGTTTTGTTTCGGGAGGATTTATTAATGTTGAAAGCACTAACATTTCTACTTCTCCTGCAGATCAATCCTTGAATCAGTCAAAGCACGAAGTTGAAAGATCTGTTTCTGAAAATAAAACTGAGTCTGAACCTGAAGTTTTAGTTTTAAATAAAGACAATAATTTTCCTGATGTTTCAAGTGACAATGTTTTTTGTGGTGTTTCCGTTTCTTCTGATACTGTTTTGAATGGTTTTAAGGTGTCTGATACTAGTTTGAATAATTTGGTTGACAATTCTGATGTTTGTGATGATAATTTTGAAAACCCACCAGTTTCACAAGCTTCTCCATCTAATGTACCCTCACTTGTCTCACAACCTAATTCGTGTTCCTATTCTTGTAAGAGAAGCAATGGTGCTAGTATGGAAAACAAATCTGATCAGTGTAGCACAAGTTATAACAATAACAAATAGATTTGTTTCAATTGTGGTATTGGTGGCCATATAGCTAGAAATTGTCAAAATCGTATGTTTGTACATTATGAATCTCCAAGAGGAGAGAACGAATTCAGAGGAACGTCTTTAACTAGAAAGTCCTCTAGAAATCGTTCTCGAAATAATGATTGGAAAAATGATCGGAGTAGAAAACGGGCTGTTTTTCAAAAACATAAAAAGGTCTTTCATAACAAAGTCTCAAGCAGTTTGCCAAAACCGAGCATGGCCAAGCCAAGGTCGGTTTTGTCAAGAAGCAGCAATGGGTCTTCAACTAGTAGAAAACCCAAATGCTTCAAGCAAACTAATAAACATTCGATTTCAAAACCACCCGAGACTGTTATAAAACCTAATTATCAATGGTTGCCCAAATTAGCTTCCAATTTATCATCTGTGTCCTTTGGAAAATCCGTAAATGATAATAAATCTGAGAAGGCATCGAGACCACCCAGGAAAATAATGACATGGGTTCCCAAATCTAATTAAACTCGCACATCTTGCAGGGACAGTTGCGAGGGAATGTCTTCAGACCCTGGTTCGTCGACTGCGGCTGCTCCCGACATATGACATGAGATATCGCCCAATTGCATAACATTCATTCTTTTAATGGGGGATACATCTCCTTTGCGGGTGGAGAAGGTGGCAAAATTACTCAAAGAGGAACTGTCACAAATGGGGTTTTAAGTTTCGAAAATGTCAACATTGCTCCAGAATTGAAGCATAGTTTGTTGAGTGTGTCTCAGATATGCGACAAAGGCTATTCTACACATTTCACTGAGAAGGAATATACGATTCTCAAGCCAGGCTTTGTCATTCCAGAAGAGTGGATTCTTGTAAAATATACAAGGGATGGGAATGCCTACATCATTGATATGAATAGCAATCTTCCAGAACAAGTTACGTGCCTCTTCTCAAAGATTTCCGAACAAAATGCAATGTTGTGGCACAGAAGACTTGGTCATGCTAACGCCAAGAACTTGAATCGTCTTGCAAAGAATGAGATGGTCCGTGGTTTTCCTGTCAAGGACTTTATCACGTTTGAGAAGTGTGTGTCATGTGCCCAAGGGAAGCATCACAGAAAACCACACCTGCCAAAACAGGTCAACTCAATTAGTCAGGTGCTTCAATTGCTACATATGGATCTGTTCGGACCAGTAAACGTTCTCAACATTAACATAAATTCCTATTGTCTAGTCGTGATTGATGATTTTTCACATTTTACATGAGTTTTCTTTATATCCAATAAAGGTGGAGTTGCTGATCTGATTAAGAAATTCATTGTGTTAATTGAGAACCAAACTAACAACAGGGTCAAGGTGCTTCATACTGACAACAGAACAGAGTTTAAGAATTTTGTTCTCGATCACTTCTGCATAGAAAAGGGTATTATGCGTCAATACAGATTCGCACACACACCCCAACAAAATGGTGTTACTGAGAGGAGAAATAGAACTTTGAAAGACGACGGGACGATGTTGTGTGACTCGAAACTGCCAGTCTTCTTTTGGGCTGAGGCGATAAACACTGCTTGCTACATTCAGAATCGCGTGTTGATCAAAGAAGCTTAAATGAAGACTCCGTACGAGATTCTATATGATCACAAGCCTTCAGTCAGTCATTTCCGTGTATTTGGCTGCCCTTGAACCCTTCTTCACTTAGAGTCCAACCCAAAAGTTCAACGCCAAAGCCGATGACTGTTACTTCATAGGGTATGTTGCTCGCACCGCATATCGAGTCTATAACAAGAAAACAAAGCAAGTTGTAGAATCGTATGACGTGCGCTAGTTGGAAGAAAATGAGACGAATGCTTGAGTAGGTCCGGATTGGTTGTTTGATTACACATCTCTGTTCAAATCTATAAATGTGTCTTCAAGTAGCTCATCTGGATCTATCTCCGGTTCAAAGAATGTTTCTGAAGACGAAGACGAAGAAGTTGTATACAGACCTCCAACGGTATCCTCTTTACAACCTGAGGGGAAGACTCCTGCTTCACCTGAGGGGGAGTCCTTCGCTTCTCCTGAGGGGGAGTCATCTGTACATCCTGATAGTCCGAAATCTCCAGTTCAGAATACTACTCCTGATGCTAAAACAACACCACTCACTCCTATAGAAAGAGAGTTCATGTCCAAAGACTCTTTCGCTGCTACTTCAACATTTATGGAGCTACTCTTTCCTGGAGACTTTTCAAATGAGTTTGTGGCAAAGTCGTTTGGTGCGGCTCAATCAACAAATGAGGGAGGTGTCAATATTGACAATCTTCCTGTCTCGCTTAATGACATCAGCCAGGAAATACCCTCAAGGATTCAACGTGATCATTCGATCGACAACATCATTGGTCAGCTGGGCAACGGTGTTAAAACCAGAAGTCAGAATGGAGATGTCAATACCTATCTTTACTCTTGCTTTATTTCTCAAATAGAGCCTAAGAATGTTGAAATGGCTCTGAATGAGCCCAGCTGGGTAGATGCAATGCATGAAGAGTTACATCAATTTGAAAAACTTGGGGTTTGGAAGTTGGTTGAGTTGCCAAAGGGCAAAAAGTATCTTGACACACAATGGGTCTATTGTAACAAGCAAGATGATTCAGGGGTTATAGTGCGGAACAAAGCTAGATTGGTGGTTCGCGGGTTTCGACAGGTCGAGGGTCTTGATTACACTGAAGTTTATGCTCCAGTAGCTCACTTGGAGGCTATTCGTATCTTCCTAGCATATGCTTCCTACATGAACTTTACCGTTTACCAAATCGATGTCAAGACCGCCTTCTTGTATGGCAAGGTGAAGGAAGAAATCTACGTTGATCAACCTCCTGGGTTCGTTGATTCAAAGTTTCCTAATCATGTCTACAAGTTGGACAAAGCATTGTATGGGTTACATCAAGCTCCTCAAGCGTGGTATGCAACTCTGACAAAGCATTTGCTCGAGCATGGTTACTCTCGTGGCATTATCGATCAGACTTTGTTATCAAGCATGTCGGTAGTGATCAGATACTGGTGCAAATCTATGTTGACGACATTATCTTTGGGTCGACCAGTCCGCAGCTTTGCAAAGAATTCGAAGGTGTTATGAAAAAGCGGTTCAAAATGAGTTCGTTGGGGGAAATGACCACGTTTTTGGGGCTTCAGGTCAAACAAAATTCAACCGGGATCCTTTTACATCAAGCCAAGTATGTGGAAGATATTCTTGAGAAGTTCGGGTTTCACGACGCCAAATCTGCATCGACGCCAATGGCTGAAAGACCTCTCCTGACTCCAGATCCTGATGGCGAATCCGTAGATCAGACGCTCTACAGATCGATGATCGGATCGCTAATGTATCTTACTGCAAGCCGACCTGACATCATGTTTGCACTTTGTCAATGTGCACGTTATCAGGCTAATCCTAAACTTTCACATCTTATTGCTGTCAAAAGAATTTTTCGGTATATCAAAGGTAGCCCAAAATTGGGTGTTTGGTATCCGAAGAATTCTGAATTTGATTTATATGCTTTTGCTGACAGTAATTATGGAGGCTGTGAGCTTGACAGGAAATCTACTTCGGGAGGGTGTCAATACCTTGGTGATAGATTAGTGTCGTGGCAGTGCAAGAAACAACACACTGTTTCAACCTCAATAGTGGAGGCGGAATACGTTGTTGCATCTGCTTGCTGCTCTCAAGTTATCTGGATCCAACATCATCTGTTGGACTACGGTTTGAATTATTTAGAAACCCCCATTTACTGTGATAATGAGGCCGCAATCCAAATTGCCAAAAATCCAGTCCAACACTCTAAAACCAAGCAAATCGATATTAAAATCATTTTATCAGAGATTGTTATGAACAATCGCTAATCCGGATGGAACAGGTTCCCACTGCTAATAATGTGGCAGATCTGTTCACTAATCCCTTTAACAAAGCTCACTTTGATGTGCTTGTGGGATTTCTGAAAATGATTCGTTTTGAGGATTAAGTTTTTTTTTCTTTTCCTAATTCTTCTAAAATTTTAAAATTTGTTTTGGTTTCTGTAGGTAGGTTAATTTAAATTTTCGCATTTCATTTTATTTTTATTCTCACTCATGCACAAATTTAGGGGGAGAAAAATCCAAAAACAATAAAAAAAAATCCAAAAATCCAAAAATAATAAAAAATATGGAAAATCAAAAATATTGTTGCCAGTCTTATTTGCAGGTGTTGTGACAGGAAATGAAATTGGCAAGTGATAACGGGCAATCTGAATCTGCATAATGTACCTAAGTTGAATCGTCTACGCTCTGTGCTCGATGCGCTGGTAGGCACGAAAGATTTTAAATGGACTTGACTAGGGAGAGTTGAACTTAATGAATTCAAGGTCTTGACAAACATTGACCTAGTTAGATCCGTTTCCCCTGACAATACGACGCTCGGATAGGTTGAGCATGGAGATATACATGAGAATCTACCGGTCACACTAATGAACCCATCTCTAGAACTGTAGATTCACTTTTCCTCGATGTGCGGATTCTGTCCTTAATTCCGATGATAAATTAGGTCTGTAGAAGGTTATTTTCTTTCTTTCTGTCTGTTAATCATATGTTGCCTGCTCTGCGTGATCGAGAGATCTGACCTGGACTGTATCATATGCAAGTCTATCTCTCTGCATCTTCTCTCTATGCAATTCTTTCTATCTGTTAGCCATATACTGTCTCCTTTGCGTGAATCAAAATCCGACATGGTACACAGTATATGCACCATTCTCTTCTCAATCCCTCTAAAAACCTCAGTTAGTCATATGTTTCATCCTTTGCGCGATTGGAAGAGATCCGACCTGGATGTATATCATATGCATTCTAAATCTATTTTCTCTCTTAACAATTGTCTACTCACCCGGTGTAAAGAGTATTCTGGAAGTCCTTGATGGCTGGGGCATATCAGGAAGCGGGAAACACGTTCTAGTACAATTAAAATTGAACACATACAGATTGTCTGTAGATCTCGCTGCTCAATTTAGGCGGACAACAATATCCCTGGTTGTCGTCAGATAAATGGTCCCTAAGAAATCTACTTAAGAATAAGGGCTAAAAATGTCATTTTATTGGTAAGTTGTCCAAAATTATGTCACAAATGTTTCATGTTTTAGTGGACCACAATATTGGCGATCGATCAGACGAAGACGTGAAAATAAGGGTACCGACAAGTGGAATAAGGATGCCCAACAACTTTGATCCCAGCGTCACAAATTCATTCTCAATAATTAAATTTTTAAGTTGTATATTTTAGTTGGAGTTAATTTAATTTTAATTTTAATTTTATTTTTATTTTTAATTTTTATTTTGTTAACTGCTAAAATCAAAAAAATACTATTATTATTTTTTAATTTTGCAAAGTTAATTTTATTTTATTTTTAATTTTAGTTTTAATATTAATCCTCAAAAGATTTGTTTTTAAAATTTTTGAAAAATATTGGACTGTGTTGGAGACTGCCTTATACTGTGTGGTTATTAGGTAAATGAAAGGTGGGTATATAAGGAGGTTTACAGCCGGAATCTCTATCATTTTCTTGATTCCAGCCGCAAACTCTCTCATCCTCTCTCTCCTCCGAAAAAAATTTCATCGATTTTTGCGAAAGTAATCCGATAGTCTTGAAGGTACTACATTTTCGACCAGGAATATGCATCTTGTTGTGTGATTAACCGTGTTTTTGAGGCCGAAATTGACAAAAAGGGTTTTCGGAGTTTACGGTCAAAGTTTACGACCGTAAGGTGTTTGCGGCCGTAAACTCCCCAAATGGTCATTAGCATACTGTGAAGGGTTTACGACCGTAAACCCTTGTTGACCGCAAACTTTGACTTTGACCTAAATTTAAAAAATTATTATTTCATTTTGGGGTCAAAAATTAAATAATTTAAAATTTTAATTGCTCATTTTTCTCTTTTGTCTCACTTGGTATGTTTTAGTGCAGATAAAATGGCAGCCTTGAAATTTGCAGATATGCACAACTTGGCGATGATTCTTGCTGACCCTCCGGTGGCACATCAGGATTTCAAGTCGATGATTCACGGACTTCGAGAATGCTGCTTGGCCTCTGCCATTACGATGAACACTGCGGTGTACCAGAAAATGATTCGTGAGTTCTGGCAGACTGCCAAGATGACAAGAGACGATAATGGAGTTGTCACTGTAGATGCGATCGTTCAGGGATGCAAGATTGTCATTGATGAGACCTTTGTGAAAGAGACTCTGCTGATTAACGACCTTCCAACCTTTCCCACGAAAATTGGTATTAGTGATGCTCAAAAGATTCTAAGGAGGATGGGATACGAGGATGATACTCCACCAACAATGAAGAAACTTCTGCCGCCTTATTGGAGATTTCTAGCCCATGTGTTCGTGAGCTAAATCTCCGGCAGAAGATCCGGTGATGAGATTTCCCTGAGAAATACTGGCGCTATTTTTTCTCTCGCTGCAGGGATCGGATTCAACTTTTCTAGATTTATTCTAGACGAGTTTGTGGTCAACATTAATGCCACTACTCGGGATACTTTCTTAATGTACCCTCGATTTATTCAACTCTTCATCAACAAGCCATTTCCTAATCTGGTTAAGGATGGAGAGACATTGGATACGAAGTCTTTGGGTCCTCATACTATTGGGCTCATTAAGCAAAACCGCAAGGGGAAGGTATTCTTTCAAGGGTTGCATCTATTAGTCAAGTTCGGACGATTTGCCGAACCGAACGAAGCAACCGAGTCTCATGGATCGCCGGACAAAATTTCTTCAGAGCATACTTCATCGAAAAGGGTTATTTCAGAAGGAGATGTGGTCACAATATCGGATCAATAAGGAGAAGATACTGATGATCATGATGTATCAGTTGCAGAGGAACATAATCTACAAAATGTTCAAATCGAAGGAGATTACGATGAGGGATCATCTAAGAACACTTCCCAACCTAAGCAATTTAAGGACCTTGATCTTACCGGATTCGACCAAGATGACATTCCTAAGACTTTTGGAAGAAATTATGACTTCTTAGCAAGCGTAAATCTCAACTCTTTGCTAGATAATGTTAGTGATGTTACTATCCCAGTAACGGAGACAAGGGAAAAGGAAGACGCTTTTGATTCAATCCCCGTTTTCTCAAGAGCAAGTGGTTGGTTCTTCAACTCCTACGGTGACAGTGTCAGGGATTCCTCCCCTTGACAGTGTATTGCCCATATTTGAACCACTTCAAGATGATCAACAAGAAGACCAGACAGTGCATCCTCCATCAAAAAGGTGAAGAAGAGATCCTAGGGTCCGGTTTTTGGACTCTGGCCTTTCTCAAGGCGTACCTACTACTTCGGCTATCGTAACCGCAGAACCATTCAGTGAAGGCCCTAGTGCCGTTTTTGAAACTGGTGGTCCCTTTATACCACCAGGATTCTCTCCTCCAGGGGTAGATCATGAAGAAGCTTCCATTCGTTTGGCTTAGTTTTTGGATCAAGAGCAAACCGGTGCAACTGCTTCTAAGGCAAAAGGGATCATTTTTAATGAAGACCAGTCTAGAGATGAAGATTTTGTAATCAATGAACTTCAAAAAAGAGTAAATGTGCTTGATCAGAAGAACATTGAGCTTAGCATCCAAGTTGAAGATCTTCTAAGTGAAAATATGAATTTAAAGATTCAAGTCTCTGATCTTAAAGAAGATGGGGCGTCAAAGACCAAATAGATATCTGAGCTCCAACCTCATTTTAATCTCTTGACCTCCAGCTACTTTGATCTAAAGAAGAAGCTTGAAGTAGATTTGGGTGTTAAGTACAAGACTACTGCTGATGAATATAGAATTAATCTTCAATCTCAGGTTCATCCCATTGCTATGCCAATTACTGATACCTCACGGGTCGTGAATCGCTTTGAAGAAGAGCCCACTCCTGCTCCGCATATTTCAGATATCATTCGGGATAAACAAGAGAAGGCTGCCAAGAAGGGACAAATCTTATTCAAGAGGAGTTCTGACAAGAATGCACCGGGAAATCAGTCCAAAATCACTGTTACGGATCTCGAAGCCGTAAGGTTTAGAGACACGTATGGTGATAGGTCAGGTATCATCTCTTGGGGTTTTCATGATCCACTGAAAATGTGGATTGTTCGCAGAAAGAGCGGCAATACAGAGCTCTACAAGGATTGTCATGATTTTAACTCATGGACTAGAGTGGATCTTTCGGAGCTATCTCAATCTCTGTTCTCAAACCCGACTGATAACCAGCAAGCAACAAGCTTCAAGCACTTTCTGGAAGACCAAGTAAAAAAAGGGTTTCCAGCTATGAAGACTGTTGAGTCTGTGATAATGGGTCATCCTGATGTTATTGATCCCAAGACTGGCAATCCACTTCAGGTGGTGATGTGGCCTGCTACAAATCAGGTCAAACAAATTCCAGTGCTTCAAGATTACTAGGATGGATCTCTAAGCTTTATGCTTTACTAGGTGTTTGATAAAACCACAACATTTTTTGTCATCAAACTGAAGGAGGGGTGCATTCGTTTATATGACATATACTAGTTTGGCAAATGGGACATTCAACATTTGAGCCATTTCCATATTCAAGTTGCTGAGGAGATTTTTGAGTCTGCTGCGAAAGAATATACCATGATGGTTGCTGAAATTATCAACAAGCGAATGTGGAATGGAGCGATGGGGTTGTATGATGTAATGATCATAGACAAAGATTGATTTAAAGCTAGCACCAAATGAAGGGGGAGATTGAAGGTTCCAATTAGTGGTTTGGTCTAGGCTTTCCATGTAATAGGTTCTTTTGGTCATTTGATAGCTTATAGTATTTTTCTTGGAGTTTACTGTCACTGTAATGAGTTTACGACCGTAAACCCAAGGCCGACCCATGATAGTATATATAAAGGTATGCTAGGTCTTTTGTAGTTGTTGATGCCTCGATATTCTCAGCTCCTGTAAACTGCAAGTTGTACCAGACGTGATTCTAATAGAAAAGCGTGTGCAAGCTTGTTTGATTCTCTATTCTACTCGTTCTTATTTGATTATTTGATTGTTATTGTTGTTTGATCACTGGTATGATCCTTTCAGGACCTTACATGGAGCGATTTAATATGTAAGTAAATTATCAGACCAAGCCTCTAACCTCAGAGAGCAACCATTTGACTCGTAAGGATAGATTGATCAATATCAGAGATTGCCAGATACTCAAAATAGCATTCAAGAAAAGCCTTGATATGAGCACATCCAAGAATAAAAGCATGTTTATTTTCCTTAGTTACTTGTGAAGCTCCCATATTGCCAAGAATATCTGATACTATAATCAGATCGTTCAGGTTCATCAAAGGGAAACCAGCAATGGTGAACTCGAATGCCACATTGGTTCACGTCATTATTGTGTAACGAAAATTCTACAATATACTTTCGAACAACACATCTTGTACAATCGACACAACCCTGATTACCTTCATAGATGGCCATTCTTCTTCTTCACTCCGACCCAAAACCACATGAAAGCAAAATTTCAATTTCTTTAATTCTTCTTTATCCTTGAAAGTCTCAGCCAATTTGAACTGAGTGAATGTGAATAAAAGATGGTTGATTAGGAAATCAAGTAGATTGAAATTAGAATTTTCAGTGTCATAGCTCTTCTTTGGTTTCTTCAAAAACTCGTTTGGCTTGTCAATGACTACTATCTCAATTGTTTCATAGCACCATTGTTTTTTTGGATCAACTTTGTTCATGCCAGGAGGAGCATTTATCCTTTGATTTAAAATGGTATTTATCAACCTTTTTTTCTCCATCTCAATGGCTTGCAACCTTTTCTTCTATTCTTCTATCTGTACGAATTGAAGACTTTTTCCTTTGTCTTTAGGATCAACATTAGAAGTTTATTTTGTTGGATAAGGTGTCTAAGTCCATAACTATATTTGAGATGTACTTGACTCGGCCCGGCATGGTCCATTTGGGTTGCACTTCACCCAAACAATTTATATGGATAATCTTTGAATAATAGTATAAGTTATGATTTATTAATATATTATAAGTTCTAATATATTAATAAGAAGTCATATTATTTAATTAGTATTGATCTAGAATTAATTTAGAATTAATTTAGTGATCAAAAGTATTAACTAATTAAATATGGACTCTTGTATTTATATAGTGTGAGCTAATGCTTATTTAGAATGGGCTAGGCTTGCATGGTAAAGTCATGGATAGTCCATGGAGATTTAACCCATGGATCTCATGGAAATGAAAAGTCATGGGTATTAGGGTTTACATGGATGTAACCCTAATCCACCACACTATACAAAGGAGTCCTTGGCACTTGAAATCAACTAGTTTTTGTGTGAGAACTAAGAGGGTCGATTTCAAGAAAGAGTGCTATTATTCTCTCAAGTTTCCAAGGTTTGTGGTGATTTGTGACTTCCATTTGAGGCATCCACATTATTGGTGCTAGGCTCACAAACTCCAAACAATCAACCACTACTAAAAGGTATGTAACTCTACTAGCTTATTATGTTCGAAAAGTTCCCCATGCCATGCTAGTTAGGTTAAGAACCTTAGATAAGCAAATTTGCATGTATCATAGTAAAACATAGATCCAAGGTTTCTATGGTTGCATGTACACCATAGGAGTGTTAGAATGCTCAAAACTCTTAAGTGGTGTCAGAGCCTAGGCTTGTTTATTTGATACTTTATGCAAATTGTTGAAAAAACTCAAGTTTTCTGCATTCATAAACTCGCCGAGTCCATGGGGGGAATCGACGAGTCCATGCCTAAATTCATCCTACTCGCCGAGTAGGTTCGTGCACTCGACGAGTAGAAGCCCCATAATGCAGATTTTCGAGTTTTGCTGCTGGAAATGGACAAGAAACATTACCCTAAACTGTTTTGGTGTCATAAAACTTATTTTAGATGGTGTAATGGTTATGCTAATCCTTTTTCAATGGCTATTATCAAATTTTCAAGTTTTATATGGTTATTTTATGATTCTTGAAATTGTTGATATGCATGTTCATGAACTTATGTCTTTAGAAGATCATAGGAATTATTTGTAACTTGTTTGCTAGTTTAATTCTTGATCATTATGTGTTTTAATTGAATCCATAATTTGTCCTCAAGTTATGGATTACCAAAAGTCATCCTTTTAAGGTCCATTAAGAAACACATAGGTTACCTAAAATGAAAAGTCTCTCATTTTATTAAACCATTAACTCATAAGTTATGAAAGATGAAAAGTTTTGAAAGTTACAAAACTTGCCCTCAAGTTTTGGAACATGTAAAGTCACTTTAAAAAATTTTAGTTCCAACCCCTAGAATTTTAAAAGTTGAAATTCAACCCTTATACTTTATAATATTATAAGTCTAATAATAATTATATATGTATAAGAAAAAGTTGTTTTACCGGTAGTAGGCATTATTCACGAAGTCGATCTATAAGGGGGTATAAGGTTGCTGCTTATAAAATGGCAGCTTAATGGGTGTCCACTCTCATCCACCGCTTCCTTGATCGGTGGAGGGTCGTTAGCCGAACAGGTAAGACAAGGAATTTAAATCTTCATTAAAAGTATAATGAATATAAAGTAACTAAATGTTTTTATAAATTCCTACTCTTAGTTACTTTAGGAAAATGTGAATAAGGTGCTAACCCATGAAATTACACTTTGCACTTTGATTAAGTCGTTAGTGGAGCATGTGTGGTTATCCTGCACACTAAACTGGACTTAACAAGGTAGGAAAAGGGTGACTTAATGTTTATAATAGTATCGGTGGAGCGTGTGTGGTTACCGACACATCGATTGAGAGGTTAAATATTAAGGGTACCAAGTAATTTGCATGGTTACTTCACACCTTGTTTTGTGATCCTCGGTAACCCAGTCACAAAAGCTGAAGGGCACACTCGAGATTGAAACATGCCATTGAAAAGTTCAATGAATCTCAAAGAATCTAGGAGTTTCAAAACCAATTAAAACCTAATAATTTATTTTGTTTTTCAAGGTGGAAATTGATGAATCGTCATTCACCTACCTTCAAACATTTTATAGCTTGGATTACGGCATCCCTCTTCTAAGTTATAAAATATTGTGTTGGGTCCTAGCCTTAATATTACATTTGGGTGTTTTATTAAGGAATCTCTTTATATCTAATCTAAACTTATCTTTCTTCCTTTCAGATGTCTTCCAACAATGATGCTTCTGGCTCAAACCCTACCGACTCCTTCTCTCCCATGAACCTTTGTGGGAGAGTCATCTTTGATGGATCCAACCTTATGGATTCGAGCAAGAACATTAGGGTGGTAACTCGTTATGAGGACAAAGAATATGTCCTCGACAAGGATCTTAAGGAACTTGAGCCGTCTGCTACTCCTGAGGAGCTTGCTGAATATCAGGAACATGAAAGAGATGCTACCAAAGTGGCATGTATCATGTTAGCCACTATGATAACTGAGCTCCAAAAGTCTTATGAGGACTACTATCCTTTTGAGACGCACCAGGATTTGATGGACCGCTACCATCAGAGTGCTCCTCAAGAGCGATATGAAATCATCTCCTCCATGATAACAACCCGGATGAAGGATGGTGAACCCATCACGGGCCACATGTAGAAAATGCAAAGGTATGTGGATCGTTTACTGAAACTAAATGTGAACTTCCCTGAGGAGTTGGCAATTGACATCATTTTGCACTCCTTACCTTCATGTTATGATCAATTCCGTATGAATACCACATGAACAAGGAGGAAGTTACACTTAGCAAACTTCAAGGACTCTTGAAGACCGCGGAAAGTGGTCTTAAGAGTAAATCGGTTGTTACCACTCCTAGTCCTACCGTGGCCCTGTCTTGGCAATCGGGCAAGGTAAAGGAAAGAAGAGGAAGAGCCCTTCAAAGGGCACCAAGGGGAAGACCCTTGATGGCTCCTCTTCAAGTGGAACCAAGAAAGGTTTCGTCACTCCTTCTGCTAACGCTAAAGATGTTGAATGCTTCTATTTCCATGAAGAGTTGCACTGGAAGCGAAACTGCCCAAAGTACCAGCAAGATGTTAAGGACGAGAAAGTAAAACCCAACCATGCATGTACATACACTATATTGTCTAACAATTCACCCCATTCTAATTCTTGGTTCCTTGATACAGGATATGGTATTCACATATGTACTGATTTGCAGGGACTAAGAAGAAGTAAAAATGTGGAGCATGGGAAGATAAACTTGATCATGGGGAATAGGAAAGCTTCACCTGTCACCAAGATTGGAGTTTATTCTTTGTTGCTAAGTAGTGGATTAGTATTAGATTTGAATAAGTGTTGTTACTTGTCTGAAATGACAAGAAATATTATTTCCTTTCATGGTTTGTACAAACAAGGTTTTACCTTTTCATTTGATAATGATAGTGGTGGTGTTAATGCTTTCTTTAATAATGTTTTTTATTTTAAAGCATTACCTTGTGATGGTGTGTATGAAACTGTGTAGGTTGTTGATAACCTAGGAAATAATGTATTGTGTATCGATTCTTCCACTAGTTTGGATAAAGCATCATTATGGCATTGTCGTCTTGGGCATGTAAGCAAGAAACGCATAGGCCAACTCCCAAAGGATGGAGTCTTGGAGTCATTTGACCTAAAGTAAGATGATAGTTGTAAATCTTGTTTGCTTAGGAAAATGACAAAGTCACCCTTCACTGGTACTTCTACTAGGGGTGAGCGTTTGTTGGACCTCATACATACTGATGTGTGTGGACCCTTCAGAACCGCCACAAGAAATGCTAACCGCTTCTATGTGACTTTTAATGATGATTATAGTAGATATGGATATGTCTACTTAATCAAGCATAAGTTAGAGAGCTTTGAAAGATTCAAAGATTTCAAATAGGAAGTGGAGAATCAGTTGGGCAGGAACATTAAGATGCTTTGATCCGATCAAGGTGGTGAGTATCTTAGTACCGAGTTTCTTGACTATCTTAAGGAATGTGGGATTATCTCACAATTGACACATCCCAAGACACCACAACATAATGGTGTGGCTGAGAGGCTCAAACGAACCTTGTTAGATATGGTTCGTTCCATGATGAGTCGAGCTTTGCTACCAATCTCATTATGGGGGTATGACTTAGAGACTGCCACCCATATTATTAATCTAGTCCCTACAAAAAAGGTTGCCAAAACACCTCATGAGATGTGGACCGGTAAAGTTCCCAATCTGGACCACGTCAAGATTTGGGGTTGCGAGGCTTTCGTGAAGCGTGAGTCCCACGATGAGCTCGAACCTCGAAGTGAGAGGTGTATTTTCATTGGCTACCCACAAAGATCCTTTGGTTACCTCTTCTACAGACCTAGTGATATTATGGTCTTTGTAGCAAGGAGAGGAGTTTTTCGCGAGAGAGAATTCGTCATCCAAGGAAACAGTGGGAGGCAAATTGACCTTGAAGAAATTCAGGAGTCAAGTGGTGAAGGAACCTCAAACCCTAGCAATTAACCTGAGGAGGAAACTCTTGTTGATCTGACAGAAGAGTTTGTACCTCTGAGGCGTTCCACGAGAGTTAGGGATGCACCTGAGCATTACTATGGTTTCCATATTACTGCGGAAGGTGATACACTTATCAGTGATAGCACACTGGTAAGTCTGGATGAACCTAACAACTACACGGAAGCCATGGCAGGCCCTGAGGCTGCCAAATGGAAAGAGGCTATGGACAGTGAGATACAATCCATGTATGACAATCAAGTTTTGAACTTGGTTGACAATGTACCAAGTCGCAATACAGTCGGGTGCAAATGGATCTTCATGAAGAAGACCGACATGGATGGTAATGTACACACTTATAAGGCACGATTGGTTGCAAAGGGCTTTTCTCAAACTCCGGGAGTTGATTATGATGAGACCTTTTCACCAGTAGCGAAGATTAAGTCTATTAGGGTTATGTTAGCCATTGCTGCATTTCATGATCATGAAATATGCCAAATGGATGTCAAACCCGCTTTCCTTAATGGAAAGTTGGCTGAGGATGTTTACATGAGTCAGCCAGGGGGTTTTGACAGTACAGAGTACCCCAATAGAGTGTGTAAGCTTGAGAAATTCATCTATGGATTAAAGCAAGCACCTCGCAGATGGAATCTTTGCTTTTATGAGAAAGTCAAAGAGTTTGGCTTTTTGAGGAGTGAAGATGAATCTTGTGTATATGTCATGGCTAGTGGGAGTATATTCAGCTTTGTGGTATTGTATGTGGATGACATACTACTCATAGGAAATGACATCCCAACTTTGTAGGAAGTAAAGTCATGGCTTGGGAAGTGTTTCGCTATGAAGGACCTTGGAGAAGTTGCCTATATCCTAGGGATAAGGATTTTGAGAGACAGGAGTAAAAGACTAATTGGACTTAGTCAGAGCACCTATGTGGATAAAGTGTTGAAAAGAATCAACATCCAGAAGTCCAAGAAAGGTGAGTTACCGATCCAGAGTAACGCCAGACTGAGTAAGACTCAGAGACCGAGTACAGAGGCTGAGATAGAAGAGATGAGTCGAGTTCTGTATACTTCCGCTATAGTCTCGATCATGTATGCTATGACTTGTACTCATCCTGATGTGGACTTTGCACTGAGCATGGTCAGCAGATATCAGGGGAATCCTGGCAAGGATCACTGGACTGTGGTAAAGAACATTCTCAAGTACCTGTGGAGGACTAAGGACCGGGTCCTTACCCTCAGTGGGAGTGATGACTTGAGAGTAGTAGGGTATAATGATGCTAGCTTCTAGACTGATAGGGATAATTACCGCTCTCAGTCAGGCTGGGTCTTTACCTTAAACGGAGGAGCAATAACTTGGATATGTTCAAAGCAGGAGACAGTGGCTGATTCAACTTGCGAATTAGAGTATATAGCAGCAAGCGAGACAGCATAGGAGGCTATATGGCTAAAGAACTTCATCGGATACCTTGGGGTTGTACCAGCTATAAAGGAGCCTATGGAGATTTTCTATGACAGCAATAGTGCGTTTGCCTTAGCCAAGGAACCGAGAGATCATGGTAGATCCAGACACATTGACAGAAAATATCATTTCATCAGACACTAAATAGAAGAAGGACTCCTCATGCCAAAGAGGGTATCATCGGATGAGAACCTGGCAGATCCCCTCATGAAGGGATTGGGCTGGGTTAAGCATCTCCAACATGCAAGGCGCATAGGGCTGAAGGATGATATTAGTTTTAGTAGTTAGATAGCTTTGAAATGTTGCTATCTTTTGTCAATCGTTTACTATCATTTCATTTTGCAAGTTTTGACTTCTAGAATAATTATGTTATGGTATATCATATTATTCAAATTCTCCACAGTCAGTCATATGTTGGAAGTAGATATGAATTAAGACTGTCATGAGTTGGGTTGTAGATGTCTAAGGTGTTGGACATTGCAAAGTGTTGCTACAATGCTCATTAGTTCTCATAAGTTCTGAGTATTGGATTCAACCCACGCTCACTGGTATCACTTCATGGAATTTATCTCGAGTGATCGTGAGACGGTAATATCATATAAGTCTTCAAACCTAGATACATGACTTGTTGCCTATGACTTGGTTATACATTGATTGTATGAAAGTGCATTGGTAACTCGATGTTATAAAACGTGCCTTTGTGTATAATTCAACAAGTAGTAGAACAAGCATATGAGTTGAAGTTTATCTGTTCCTTCTTGGATTAGAAGCGATATATGGGCCCCTTGATGATTTTGTGTTGACCCATGTACCGGGCCCGGTCAGAACTAAGTTGATGTGTTAAATTAAGTTATATGTCAAATAAATCGGAAATCGAGAAACAAACTGCTGGACAATGAGTAAGACATTGTTCCCTGTATTTGTCCGGCTGATATCTAGAACAAAGGAATATATGATCCCTTATCTAAAATGGCGCTTCATAGTTCAACAGAGTTTTAAGAGCTATGATTGTCGGTCGGTTCCTGAAGTCATAATTGCAACTATAGTTATTAGACTTATCCAAGTGGGAGTCTGTTGGATAAGGTGTCTAAGTCCATAACTATATTTGAGATGTACATGACCCGACCCGACATGGTCCATTTGGGTTGCACTTCACTCGAACAATTTATTGTTGGATTAGTGTCTAAGTCCATAACTATTTTGGTATGTACTTGACCCGATTATGAGCATGGTCCTTTTGGGTTGCCTTCACCATAGCAATATGTAGGATGAATTGAGGAGAGAAAGGTTTAAATATGATTTATTAATATATTATTAGAATAATATATTAAAGGAGAAATCATATTGTTTAATTAATATTAGTCAAGAATTAATTGATAATTAATTTTGTGGCTAAAAGAGATTAATTAAATCAGGGGACTGGACTGCAATTATTGGATAATTGAGTTGTTGGGCTAAGGAATGTTAAAGGAACAAGGGGTGAACGAAATTATGATGGGAGCCCATCATATTTTCGTCCATGGCCTTATCCAGAAGGTTCCATGGGCTGCTTAGAGTTTAAGCTGTCCATTAGGGTTTTGACTGAAACCCTAGCAGCCCACACAAGTATATAAAGGACCCCTTAGGCCCCAAAAACGTGTGGAACTGATTCTCTAGGGTTTCTAGTCATTTTTGGCAGCCTCCTTTCTTCTCCTCTTCATCCAAGTTGCATAAGGTGTTTGTGACTCCATTAGAGGTGCAACACTTGAGGCACTAAGCTTTCTAAAGCCAATCCAAGCAAGGAATTGATTGTTATTGCTATATAACAATTAAAGGTAATTCTATAAACCCTAATTCAGTTTATAATATGTCAGATCTAACTTTATTAGTCTTGGATTCAAAGCATGTACAATAGAGAAACCTAGATCCAAGCATTAGGGTTTGTATGAGCACATAGGATTGTTCTTATGCCTAAAACCCATCAGTGGTATCAGAGCCTTGATTGGTTTCAGTTGTATGTGATGCTTAACTGCTTTATTTGATGAAAATCGAGTTTTTGGCCCCTGCCCGACTCAACTCGGCGAGTCAGTATCTGGACTCGGCGAGTTGACCCCTACTCGGCGAGTCCAGGTCTAACTCGGCGAGTCAGTTCGTCAGGCAGAGGGATTTTCGGGTTTTGGCTGCTGTTTTGACTTGGACTTGATGCTAAATTTGTTTTATGAAGTTAAAATCCGAATTTTATCTTAATTAAGTGTTTATCCATGCCAAAACAATAGATAATTTCAAATCTTTTAAATATTGGTTGTTTATGTGATAAATATGGATTATTTAAAGTGTTGGGTTGAAGATTTGCTCAAGTGTTGCGTCTTTGGGCTCAACTGTTTATTTATTTTATTTGTATTCCGGTTTGGGCCTGTCAAACCGAGAGCCCATTATGTTTAATATATAAGTATATGCTTGCATGCATATTAGGTTAACGATTATTCTAGAGCGTAACGATAGTATTACAGATTTCTTTGATCGTTCTTGTAACCTACCAATCCTCTACAGTCGATGTTCTTAATCGAGCTCTTCTGAGGATTTTGTTTAATCATTCGACACGTTTGATTCACTCTTGTCTCCTTCTTATTTTCGTGTTCTTACAGTTTTTTTTATTTACTTACCTGTTTAAGATCTAATCGATCTTCAAAGATTAAAGTTTTAATCTCATCAATTGGTATCAGAGCAGGAGGCTGTGTAATCGATACACATCTTTTCTGTGAAAAGGTTACAATTAGGGTTTTTCCGCAATTAATAATATTTATTGAGCCGTCATCTCATTATTGACGTATCTTGATATTTATTGTTTTGCCCTAATCTTAGTTATTACAAGTCTGATCTTTTAACAGGTTTTTTCGATCATAATGGATGAATCGCAATCAAATCCTATCAATATTTCCAACAGCATTGGTTCGACGATGAAGATTCCAATCCTATATACCCATGATTATGAAGTCTGGGCGCATCACTTTGAAGACTACGTCATAGGATCTGAGGATAATGGATACCTCATATGGGAAGCAATCATTAATGGACCTTTTTCTCATTCTGTAACGTCAAGAATTGTTAAAACTCAAAAGGAGTACAATGATCTGCTGAAGGATGTCAAAGATATTGCACAGGATGAAAAGGATAAATTCCAGTGCAATATCAAGGCGTTAAGATTGATCAGATTCGCCCTTCAGTCCGATACTTTCAGGTTGGTCAGCTCATGCACGACGGCAAAGGAAGTTTGGGATAGACTTCGTGAACTGTACTCTATAGACGAGGATCTGGAACATTCTATCCAAACCTTGCTCTTATCTGAGTTTGGAGAATTCAGGCAAGGAGCCGAAGAAACTGTGACCCAGACGTTCGATCGCTTCAATCATCTTCTCAGCAGGATGATCAAACATGACATTGAAAGGAAGCTTATCGAGCAGAAGGTTACGTTCTTAAATGGTCTAAGATCTGAATGGAGAGCAGTGGTGTCTACAGTCAAAGCCCATGAGCAATTTAAATCATATTCTTTGGCGAAACTGGTGGGTATTCTCAAGTCCCAGGAGAAGATTGTACTGCAGGAGAAGAACGTTGTTTCAAGCCTTGGTTCGCTGGCCCTCCTATCAAAAAGTAAAGCTGTGATGGAGGATGAAGACCTTAACTTGGAGGATATGATCTCACGTCTGAGGATTATGCTATGATGGTGTCTAAACCCAAGAGGTTCATAAAGAAGAGATTCCCCAGCAATAAAAACCGAAACTGGCAGGGGAGTTATAGTTCAGAAAAGGTTAACAATGAACCGAAGGTTGAAGAACCCAAGAAGGAACCGAAGGTGGATGGTGATTCTGGAGTAAGTTGTTACTACTGTGGTGGGAAAAACCACTATGCTAAAGATTGTGTCTTGAAAAAGATGGCTGAAAAGGATGAGGAAGCTATGCTGCAGAAAAGACTCGATGAGATGAGAAAGAAGAAATCTACCGCTAACCCTTCCATGAATGCTCTTATTGTGCAGGGTTCAGTTGCTGATGACGAGTTCGGTAGAGTGGAAGTTTGGTCTACCGACTCAGAAGACGATGAAGTGAGGAAGCCTACTCATGGAAAGGCTTATATGGCAAAGGAGGAGAGCAGTGGAGGAAGATGCTTCATGGTGTCCGATGTGTCTCAGATGAGGGGATACAACACTGATGGTGGAAGCGAGGAATCGAAGGAGCAGCAGGACATGTGCTTTACGGCCAAACCACTCAGCCAGCAGTTCAATGAGCTCGATGAACTGATCAAGAATATACAATCGGTTTTTGTTTCATTCAAAGTACCACAATCCTCATATGAGAAAGAACTAAAAAATGTTAATGCAAACTCGAGTCACCAATTCTAACTTAACTGATCAATTAAGCAGGGTGTCTTCGAAGAGTGAGGTGCGGCGCATGTGGATCGAGTTGAAGGAGTCTGAATTAGTTAAAATTAAAGACGAAAACATTTATTTACAAAGAGACAATTTAAAGTTGTTAAAACAGCGGAATGTTTTTTGTTTAATTGCAAAACGTCTTTATTCTAATATTACTCAGCTTCACTTGGACTGTGAAATAGGCCAAAAGATCCTCGCATGATTTTGCCCTTCCTTGAGTTTAAGGAGGATGAAATTGATGCTGAAGCCTATAACTGTGAGAGTGTGATATCATCTGATGACGTCAATCCGACCTACATATATGGACTGGACAAAATAGAATCTTTCATTAAATCCAAGGACCACAAGAACATGCTTAAAAATCTTTTGGATGAAAATGATAAACTTAAACTGAGAACCGAAACCATACAAAAATTTGACTCTTTAAATGCCAACGTAAGCTCAGAAAACAAAATTGATGTTGAAAATGCATCTGAGCTTAATGAGGACGACAACATGAGTGAAATTTCTGTAGAGGACACGGTTGACTGCTCAGAATTTGTTAAAAACGAACCTGAAAACCACAAAAATCTAATTTCTGAAAATTCAATGGAGTTCGCTCGATTGTCCCAACAAAAGTCCTCGATCTTAGTAGAGAAAGCGGTCGTATATCAAAAGGTCCAGACCACTCCAAATCAAGTGTACAAGGTCACTGGAATAACCGAACATCAGACGGCTGAACTCACGGCTATTGTGAACGAAGACAATGCTGATGGCTGTGATGAGTTCTTCTGGACAGCTCCAATCGATAATGCTGATGAAACTGTAGGCCTGTCAGAAAGAACCTCTTGGAAGAGTAAAGGTAGATACATACCTGAACGCTTGAATAAGCCAGATAATTTCGATGAGCCAAGCACCAGTGGTACGAAAGACATTCCTCAGGAGAATGAAAGTTCGGCAAAAGAAGATGTTCCCCCTGCTTCCTCAGTTCACAGTAAAACTACTATAGTTCAAAATGAACCAGCCAAGGAGAAACCGAAAATGAAAGCTAATATTCATCATCAACCTAAGCAGATGAGGAATAAGAAACGTGAAAGGAACCAAAGATACAAGAAGAATCTCTCTGAAAGGAGGCAATTCTGGCAATCCCAGAATGCATACTTCTCACATCAAGACAAGAATCTGAAGTATGAAAACGATCCTGTCGGAAAGCCTGAGAGCCACAACAACCGAAAGCCAAGGTTCAGTTCACAAGAGAATACCAACCGAAAGCAAAGATTCGGTTCTGAGAATGACTTCAACCGAAAGCAAAGGTTCGGTTCAAAGAACGATTCCAACCGAAAGCAAACGTTCGGTTCTGAAGTTAAAAGAGATCAAAACTCTAAGGTCAGTCCCTCCAATGATCAAAAGCAAAAGGGTCACCTAGAGTCTCCAGCCAAGAAGTCCTCTCAATCTAAACCCACTCCTTCTAGTTCATCTAATTCTTCTAATTCTTCCAAATCATCTCTATCAAGCTCTAAAGCTAAGCCTGTTCATTCTCCAAAATCTCATTCATCGGCTGAACAAAAAGACAAATAGAAGGTTTCTGCATCCACACCAGAGTCTAAACCGAACGCACCCAATCCTAATAAAATAAAAGTTTTCACAATTAAAAGGAAAGATGAAACAACACTTATAAAACGAACATATCTTGTTGACATCTCTCTTACTGTTCCTGTTCCCATGAAAAGCTCACGGGGACCCAAGAAACTTTGGGTTCCTAAATCTGCTTAATTTTTGCAGGTTATAAGTGACGAGCAGTTTGACGAAGAATGGTACATCGATAGTGGCTGCTCACGTCACATGACAGGGAGGAAAGAGGAGCTCAGGGAATACAGATCTCTTACAAATGGTGGCCAAGTCAAGTTTGGAAACAATTCTTTCGGCACCATAAAGGGATACGGAATGATAACTAATGGTGATTTCACTATAAGGAAGGTGGCATATGTGGAAGGACTCCAACACAACCTCATCAGTGTATCTTAGCTTGTTGGAGGTACAGGTCTCAAAGTCTCATTCGATGATGAAGGTTCTGAAATTATTGAGAAAAAGACAAAGAAAGTAATTCTCAAGTCAGAGCGAAAGGGTGAAATGTTTCCTCTAAACCTTAAACCCATCAAAGGAAACCCAACTATATGCCTGTTATCAAAAGCTCAATCTGACGAAAGCTGGTTGTGGCACCGCAGACTCTCTCATCTTAACTTTAAAGATATCAATCGACTTGTCACTGGAGGTCATGTTAGGGGTCTTCCATTGCTCAAGTTCGATATAGATCATTTGTGTGCTGCATGCGAAATGGGGAAGCAGAGTCGTCAAAGTCATCCATCTGTAATTAACACAAAAGTTGTTGAACCACTCGAATTACTTCATATTGATTTGTGTGGTCCATCATCTATCGAAAGCATCGGTGGTAGCAAGTATATTCTTGTTATTGTTGATGACTTTTCACGATTTACATGGGTGTTCTTTCTAAAGCTCAAATCTGAAGCAACTCATAAGCTGAAAATGTTTATCAAGCAATTTGAAGTATAGCTCAAGAAGTTCGTTCGCAACATCAGGAGCGACAATGGTCTGGAATTCAAGAACAGGGAATTTGAAGAATTTCTGGCAGAAAAGGGAATAAGTCACAACTTCTCAGCTCCCTACACACCTCAACAGAACGGGATTGTCGAAAGACGAAACCGATCCTTGTGTGAAGTTGCCCAAACTATGCTAAGTTTCGCTTCCTTACCTCTTTATTTTTGGGCTGATGCTATTTCTGCTGCTTGTTTTACACAGAACAGGTCCTATCTCAACAAGCGATTCACGCTCACACCTTATGAGATTCTCAACAATAGGAAGCCCAACATGAAATTTTTCCATGTGTTCGGCTCACGGTGTTTCATCTTTAACTCTAAAGAGCACCGCAACAAGTTTGATGTCAAAGTCGACGAGGGAATCTTTCTGGGTTATTCTCTCACTTCCAAAGCATATAGAGTCCTGAACAAGCGTTCGAGAAAAATTGAAGAGACATATTATGTGACCTTTGACAATAGCTATATCAAAAAGCTACTGGTCAAAGAAGACACAACTGGGGAAATCTTTCCTCAAACTGGCCAAGTCACAGTGTCGATCGCTAATCTATACGAGAAGTTTATGGAGCTATTTGACGAACCAGAGAAAGCTACTCTCTCAGAAGCTGGTGCAGCAGACAACAAGGTAGACCACATTAAGCAAATTGTCGAAGATGCTGCCAGGAGAATGAACGAAGGAGGATCGAATTCTGATGAACCTCCATCCAATGATGCTTCAGTCGAGGGGGAGCCAAGCTCACAAGTCGAGGGGGAGCCAAACTCTACAACTGAAACCGAAAGTGCTTCTCCAACCGAAGGTGTATCAACGCCTGCAAGTCCAGCATCACAAGAAACCTCTGAACCTCAAGTTTCTCAAAGCTCATCAATCGAGGGGGAGCCTGATGATATGACGCTTGACTATGATAGCCACTCCGAGCCAGAAGAAATGATCAATGCTGAACTAGACCCAACCTTTGATCCAAATTATCCTCCTCTTACCAAATGGACCAGAGATCATCCTATCTCTCAAGTGGTTGGTGATGTCTCTGAAAAGGTTCTGACCCGATCACAACTGAAGGCAAAACAGACATCCTTATTTTCAAAGGTTGAGTTTTGTATGTTTAACTCATTCGTATCAAAAGTTGAACCGAAGACAGTTAACACTGCCCTCGATCACTCTGACTGGGTTCAAGCAATGCAAGACGAACTGAACGAATTTAAAAGGAACAAAGTCTGGCGCCTCATTCCAACTCCTCCAGATGCTTCGGTTGTCGGTCTCAAATGGGTTTTTAGGAAAAAAAATGGACAAGGAAGGGAATGTTATAAGGAACAAAGCTCGTCTGGTTGTAAAGGGATATTGTCAGGAGGAAGGGATTGATTATGAAGAAACTTTCGCTCCTGTAGCTAGGCTTGAATCTGTAAGAATATTTCTTGCTTATGCTGCCCACAAAAACTTTGAAGTTTTCCAAATGGACGTCAAGTGTGCATTTCTTAATGGAGAACTCGAAGAAACGGTGTATGTGGAGCAACCTCCTGGGTTCGTGAACGAAAAGTATCCAAACCATTGTTATATTCTGGATAAAGCTGTGTATGGCCTTAAACAAGCTCCGAGAAAAAAAAATTGGAAAAAAATGTTCACTAGAGCTGAAGGACAAAAATGTCTCTTCGCTTTAGCTGACAAACATCTTTACACCACTGCTTGTCTAGAGCATGTGTTATCGATCATTGGAAGGTGTAAAGAGAATGCAGCGGATGATGTTAAGTACTTCAACGACATGATCCAATGGTACATCAGGTTTAGGCAGACGATTCTGGCTCTTATCTCTCGTCTGTTTAACACTGTGAAGAAGAAGGTACCCGCCTCCGCTGCTGGCCCAAGTAACAAGTGAAGATCTCGCTCCAATTGACGCAAAAGGGGAGATTGTTGGGTTGAAGATTTGCTCAAGTGTTGCGTCTTTGGGCTCGACTGTTTATTTATTTTATTTGTATTCCAGTTTGGGCCTGTCAAACCGAGAGCCCATTATGTTTAATATGTAAGTATATGCTTGCATGCATATTAGGTTAACGATTATTCTAGAGCGTAACGATAGTATTACAGATTTCTTTGATCGTTCTTGTAACCTACCAATCCTCTACAGTTGATGTTCTTAATCGAGCTCTTCTGAGGATTTTGTTTAATCATTCGACACCTTTGATTCACTCTTGTCTCGTTCTTATTTTCGTGTTCTTACAGTTTTTTTTATTTACTTACCTGTTTAAGATCTAATCGATCTTCAAAGATTAAAGTTTTAATCTCATCATAAAGTTATTTGGTAATTATCTAATGACTAAAATAAGATTAGGTCAAATGTAGATAATTATAAAATTAATTGTTTAATTTGAATTATTTGTTATTTGATCCCTAATGTTTTGAAATGTTTCAAAACTTGCCCTCAAGTTTTGGAATTTTGAAATGTTTAATTTTGAAATGTTAAATTCTAAAACCCTAGTAATTTGAAAAGTTCGAATTACACCCTTATGGTTTTGTTAATTAATTAAAGTGTATAATTAAAAGTGATTTAATAAACCCATAAAGTTTTTTGTTTACATTTAATTAAATTAAAAGTATAATTTACTAAGTTAAACCACATAGTATTTTAAAAGTGTAAAATACACCCTATACTATATATAACATTAAAAGTCTAATATTATATATGTATGAGTAATCAGTCAGTCTTACCGTTAGTAGGCCTCATTCACGAAGCTGTTCTATAAGGGGTGTTTAAGGAAATTGCCTATAAAATGGCGATTGAATGGGTATCCACTCCTACCCACCGCACTCTTGACTAGTGGAGGGTCGTTAGCCGAACGGGTAGGATAGGACAGAAACCTTCCATTATAAGTATAATGAAGTACAAAGTAACTAAATGCCTTTTCAAATTCCCAAATCATAGTTACTTTAGGAAAAATGTGAAATTGTATGCTAATCCATAGAATTACACTTCGTACCCCTGTCAAACGTTAGTCGAGCGTGTGTGGTTAACCGGCACACTAATTTGGGGATGACATTGGTAGCGAAGGGTGACTCGATGTTTGTCATAGATCAATGGAGCGTGTGTGGCTAACCGGCACATTGATTAGGTGATTATAGCATTGGGTGCACCATGTGATTCGTATGGTTATTCATACCTTGTTTGTGATCCTCGACATCCCAATCACAAATAGTAGGGCATAATCGAGATTAAACATGCCATTGAAAAGTTCAATGAATCTCAAAAGATCTAGGAGTTTCAATTCATTTAAAACTTAATATCCCTTTTCGTTTTTCATTGTGGAAATTGGTAAATCGTCATTTACCTACCTTCAAATATTTTGTAACTAGATTACGGCATCCCTTTTCTAGGTTGTAGAATATTGTGTTGGATCCTAGCTTGATGTTTCATTTGGGTGTTACATCAAGAATTCTAATCAACATAACTTGAATTATTTCCCGTTTTGTAGATGTCTGAATCTTACAATGGTCTTCCCAAATCCTTTGGAACAAGCTTTCCAAATGAAGATGACGTTCTGAGATACGATCAAGGAAATGAGAGTCATGCTTCACTTCCTCCACCTCCTCCAATCGTTCTCCCTGACCCACAAGTTCAAAGGCTTGAAAAGTTCAAGCTCACTCAAGCCCTTTTGGCAAGTAAACACAAAGATGGGAAACTTGTGTGTGCACACGTCTTAGAGATGAAGTCACACATTGATAGGTTAAGCATGTTGGGTGTCGAGATTTCAAGCGAGTTGGCTGCTGACTGGGTTCTTCAGTCACTTCCTGAATCATATAGTGAGTTCGTTAGAGAGTACTATATGATGGATCACGACGTGACCCTTATTAATCTCACCTATTTACTTATAGCTGTTGAATCAACAATGATTTGGCGTACTGGTCAAGCAAACTTGTCTGGTGAATCAAACTCCCAAACTTCAATGGAAACTGGCAACATTGGAAGTGCAGAAAGAACTAAGTCTGTGATTGTCCGATGTGCTATGCCAAAGGAGTCCATTTGCTTTTATTGCCAAGAGAAGGGGCATTGGAGACGAAGCTGCCCTAACTACCTGAGAGATCTAAGAGATGGGAGAGTCAAGACGTATGGCTCTACTTCAGGTAAAATCCATTATCTAACTCTTTTAAGTTCCTATTCTAGATTCTTAATACATGATGTGATAAGATCACATTTTGATGTTTTGTAGGATCGAAGAAAAGAGAGGAAGCCTAAGGGAAGAAGTGAGGTGAATCTAATCGTGAATAAATGGATTTCGATCACATTACTTGAAGAATGGATTCTTGAGCTAGTACTTGGAGTTAGAATAGATTGTTAAGAAATATGTAATAACATAGTTTTTCAATTGAATTGCATTGTAAGGACAAATTTTTTCCGCAATAAAATGAGTTTTGACTTTATCTTATTTATTTATCCTTGCAATGGCATGTATGAAAGAATTGATGTTTGAATGTTTCTATTATTAGCAACTATGGATTTGATTCTTAATTATGTTATTTGTGGAAATGTCAAAAGTTTACCAAATAGGGAGAGTTTCTCATCGCCCAAGTTTCAATTGGACAGAAATTTGGAATCATGCAACGTGTATTGTATGATGAATGAAAAACTTTCACATTTGGGAAATTTAGACTAATTCTTTGTCAAAGTGTCAATTGAAGGACTAGGAGATCGAGTACACTAGGTCGTACGTTGATCAAGTCTACCACAATAGTGACAAAGATATTCGTCATGATTTACTAAAGTTTAGTAAATATGGTTATACTTATAAGATTGAGTATAATTCTGAGTTAACTGAAATAGTTTCAATCAATAGCAGAACGAATAAGAAGAATCAAGAAGGCAGAAAGATAAAGGTTTCTCCATTCTAAGAAGAAGGGAGAGTACCTTTTATTGTGTTTTATGATGAAGTCTTAATGATTAAGAACCATATCTCAATTGATCCTCTAAGTGAGTCTTAGTGCATTTGCATGTCTAAGAAGAGGAATCGAGAATTGTAGAAATGGTTAAATCAAAGAGTCAATCATACTTCATTCCAATATCAAGTCTTAGAGTCATACTCCAAGATTGTGACATTGAGTGACAAGTCTTAAGTAGGTTTATAACACTCATCAAATGTGGAATTTTGAAAAGTTTTCTTATTCTTGCACATTAGAAATTGGTAAGTTGTGATGTCTTGGATAAGACAAAGACCAACTACGACCAATTTGTGAAGTGTTTTGTCTTGATAAGAACTACACTAACTCTTGAATATTTGCTTTGTCAAGAAATGTTTCTTGACAAGAGAATCTTATATGCCAAGGAGTCAGTGGGAGTCTTAATGGTCTTGAAAGGTTTCAAGAACAAATCAAGAATATACCTTATCGATCATCACTAGCACACGACTTGAGGTTTGCAACCTATCGTGCTGACATTATTTTGTTTTTGTGCCATTCCAATTGAGTTAATTGCGTATGTGAGTTCTATGAGTTCTCATTTGAATGCATACTAGAGCCTTAGTCGATGGAAAGTACATTGATATGTAAGGACAAGTTACTAAACTACTTGGAAGACATGGTGGGCACTCGTGTTACCATAAGTCAAGAAATCAAGATTAAGAAAGTTCAGTCCATATGAGTTTGGATTTGTCGTAAACCTTGGTTTTGGCAAATTCACATGGATAGGAACTCATACACCATAAAATCTAAGTGTCATAAGATTCCCTCCTTCATGAAAATGACTATGAGGAAATGCTTTCACTAAAAGGGATTTTAAGAAGATAGCGATTGTGAAAATTGTATTCTCAAAATTCGATTATGGTTACGGCATCCCTTTCCATAGTTCGAATTATGATATTTGGCAATTAGTTTCAACATTTGGAACTTAGTAACATAAGTTCTGAATTGTTTAAACACACATATGAGCTATCTAAGACAAAGGTGTATAAGATTAAGAAGCCTAGATAAAGGCTTATTGAAGCATCTGGTATTAGAAATATGAATTTCAGAAATTCAATAGGCATTGTTTTCTGAATGTTCATTTGTTTTATGAATACATGTCGAAGGTAGTGGGAGCATAAGTGTTATGCTTATATGATAATAATCATCATGATAGTGGGAGCATAAGTGTTATGCTTGTATGATTATTATGGCGAGTATTGCAAGTTAACAATATTGATTATAGAAAAACAAAGATTCAATTTGCAAAGTTGCATGGGTTGAAAAGTTGTTTTAATATAATTAAGGGAGAGAATATTATACTTCGTTTCAAAATCTAAAGCTTAGATTGAGAAATTTTAATATTTCAGTCAAAGGATACATTGTGTGTTCTTAAAATTCGATTATGATTACAGCATCCCTCTTCATAGTTCGAATTGTGAGAACATGACACATAAAATATTATGACAAAAGATTGGTAAAGTATCATATCTTCATGTAAGACATTATGCCTCGTGTCCCATATGCTTCGGGTATAGGATCGATTGCAAATGCTATAATATTTACCATTCTAAAAATTTTCCCAATGTATAGCGCATTAAGAGAAAAAAAGGGACTAGAATTGGTTTTGACTAAAATAATTAAACAACTATCAAATGACGATCCAAAGTTCGCTGAGGATTAGTCGCTTATGAGTAGTTGGAAGTATGGTATTGGATGGACCATATCGACATTATTATGAATAGATAAGATTCTATTAAGAATGAGTTGTCATATGTGGAAATGTTTCCATATTGGGAGTTGGATATTGAGAGTCTATGCCTAGATTAGAAACTTTTATGCAGGAAGGATTTTCAAATGTGAGACTTCACGTCTATAGAATTGTTTTGTAACAATTTGCGATAGAGTACTTTGTAATTTCATTGGCCAAGTGTTGGTGACTTTTGTGCTATGACTTTGCGAAAGGATCGTTGCGTAAAATGTTAGAATCTAGCATATTCTAGTAGTGGCAAGAACCTTGTGTGCTTACACTGAAAATGGGGATTAAGGAATTATGAAATGAGCATCATTGAAAAAGGTTTTTCAATTAATCTATTTCACAAAGTAAGGACCATAGGAAACATAGTGTGCATGCTTTATGCATGGGATAACTATTGTTGTAACTTAAGTAATAAGTTGATTTTCTGAAACAGTAAACGATAATAATGAGTAATCAATATGGTGGTTAAATAGAAGTGTTTTATTTACTTTCACAAGTTTGAGGCCATATAGAATTAAGTATTATTGTTATGTTTCAATTTGCATGTTTTGACTTCCATAATAACTAGGTTATTCAAAGATCCACAGTCGGTCATACGTTGGGAGTAGCTATGAATAAAGATTGTCATGAATTTGTCTGTAGATTGTCTGAAGTGTTTAGACATAGCACAAGTTTGCTGCAGAGTTCATGAGTGCTTTGATAAGATTAGAGTATTGGATTAAACCCACGCTCACTTGGATCACTTCATAGATTTATCACGAGTGATTAGTGAGACGATAATATTGTATATTCTTGAAACCGAGACATGTGAGTTGTTATTTGTTGGTCGGTTGCACATTGATAATAAGTAAACGCACCAGTAACTTGGTGTTATAAAACTTATTGTTGTGTATGATTCGATCAGTAAATTCAAGCGAGCATTTGAGTCGAAGTTTATCCATTCCTTTTATCCAAAGTGGGATAAAAGCGATATCTGTGGGCCTCTCGATGATTTAGTGATGACACCTAAGCGCTTGGCCAAGCCAGGACTAAGTTGATGTGTTCAATTGTAGTCTGTTATCAGTCGTCATAAATCGGAAGTCGGGAAACAGTATAGAGAGAATGATTGAAATTCATGTCTTTTGTCTATACGATATCTTGAGAATGGAGGAATATATAATCCCTTATCTAAAGGACACGCTATCTGATAAGATCAGAGTTGACAGCGGCTTTTGAAAGCTACGATTGCTGATCAGGTTCTGAAGTCATACGGAAAATAGTTATTAGACTTATCCAAGTGGGAAACTGTTGGATTAGTGTCTAAGTCCATAACTATTTTGGTATGTACTTGACCCGATTATGAGCATGGTCCTTTTGGGTTGCCTTCACCATAGCAATATGTAGGATGAATTGAGGAGAGAAAGGTTTAAATATGATTTATTAATATATTATGAGAATAATATATTAAAGGAGAAATCATATTGTTTAATTAATATTAGTCAATAATTAATTGATAGTTAATTTTGTGGCTAAAAGAGATTAATTAAATCAGGGGACTGGACTGCAATTATTGGACAATTGAGTTGTTGGGCTAAGGAATGTTAAAGGAACAAGGGGTGAACGAAATTATGATGGGAGCCCATCATATTTTCGTCCATGGCTTTATCCAGAAGGTTCCATGGGTTGCTTAGAGTTTAAGTTGTCCATTAGGGTTTTGACTGAAACCCTAGCAGCCCACACAAGTATATAAAGGACCCCTTAGGCCCCAAAAACGTGTGGAACTGATTCTCTAGGGTTTCTAGTCGTTTTTGGCAGCCTCCTTTCTTCTCCTCTTCATCCAAGTTGCATAAGGTGTTTGTGACTCCATTAGAGGTGCAGCACTTGAGGCACTAAGCTTTCTAAAGCCAATCCAAGCAAGGAATTGATTGTTATTGCTATATAACAATTAAAGGTAATTATCTAAACCCTAATTCAGTTTATAATATGTCAGATCTAAGTTTATTAGTCTTGGATTCAAAGCATGTACAATAGAGAAACTTAGATCCAAGCATTAGGGTTTGTATGAGCACATAGGATTGTTCTTATGCCTAAAACCCATCATTTATATGGATAATCTTTTGAGAATAGTATGAGTTATGATTTATTAATATATTAAAAGTTCTAATATATTAATAAGAAATCATATTATTTAATTAGTATTGATCTAGAACTAATTTAGTGATCAAAAGTATTAACTAATTAAATATGGACTCTTGTATTTATATAGTGTGGGCTAATGCTTATTTAGAATTGGCTAGGCTTGCATGGTAAAGTCGTCGATAGTCCATGGAGCTTTAACCCATGGATCTCATGGAAATGAAAAGTCATGGGTATTAGGGTTTACATGGATGTAACCCTAATCCACCACACTATATAAAGGAGTCCTTGGCACTTGAAATCAACTAGTTTTTGTGTGAGAACTAAGAGGGCCGATTTCAAGAAAGAGTGCTACTATTCTCTCAAGTTTCCAAGGTTTGTGGTGATTTGTGACTTCCATTTGAGACATCCACATTATTGGTGCTAGGCTCACAAACTCCAAGCCATCAAACACTACTAAAAGGTATGTAACTCTACTAGGTTATTATGTTTTAAAAGTTCCCCATGTTATGCTATTAGTTTAAGAACCTTGGAAAAGCAAATTTGCATGTATCATAGTAAAACATAGATCCAAGGTTTCTAGAGTTGCATGTACACCATAGGAGTGTTAGAATGCTCAAAACCCTTCAGATTTAACAAGTGCAGAGCTCGAACTTCCACCTCCTTCATTAATCGAAATGTCTTTCTTCTGTACATTCGAATAATCAACATTTCCTATAATAGTAGTAGTTGTTGACATTGTTATCACAAACTTCATCATAGTGGTTGTTGGAATTTGAGTAGGAATAACTTTCCCTACAACAACTTCTTTGTCTTCGACTGATCCTTTTGAAGGATTAATCCCCTTATCTCCCCTTGCGAGACATGGCCAGGATGAGCTTTGGTTGGTAGTGGAAGTAACAAATTAAAAATAGGAGCCAGTTCAGCCTTGATGCTTGCTTCAATGTTCAAAACCATATTAGAAATAGATTCATGAGAAACAGAAGATTGAGACGTAAGATCAACTTGAGACATTGTTTCTTTAAACTCAGAAAGAAGCATTTCAACCTTCTCGAATACTTTGGCATCTTTCTATTCCTTGACTTTGAGAATATTCGAATAGTCAATATCAAACACAACAATATCTTCCATTATTCGAGTTGTTGCATTTGCCACGATCTCGACCTTCTTATCTAATGAAGTATAATTGGCTTTCAATTTCTTAACCTTTTCTACCAGTAAACTTTCAAGCTCAGTAATTAGAAGCTCAAGATAGGCTTTCAATTCAGATACATTTTGTTCAAAAACAGAAAGATGTTCTTTTGAAACATCATGAAGTTTAGTGATCACATATTCGAAATTTCGAGATTGAGCTGCCATCCTTTCTTCATGCTTCTTATCCAAATTCTCCATACAACTTTTCAATCTAGACTCTTGATATTTCAACATGTACTCCACTTCGACCCCACTCACTGAGTGCTTTCCACTTGTGTCGGCCAAAAATTGAAGAAGTAGATTTAGTTTGCCATTTAGAATTCTGAACTATTTACTTGACATAATTGCTTCATCAGGTACATCATCCTCCTTAGGATTGAATTGTAAACCAACAAATGACACCATCATATCGTCATCATCAGTTTCTTTATCTTGAACTATCTTCTCAGGTTATCGTCATCATCAGTTTCTTCATCTTGAACTATCATCATCAACTGGCTTATTTGTTCTTTTTAACACTCATTTTCCTGTTTTCGTAGGAAAAGTCTCTTGAATAACTTCTTATTCCACTTCCTATGGCTTCTCATCTTGTTTCTTTTTCTTCTGAACCTTAGCAACTTTTGATAGACCTTCAACACCCTTAGACGAAACCTTAGGTGGTAGAATTCCAGTTGGTGTAGAATCAATGTTGGCTAGATACTCAATAAGCAACTCATGAGAAGGATTCACTACTTGAAGCATGGAATCTGGAATGCGAGCAACCACGGGAAATACCTTCGAATCATCCACCAACACCTTAGGAACAGTTATTGAAGAATACTTAGCCGTAACAGCATCGGTAGGGAGAAGAATACCCTCTTGATAGACCTCTCGTAGAATCAATCTCCAAAACCTAGCACTTGAAATGCCATTTGCTAGTATGGAATATGAAATTGAATTTTCAAATTCTTCCCAAAGTAAAGTAGCATAATCAAATTCAACACTAGCATTTGAACCATAGATTATTGCTTTAAATTGTTATCATTGGTTGAGAAGTATCACCGTCGTTGGTGTTGAATTGATCAACAATGTTTTGCTCAGCCACCATTGAAATCGATTGTGAGAGAATTTAGTTGAGAGAAACTGCGATGAAGAAGTTAGGGTTCTTGTGAGAATTATGGAATCGTAAAATTGCAATTGGAGTCAACAGTTTCCTTTTAAAACTGGCATTAAATTTGAATTCAAACCATTGCCCAGTTATATATCGCCACGTGTAACATCAATTACTTAACCGTCACCACAGAAATCCGCCATGTGGAAAAGTGATGATCAATTTTTGTCTCGAGCCACGATAAAGTGCATAACTGTCCCATCTTCCATACATTACGCCTCTCTCAATAAAAACTGAACCGCCAAGACTTTCAATACATAGAAAGAACAATCATTTGTTATGAAGGCAACGCTCATTCACTTATGAGAAGGATAAGCGAAATCATATGCCAAACTTTGCGAAATCTAAGTTTTGAGTTGGTATCACCCAAAACCTCAAGGATTCCAGCGCATAAGTGTGCCAAAGAATAAGATAGAATCAAAATAAAAACCATTTGGCATTGTGATATGGAAGATTCTTTGATATGAAAGTAAATGGATATCAGACAAAGATACACCTCATTCGACATCAAGAGAGATGACGAACTGCTTGTGTGGTTTCCCATGAATTACAATCGAAAACTCTTTAATGTGTATCGAAGGGCCTCTTTTCAAAAGATTCATAGGTGGAGTCATTTTCACACAAATTTACAACTTATGATAAGTGAAAAATATTGTGGAAAAATACTTGGATGACTAGTGTAGTGAAGAATAAGTAAACTTTGAAATATTTGAAGTAGCAAAAGTTAGAGAAAGATGTTTAAACAAAAATCTCATTTCATTAAAAGAAAAATTAAAAATGGATTTATTGGGTAGAAATGACTTGGGATTAGTAGACTTCATTAAGATCACTCAATGAAAATAAAAATGAGATTTTGAACATATAAAATGGTACATTGAAAAAAATATTTTGTGATTATATTGAACAAAAATTGCTCACTGTCAATTTATTCAAGTTAGGTATTGTAACAACTTAAAATTCGGAACCAAAAATTTCGTTTTCAATTAAGTAATTTATAAAAACAGTATTCTAAAAACATCGACACTGTCAACCCATATCATAATTAAAACCAGTGTGTCAAATAACCCAAAACATGTCATAGAAAAATAATATCATAGGACAACTCCCAAAGAGTTTTCAAGGTTGAGACTTTATACCTCCAAAAGTTAGATCTAGGTGAGCAAAGCCTGGATCCAAAAGCTCTAAGTCAAGCATTGACTCTTCAAGAAGTTCCTTCTTTCTCTTCATGCACCAAAACACACAAAAATCACCATGAAGCTCAACAAATACACAAATGGGTTCTAGGGTTTCGTTCTTAGGGTTAGAAAGGATGGAGGCTGAAGAATGGAAGAGGTTTGGGTCCATAATGATGCTTACAAAGGGACCAAACCCTAAAAATGAGCTTTTGAATCTGCCCAGGGAACGCCCTGCATTCCCTATCTGTCCCGCGTCCATTTTCCTTTTGAGCGCCATGGGTTCCCACTTGGTACGCCATGCATACCCGGTTGGCCCAAAACCCCTCTAACTTCAAATGGTCATAACTTTTGCGTCCTTTTTCCGTTTTCGGCGTTGCTTATATCCACGTAAAGGTAACGAGAAGCCCTACACTTCTATCAACTTTATATATCCTGAAAACCAACCAAAATTAAATCCAAAATTCATAAAACTCCCGAACCAATGCCTTTACCGATACCCTTGGACTCCAAAACACAAACCGAATACTCGAATCATCCAAACTACATCATACACATCCAAATGAGCCTAAACTTGATTCTTCAAAGGTTCTAAGTCAGCTAATACCCACTCCTTGATTACCACCCAGCAATGGGAATGATTCGAAATGGGGCATTACAGGTATGTTGGGTTTCACCTTCATCATGGAAAAATGATTTAGGATCATTAACATATATTCATGACATACCTATATCATGGTTGGTTTCAACCAGAGATGTCTTGGAAATGTGTCATTGTGTGATCTTGCTAGAAATTTTGGTGAAAAAGAGTGGCTATGAAGACCCATTATACCACTGCGAAAATTTTGACTTAACAAAAATCTCTTTACTCATGGTGAGAAGAGAAATGTAGCTTGTCAACTAATGTGAATACAATCAAAGTGGGAAGAAATTTTCATGTGAAAAAATTCACTAAGGCTTCAAACACAAAGAGTCTCTAAGGCTTCAGGGCAACATACTGCATCATGCTTCTAGGGACACCTAACTAGGATAAAGATTTCGAATCATACCAGTACCCTGTGAATGTTCTCATTTGGCATGCAAAAATGTAACACATTGTGACAATGAACTATCAAAAATAAGGAAAATATTTGTGTGTTTTTAATTTTTCTAAAATAAAATTCAAACAAAAAAATATTTTGGATTTTTGATTTTGTATTGAAAATAAAAAAAAATTAAAATATTTTTGAATTTTTGAAATTATGTAATGAAAAACAAAAAAAAGAGAATCTTTTTGAATTTTTGTATTTGATAACAACAAGACAAGAATAAAAAAGGATATTACTTACCCTCAATCATATGACTTTCAAATATATGTACATTCCTCCGTAAAAGTAACTCCACCCACGAAATGTGTATTGAATGAATCAGAGGGTATTCGAAGGCGAAGACATGCAAACACTAAATGTGAATAGTAACCGTTTAACAACGAATTGGACAAACAAAAAAAAGTTAGTAAAACACTTGAAAGTTATTCCAACTCGTCAAAGGTTAAAAAACAATTATAAGTAAAACCAACAGTCGAAGATAAGTCCAAGTCATTCACTTATCAACCCTTCGAAATTTTATGAAGAACGTGGAACATAACAAGATTTCATCATTCCTAAACCATTTAAAATTCTTAAAAATGATTTTTCATCCAAAGGTTTTGTAAAAATATCAGCGAGATGATTATTTGTTTTAACAAAATGGACTTCAATATTTCCATCCTCAACATGGTCTTTGATGAAGTGGCAATAAAGAACAACTTGTTTTGTCTTTGATTGTTGAACTCAATTATGACATATGCGAATTGCACTTTGAGAATCACAGTATAAAGGAATTTTCTTCATATTAACCGCATAGTCACGAAGTTGAATTTGAATCCAGATCACTTGATATGTACAAGCCGCAACATCGATCTATTCAACCTCAGCTGTCGAAATTGATACGCATGTTTCGTTTTACGACTGCCAACTCACAAGTTTCTTGACTAAAAATTGACAACCTCCTGCTGTGCTCTTTCTATCTAGATGACAATCCCCTAAATCCGCATCTAAAAATGCTTAAAGAAAGAATCATGTTTTCGACCGATACCACAGTCCTAGAGTTTATGTGCCATGAAGATAGCAAAAAATGTTTTTCACTTCCGTATGATGAGGTTCTCATGGATTTGCTTGATACCTGGGACAATTACAAATAGAAAACATTATATCAGGTCGACTTGCAGTTAAATACAAAAGTGAACCGATCATGCTTCTATATGTTTTGATATCAACAACAAGCTGATCCAACAAAGCACCTAATCGAGTGTCGACTGCCATTGGAACATCAGTATACGTGCAATTCATCATCCCAAATCTTTCAAGCACGTTTCAAGTATAATTTTCTTGATTTATAAAAATCCCTTTTATGCTTTGATGAATATTCAAACCTAAGAAAGTATTTATCTTTCCCATCATACTCATCTCGAACTGACTCTTCATTAATTCTTTAAATTCCTTTGACAACAAAGGATCAGTTGAACCAAATATAATCTTATCGACATAACTTTGAACTAGCATCAGATGACCCACTAATTTCTTTCAAAATAAGGTGGGATCAACAGATCCTTGCTTAATTTTTTTGATTTTCAAAAAATTGGTTAGAGTTGCATACTAAGCGTGAGGTGCTTGTTATAACCCATAAACTGCCTTATCAAGAATATACAGTGATCAAGAAACTTTTCATTAATGAAGCATGCTGGTTGTTCCACATAAACTGTTTATTCAAGAACACCATTAAGGAATGTGCACTTAACATCCATCTGATAGACATCGAAATCTTTACATGCTGTGTAAGCCAAAAAAATTCGTACTGCCTCGAGTCTTGTGATAGGGGCAAAGGTTTCTTCATAATCAATTCCCTCTTGTTGACAATACCCTTTTACGACTAATATAGCTTTGTTTCGAACAATATTTCCTTCTTTTTCCATTTTATTGTTAAAAACCCATTTGAGACCAACAATCGAAACATCATCACATTTAGGAATTAATCTCCAAACCTTGTTTCGTTCAAATTCAACCAATTTAGCTTGCATTGCAATGACCCAATCGGGATGTTCTAATGCATTCTTAACTGTTTTGGTTCAATTTTTGAAATAAAAACATTAAACATACAAAATTCTTGATGAACATTTAAAACCTCACTTTTGGCTCGAATTTGTGCTCGAGTTAAAACACCTGAATGAATATCACCAAGACTTTGTTCTTTTGGATGATCCCTTGTCCATTTCTCCATGGGTAGAAAAGTAGGATCAGACTCCAAATGTGAATCCTCATATGTTTCACCTGCTTTCGATAATTCATCTGAAATTGAGATTTTATCAAGTATCATGAAATTCGTTACCTTGAACATCATCATGATTCGACCCACATGGCTCCCCCTCAACCAAGGATTCGTTGTTTGAGGCTCTCACTCAACTCCAACTTGAGTAGTTAATAGCTCCCCCTCAACATGAGATTGAGGTATTGAGCTTTGACTTTCATTGTACGATGAAGAATTCAAGTGCTCCCCTTCCACTTGACCATCAGTCAAATTTGAAACTCGTTCGACATTGACTCTCGAGATTAATGATGAATGTTCTTCATTAAGTTCATTGGTAAGAATAGAATCATCAAAGTGTTTTGATGCCTTAGTAACTTGATTATCTTCAATATTAACTTCAACATCAATTTCTAGGTCAGTAACGCCAAAAATTTGATCAAGATCCATTTCAAAATTAAGCATTTCCTATGATTCTTCATTTGTTTTAAAAAGTGTCGGTTTATTCTTGAATTCTCGTTCAATTTTTTTGACATAATACTCATCAAACGTGAGACTGAAAGTTTCTTCAATTTGTCTTGTCCTTTTGTTCAACACCTTATAAGCAACAGACTTATGAAAATATCCCAAGAAAATTCCATCATCAGCTTTCGTCTGAAATTTGGAAAGATTATCCTTGAGATTCATAATAAAACATCTGCAACCAAAAACATGAAAAAAATGAACATTAGGTTATAATATAAGGCAATCCATGGCCCAATTGCAATTATCTTATAATTACAATTCTAGTCCCTTAAGTTTAATTAATCTCTTTTAGTCACAAACTTAATTCTTATTAATTATTGACTAATATTAATTAAACAATATAATTTCTCATTTAATACATTATTCTCATAATATATTAATAAATCATATTTAATCCTTTCTCTCCATAATTCATCCTATCAAGTTGCTTTGGTGAAGGCAACCCAAAAGGACCATGCACTATCGGGTCAAGTACATACCAAAATAGTTATGGACTTAGACACTAATCCAACAGTCTCCCACTTAGATAAGTCTAATAACTATTCTGCGTATGACTTCAGATCCTGATCTGCAATCGTAGCTTTCCAAAGCCATTGTCAACTCTAATCCTATCAGATACGCGTGTCCTTTAGATAAGGGATCATATATTCCTCCATTCTAGATATCGTATGAGACATGATTTCTAATCATTCTCTCTGTACTGTTTCTCGACTTCCGATTTATGACGACTGACTAATTGAACAAATCAAATTAGCCCTAGCCCGGACGAGCATTTACGTTTGTCATCACTAAATCATCGAGGGGCCTAAAGATATCGCTTTTATCCTACTTTGGATAAAAGGAACGAATAAACTTTGATTCAATGCTCGCTTGCACTCACTCACCGAATCACACACAACAATATGTTTTATGACACCAAGTTACTGGTGCGTTTACATATTATCTATGTGCAACCGATTTGCAAGATACAACTCACACATCTCGGTTTCAAGAATATAAGATGTTATCGTCTCACCACTCACTCGTGATACAATTCATGGAGTGATCCAAGTGAGCGTGGGTTTAATCCAATGCTCAAATCATATTCATAAGCACTCATGAACGATGCAGCAAACATTTGCTTATGTCAAATACTCTTTAGACAATCCACACACCAATTCACGACAGTCTTTATTTATACCTACTTCCAACATATGAACGACTGTGGCCTGTTCGAATAATTTGACTGTTCTCAACCAGTTAAATTATTCAGGAAGTCAAAACATGCAAAGTGAAACACAAGAATAATACTAATCCCATATGGCCTCAAACCTTTGAGTATAAATAAAACACCTTTTATTTATCACCATATCGATGACTCATTATTTGTTGTTTCGGGTAATCAACTTCTTACTTGAATTATTACTACACTTGTCCCATGCTCTTAGCATGCACACAATGTTTACCTAAGGTTCTTACTTTGTGAAATAGATCAAATTGAACACATTTCCAATCACACTCATTTCACAACTCTGAATCCTTTTCACAAGTGAAAGAATATCAAATTCTTGTCACTTATGGAATATGCTAGATTCTAACATTTTATGCAATGATCCTCTTATAATGTCACTGCACTAAAGTCACAATGACTATTGCCGATGAAATTAAAAAGTCCTCTATCGGAGATTGTTACAATACAATTCCTTAGATATTATGTCTCTCACTCAAAGTACATTCCTTTGAACATCCTTTTGCATAAAAGTTTCTAATCTGGACATAGATTTTCAATATTCAATTCCCAATATGGAAAACCTTCCATACTTACCATATGACAACTCATTCTCAATAGAATCTTATTTATTCATAATAATGTCATATGGTCCATCCAATACTATACTTCCAACTACTCACAAGCGACCAATCCTCAGCGAACTTTGGATTGTCCTTTGATAGTTGTCTAATTATCTTAGTCAAAACCGATTCTTGTCCTTTTTCCCTCTAAATGCGCTAGACATTTGGAAAATTTTAGAATGGTCAAATATTATAGCATTTGCAATCAATCCTATACCCGAAGCGTATGGGACACGATGCATAATGTCTTACATGAAGATTCGATACTTTATCAATCTTCTGCCATAATATTTTATGTGCTACGTTCTCAAAATTCGAACTATGAAAAGGAATGCTGTAATCATAATCGAATTTTTAAGAACGCACTATGTTTCCTTGACTAAATTATTAACATTCCACAACCTAAGCCTTTAGATTTGAAAGGAAGCATAATATTCTCTCCTTTAATTATAACAAAACAACTTTACAACCCTTACGACTTTGCAAGGTGTAACTCTTGTTTTTCTATAATTAATATTGCTAACTTGCAATACTTGCCTTAATAATCATACAATCATAACATTTATTCTCCCACTATCATGATGATTATTATAAACATAACACTTATGCTCCCACTAGCTTTGACATGTATTCAGAAACCAACTTAACTTCCAGAAAAACAATACTTATTGAATTTCTTAAGTTCATGTTTCTAACACCTATTGCTTTGATAATCCTTTATCTATGCTTATACACATTTCCCTTAGATAGCTCATATGTGTGTCTAACCAATTCAGACTAATTGTCAAATCTCACAATTCGAATCATGGAAAGGGATACCGTAACCGTAATCAAATTCGAGAATACAATTTTCACAATCACTATCCTTTTAAAATCTCTTAGTGAAAGCTTTTCCTCACAGTCATTTTCATGATGGAGGGAATCTTATGACACTTAGATTTTAATGGTGTATGTGTTCCTATCCATGTGAATTTGTCAAAACCAAAGTTTACGACAAATTCAAACTCATATGGACCGAAATTTCTTAATCTTGATTTCTTGCCTTATGGTAGCACAGCTTCCCACCATGTCTTCCAAGTAGTTAAGCAGCTCACCTTTTCCTATCAATGTACTTTTTATTGATTAAGGTCCCTGCTTTTTATGCGTTCAAATGAGAACTCATAGAACTCACATCCATAATTAACTCAATTGGAATGGCACATAAACAAAATAGTGTCAACACGATAGGTTGTAAACCTCAACTCGTGTGCTAGTGATGATCGATAAGGTTTATTTTGATTTGTTCTTGAAACCTTTCAAGACCATTAATACTCCCACTGACTCCTTGACATATAAGATTCTCTTGTCAATAAACATTTCTTAACAAACAAATATTCAAGAGTTAGTGTAGTTTTTATCAAAACACTTCATAAATTGGTCGTAGTTGGTCTTTGTCTTGTCCAAGACATCACAACCTTCCACATTTGATGAATGTTATAAACCTTCTTAATACTTATCACTCAATTTCACAGTCTTAACTCTAAGACTTGTTTTGGAACGGAGTATGATTGACTTCTTGATTTAACCATTTCTTCAATTCTTAATTCCTCTTCTTAGACATACAATTGTACTAAGACTCACTTAGAGGATCAATTGAGATATGGTTCTTAATCATTAAGACCTATCATAAAGCATAAAAGGTACTCTCCCTTCTTCTTAGAATGGAGAAACTTTTATCTTTCTGCCTACTTGATTCTTCTTATTCGTTCTGGTATTGATTTAAACCTTTTCAATCAATTCAGAATTACACTTAATCTTATAAGTATAATCATATTTACTAAACCTTTAGTAAATTATGACGAATAACTTTGTTACTCTTATGGTGGACTTTGATCAACACACAACTTTGTGTACTCGATCTCCTAGTCCTTCAGTTGACACTTTGTCAATGAATTAGTCTAATTTCCAAATATGAAATTTCTCATTCATCGTGCAACCAAGTTGCATGATTCCAAGTTTCTGTCCAGTTGAAACTTGGGCGATGAGAAACTCTCCCTACTTGGTAAATTCTAGACATTTCCACAAACAACATAATTAAGAATCAAATCCATTATTTCTAATATTAGAAATGTTCTAACATCAATTTTTCATACACGCCATTGCAAGGATAAATAAATAATATAAAATCAAATTTTATTTTATTGCGGAAAAAAATTGTCCTTACAATGCAATTCATTGAAAAACTATGCTAATACATCTTTCTTAGCAATCTAATTCTAAGTCTAAGTAGCAGCTCAAGAATCTAATCTTCAAGTAATGCGATCGAAATCCATTCCTTCACGGTTAGATTATGCTCACTTCTTCCCTTAAGCTTCCTCTCTTTTCTTTGATCCTACAAAACATCAATTGTAATCTTATCACATTATGTATTAAGAATCTAGAATAGGAGCTTAAAAGAGTTAGTCAATGGATTGTACCTAAAGTAGAGCCATGCGTTTTGACTCTCCCATCTCTTAGATCTCTTAGGTAAATAGGACAACTTCATCTCCAATGCCCCTTCTCTTGGCAATAAAAACAAATTGACTCTTTTGGAACAGGACATGGAACTACTTCAGACATTGCCTTTCTCTTATGATCAAACTTTTCGATCATAGCATGTCTTTCGTTGCCATTGTCTATATCCATAGAGGTCTTGAAGGCAGATTCACCAATTAACTTTGCTTTTCTATTGCGCCAAACCATTGTTGATTCAGCAGCAATAAGCATATAAGTGAGATCTATAAGGGTCACGTCGCAGTTCATCATATAGTACTCTCTTACGAACTCACTATATGAGTTAGGAAGTGACTGAAGAACCCAATCAACAGCCATCTCCTCACAGACAACGGATCCCAACATTCTTAACCTATCAATGTGTGACTTCATCCCTAGGACGTGTGCACACACCGACTTTCCTTCTTTATGTTTACTTGCCAAAAGGGCTTGAGTGAGCTTGAACTTTTCAAGCCTTCGAACTTGTGGGTTAGGGAGAATAATTGGAGGAGGTGGAGGAAGTGAAACATGATCTCTTGTTCCTCGATCGAATCGTGGAATATCATCTTCATGCGGAATGCTTGTTCCACGGAATTTGGGAAGACCATAGTTGTCGTACTTTGACATCTACAAAACAGGAGAAAACAAATTCAAATTAGTTGATTGATTGAGTCCTTAGTAAATCACCCAAATGATATACTAAGGCTAGGACCCAACACAATACGCTACAGCCTAGAAAAGGGATGTCGTAATCTAGTTGCAGAATATTTGAAGGTAAGTGAATGACGATTCACTAATTTCCACCATGAAAAACGAAAAAGAAATTTAAGTTTTAAATCTATGAAAACTCCTAGATCCTTTGAGATTCATTGAACATTTCAATGGCATGTTTAAATCTCGATATGCCCCTCTTGTTTGTGACTGGGATGCCGAGGATCACAAAGCGGGTGTGAATAACCATGCAAACTTACATGGTGCCCTCACATGTTACAGTCACCTATTCGATGTGCCGATAAACCACACACGCTCCACCGAACTATGACAAAGATTGAGTCACCCTTTTCTACCTTTGCTTAGAACCATTTAGTGTGCCGGTTAACCACACACGCTCCACTAACGTCTTCGCAAAGGCACAAAGTGTAATTTCATGGAATTGCATCAATTCACTTTTGCCTAAGTAACTAAGATTGGGAATTTGTAAAACATTTAGTTACTTTTGTACTTCATTATACTTATAATGGAAGGTTTTGTCCTATCCTACCCGTTCGGCTAACGACCCTCCACTAGTCAAGAGTGCGGTGGGTAAGAGTGGATACCCATTCAATCGCCATTTTATAGGCAATTTCCTTAAACACCCCTTATAGACCAGCTTCGTGCATGAGGCCTACTAACGGTAAGACTGACTTTTACTCATACATATATATAATGTTAGACTTTTAATGTTATATATAGTATAGGGTGTATTTTACACTTTTAAAATACTAGGAGGTCAAATTTAACAATTATACTTTTAATTCAATTAAGTTGTAAACCTAAACTTTTATGGATTTATTAAACCTCTTTTAAATATACACCTTAATTAATTAATAAAACCATAAGGGTGTGATTTGAACTTTTCAAAACAATACTAGAGTTTTAGAATTTAACATTCCTAAATTAAACTTTTAATCAACTTTTAAATTCCAAAACTTGAGGGGAAGTTTTGAAACATTTCAAAACATTAGGGTTTAGAATTTAAATATTTCAAAATCAAACTTTTCAATAGAAATTTAAATTCCAAAACTTGAGGGCAAGTTTTGAAACCTTTTTTAAAACATTAGGGTTTCAACTATTTAAATTCTAAACTTTCAAGTTCTAATTTAAACTATAAAACCTAAAGGGATTAATTTGAAACTTTTCCAAACTTTGTCAAAAATATTCTAGATCATATAATTCAAATAAGGCAATTAACTATAATTGGTGGTTATCTAATTAGATCTAGTTCAAATTCTTGCAAGATAATGATCAAATAATTTCCATAACTTAACATTTATCAAATAAGGTAACAATTATCTAATTAGATGACCAAAATCTTTTATTTTGACAAGGATAATCATAAGGAACCAATAAAATTCGAATTTTTATTAATTTTAAACAATTATGGCAATTATCCTAAGTCAAAATAGGCAAAAATCCCGAAACAGCCTCCTTCTGACGCTCGAACTCGTCGAGTTCCTCTATGGACTCGCTGAGTTGGAGCTACTCGCCGAGTCCACATTGGAACTCACCGAGTTCATCAGACAGGGGGCCAAAAAATCGATTTTATAGCTTGAACAAACAAACAAGGCATCAATACAATAGAAACCAATCAAGGCTCTGATACCACTGATGGGTTTTATACATAAGAACATCCTATGTGCTCATACCAACCCTAATGCTTGGATCTAGGTTTCTCTATTGTACATGCAATTTATCCAAGACTATAAACCCTAATTCTAGCATACAAGTAATCATATTAACATAAGAATGGGTTTAAGATGTTACCTTGATTGTTATGTAGCAATAACAATCACAATTCCTCCTTGTATTGACTTTAGAAAGCTTAGAGTCACAAATGTCACTCCTCTAATGGTTCACAAACACCAAGAGCAAGAGGATGAAGAGGAGAAGAGAAGGAGGCTGCCCAAAACGTGTGGAAACCCTAGAGAACAAGTTCACCACGTTTTTGGAGCATAAGGGTTCTATATATAGTGAGGCTATTAGGGTTATCTAACAGGAAACCCTAATTTGGATGCTTAAGCCCTAAGCAACCCATGGACTCCTTTCCTTAAAGGCCTTGGACGAATTCCAATGAGTTTCCCCATAGAATTCGTCCAACCTTATAATATAAGGCAATCCATGGCCCAATTGCAATTATCTTATAATTACAATTATAGTCCCTTATGTTTAATTAATCTCTTTTAGTCACAAACTTAATTCTTATTAATTCCTGACTAATATTAATTAAACCATATGATTTCTCCTTTAATATATTATTCTCATAATATATTAATAAATCATATTTAATCCATTCTCTCCATAATTCATCCTATCAAGTTGCTTTGGTGAAGGCAACCCAAAAGGACCATGCACCATCGGGTCAAGTACATACCAAAATAGTTATGGACTTAGACACTAATCCAACAATAACGACTATGCGTAAAGCACGTTGTCAAAACTGCTTCTGCCCAGAGGTATTGTGACAAATTCGCATAAGTATGCATTGTTCTAGCCGCTTCACAGAAGGAACGATTCCTTCTGTAACAGCCCAAAATCCAAATAAAAATTTTCATTTTCAAAAAGGTAATTACATCCATAGATTGTTTCCAAAATCCATTACACCTTAAACACGTTCCATTATCAGAGTAACAATATCAGTAAGTGTGGAAAATAGTGGAGAGTAAATGTTGTGCCCTTCCCCTTAGTACTAGAAGTACCTAAAATTACAATTCAAATTGTAAGCAGAAGCTTAGTGATTTCCCAAAAATATCACATAACATACAATCACAAAATACCATGCAACATACATATGAATGCCACGGGCTACCCCCATGGTATTTCCCTTGGAATGTCATGGGCGACCCCCATGGTCTGAAATCCAAGTGCCATGGGCTACCACCTATTGTATTAGGTGTCTAAGCCCATAACTATAATTGGTATGTACTTGACCCGATAGTAGCATGGCCCATTTCGGTTTGCCTTCACCAGAACAATTTGATAGATGAATATTTGAGAAAGAGGTTAATTGTGATTTATTAATATATTATAAGAATAATATATAACTTGAGAAATCATATTATTTAATTAGTATAGATCAAGAATTAATTTTGAATTAATTTAGTGATCAAAAGAGACTAATTAAATTAACGGGGACTGATTATGTAAATCAGTGATACATATGGTTTGTGCTAATGATACATGATTGATTTGTGATGGGCTATGCTTATGAGTTAGTCCATGAATTGTTAGTCCAAATCAATTGTTGGATCATAAGCTTAAGTTTAAGAATTAGGGTTAAACATATGACTCTTGGAATTCTACACTATAAATGTATACCCTAAGCCCTAAAATCAGACAACCCTTGTATTCTAAGAAGAGCTAGCCGACTTTAGAGTCTCATAAACCTCTCTCATATTCATATAATTGTTTATTGGTGTTTGTGACTTGTTTGAGGCATCACACTTGAGGTGCTAAGCTCTTTAAAGGCCAAGTTCTACGAGCTACTACACAAGGTAATCTTCTAACTAGTTTTTATGATTCAAATATCACCTTTGCATGCTAGTTAGGCTTCATGCTTTAGAAAATGAATTTTGCATGTACAATTAGAGAAAAATTAGATCCAAATCATTAGGGTTGTATGTGCACCATAGGGATGTTAGAGTACTTAAAACCTAACAGTGGTATCAGAGCCATGAGTGTTTTTTGTTATATAGATGCAATTGTATTGTTTTATGTTATTATTTTTGTTGTATGACTATTGGACTCGTCAAAGTCCCATCATGGAACTCGACGAGTTGGATGATCTGACCATGAAATCGACGAGTCCATAGCCTGGCTCGACGAGTTGGATCATCATTTGGCAGAATTTTCGAGTTTTTAGTCTGTTTTGATTTAGGATCATTACCACAAACTGTTTTGGTTCATAAAATTCATTTTTAATGATATGGTAATGGTTATCCTCATCCAATAACATGATGATTGTCAAATTTTAAGATAATTACTTGGTTTTGTGAAAAACTAATTATTTGTAGAATTTGTAATTATTTTGCTATATGACTAGTATTAGATCAGATTGGTAAATGATAATTGTATTAGTTAAATTTGATCTAAATGTTTCTTGAAGAGTTTCATAACTTTTCCTCAAGTTATAAAATATGAAAAGTCTCATTCATGAAACATTAACATTTTAAGTTATAAAATTCCAATAGTCTTGAAGAGTTTCACAACTTATCCTCAAGTTATGGAACTTGGAAACTCTCATTTGTGTAACATAAATTCTAAAAATCATAAGAGGTTTTGAAGAGTTTCAAAACTTGCCCTCAAGTTTTGGAATTTGGAAAGTCTCATTTATGAAACTTTAATTCCAAACCCTAGAATTTTAAAAGGTTAAAATTCAACTCTATACTATTATAATATTAAAGTGTAATACTTATATATATATATATATATATATATATAAGACAAGTTAGTCTTACTGTTAGTAGGCCTCATTCACGGCCGGTCTATAAGGGGGTATAATAAAATGACGATTGAATGGGTGTCCACTCTCACCCACCGCTTCCTTGACTAGTTGAGGGTCGTTAGCTAAACAGGTAGGATATGACATTAATCCTCGTTAATAAGTATAATAATATTATAAAGTAACTAAACTTAGATAAATTCTCAATCTTAGTTATTTTAGGAAAAATGTGAAAATGGTGCTATTCCATGAAATTGCACTTTGCACCTTATTAAGTCGTTAGTGGAACATGTGTGGTCAATCAGCACACTAATTTGGGACTAACAAGGGTGACAAAGGGTAACTTGATGTTAATCATGGATCAATGGAGTGTGTGTGGTTAAACGGCACATTGATTAGGTGATAAGTAACATTAAGAATACCAAGCACATTTTCATGGTTATTTACACCTTGTTTGTGATCCTCGGTATCCCAGTCACAAACTTGAAGGGTATAATCGAGATTTAAACATGTCATTGAAAAGTTCAATGAATCTTAAAGAATCTGGGAATTTCAATTCATTTAAAACTTAATCTTCATTTTCGTTTTTCATGGTGGAAATTGGTAAATCGTCATTTACCTACCTTCAAATATTTTGCAATTAGATTACAACATCCCTCTTCCGAATTCTAGAATATTGTGTTGGATCCTAGCCTTAATATTTCATTTGGGTGTTATATTAAGGATCTTTATCTAATCCAAACTTTTTTTATCTCTTTAGATGTCTACTTCAAACACTGCTTCAAAATCAACTACTTCTGGTTCTTTCTCCCCCATGAACTTATGTGGGAGAGTGATGGATCGAATTTCAATAATTGGATTTGAAACATCCGCATGGCCATTCACTATGAGGACAAAGAATATGTTCTCGATAAAGAGCTAAAGGAGATTGATGAAAACACTACTACTCCCGAACAGATTGCTGAGTATAAGACTCATGAGAGGGACGTGACAAAAGTGTCGTATCACGATTGCTACCATGACCATTGAGCTTCAGAAGTCCTATGAGGACTTTTGGCCTTATGAAATGTACTTTGATTTGATGGAAATGTACCATAAAAGTGCTCGACAGGAAAGGTAAGAAATCATTGCCTCCATGATCACAACCAAAATGAAGGATGGAGAGTCTATCACGATCCACTTCCAAAAGATGCAAAGGTTTGTGGACCGCTTGCTGAAGTTGAATGTCAACTTCGATGAAGAGTTTGCCATTTACATTATCCTACACTCTTTGCCTTCTTGTTATGCTCAGTTTTGTATGATTTATCATATGAACAAGAAGGAGGCCACTCTAAGCAAGCTTCAAGGTGTTTTGAGAACTGCTGAAAGCAATTTGAAAGGCAAATCTTTTGTACCTACTCCTACTATTGTTGCCCCTGTCCTGACAATTAGACATGTTAAGGGAGAGAAGAGGAAGGCTCCTTCTAAGAGCCACAAAGGAAAGTCCCATGATGGATCCTCTTCTATTGGGACCAAAGTTGGTTCTGCTAAACCCTCTTCCAATCCAAAGGAAGTAGAATGCTTCCATTGTCATCAGAAATGCACTGGAAATGAAGCAGCCCCAAATACTTACAAGACTTAAAGGATTGGAAGATCAAGCCCAACTTCGCAGGTATTTACACTATTTTGTTTAATAACTCATCACATGCTAATTCTTAGGACCTTGATGCAGGATGTGGTTTTCACATTTGTTCTCATTTGCAGGGTCGAAAAAGAAGTAGGGATGTGGAGCACGGGAATATGAACTTGAGCATGGGGAATAGGAAAGTGTCGCCTGTCACCAAGATTAGAGTTTATTATTTATTGCTTTGTAGTGGGTTAAATTTAGAATTGAATAATTGTTGCCACTTGTCTGATATGGCGAGAAATATTACTTATTTTCATGGTTTGTATGAACAAGTGTGATGGTTGTAGATAACTTAGGAAATATTATGGCGAGAATTGAATAATGAGATTACTGTTATTAATGCTTATTATAATGGTAAATTTTATTTTGAATCATTGCCTTGTAATGGTATATATGAAACTGTGATGGTTGTAGATAACTTAGGAAATAATGTGTTGCATATTGATTTGTCCACTAGTTTGGATAAACATGCTTACGGAATTGTCGTATGGGACATGTCAACAAGAAGCGCATAGCCCAGCTCCAAAAGGATGGAGTGTTAAAGTCATTTGACTTAAATTCAGATGACACATGTGAATCTTGTTTACCTGGAAAGATAACCAAGTCACCGTACAATAGTTCTTGTGCAAGGGGTGAGGGTTTGTTGGATCTCATACACACAAATGTTTGTCGCCCTTTCAGATCTGCCACAAGGGATGTTAATCGCTTTCTATATGACTTTTACTGATGATTATAGTAGATATGGGTATTTCTACTTTGTTGGATAAGGTGTCTAAGTCCATAACTATATTTAGTATCTACTTGATCTGGTTTGGCATGGTTCGTTTGGGTTGCATGGCATCTCAACAATTGGATAGACAAAATGAGAAAAAGGACACTTACAATTTGTTAATATATTATAGGTTATAATATATTAATATGAAATCATATTATTTAATTAGTATTGATCAAGAATTAATTTGGAACTAATTTTGTGATAAAAAAGAGACTAATTAAATATGTGAGGATTGATTATGTAAATCATTCATTCTTATATGGTGGGCTTATGTTTCATGATTCACTAGATTGGGCTAGGACCCATTGAGTACTCCATGGATGCTCCGTGGAGGTTAAAACCCATGGATCATGGGGAAATGAAAAGCCATCCACAATTAGGATTTACATGGTGTAACCCTACATGTGACACACTATATAAAGAACCTCATATGGAGTAAAATCGGCACTAAGAAAAAAGGGTGAGGGCTAGCTGATTTTGTGATCAAGTGTTCTTCTCTCAAGTTATTCCAAGAGTTGTGGTGTTGTGTGAAACATTTGAGGCATCACATTTAGGGTGTTAGGCTCACAAGGTCTTAAGGAATCCAAGCTACAAGAAAGGTATGTCATTCTACTAGTTTTTATATTAGAAGTACCCCATGCCATGCTAGATAGGATGAGAACCTTGGAAAAATCAAATTTGCATGAGTATTAGAGAAAACATAGATCCAAGGTTTCTAGGGTTGCATGTACACCATAGTAGTGTTAAAATGCTCAAAACCGATCATACTTAATCAAGCATAAGTCAGAAACCTTTGAAAAGTTCAAAGAGTTTAAGCAAGAAGTGGAGAATCAATTGGACGGGAAGATAAAGATGCTCCAATCCAATCGAGGTGGTGAGTATCTTAGTATTGAGTTCCATGACTATCTTAAGGAATGTAGAATTGTTTCACAATTGACGCCACCTAGGACACCACAGCATAATGGTGTAGCTGAGAGGCACAATCGAACCTTGTTGGACATCGTTCGTTCCATGACGAGTCGAGCTTCGTTACCTATCTCATTCCGGGGGTAGGCCTTAGAGACTGCTGCCCATATCCTTAATCTAGTCCCAATTAAAAAGGTTGCCAAAACACCTCACGAAGTATGGACAGAGAAGGTTCTCTCATTAGCACATATAAAGGTTTGGTGTTACAAGGCTTTGATATGATGAAAGATTCATGACGAGCTCGAAAATCGTAGTTAGCGATGTATTTTCATCGCTACCCACAGAAATCCTTTGGATATCTCTTCTATAGACCAAGTGACAATGTTGTCTTTGTTGCGAGGATAGGGTTTTTCCGTGAAAGAGAACTCATATGCCAAGAGGACAGTTGGAGACAAATTGACCTTGAAGAGCTTAAAGAGTTAAGTGATGAAGGAACCTCAAACACTAGCACTCAACCCGAGCAGGAAACTCCTGTTGAACCGATTGACGAGTCCGTACCTCTGAGACTTTCCAGTAGAGTTAGTGTTCCACCTGTGTTATATGGTTTTCATATAACAGCTGAAGGTGATACATTTATCAGTGATAGTACACTGGTAAATTTGGATGAACCTAACAACTACAAGGAAGTCGTGGCAGGCCCTAAGTCTGTAAAATGAAAAGAGGCGATGGACAGCGAGATTTAGCTCATGTACGACAATCAAGTTTGGAACTTGGTTGACAATGTACCAGGTCGTAAGACGGTTGGATGCAAATGGGTCTTCAAAAAGAAGATCGACATGGATGGGAAATCACACACTTATAAGTCACGATTGGTTGCGAAGGGCTTTACTCAAACTCCTGGAGTTGACTATAACGAGACCTTCTCACCAGTAGCGAAGATTAAATCTATAAGGGTGATGCTAGCCATAGCTGCATTTCATGAATATGAAATATGGCAAATGGATGTAAAAAACCGTTTTCCTTAATGGGAAGTTAGTTAAAGATGTTTGCATGAGTCAGCAAGAGGGTTTTGTCAATGCAAAGTACCCTAATAGAGTGTGTAAGCTTGAGAAATCCATTTATGGATTAAAGCAAGCATCTCGCAAATGGAATCTTTGTTTTGATGAGAAAGTCAAAGAGTTTAGTTTTTCGAGAAGCGAGGATGAGTTCTATGTATATGTCAAAGCTAGTGGGAGTATAGTCAGCTTTCTTGTATTGTATGTAAATGACATACTGCTCATAGGAAACGACATCCCAACCTTGCAGGAAGCTAAGTCCTGGCTTGGGAAGTGTTTCGCTATGAAGGACCTCAGAGAAGCTGCTTATATTCTGGGGATAAGGATATTGAGAAATAGGAGTAAAAGACTAATAGGACTTAGTCAAAGTACCTACTTAGAAAAGGTGTTGAAACGTTTCAGCATAGAGAACTCCAAGAAAGGAGAACTACATATCCAGAGCAATACCAAACTGAGTAAGACTCAGCATCCAAGTACCGATGTTGAGATAGTAGAAATGAGTCGAATACCATATGCTTCTGCAGTTGGCTCGATCATGTATGCTTTGAAATGTACTCGCCCTGATGTAGCCTTTGCTTTGAGCATGGTTAGTAGATATCAAGGGAACCCTGGTAAGGCTCACTAGACTGCAGTAAAGAACAATCTTCAGTACATGCAGAGGACTAAGGACTAAGTCCTTACCCTCGGTGGCAGTGATGACTTGAGAGTGACAGGGTATAGTGACGCCAGCTTTCAGACCGACACAGATAATTTCCGCTCTCAGCTGGGTTGGGTATTTACCTTAAATAGAGGAGCAATAACTTGGAAAAGTTCCAAACAGGAGACTGTAGTTGATTCAACGTGCGAATCAGAGTACATAACAACAAGTGAAGCGTCGAAGGAGGCGATATGGCTAAAGAACTTCATCAGATACCTTGGAGTTGTACCGGCTGTAAAGGAGCCTATGAAGATTTTTTGTGACAACGAGGGTGCGGTAGCCTTAGCCAAGGAACCAAGGGATCATGGCAGATCCAGGCACATTGACAGAAAATATCACTTCATAAGACATCGAATAGAAGAAGGATTCCTCATAATGAAGGGGTATCATCAGAGGAGAACCCAACAGATCCCCTTACGAAGGGATTGAGTAAGGTTAAGCACTTGAAGCATGCTAAGAGTATCGGGCTGAAGGACGATATTAGTTTTAATGATTAGATAGATATTTAGAAACTTGTAATAGTTTAAATGTAATTTGCATTTGATGATTGAATAAAAAGAGCCTTTTATTTATAAGTAAAGTTACTATCGTGTGTCAATTGTTTACAATTGTTTCATTTTGCATGTTTTGACTTCTAGAATAATAAGATTATTCAAACTATCCATAGTCGATCATACTTTGGAAGTAGGTTATGAAAGTAGACTGCCGTGAATGGGTTTTTGTAAGATTGTCTAAGGAGTTAGACATTGCAAAAGTTTGCTACAAACATTCATGAGTGCTCTTGAAATAAGATTTGAGTATTAGACTAAACCCACACTCACATGAATCACTTCATGGAATTTATCATGAGTGATTGTGAGATGATAATATCGTATAGTCTTCAAACCAAGATATATGATTTGTTGACTACAAGTTGGTTGTACATTGATAGTACGAAAACGCATTAGTAACTTGATGTTATAAAACGTATTGTTGTGTATGATTTAACGAGTAGTTAGTACAAGCATATAGGTCGAAGTTTATCTATTCCTTTTAATCCTTGGAGGATTGAAAGCGATATCTTGAGCCCCTCGATGATTTTGTTTGGACTTATGTGTCGAGCCCAGTCAAGTCTCAATTGATGTGTTCAATTAATATGTCAAAAAAACCAGAAATCGGGAAACAAACTGCAGGATAATAAGTATGACTATGTTCCATGTATTTGTCCGCACGATATATTGAAGAATAGAGGATTATATGATCCCTTATCTAATGGACGCATCAGAGTTCGACATCGGCTTTTTGAGAACTACGATTGCTAATCGGATTTTGAAGTTGCATTGGCAGTTATAGTTATTAGACTTATCCAAGCGGGAGACTGTTGGATTAGGTGTCTAAGCCCATAACTATAATTGGTATGTACTTGACCCGATAGTAGCATGGTCCATTTCGGGTTGCCTTCACCAGAACAATTTGATAGATGGATATTTGAGAAAGATATTATTTGTGATTTATTAATATATTATAAGAATAATATATTAATTGAGAAATCATATTATTTAAGTAGTATTGATCAAGAATTAATTTGGAATTAATTTAGTGATCAAAAGAGACTAATTAAATTAACGGGGACTGATTATGTAAATCAGTGATACATATGGTTTGGGATAATGATCCATGATTGATTTGTGATGGGCTAAGCTTATGAGTTAGTTCATAAAGTGTTAGTCCAAATCCATTGTTGGATCATAAGCTTAAGTTTAAGAATTAGGGTTAAACATATGACTCTTGGAATTCTACACTATAAATGTATACTCTAAGCCTTAAAATCGGACAACCCTTGTATTCTAAGAAGAGCTGCCTGATTTTAGAGTCTCATAAACCTCTCTCATATTCATCTAATTGTTTATTGGTGTTTGTGACTTGTTTGAGGCATCACACTTGAGGTGCTAAGCTCTTTTAAGGCCAAGATTCTACAAGCTAGTACATAAGGTAATCTTCTAACTAGTTTTTATGATTCAAATATTACATTTGCATGCTAGTTAGGCTTCATGCTTTGGAAAATGAATATTGCACGTATAATTAGAGAAAACTTAGATCCAATGCATTAGGGTTGTATGTTCACCATAGGGATGTTAGAGTACATAAAACCCAACAATATGAATCTAATCGCATACAACTTCTAAAGCGTACACTTAGCAATTAACCGTGCCAACATCAACTCCAAGTACACATAACATCCAATTCTTCTAGGCTATAAGGCATCACACAAATCAGGAAATTCTATCTTATGATTCCTGAAGGTATCATTAGCCCTACTCTAGCATGCAATGCATATATTAGGCAGACTAATCATAACACCTGGGTTTGTGTATTTTGGGAACCACTTACTTGAGTTCGGCTGATTGCACCCATCGCACCCCTTTCAACCTTGTAAAAATCTTTTAGAAATTAATTTTTTTTTCTTTTGAAAAGATTATCAATTCCCCAGTTTGAGTTCTGACACACCCGACAATGTGCCTAAATCCCTTAAACCAAGGCTTTGATACCAACTTGTAATGTCCCAAAACAATGATAAAATATTTCATTTTTAAAATTATTAATTCCATACATCATATGTCTCAAAGTCAACCACAATACAAAATATCAAAACCATAAGATTCAAAGAAATCAAAAGTGCGGAAATATAAGGGGGATTATGTGCCATCATGTTGGGCCCTTCCCTTTCATACTTGAAGTACCAAAAACCGAAAAATTAAACTATAAACACAAAGCTTAGTGAGTTCCCCAAAGTACCACATACCATACAAATCAGTGGGCCCAACCCAATCATACAAATCATGTAAGATTCACAAAGACATCTAACATTCCTACATAACACAATCTAATGGGCCGACATTAGTGCCTTTGACCCATAAATATAGTGAGAAGACTCACCTCAATCGATATTCAGATAAAAATCACACTCGAGTTGCTGCTACAAAACCTCTTCATGCTAAACATATCCAAACTACTCTAATTAGCTATTAAGGTGAAATTCCATAATTAAGGGTCCTTAGCATACTCTCCTTAGGGTAAATGACCATTTTACCAATTCATGGCTAGGACCCACCCCAAAGTCAAACTAGAACACATAGTCAACCCATAAAGTCAAAGCCATCAGAAAAGTATCCTAACATCGAGTCTCATATCGTGACTAGCCCTTGGTTATGCCGTAAGAGTCGACCAGTCCTGATTCCAACAATTCGTTCCCCAATCAGTTAACTCAGGTCACGAATTTCCTACTTGACTGTCCTCGTGACGTGAGGATCACTATGTCACGTCGTAAGTTCCTTAAATTCAACTATTCATAGTCTTAATAGTTGACACATCATGAGACCTTATGTCTCACGTCGTGACCCCGGTCTTAAGCCAAAATTCAAGGTTTTAACTCCTTAATCCATTAATCCATCAAACCTAACTCTTCAAGAAGCATAAGGGGACCCCAAAGGCATATAAAAATGTTTGCTTTATGGGCATGCATGCACCATGCATTTCCTAATCCATTCTAGATCAAAAAGTGGAAAAATATGCACCAAACTATCATGCATGACTCTTATACTTCACCAACATCGAGATCTGGACAATATGATGATCAAGGAACCCTTAGAATCCATAACGTTGCTAACTTTATGGGTTTACTTCACTCAATCTTTCTTAAACATGAAGAAATGGGAAAAAAAACATAGATCTATCCATAATATGCAATAAATTCTGAACCTTTAGCACTTACAAAGGTCCAACAACAAGAAGAGATGATGATGATGGTGCTACTTTGCAAACTCCACCACTAGGACTCTTCTTTTCCTCTTCTTCTCTTCTTCTTCAAGCTAGAAAATGCACCATAATGGCTAAGGATCTCAAGGAGGGTTGTGATTAAGGTTTTTAGAGGTATAGAGAGTGAGGGAGGTTGAGGGTGGACAACCCTAGCCCTCTCGTTCCATTAAATACCGAAAAATTAGGGTTTTGGTCATCAGACCACTCTCACCTTGTGAGAAACAAGGGATCACGTCGTGAGACTCAAGGAATACAAGTCAACAAGTCAACCCTGGCTCACGCTGTGGGAGGCATTGCTCACGTCGTGACTTCTTCTAAACGCTAGAAAAGGATTCTTGAAACCAAGTACCTTAAAAACTTGAATATCACAACTACCATCATGCGCCACCACCTCCAGGTCATGTCATATAGAAATTAAACACATAAATGAAAACCAAAAATCATACTCATAAAATCTAACCTACAAATCATGTAATCGTTGCTTTAACAAACCCATAAAAATATGCCCAAAACAAACCTAGAAATCATGGATGAATAAAAAGATAGAAATTATAAATGAAATCAAAAAGCTAGAAATCATGGATGAAGTCAAAATCAAACCATTCAAGACCAAACTTAAACCTAATGAATCTAGAAATTGAATCCATAAATGTTGTCTTGTTCATTATAGAAATTGAATCCATAATGATTGTGATAAAATTTAGATAGAATGTTTTGAATCCTTAAACCTTGCTCTGATTAACTTGAACCCCCAAACCAAAATCAAACTTGTGCTGGTGGTGATGGTGATGGTGGCTTGCTTGTTAAATACATTATCGACAACTATTGAGGTGGTGGTTGATATAGGGTTCATGCGATACTGAGAAAGAAAGAGATAAGAGAAAGAAGATGTAGAGGTAGAGAAGAGTAACGTTGGTGATAGATTCTTGTTCTCGGTCTTTTACTGGTGATGATGGCTTATCCCATAAGAGGTGGTCGACGTAGAGGAGAGACACTAGAGGAGTATATTGGCAAGAGAAATAGGAAGGAGACGTCGTGGATGTGATCACAGACTTAGAATGGGTTTTTATTAGGGTGTAGGTGTGTGGTTGTACATTACGATTAAAGGGGTTGTAGCCTTGTTTAACAAATTAATAAATATTAAGAACTTTTTTTTTTTTCATAAATAAAGTTATTATAATCTTTTAAAGTCTGACAGAGATGAAAACTGAAACAAAAACAACAAACAGTAAAGAAGGCTCTAGTATAAAAAAAAAGTTAGGTAAAAAAGAGGATTTCAATAATTTGTTCTTAACTTTTATTACGTTATAACGGTATAATCTGAATATATCATTGAATATATCCTTTTACATCGTTATAAAGTATGCTTTCTTATTTTATGTTGTTATAAAGAATGTTTTCAATATTAGTTAATACTCGCAATAAATCTAAATATACAATTGATACCTTATCATTTTGATCTACATATTAATATAATTTTGTCTTTATCCGACATATATTGCACATGACATGTTGTCAAACTCATTTTGTTTTATATCGTTCCGAAGTACTTTTTCCATGCATCATAATATTTTTTACTAAAATATGAAAATCTCCAAACATTCAAATTCATAGAAATTTAATATACTATATATCATTTTCCATTGAACCGAGCACCCTAAATATCGTCCGATTTCGAACTAATTACATATCGTTGCAATCTTTTTCAAGGTTTTTGTTGCATCGTGTGAGGATATAACAATATACCATAAAATTTTATGGTATATATGTTGATATAAATTTATTCAGGAGTTATGGGATATTGATCTTTTAAAATGTATTGATTTAGATCAAAATGTTATGATTCTGATGGGGGGATTGAAAGATATGTTGATTCATAATATTTGGTATTTTGCATTGAAAAATAAAAAGAGTTTTCATTCGATATATATTATGGTGGACAGAGTGACGAGTCTAGAACGTAAAGCAACGTGGTTCACTATTTACTATTTAAATGAAACTGATAAAAAAATTAAAATAAAAATAAAAAATACTAGTTGTGTATCCAGATTCCGGTCGGATCGTATAATAAAAAAAATCAAAGTTGTAACAGTTGTACTCGACGGGGTCTTATATGTTGATATATTTTCACAAAAAGAATCGTCTATATGCTAATGCCTAATGAAAAAACAATAAATAAATTAAGTTGACAATATTACTTAGGGCAATATTTCATTTTCTTATGCTTATTCTCCTTCTCGTGGAGCTAGGGGGTATTCTTGTCATTCGGGATCAGAATCGGTTTAGTAAAAAACGGGTGATTTCTTCTTATTGGTTTGTAACAGTAGAGGAAGATTGGGTATCTTCTGGAGTAGAGGTGGTGTTTGTTTCAGTTTAAGCTCTGCAAGAGAATGAATGTAAAAGACAACACTTTGGGGAGAGATTTTACAGTTGGTGACTTCTTGTTCTGGGGAGTGCATTTTGATGGGAGATTTTAATGAAGTTCAAGATGAGTCATAACGTATGGGGTCTCAGTTTCATCCTGATTCTGCTAGGATTTTTAATCAGCTCATTGAGGAGGTGAATTTGTTTGATATTGCTTTGGGTGGTCCTCGCTTTCCTTTGAGTGATAAGCGGATTGGATCGTTTTCTAGTTTCTGAGGGTCTTTTGTCGGTTTTTCGTCATCTTTCAGGGTTGATTTTGGAGAAAAAAATTTGGATCATCGACTTATTCTTTCTTTGGAACACTCTATTGATTATGGCCCTAAGCCTTTTCGGTTCTTTTATTCTTGGTTTAACCAGGACAGTCTTGACGAAGTGGTTCAGAATTCTTGGTCCACGACTTTCGATTGTAAGGGAATTCTTAACCCCTGGGTTATTTTTAAGAAGAAACTACAGCTTCTTCAATCAAATATTAGGATTCCGTACTCTTCTATTCGGGTTGGTATGGATAGTAAAATAAAATTGTTACTAGATAAAATCGAATCGATTGATGCTATTCTTATGGGGGGTGATGGTAGTGCTAACCTTCGCGAACAGAGAGTTTCTATTTTGAAGGAGTTGACTGATTTAGATCACCTCTCGAGATTAAACCTAAATCAGAAGGCGAAGTTCACTGGGGTATTGAGGGGGATGAGAACTCAGGTTTTTTTCACGGATCTATAACTAGAAAAGGGTGTCAATTAGCAATCAATGGAGTTATGGTTGATGGTGTTTGGATTGACGAACTGGGGAGGGTCAAAAATGAATTTCATAACTTTTACAAAACTCTCTTTTCTAAGAAGATAGGGACTTGTTCTTCCACAAAACCTGCTCTTTTTCATACCCTTTCAGAGGATCTGGTTAAGTTCCTACAGGCTCCTTTTTCTAATGAGGAGATTAAAAGCGCAGTTTAGGATTGTGGTTCTGATAAGGCTCCTAGTCTAGGTGGTTTCTTCTTTGGTTTCGTTAAGCGTTATTGGGATCTTATTTCTTTGGATGTGGTTGTGTTTGTTCAACATTTTCATTCTCATTCTTTTATCCCTAAGGGTTGTAATGCTTCCTTTTCTCGGTCATCCCTAAGGTGCGGGACCCAAAGTTCCTTAGAGATTTTAGACCTATTAGTCTTATTGGTTTCCAATATAAAAATTATTGGTAAGTTGTTAGCTAATAGATTGGCGAAGGTTATTGGTTCTGTTGTTAGTTTGGAGCAGTCTACTTTTGTTAAAGGGAGACAAATTTTGGATGACCCTTTTTTATTAAATGAGGTGGTTGCTTGGAGTAAGGCTTTGAAAAATCCTCTTATGATTTTTAAAGTGGATTTTAAGAAGGCGTATGATTCTTTGTCTTGAGAGTATCTTTTGGAGATCATGCATATTATGATATTTGGTTCTATATGGTGTGGCTGGATAAGGGAGCTTTTGAGTAAGGCTGGGGCTTCGGTTCTAGTGAATGGTTCTCCTACTGATGAGTTTCAGATTTTTAGAGGGTTGAGACAAGGATCCTTTGTCTCCGTTTCTTTTTATTTTGGCGATGGTGGGGTTTCATATCACTCTGCTTAAAGCTCAGCAAGTGAATATTTTCTGGGGAATATCTATTAGTGAAATCTAGATCTCCCATTTATTTTATGTTGACGATGTTGTATTGTTGTCTTCTTAGGATCCAGACAATGCCAAACATATTTTACGTATTTTGAGGTGTTTTTATCTGGATTCTGGTCTTAAAATTAACTTGCAAAAAAGCAAGTTGATTGGAGTGGAGGTTTCTTATTCTCAAGTGGAGTTTGTTGCTAGTAGATTGGTTTGTACTCCAGATTCTCTTCCTTTTGTTCATTTAGGTGTGCCTGTTGGCCAAAATATGTCTCAGGTGTCCGTTTGGTCTATTATTGAGGATCGTTTCCGTTCTAGATTGTCGGGTTGGAAAGCAAAAAGTCTTTGTATTGGAGGCCATCTTACACTAATCAAGTCAGTTCTTTGAAGCTTGGGTAGCTATCTGATGTCCATTTTTATGGCCCCGGTTACTGTTCTTAATTCTTTTGAGGTTCTTCGGTCAAGATTTTTTTGGGTACAGATTTGGAGGACACACGTATGCATTGGGTCCGTTGGGATAGAGTTTTACCTCATAAAAAAGATGGTGGTCTTGGAATTGGAAGTATGTTTTCTTTTAACTGTTCCCTTCTTTTTTGTTGGCAGTGGAGATTCTTTCATAATCCTTATTGATATGGGTCAGGGTGGTGAAAGCTTTGCATGGTGCTGATTGGGGGTTGTTTTTCTCTGTCGTTGAGAAGAATGTGGACAGGTCCTTGGAGTGGAATTATTAGGATGTTAGTGCAGCTTAGAGACCGGGGTGTTGATTTGCCGTCTTTTTGTCCGATTAGAGTTGGAGATGGGATTAACACTTCTTTTTGGCATGATGTTTGTAAGGGTGGTCAGCCTCTCGCAGTGTCTTTTCCTAGTATTTATGTGCTGGATGTCGATTGTTATGTCTCGGTTCGGGATAGGCTTCAGGTTGGTTGGAGTACTAACTCTCTCAGGTGGATTCCTAGGGGTGGAATTGAGTAGGCCCAATGGGATGTGTTTATTTATTTGAGGCATGATCTTCATCTTCATTCTTTTCCTGGTCGGGTGGGATGGTCTATTTATGCTTCTGATTGTTTTTCAGCTTCGTCTGCTAGATATCTTATTGATAGTGGTATGTTGTTTACGGGTGGGTGTGAGACTAGATGGAACAAATGGGTTCCTATCAAGTTGAATATTTTTATTTGGAGGCGAGGATTATGGAGTATTCCCACTAGAGAGAGTTCGTCCCATCATGGAGTTATGGTTAATTATATTATGTGCCTTATTTGTTCCAATACGGTTGAGTCTATTGATCACCTTTTTGCTGATTGTACTCATTTGAGTGATATTTGGTCTCAGGTTGCTATTTGGTGGGGTCTTCAGATTCCTTTCCGGTTATCCATTGATTCCATTCTTTCTTAGTCTCAGTCGACTGGTTTGAGGTGGTCAAAGAAAAGCTTTTGATGCGGTAGTTTTGACTACTTTATGGTGTTTATGGAATTTTCGTAATGCTACTATTTTTTGAACGGTTTTGCCTATGAAATCCTTTATTTTTGATGATGTGGTTGAGATGTCTTTCTTTTGGATTTCTAATAGGTGTAGTAAAGTTAGGGTGGACTTCTTGGCTTCATAACCTGGCATTTGCTTGTAATTTGTTGTAATGTTTGTTTTTCTAGCTTCTTGCTAGTTTTTTAATAAAATTTCCGCTGTTAAAAAAAACACATAATGACGCGACGAATATCAGCAGACATCATCTGGTTGGGTCTTGCCGGTATCAACAACGATAAAAAAAAACTACCAAATGGAAACAACAACTAACTATGGCTCTTGGTGGGCCCAGACAACGTCCTAGGCGTAGGGGAGATCGAAGCAATAGGTAACACCTAGACGAAGTTTTTCTTCCTGAGCTACAATAAGTAGATCGAGAGGTCGTTTCGCCCCTTGTCCCCGAATATGGGTAATATGTACTCATACAATGTTGCTCTAATTTGACCTAGCTCCAGTTCGCGACAGAGAACAAGACAGCAAGCAAGCGTACCTTTGTTTGCTTCTTCTCCACCAAGCACGGAAGTTTAAGGATAACTATAGGTTGGTAGCTACCTAAGGTAACTCCGATTCGATTCGCTCCCCGTCTGGGAGGCATCTACCTCATCCCGATCACAAGGAGGGGTTCACTATGATGGGGGGTACTTCTTTTTTTTCCCTTCCGGAAAGAATGAAATGCATAGGGGACCATCCTTTTGTTGCGGCATGCTCCGAGGATTTACGGATTCATAGGGGGGCTCAAGCCCTACTTAGTATACTGACAATGACAAAGGCTTGCGAAACTAATTATGGCCTTTTGAATTGAATCTTAAGTAGTCTATCAGTGGTGCAAAGCTAATTGCCCCTTTTCAGTAGGGGGCGAAAGGTTATACCTTAGAAAGTCAACGAACGGCGGTTCTTCTATGTAGGTATGGCGTTCCCCTTGACTCTCCTAACGTCGAGCTAAGTGATTTCGTAACCTTTTCGTAGCACTCATATGAATGGTTCTAATTCCCATGTTCCTTCTAGTCTCGTTTGGTTTCGAGAGCCTCCCCCTCCCCGTCCCTTACTTGTCTTTTGTGTCATCCTTTCATTTTTTTTCCGTATGCCGGGGAAAATGCCTCACCCTTCTACAAGAATTATTAGAAGAATTTTTGTCTCTATAAAACAGAAGGAAAAGCCCGGGTGGAAGCACAAACTAAAGGAGAGAGGAAAATTCGAAAGGGGGGAAGAAGTCTAGTGCTAGTTCTTACTGAAACTTCTTGATTTTATCTAACTTTCATTTTTGAGTGGTTTCTTTGTTCTCTTATATGGATTGAAAGAAAGAAAAAACTTCCCTTTCTTTCTCTTATTTTTTTCCTTCGACGAATTGAAGCTATGACCAATGGCCCTCTAGTTGAATAGGCGTAAGAAAGCTACCTGAAAAAAGGCAAGGTGCACCTTGGATTGAACTCGACGAATTGCCTTTTTGCCAGATATTTTTTTTTTAGAAAGATTCCCATTAAAAAATAGAAAGAATCAAAATAGAAACTAAATACTAAATCAAGGTGCATACGCGGGAAGGGGGCCTTACTACTTCTTCATTCAGTGGGGGAGACTAGCCTCATGACTTCCCACTGGGTGAGAGGTGCACCTAACCCACCTACCCACTCATCAATCACGGTGTTTAGCTAACTTGCACTGGTAGACCCCTATTGTATTGGAATTAGGCGCACATCTTTTGACTGTTGTCAACTAATCTCTTCAATGTTAGATTCTACTCTATGTTAGAACATTTATGTGAATGCTATTATGATCTAAGTGGTCTTATTCTGTGTCCTATGCTAGGAAGCATTACTCCTCTTTTCATTCCAAATTCAAGAATATGACCGATACGATTGATTGGTCTGTGCGCCTCTCTTATTACTTTTTTGTATTCCCCTGTTATCAAAGTCATCAAAGCATAAGTAATTCACTCAAAAGGAGAAGAGAGTCAAGCAACCCCAACTCTAGCTCCGTAGAGCAGGAGAATGCTCATGTCCATCTACATGTGATTCCTTATCTCTAACCATTGAATTATAGGGTGAAGAAAACGACATCTGCTAATTGTCAAACGGTTTTTTTATTTAAATTTAGATATTTTTATTGGATTATACTTTGAATTAATTAGTTATTTTGGCTATTAAAAGGTATAAAATATGAGCTTTAAAAATCTTGATTTATACATTTTTTTTCCAAAAACTTTAAGGTAGTTCACTTGAAAGATTTAAGGTAGTTCACAATTTTTATTTCTATATAATTTGTTAAAAAAAATGGGTCAAGTGACCCACCTTTGTTAAACTTAGCCTCACCACTCGATTCAAAACCCTTCTCGAGTCAAAACCGAATATTTTAACTATTTCAATTCTAAATCCAGCCCCTCACAAGGGTTCGACCTCCCATGCAAGCAACTCTTGTTTATTGAATTCTTTCACGAGGACTGAAATCAAGAAAATAATTCAGAATTGTGATAATAATAAAACATTGGACCAATGATTTTATGTTGAGTTTCTTAAACATTATTGGAATATTGGGGCTTCATTGAGAATGATATGGTGAAGTCGATTCATCACTTTCAAAATTTATTATTTGGATGCCGTAGCTTTTGTATGAAGTTCGATATATGTGACATCAAATAGATTTCCTTTAGTCCATATTGTTGATAGACAATTTTATATGCACTTTGGGGATGTTAATTATCGCTTGACTAATGCTAAATAGGTGATTCACAAATGCTTTTGCTTCCTTCTTAAAGAAGATACAACTTTATCAATTGTTGCTACGCGTCCCAAACCACGAAGCTTTAATTACATGTTAAAAACGTTTCCAATGTGCATAGAATTATTCATAAAAGAAGAACGTAACTTCTCAAAGTATGAATATCGCCGAACATAGATTGAAAATGAATAAAGCTAAACCAAAATGGCCAATTGGAGTTTAAATTTCATCCGCTAAAAATTATGCACTAGTCCTCCTTAGACGTGACTTGTGGTACATTAATAACGTCACTTTTTATTCTCTATGTTAGATGTTAGATCATGTTCTTACTAACTTTATTTGATATCAAATGTTCATTAGTATCTATTTGAAATGTTTTAATAAGTTATTTTCTCTACTTTGCCTTTGTTAAACGGATATAATAATTGTTATTTCTGACTTTTGATAAGTATAAATTATAAAAATAAAAACAATAATAAATTATATGAATTATATTTTGATATAATTTAATTTGTATATTTTATAAGATAAGTTAATTAGTAAAAAAAATGAATTTAAAATACAATTAAAGTGGTAAAAATAAAACGGGAGGAGAATGTAAATTAAATAGACGAACAAGAGGTTGAAGAGTAAAACAGGAGAAAAAAAAAGAGAAAAAATGACAAAAATAGCCATTTACACTAATGGGATTACAAAAATAGCAAAAAAAAAAAATCAAAATTACAAAATTAGCCCACAATTTCGCAGATGGAGATACCCCATCTGCGAAATCAGCATCTCATCTGCGAATGTACAAGCACCTAAAGCAAAGTTGTGCTTTAGGTGCTTGTACATTCGCAGGTGCTTTTAATTTTTTTTTTTTAATTTTTTTTCTGTATATATAGGGGTAATTTCGCAGATGGAATAGGTCCATCTGCGATTTACTCTCATTCTATCTGCGAAATTGTGGTTTTTTTTGTATTTTTTTTTTAGTTTGACTATGAAATGAATTGGTTTGACTACACGCCTCCCAAAAAATTCCTTTAACCGTCTTACTCTTGCCGAATCTAGATACTATGTTAAAAATAACAACCAAAATGATATTTTTCTACAAAATTTTTTATATAGCAACATGATTTCGTAGTCAAACCAATTCATTTCATAATCAAACTAAAAAAAATACAAAAAAAAAACCACAATTTCGCAGATAGAATGAGAGTAAATCGCAGATGGACCTATTCCATCTGCGGAATTACCCCTATATATACAGAAAAAAATTAAAAGCATCTGCGAATGTACAAGCACCTAAAGCACAGCTGTGCTTTAGGTGCTTGTACATTCGCAGATGAGATGTTCATTTCGCAGATGGCGCATCTCCATCTGCAAAATCGTAGGCTAATTTTGTAATTTCGATTTTTTTTTGCTATTTTTGTAATGTAATTAGTGTAAATGGTTATTTTTGTCATTTTCTCAAAAAAAAATATCATTCACGTACTTCGATGCTAATAACTTTTTTTAAGAGCCAAGTTAATAATAATAATAATAATAACAATAATAATAATAATACTAACAATAATAATAATAATACATAATTTCATAATTTCACAAATTGTCTTTTTGGTTTAAAAAAGTTCGGTCAAAAGGTCCTTATTAAACATATTTTTGTATTACACCAACCCATCAAAAAAGTGGTGCCATTTTTGCATTTTTGCAACGTCAGCTTCACCATCAACCCACTAAATTACTGGAAATGATTACCACTCACAATATTTGTTTTTCTTATTTTTTTAAGGGTATAATGAGATACAAAAGAATATTTTCAGGGACCATATGTGTAACATCAATTAAAGAGAAAATTTGTAAAAATGACGATTGCTCCATTTTATTTCTTATTGGTTGTCTTGACGTGTCTTTGCACTCACCCTACACCCAAGCCACTAGCCCTTGGGATGGTGTTCACGAGTCTTTTGCATGCCACATAAGCCTTCCACGCGTGGGTTTTTATCCCACTCCGGATAGAGTAAATGATTTTTTTCAACAAAAGTTGAGATGTCAATATTCCTAATGTATAATGTCGGTTGGAGAGAAACGTTAAATTTCATAAGGATCATTTATGTAATTTTCTAAAACTTTCTAAACTTACCATTTGTGAAAATATAAAGAAATCTAGACAATATTTCAGAAATGGTCATTTTGGTTTAAAAAATTTCTCTCAAACAATTCTTAGGAAACTTTTTTTTTTTTTGCATCAATGGTTACTTTCGACAAAATTTGGCATGACAATGGTCCTTATATATTACGTCCGTTAAGTCCTCATAAAAACCATTTGTGAAATTTTTCTAAAACTTTCCATAATGATAATTTGTGAAATTTTTTTACGATACATAATTAAATATTTTGTTTTTTATTTATATCTAAAAAGATTTGAAATATGAAAACATTATTTTATCAACTTTTAATTTTTACGTTATATAATCTGAGAGATTTATCTTTACTATATATATATATATATATATATATATATATATATATATATACTAGGTTAAAACCCGTGGAACCCACAGGTGTTAATTCTAAATAAAAAAAAAAATAGATTATGTAATAAAATAATATATCATTAATTTAAAAAAAAAAAAAAACTTATGAATAATGATATTGTATTTTTTTAATAACTTTGTAATTTGTATCATTAAAAAAGTATGTTCCTCAATAAACTAAACATGTAATTTCAAATACTAATATGTTGGATTTATCATTAATACATAAAATAACAAACTTAAGTTGCCCATTATCTAAGGAAATTTCAATTTTCTGGCCTAAAGATGCCCAAGTTATATTATGTTTTAATTGCAATTTATCAAATGGAACATGTCAAATAATCACAAATCATCTAAAATATATTTTCTAATGATACAACTTATTACTACTTTTTTTTAGAAAAAAACATGCATTAGTATTTGATATTATAGCTTTTTAATCATATATAATACTAATTATTCATAAAACTCATAAAAAAGTATTGGCTAGCATTTACAGGTTTCAACTTGCTTGTGAATTGATAAATATATAGTAAGGTTAACTTACTATATTAGTGAATACACTTTTGTTTGCTCATTTGATCATCCAATTATGTTTTACAACATAAAACCTTTTCCCCTTGCCAACCATTGTCAAGTTGTTCTATACAGTTTTGAATATGTCTGCTATAACTAATAAATCCCCAAAAAAGACCTTTATACCCTTGGTTCTTCTTATTGCACCAGATCATCTCATCTATATTGTTCTTCTTTCCAAGAAAACTAAAAGTCATCGGTTTATACACAAAGGTTAAAGATACTACAATTAGAGTTCAACACCGAAATAAACTAATAATTCATTAAGACCCTACTACTATTAGTTCCTTAGTAGCCTCGAAATTGAAAGATCTAGTATGCTCAAGAATCATATTAAAGTGATATTGCTAATTAACATATAATCCTAAAAGGTTACACTAACAACAACTTGATTTAATTAATTATTTATTAGAAATTGATTTTAATAAATATTCAATAAACTCTTATAATTAACTGAAAATTTATATTTCTAGGAAATAATAATTTCATTATCAAGTAACATTACATATAATTCATATGATATGAATTAATATGTCATGCACAACTTCTTAGACTAAATAAATCATTTTTGTCTTTTACCTAAAAGTTAGAGTTTATATTTTATAAACTTGTTTTTATAAAATTTGAAACTTTATTTCTTTCTTTTTATTCATTTTTCGAAAATGCTAGAATAAAGAGAGCATGGGCTTTACTAGTTGTTTAATCAAAAGGGATGGCTTCTTGAATTGTTTATTCAAAAGCCTTAAGCCTATGCATACATGCATTAAGACTTCGGGTCATAGTTGTCTGAAATGGAAGTAACTATTGGATAATAAATTCACTTTATGCATTAACGAGCTCAAGTAAGTTTTCCCAAAATACTCATACATGTTATCTAATATGATTTGATTTGTGAATCTATGAATCGCATGGTAGTTAGGGCTAAGGATATGCTCAGTGTTTGCATGATAGAATGCTAGGAGAGATGCTTTTATATGCTTATTATATGAGCTTGTAAACCTGCATGCTAGTACTGATTAGTCATTAAGGTACCGTTTGGCAGAAGAACTAGGTGGAACAGAACTGGACAGGATTGGACTGAACAGGACTGGACAGGACAGGACAATAATTTGTATAGCGTTTGGTAAGACTGAACAGAACAGAACAAGTTGTCTGAAACTGTTTGGTAACAATGTAACTAGACTGAACTAGATGTAAAAATGACCATACTACCCTTTTACAAAAAAATATTCATAATAACTCTATTTAACATACATAACTTCAAAACAAACATTTTTATTAAAAAAATACTTAAAATTCTCATATTGAAACAAGTTCTACTACCAAATAATCAAAATTGTTTCAAAATTAACAAAGTTCTAAACCAAAATGGTTTCCAAAATACTTAATTTTAAATAAAAAAATAATAAAACTTAAGTTATCATCTTCCAATATAGCCTTCGCAAAAAGTGGTTTGGTAGCTGCGTCCAAACTATTCCACATCGATAACAAATTCAGGTTTTTTGTAAACTTCAAACAAACTCGCATGATTTCTGAAGAAGACAAATCCATGGTCTTCAACTCTTCATGTATCGTTTTTAACTCTGTGAGGTCATTAGTAGAGGACGTAAGAGCCCTAGTCATTTTCTGGATTTCCTCGGATACAGTAGCTAACCCTATTTGAATTACATGTGTTACTTCTTCACATGCCGCTTTTTTTTTTATTTTGTGCCGAGTCTTTGGGATTTGGATTGGAGGAAGTTGCGGTGTTTTGAGGATTAGAATTAGACGATGGAAAACTTCCTCCTTCTTCATTATCAATATTTTGATTTTCTATCACACCAGCCGCCGATTCAGCCATACCACCTGTAGCTCGATCTTTACCAAAAACATTTGCTAGTCGCTCGTATGCAGGGAATGGTTTGTTCGCGACATAGTTTTTGTTTGGATGTTTCTAGTAAAACAAACAAAGTTACAATTAAAACCATATATATATATATATATATATATATATATATATATATATATATATATATATATATAAAAACTAACCTTTAGATATTCCTCTAATATCTCAGGAGAATCAACTACAACACATTTGCAAGCATCATCCCAACCAAACCCACTTGTATTTTGCATATCATATGCAGCAGAAAATTTATCCTTTAAACGTTTGATTTTGTTTTGTACATGCTTTGATGTTATATTAATACCCACGACTTTTTCCCTCAACTTTAGAACGACTTGATCAAAGGTTCCTGGCCTAAAGCTTCCATTATCACCTCTACCGCCAATAACAACAATGTCTTAAAGGATGGTAATCAACGCATCCTCTTCTTCTTGAGTCCATTGACGCCTATCTGCCATGATTTGTTACCTATTTTTGACATATTATACATAACAAAGGTAAATAGAAAAAAAATGAAAAATATTAAAATGATTCGTCTACTTAGTTAAAATTAATAAAAAAACATACACAAAATTCAAAGTTGTTGACATCCATAATAATTACAAATAACAAACTTAAAAATAAAAGTTCTAACATTCAAAAACATTCTACTAGGATCTGGTTGACATCCAAGAATCAAACATTTCTTCGGCTAAATCATCCCTCCATTGAGTCCATTTGCTACTTGATTCAACAACATCCACAATATGAAATTGATTTGGTTGCTCTTCCCCGATAGGCATATCTTCGACATCGGTAGGCGTGTTTTCCTCCGGATCAAGAGCCATGTGTGTCCTGATAAAATTATGTAGCAAAGCACATGCCATGAATATTCTCCTTTGAATTCTAATAGGATAAAAAGAAGGACTTCTTAATATAGCCCAACGTCTCTTTAGTAGACCAAAACACCTTTCAATAACATTCCTCGCTTGTGAGTGTTTCATGTTAAAGTATTCTTCCTTGTTTGTAGGTGCATGTGTACTACCTTCCCATTCCCGTAAATGATACCTAGTATGTCTATATGGTGCCAAAAAACCTTCACCATTGATATATCCTCCATCAGCCAAATAATAGTTACCTATAATAAATATAATAATAGGTAGGAATATGTAACTATATTTACTTTCAATATTTAGTAATTACTGTATTAGCTTACCAACTGGAATCTTCAATCCATTATGTCTAGTAATTGCATCCTGCAAAACCCTTGAATCAATAGCCGAACCTTCCCAACCAGCTAAGACGTAGACAAAATTCATGTCACGATTACAGACACCTAACACATTCATTGCTATATTACCCTTTCTTGTTCGGTACCTTGGTTTATCCGAGTCAAGGACATTAACTTCAATATAAGTTCCATCAATGGCTCCTAGACAACCCTATAAATAAAATATTAACTCGTTGTTAGTTAAAACCTTATATTAACTATTAGTTAAAACCTTATATTAATTTGTAATATATCATAAGAATGTTATAATGGTTACCTGGAACCACTTCCACCGGTTGTCCGTACAATCATTTGTAACAGGTGTTGGGTTGACAAACAATATCTCTTGTATACGTTAATGCACCCAAAACTCGATGAACATACCGACTTACCGTTTCCCCCGATCGATAGAATCTAACTTGAACACATCTGTTTTTTTGTGGTGTGCTAATATGTTTAGGAATGTAGCAACTTGCTCCTCTATGGTCACTAAACCATCGTCTAATAATCCACCACAAGTGTGTAGTAGCTCACATACATGTGAAAATGCATTTCTATCCATACGTAACTCATTTATACAATTTTCATCACTTTCACGTGTGATATGTTGTATTTCTATGGACCTTTCCGAAATTGTGTCTAATCTTTTCTCTAATGTACTTTGACTTCAAGCTCTCCTTTGAGCTTCTTTTTCCTCACATTCAATTAACCAAAGTCTAATTGTAGCTAGGCACATCAACAACTGAATATAACTCTCTAATAGTTTCATAAATAGGAGCAAATGATTACGATCCATATCTACAATTTTTATAAACAAATACATGTAAAAAAAATATTCTATTTTTAAAGAAACATGTTTGAGAGACAAAGATTGTAAAAAAAATGAACTACTTAACAATAAACTGGAGCAATTTAACAATTGAATAAGTCTACTACAAAACTTGACAGGTACCAAAACTTGGCAGCAACAATTTGCTTATTTTATCCTCCCAAGAACGAACAAGCATCTCTATAATTTTGAACTAACAAATTTAATCTATTCCTAAGCTGATTTTTAATTACATATGTATTTCAGACAAAACGTGCAATCTGATAGAAAGATGACGGTATACCACTGAGTTAGAGGTCTTTTGCTAAATTATAATATTATTACTAAAGTTTGTTAGGAGTTTTTGGTTTTATTTATTTGTTAGGTCTAATATATAAGAAAGAAGAAAAAGTTTGTAAAACTTTCTAAATCAGCCACTCAATTAAAACAAAGCATTGTTGTTCACTAATTTTCAAACTTGGTGTCACTTACAGCTAAACTACCAAAAATGAAGATATTTAGCTACTAATAAAATGTCTAGCCGTTTTAGTGAAAAACAACTAACCAACTTGTTAAGTAAAATCAAAATTAATAAAAAAAAATGCAAAATATATCTTATAAGCTTAAAGATATACAACTGTTGATTTTTTTTTCTTTTTAAAAAACTAAAGAGATAAATGTTTATATGATTAATCAATAATAATATAAATCATGTGTTTTGGAAGTAGAAGAGAGAGTTGTTACATAAATAAAAACTATAAAAAGCTATGCAGGAACAAAATCTTAAGGACAATTTCGTCCAAAATGGAACAAATTATCAAATTTACAAATGATGTTTACAATATAAAATTCTTTTGGTTTTCTCTTTTCATCCTTTTGTTTTAATTATTTAGGAATGAGGTCAAGGAGGATCTTTATACACAAGAAAGCTACAAAATATTGTTCAGGTTGGTAGAATCAACTCACATAAGTGGCAGCTACAAAGATTCAGGGGCCTTTTTGTCTAAATATGACAATGTTGTCTGAATATGACAATGTTGTCTTCCAATGAGGTAAAAGATTCAGGGGCATTTTCGTCTAGAATTTCCCTTGTGATCATTGCTACAGATTATACCATTCTATTTGCATGGAAATTACTCAGATTGATAACATGAGTAGCAACAGAGGAAAATATATTTTTTAAAATAAAAAATGCTCATATCTAATTATAAGGGAATAAGAAAAGAAGAAATGGTATAATCATTTGTCAAGAAATCAAGAAATCAAGAGACTATACATCTTAACCAGGAAGTCGTATTTATATTAATTGAGAACTCAGTTAATTGATTATCAAAAAATCAATTTATTTTCAAGAAATCAACTGATAACTAAAGAGCAGATCAAGATGAAAGTGATTATCAAGAAATCGAGAAATTTAGATGAGAAATCGAAATCAATCACGTAAGCAAAGATATGAAGTTTAACATAAAAAAATGTACCTGGGTTAATCTGTGCAGATGAGAAATCGTGGAAGACAGAGATGAGATTGAAGACGATGATACTGAAAAAGATCGGTAATATGAAAAAATCAATTTCTATGTCCAATTGATATAGGAAGACGATCATATTAATTGAGAACTCAGTTAACTGATTATCAAAAAATCAATTGATTATCAAGAAATCAACTGCAGATCAAGATGAAGGTGATTATCAAGAAATCAAGAAATTTAGATGAAAAATCGAAATCAATCACGTAAGCAAAGATATGAAGTTTAACATAAAAAATTGTACCTAGGTTAATCTGCGCAGATGAGAAATCGTGGAAGACAGAGATGAGATTGAAGACGATGATACTGAAAAAGATCGGTAATATGAAAAAATCAATTTCTGTGTGCAATTGATATAGGAAGACGATCATATTGAAGAAGAGGATAATTTCATAAGAACGGTGGATAACGAGAAAGTCGGAGATGCAAGGTGAGACCCATTCCAGGGATATTTTCGTCAGATTGAGAAGAGAGGAATACGTGTTCTGTTGAGTTCCACCTTTTTGGGTGGGACTATTTTTTCAGTGAATTGTCCCATTGGACTTGGTCAAACTTTTACTTTGTTCCAGTTCTAGGAATGCCAAACACCCTCTCAAAAGTTGTAGTTCTATTATGTATCATTGTGTTCTCCTCACCAAACGGGCCCTAAGAGATATGAGGCTTTCATTCTAATCTCCAACACTTGATGAAAATTGTAACATGCTCTCTAGCATGGGTTTTTCTCATTTTTCCTCTCAAGTCTTGAAGATTACTTGCTTATTTTATGCTCTCTTGAAGTTCATATTGATTATAAACTTCAAGCTTAAGAGATTAAGAGTTTTATACAAAAGAACTAGCATTCTACATCAATTTGACAACTTGTTGGTGACTATAAAGTTCATCATTCTTCATCAACTTCCAAGCCACCCAAGTGGATCCAAAGAACTACAAAGGTTGTATTTTTTTTCCTCCATCTTCTTCTTTGGTGCTTGTTTTCTTTCCAAACTTTACAAGATGATCCTTTGTGGGTTTAACTTGTTTATGTTATTCAAAATTGATCAAGTCTTCTGTTGCTAAATATCTTGTTTTTGAAACTAGTTTTGAATAAAAACCCAGAAATTGGTATCAGAGCCACCTTGCAAGTTTGGTTTGATTTTTTGATTTTTGGAAATCTTAGTTTTTGGAGAATACGGATAACTTGGTTTTGTATAAAACCAAGTTCATACGTATTTTTTATGACAACTTTATAATTGTTATTTTATGTGAAAAAAGTTTTCATGCATCTTTTGTCATTTGAAGTTGTCATAGAAAAACAAAGGTTGTTCAATGTGTATGTTGATACGTATGATGTGCTTAAACTAGCCAAGAACCATTGTGTTTGTTGTGTTTGTCGTTTTTGTTATAAAAATGGTTGTAATAACTTATTTATTCATATGGTATGTAATAAATTAAAAAGGTTAGTTTTCTTGGTTTATTTTTTGTAAATAATAGATTAGTTGTTAGAAATAATTTAATTGTACAAAAATGTAAAAAGAAATGAAGTTGGAGCCATTTTTTGAAGACAATAAGGAAATTTTCGAGGTTTAGAGGTGTGCAGGGACAAATGCAACTTTTTCAACTATTGGTTGCAAAAGGTGTTGCTGTTGATAGCTTCTGTTGGAGATGTTGGACCTAATGCAACCTTATCTGTAGCATTTTCTGAAAAATGTTGCATATTGCTGAAATATTGCTTTAAAGAAGTTTTTCCAATCTATTGCAAGCAAATGGTGTTTAATCAAGTGGGGGCTTCTACAATAACATTACTAGAAGATTTTTGGTCCCTTAAAATGTCCCTTAGGAATGGACTTGACATTTTTTGTGTTGGATCATAAAAAAAATGTCATTAATTGGTTATGTTTATACACATAATTTTATGCATGTTTATGTTGTTTATATTATGTAATTATTATGTGTGGTTGACAAATTAAATTTTCACATGCTAAAATAATTTTCAACAAAATAAACATCACATGGAGTTTGGTTTTAAAATTTTATAATATGGACAATTACTGTTTTAAAATAAAATCTGGTTTTATAAAAACGTTAATAACATCAAATTTTGAAATACTCAACGTATAAGTTTAAAATGGTGATTTTTGTAACTTATACAAACTCCAAATATATAAGTAATAAAATGAAGTTTCATTAAAGATATAAAAAGGTTCAAATGCACCCAAGCTTAATACCGGTTATTAAAGTTGAATCGCGTTAAAATTATATAAAAACTAGCTTTTATGTAGAACCATTAAAAGTGATTTTCTTTTTGAAAATTGGTACCATGATTTATTATATGCATGTAATAACTATGATATCATTTGTTTTTAAAACTAGAATTATAAAACATATAAAATACCCCTTTTACAAACCTCAAATTTATGCAATCCTTTTAAAGAGCACTCACACATCTCTTGTATGCACTAGTGGGATACATGATACCTAACCACTTAGTGTTTTCTTTTGATGGTCGGGGTGTATTTGCGATTTCTATAACCAAGTTATAGGCCGATTACACACGTTTTTTTCAAAATGGATGATTTGATCGGAAATCTTTTGTGATAAAGGATTCCTAAGAAAGAGAGTTATGGGGCATAGATGGGATCAAACATGTCTAATTAAATTTATTATTAATGATCCCATAAATCTAGGAATTATATACTAAGATATAATTGATAATCGATATCTAGCGGGTTGAATTCAAGTGGACGGGATAAAGGATATCTAACCATTTATTTGTTTTGGAACTTGGATCCTAGACTTTGATAATTAATGTTTTTGGAAACTAAAAGGGTATTAATTATTAAAGAATTTAAATACTAAAAATACTAAATGAATTTTATTAAAATTTTGTAGTAAAATAATTCATTCTCATTACCATGAATTGTCATTTTCTTTAATGACTTAATGAAACAATAATATTTACCAGATACAACATCAATGAATGGGTTCATGTCTTAAGAAACAATCTCGTAAGAGATATGAAATTTTATACACTTAAAGGTCCTACTCATAAACTATTTGCTTTGAGCAATAAGCTCGAACATGAGACCTAGTAAAGACATCACTGTGATGCTAAAGATGTTTCTAGCATCAAACTAGGAAAAGTACAAGGCCCATAATAGTCACCTTATGTGATCTAGGAGGCCCATGTTTTATGGACTAAACACCTCTAAGCCCAAGAAATACAATAAGGCTCACATAGATGGATCTGGTTTCTTTTGTGGACAAACTAGACACTGGAAGCGGATCTGCTCCTCTTATCTAGAAAGAAAGTCTAGAAGAGACAAATACTTCATGTATCTACTAGATAAAACTCATACTTTTTATATAACACTTGGGTACTTGGTACTTAAAAGTTAATCTAGTATTTGTAATTAGCTTGCACATATTTACTAAAGAGTAACCAACCGAACACAATCAAGTTGGAACTACACTCTTGAAGCTTAGTTTATCAATTATGCTAGGAACATAATGCACTTGTATTATGAAACAATTTTCGTTTAGGAACAATTTATGTTTTAATTTAGCTTTCCTAAATATTTGCCTCGATTAATTTATGAATGATTGACTATTTATTTAAATTGTTTTTCATAACGATCACCTTCATATTCGAAAATGATCAAAATTCTTTTATGAGATTAGATTTCTTAATTACAATTACTAAGTAAACATCAATATTTTATAAATAATAAGTTCTATATGCAAAATACTTTTACTTAAACTTGTTTTAAATCAAACTGATATTTGACATTGTTATCTTTATTATATAAATGACATTCACATATTCCAACTTCAATAAAGGGATTGTTGAAGGCAAATAATGTTGTTTATTTGACATATGTAAATGTTATTTATATATAAAAGACTCTTAATGATATTTTCACTAAGTAGTAGAGAAAATAATTATTAAGGAACTATACACTATGGTGTATGACTTCCTTTCTAACGTATGTATAAGATTAATCATCTCTAAATACTATTAAAAGAGAACCCTTAATTCACCAATGAAGCAATCAAGGCTCTTGATTGTATTTCAATCATCTGATTTTCACCATTAGATCAAATTGATGACCTCATCTTCTCAACATAGAATTCAAACATTTAATTATAGAATCTTTAAATTTACCAATTACATTTCAAACACAATTACATTAAATTATAGAATCTTTAATTATAGAATCTATTCATATTTAATTATAGAATCTATTCATACTTTCGAAAATATATTTCACAATTCGGAAATAATTACATTTAATTATAGAATCTTTAAAATCAACAATTATGTTATCAATTAAAGCATATCATTTTATTTATATATGAGACATCGGTTTCTCCATAAATCTAGCCAAAAACATGAATAACCGCCCCCATCTTTCTCCTCTATTTTTTCTCTTAAACCAGAATTCCCTAATCATCTTCTTCCTCATGTCAATGGTTGTGCTTCAATTGATGTTTTGTGTGTTCATAACAGAATGTAGCACCATAACGTGGTTCTTTTTTCTCATGTATTCTTAGAATTTGCATATTGCCTCTTCCTTGCATCTCCAATTATCACACCTTTGCTTTGGCTTCACACAAATCTCTACAAATTGAAGCAAGCATCTCCTTCAAGACATCTTTTGACGATCTATGTCATCATTAACCCTAATTAATATTGTTCATAATTTAATTCCATTATTTATAGTTTTTGGCTTCAAAATTTAAACCTGATTAGTTTTTGCTTTTTTAAAAAAACTCATTAAATAAGCATATCAATAATTATGTTATCTTTAATCTCTATATATATTAAAAGAGAAACCTGATTACATCATCTTCAAAAATTAGGTTTGTTGATTGGCTTTTCCTTATAGTTTTCCACCCTTAGATCAATTTGATGATGTCATCAATGTTAATAGGATTTTTTTAAATCCTTTCAAATGTTGATTAAGGAAATAATTATTTTTTTGGATTCCGACATTTATGATTAAAATGTTGATTAAGGAAATAATATCTTTAAATCATTTAAAATCGTTGACCATTATAATGTTCAAAACCATCATTTAATCAAATCTCATTATATATGCATCTAATTCATCAATTTTTGACAATTATTTGAATTTAATATAAAATCACACCTATGTTTTCTAATTATTTGTTGAAAATCGTTAATCAGCTCTCATTCCTTATTATTTATTGAGAATTAGGAACATTTATTTGTTTCTTGTCATTCAATTTGCAATAGAATTATGGCATAAATTGATTGTGATGGAGTATATCGATCTATTAGGAAACAGTATAGGGACATTTTCGTTAATTTTTATACAATAACACATATTAATCCTTTGTTTTGGGTCATTTTTGCTAACTAATTTGGTTAGTTTCATATTCCTTTGTGAAAATTTGGTGTTTTTCTTGGCTTTTGGTGCAAGTGTATGGTTTATAGTTTTTTTTTCATTTTTTTTATTTATAGCAAAGTACTTTGCTATTTGTGTATACGTCTTTATAAAACAAAAAAGTTTTATTTTTTGGTTTGTGCAAGATTCGATCTTCAAGGAATTATTTTTGTTAATCTGAAATAGCAAAAGGTTTTAATCTAAAATTATAAAAATATGATTAGAGACATTTTTAGCTATTTGGCTATTTGATCAAGGCCCAAATGTCAGGTTTGCAACCTGTGAAATTTTTGCATCTTATTCGAAGCTTATGGTTAGTTTGGTTCTCATGATATAAGTAATGCATATTTATGCATAACATTATGCTTTGACTGTAAAAATAATAATAGAAAAAAAAAACTTTTATTTAAATAAAAATGTGGGTTTTAAACAAAAAAAATATATTCATATGGTTTAAAATGTAATAAAAATATATTTATATGATTTCAAATAGAAAATGGTCAACATTGAATAAAATTGGATAAAATGATGTTCGATTTGGAACAAAAATGCAGAGTGTCAAAACTGGAAAAAAAATTACATTTAGTGTCAAAATTTCAAACAAAAAACAATAAATTAGTGTCTTTTGTGGGAAATAAATTCAATTTTGACATGTCATTACAGCTTGTCACGTCATCATATCACGTCAGCAGCCAATCGGGTTGAACGGTCAAGTGGTCAGAATTGTAAAAAATTGAAAAACGCAGTGTCAAATTTAAGATAAAAATAAACATAGTGTCAAATTAGAATTTTGGTGTAAACTTAGTTATTTAAATTAGTTATAACTAAAGATGAAATTACGTTTATTCTGTTGGTTATTTTAAAATTTTATTAACATTTAGAAAAACGAATTTTTAAATGATATAACTTTTATTTTATCGATATTATTTAATTAAAATTTGAAAGATATGTTAAGATTCTATTTAAATATGGTATGATATCATTTTTTTATTTTAATGAAAATATTATAAAATCTTTATTAATTTTGGTATGATGTTGAATATTTTTGGTATAATTTTTTAGATGTATATTAAATTTTAATTTTAATTAATTTTAACAAAATCGAAGTTAATTATCTTTGGATTTGATACTAATTACGAAAATATCATTTTTATATATTAGAGATGATTATGATTTTTTTAAATATTATGTTATAAGAATCGGATTAATTTTGATATGATTTTAAAATATTTTGGTATGATCTTATTATACTTTTAGGTTGATTTAATAGTAAATAATATATAATCTATTGATGCATCCTTTGAAATTAAGTATAGAAACGATTTTGTTGACATCTATAATATATGGGTAATAATTTCCAAAATTGTCTTTAAACTTCTGTTGTATATATTGTATATGACTTCCTTAACGATTATTGTTATTCATTGTGAACATCAAAGCTCTCTAATATCAGAATCAAGCATGGTCGGCCTTATTCATACTAAAACAAAGGTAGGGCTTAGGGCCCCCACATCTAGAGGGCCCCACAAACCAATGAGTCCATGTTAGTATATCCCTAAGGCGCTAAACGGCTGGAAAAAAACGACGCTTCTTCTTCCTCTAATCCTATGCATACGGTTTCTGTGCTCGCCTCATCGCATGTTCCGCTTGAATCTCGATCTTCTTCTTTTGAGTTCTGATTCACCTTTCACGGCACAACTCCACAGACAAGGCTTCCAAGTTGAAAGTTCCATCTGTTCTTCGACTTCTTTCTTCTCCATCGAAGCCTTCTCCAATCTCCATAAACGGTAATATACAACCTCTTCCAAGTTCCATGATCCATCTGTTCTTCTTCTAATCTTGTTAACTTGTTTCCATGTCATATGATTGTATTGTAGACTTCTAGTCTTGTAGTCAAATGTCATGAAATTGTTTTCAAATTTCACTGAATTTGCATATTGATTATTTGATCAGCCGATAAGATTACTTTAGAATTTATATTAGATTGATAAAAATTGTGTACACAAAATTACCAAAAGTTGCAAGACTTTAAACTAGTAAGCAAAGTTTATGCAGAATCAATAACAAATAACAATGGCCATAAACAATGATTCAATGAACCATGAATTTTAGTTTTTATTATAAGTTATTTTTCATTTTATTAATTATGAGAAGAGTTAAATAAACATGTTGATAACAATTCATTAGCTATTGATCATACTTTCTTGTCAGTGTAACATTATAAGTAAAACTTATACTTGAGACCTTATATATATTTATTTTAAAGCTGATTAGGGTTAATAGTTATTACTTAATAGCTATAACATTAAGTATAGTAAATGTTAAAGGGCCCCAAATTTTTGCTTTGCCTAGAGCCCCCAAACTGGTTTAGCCGGCCCTGGAATCAAGATACCGAGAAATACACAAGTTTAGTGATTTTATTCTTTTTGTGTATACAATATCAATTTTTTTTACTTGACACACATTGAAAGACAGCTATTACATGATGTTTTGCTTACTAATTGTCAATTGGACTTATCAAATCACTTCAATTTATCAAATCAATAATGGAGTACACTTCAAGCAATAAAAGTAATGATGCACAAGATCACTCATCCATCATATGTGGTTTACATCTTATTGTCTAACAATGACATATTGCAATTCGATGTACATTTAGAAGATTAATTAGTGATATATGCACCTTCTATTATTAATGATCTCAACTCGAATGCATCGAGACTTACCAAGTTTGATAGAAAATTGGGATATTTTTCTATAGGTAGAGATCGTTTGTGGGGTATTTGGGTTTTCATACATAATCAATGAGTTAAAATCGATGTTAGTAATTACAATGCCGATTCACATGAATGCTGAGATTATCGAAACAATCTCCTTAATTTTTTTTAAAGGAAATACGATTAAGTATGTTGTTCCGGCACATCGTTTCTCAAGAAGTATTTTCATTTCATTCAGATTTTGAGATAGTGACTGTGCCAAGTAGAAATATATTTTAATCGTCAACTCATGTTTTATTTTGTTTAATGATATTAATTTTTTTAGGTTACTTTATCATTTTTTTATTGTGTCGACTTTTTATAACTTTATATGATTTTTATACGTTCTTCCGCGTTTAACACGGGTCATAATCTAGTTAGATACCAAATCAACTTTATTAACAACTATAGTAGTTATAAATTATATTTTAAATGGTAAAACATAATTGTGAAACCTTTGTTTTAGTTTTCAAATATAAAGTTGAAATAGAAACCGATAAGAACTATCCAAGGCCTCAATGATAACAAAAGGATGAATTAAATCTTACTTAGTATGATTTACTTTCTAATCGGTAGAAATGTCCTCCTTTTATTTCCTTGGGATAACACCTAGAACACTATCAATTGTACCTTGAGTACAAACACCAACTAACTAGTAGATATAACATTTTCTTCACACGATTTTTTATGGAAAATCTCTATCCCTATCTTACTTAAATGTTTTATGGATTTAAAGCCTATTTTGGACTAAAGCTTTTAAACCTAAAATATACTAAATACATATTTGTATATAATACTATAAATGTGTCTTAGATTATTTAAGCAAACCCACAAAGAATAAGTTTTTCTTATTCCTCTGATAACTAAGTTAACAAAAAGCAAGTTTCTAATGACAAAGCAAGTGGGAGGTACATGGAACTTGAAGAAGTTGAAGAACCATTACCTGATGTAGTAATAGTTGGCACTAGTTTTATCAAGGGATTGTTAAACTTGAATAATAGATATTCACAAACACAAATTGTTTGCTTTAGTGGTAGAAATCATCTATGACTTGAGAAATGTGGAATCTCTCATTGATGAGATTTTATTGATGGTTTCTAGCAAATGCATCAAAACCAAGATGTTACGTCAGATCTCGAATCTGATTAATGAATTAGAGTCATGAACATAAGATGTAATCCATGTATGATAATCAAGTATGGTCTTGATTGAACTTCCTCCCTATAGCTAGGCTAGAAGGAGTAAGTGATTCTTCTAGAAATAATACATTACATGGATAACCTTACACATTTAAAACAAGACTTATTATAAAAGGATTTTCTCATACTCATGTCATTGAATATGGTTTTTTTTATCATACTCATGACACTGACTATGATCAAACCTTTTTCACCCGTAGCTATGATTAGATTAATAAGTATATTGTTTACTATAAATTCATATTCTCAATATGAAATATAGCAAATATATTTTAAGAAAGACCGTTTTCTTAATACACATCTACCGGAAGATATATATATATATATATATATATATATATATATATATATATATATATATAGATATATATATATATATATATATATATATATATTGGCCTAGAGGTTTTCTTAATATATGTTATCCTAACAAAATGTGTAAAGCTTGAGATCCACTTGTGGATATAAAGCGAACATATCAATGTTGCAATCATCATTTTAATATGAAACAACAAGGTATGCTTTCATATCAAAATAAATAAAACATGTGTGCTTACTAAGAACTAGTGGGAGCATAGTGATATTCCTAATCTTGTATGAATGAGACACACTTAATCATAAGAAAATACATTTTGACCATGTCAGGCCTTTTCGCGTTGACTCATAATGTGTTTCTAAAATGAACGACTTAGGAAGGACAACAGCCATCATTCGAGCATTGGTATGCCACCCTTTGAGCTGTTGTATGGGAGGAGGTATCGGACCCCCATTTGCTAGGGTGAAGTAGGGCAACGTGTGATGGGTAGTACGAAGATAGTGCTCCAGACGACAGAGTAGATATAGCAGGTCAGACAGAGGTTGTTGACCGCTCAGAGTCGCCAGAAAAGTTATGCAGACAGGCGACGATCCGAGCTCGAGTTTCAGATTGGGGATTTTGTACTCCTGAAGGTGTCTCCTTGGAAAGGAGTGATTCGGTTCAGGAAAAGGGGCAAGCTAGGGCCTCGGTTTATTGGGCCGTTTAGAGTGATTGCGAGGGTAGGCAGAGTAGCATATCGATTGGAGCTACCTACGGAGATAAGTCAGATTCATAATACCTTCCACGTGTCTCAGTTGAGGAAGTGTATAGCCGACGAGTCTGCGGTAGTGCCACTGGAGGATATTCAGGTGGATGCGGGCCTGAATTATGTCGAGAGACCAATTGCGATTCAGGATCGGAAGATCAAGGTTCTGAGGAACAAGGAGGTGCCATTGGTGCAGGTTCAGTGGAAGCACCGGAAGGGGTCCGAGCTGACGTGGGAGTCAGAGTCAGAGATGCGGGAGCAGCACCCAGAGTTGTTTTCGGTATAAGACTTCGAGGGAGAAGTCTGGTTCTAGTGGGGGAGAATTGTAACATCCTGAAATTCAGGTTCAACCATTTAACCCTTCTTCTTTTCCAATATTAAGTCCCTTTGTGATAAGTGTTAAGCTTGTGAGTACGCTAGGCGTACTAAGGAGTACGTTGCGCGTACTCGCGCGCTTATTTTGTACGCGGATTCATTCGGGTACGTTGGGCGTACCTAAGGTTATGTCGGGCGTAACCGGCCTAGTTTCAAAACCCTAATATAACTTGAGGGCTATAAAAGGAATGAGATGGTCTTGTCCCTCAGCCACCATCTTTCAGAAAGAAACCCTAAGAGAGTATTTCCTTCATTTTTAGCTTGGGTGTGAGTGTTCTAAGCTTCAAAGTGCCATTTTGTGACATCCCCAAAATCTCGGCCAGAAAAGACCGATTTTCATTTATGCTTTTAAAATAATTTCAGAGTAAATCCTTTTGATTTGAAAGAGTTGCGGAATTTGTTCCCAAAAACAAAACATGATAAAACAATGTTTACCAAAGCATTTCATAAAAGAAATGTATTTTCATTATATAATCAAAACTCGGAGTGTCATGTTCCGATACAGACCAATAAGCATAAACGATAACATTACAAGTCATTCAACAAATATATACATATACAGACTTGTAAACAAAACAACTTGATGGTTCATCCATCTTATGCCCTCGCGCCACTTCCTGTAATACAAATAAAACTGAGTGGGTCAGGCTTGGGAGCCTGGTGAGCATATAGGGTTTTCAACCCACAATAAATAATTATATTTAATTCCACCAACCAACAATAACCCAATTACCCATTCCCGTTATTCTCACTTTATGTCCCTAAAATAACTAACACAAGGGACCTAGTCTAAGAATATTTCATCGGGGCGACAACACATGCTTCGGGGGTTCCTTAGCAATATAAGTCAAATAAGGCAACCATGAGGGGGATGGAGTACAGCGAATGAACACCCAAGTTCATTAACACCTACAGGTGGCGAACCTGCTAATGTTCCACAAGACTGTCTAGAAAAGTCCGTGGTCGTCATCTAAACTCCGCTAGATGACTGAATCAAAACAACAACGAGGCCTCTCATCTGTTTATTACACACCAACTATCTACCTATGTTCTACCCAACATATTAGTAGATAAAAATATACATTTTTATACATAGTTTAAAAACCTGTATAGCATGCTTTAATCAATACATATTCCACATAACAGATGAGGCACACACACATAACACGTATTTCATAGAAAACAAATCAGATCCATGAGATAGAAGAGAGTGAATATACATTCACACATATAACACAAAATATACACATAACGCGTATTTCGTATAAAATACTTTATAATTATGCGTTAGAAGAAAGTAACCACACACTCACGCATATAAACAACAATATACTTAATACACTCAAACCATACTTGTATTATTATCGTGTTTATGAAAGGTAGTATACACTCACTTGATCAGAAGATAATCGGACAGCACTACGGCTTACAGAAGTAGTAATCCTCAGCAGATCTGGAAGATCTCTACAAAAATCGAACTTCTCGCGGGCAGAGCTTCGGCTCGGGAATCGCACTTCTCGGGATCTCGGGACTTGCTTCGGGGCTCGAGAATATTACCGGGGCTTCGGGGTACTTCTGGCACGCAAATCGATGCAAAAAGGGAGAGAGAAGAGAGAAAAATAGCAAAAGAGTTGGCTGCCTTCGGATCCTATTTATAGGAGGCTGGAGCCTCGGAGTACGCGGGACGTACTGGTCCGAAATCGTCATTGCTTACGTATCCGAAGTGCTCGAGTGCGAGCGTCGACATTCCTCGGTGTACGCGGGGCGTACTTCGGATGAGTCCGATGACTCCTCTTCGGATAATGCCGGATTTTCCAATTAAATTTAAATACAAATTATTTAATAAACTTCGGAAATTCATATCTTCTTCATACGAACTCCATTTTCGACGTTCTTTATATCCACGCGAAGGTGAGACTACTCTCTACAACTTTCGTTTACACTCCGTCGGCTAATTTTGACTTTATTTATAGTAGGCCGGGAAAGAAAAACTCCGTCATAAATTCATAACTTCTTCGTTTGACGTCCGTTCTCGCCTAACTTTTCATCGCTTCGATACCAACAACGAGATCTTCGATTCTCGTTTAGATCGATTCGACTAAAAACCGCTCGATCTCAAATCGAGTAATTCGGGCTGCATACCGCTAAGTCGAAACTTCAATCAATCATAACTTCCTCATACGAAGTCAGATTTGGGCGTTCTTTATATATTCGGAAACCTCGTTTCAACTACTACAACATTATCCAAAGATATCAAGTTTATTTTACACTTAAATTTTGACGCTTATTTTTTATTCTTAATTAATCAAACCACATAATTAAGCCATTAAGCACAAAACACATAATACTCAAATAATACACTTCTATTATTTCAAAATGGGTTACAAAGGTTAACCTAGAATATTACATTGCTAAAAAATGGCAAGCCCGAAAACACAGGCGTTACAATTCTCTCCACCTTAGAATGATTCCGTCCCAGGAATCACACATCAACAAACAAATGCGGGTAGCGACTCAACATGTCACTCTCCGTCTCCCAGGTGAGATTCGGCCCATTCGTGTGTTTCCATCGGACAAGCACTAACCCAACCATTTTGCGTCGCAACTTCTTAGTCTTTCGGTCAACAATTGCCTCTGGTTCTTCAATCAACCTTTTTTTCTCATCAATTCTAAATTCAGAAATTAGAATTATGTCGGGAACTTCTCTCGTGAACTTCCTCAAATAACACACATGAAAAGTGTTGTGAATTTCATTCAGTTCTTCTAGTAGTTCGAGCTTGTAAGCTTGGTTCCCAATCCTCTGAAGAACTTTAAACGGTCCAATAAACCTTGGACTCAACTTTCCCCTTTTACCAAATCTTATAAGTCCCTTCCACGGCGAGACTTTAAGCAAAACCGAATCTCCAATTTCAAAAGTCATCGGTCTTCGCTTCTTGTCAGCATAGCTCTTTTGACGATCTTGAGCTGCTAACATTCTTTCCCTAATTATTTTCAACTTTTCAGCAGTTTGATGGACCATCTCCGGTCCCATAAACTGCTTTTCCCCAGCCTCAAGCCAACAAGACGAGGTACGACACTTCTGTCCATACAAAGCTTGATAAGGTGCCATCTTAATGCTTGAGTGAAAACTATTATTATAGGAAAATTCTACCAATGGTAAATGTTCATCCTAATTACCTAGGAATTCCAAGGTACATGCTCTTAGCATATCTTCAAGTGTTTATATCGTTCTTTCACTCTGACCATCAGTCTGCGGATGGTAAGTTGTACTTAAACACAACTTGGTACCTAATTCCTCTTGTAGACTTTTCCAAAACCTCGAGGTGAAACGGCTATCACGATCCGACACAATCGTTAACGCAACACCGTGAAGCCTCACAATTTCCTTCACGTAAGAATTCGCAAGCTTCTCCATAGACCATTTCTCCTTGGCTTCTATGAAATGCGCACTCTTAGTGAATCGATCAACGACCACCCAAATCATGTCGTGACCATTCTTTGTTCTGGGTAGTTTAGTGACAAAATCCATAGCAATGTCTTCCCACTTACCCATGGGCACAGGCAATGGTTCTAAACTCCCGTACGGTTTCTGATGTTGTGTCTTGACTCTCGCACAAGTCACACACTCGGCCACATACTTTGCAACATCGAGCTTCATCATCGGCCACCAGTAGTAGGCTTTCAGGTCCCTATACATTTTAGTGCTACCGGGATGAATCGAGTACATGGTCTTGTGAGCTTCTTCCATCAGAAGATCTCTGACTCCTCCTGTCTTAGGTATCCAAATCCGATCTTGGAACACCTTCAGTCCATGACTGTTTACACCGAACACCAACGTTTTGCCCAAACGTTCCTCCTTTCGGTCATTCTTTTCAGAAACTTCGCTTTGAGCTTTCTTTATACTTTCCACAATTGTCGAGACAACTTCAATTTTCAACGCTCTTGGCTTTTTCCTTTCAAGAGTGACTTTCTGACCGAGAGCATCAACAACAACATTAGCTTTACCGGGATGGTAAAGTATCTCACAGTCGTAGTCCTTGAGTAACTCTAGCCAGCGTCGTTGCCTCATATTCAATTCCTTCTGATTAAAGAGATATTGGAGACTCTTATGATCAGTAAAAAGTTTGCACTTCGTGCCATAGAGGTAATGCCTCCATAATTTTAGAGCGAAAACTACCGCTGCCAACTCCAAATCATGAGTCGGGTAATTCTTTTCATGCTCTTTCAGCTGTCGAGACGCATATGCTATCACCTTTTCTCTTTGGGTCAAAACACAACCCAATCCAACACCAGACGCATCGCTATAAACAGCGAAGTCTTCAACTCCATCAGGTAGAGAAAGTATCGGTGCCTCGCATAGCTTCTTCTTTAACTTCTCGAATGCTTCTTTATGCTTCTCACTCCAAGCATAAGTAGCTCCTTTGTGGGTCAAAGCTGTCAATGGAGTAGCAATCGAAGAAAAGCCTTGGATAAACCTGCGGTAATATCCGGCTAATCCCAAAAAGCTTCGAATCTCCGTGGGACTTTTCGGTTGTTCCCACTTCGTCACAGCTTCGATCTTCGCTGGATCAACCATTATCCCTTCTTGGTTGACCACGTGACCCAAGAATTGGACCTCACGAATCCAAAAATCACATTTGGAGAATTTTGCATACAGCTTCTCCTGCTTCAAAACTTGTAACACTTCTCGCAAGTGTCTACCATGCTCCTCCTGGCTTTTCGAGTAAATCAGAATGTCGTCTATGAACACTATCACGGATTTATCAAGGAACGGATTACAAACCCTATTCATCAAATCCATGAACGCTGCTGGAGCATTGGTTAGTCCAAACGACATAACCAAGAACTCGTAGTGTCCATATCTAGTTCTGAATGCAGTCTTCTCGATATGTTTCTCTCTTACTTTTAGCTGATGATATCCTGACCTTAGATCGATCTTCGAGAAATAGCTCGAACCTTGCAATTGATCAAATAGGTCATCAATCCTCGGCAACGGATATCTATTCTTTATTGTTGCCTTGTTCAGCTCTTTGTAATCAATGCACATTCTCATACTTCCATCTTTCTTCTTCACAAATAACACCGGAGCTCCCCAGGGTGATGAACTAGGTCTAATGAAACCTTTGTCCAATAACTCCTGAAGTTGCATCATCAACTCCTTCATCTCCGTCGGTGCTAATCGATAAGGTGCTTTTGCTATTGGCGTGGTTCCTGGTAACAAGTCAATTCTGAACTCCACTTGTCTATCAGGTGGTAATCCAGGAAGATCTTCGGGAAATACTTCCGGATAATCACACACCACTGGAATACTCTGCATCACCTTCTTTTCCTTCTTAGCATCAATCACGAATGCTAAATATGATGTACATCCCTTGGTCAAACACTTTCTAGCTTTCATTAGAGAAATGATTCCAGAATTTACTCTGCGTTTGTCCCCATACACCATAAACGAATCTTTCCCAGGCGGGTTTACTTTAACTATCTTCTCCTTGCATAAAATTTCGGCATCATTGGCGCTAAGCCAATCCATTCCCAACACGATGTCGAAACCATTAAGTTTGATAGGCAATAATTCCTCATGAAACTTATTCCCATTAAGGTTGATTAAGATGTTTTTCATACGATGGCTAACAGGTACAAACTTGCCACTAGCTACTTCGACTAATAAAGCATCATCTAGTCTTTCAATAGGCAAAGCTAGCTTTCTACCACACTCATGCGAAATAAAGGAGTAGTTGGCTCCAGAATCAAACAAAATTTGAGCAGGTAATCCGTTTACGAGAAAGGTACCTGAAGCGACATCAGCTTCATCTTTCGCAGCCTCAAGTGTCATCTGGAAGGCTCTCGCCTTCGGCTTTGGTGGAATGTTGGGTTTAGCTGCCTCCTTCTTCTTCGGACAGTGTTTCAAAATGTGCCCCTCTTCATTACAACCAAAACACATCCTTTTGTTGTTCGGACACTCATTGGAAAAATGCCCAATTTTTCCGCACTTGTAGCAGGTTACATCCTCGCTACATTTCCCAAAGTGCTTTTTCTTACACTTATCACACCACTTCGCTTCGCCTCCTTTTCCTCCACCAAACTTTTTCGAATCAGATTTCAAAAATTTGCTTTTCTTACCGAAACCAGATGTTCCCTCAAACTTTCTCTTCTCACCAACCTCAACCTTGTTGGTGGTTCTCCCCTTAATCATGTTCTCAACAGACTTGGCAGCCCAGATAGCTGCCTCTAGAGTATGTGCCTGACGTACTGGCACCTCGTACTCCCATGGGAGTCCCTTCGCATACCGGTCCACCTTTGTCAGCTCGTCTGGGATGATACGCAAGGAAAACTCCATCTTATCGGTGAAGTTATTGGTGTATTCATCAACTGACATACTGCCTTTCGTCAATGCCAAAAACTTGTTTTCTAACTCCAACAAATTTTGGGCCGAACAGAACTTGCGTTTGAACTGCACCAAGAATTCTGCCCATGTCAATTGCAGTGGCTCATTAGGGCTTAAAATCTTCCCTAGAGTGTTCCACCAACGAACGGCTCCACCTCGAAACTGACGCACTGCATAGATAGTCTGCAACTTGCCTCTGCAGCCACAAGTCATGAAAGCTAACTCCATTTCGGAGATCCAATCCATAACTCCAATCGGATCCTCCTTTCCATTGAAGGTCGATCGTTAGCAAGTTAGAAAGTCCTTGTACTTGCATCCCATTCCATCATTCCTTCCATCATGGTTGTTTTGCCTAACTATCGGTGGGTTGGCTTGACCAACAGACCCACTGAAGTTTCCACCTTCCGAGTGCCCTTCATTTAATTCAGGCTCCTCCACACGAATTGACAGTTCTTCATGATTTTGTTGAAGCAACCTTCTAGTTTCATCCATCTGACGATCCAACATCGTCTGAATCATCATTTGCACACCAGCCATGGTTATTGGCTCAGGTGTTGCTGCTACGACAGGTATTTGTTCAATCACTGGTGGTTGATTCCTGTTTTCATCAGCATTTCCAACTCCACTTCTTGTTCTCACCATTTTTGATCTACACACTGAATAAGGTGAAATTAGATCCTTATTCACGAAAGATATTCAAATCATCCTTATCACTCCGAAACGTTTATATGCTAGTTCTAATATCGTAGACGTACGCTTAGAATCCTACACGCATAAGGTTTCTAGATCCGGTCGGCAACACACCATAGATCCGAACAAATAATATCATATATGACAACATATAACATTTAGCACATAAAGCATTTTAGGCAACTTTCCTAAAATAAACTAGTGCTCGTGTCTAAAACATAATAGACACAAATCTCAAAATTCCACTTAGCATTCTAAGTTTAAGTCTAGAAATCCTACGAATTCCTAGTTCGCTTAAACTAATGCTCTGATACCAACTGTGACATCCCCAAAATCTCGGCCAGAAAAGACCGATTTTCATTTATGCTTTTAAAATAATTTCAGAGTAAATCCTTTTGATTTGAAAGAGTTGCGGAATTTGTTCCCAAAAACAAAACATGATAAAACAATGTTTACCAAAGCATTTCATAAAAGAAATGTATTTTCATTATATAATCAAAACTCGGAGTGTCATGTTCCGATACAGACCAATAAGCATAAACGATAACATTACAAGTCATTCAACAAATATATACATATACAGACTTGTAAACAAAACAACTTGATGGTTCATCCATCTTATGCCCTCGCGCCACTTCCTGTAATACAAATAAAACTGAGTGGGTCAGGCTTGGGAGCCTGGTGAGCATATAGGGTTTTCAACTCACAATAAATAATTATATTTAATTCCACCAACCAACAATAACCCAATTACCCATTCCCGTTATTCTCACTTTATGTCCCTAAAATAACTAACACAAGGGACCTAGTCTAAGAATATTTCATCGGGGCGACAACACATGCTTCGGGGGTTCCTTAGCAATATAAGTCAAATAAGGCAACCATGAGGGGGATGGAGTACAGCGAATGAACACCCAAGTTCATTAACACCTACAGGTGGCGAACCTGCTAATGTTCCACAAGACTGTCTAGAAAAGTCCGTGGTCGTCATCTAAACTCCGCTAGATGACTGAATCAAAACAACAACGAGGCCTCTCATCTGTTTATTACACACCAACTATCTACCCATGTTCTACCCAACATATTAGTAGATAAAAATATACATTTTTATACATAGTTTAAAAACCTGTATAGCATGCTTTAATCAATACATATTCCACATAACAGATGAGGCACACACACATAACACGTATTTCATAGAAAACAAATCAGATCCATGAGATAGAAGAGAGTGAATATACATTCACACATATAACACAAAATATACACATAACGCGTATTTCGTATAAAATACTTTATAATTATGCGTTAGAAGAAAGTAACCACACACTCACGCATATAAACAACAATATACTTAATACACTCAAACCATACTTGTATTATTATCGTGTTTATGAAAGGTAGTATACACTCACTTGATCAGAACATAATCGGACAGCACTACGGCTTACAGAAGTAGTAATCCTCAGCAGATCTGGAAGATCTCTACAAAAATCGAACTTCTCGCGGGCAGAGCTTCGGCTCGGGAATCGCACTTCTCGGGATCTCGGGACTTGCTTCGGGGCTCGAGAATATTACCGGGGCTTCGGGGTACTTCTGGCACGCAAATCGATGCAAAAAGGGAGAGAGAAGAGAGAAAAATAGCAAAAGAGTTGGCTGCCTTCGGATCCTATTTATAGGAGGCTGGAGCCTCGGAGTACGCGGGACGTACTGGTCCGAAATCGTCATTGCTTACGTATCCGAAGTGCTCGAGTGCGAGCGTCGACATTCCTCGGTGTACGCGGGGCGTACTTCGGATGAGTCCGATGACTCCTCTTCGGATAATGCCGGATTTTCCAATTAAATTTAAATACAAATTATTTAATAAACTTCGGAAATTCATATCTTCTTCATACGAACTCCATTTTCGACGTTCTTTATATCCACGCGAAGGTGAGACTACTCTCTACAACTTTCGTTTACACTCCGTCGGCTAATTTTGACTTTATTTATAGTAGGCCGGGAAAGAAAAACTCCGTCATAAATTCATAACTTCTTCGTTTGACGTCCGTTCTCGCCTAACTTTTCATCGCTTCGATACCAACAACGAGATCTTCGATTCTCGTTTAGATCGATTCGACTAAAAACCGCTCGATCTCAAATCGAGTAATTCGGGCTGCATACCGCTAAGTCGAAACTTCAATCAATCATAACTTCCTCATACGAAGTCAGATTTGGGCGTTCTTTATATATTCGGAAACCTCGTTTCAACTACTACAACATTATCCAAAGATATCAAGTTTATTTTACACTTAAATTTTGACGCTTATTTTTTATTCTTAATTAATCAAACCACATAATTAAGCCATTAAGCACAAAACACATAATACTCAAATAATACACTTCTATTATTTCAAAATGGGTTACAAAGGTTAACCTAGACTATTACATTGCTAAAAGATGGAAAGCCCAGAAACACAGGCGTTGCACATTTCAAGGTGGTGGAAGAGAAGAGGAGGCCATTGTGGAAGCTAGAAGTTGGTGGACAAGTGTAGATCTGAGGACTACAAAGGTTGGAGCTTCTCCCTGAGGTAAAAAGTTCAGATCTTGCCTTGTTTGTGTGGTGTGCTTCTTGGACCAATTTCTAGGGTTTTTGGTCCCAAGATGGAGACTTTATGAGCAAATAGTCTCCATTGGCCTAGATCTATCATATTCCATGACTATATGAGTTGTATGTTCATAAAAATGCAATCTTGGACGTGAATGTTGAGCCATGCATGAGATCTAGACTTTTGGAGGAGAAAGGAAAGGTGTTAGAAGGTGTGGGGAACGTTTATAGCCATGCAAAGGCTTAAAGGTTTCGACTTTATGAATTAAGAGGTATTAGAATGGCCAGATCTGGAATGTGGGGTTGAGCTCTTCAACTTTGTAGAACACTCGCTCGTAGACCTGGCAAGTTGCCCTGGTCTTCTTGATAGGATTCATACTTGGTCCATCTATCATTACCTCGTGTATACAAGCCATATACGGTTAAGATTAGTAGGACTGTTGGATATGCGACTCTGCCCCAGGTCCACAACCCACGGGGAAAATAGGAGATAGGGCGGAAACACACATACTAGATCTGCGAAATCACTCTCATATACCACCATTGCGTATACATTCAAAATAATAGGCGAGCTATATTCTTACATAGCCTCTATGCTCGAACTTGGTCTGCTGGACGAGTGGTATTTCGTGGCGGTCTACGGACATCTATCGATAAGTCTTCGGAGGACAAAGTACTCTTCGCACGAGTACTTCGAGGGTTTAGAATGTGAAAGATAAAGTTTAGGTTTTGGTCGGACCTTCGATACAAATGACTAAAGTTTCGAGAACTTGCTGATCGAGGTGATAGAAATATATGAACTCAGTATGGTGAGGACCACGCCAACTCATGACGAAAGAAAAATAAACGGACTCTATACCAAACAAAGTTTTGGTCAAATGAAAGAAATGTCTGATAAACGACGATGTATCCCTGGTATGATTGGTACTGTACTCCTAGTATGTTCAACAATGTACTCCTTGTAACTGATCTCGAGTTTCCTGTTTTCTATTTTGAAATTAGCACTCCTACGTATCGTACCACTATGTGCGCATACATACAAATAAAAGTGCTTTACTTACTGAAAGGATACTTTTATACTATGATCCCCCATGGTACCACTACCATCGCCCGTCATATACAAGTTGTGAATACTTAAGATGATTCAGGCAGTCGACTGAGCATCTCTGCCTCAAATCCTCAACCAATTAAGGAAAGGGGACCTAAGCGGAGTCACTCACTCTAAGTCTGCAACATCTCAGTTGCGCACAACCCTGATGTATATGGTGAGTCATAACAGCTTCTCTAAGGGATCTTTTATTGCTCTTGAATTTTACGACTTATTCCAATATGTGAGCTGTTATAGTTACTTTTAAGTGTCATCCCCAATATTTTAATCTTTTATGAATATAAATTAATTTTTAAATGTAATTACTATGTCGAAAACGTACCACTACTCGACGACGACCCCGTGGTAGATTCTCCTGCGGCGATCATCAGAATACGTCCATCCGCTCATGAGTTCTTCATTATTGGGCAGTCCCTCTGAATGTGTCCATTCTCACCACAGCCATAACAGGCTTGGTTTTCTTCAACTCCGAGGACTTGGAAAATCGGTTGAGTCGGTGCCCTGCAGTAACGGACTGTGTGTCCTTTTCTGTGGCAGTTTAGACACTGCATTTCTCGGCACACTCCAGTGTGGTGAAAGTTTCACTTTCCACACTTTGTAAGGTTTCCCGCATAACGACTAGCAGATGCTAAAGCAGTAGGCGTCGTTGCGGCGTACATAGTACTCGCTTGTTGCTCTTGGGTGATGTCTTGTGTTGTTCGCTTCTTCTTTCTCTTTTTCTCCGGCTCCTGATTATAATCCTCTTCCCTTGATGACTCGGGAATAGGGACTTTTACGCTATGGAGGACTCCATGATCGATGAGTCGCTGAGCCAACCGTTTAGCACTAGCGAACGTGGTTGGGTTAGAAGACAACACATTTCCTTGGGTCGGAGCAGTCAGACCCCAAATGTATCTTTCTATCCTCTTGCTCTCCGAGGTAATCATCTCGGGGCATAAAGCTATTAGTTCGCTGAACCGGTCGGTGTAGGTCACTATGTCTGAGCTGACCATAGTGAGATCCCACAGCTCTTGTTCCAGTTTTTGAATCTTTCCTAACGGGCAATATTCTTCTCGCATTAACTCTTTTAGGCTTTCCCAACCTATTGAGTTTGCCACTAATAGGGTCAGTGACTTAACATGGCTGTTCCACCATGTTAGAGCCTTGCCATCGAAGGTGCAGGCAGCAAACTTCACTTTGCTTCCTTCGGGGCATAAACAGATTTCGAAGACCGACTCTGTTTTCTCGAACCATTGCAGAAGGGCAATGACTCCTTTAGTCCCTTTAAAGGACAGTGGTTGGCATCTGGTGAAGTCCTTGTAGGAGAACTCTCCCTGGCGCACATGGACTTCACCTTGAGTAGAATCAGTAGGCGTTTCACCTCCACCTGAATTGATGGGGTGATATTGTGCCATGGCTGTTGCCACAGCCGCGGCCACTGCAGCGTTCAGAGTTGTTGCATCGATTTGTGGAGAAGGTATGGGAGTTATCGGAGTAGCGTGTCTGGGTGATCTGTGAGGATGCATCTTTGCTAAAAGAAAACAAAGACGAGACAGAATAAGTCTATAGCAACGGACGCAAGCCGAAAGCTGAAAAGACAATGTTATCCTAGTTCTGGATGTATCGGGTCCTGACTTCCACAGGGTTCTAGGAACAATTCATATATAAGTCTATACCAAATAAACTCTATGAATTTTAAATAACTATCCTCGAATGAATATTTGTTTCCTGAATAACTGTTACCAGCTGCATGTAAGAAAATAATTCTAACACATGTAATGTGAGCAGTGTTTCCACTCGCTCGATAAATTAACCTAGTTAATATTAATTAGTGTGACGCGTAAGACGTTTTGGTTACTTCGGTTGATCTTTCCTTGAATTTGTCCTTGTTCCTCCTGAACTCTTCTGTTTGTCTACTATGAGGGAGTAGTTATGTTTATCTGGGCTTGTCGTGCGAGAATGAAAGTGATTAAAGAATCTATGAGCTTTAAGGTAGCTTTATGGGGTGATCCTTACGGAATCATCCTATAATTGTACAAGGTACACCAGTTTGTATTCTATATAATTGAAGAACAAATAGACCTTCGAATATTTGATCCTACCTCAACACTACTTCCTTAAAAGGAATGGATAGCGAAGCGTCGGTTACAGATTCTATGTCTATAAAATCTTGATTATATATATATATATATATATATATATATATATATATATATATATATATATATATATATAGATTCGGGTAGATAATAGATTGGGCGACCTCGGTGTAAACCCACATCCAACGGGAACAGGACGTACAACGAAGAACACACATCCTATTAGCTGTCGGAATCTACTTAGCATATATGTATCCCATAGTGTATACATTAAGGAATCATAAAGTTAGCATCATGGTCCTAACTTTTAAAAGTAGCCTTCTACCAAGACTCGACTGTTTTCAAAGTAGTCTTCTACCAAGACTCTACTGTTTTGAAAGTAGTCTTCTACCAAGACTCTACTGTTTTGAAAGTAGTCTTCTACCAAGACTCGATTGTTCCTTTGTCATATGTAAAGTATATTCTCCCTAGTTTATAACTATCTCGAATAGAAAATAGATTAACCTTCAAGTGTTACCGAAACTTTATGAAAGTAATGGGAGAAGTGAGTACCCTGATGTCGTTTAAAATGACATGCGGAGGTACTATTAACCTAAAAACATATTTGTTTTATTATGGTCATAATGTGAAAGCTAGAAACCCTACTAAACGCTCTCATGTAAGGAGATTGAGGGAACCCAACGTGACCCTAGCAAATCCATGCAAGCCGTGTAATTCACATTAAAGTTATATGATCATGTATACCCAATATAACTATCACTAATGCGTTAGCGATTCATTGGTATATTTACATCCTATCTGCGTGTTGTCATGCTATAGCAAATTAACTTGTTTGTTATGTTCTGTTCTGGTGTTGTTTGATTCTCTTCACTGTTTGTTCTGTTCTGGCATTGTTTCTTTGTGTGCTTCATTGTACTAGAAGTAATGAATAGTATTCTCCTAAACTATACCTATAATAGTTTACTAATGTTCTAACTGTACTGATGATGAAAAGACTCATTTGTCTACCAAGTTATGCTTATACTTTAAAAACGGAGTTCTGTATAACTATAAAGTAACACAACCTTTAAAAGAGTTTTGAAATGTAAAGACGAATTATAATTGACATAAGTAACATTTTGAAGGATGTTTATAACAAACATTTACACAATTATCATTGTGTTCAACTTGTATTCCCCCCTTAAAACAGTTAAAATAGTTTAAAAGATTCATTACGGGGTACGAACTCACCTGATGTGGGTGATTCAAACGGGTATGCGCGTACGGATGAGAAGTTCCATGAATGAAGTCCCGAGACACAGTAAGTCCTAAATGATATATAAGGACACATATTGACATGAATATAGTGTTTATAAACAACTATATGAAAGATAACACCTTCCGGGACTAGGAAACACCTTGGCTAGGTGTTGGAATCACATGTGATTCAACAAAGGGAAGTGAAATGGTACTAAATGGTGTTTACGGTTTTGTAACACACTCTACTTGAGTTTATGGTGGTAAACCCATGAGTTTACGGTCGTAAACTCATGGTACTTTGACCATATGATGGTTTGAAGTCCTAGAAATCCTTTTGAAGCATCCTAACTTCAAGTTTTAGCCTTAGGAAGTGAGTAGGGCAACATATCACCCCTTTATAGGGTTTACGGTTTTTGGACCATATGACTTTGAGTTTACGGTAGTAAACTCAAATGGTTTATGGTCAAATGAAGTTTTCATGTCCTAAACACTTCTAGGTAAAGGTCTAGGCTAGTTTCTAAGCTTAAGGAATGAGTTTGGGGCATCAAAACATGTCTAAGAGGTGTTTACGGTTTTGGGAGATCCCCAAACCGTAAACACCTATATATGGGACATTTTTGTGGTTTTCATGTGCTAAACACATCCAACGAAGGTTCCATGTTTGCTTTTAGGGTTTGTCAAGAGTTTACGACACTTTGGCACACTTTTAGCATCCTTAATAGGGTTTACGGTCCAAGGAGATTCTTGGACCATAATGTCACACCCCAAAACCGGAACGGCGGAAACGTTCTGGGGTGGATGACGTCATGCCACGTATCACAACACATGCATTATAGTAATCAAAGTACAACAAAACATTGCATTAATAGTAATAGTTTTACATGGTTTACATTACAATACATCAAAGTAATACAAGTAAATATATAGGTGCAGCTTGGTACTAAACTGTCTTCGTCAGAAGCTCCGGGGATGTACCTGTCTAATGCTGACCTGAGAATGTAAGTTATTTGAAAAGCAAGTATCAGCATTTTTACAAATGCTGGTGAGTTCATAAGTATTTAGTGTCATTTCATTTTAATAACTTTAATAAAAGTGGTAGCTTTAGAGTATCCATTAAGTTAGAGTCCTTTCCAGAAAATCCTATATTTTCTTTAATAAAAGCAGTCTTCTACTAATACTGGACGGTGTTATGTGGTAAAAAGTAGTTTTCCCTTAATCGCTATCATTATCAAAATACAGAATTTGATCATTAAAGAAAGCAAGAGAAATCAGGGAAATAACACATGCCTCAGCAGTGAAGACTGCTGACTAAGGCAAAGGAATCATAGACTCCAGGAGAGTATCAAACAAACAACACGCCTAGCTCAGTCTAACAAAGAGAGACACAGACCCCAGACGGTACCAAATGAAAGGTAGAGCTAGCAAGGTCTAAAAACAGAGAATACAGACCCCAGACAGTATCAAATGAAAGATACAGCTAGTAAGGTCTAGAAATGGTGTGACTCTGAGAGTGGGTTTCCAGCATACAGTGTAAATTGCTGGTGAAATACCATTACCTTAAGGCCATGAATTATAAGGTAACCTGGGATACTCGTAACCATACTAACCGACACTAGAGTACCTGACGCCCTACAAGCGTCTATAAAATGTGACATTTGTCACCCCTTGGCTTCGTAGGCCGTGGACTGTAGCTAGCAGTCAGGGTGTGGGGGTGTCAATCCCGTATAGATCTATACACATAATGTTTGCTCTCCCTACAGGAGACTCTGGTTACCAACTAGACGACGGAGAAGGCCGTGTCCCAAAGATGCATCCCAAATAGTGGGTAGTGGGTTTCCAATATAAGTGTTGAACTAAAGGTACAGACTCATAAGTGAACTAACTAATGCAAACCTATATGTCTATGCTTGTATACATAATATATAACTAATGAATCAAACGACCTTCGGACGGACATCCGATCCCACCAGACCACATCTTAACGAAGAAAAGGAAATAGGGCGGACAAGCCTTCCTAAGTCCTTCAACCATTATTTATATGCATCTATACAAGCATAGGCATACATCCAACTACGTTTGAGTGTGTAACAAGTGGAAACGTATCGTGAAGTATAACCAAATCGTGATGTATAACCGAATCGTGTGAAATAACCAAATCATGAAGTGTAAACGAACAGTGTGGAATAACCTAATAGTGAAGTATAAGCGAACAGTGTGAATAACCAAATCATGAAGTATAAGCATATAGTGTGAATAACCAAATCATGAAGTATAAGCGTACAGTGTGGAATAGCCGAATCGTGAATTATAAGCGTACAGCGTGGAATAGCCGAATCGTGAAGTATAAGCGTTAAAAGGTATAAGTGTATCACAAAGTGGAAACGTTATCAAGTAGGAGTTTAAACTAAGTAAAAGCGAAGCAGTGGTATCTAACAAGTAAGAGTATACGACATGAAAGAGAACTTTGATGAAAACCTTAGAAAAATCTTTATACTTAAGAAAATCACAACTTGGTGTTCTTTGGTAAAAATAAGTTTGAAAACCTTTAGAAATTCTTTGGAACCTTTCATAAACCAGTTTAAAATGAACTTTGATAAAACATTATAAGTAAGAGTTTTGAATAAGTGAAAACCTTTTTGAAAACCATTTATAGTATCCTACTTGGTAAAACAGTTTACAGTGTGGTAAATCCTTGTGCATGTGGGTTATCAATCAAATGTGATTGATATGATAACTGACATGTTTAACTTGTATTCCCCCTATAAAACATGTAAAAACATTTAAAAGGTTCATTCATGGGTATGAACTCACCTGGTGTAAGTGGATCTGACGAAGGTGTCGGTTGGATGCTCGGTGTCAAGTAAAGACTTGGACACACTTAGTGACCTATTTAACATATGATAACATATGTGAACATAAAATTAGTACATTTAATACTAATTTAACAAGTATACGCACTCTAAGGAGCGGAAAACACTTTGGTAGTGTTCGGGGTGTCCCGGGTAACATTTAAGGGCTTGAATGACTTAGGAATGGAGTTTACTCTTCAAGAGTAAACTCTATACATAGAGTTCACGGTCCTGGGACAACTCCCCATGAAGGCCGTAAACTCATGGTGAGGGTGTTCTAGGATGCTTAAAGGCCTTATCTCAATTGTGGAATTTTGCTAGGTCCAAATATAAAAGGTATGAATGGGTTTGAGACACTTAAATGGACCAAATAGGAGTTTACGGCCCCAACCATGGGAGTTTACGGCCGTAAGCTCCCAAGGACATATTTCTTGGGTGTTTTAAGGGCTTAAGTGATTGAGAATAAATCCTATGTATTTTTCCAAGTCAAATGAAGGAGTTTGGGCACCATTTGGGCACCTAATAGGAGTTTACGGCCCATGAACCACCTCTATGGGAGTTCACGGCCGTGAACTCCTACTCCTTTAGTTTCATTGAAGTTTTAAGGCCTTTACACAATGGTATTGTTTCAATCTATTTTTCCAAGGCCATTTAGGGGATTTAAACTACCATTTGGCATGGTTTGGGGGTGTTTACGGCCTAAGCATGTGCTTGGGCCATAAACTCCTTTCACCCCTCAGATCAATGTGTTTAATTATTCTAAACCTGAAATGGCATGTCCCTAATTTATGTTTTAAGCCTAAGGATGGTTTGGGAGTGTTTGGAACTTGATTTTACAAGTTTAGAGGGTGTTTACGGCCTAAGCATGTGCTTGGGCCGTAAACCCTCTTTTATGCCCCAAAATTGATTGTTTTAAGGTGCAAACACTCCTAGGCTAAATCCCCAATTAGTTTCCAAGCTTTTAGGGACAAATTTGGGTCATTTTGGCCTCTTTTTAGGGATTTACGGCCTAAGGAGGCTCTTAGGCCGTAAACTCCAATTTAACAGCTTATAAGGTCGATTTTTGGGGTATAATCACAAGCCAAGATGTTTAGAACAAGCTAGGGTAAGGGGACTTACGATTTGGAAGCGTTTGGTTGCGGATTTGAGACGAAATCGGGCTTTATGAGAGAGAGTATAGAGAGAGAGAGTGTAAAAGGGGTGGAATGAAGTAGATTCCCCCTTATATATGTGTAACGACCCAAAAATCACGACTAAAAATTTCTTTTAAAACATTACTAAAACCATATTTATAAAACTGTATCATAAGTCATAACATAGTTTTCGAGTATTAATTCAAACATAATCTCATTATCAGAGTCAAACATTCCCATGCTAACTGACTATGGTGTGCATTGCAATCTTCCCGAGCTCCTCTTTTGAAAACTGAGTACCTGAAACCAAAACTGAAAACCGTAAGCACGAAGCTTAGTGAGCTCCCCCAATCTACCACATACCATACAATAACATGTAAAGCACACACTGGGCCTTGCCCACTGCATCGGACCGAAGTCCGTACTAACTGGGGCCTTGCCCCCTACATCGGACCGAAGTCCGGAAACTAACTGGGACCTTGTCCCCTGCATCGGACCGAAGTCCGGACTAACTGGGGCCTTGCCCCCTGCATCGGACCGAAGTCCGGAAACTGACTGGGACCTTGTCCCCTGCATCGGACCGAAGTCTGGACTAACTGGGGCCTTGCCCCCTGCATCGGATCGAAGTCCGAAAACTGACTGGGACCTTGTCCCTTGCATCGGACCAAAGTCCGGACTAACTGGGGCCTTGCCCCCTGCATCGGACCGACGTTTGGAACTAACTGAACATCACATAACATAAACATATCAACTGTCATGAACACACATATACTGCATACTGCATCGGGCCGTAGCCCGGAACACATAACACATAAATCCTGTCTGAGCCACGGAGGCATCAAACATACTAACTACTGCATCGGATCAAAATCCGGAAACTACTGCTAGCTAAACGGGCCAGCATTGTGGCCTTAGACCCGTTCCTACTGGAAGGAAACTCACCTGAACTGCTGAGCTCCGTCGATAATCCTCTGGCTGCTGATCGACAATCCCCTGGGCTGCTGCTCCTCCAGCTCTCCGAGCTACCAATATCAATATGACACTTAGTCTGACAGTCCTCTAAAAGTCAACTAAGTCAACTCTTGTCAAAGTCAAAGTCCTGGTCAAATTCAACCTTCCAGGTCAACCCTACTCGCCGAGTCCACCTAATGACTCGCCGAGTTCATATGCTCAGGGTCTTTCTATTCGCGACTCGACTCGCCGAGTCAGTCCATGACTCGCCGAGTCCAACTATTTCTGAGTCCTGACCTCCAACTCGCTGAGTCTCCACCCGACTCACTAATTCGAGTCTCAACTCGAAGGGTTTGGGGTTTCGCGACCTGACTCGTCGAGTCCACTAATAGACTCGCCGAGTCCAAGGCAATCTTCAACCAACTCTTCGAGTTGTTCTTCCAACTCGCCGAGTTCATGCCTAACTTCATCCGACTCGACGAGTTGTTCATCCCACTCGTCGAGTTCCTCCTCATCTTCATGCTACTCGCCGAGTCCACTCGAAGGACTCGCCGAGTCCATTCAGATCTACATACATGCATAGGACTTTTGAGTCATGCATGGACTCCAAACTGTAGATCCACTCTTCTAAAGCCTATTCCTTAAGTAAAGTGGCAAACTTTACGTGTAGCTAACGAGATCTAGGCTCAAATCACTATAAACTAGGGTATGAGACAAAGGGGCTCAACAATGAACCCATAGACTGATGCTTTATGATTCTCTAGGCCAAGATACACATAGATCTGAAGTAGCAACTTCATATCTGGGCTTCTAACTCGAAATGGTTCATAAACTTGTCCTAAAAGCCCCAAATCCCATGATAAAGGTTGATCTATATGCAAAAGAGGGAAGGTAGTGACTCATTACCTTCAAAACCTATGGAAGACCTCACAAACTCTGGATCTACTGCCAATTCTTGAATCCCCAATGTGTGCCTTCTTCATTCTTCCTTCAAATCACCCAAAATGGCAAGAAAGCTTTATTGAACAACAATGGAGGCTTAGGGTTTCTGTTTCTGGACTATAGGGCCGCAAATGAGCCCTAGGAAAGAGAATAAGATGCTTAAATAGGGTACCAAGTCCCTAAATTAGGGTTTCCTCGTTCAGACCCAACTCGCAGAGTTGGTCACTTACTCGATCCCCCGGATCCCGCTCCAACTCGTCGAGTTCCTCCCTAGGCTCGACGAGTCCACATCTTGACTTAGAGTTTCTTTCCTTTTCTTGGCCTTTCTGATCTTGGGTGTTACAATATGGGTTGGTGTTGGAGCTCAGTGGTATTCTACCCGATACTGTCGTTAAACGGGGCTTTTGGTCGCACCCGATTTAGTGGTCGTAATAAAATTTAACCTTTTTCCAAAATTAATATGGAAATGTAATCTAAGTGTTTTTATTTATTTTATTACGAAGAATAACGACATGGAATGTAAATAAATAAAACATTTATTTATTTGGCGACCTCTAATTAACGGAACTTTTATAAAATGGAATATTCCGTTAACGGTAACGGGGTAATGTAACAAAATAAACTTGGGTTGTCACACGTAAACACCTTATCCTTGTGGTATTTGGGTGTTTTCTTGAGGCTCTTATGGTTTAAACATGTTAAGGGTTGTTTCTATGCTTGTTTCAAAGGTCTAAAGGGCAAAGGGCACATTTAAGCCCCATTTTTAGTGTTCACGGTCCAAGAAGATTCTTGGGCCGTGAACACCTTGTTCTTGAGGTATTTTGATGATTTCATGGAGTTTAATACTTGATCTTAACATACTAAGGCTAGAAACACTTACTAGTTGAAGATCTTGAAGAAAAACGGGATGCTACTTGAGAGAGAAATGGCTTTAGTCTTTGGAATTGTGAAAAAGTGATTAAAATAACTAAGTCACACTTATATAGTCTTTTGGGTTTATGGTCCTAATACTATTTTGGACCGCAAACTCAAAACTCTTGAAGTTTTGGGCATGTTTTGCTACAAAGTACACCCTAGGGTATCCACTCTCCTGATATCTCTTGAAGCACTAACTTTAAACCACTCAAACTTATTCCAAAAAGTTTGAAAGTTAGTAGAAATAGTTTTAACTCATATTGAAGTGAATGGTTGAAAAGAATGGAAAGTTTTGGGTTGTCACATGTGGGGAACCTTTATAGCCATGCAAAGGCTTAAAGGTTTCGACTTTATGGATTAAGAGGTATTAGAATGGCCAGATCTGGAATGTGGGGTTATGTCTTAGCTGTTTAAGACATTAAAATGACGAAATAAGAAATTGGGATTTACGCTGGGCGTAATCCCAGTACGCGCCGCGTAGAGGGTCGCGTTCTCCGTTTCTGGAGTGCAAGGGTACGCCCCGCGTACAGGAGCTGGTATGCCCCGCGTACTGCTTGCTGTTGACTTTTGTTGACTTTTAGGGTTTTGGTCAACATGTGGACTTTTGAGTCAGGGAGGGGTAAAATGGTCTTTTACCCTTCTGTGGGATTGTAGAAAAGGGTGTAGCATAGCCTTGAGAGCCGTTAATGATTTGGAATGATTATTTGTTGTGATTAGGCGAGGCTAGGTCGTCGTTTCGAGATTTAGAGATATCGAGCACGTGACATTCTAGACATCATACGAGGTGAGTCTTCTCATTATACTGTACCTGGAAGGGTACCTATGTGTGACCGAAAGGTCTGGTATGCTATGAGATATATGCATTGTATGCTATGAGTTGCTTGTTTCTTATGCGCTATGTATGTGATATGTATGCTATGCTTGATATGGACCGGAAGGCATTATGATGTGGACCGGAAGGTCGGGGAGTTATGGACCGGAAGGTCGACACGGGTAGGACCGAAAGGTTTACCGGGTTGGGACGGAAGTCCCCTGAGACACATGGACTGAATGGTAGGGGTGGAGTATGGCCTGGAAAGGTGTATGTGTGTAAGTGGTATATTGGGGAACTCACTAAGCTTCTTGCTTATAGTGTTTATGTGTAATGTGTTTCAGGTACTAGTGAGGACCGTGGGAAGGCGCCGACATGACTCGTACACACACACACAGGCGGATTTGGGTATGATTGATTTTGGGATTGATATGTTTTGTATTATGACTATGTTACATTGGATTTCATGGTTTGTCTTTAATGAAATTATGTTTTAAAGAAATGAAAAATTGTTTGAAAATTTATGTTGTTACAAGTTGGTATCAGAGCCTTGGTTTGAGGGATTCGGATGCACCTTCGGGCGTAACTGAACTCAAACTGAGGATTTGAGAAAAAATTTCAAGCGATAAAAACTAATTTTCTAAAAAGCAAGAGATTTTGAGACAACCAGAGCGGAGCAGTGTGTACGGTCAGCCAGCGCCCAGACGGTGAACCCCCAAAATGCCCTTATGTTCTGTGTTACGAGATATGATATGTTATATTATGCATGCCAGAGTTGGCTAGGTATTCATATTAGGACTAGAGGGGCCTGATTTTGTGATGCCTTAGCCTAGGAAGGAATGTGCTGCTATGTGATGCTTGAGAACGAGTAGGTAACAGTGAGGGGCAGATAAGAGGCCTACCGAAGGGTAGCCTATGCCAGTGAGATATAGAGTACTTGTGATCTGGGATCCAAGGAGGAGGACTTGGGGTGAATACTGATGCGGTGTAGGCGGTAATATAAGAGCACGTACTACCGAAGACACCGGAGCAGTGCGCACTCTAAGTAAGAATCCTTTGGGTACTAAGGAACAAGTAGGGTCGAATTATCGAGTGTGAGCATGCTCGAATGATTCTTTGATATTATTATGTTATATTTCAGAGACATCATGGTTGGGACACGCCACAGACCTGAGGCGAGCGGTGTAAGTGATGAGGAGCTTCGTCAGATGATCCACGATGAGGCGGCTGCGGCGATCAGGGCCGAGATTCCGGAGATGTTTGGGTCTATCAAGACCACACTGATTGAGACTTTCGATGAGCGGTACGCCGCGGTGACTGAGGTTGCAGCCGCTGCAGCTACAGCAGTTGTGGCTGCTGCCAGGCCTCAGGGAGGTGACTCGTTGTTGTTCTGGGAGTTCAGCAACACGAAGCCACCCGAGTTTGATGGGATGCAGGATCCGATCGCTGCGATGAGATGGATTGCTGATATTGAGGGATGCTTCTATACGTGTTCATGTCCGGAGCATCTGAACGTACGGTTCGCTTTGAACCAGCTTCGCTTGGGAGCGAAGGATTGGTGGAAGTTCGTGACAGCGAACTTCACTCTTGCAGAGATTTCAGCGGTGACCTGGGAGAGGTTCACCGCCATGTTCAGAGACGGGTATGTTCCCCGGGTGGAGAGGGAACAGTTGGTTTATGAGTTCTTGACCCTCAAGCAGAGTAATGATTTGGTTACTGTGGTCACCCGGAAGTTTCATGAGATGGCGATCTTCTGCCCTGAACAGGTGTCTACTGAGCAGGCACGGATGAGCTGGTATTTGGGCATTCTGAGGAGGGACATTCGGGAGTTCGTGTCGAACTCGACGTACCGGACATTTGTTGGGCTCCAGGAAAATGCCCGGAAGAGGGAGATTGAGTTGGAGACTTAGGCCAGGGAGGAGGCCGAGTCTTAGAGGACGGATCGGCGGCCGACTCAGTCTCAGCCGGCAGCCAAGCGGACCAAGTCCGCTGATTCGAGGACTGGAGGCTAGAAGGGCTGCACTTACGGGAAGTGCGGCAAGGGTCAGGAGGGGGCCTGTCGATCGGGTGCTTGCTACAAATGTGGCAAGGAGGGGCATATCGCCAAGGATTGCCCCAAGGGATTTATGGTTTGCTTTCATTGCAACCAGACTGGCCATCGGAAGGCCGAGTGTCCACAGTTGCATCAGGGGTCAGCACATGGATCTGCACCTGCTGCTAGGGTTACCGAGGTACGACCGGTGAAGGCCGAGGCTCCGAAGGCTCGTGGGAGAACTTTCCAGTTGACTGCGGATAAGGTCCGCGCAGCGCCCGATGTTGTGGCTGGTATGTATTCTGTATTTATCTTTTTTTTTGAGATATTGTGCTTATATGGTGATATGCGTAGGTACTTTTCTTGTGAGTTCTGTACCTGCTTTGGTTTTATTTGACTCGGGTGCGAGTCGGTCATTTGTTTCCTTGGCATTTAGTCAGCACATTAGTATCCATCGAGAGGCGTTGAGTCGACCTCTGCGAGTTTCCATAGCTGATGAGAGAGCAGTGTATGTTACGGATGTGATTCGAGGATGTATCCTTGAGATCTTCGGAGTGGAGTTCCCGATAGATCTGGTCCCGATTGCGATGGGGGACGTGTGTGTTATAGTGGGCATGGATTGGTTGAGCCGATTTGGAGCTGTTATAGACTGCGAGCGTCAGTTGGTGACGATACGAGACCCCAGTGGGGGAGTGCTTACGGTGTATGGCGAGGGAACCCGATGTGGGTCAACGTTTTGCTCGGCTGTCAGGGCGAGACAGAGTTTGCAGCAGGGCTGCAGTGGATTCGTATCCTATGTGTTTGTCACACCCCCAAACCAAGGATGGCGGAAACGTCCGGGGGTGGAGGACTTCATGTACAGTATCACAACAACGTATATAATAGTGCCCAAAGTAAATACAACCATCACAAATATAATTGAAAAAGTTACACCAAAGTATATGTTTACATGTTCCAAAATCAATTACGTTATGATGACAAAAATAAATTGTTGACGGTTTAACGTCCCATCCTCAAAGCGATGAAGTTTTCCTGTTTCACTGATTTCCTGAGAATACAAGTAGTTTTGAAAAAGTGTCAACAATTAAGTTGGTGAGTTCATAAGAGTTTTGTTTGAAGTAGAAACCGTTTTCCTTGTAAAAGCGATAGAGTTTGATTTCCAGAAAATCCAATATTTTCTCAGTTAAGTGTGAACAGAATATTCCTATATGATGCCTTAATGAACCCTAGAATGACCCGTAGATTTCCCCTATAATCGTCCAGCGTATATAAGTTATATAATATTTAAGTAAGATAAAACATTGAATATAGTGGGTCTGCCCTAGGTCCACAACCCAACGAGGAACAGGAGATGAGGCGGGCACCACCAATTCTAAGCCAATCAAGACTAATTTCTTATATGACTCAAGCATATACGCTCAACGATTATAGTTGAAGTCTAACAATTCTAGATGAAATATAGTTTTAATATCATAACAACTATTTTATGTGAACCTGGTACTTTGGAATGTACCCCATTTGTAGTTAAAAACCCGGTACTTTGTATCTGTACCCCTTTTTGTATAAAACCCGGTACTTTGGAATGTACCCCATTTATATGAAAACCCGGTACTTTGTATCTGTACCCCTTTTTGTATAAAACCCGGTACTTTGTATATGTACCCCTTTTTGTATAAAACCCGGTACTTTGTATCTGTACCCCTTTTGTAATTAAAAACCCGGTACTTTGTATTTGTACCCCTTTTTGTATAAAAACCCGGTACTTTGGAATGTACCCCATTTATGTGAAAACCCGGTACTTTGGAATGTACCCTATTCGTGTGAAAACCTTTTGTAATGTAAATGATCATAAACTATACCTATTATAGTTTATCAAAATGTTTGAAATGTATATGCAACCTAACTATACTTATTATAGTTTAGTATGTTTATTTGTGGTGTATAAGAACCCTTTCTATGTAAGTCAAATGTATAGTACAATATAGCTATGTTTATCTTGCTTTGTTCTGTACTAACGGTTATGATGGAGGATTCTTATAAATTCAGTAAGTAATTTTGCTATTATATAAATATAGCATTACAAGAAATACATGTAATATATGAAGTCATCAAAGATTTAACACTTTGCTCAACATGTTACAAAGTGTTTTGAAAGTTAGAAGTTGTTAACTAACTCTTAACCTTTCTGCACTGTTTTAGAACAATCATAGAAAAATCATACGAAGTCGAAAACTAGATCCGTAAATTCTGAGAGTTCCTAAATTGTGTCTAGTTTACTCATAATTTTTGGAAGCCTTTAACTTGTATTAAAATGCTCATATTCACAGACTGGTCCGGATTTGTGTTTGAAAAGACAGGCTGTTTTGTAAAAATCACCATAAATTGTAGAAAAATCATGTGGAGATGTGCAAGTAGTCATTTTAAAGCAAAGAAGTGGAACTACTTGCACCTAAAACAATTTTGAAAACTAAAATGTTTAAGTTGTCCAAAACAGTCCGTGAATGGAGTTGAACTTTTATGATGAAGGCTGTTAGAAAAGTTTAGTTATGTTCTTGGTGTTTTAACTTGTATTCCCCCCCCCCCCCCTAAAAACTTGAGAAAACATGAAAATGCAGGGGTATGAACTCACCTTAAGTGATTTCAGTAGATGATTGTTGAAGAATGGAAGTGTTTAACTCAAGAACACTTGGAGATGCCTTGAAGATTTTCGAGAATCTAGCATCATAGTTATGGAGTTTGTGTAAGCAATCAATGATTTGAGTAAAATGAAGTGCAATAATCACAAGGAGGATGAATTATACTTACCAAGAGTGGAAGAACACTTGATGATCAGCCTTGGGATCTCGAATTGGAGAGAAAAGTTTGAGGGAAAAGTTGGAGTTGGATCTTTGGTAAAATGAGAGTAATTGAAAGAAAAATGAGGAGAGAGGTTGAGTGACCAGCCCTAAAAACGTTGGGATGGCTTGTGAGAGGGGTAAAAGTACAAGGAAGTGACAAGGTATGGTGGGGAGGAGTGTGGGTTAGGCATGGAGTGGGTATGGGGTTGCTTGTGTCATAAAATAAGGTAAAGTCAACACTCTACCTTTGTACTTCACCTACTCTCTTTTGGATAAAGTTTTATCCTTAAAACGTGATTATTCATTACTTAAGGGGTCTTATATGTTAAAATAAAGTTTTGGGCGAAAATCCCGTGTTAAAACAATTAAAAACGGGCCTAAAACGCAAAATTAGTCGAAAACCGGGAGAAAAAGCCATTCCAGCGAAACCTCTCGGTCCTAGGTCGAGGTTCGGTCCCTAGGCCGAGGTTCGGTCCCTAGGCCGAGGTTCGGTCCCTAATGCAACTAGGCGCGAAGCGAAGGGGGGGCGAGGAAGCGAGAGGCGAAGGGTCAGTCCGAAGGCTCGGTCCGAAGGGTTAGAAGCGAACTAGACCGAGGGCACCATGATCCGAAATGGACCGAAGGTTCGGGTTCGGGTGTGGCATGCGAGGTTCGGGCCCGAGAGGACCTTCGGGTTCGGTTCTTTGAGTGAGGTGCAGTTCAGCAACCTTTGGCTCAGAAGGGTTCGGGTCCTAAGAGGACTTTCGGGTCCTAAGAGGGGTTTCGGCTCCTTAAGTCCGTTTTTCGCGTAGACTTTCGTTTTTGGGCTGTTTTCGCCAAATTCGAGGGTCAGGATGCCCCGAGTGATAATAGAAAGTTGAGAGGGATTTCGAGAGAGATTTGGGAGAGATTTGACATTCTTGGAGAGATTTCTCATACGAAGAGATATTTGGGAGAGATTTGACATTCTTGGAGAGATTTCTCATACAAAGAGATATTTGGGAGAGATTTCACATACTTAGAGAGATTTAGGGGAGATTTGACATTCTTGGAGAGATTTCTCATACAAAGAGATATTTGGGAGAGATTTCACATACTTAGAAAGATTTAGGAGAGATTTGACATTCCTGGAGAGATTTCTCATACAAAGAGATATTTGGGAGAGATTTCACATACTTAGAGAGATTTGGGAGAGATTTGACATTCTTGGAGAGATTTCTCATACAAAGAGATATTTGGGAGAGATTTCACATACTTAGAGAGATTTGGGAGAGATTTGACATTCTTGGAGAGATTTCTCATACAAAGAGATATTTGGGAGAGATTTCACATACTTAGAGATATTTGGGAGAGATTATCGATAAAAAGAGATAGAGTGAAAACGATTGAGAGCGGTTTCGTGTGTGACGAATGTGAGTGTCCGGCTTCGCAATGCAAGGTCCGTAAACCCCGTTAAGCCTTGTTTAAGGATCTTGCATACTCCCGATGAGTATGCAACATTGTTTTATCGGTTTGGTTCGCCACGTACCACAGTTTTAGGTTAAGGAGATCTAGATTTACGCACTTTTCGATTTATGATCTCTCGTTAGAATAGCGAGTTGTCTAGTAAATACATAACGTAAGCCCTCGTACACAAGGGTTAGTCTAGTTGACCGGTTTGACTTGTTGACTTTAGTTGACTTTGACTTGACCAAAATTTGACGGTTGTCATAGTGTTGGACACGCAAATGGCCGTTGGGAGGCCAGGTTCGATTGACAAGGTTCCGATAGTGTGCGAGTTCCCGGATGTATTTCCCGAGGAATTGTCGGGTGTGCCTCCCGAGAGGCAAGTGGAGTTCCATATCGATTTGGTTCCGGGAGCAGCACCTATCGCCAAGGCACCTTATCGCCTCGTGCCGCCAGAGATGGAGGAGTTATCCTCGCAGCTTCAGGAGCTGCTAGGGAAGGGGTTTATTCGACCGAGTAGCTCACCTTGGGGAGCACCGGTCCTTTTTGTCAAGAAAAAGGATGGTTCACACCGGATGTGCATTGATTACCGGGAGTTGAACAAGTTGACAGTCAAGAACAGTTATCTGTTGCCGAGGATCGATGATCTGTTCGATCAGTTGCAAGGGGCGTCTTGGTTCTCCAAGATAGACTTGAGGTTAGGTTATCATCAGATGAGGGTTCGAGATGAAGATATCCAGAAGACAGCGTTCATAACTCGTTATGGGCATTACGAGTTCGTGGTGATGCCTTTTGGGCTCACCAATGCACCAGCTGCATTCATGGATCTCATGAACAAGGTGTGCAGGCCGATGCTGGATCGGTCAGTGATTGTATTCATTGATGATATTTTGGTGTATTCGAGGTCTAAAGAACAACATGAGGAGCATTTGAGGGAGATCCTTGGAGTTCTGAGATCAGAGAGGCTTTATGCCAAATTCTCCAAGTGTGAGTTATGGTTACGAGAGGTTCCGTTCTTGGGACATCTCGTTAACCAGAATGGGATATTGGTCGATCCGGCCAAGATTGAGGCAGTCATGAGGTGGGAGGTTCCGAGATCGCCCACCGAGATCAGGAGCTTTCTGGGATTGGCCGGCTATTATCGGAGATTTATTAAGGATTTCTCCAAGAACGTCGTGCCACTTACCAAGATAACCCGGAAGGGTGTCGCTTTTTCCTGGGGTCCGGAGTAGCAGACCTCATTTGAGACACTTCGCCAGAAGTTGTGCGAAGCCCCGGTGCTCGCACTCACGGAAGGGATGGAGGATCTTGTGGTGTTCTGTGATGCATTGATATCCGGGTTGGGAGCAGTGCTTATGCAGAGGGGGCATGTGATAGCATATGCATCGAGGCAGCTGAATCCTCATGAGTCGAGGTATCCTACCCACGACCTGGAGCTAGGGGCTGTGGTGTTCGCCCTCAAGATATGTCGTCACTATCTGTGGGGGGTTCGGTGTACCATATACACGGACCATAAGAGTCTGAAGTACTTGATGGATCAGCCCAACCTGAATATGTGCCAGAGGAGATGGTTGGATGTGGTAAAGGATTATGATTGTCAGATCCTGTACCACCCGGGCAAGGCTGATGTTGTAGCCGATGCTTTGAGCCGTAGGGCGGAGAGCGCCCCGATACGAGACGTTTGTATGAGGTTAACAGTGATGACTCCGGTGTTGGAAACCATTCGAGGGCCCCAGGAGGAGGTCGTGAGACCGGAGAACCGCAAAAGGAAGTGGGTGATCGGGCAAGTATCGGAGTTCGTTACCAATAGTCGAGGACTTATGAATTTTCAGGGTCGGATTTGGGTACCGTTTGTGGGCGGAGCACGTACTATCTTGATGGAGGAGGCCCATAGGTCGAGGTTCTCGATCCATCCCGGGGCCACTAAGATGTTTTTGGACCTAAAAATGGATTATTGGTGGCCCTGTATGAAGAGAGATGTTGCATGGTTCGTAGAGAGGTGCTTGACCTGTCGCAAGGTTAAGGCCGAGCACCAGCGTCCACATGGTAAGTTGCAGCCATTGGAGATTCCCGAGTGGAAGTGAGAGCAGGTTACCATGGATTTTATCACCAAATTGCCAAGGACTGCCAGAGGTATCGATGCAATTTGGGTGATTGTGGACAGGTTGACGAAGAGTGCTCATTTTTTTGCTGTCAGTGAGAGCTCTTCTGCTGAGAGGTTGGCAGAGTTGTACGTGAGGGAGGTGGTATCGCGGCATGGAGTTCCGATCTCGATTGTTTTAGATCGAGATGTGCGATTTGTTGGGTTATGTGCATTCTAACACTTCCTAAGTGTACATGCAACCCTAAATACCTTGGATCTATGTTTTCTCTATTATACATGCAAATAAGAACATCCAAGGTATTATCCTAATCTAGCATACAAAAACTATGAATGTAACAAGATAGAATACATACCTCTTGATGTAGCTTGATGTCTTCAAGCTTTAAGAGCTTAGCCCCAATAGTGTGGAAGCCTCAAGTGGAATCACAAATCACCAAGACACCTTGGAATACTTTAGAGAATATGATTACTTGGTTCTCTCTAGTGAAATTGGCTAGCCCTTCTTTAGTGTATCCACACTAGTGCCAATTTCACCAACCAAAGACATCTTTATATAGTATGGAGGATTAGGGTTAAACCCTAATACCCATGACCTTTCATTTCCTAGGATCCATGGGTTAAACACTCCATGGACTATCCATGAAAGCTTAGCCCAACCTAAATGAACTTGGCCCATTCCATATATATAAGAGTCCATATTTAATTAGTTACTTTTGATCACTTAATTAATTATAAATTAATTCTTGATCAATACTAATTAAATAATATGATTCCATATTAATATATTAGAACTTATAATATATTAATATTAATCATAAACATACTATTCTCAAAAGATTATCCATATAAATTGTGTCGGTGAAGTGCAACCCAAATGGACCATGCCGGGTCGGGTCAAGTACATACCAAATATTGTTATGGACTTAGACATTAATCCAACAGTCTCCCACTTGGATAAGTCTAAAACTATTATTGCGTATGACTTCAAACCTAACTGGCAATCGTAGCTCTTAAAGCTGCTGTCGAACTCTGATCTTGTCAACGAACTTGTCCATTAGATAAGGGATCATATATTCCTCCATTCTAGATATCATATGGACTGAGACATGGATTATAATCATTCTCTCTGTCCATTTGTTGTTTCCCGATTTCCGATTTATGACGACTGACTAATTGAACAAATCAAATCAGTCCTGGCCCGGCCGAGCACTTCCATTTGTCATCATCAAATCATCGAGGGGCCCACAGATATCGCTTTTATCCCGAAGGTAAAAGGAATGGTTAAACTTTGACTCATATGGCTTGTTCTACTACTTGTTGAATCATACACAAAGGCACGTTTTATAACACTGAGTTACCTTATGCGTTTTCGTGCAATCAATGTACAACTAACTCATAGTAACAACTCATATCTCTAGGTTTGAAGAATATAAGATATTATCGTCTCATGATCACTCGTGATAAAATCCATGAAGTGATTCCAATGAGCACGGGTTGAATCCAATACTCAGAACTTATGAGCACTCATGATTGTTGTAGCCTTGTCCAACACCTTAGACCTCTACAACCCATCATGACAGTCTTAATTCATATCTACTTCCAACATATGACCGACTGTGGATGGTTTGAATAACTTAGTCATTCCGGAAGAATAACCCAGTTTATTCGGGAAGTCAAAACATGCAAAATGAAACACAATAATAATTGAATCCAATATGGTATCAACCCTTTGAACATAAATAAAACACCTTTTATTTATCACCATATGATTACACATTATTCATTGTATACTGTTTCAGCTATCAACTTTATTCTTGAATTTAAAACAATAGTTGTCCCATGCTCCAAGCATGTACACTATGTTTTCTTAAACACCAGTCATGCCATACACCAAGTATGCATACTATGTTTGTCTATGATCTTTGCTTTGTGAACTAGATCAATTGAACATAACTTCAATGGTTCTTTTTTTCACACTCCCAAATCCTTACTGCAAATGCAAGAATTCCAAATTCATGCCATTTACTGAAATCTATTAGATTCTAAACTTATATGCATTGATCCTCTTGTAACGATTATGCACAAACTCACAAAGACTTGGCAACAATCATTACAGAGAATTCCAAAGGAGATCAGGTCCTTAGAAACATCCTTCTTGCATTAAGTTTCCTAATCTTAGACAGATTGAAGATTCTAACTTTGAAACATTTCCAGATTCCATTTTGACTATCACTTCTGAAAAAGAGTTGCCTCCTTACAGATTGTGTCAATATGGTCCTTCCAGAATTATCACTATACTTCCAACTGTCCTTGAGCAACCAATCTTTGGTAAACCTTAGATTGTCCTCGACAATTGTTTAATCCTTTTAGTCATATCCAGTTCTAAACCTTTTCCCTTCTTAATGCCCCAGGCATTTGGAAAATTTTAGAACGGATGATTATAGCACAAGTAATCGATCCTATATCCGAAGCATATGGGACACGATTCATGATGTCTCACATAAAGACTAAACCAGTCTTTTGCTATAATATTTCCATTTCAATTTGCCAAGTTCTCATAATTCAGATTATGAAAAGGGATGCCGTAATCATAATCGAATTTTAGAACGCAAATAATGGACCCATATACAGAATTTCCTTATGTTGAGCCATTCCAACATGAAATTCATATATATATATATCCTTGACTAAATGATTAAAACCTCACGATCTAAGCTTATAGATTTGAGATCAAGTATAATTTCCTCTCCCTTAATTATAGCAAAACAACTTTTCCCAATTGAAGCCTTTTGTTTTCTATAATTAACATTGCTAACTTGCAATACTTATCATAATTATCATGCTCCCACTAACATGATGATTATTAGCATAACACTTATGCTCCCACTAGCTTTGACATGTACTCAGAAATCAGCTGGACTTCTAGAAATCAATACTTCATTGAATTTCTTACCAAAGTTCAGATTTCTGATACTAGATTGTTTTGATAAAACTTTATCAAAAATCATACACCTTCCCTTAGATAGCACACTTGTGTGTCTAAACAGTTATGAAGAGGTATGCCGTAATCATAATGGTTAGACCTTTTTGCCACTTCTCACAAGTCCATATTAGTGTGCCGGTTAACCACACGCGCTCCACTAACGACTTTGAGAATGAAAATATCACAATTGCTATCTAGATAAAATCTACTTAGTGAAAGTGTTTCCTCACCATCATTTTCATGAATCGGAGAGAAACCTTATGACACTTTGATTCAATGGTATATGTGTTCTTATCCATGTGAATTTTCAAAACCATAGTCACAAGACAAGGATAATGACAAATCCAAACTCATATGGACTGAACTCAATCTTAATTTCTTGCCACCTGGCAGCTCAAGGGCCTGCCATTGCTTCCAAGTTGTTGTGCAACAAATTGAGAACTCTAAGAACTCATATGCAAGGCCAACTTTAACTGGAATGGGCACAGAATATGTCAACACGATAGGTTATAAACCTCAAGTCGTGTGCTAGTGTAGAACTTCAGGTTCTATTCTTGATTAGTTCTTGAGACTTTCAAGACCTTTAAGACTCCCACTGTCCTCTTGACATATAAGACTTTCTTGTCTGATATTCAAGAGATAGTGTGGGTTCTAATCAAGACAAACACTTCACACATTTGGCCTAAGTTGATCTTTGTTTTATCCAAAACATCACAACTTACCAATTTCAAATGTACAAGAGTAGAAAACTTTTACTCTTACATTTGACAAGTGTTTTAAACCTTCTTTAAGACATGTCACTCAAATGACAATCTTGGAGTATGACTCTAAGACTTGTATTGGAACGAAGTATGACTCATCTTCTTGATTTAACCATTTCAACAATTCAAGATCCCTCTTCTTAGTCATAAGAATGCACTAAGACTTCCTTAGAGAACTAATTATGCTATGGTTTCTTAATCGTTAAGATGATCACAAAACTGATACTAAAGTACTCTCCCATCTTTTCAGATTTGAGAAACTTTTATCCTTCTGCCTAATTTGATTCTTCTTATTCGCTCCGCCTTACATTGGAACCTTTTTTCCAATGTCTCAGAGTTACACTTAAGCATGTAAGTATAATCATATTTACTGAGCTTTAGTAAACTATGACGAATAGTCTTATCGATCTTATGTGGTGGACTTAATCAGTGCACAAGAATGTGTACTCGATCCCTTAGTCCTTCACTTGACTCACACATCCATGTGAACAAGTAATTAGCCTTAATTTTCCAAAACTTGAAAGTTCTCATTCATCATGCTATACAACTTGCATGATTCCAAGTCCCGGTCCAATTGAAACTTAGGTGATGAGAATCTTTCCTTATTTGGTAAATTTAGACATTACCACAAATGAAAGAATCAATTTCATATTTCCACTCTTGCTATTTATGGAATCATATAAGCAACAATTTTTTCCTCAAATGCCATTGTAAGGATATTTTAAAATAAATAAAATCAAAAAAAAATTCTTTTATTTTAAAACTTTGCGGAAAAACTTATCCTTACAATCCATATGAAAACTTGTTGTTATCTATTCCTAAGCAATATCTCATAACTCCTAAGAAGTTGCTCAAGAATCCGATCTTCAAACTATGCGATAGAAATCCATCTAAGCCATCAGATTCAGCATATTCTTTCTTTAAGTTTCTTCACTTTTCTTTGATTCTTAAAACATCACCATGTGACCCAGTCACATCATGTATCAGTAATCTCAGAATAGAAACTTAACAGAGTTAGATAGTGGTCTTTACCTGAAGTAGAGTCAAACTTATTGACTTTAACATCCTTAGGTAAATTTGGCAGCTTCGCAACCAATGCCCCTTCCCTTGGCAATATAAACATATGGACCCTTTGATAATGGTACACGAGACTATCACAAACTTAGCTTTTCTCTTTACCATTTGGTCAACCGAGTTGACTATGGCCGATCCCTTTCCATTGGGAAGAGAATGCTTTACTGGATATCCAATGTCATCATTGTCAATGTCCATAAAGTTTTAGGAAGTTGATCTTAGCAAATAGATAAGATCGTTAAGGGTCTTGTCATAGTCTGTTTCATAGGTGTCCCAAAGGAACTCACTATGTGACTTAGAAAGTGATTAAACCACCAACTTTCTCAAGACTTTGACACCCAACTCTCCCGGCTTGTCAATATGTGACTACATCTCCAAGATGTGCTCACACCTAGACCTTGCCTTGCCAATAGGGCTTGAGTGACCTTAAACTTTTCAAGAACTTGTGGGTTGGGGAGAATAATTGGAGGAGGTGAAAGAAGTATGATTTCCAAAGGACATCATCTTCATTTAGGAAACCTTGTTTCACTAGATTTGGGAAGATCATAGGTGTCTATTACAGACATCTTTTGGGAGATATTCAAGATAGTTGATTTAAAGTCCTTAATATGACACCCAATATGAAATATTAAGGCTAGGACCCAACAAACTATTTTATAACTTAGAAGAGGTATGCCGTAATCCAAGCTATAAAATATTTGAAGGTAGGTGAATGACGATTCACCAATTTCCACCAAGATAAACGAAATGTATTATTAGGTTTTAATTGGTTTTGAAACTCCTAGATCTTTGAGATTCATTGAACTTTTCAAAGGCATGTTTCAATCTCGAGTGTGCCCTTCAGGTTTTGTGACTGGGATGCCGAGGATCACAAAACAAGGTGTGAAGTAACCATGCAAATCACTTGGTACCCTTAATAAATTACCCCTCAATCGATGTGCCGGTTAACCACACACGCTCCATCGATACTATGATAAATATTAAGTCACCCTTTACCTACCTTGTTAAGTCCAAGTTAGTGTGCCGGTTAACCACACACGCTCCACTAACGACTTAGACAAAGTGTAAAGTGTAATTTCATGGGTTAGCACCTTATTCACATTTTTCCTAAGTAACTAAGATTGGGTATTATTAAGAGTTTAGTTACTTAGTATTATCATTAATACTTTTAATGAAGGAGAATTATAGTCTTGTCAAACCCGTTCGGCTAACGACCCTCCACCGGTCAAGCAAGCGGTGAGTGAGAGTGGACACCCATTAAGTTGTCATTTTATAGGCAACAACCTTATACCCACCTTATAGACCGGCTTCGTGAATGAGGCGTACTAGCGGTAAGACTGACTTTACTCTTATACATATATATATATTATTAACTTATAATATTATAAAGTATAAGGGTTGAATTTTAACTCTTAAAATTCTAAGGGCTAACTTGGAATTAAAGTATTCATAAGAGAAAACTTTTCAAATTCCAAAACTTGAGGGCAAGTTTTGAAACTATTCAAAACTAATTAATTCCATAACTTATGTGTTTAAAGTAGTTTTAATTAAAAAACTCTTCAAGTTCCATAACTTGAGGACAAGTTATGGAAGACTTTAAACTAATAAAAGAATTAACTTTTCTTTATTTTATAACTTATGGAATTAATTAAGGTTACACCTTTTTTTTATTTTATTTTATTTTATTAAATGAAGAGACTCTTGGTCCTCCATAACTTGAGGACAAGTTATGAAGTCATAAAACCATTTAATTAGAACTAGACTCTTCATTTTTGTAACCTTTGCCAATTTTTATGAGTTTTATGATTCTTAAATGTGACTTTTCATATAACTTGAGGACAAGTTACAAAAACACATTTTAGAATCAATTCTTAGATTAATTTGGATTAAAACCAACTATCACATAATATATTCATTAATCTAAATTCACTCATAAAACAAGGTAACACAAAAAACTTTTGGTGATCCATAACTTATTCTTAAGTTATGGAATCCTTTAAAACATTAACACCAAATTTTGTAACTCCAAAAAAAAACTTTGAATCAATTTTTTTTTTTTAAAACCTTTTCATATCCATAACTTATGGAGGTTTCAAAAAATAAAACTCTTTAGATCAAACTTTTAAAACTAATAAAATAATCATATTATTTTATCTTTTATTAAATTTGACCTAATTCAACTCATAAAGCAAATTATTCAAATTTTACAAATAATTAGTTTTTCACAAGAACAAGTAATTATCTTAAAATTTGACAAACTTCATGTTTTTTTTTCAACTTTGAAAATAAAATATTTGCATCAATATAACAGAAAACAACCCGTGGCTCTGATACCACTGTTGGGTTTTGAGCATTCTAACACTTCCTAAGTGTACATGCAACCCTAAATACCTTGGATTTATGTTTTCTCTATTATACATGCAAATAAGAACATCCAAGGTATTATCCTAATCTAGCATACAAAAACTATGAATGTAACAAGATAGAATACATACCTCTTGATGTAGCTTGATGTCTTCAAGCTTTAAGAGCTTAGCCCCAATAGTGTGGAAGCCTCAAGTGGAATCACAAATCACCAAGACACCTTGGAATACTTTAGAGAATATGATTACTTGGTTCTCTCTAGTGAAATTGGCTAGCCCTTCTTTAGTGTATCCACACTAGTGCCAATTTCACCAACCAAAGACATCTTTATATAGTATGGAGGATTAGGGTTAAACCCTAATACCCATGACCTTTCATTTCCTAGGATCCATGGGTTAAACACTCCATGGACTATCCATGAAAGCTTAGCCCAACCTAAATGAACTTGGCCCATTCCATATATATAAGAGTCCATATTTAATTAGTTCCTTTAGATCACTTAATTAATTATAAATTAATTCTTGATCAATACTAATTAAATAATATGATTCCATATTAATATATTAGAACTTATAATATATTAATATTAATCATAAACATACTATTCTCAAAAGATTATCCATATAAATTGTGTCGGTGAAGTGCAACCCAAATGGACCATGCCGGGTCGGGTCAAGTACATACCAAATATTGTTATGGACTTAGACATTAATCCAACACGATTTACTTCCAAATTTTGGAAGAAGTTTCACGAAGAGTTGGGTACGAGGCTGCATTTCAGTACCACATACCACCCACAGACGGACGGACAGAGTGAGCGGACGATTCAGACGCTCGAGGATATTCTTTGGGCATGTGTATTGGATTTCGGAGGGAGTTGGGACACGTATTTGCCATTGGCTGATATTTCCTATAACAACATCCATCACTCGAGCATTGGTATGCCACCCTTTGAGCTGTTGTATGGGAGGAGGTGTCGGACCCCCATTTGTTAGGGTGAAGTGGGGAAACGTGTGATGGGTAGTACGGAGATAGTGCTCCGGACGACCGAGCAGATACAGCAGGCCAGACAGAGGTTGTTGACCGCTCAGATTCTCCAGAAAAGTTATGCAGACAGGCGACGATCCGAGCTCGAGTTTCAAATTGGGGATTTTGTACTCCTGAAGGTGTCTCCTTGGAAAGGAGTGATTAGGTTTAGGAAAAGGGGCAAGCTAGGGCCTCGGTATATTGGGCCGTTTAGAGTGATTGCGAGGGTAGGCAGAGTAGCATATCGATTGGAGCTACCTGCGGAGTTGAGCCAGATTCATAATACCTTCCACGTGTCTCAGTTGAGGAAATGTATAGCCGATGAGTCGGCGGTAGTGCAACTGGAGGATATTCAGGTGGATGCGGGCCTGAATTATGCCGAGAGACCAATTGCAATTCGGGATCGGAAGATCAAGGTTCTGAGGAACAAGGAGGTGCCATTGGTGCAGGTTCAGTGGCAGCATCGGAAGGGGTCCGAGCTGACGTGGGAGTCAGAGTCAGAGATGCGGGAGCAACATCCGGAGTTGTTTTCGGTATAAGACTTCAAGGGAGAAGTCTGGTTCTAGTGGGGGAGAATTGTAACATCCCGAAATTTAGGTTCAACCATTTAACCCTTCTTCTTTTCCAAGTTGTCATATTAAGTCCCTTTGTGATAAGTGTTAAGCTTGTGAGTAGCGCGTTTATTTTGTACGCGGATTCATCCGGGTACGCTGGGCGTACCTAAGGTTATGTCGGGCGTAACCGGCCCAGTTTCAAAACCCTAATATGACTTAAGGGCTATAAAAGGAATGAGATGGTCTTGTCCCTCAGCCACCATCTTTCAGAAAGAAACCCTAAGAGAGTATTTCCTTCGTTTTTAGCTTGGGTGTGAGTGTTCTAAGCTTCAAAGTGCCATTTCAAGGTGGTGGAAGAGAAGAGGAGGCCATTGTGGAAGCTAGAAGTTGGTGGACAAGTGTAGATCTGAGGACTACAAAGGTTGGAGCTTCTCCCTGAGGCAAAAAGTTCAGATCTTGCCTTGTTGTTTGTGTGGTGTGCTTCTTGGACCAATTTCTAGGGTTTTTGGTCCTAAAATGGAGACTTTATGAGCAAATAGTATCCATTGGCCTAGATCTATCATATTCCAGGACTATATGAGTTGTATGTTCATAAAAATGCAATCTTGGACGTGAATGTTGAGCCATGCATGAGATCTAGACTTTTGGAGGAGAAAGGAAAGGTGTTAGAAGGTGTGGGGAACCTTTATAGCCATGCAAAGGCTTAAAGGTTTCGACTTTATGAATTAAGAGGTATTAGAATGGCCAGATCTGGAATGTGGGGTTATGTCTTAATTGTTTAAGGCATTAAAATGAGGAAATAAGAAACTGGGATTTACGCTAGGCGTAATCCCAGTACGCGCCGCGTAGAGGGCTGCGTTCCCCATTTCTGGAGTGCAAGGGTACGCCCCGCGTACAGGAGCGGGTACGCCCCGCGTACTGCTTGCTGTTGACTTTTGTTGACTTTTAGGGTTTTGGTCAACATGTGGACTTTTGAGTCAGGGAGGGGTAAAATGGACTTTTACCCTTCTGTGGGATTGTAGAAAAGGGTGTAGCATAGCCTTGAGAGCCGTTAATGATTTGGAATGATTATTTGTTGTGATTAGGCGAGGCTAGGTCGTCGTTTCGAGATTCATAGATATCGAGCACGTGAGATTCTAGACATCATACGAGGTGAGTCTTCTCATTCTACTGTACCTAGAAGGGTACCTATGTGTGACCAGAAGGTCTGGTATGCTATGAGATATATGCATTGTATGCTATGAGTTGCTTGTTTCGTATGCGCTATGTATGTGATATGTATGATATGCTTGATATGGGCCGGAAGGCATTATGATATGGGCCAGAAGGCATTATGATATGGACCAGAAGGTCGGGGAGTTATGGACCGGAAGGTCGACACGGGTAGGACCGGAAGGTTTACCGGGTTGGGACGGAAGTCCCCTGAGACACATGGACCAAATGGTCGTGTGGAGTATGGCCTGGAAAGGCGTATGTGTGTAAGTGGTATATTGGGGAACTCACTAAGCTTCTTGCTTATAGTGTTTATGTGTAATGTGTTTCAGGTACTAGTGAGGATCGTGGGAAGGCGCCGGCATGACTCGTACACACACAGGCGGATTTGGATATGATTGATCTTGGGATTGATATGTTTTGTATTATGACTATGTTACATTGGATTTTATGGTTTGTCTTGAATGAAATTATGTTTTAAAGAAATGAAAAATTATTTGAAAATTTACGTTGTTACACTTGAGTTATAAGACTATATTATTCTAGAAATGGGATTTTGATTTGGATTTAGTATTTGGATATTGGAACATTGTAACAATAACTATTATATAATGTTATGATATATTGGGATATGATCATAACATCATTACTTGATTTTTCTATATTAACATGTTTAATCCATGAATAATCTTATTATTCAAAAAGTTCATGGTCGGTTATAATTATGGGAGCAATTATAAAGGAAGACTAATATGAATTGGATTGGTTGAGGCAATGGTTGTAACCAAGTTTCATAGGTACTTGTCAGAGAACTAATATTGAACTGACCCACATCAAGATCATCTCATGGATCAATATCGTGAATGATACTTGAGAAAAAGGTACTATTTTTGTATCCTTAACACCTATGATACATAGTGGGACTTAAGTATAGGGAGTATTGTGCTTAGATATGGTCAAACGTTGGTCCTTAACCAGGCAGTTATAAAATCCATTTTTAGGTATGGTATGAACTATTCAAGAAGCTTATGTAGTCAATATGGGATTTTTTCCTCTTATCTGTTGAGAGTTAGACATCTAAAGCGCCTTACCAAAAGTTGAACACCATATGAAATTGATTGCAATTCGTATCTCATGTTCAACATGATGTCTGTGACAAAAGGATAACTGATAAACTTACCTTATACACCAATTGTAGCTTGGAGATTTTTGGGAATTGGGCGTTGACAGAATGGCACAAATTTGTACGTTGATGGGGGTAGTGAAATGTTCCCAGACGTTCACTACTATCTATATCAGTCTAATATGAATCTTGCACAAGTGGGAGATTGAAAGATTTAATATGTTGAAGAATCATATTAAAGTGATATTGCTAATTAACATATGATATTAAAGAGTCACACTAACAACAACTTGATATAATTGATTATTTATTAGAAATTGATTTTAATAAATATTCAATAAACTCTTATAATTAATTAAAAATGATTTATTTCTAGGAAATAATAGTTTTCATTAGCAAGTAACATTACATATAATTCATATGATATGAATTAATATGTCATGCACAACTTCTTGGACTAGATAAATCTTTTTTGTATTTTACCTAAAAGTTAGAGTTTATATTTTATAAACTTGTTTTATAAAATTTGAAACTTTATTTCTTTCTTTTTATTCAATTTTCGAAAATGCTAGAATAAAGAGAGAGCAAGGGCTTTACTAGTTGTTTAATCAAAAGGAATGGCTTCTTGAATTGTTTATTCGAAAGCCTTAAGCCTATGTATGCATGCATTAAGACTGATGGTCATTGTTGTCTAAAGTAAAAGTAACTATTGGATAATAAATTCACTTTACGCATTAAGAGAGATGAGGCTTTCATTCTAGTCTCCAACACTTAATGAAAACCGTAACATGCTCTCTAGCATAGGTTTTTCTCTATTTTCCTCTCAAGTATTGAAGATTACTTGTTTATCTTATGCTCTCTTGAAGTTCATATTGGTTATGAAATTCAAGCTTAATTGATTAAGAGTTTTATACAAAATAAATAACATTATACATTAAGTTTAAAACTTGTTGGTGTCTCCAAAGTTTATCATTATTCATCAACTTCCAAGCATACCAAGAGGATACAAAGAACTACAAAAGTTGTATTTTTTTCTCCATCTTCTTCTTTGGTGCTTCTTTTCGTTCCAAACTTTGCAAGATGATCCTTGGTGGGTTTAACTTGTTTATGCTATTCAAGAATGATCAAGTCTTCCATTGCTAAATCTCTTGTTTTTTAAACTAGTTTTTGAATAAAAACCCAACAGAAATTCCTCCAGAATCTCATATGGACCTTGTGCTTTTAGTAGTACGGGCCCATACTATCTTCCACACCAATCTGTAGTCGATTCAGAATTCATCCCGAGGTCCTAAGTCACTGCACTAGACCACTCCTAGGGGTGCTAAAATCCATTTCTCCTACAATCAACAACCAACTTCCTAGGCACTCTTCCTAGGATTATCCTTGCTCCCGTACCACTGGTTACTTTTATGCATGCTTGTTGTACATAATACGGGGTCAGATAGACAGTCGAATAATCAACTCTACCCTAAGTTCACAACCAAACAAGGAACAGGAAGTAAGGTTAAGTCGATCATTCTAAGGCTATTTAATCCCGACCATATAAAACTCATCAACATACACGCAACAATTACACAATCAAGTAACATATACCAAACCATCCCTCTATCATAAGGCATCACCAAAACTAGAAACTTCTATCCAACAGTTCCTATGAGAAACCTAGATTATCCACTAGCATGCTTTCTAACAGTTCACATATCAACAAGAATCAAGAATCTAGCACATATAGCAAGTATGGTTATTCTGGGGGACCACTCTCCTCTTCGGCTCTGGCCGACTGTACACACCCAATCTTCCTGAAAAACCAAAGTTAAGTCAAGGTCAACGTTCCCGATTCCAAGCCAACAATAAAACAAGAACATGACAAGAGACCGCCATGTCCTTAACCCAACCCTTTTATTATAACTTTTTTTCAAAAACTCTCGGATCATAGTTTGAGACCGGATTCACACAAGTGTTCCTCCAATTCGCTCAAACCAAGGCTCTAATACCAACTTGTAACGTCCCATTTTCACAACCAAAAATTTTCAATTTTAGTAAGGTAAAACTCCCTAATGTGTAAATCCATTATTAAGAAAAGCGTTTATTCCAAAATATAATTATTGATAATCAAAGTAATATTAAAGCGCGAGATCTTCATTGTTGTTGATGAATGTGTATAGTCACACATTCGCCTTTTCATGATAATCGATGATACCTCAAACAATAAACAACTCAGTAAACACAAAGATTAGTGAGTTTCCCCCAAAATACACCATATGATAAACATACAAGCATGAATAACAACCCACAACCTCCTGGTTGGAATGCCCAGGCCCAATCAGCCATCGGACAGGAATGTCAACATGAAACAGGTCCAATTAGCCATCGAGCTAGAATATCCAGGGTTTGTTGGCCTACTGCCTCAACCCAAGTGCTCCTCTCGAGCCTCCGTGCCTTTAGCTTACAGCCGGCCTGCACCGGGTATTTTGGCCTACAACACAAAGCAGGACCGCCTCAACCCACTACCACCATATGTCGACATATAAACAATAAATGATCAAGTAGGCACATAATACAGGCAAACATCAATCATACAACTCACTACCGCCTACTAGTCCTCTCACAACATACTTTTCCGCTACCAGCTAACCTCCATGAAATGCGTAACCATAAGTAACCAGAGGTGAGATAGCCACCCGAACAGATGATCCTACTCTAGAGCCACAACCAAACAAGGAGCAAATAAGAAAGCCTATATCCATAATTCTTAGGATATTCTACATGACCACATATAGTTACTATGGCATTCCACTAGATGATAACCTGCAAGTATATGTAGACATACAGATCTACATATCACTACCGCATAGCAACATCCTATATACTAGGATACAGATCTAACATATCACTACAACATAATAACATCCTATATACCAGGATACAGATATAACAGATAACTACAACATAAAAACATCCTATATACCAACAATATAAGGGGTGCATAACCGTATATACTTAGAGGTGATATAGACACCCGAACATGTGATCCTACTCTAGAGCCACAACCAAACAAGGACCAGGCAAGAAAGACTAGATCAAGAATCACCAGTCTATCCTACATGACTATATATAGTCCCTAAGGAATCCCTCTACTAACTGATAACCAAAACTAGTGGGCCGGCATTGGTTTCTTCAACCCACAGTACAATGAGGCGAAACTCACATAAATTGAAGAACTACGTTACAATCCCTTTTTAGCATTGCTGGCTCTCATGGATCCACTGACACTAGAACCATATGAAATTTTAATCACCATTCAAAACCCTCAAGTTTGACCTAAAGTCGAACTTGGTCAAAAAGTCAATAGTCAATAGAGTCAATAAAAGTCAAAGCCTAAGGTTGGTTAAGTATGCCCTGCGTACTCAACTTACGCCCAACGTACTTGGGTTGGCTTAGTACTCCCAGTGTACGAAACTTACGCCCAACATACGCGAGCTAGTTCCAACCTTTCCATTAAGCACCTTATCCCTTAAGACTTTTTTCTCAAGAGCTCAGATCTGAGTCTAAATGATGCTCTAAATCATAATGTTTCAAACTTGATGATGTTGCATGGCTAGAAAGGATCCAAATCCAAAACCCTAACTTATCGTAATATTTTACGCTTCATAACACGTGCATGAATAAAATAACAAGGCCAAGATCATATTTTTATGACTTAATACCCTCTTATACACCTGGAAATGCACATCACAAGATCAAGAAAACCCCATACTCAAATAGACCAATTCATGGGACAAAAACGACATAACTTTGACCATTAAACTAGATTTATCAATAGGTGAATAAAAGTAAAACTTTATACCTTCTAGAGATGAATGAGGGAGGAGAATTTCTAGATCTAAGGTTGCTTCAAGCTTCTAAGCACAATCATCGCTTTCTTCTTTCAAAGGCATTCAAAAACACCTTCTTTTTCTCACAAGTCTCAAACTAGGTTTCGGTTATCAAGGGAGGATGTTGAAGGGGGGAGTCTAAAAACGGAAAGGGTTTGGGGGAGTTAAAGAGCTTAAATATGGCTCAAAACCCTCAAATTAGGTTTTGACACCTTATTGCGTGTGCCCGACATACTAGGTTAAACATTCGCGATCATTTTATTCTAGTACGCCCGACGTACTCCAGGTACGCCTAACATACTAGACTACCCTATTTTTTCCTAAATTCCGAAGACCATAACTTATTCGTTTCAACTCCTTTTTCGATGATCTTTATATCCAAAGAAAGGTATTGAGGAGCTCTTAAATCATATCTAATTACTTTTAACTTAAAACACATCGAACTAAAATCCTTAATTCAAATAAAAGGCCTGAAGCATTACTCTTACCATTATGCCCTTGGGCTCCAAAGCACAAACCGAACTCTTGGATCACATAATCTACATTACCCACTTCCAAATGGGTCTAAACCTCTATTTAACTAACACCCGAAGTCCTATGATACTTGATCTTTGGCTCACGACCCCGAATTATAAAACAACCCGGAACAAGGTATTATAATATACAAAACTATACTAGTATATACCTTCAATCAAGGGATTGTATATAGTCTGTAATAAGAACCGATTCTTATCACCAAGATATCGCATCTGCTATCTATTCTAAACATAATCGTATAATTACCTCATATGCAAAGATCACATAAGATCACTATCTAGACGCTGACATTGATAAGGTCTTAAGGCATTGATGTTGGTGTTGATATTGGCGCTAGCGGTTAGAATGTAAAGAGTTTGACTCGTCTGATCAGAAGGTGTGACCTTACAATAATGAACCCTAAAATTGTCTTAGAGGGGTTTAAATAGGAAGGAAACCCTAATAGATCATGGGCTTGGGATGCAGTTGGTCTTACGTTGTGACACCTTGTGTCTCACGTCGTGAGGATGGTCTGAAACGCGTTTCTTGTATTTTGCTTGTCACGTCGTGACCTCCTAATGGTCACGTTGTGGCACTCAATTTTCTTTAGAAAAATCAACCTTTTGACTCCTTGAAGCCCTAAGTCGATCCATCCTAGAAAACAGATGATACATGATATCGAATAGGTTTCTTTATAAAAGATTAACAATGTTTTCATTAATCATATTGAATAAGATTTTGAAGTTATATTGTAAGTTTGTAAATTACACATTAGATTAATAATCTTTAAAAAAACAAGGGAAATTGAGTAATCTAACCCTTACAAACGACCATTTTAATAAAAATAACCATCATTTTTTTTGGGAAACTGACCACATGCTCCGAAATATCATATTCCGGAGCACGTACTATTGTGTTCGGACTTGTGGTTCGGAATACGATATTTTGGAGTATTTATGATCTTGTTCCTAAGTGGGTGCTGGTTGGTGGGATTTTGGTCTGGAATCTGACACCGTGTACGTTCTGGACTGAAAAAATGTATTCCAGACAACAGTCCACAACAGCCGTACATTTCAGAGTGTTATTCTGGAGAGCTAGAATTGGGGTTTTTGTATTTTTTTTTCGAAATATGCAATACATTTGTGTGTTAAATTTATTTGTGTCTTCGATACTTTCCATAAATGTTCCGGAATGAGTACGTATACATGATTTTTTTCGAGTTCCAGTTTTAAGTGGAGGGCAATGGCAGCGTATCAACGGATGTATGCAATATCTTGCTCCGGATTGCACACGCTTTGGTGTAGATATAAGCAATGATATCAACACCGTTGGGTTAGTTATGCTGGTTGCTTCCAAGTTCAAGTTACACACTAATAAAATTCATCTATCTTTTCAACATGTTGGATCAAATATAGTTATGCATATTCTTGACGATAGTGATGTTAGATATTTTCTTAGTTTTGTTAATACTATGTCTCTCAACACAATAATTTTTTTTGTTGTTAATAATGTTATAGAAAATGGTAATAATCGATTTCCTTGGGAAAATCGTTTTGGAAATGGTTCTTCCGGTGCTACAAGTAACCAAATTTGTAATTTATTACCCATGACAACCAACCATGTTCCTTCTTACAATGACCCTATACATGGGGGTGATTATAGGTCTAAAGGTAAGGTTGTTGTTCATGCTGGCCTTACTGTTGATGTTGATGAATTTGCGAATGATGAGGCAAAACTAATGATTTTGGTTGATAATGTTAATATAATTCCACAAGGAGAGCCAGTTAAACATTTCCAGAGTTACACGGAATTTGATGGGGACGATCATGAAGATGGAGAGGAGGAAACTGGTCCCTTATAACCCTGAAAAACATAACAGGAAAAGTTTCCATTTTATTTTTCCGACTCTTAAGAAACACAACCCACCCATTGGGGTATACCTAAACCTTTACCGTTGGCCGAATTAGCTCAACAAAATCGTAAAGGGGCCGCATCGCACAACTATACTTCCCATGTGAAGCTATACAAACTCTTTAAAAACAAAGAAGCACTTAAGCTTGATTTAGGATTGAAAATTGTTAGTGAAGGTTTCCAATATAAAGTGATACATTTCAAGTGGTTAAACTATCGGAGAAACACACTTTCTTAAACACACAGCTACGTCCCTATCATCGACAAGCCAACAAAAAGGTATTGGGTCACTTCTGGAAGGGCATATTAGCTGATAGTATGGGTAATATGTTGCGGGGGAAATAGATACAACAAACTTTAATTGACCGTCTTTGTGTACATATTTCATACCGGCAAGCATGGAATGCTAAAATGTATGCTCTAAATCTATTGAGAGGGACCCCTAAAGAAAGCTTTCAAAGTCTACCTTTATATTGTTACAACTTGGAGAAGAAGAATGCAGGGACGGTTACACATATAAATATGAGTGATGACAACAAATTTGAATGCTTTTTCATAGCTATCGGATGCGCGATAATATTTTTCTTATATAAAGAATTCTTTATATTTAATGTCCATACACATGCGTTCACTTTAATTAGATTATTATTTACTTTTTAGGTTCGAGTGTTTCAAAGATGTTTGTGTCCTATTATTATCATTGACGGCACATACCTTAAAGGGAAATACTTGGACACCATATTCCTAGCAGTAAGCATGGATGGTAATAACCAAACCCCCCTATTGCATTTGGTGTTGGGAAAACTAAAAGTGGAGAGTCATGTATTTGGTTTTTATCAAGACTCAGAGAATATATTAGGGAGATGCCATCTTTGGCTATCATATCAGATAGAGCCAATTCAATTGATATGGCAATTCAGGTCGTGTTCCCAAATGCATATCACAGACTATGTTGTCGCCATTTATTGATGAATATGAGAGAAAAGATCGGCAAGAAAGAGGGAACATAGATTTTGTTTTGGGAGGCTACAAAGGCTTATCGAGAGTCTGATTTCAAAGAAAGCTTGGGTAGGCTACGTCATGCACTAAACGATGATTTTCAGACATGGCTAGACATAATTGGTAATGAGAGATAGGCAAGGTCGTGTTTCCCTATGGTTCGATACAATATTATGACATCAAACAATGTTGAGTTCGCCATTACATTATCAAGAGATGCACAAACTAGCAATAACAATGTTGATTGATTTCCTTCGATCAACTATGCAACAATGGTGGTGTCAGTGACGTAATGTTGGAGGTAAGTGTTTCCCTGTATTGTAATACTTCCATGATAATTGTAGAGTAATTTACTGTGCATGACAACATATACATAAATGTTTGTTACAACTAAACGCAAAAAGATGTTACTGAGTATACTAAGAAGGTCATCGAATGGAAGATCAACAAATCCTCTGCTTTTTGGGTATATCAGATTGATCAAGGCAGATATGAGGTAATTAAACAAATGAAAAATGGCATAGTAAACTTGGAAAGTCATTACTGCACGCGTGGGAAATGGTAATTTTCGGGTGTACCTTATACTCATGCTATGGCAGTATTTAAGGAACTGAGATATCAAAACTGTAGTGAATGGGTGTCATCGTACTTCACAATGGAAATATGTCGATCAACATATGTAGAGGTTGTGTTTCATGTGCTAGTTTTAGCCAGTACAAAGAACTGTATGAAGTCATGGTTGTTTTGCCACCATTGATGGACAAACGACAAATCGTACAACTTAAAAACCATAACCGTATCCCATCCCAATGTGAAGGTCTGATTCAGAAAAAATGTAGCCGTTGTCAAATGATTGGTCACACAAGTAGAAACTGCGACACTTCGTTTCCCGCAGAGTCAACAAAAAGTGAATCTTCAAGTAGGACCAAGTCAAGTGGCAAAAGTACCGTTAAGTCTAAGAGTTGGCATACTAGTCAAAAAAGTAGCCAACAGTATGATATTGTTGATTTAAAAAAACCTCAATGATGTTTGTACGATATCATAACATTCTATAAAATGTTGTTCGGAAGGATAAACTTGTTTTTGCTACATCTTCAAAATGAAATTGTTTTAAAACATTGACAAAGAAAACCATAACTCAAACATTAACGTAATATGCAGCATCAATCCACTGGACACTTTCAATCTATCATAGGGTCACCCATCCTGGTACTACTCCCGCCCGAGCACGCTTAACTGCAGAGTTCTTATGGGATCTGCTGCCCTCACGGCTTTAAAACGCGTTGTGACAAGGAAGGTATCCACACCCCTTATATGGAGATGTTTCGTTCTCCTTCTAAGCCGATGTGGGATCAGATCTAACCCTTTTTAAAAGTGGGTTAGATCTGATCCCACATCGGCTGGGAAGGAGAACTAAGCATTCCTTATAAGGGGTGTGGATACCTTCCTTGTCACAACGCGTTTTAAAGCCATGAGGGCAGCAGATCCTATAAGAACTCTGCAGTTAAGCGTGCTCGGGCGGGAGTAGTACCAGGATGGGTGACCCCCTGGGAAGTCCTCGTGCCGAGTGGCCCAAAGCGGACAATATTGTGATACGTGCCAGAGGGGGATGTTACAAATGGTATCAGAGCCAGGGCACGGGTCGATGTGTTCGACGGGGACGTCGAACCCTATAATGGGGGGTGAAAGTGGGTTAGATCTGATCCCACATCGGCTTGGAAGGAGAACGAAACATCTCCATATAAGGGGTGTGGATACCTTCCTTGTCACAACGTGTTTTAAAGCCGTGAGGGCAGCAGATCCCATAAGAACTCTGCAGTTAAGCGTGCTCGGGCGGGAGTAGTACCAGGATGGGTGACCCCCTGGGAAGTCCTCGTGCCGAGTGGCCCAAAGCGGACAATATTGTGATACGTGCCAGAGGGGGATGTTACACAATATATAAAGGTTAATATTAAGTTATTTTTGTCATAGAAGCTTATAAACTATAAGGTAGACTAAACTACATACATTAGTAACATCGAGAATACATTAACAATTAGGTGTCTGCAAACGCCTCATCCTAGGGTATGCAACTGCCCGAGGGATAGCACCCGGTATAGGGGAACTAGCTATACTACTATTGGGAAATGTCTCCATGATCAAAATCTACAAAATTAAGATGTCAAACAACTTACCAACTTAACAAAGCTGCAATACTTATTGTTTAAAAACTCTTATTAAACATAGTGTACATACTTTAAATGCATAAACAAAATCCTTGTAGAGTATATGTGTGTCTATTGTTGACTCTTGGTGCATTTGGGTTCAAATGGTCCTCAGTCTTATCAAACATAGAATGCACTATTTGTAAGTGAAATCCCCAATCTGCCCCATGGGTACCTATGTCAAAAAATCACAGTTAATAAGTATATGTATCATTTTGATATAATATGGGTAAAAAACTGTATACCTGTTAAACTCCTGTAAATTAGAGACAAGTGTCATACATTCATTAGTAACTAGCTGTCGAGGGCATTTCCCCAAAAATCCTTGCTCTAGCATATACAACAGGGAGACTCTCACCATGTCTTCGTTACTTAATTGATGAAGTATGTTGTTAAACAAGTGTGTAAGGTCAGCCATACTCACCGAACGTGAAAGCGACACAAATGGAAACACACGTTCTTTGAATTCTGCAAAACCAGAACAGTAATGGAAATAATCCCCGATAGTCGCCAACTAGAAATAGAAGCTCTTATAGGTTAACTGGATCAAAAGTAGTAAACTTCTTGCACATAAGATCGTGACACAATAAAGGTTGACATTCGACACCCATCTGTATGTTTACGTAATCACCAAAACATGATTGCCTAAACATCACCCCACAAATTGGACGGTTTTGTAAGCATGCCATGATTTCGAATCCAAGTTCTGGTATGTAGGTTGTAGTAACAACTGTTTTGTATGTTCTATCGTGCTACAATCAAAAGAATTATTAATTAGGGATTTTTGTATCTATGTTCTGGAACGAAATTCCGGACAAAAAAAATCTGGAATGGTAGCCCGAACCATAAATTCCATACCAAAAATCTGGAACAGGTTCCTTGTATTATGGAGAGTTCTATGTACTCTAAACATGATTTTCGGATTCCGAAAATGTTCCGAAATAGCGAAAATTAGGAAATGATAACAATTTATGATATAATGTAAATGTATAAGTACATACAATCCTATAATTGCATTAACACGATTAAAATTCATAGAAACCCTTATAATACATATATAATTGCATAAACTAAACATGTTTTAACATATAGTCTAAAATAAATGCATATAATTAGAAATAAATTTGAAACTTACATATAAAAACAACATTTCTTCACTGCTATTAGAAGACATTTTCAGTTGTAGAAGTGTCCGGAATGAGATGTAGGGTGATCTGAAACAAGGGAATGACGAAATATAGTCCAAAACGGGTTAACGGGTATTTATATGAGAACCATATTACCGGGTCGGAATTATCTACCTGTTTAATAAATATTAAATTGAGTCCAAAATGTCTCACTCCGGACCAAGTGGTCATTTTGCAAAATAAAAAGATTATATTTTTAAAAAACAACCATAAAAAAGTTAGATTATTCAATTTCCCAAAAAACAATCGACATATAAATAATTAAATTGTTATAATAAAATCAAAAATTTTAAATAAAAAACAAAATAATAATCTTTTTAAGCTACAAAAAGATTTTTTTTTAATCGATAAAAAGTATATTGCATGACCAAAATCCAGTTTACTTGTATAAAAAAATATTTTCATATATCCTTAAAACGGGATGGTCAAAAAATCTCATAAAATTCACACAATGAGAGTGAGGGCACAATACCTGTGCAACAAGCCAACAACACACCAATGACCAATCTACTACTATGTTGACGTTGACCTCCAATCCCTTATCTCCACGTCACCATTCTTTTACCACTTCCTCCCAACGGCTCAGATCACTTCCCGTATTTGATCCAACGGACGGATCACCTCCTTCCAGACCCTTCCATACAAAAGATCAAGGAAGATTAACAGGAGATCATATAAATAATTGACAGACTCTTAAAAGAATCCAAAAGCATATAATATTCTAAAATAACATTAATTATAAACTTTTCAGTTTCATAATCGATCGACTAGGACATGTTCTTATTATAACAATTTGTATTAAAAGTATCGAATTAAATATTTCATTTGTTTTATAATAAAATATAATATTTTTTTATCAAAAAAAAGACAAAAATAGTTAATTTTTTTTCTTTTCTTAAACTAGCCTAAATTGTTTTAAAAAATTCTCATATAACTGTCAGTTATGAAGTACCCACTGTAAAATATTAATAGTGACTGTGATGTTTCAAAGGATATTGTTTTGAAAAAAAGTTTTATAGTGTGATATACTGTTGTTAACTACGAAATTGAAAAATCATTTTTTAATAAAAATCAAAGATAAATTTTTTTGATAATCATTTACATTGCGATAATTTGGTAAGATAGGTAGAAGATGTGGTGAATAATTTATTGACTCATATGTTTTTTTTGAATTGTTTTTTATTAAGAACATGGAAAAAATACATAAAAACACAATAATCTGGTATAAAAATAAATAATAATAATTATAATTAAGAAATTGTGGGTAATAAATGAAAAAAAGCTAGACAATTTATATTTGTTTTTCTTTAGTTTGTAACTAAAGTTTAACCCTCTAGGCTTTTACTCCTCAAAAACCGGAGTTAAAAAGAATTTTTGGTGCCCAATTTACGTATCACTGCCCTCACCTCTATATAGATACGGAGAGAGAGACTGAGTCGATAGGGAGTATTTTTAGAGAAAGAAGAAACTCGAGAGTGATTGAACTCCGAGTAACAACAAGAAGAAAGGGTTTCTATTATGTGAATCTTGATGTAAAAAAACCCTTTTTTCCTTCATGTTATCTCTCGGATTGATTCTGTTATCCGGATCTTGATTGGATTGGATTGGATTGGGTTGAATTCGATTCTTCATCTGTTACCGTGTATGAATCTCCTGCAGATCTGGTTCATCGGTGAGTTTTTTTTACTTAGGGTTTTTGTTCATCTTGTTGCAAACGTATCGTTTACTTTGTTTTCCTTTTCCCCAATGTTTACGTCTTCTAAGCCTGTAAACAAGTATGTCGTCAGTGATCTTATCTTCGGTTTAGCTGATGACCTGCTTTCTTCTGTTAATGTTGACCTTCTTCGGATTATTAGATCATTTTTCGTGCAAACTTCAATTCAGTAACATTTGTTGTCCATGAATTTTCGCGCTAAGGTTTATTGATTTGGGAACAGTATCAATTTGAAGTTCCAGATCTCGGAAAGTTGACTTATCGCTTTGAATATTTGTTTCAAAAATGCAAACATGAACCTTCGAATGCTAATCTAGCTGAATAACACTCATTTCGATTGGCTCTGATCTCGTTATTTGTCATAGTTCGATGAGATCGTATCTCTTCTCTGTCTTCTCTGATCAAATACTATATATCTCTTGTTGATGTTTGTGTACAGATTAGGGGAAACTGCACCTACTTGATTCGATCAAATGGATGGTGTCAAAATGAAACTCAATTTTGCTGTTTAATGATTGTTTACGTTTCACGCTCTACTAATAGCCTGCAACCAGCTTCAGGATCTGAATCACTTGTGAGAGTGAAGTGGAAGATTTCATCTTCCGCTACCTTCACCCTCACCCTCGCTCCCATCACCCCCTTTCTGCAACTGGTTCATGTCTGGTAACCTAGACAGCCCAGTTAAAACGCAAATGGCTCTATCAGTTTTCAAGAGTCCTGTAGGAAGGAATCACCATGGAAACGACACAATGGAAGGAGTGAACCTGAAAACCACAGGTAGAAGACGTATCTTCATTCAAACAGAAAGCGGATGCGTATTAGGAATGGATCTGGATCGAAACGATAACGCACACATGGTCAAACGAAGGTTACAAATCGCCCTCAATGTCCCAACCGAAGAGAGTTCTTTAACTTTTGGAGATTTAATCTTGAAAAACGACTTAAGCGCCATTCGCAACTATTCCCCCCTTCTCCTAACAAGAAACTTAATCCACAGAAGCTCTTCAAGTCCATGTCTTTCCCCTTCAGGTAGAGACATCCAACAGAGAGACAGATCTGGACCAATTGAAATCCTGGGGCATTCTAGTAATTTCACAAAAACTAAAGAACTCGTGAAGGAGATTGCAATCGCGTTAAAAAACGGAATCGACCCGATTCCAGTTCATGGAGGCCTAGGTGGCGCTTATTACTTCAGAAACATCAATGGTGAAAGTGTCGCAATTGTGAAACCAACAGATGAAGAACCATTTGCACCCAATAATCCAAAAGGGTTTGTAGGAAAAGCCCTTGGTCAACCCGGGTTAAAAAGGTCAGTTCGTGTTGGTGAAACCGGTTATCGTGAGGTTGCAGCTTACCTTCTTGATCACAACCACTTTGCTAATGTCCCCCCTACTGCCCTTGTCAAAATCACTCACTCCATCTTCAATGTCAATGATGTAAGTGGGACCCGAGACAAGAACAAAAAGAAACATTTCAGCAAAATTGCTTCTTTCCAACAATTTATCGCACACGATTACGATGCGAGCGATCACGGGACTTCGAATTTCCCGGTTTCATCCGTGCACCGTATCGGGATTTTAGACATACGGATCTTTAACACGGACCGACACGCAGGGAATCTTTTGGTTCGAATTGGTGGAGGGCAATTTGGTCAAGTTGAATTAATCCCGATCGATCACGGACTCTGTCTACCTGAAAACTTAGAAGATCCGTATTTCGAATGGATTCATTGGCCACAATCTTCGATTCCATTCTCGGAAGATGAACTTGACTACATCGAATCACTCGATCCGTTTCGTGACTCTGAAATATTGAAATCCGAGCTCCCGATGATCCGTGAAGCGTGTCTTCGTGTTCTCATCCTCTCCACCGTTTTCCTAAAAGAAGGCGCTCGATTCGGGCTGTGTTTGGCGGAGATCGGGGAGATGATGAGCCGGGAGTTCCGGCGGGGGGAGGAGGAGCCGAGCGAGCTTGAGGCACTGTGCATGGCGGCAAGGCGCGCGGTGGTGGTTGAGCGGGAGAAAAACCAAAACCAAAACCGGGAACCCTTTGTCTTATCATCATCATCTCCGAAAAGAGAAGTTCAAGTTCAGTTTCAAGAAGATGGAAATCATGGAATTGTGTTTGAGATCGATGACATCAGCCCTATTTCTCCGTTTCAATTTGGTTATGGGAGAAACCCGCTTTCGAAACTTGAAGAGGAACAGGAGGAAGAGGAGGAGGAGGAGGTTGTACTTTGTGCATCGGGAGATGTACATTGTGTGTCGAGGTTGTTGAAGAAGAATTTGAGTTTAGGTGAACATAGGAGTGCGAGTGAGCAAGCTCCGGGGAGTGCTTGTTTTGTGAAGTTGGGGGATATGAAAGAGGAGGAGTGGGGGATGTTTTTGGAGAAATTTCAGGAGCTGTTGGGGCCCGCGTTCGGGCAGCGGAAGTCGGGTAGTGTCGGGCAGAGGCTGAGACAGAGGTTGGGGACTTCTTGCCAGTTTTAAGTGAGAGAGAAAGAGAGAGAGAGGGTGTACTTGTATGAGTTTGACTTTGGATAGTTTGACTGGGGTTGTTGTAGTGAAGGGTTTAGGTTTTGGTTGGGTTTTTTTGATTTATTTTAGTCCTTGTGGACCTGTTTTATAAATAAATTTGTAGTATATGGAATGGAACAAAAAAAAAGATAAAAGAATGAGAATGGTAGTGTAAGATTGTAGATATATGAATCTTTTGCCTTTCTTCTTTCATGGTATGGTATGTTATGTTTGGCACAAATAATTTCTTGTTGGTATGGGGTTTGGTAGTTTGAATCTCAGTTATATCATTAGATCAAATATGACTTGTTGCCTTTGCAATATGTTTCTTTGGTGGTTTTTTTGATGATTTTTATTAATTTATTGAACTTGGAAGTTTTAGATTGTTTTGGGGAAAAATTATTTTGCTTATGCAACAATGGTTTTTGAAAGACAGGTGGTAAAAGAGTAAAACAAAAGGCGTAGAAGATTTGACAGTGTGTTATTTTAATTGCACGTGGTTGGTTTGATAAAAACCATGAATCAAATGCTTTCTTTATTAGATGTCTCTTTTGACCTAATATTCTAAGTATGATATATTGGTCAGCTGTAAAGAAAACCTAACAGGACTTTCGTGGGTCCATTGTGGCCTCAAAAGCAACAAGCAAACAAAAGAATGTTCTTGGTTTATGCTTTATAGGAATATCGTAAAATTACAGGTAAAAATATCATGGTAAAAAGAACAATAGGTGGGTTTAGGTCCAAACAGTATCAATTGATAAAAGCATGTACCAATGGATTGTGGTTTGTACTTTGTAGCATATGGTACTTCACGAAGTTGTTGGTGCAATGCTTCGGTCACCTAGCGAAGCCACTTGGTGTAGTTGTTGAATGTTGTTTATACTTTATATGTGAAGCTTTAAGAGCAAAGTTGTAGACTATGGATGAGGTTAGAAGTGGAGCTTCTGATGAAGTTAGAAAAGAAGTCTCAAGACTTGACAAAGAAGCCAAACACTGAAGCACATGTGTGGATTACGGAGCTCATCACTTGAGCTTTGTCTTCAGGGTACATACTGCTTCGGGCTACAATGATCAGAAGCAGTCACAAGACTTTGAACTTTAGTTTGACCTAGTAGCTTGAGAACCAAGCCTATCATCATAGCCAAATTATGTCAGTGATATCATAGACCCATGGGCCTTAGTCCAAAAGTATTACTTTATATGTCCAAACGGATAATTATGATTAAACTAAATGGTTTTGATATACAAATTTTTAGATTGGTTTTTGCCAAAACCGGATTATCATTTTGGATTTGTTTTGAGTAGTAAAATGAAAATCAGATAGTCTTAAAAACCGAATAACAACTTTTGCTTTTATAATAAATCTTTAATAATATTATAGAAAGTTTGCCTTCATACGTGTACAAAAAACTTAATGTTTTATAGCTAGAAATAACGAATCTAAATCTTAAAAGGACTTTGAGCACAAAAGATTTTATTCTACAATGAAATAATCACAATCACAATCACAAAACGTTTTACAAATCTTTCCACTAACACGTGCCAATATATGAACTCCAAGAGATATAGTACTTACTAGTGGTGGCACCCGATTTTCTTTTTTCCGAATAAATCTAAATTAATAGTGACACTCGCATTTTAAAACATTGCAACTAATAGAAAAAAAATAAATTAATTGTCAGAATTGGAGCAGTGGCCCGGACCCCCGGGCTCTGCTCCTTGGACTCCGTCAGGGGAGCTACCTCGGGACCCTCGTTCGTTCAGGGGTTTCATCCTAAACGACAGTATACTTTAAAACTTGATCATACTTAAACAAGTGTGTACTCCAGATATTATTTACTTGTTCAATATTTATCAAGATCACCTTTGGTCACAAATTAATCTCATTATACTTAAATAATATTTATAATAACAAATCACCAACATAATAGAATATAAATATAATATGTAACGTCGTAATATTGTTTTTTATTAGGTTTAAACCGGGATTTTGTAATTGTTTCGGTCAACTGTTCAAACGATTTTATGGTAAAACTGACATATGTTCATTATGTACATATGGTTCATAAGTAGTATAAAACCCGTTTTTGATTGACTTAGGTCTCGTTTGTTTTTCTACAAAAGTACTTTTTGAGCACTTTTTTCTTCTGGCAGGTAGACGTTTCGCAAGTGTACGTCTTCTTACGCAAACTTGGAAAAAGACAAAAGACATTTATCCACTTCCAAAACAAACAGCACCTTAGTCTCTCTACGGATTCATGGTCCCACCGGTAAGATTGGTCGGGTCCACTCAAGTTTTAATATTAACTTGTACACTAATACATACCTCGATAATCATATTGCGGTGACTTAAGATCGAGCCATAGTTTTGTAAGACGTCCATGTGCTATCATGTTTTTTAATAACATATGTAAACAAAAACTATATATATAAAAATGACATCAATTATATTATTTTCGTTTAAATTTAACCACCTTATCCAAATCGTCAATAACTATTGAGACTTAACATTTTTGTCTTCTTATTCTAGACCAGTCAATAACTTTAATTAATTTAATTAAATAAAACAAATTAATGCTATGATTATACACACTTTATCAATTTGTTTACTTGAATATGATTGTTTATATTTGTTTTATGAGTAAAAAGGGGACATATATACTTGATGTGATAACATGTAACAAAAAACGGGTAGGTGGATCTGGTGATTATATACAGTCAAGTCTACGTTGGATTATGGATAAACATATGATATTTGGTGTTAACCCTCATCATTACCCCATTTTAAACCAAACAACCAACTTCCCCACATCATCATATATGTCCCTAATTTAACTAATATGATCATGGCCTTTTTGAGTCATTTTGGAGGAGGGAATTAGGAAGCTAAATTTGGTACTTTCGTTACAAAATATAAAATCTACCTAGATGTTTAAGCAAAAAGAAAAAAAACAAAAGCATTTGTTGAAGTAAACAAAATTTCTATGCGACTTATTGGGGAGAAAGTGGATTTTGTCCACTTTTGACCTTAAAAACAAACTAAGGTCATCTCCAATATATATATATATATATATATATATATATATATATATATATATATATATATATATATATATATATATACTATTTTTTATTTCAAATTTGTAATTTTTAATTTTTAATTTTTAATTAGTGTTATTATTAATTGTAGTTTTTAATTTTTAAGTTCATACAAATTAATTATTTACAAAATAACAATAAGTAAAAAAATGATAAATAATATGTCAATCCATTAAATTGTATGAAGTTAAATGGAATGTAGATTTTAATAAGTAAAATTATATAGCGAGTGAAATGTATATGTGTCAAGATGATCTAGGTTCTATCTCTAATGTGCAAACTGTTTATGAGTTTTTGTACTCCTACAAGTTAATTTTGTTTTGATACCTGATACGTGCCAAAGGGAGTACATGTGAAGTAGATCTTGATCATCAAAGTATTGTAGTTGTAATAGATGTTAGGAAAGTTGAACTCTTGGTCCTGAAGTAGGAAAATATGAAAGTTTGAATCACTTTATATGTAGCGAAATTGGAGCAGTCTTTTAATGAAATAAACATATAAGCTCCCCTTAACGCTGTACACAAATGTCACACAAAATCGATGGGAAAACGCATATCAACTTTTTGCTTCATTTTTGTTGAGTAACTCTTGATTTTTCGACTTCCATAACATCTAGGTTGCCTTGTTTATATGGATTTATGTCCATTATAACTATGATTCTTCCATATCTTCTAAATATTTTTATATCTATTATAAGTATTGTGTTTGTATGATAGAGTTTAAAGTGGAAAATGAAGGGAAAAAAAGACATTACACACATTCTCTAGACAACAACCAATAACATCACGATCATTAGTTGTAAGTTGTTCAACTTAATAAGATACATTATATAACTGGTTTTCGATACATAATATGTATATACTAGGCGAATGCCCGTGCGTTGCGCAGAAGCATCTTTATAGCTGAAATCTTTATAAATATATGTTTTTTTAAATATAAAAATGATGTCGTTGTTAAATTTGATATAATAATTTGTATACTTAGTTGATATATTATATTGATTATTTTGAATTATATGATAATATATATACATCTATTAAAACTGCATAATCTCAATCTTTTGGATGACATCTACCTGCAGGTTACTCATGAATAAAATTAAATATAATATATAGTTTAATATTATTTATAGTTGTTATTATTGTTAATTCATTTTTAAAATTTATTTGTTAATGTTTTAATTTCTATCAATGTAATTATTTAAAACATCAAACAATTTTTTTATTTTAAAGGTAACAATATAATTATTTATATAGAGTTATTTTTAACTGTTGTTATTGTAAATTATTTTAAGCTACTTATTTTAAAACTTTTAACGATTATAAAAATATCTTTAGGAAATATTTTAGTGAATTGATATTACAATTTAGTTTCTGCATTTAGAACTAAAATTTATCACTTTCATTATTCACAAAATATTCTTTGGGTTTTTTAAGTGAAACTGATATTTATATTGAAGTTGACCCTGTAATGTTATATTTAAATTAACAATTTAAGTATTTTGTTCAAACAGTTCAAAAGTTATAGCTTTAAACTGATAATGGTTTACATACAACAACATATTAATTCTAATAAATTAAGTATAATATGTTTAAAGTTAAAGACATAGCTTTATAATTAGAAGTAAAAATATTATTTTAATACTGAAATTTAGTTTATTTTTTATTACACTTTAGGTTTGATACTTATTTATCCTTATTAACCAATTTATAATCATTATTAGAAAGACACTATAATTTATCACTTTTAACTATTTACAAAATATTCTTTGGGTTGTTTAATTTGAACTAAATTTTATATTTAAGTTGATCATGTAAGGTTATATTTAAATTAACAATTTAAGTATTTTATACAAATTGATCAAAAGTTGTAGCTTTAAAATGATAATGGTTTACATACAACATATTAGACCTAATAAATTAAGTATAATATGTTAAAAGTGAAAAACAAACTTTATAAGTAGAAGAAAATATATTTTTTAATATTGTAATTTAGTTTATATATGATTACACTTTAGGTTTGATATTTATTTAACCTTATTAACCAACTTATAATAATTATTAGAAAGAAATTGAAAAGTCATGAGAATTTCAAATGAATGTGGTTAAAGGAAAAAATATATGGGAGTTTCAAATGAATGTGGTTCAAGAAAAAATGCAAGCTTTATAAGTATACTAGGCGAATGCCCGCGCGTTGCGCAGAAGCATCTATATAACTGAAATCTTTACAAATATATGTTTTGAATTATATGATAATATATACATCTATTAAGACTGCATAATCTCAATCTTTTGAATGACCTCTATCTGCGGATTATTCATGAATAAAATTAAATATAATATATGGTTTAATATTATTTATAGTTGTTATTATTTTTAATTCGTTTTTAAAATTTATTTGTTTAACATTTTAATTTCCATTAGTGTAATCATTTAAAACATCAAACAATTTTTTTTTGATTTTAAAGGTAACAATATAATCATTTATATAGAGTTATTTTTAATTGTTCTTATTGTAAGTTATTTTAAGCTACTTATTTCAAAACTTTTAACGATTATAAAAATATCTTTAGGAAATATTTTAGTGAATTGATATTACAATTTAGTTTTTGCATTTAACACTACAATTTATCACTTTTCACTATTCACAAAATATTTTTTGGGTTTTTTTAAGTGAAACTGAAATTTATATTGAAGTTGACCCTGTAATGTTATATTTAAATTAATAATTTAAGTATTTTGCCCATACAGTTCAAAAGTTGTAGCTTTAAACTGATAATGGTTTACATACAACAACATATTAATTCTAATAAATTAAGTATAATATGTTAACAATTGAAGACATAACTTTATAAGTAGAAGTAAAAATATTATTTTAATATTGAAATTTAGTTTATTTTTTATTAGACTTTAGGTTTGATACTTATTTAACCTTATTAACCAATTTATAATCATTTTTAGAAAGATACTACAATTTATCACTTTTAACTATTTACAAAATATTCTTTGGGTTGTTTAAGTTGAACTAAATTTTATATCTAAGTTGATCCTGTAAGGTTATATTTAAATTAACAATTTAAGTATTTTATACAAACTGATCAAAAGTTGTAGCTTTAAAGTGATAATGGTTTACATACAACATATTAGACCAAATAAATAAAGTATAATATGTTAAAAGTTAAAAACAAACTTTATAAGTAGAAGAAAATATTTTTTTTTAATATTTAAATTTAGTTTATATATGATTACACTTTAGGTTTGATATCTATTTAACCTTATTAACCAACTTATAATAATAATAATTATTAGAAAGAAATTGAAAAGTCATGGGAGTTTCAAATGAATGTGGTGAAAAGGAAAAATACATGGATGTTTCAAATGAATGTGGTTCAAGAAAAAATGCAAACTTTATAAGTATATAATGATAATGAAGTGTCATGCTTCTTTTAATTAGTTTGACGGTTACTATTGTATCATGTAGACACACGGTCTAATAGTATAGATGAAATTTTAAAAAAATAAATAAAAATTAAATTAAATTAATAAAAAGAAAAAAAAAGCACACACACATTTTGGATGCCCCTCGGTCAACATGCTATCGACATATAATAAAGATTTAGGTAATCTTGAATAATGTCTACATGTTTTTGTCTTGCATCATTCGTGTCCGGTTATACATGGATCGGTAATAACACTTATTTTGTGTAACTCTCATGTTATTGGAATTATATAAGCAATATTCATAATCTCCAACCATAGGGTTTAAGAGGCACGTTTTGAATATTTATATAAATTTTTTGGAACAAATATTGATATATTTTTTATTTTTCTTCCATTTATTATCATATGATAAAACTAAAACTCACGTTGACACAAATATGGTTTATTGGGTGGCAATCTAATCTCTAATTAACATACCTTTGTATTTTATTGCAAGTTGATAGATGTGGTCGGTTTCACTTCCCATCAAGTGGGGTTTGGCTTAAGTATTACGTGAAAATTATATGAGGGACTGAAAAGGACATAAGCACATAGTGTGGGGTACCATCTTGAGTATTATGTCATTTCTGTTGAACCACCTGTGTTTCTTTTTTGTTGTCCTTTATCCATCCCTTCAGGCATAGTTAAAGGCATCTTTAGCAAAAGCCAAAATCAGGGACAATTTTGGTAAAACAAATAAAGATATTGATGTAATTACATTTTTCTATTATATATTCGAATAAGAACTTTTGTAAGACAAATATGCGGGGACAAAGATTTTGAACATACTTGGGTGAGTGGGTTGAAATTGATATTCAATACTAGATTTTTATTGTTCTAACAACTATATAGAGAAAATGAGTTTTGATTAATTTATGACTAATGATGGATTATCTTAAGTCGTTAAGCGGCAAGAGTAAAAAATTTAATCGGGAAAATATTTTTTATTGGCAACAGCAAATGGGATTTTGACTAATCTAACTAACGGTGTGTTTGGTGAGAAAAATGGAATTAATTCTAAAAGACAATATTTTCTGTTAATGGATATCTTGCATTTATGTAAATATATAAATAGGGATTAATGGGCTAAAGAAACACACAGGCCCGAAAGTAGGCTTACACTAAACATACATACAAAATTCTATAGCCTAGCATTCTCCATAGTTTTGAGTTTTTTTTCGAGAATTTAATTTAGACCGGAACTCATAAAATAGAGGTAATCAAAGCATTTTAGTAAAGATATCTACATATTGAGAGCTCAAAGGAACGTGAAAAACTTAAACCTGACCCAAAGCATCTCTCAATCACTAAGAAGCGAATGTTATTTTCAACCAGTTTTGTATGTTGGTGTAGGACCGGATTTGACGGTAAGTAAATATCACTGACATTGTCACAATAGACGATGGTGGCCTTGGGTGGATTAGAGTACAACTCTTGAAGAAGATTGTGAAGCCAACATGTTTCCATAACATTATTAACAACACCTTGGTGTTCAAACTTGACACTCGATTGGGAGATTACATTATGTCACTTGAATGACTATGAGATAAGGTTGCCATCTACAAACACAAAATAGCCATATATGGATTGATGAGTGTCTAGGCAGCTGCCCTAGTTAGCGTCACAACAATATCAGACGAGGTAGAGATGCGAATCTGTAATTCGTTGTCAAGAGTCTCTCGAATATAGTGAAAAATATGATTTTAGCACAACAAAGTGTGCTTCACGAGGAGCATGCATAAAAATACAAATTTTATGTTGGGAATATTAGGGTTTGCGGTGGAGATCTGGATACCAGCTTGGATCGTGATATCACTTTCCGAACTGATATTTCTACCCTACGTCTGGGTTACAAGAAATTCAGCCTAGGATAATCCAAGCGGACACTAACGTTTCTAGGCACAGATAACGTAAGCTATTATGCTAAAGGGTTCTGTGAATGTGTGATGAAAAACGAGAGCTAAAAAGAACGTATACCTTCTGGAAAGGAAGAGTTGTTTATATACTAAACACGATTAGGGTTTCATTAGGGTTGGGCTGTCATTAGTTGCTTTGAAAGCAAGTAATATTAATCCATTAGGGTTACCAAAAACTAACGAGTTTCATTAGTTTTACCATAATCACCCAGTTAGCGGGACCCCAGCCAGGGGCTCTGCCCCTTGGACCCCGCTAGGGGCACTGCCCCTAGACCCCGCCAAAGGGGCGCTGCCTCTTTGGAAACCCCGAACCCCCGACTAGTCGTCGAACCGGCTTCTGACTCGATCTTATACATGCGTGCACTCCACACAACCCCGTACATGTATTAGAGTACAAATCATGAAGCCCCTTAGCTCACATGTTAGTTCCAGTTACTTAAAATGACATGGTGACACTAAAATCACCAACATTTTCTTCATAATATACATGAGATTTAGTCAGGTTAAGGTAAGGTTTTGTAGTAGGTATGTGCAAAATACCCGAATGAACCAAGCAAAACCAAATAGGAACCAAAATATGTAAATCGATGTGGTTTATTGAACTCCTAATTTTTATGAATATCGGTTTTCGATTTTGAGATTTTCGGTCTTACGATTCTCGAACAGGTTTGGAACTATAATTTTTGCCCAAATTAGAGCATCCATAATTTGCTTATACAAGCTCCAAATGAGCTTCTTTGTCTTGGCTACATTTTAATCTTTTAAATCGCCTTAATGCTTAAGAATTGGATGGGTTATACAGCCCTAAACATTATCTATTAGACTATTTCAAACTTATTATATAACGTTTTTCAACTTTGAACAATCATAACTTGTTCATAGGAAATAATCTTTCCTAGCATGTAGGTTTTTTTTGTCTATCTGTCTTGGTCACATATTAGGCTTTTGAATCATCTTAATTGGCTGGAAATTGGTTGAGTAACACAAACCTTAACAAAGTTTTCTTTAAGGTTGTTACGAATGTTTACAATATTTTGTAAAATTTTTTTTCCAACTTTAAACAACCGTAACTCGCTCAAACGATATCTAGATGAACTAATTTTTATCCACCATGTAGTTACTTGGCTTGGCTACATTTTAGGCTTTTGAATCACATTAATTGGTTACAAATGGGTTGAGTTTCAAACAAACCCAGAAATAGCAGTACACTTTTGGTTCCAATTAGGTCTAAAATCGAATTATCAATACCAAAATCAGAATTTTACCATCCTTTATAGTTTGGTTCTCGGTTCTTAACATTCCTATTTTTTGGTTACCTATTTCAGTTCGGTTTTGGGACCGATCTCATCCTTATCCAATAAGGTTGCAATACTATGTGGGATCATATACAGAGTAATAAGAGTTTTCCATTGTTGACTTGGTGTCGACAAGTATTCGAGTAACATAGATGTTACACAAATAATTGAGTCTCATAAGTTTGTCATAAAGGATCCACTACTAAGCGATGAGGCGGTCACTTGAAGTATATCTATGGAAGAAGCTGTGAGCACAATATCATCAACATAAAGTACTAAGTAAGCAGTGTGAGGTCCCTGACGGTAAAAAAGCTATGTATCATCGTAAATATGGTGAAAACCAGTACGCTCAACAAATTGGGCAACCAATTGAAACCAGGCATGGGAAACAAAGAGCACTTGAAATATATAGCAGACATGATCAGGTTACCATTGGTAAAAAAAAACATGAGGTCATGAGGTTGATGCACGTATAATGTTTCCTTGAGGTGGCCATGAAGGAAAGCATTCTTGACATCAAGCTAATGTAGGAGCAAATGTCTGGTTGTAGTAAGCTAAGAACAATCTGAATGGTTGCTGGTTAGAAAAACATGCCAAAATTTTCCTTACAGTTGATCGTAGGTCTTTGACTTTTTCCATTTGCAACTATATGAGCTTTATACGATCAAGCGAGCCATCAACATGAATATTGCACATATAAACAACACCGACCACACAATATTGACCCCAATAGATCATGTTACAAAATTTTGAGTACCATTGGAAATAAGGGTAGTGTACTCATTAGTCATTTCCTTTTGCCAATTTGGGTCATTGATAACCTGAGCATACGATCAGTATGTTGGATAATTAGTAATTGTATTGATGTTTACATGTTATACAACTTTTAAAGATATTATGCATGGCTTGGATTTACTTGTGGTGTGATGGTGAATGTGTGACGGCTACCATTATTTGGTTAAGCCGAGTGATTGGATTGTGGAGGTGGAGAGGGTGATGAGTAGAGGGGGAAAAGAGGGTGTCGGGTTGTCGGTTGTTGGGGATAGGGTGGGGTCAAGGAAAATGATGTCGAGGTAGTGCTCTCGATTTGAGGTTGGATCAAAGGGTAAGGGTGTAGGAAGTGCGAGAGACATTAGAAATGTTGGATTAGATGTCTAAACCAATAACCAAATTGGTATATACTTGGATTATTAGCATAGTTCTTTTAGGTTCCCCTCAAACTTAATAATTGAATATAATGACTTTTAGAGAGAGAGACTGATTTATTGATTTATTATATGATTAATTAATATCAATAAAAGATTTATTAATATATTACGATAATAATATATTAATTAGAAATAATATTATTTAATTAAGAATTAATCAGAAATAAATTAGAATTAATTTTACTATTTTAGGATTAATTGGTTTAATTAAAAGTGCAATGACTAAAGTTGTAATTGTTTAATAGTTGAACAAAAGGGATTCCAAAACCTTCCAAGTTGGTGGACGGTTATAAGGAGCTAAATTAGGGTTTCTAGAATATTTCATATAGATAATATAGATAATTACGAAACTAGATAATTACTTGATTTGAGATAATATTATTTTAATTAAGTAAGGGTTATCTAAGGTTTTCCTATCAACGATTACTTATCCTAGGAGAATAGCCAAAATTTTACCTCCCCTCTCCTATCTCTTCAAGTTTTCTTAGTTGCTAGGGTTTGGGTGTGAACCATCAGAGACACAAGATTTCTGGTGCTTGCTTTCAATAGTTATTGAAGAAGGAATTCCTTGGTTATTTACAAGAATAATCAAAATATATGTAAACCCTATCTTATTTATGATTTTTGAAAATACAGGGTTTCCACAAGGTTCTTTGATGTTCATAGATTATAAGTTTATAACTTTAAATAGTGAAAACATAGATCCTATTAGGTTGCATGAGAACTTAAGAGTTAAGTTATTGTCCACCACATGATTTTTTGTAACTTATAAATCTTATCAACGGTATCATAGTCCAATGTTTTCAATTGAATGTGCATAATAGTTGAATAGATCAAATTAGGGTTTATAGAAAGTAAACGCTAAGGCAAGGGATTTTCGACTTGGGCTAGGGTTCACGAAACTCTAGCCTTCTCCTTATTTTTCGAAAATATGGTAGGGATATTAGGGTTTCTTTATTTTATAATTATTGTTTTAATTGGTTAAAATAGAATAATTAAATTTGGAAAATCTATATACCCTTAATTTTCGAAAATCTAGTAGGGTAAGGATTAAGATTAAATTCAAAGTATTTAATTAATAGTTTAATAGTAAATAATTATTTAATCCTCATATGATTTAAATCATTTAATTAATAGCTACTTAAAAGATAAATATTAAATCATAATTGGTTTATTTTTAAATTAAATTAATTTTTTATATTAATTTCAAAAAATTAAAAGTAAACCTAATATTTTAAAAAAGTTTTAAATGCACCTTATAATTATATTATTAAAAGTTTAATATATTATATATATTAAGAAAAGTCAGTCAAATCACTAGTACATCTCATTCACGAAATCATGCTATAAAGAGGGTATAACGAAGTGGACGATAAAATGGTCGTTGAATGTGTGTCCACTCTCACCCAACGCTCTTCTGTATGGTGGATGATTGTTGGCCGAACGGATTTGATAGGACATAATCTCATTAATAAGTATAATAATATAAAGTAACTAAAGTATTTTTTTTAAAACCCCACTCTTAGTTACTTTAGGAAAAATGTGAAAAGTATGTTAATACATGAAATTGCACATCATGTTTTATATGTAGTTAGTGGAGTGTGTGTGGTTAACCGGTACACTAATAGTGACTATAAAGAGTAGTAATGGACATCTCGAAAATTATCATTTTTAATGGAGTGTGTGCGGTTAACCGTCACAAAATTTTGATATGATAAATGGCATTGATGTTACCAAGCATATTTTCATGGTTATTCACATCTTGTTTGTGATCCTTGGCATCCCAATCACAAATAGAAGAGCATAATCTAAGATTAAACATGTCATTGATAAGATTCAATGAATCTCAAAAAGATAGGAATTTCGTAGTTTGAAATTGGTGAATTTTTTACCTACCTTCATAAATTCGCAATAAGATTACGACGTCCCTCTCCTTAGTTGTGAATTGTTATTTTGGATCCTAGCCTTAAATATTTATTATGGGTTAAAATATTAAGAATTTATATTATCTAACTAAAACTATTTTTTCTCTACAGATGTCTACTCCTGGTGATGCTTCTGCTTCTCAAACCTTAACCCATAACTTCTCGTTACTCTTTATTGTGTCCAAGGTGACATTAGATGGCAACAACTACATTGATTGGATGTGTAACATCAAGATGGCTCTACGATATGAGGGGAAAGAGTATGTCCTTTAAAAACAACTTGTTGAGATCGATGAAGCCACTGCTACTCCTGAAGAAATCCTCTCCTATAAGAAGCATTACGACGATGCAACAATGGTTACTTGCATCATGGTCGCCACCATGGTTCTTGAATTGTAAAGATTCTATTAGGACTACTGGCCATACGAGATTAAGTTGGATCTTGTGGAGAAGTTTTACAAGAGAGCTCGTTAAGAAAAGTATGAGGTAGTCAAAGCCCTCATGGCTTGCAAGTTGAAGGAAGGAGAATCGATCTGCAATCACGTACAAAGGATGCAAAGATACATGGAGTGCCTTAAAAGGCTTAATGTGAATCGATGAGGAGTTGGCCATTGACATGGTCCTTAAATCCTTGCACCTTTTCATGATTATTTCATATTGGCTTATAATTTGAACAATAATGAGAGCACATTGGCCCAATTCCACAACATATTGCAGACAACTGAGTCAGGTTTGAATAGAAATCAAAACTCTACTCCTATTAGTGCTTCTGCTCTTTCCATTGGGCAAAAAAAAAGGAAAAAAATAGGAAAGGTGCTCCTAAAACTAACTGGAAGGGCAAGGCCCATGTTGGGTGGTCTAGCAATGGCCCAAAAGCAAAGCCCAATTATTACATTCCTTCTGTTAGTGATCCCAACGAGACCACTTGCTCCTATTGTAATGAAAATGGCAATTGGAAACGAAGTTTCCCCAAGTACTTGTAGGACATCAAGGACGGCAAAGTAAAGCCATCATCGGCAAGTATTTACACTATTCAAACTAAAAACTCACAATCTACTCAAAGTCCTTGATACAGGATGTGGTTTTCATATTTGTTTTGATTTGTAAGGGTTAAGAGAAAATGAGGAGGTAGAGCATGGAAGGATGAATCTGATCATGGGAAATATACGATCTTCTCCTGTTACCAAGATTGAAATTTATAGTCTTGTGCTTGGTGGTGATGTTAAAATAGACTTAGTTGATTGTTTCTATTCGTTAGAAATGACGCAAAACATTATTTCTTTTCATGCATTATTTAGACAAAGTTTTTTATATTCATTTAATTATGTGAATTGTTTGATTTTGGTTTATAAAAAATGTAATTTTTATGTTTGAAGCCTTACCTTGTAATGGTGTGTACGAAACTATGATTTGTGTTGATAGCTTAGGTGATAGAGTATTTCATATATATATATATATATATATATATATATTCATCTAATGGTTTAGACAGGGCTTGCTTTTGGCATTATCGTCTTAGGTACATTAACAAGAAACACATCGCCCAAGTCCAAAAGGATGGAGTGTTAGAATCATTTGACTTAAGGCCAGATGATGAATGCGAATCTTGTCTTTTGGGCAAGATGAAAAAATCACCTTTCACTGGATTTTATGAAAGAGGTGAATATTTGTTGGACCTCATACACACAAATGTGTGTGGACCCTTAAGATCCACCACAAGGGGTGCTAATCGATTTTATGTAACATCTACAGATGATTATAGCAGATATGGATATATCTACTTAATCAGACATTAATCAGAAACATATGAAAAGTTAAAAGAGTTTAAACATGAAGTGAAGAATCAATTAGGCAGGAAGATAAAGATGCTACGATCTGCAGAGGCGGAGAGTATCTTAGCATCGAGTTCCATGAATATCTCAAGGAGTATGAAATAGTTTCACAATTGACTCCTCCTACGACACCACGACTTAATAGTGTGGCTGAGAGGCATAATCGGACATTGTTAGACATGGTTCGGTTCATGGTGAGTCGAGATTTTCTTCCCATTTCTTTCTGGGGTATGCCTTAGAGACGGTCGCCCATATCCTCAATCTTTTTCCCTACCAATAAGGTTTCCAAAACACCTTACGATATGTGGACAGGGAAAGTTCCTTCGTAAGCGCATATCAATGTCTAGGGTTGTGAAGATTTCATTAAACGAGAGACTCATGACAAGCTACAACCTAGAAGTGATCTTTGTAGCATGAAGGGGAATCTTTCGCGAGAGAGGGCTCATATGCAAAAAGGGAGGTAGGAGTACAATTGACATTGAAGAGATTCAAGAGTCAACCGGTGAAGGAACCTTAGAAGATACTAACGCTCAACCAAAGGATGAAAGTCCTATTGAACTTATTGACAATTCATTACCTCTTCGACGTTTTAGTAGAGTTAGCGTACCACCTGAGTTCTATGGTTTCCATATAGCTATAAATGGTGACACATTTTTCGATGATCGTACACTATTAAATTTTGATGAGCCAGCTAACTACGAGAAATCAATGGTTGACCATGAAGCTTCCAAGTGGAGAGAGGTAATGGATAGCAAGATCAAGTCCATGGATGATAACCAAGTTTGAAGTTTGGTCGATCAAGAACCTGGTCGAAAGACAGTGGGTTGCAAATGGATCTTCAAGAAGAAGATTGACATGGATGGAAAGATACACACTTTCAAGGAACGACTGGTGGAAAAGGGATTTGCTCGAACCCCATGGATTGACTATAATGAGACCTTCTCACCAGTGGCCAAGATAAAGTCTATTAGGATAATGCTCACCATAGACGCCTTTCATGATTATTAATTATGGCAGATGGATGTCAAAACCACTTTACTTAATGGGAAGTTGGCTAAAGATGTTTACATGAGTCATCCAGAGGGTTTTGTAGATGCAAAGCATCCTAATAGAGTGTGTAAGCTTGAGAAATCCATTTATGGATTGAAATAAACGTCTCGCAGGTGGAATCTTTGCTTCCATGAGAAAGCCAAAGAAGTTGGTTTCTCTAGGAGCGAGGATGAGTCTTGTGTGTATGTCAAGGCTAGTGGAAGTATAGTAACTTACCTAGTATTGTATGTCGATAACATACTCCTTATAGGAAACGACGTTCCAACTCTGCAAGAAGTAAGTCTTGGCTTGGAAAGTGTTTTGCTATGAAGGATCTAGGAGAGGCAGTCTATATTCTTGGAATAAGAATTTTAAGGGATAGAAAGAAAAGACTAATTAGTCTTAGTTAGAGTACATACTTGGATAAGGTACTAAAACAATTTAGTATGGAAAATTCCAAGAAAGGATAGCTACCTATTCAGAGTAATGTCAAGTTGAGTAACACTCAAATCCCTAGTACAGATGAAGAGATAGCAAAAATGAGTCGAGTCCCATATGCTTTGGTTATAGTGTTGATCATGTACACTATGACATGAACTCACCCTGATGTGTATTTTGCTTTAAGCATGGTTAGTCGCTTTTCAGGGAAATCCTAACATAGCTCATTAGATAGCAGTGAAGAACATACTCAAGTAGTTGTGAAGGACAAAGGACACCTAGTCCTTGGTGGTAGTGATACGTTGAGAGTAAGTGGGTACAGTGACACCAACTTTCAAATAGATAAAGACAACCTTCCTTCCTAATTTGGTTGGGTATTCTTATTAAATGAAGGAGCGGTCACTTGGAAAAGTTCCAAGCAGGACACGCTGGCTGATTCTATTTGTGAATCAGAGTACATAGCAACAAGTGAAGCATCAAAGGAAGCAGATTAATTGAAGAATTTCATCGGAGACCTCGGAGTAGTTCCGACCATTCAGGGTCCAATGGAACTTTTATATGATAATGAAGGAGAGATTTCTTTGACCAAAGAACCAAGAGATCATGGTAAAGCCATACATATCAACAAAAAGTACCATTATATCAGACATAGAGTTGAAGAAGGTTATCTCATAGTAAGGAGAGTGTCATCAAAAGACAATCTTGCAGGTCCTTTCACGAAGGCACTGAGTAAGGTTAAGCATAATCAACATGCTAGGAGCATTGATTTGAGAGATGATAATAGTTTTGTAGTTAGATGATTAGTTTGAAACTAGTAACAGAATAAATGCAATTGATTTTGGGGATTAAATAATGGATATTATTTATGAGTTTATTTATTGTCTTTGTCAATTATTTATTCATGTGTTTCGATTTGCATGTTTTACTTCCTAAATAATTTGATTATGTGAAAATCCACATTCACTCATACTTTAGAAAATAAGTAGTGAATGAAGATTGTCATGAGTTGGATTGTAGATTGTCTAAGGAGATTAGACGTAGCAATTGTGCTGTAGCAACGTTCATAAGTACTTAGAAAATGGAAATTTAAGTATTGGATAAACCCACGCTCAGGAAATTACTTCATGGATTCTATCACAAGTAAATTTTGAGACGATAGTATCCTATATATTCTTAAAATAAAGATATATGAATTGTAATTTACAACATGGTTGTGCATTTGTGTTATGTAAACGCATTAGTAACTTGATGTTATGAAATTTAGTGTCATGCATGATTTGGTGAGTAAATGATACAACCATATGAGTCAAAGTTTCTTCTTTCCTTTGGCCCTAACAGGAAAAAGCGATATCTTTGGGCCCCTTGATGGTTTGGTGTTAACTTATAGTGTTGGGCCCATCTAGGACCAAATTGATGTGTTCAATTAGTAAGTGTTATGAGGTCATCACAAATCAGGAAATTGGGAAACAAAATTTTAGACAATAATACATGTCCCGTGTCCATATGATATCTGGTAGAACAAAGGAATATTTGATCACTTATCAAAGGACTATTGCATGATCAGATCAGAGTCTAGAGTTTCTTTAGGAAGCACTATTTGATGTTTAATTTAGAAGTTATATTGGCAATTGTAGTTATAGACTTATCCAAGTGGGAGACTGTTTGATTAGTTGTCTAAGCCAATAACCAAATTGGTATATACTTGAATTAATATCAAATTCTTTTTGGGTTGCCCTCAAACTTAGTAATTGAATTTGATGACTTTTAGAGAGAGACTGATTTATTGATTTATTATATGATTAATAAATAGCAATAAAAGATTTATTAATATGTTATGATAATAATATATTAATTAGAAATAATATTATTTAATTAAGAATTAATCAGAAATTAATTAGAATTAATTTTGGGATTAATTGGATTAATTAAAAGTGCAAGGACTAAAGTTGTAGCTGTTCAATAGTTTAATAAAAGGGATTCAAGAACCTTCCAAGGTGGTGTACGGTTTTAAGGAGCTAAATTAGGTTTTGTGGAATATTTCATATAGATAACATGGATAATTAGGAAACTAGATAATTACATGATTTGAAATAATATTATTTTAATCAAGTAAGGGTTATCAAGGATTTTCCTATCAGCTATAAATAAGGTCCTTAGGTTGCCCATTTCCGGCGATTACTTCTCCTAAGAGAATAGCCAAAAATTTACGTCCCTTCTCCTCTCTCTTCAAGTTTCCTTAGTTGCTAAGGTTTAGGTGTGAACCATTAGAGTTACGAGATTTTTGGTGCTTGCTTCCAAGAGCTATTGAAGAAGGAATTCATTGATTATTTACAAGAATAATCAAAAGGTATGTAAACCCTAACTTATTTATGATTTTCGAAAATACTATGGTTTCCATATGGTTCTTTGATGTTCATAGATTATAGCTTTCTATAGTGAAAACATAGATCATATCAGGTTGCATGTAAACTTAAGAGTTAAGTTACTTTTCTGCCACATGATTTTTTGTAACCTATAAAACCTATCAAGAAATCCACAAGTGATCGTTAAAATGAAGAGTCATCAAATAAGTTTTAATATGGAGTGAGATTTGGGGTCATATACTCGGATGGGAGGATGGTATCGTCAAAATAAACATAACGATAAATGATAATTTTATGTGGATAGGACAATTGTAACACCTCGATTTGAGGTATGAATATTCCACCCCTATCTTTTCTATCATTGTCAATTTTAGTCCCTTAAAAGGAGAAAGATGGCAGTCGGTACGCAGGGCGTACGCATGAGTACGCGAGGCGTACTCATACACCATGCAAAACACGGGATCCTCCTGTTACGCGGGGGGTACCAAAAGGTACGCTGGGCGTACTAGGCTCTAAGTGCAGACCCTAAATCCTCTTGTGACCCTATATAAAGAATAACACGGCCTCATTCTGGCCACCTTTGGCAGACTCCAATCCCTCTAAAAACCCTAAATCCCGAAGTGTGTGCTTGCGAGTGTGTTCTTACTAGTTTAAGTGGTTCTTTGGCCTTATAGTAGAAGAAGGAAGCTAGAGGAAGAAGAAGAAGGTGTTATTCAAATTTGAGATCAATAAAACATTCACTTTTGTGCATCATTTTGTAACACCGTAAATTTTCAAACAAAAATTTTCATTTAAACACCCAATTATCTCATTTCAAAATCACAAAAAACCCCCCCACAATATCAAGTTATCAAAACACATGTTCCAAAATTTAATATATCACAAATCCAGGATCCTCCAAAGACATATCTCCAACTCGGGTGTGTGTACAATCAAGTCGGTGCCTTCTCGTGATCCTGGGAGGTACCTGACACACATAACACATAACACGGTAAGCACGAAGCTTACCGAGTTCCCCAAAATACCACACACATCACATTAGCCACTCGAGGCTAACTCAATATGACCCTCCAGTCAATGTGTCTCAGTGGAGACCTTGGGTCCCACACTCGGGTGGACCCTCCGGTCCTAACTCAATAAGCTCTTAATAATAATAATCAACATAAATCACATAGACATAATGCAGAATATCACAATACACATGTAAGCACATAAGACACCTCATTCATACAAAGATACCACTCATGGTAAGTATAGTGAGAAGACTCACCTCACAAGAAATCGGATAATCTCAAACTCAAGTCACCGGTCTAGCCTCCGCCTAACACATATGACAATTATCCCTAATTAATCACGGCTCTCAAGAAACTAACCCTTCTACAAACTCACAGAAGGGTAAAAGACCATTTTACCCCTCAATGGCCTTAATAGTCCACAAATTGACCAAAACCTGAAAGTCAACGCCAACGAGTACGTTGCGCGTACAAGATCTCTATGTTGGGCGTACTCCGATGCCACACATGCATCGGGGATTCTCAACCCTACACTGCACGTACTGGGATTACGCTCGGTGTACACCCCAATTTTTCTCTTTATACTCTTTTGGTCTTAATCAGTTAAGACCTTGGCTCATATCATAGATCTGGACTCCTTAAAGGCTCTTACTCCATAAAGTCAGTGACTTTAACTTTGCATGGCTGATAAAGTCACAAACAACCAAAACTCTCATTTTCTTATCTCAAAATGCTCATATCTCATGCATGGGTTGATTCAAACGTCCAAGTCTTGATTTTCATGACACTATACCCCTAAAGACACTCAAAGGAGCTGCTCATAATCTCTGGAGCTAATTTTCTCCTAAAGTATGCAACTTTGGGACCAAAACCTTAAAATGGTCTAGCATGATGCACAAAACAAAAGAGTGAGAAAGCTTTGAGCTTTATACCTCCAAATGAAGCTCCCAACACAGATATGCTCATATCTATAGCCTAGTCTCCCACTCCTTCTCCTTCAAAGCTCCTTCTTCACTCCAAGAACACACAAAATCACTTAAATGCTCTCAAATGGACACACACAAGCTCAATAACAAGGATTAGGGTTTGAGAGGGTTGTTTGTCTGAGAATGGTGGCCATGAATGAGGTCATCATATCTTTTATATAGGGACACACCCCAAATTATGGTTTTCACTCTGGGCCTAGTACGCCCAGCGTACTAGGTGGCTTCCGCGTTCAAAAACACACATATGAGTACGCTGAGCGTATACTCGCGTACGCCCCACGTACTCATTTACAACCTTTTCTCAATAAGGGCTAAACTTGATAATTTACCAAAAGAACAAGGGCTTATAAGGTATACCTGGCCTTGGGATGTTACACATTTCCAAGTATAAAGTTTACACCTTGGTTGCTATTCTCTTAGATCTCTTTTGGTATAAGATTCATGAGTTTTAATCCCCAAGTTTGGACCTTTTCGAGCCTATGGATTTCCAGAGAGCTTGGGTTGTACTTCCTTGCAATTTAGAGTGTGTAGAAGAATAAAAATGCTTTCTTGATCCTCCTTTGTGTCCCATGCATGAATAACCCAGTTGGAAAGAGGTGAAATGAGATTCTAGTCCTCTTTGGCCATGCAAAGGCTCAAAGGCATTCACTTTATGGAACTATGGACCTTATTTCAATCAGATCTGAAGTTATTTTGGATAACACCACCACTATCACTCGGTCCAAAAATTATGGTTTTGCCCAAAATACGTCTCAAACTCGGTCCGACAAAAAAGAACTAATACAATAGAAATTTAAAACAATAACTAAAAGAAGTTAATAATCCCATAAAGTAATATTCATTAATATATATAAATATTTAATATTACAAATAATATTTATTAATATATATAATAATCCAATAAAAAAGAATTATTCCAATAAAAAAGAAATTAAAAAGAATTAATTAAAATAAATCAATACTCTAATAAAATAATATTATTAGTGTATTAAGTATTATATATTAAAAATAAAATTTAATAATAATAATAATAATAATAAATTTAATTAACAAAAACTAAGGGTCAATTTGACAGTGAGCTGACTGGGTCCACTCAACCATTTTGGCTGACTCGGTCCAAGTCCGGATAAGCCCTTTTGATAAAACTTAAAAATGACAGACTCGGTCAGCAATAGCCATCCATCTACTTAGGCCCTGTTTGATATGCATCTGACCGAGTCAGGTCAGACATTTTTGGCTGACTCGGTCAGACGAAAGGTGTTTGATAGACAAAATCTTGACGTCTGACTCGGAAAGCAAGGTCTGACCGAGAAAGAAGTTGGGAGATGGCTGACCCAGAAAGAAAGTGAGGGTTTCCAATAGTACCCTTGGCTTGGATAAAAATTCATAGCTAATGAAGGTTACGGGATTAAAACTTAGGTCTCCCTTGTAGAAGGGATGACATTTACCAGCAAGCTGAATGGGTTTTTGTGTTTTATTTATAAAATAATATATTTAATGTCTATTATGCTGGAAGTTTATTATTATTATTATTATTATTGTTATTATTATTATTATTATCAATGTTTATTATTATTATTATTATTATTATTATTATTATTATTATTATTATTATTATTATTATAATTGTTGTTGTTGTTGTTGTTATTATTATTATTATTATTATTATTATTATTATCTTCATATTGCATAGAAACGTATAGAACATCGGGGTAAAATGGTCATTTTGCACCAGTCAGCACATTCAGTCAGATTTTCAATCAAACAACATGATTTCTTACTCAGTCAGAATTTCTTACTGAGACAGACATTTCTCAGTCAACACTTTCTCGATCAGCAACTATCAAACGGGGCCTTATTAGTCGGTCCGCTTAAAAAATATGGTTGACTCAAAAATAATACTTGTATACCCTCTTTGCCCTCGTGAGTCGTGACCCTAAAGAAAAAGAAAACGCAGCAGCACAGCAACATCGCTATTGCCGACTTCCTTCACTCTGATTTCCTTCCCTCCGGCTGCTCCCTTGCTACCGAAGACCACCTGTGATTCCGTCTTTTTCCTCCGACTTGGTGCGTATTTCAGAGCTTTTTGTTCCCGTGTTTTCCAATCCAACCTGATATTTTCGATTTGCTGAGGTTTGTTGTTCCAACCGGCGACCCCCCTTGATGTGCTTTGAACGTTTTTTTTGTTTTTGCTGTACTCTCTATTTGTTGTTATATTTTTTTGTTGCTGTGATTTTTTTTTTGTTCCTGTTAAATGGTTTGAGTTGTAGATGCCTTGATAAATGGTTAAATTATAAATGCTTTGATAAATGGGTTAAATTATAGATACATTGCTAAATTTTAATTAATTTGGGTGAATTGATTTATATTTATTACACACACATAATCACAAACATTTTTATTGGTGCAGCCCTCTTGCATAAAAGGGAGGATGCAGAATGTTTATATTTGAAAATTGGCATTAGTTTCCTATGGTAATATGCCATGATTGATTGATGGTGAAAGTGGCAAGGATGAGTTAGAAGGACACTATGAGCCATTCAAAAGATCTTTCCTATAAGACGGTGGATATAAGATCTGAAGCACACTACACTATAGTTAAGTGGATCATTAAGGATTCAATGATACAGAGGGCATACATGGAATTTTGAAAAAAAAAAACAACAGTACATGTAATTTTTGTTTATTGGTGTGAATTAATTTTTGTTTTTGTCTTTGGTTTGTATTCTACCTAACAATGTGTTTGGTTTGTATTCTACCTAAGAAGTAGAAGATAGAAAATACTATGCAACAAAGCAATTGTATTATTGCTTGAATGATTATCTTAAAATGTTGAGTATGTTATCTGATATATGATGTGGTAATGTGTATAATCAGGTTGAATGTTTTATACAAAAATATAAGGTTACAAATTAAATGGTAAATCATAAATGAATTTTTATAAAAAATGTTGTTTGAAGGTAATATAATCATTTTGCACAGTCAATCAGATCCAAAATCAAACAGCAAGTTTTAATCAGAATTTAACTCAGTCAGACCTTCTAACCCAATCATCTTCTAACTCATTCAACTCTAACTCAGTTAGCAACTATCAAACCACCCCTAATATATAATACTTCAATAAAACTAAAAAGAAGATATTCAGAAATGATCTCTATGGTTTGGTAAAAATACTAAATTGTAGAAATGGTCTTGAGGATAAAATAATTATTTAAAAAAGAGTTAACAACGTAGAGACAAAATCCGTACAATATATTCAAATTTGGACCATTAATGAACAACCAAACCTTTTTTTTTATTAAAAACGCATAATTTTAACAACCAGATTATCATGTTTACAATTTTGTCTTTAACGAGGGTTTAAGGCGGCCAGTCTTCATCACTTTGCCTCCTACGCAAATCCTCAAATTTTCTCAGATTCTTTTATCGCCACTCATAGATTCACCCCTTCGCATCCATCTTATCAAACAATTGGATAGTTCTTTAAATCATGGTATTAGTTCGATCTATCTCTTTGCAAATTGTATCAACAGTGTCATAGTTGGAAACATAACATGAATTTTATACAAGTTCGTCGAATGTCAACCCTGCTTGATTCAGCCATGAAAAACCCTAATTCTACTCTCCTTAGAAGTAAATGGAGTCCTATTCCAATACCCTATAGAACAATCCATGAACCCAAAGGTCAAGATCTCGATTACATCAACATAGCTAACAGTCATCTTTTTCACTCTTTATTAGGATAAGCTAGATAAATTACTAACCAAATCTAATTCATTTAGAGTGAAGCACATTCTGTTAAAGCTTCACAACGATTACGCCATTTCCCTAAAATTCTTCAAATGGATTGAACTTCACAACCCTAATTTGCTCACCCTCAAAACAAATTCCATCATCCTCCACATCCTCACCAAGAATTGTAAATTTGTGACAGCTGAATCCATTTTAAAGAAGATCATCCGTTCTTGTGTTGTAAACCTCCATTCTAAGCTCTTTGATGTTTCTCTTCACTCTTATCGAATGTGTGATTCCAGTCCTCGTGTTTTCGATGCACTTTTCAAAATGTATGCACAGATGAAGCAGTTCAGGAATGCAACAGATACATTTTGTCATATGAAAGAATACAGATTTCTTCCCACCATTGAATCATGCAACATGTATATGAGTTCACTGCTTAGTTTCAATCAAGCAGACATCGCGTTACCATTTTACAACCAAATGAGAAGATCCAAAATCACAATCAATATGTTCACTCTCAATATGGTGATGAATGCTTATGTTCAATTAGGGAAACTAGAGAATGCAGTCCAAGTGTTCGATGAAATGCAAGGTATGGGAATGAACCCTTTTGTCTCCTCCTACAATACATTGATCACTGCATACATCAACAAAGGCCTTTTAACAACCAGAATCAAGTTGAAACTTACAATGGAGAAGAACGGAATCAACCCAAATGTCATAACTTACAACACAATAATCCATGGATTCTGTAAAGAAAGGAAACTACATGATGCTTTTAAGGTTTTCCAAGAAATGAAAAGGGTAAATGTGGAACCTAATATTGTAACTTACAACACATTAATCACTGCATGTTCCCAATCAGATAAAATCGAAAAGGGTAATCAGATTTTTGAAGAAATGATAAGAAACAGGGTCAAACCTGATATTTTGACTTATAAAGCATTGTTGTTGGGACTTTGTAACGAAGGAAAAACCAAGAAAGTTGCTTATTTGGTTAAAGAACTTGATAAAAAGAAATTAGTACCAAATTCTTCAACATTTTCTGCCCTAATTAAATCCCAATGTGCTCGAAAGAACCCAGATCGTGGTTTTCAACTTTATAAAAGCATGGTGAAGAGTAATTGTCGTCCAAATGAAGATACTATGAAGATGTTGATTTTATCATTCTTGCAAACCGATGATTATTATGGTGCTTTTGGTGTTTTTAAAGAGATGTTAGAGAGGCCTATTGGGCCTGATTCGGTTGTTTTGAGTGGGGTGTGTAACGGGTTTTCAAAAGCTTGGAAAGATAGATTTGTTATGAATTTATTAAGTGAGGTTGAAAATGGGTGTTTTAGTCATGAACGTTATGAGAAAGTTAAAAGCATAATTTGTGACTCTAACAATGAAGGTAAAGAACTTGAAGGAAATGTTTAAGTTGATTTATTTAATCATGACAAAAATGAATCCGAATACAGAATGTGTGTTGGAGCAAATAATGCTTTCTACCTTTTAATATATTGAATAAAGCTTTAAAAGTTTTAAGAGGCATAAATTCCACTTCTTAATGTACACATCAACTATGCATATCAACTACTAATCGTGTAAATTGTATGTGGACATGATCCTTAAGGTAATCACTCCAATCCATATAGCTTGCTAAAGCTTAACTCAATAAATCATTCTGAAGTAGCAGAAATGAAGATTGTGTAAGTAGCAATTTACTTTTTTATTATTTTATTTTCAAAAGTTTATGTTTATATTATACCATATACACAAAGTATAGTTCTATTTATGGTTATGCTATTTTAGATACTAAAGAGGAATGGGTCGTGAAGGTTGTACAATCATGGTTGTAGTTTTCTTGGTCTTGATAGATTTGTACTCTATATTTTAAAGATAATAATAATTTGCACATTTTGATTTTATTTCACAATAAATTATTAGTTTTATCGAAATTGGTAGTTATTACTTGTATAAGCTTGATGTATAAGTATGTGTTGTTTTATTTAGATGACACCCCCTTTTGAATTTGTGTTCTTAGTTGATTATTTGAAACGAGCCTTAGTTGCTGAGGATATTAATAGTTAAAGAATTTGTAACTTCAATTTTGTAATCTTTCATATATTTGGTTCATAAGAAATTGAATGTAATTTAATTTATTCAATGTTTCTAACTATGAAGAAATGTTGGCTTCGAAATTAAATATTAAATATCTTTGATTTTTTTTTTGAAACAACAATGAAATCTTTGTTGATGTTTGCATTGATTGTGATAAAAATAGTAATTAGATTAGAATTTATTAATAGATAAAAGATATAACATCTTAATTAGTTTTATTTTTTAATTACTTTTTGTCAAAAAAAAGTTAAATATTTTGTGGAAAACCTTTGTTAATTTTATTAAAATAGTCGATTTAAGCTTTATAAAAATGAATGATATTTATCAATGAGTAGAGAACTTTACACGGTAATTTTTTCTTATACACAAACTATTTATGTTTTATAAGTTGTACAATACAAATATTTAAAACATAAATAGTTATATACAAATCATCCTTTATCTATTTTAAAGCATACTTCAACAATTTTTTTTTTTGATTTATTTATTTTTATCATATGGACATTGATATCCTTTATGTATTTTTTTAGCCGGTTAGTGGTAATTTTTTCTTTTGTAACGTGTAATGCACAATAATAACTATTAGTTATCAGCGTTTATATTAGTGACTAATGTCTTAAGAATAAAAAACTTAAAACCTTGTATAAATTGAAATTGAAGTATAAATATAATGTACATATGTAAACGATATTAACAATAATGACTATTAGTAATTTATATGATTTTTGAAAAATTGAATATCATTTTTATTAACTTAGAAAATAATTTCAAAAGCATAAACCGCAATTTTTTTTTTTTAAGAAATAAGTAGATTATTTTTAATCTTTTACACTTTCCTATTTTTTTGTAATTTCAAAATACGATTATTTTTTTTATTCTCTTATCATGGGTCAGAAGGCTATAATAGGTTATCGTAACATTATTTTTATTGTCAAATGGAGCACCCCTAAATATAAAACTATATATATATATATATATATATATATATATATATATATATATATATATATATATATTTGTGAAGTACTGAAGGGGGCTAAATTGGCATTAAAAAAAAATTAATTTGTGAAGGTATCTGGGGTTGGGAAAGAGGGGACAAAGATCAAAGTCTAGGGACTAATCCTTAAAAATTCGTCCATAACCCCCAACAAGAAAAAGTTCAAAGTCTAGGGACTAAATTGGCATTCAAAAGAAACTTAATTTGTGAAGATTCAAAATTCCTGAAGTTTTTTAGCGACTGTTCTCCTGGCCTTTACGGATTGATGGAGTAAACTCAAAATCGATCCTTTGGAGTTGCATCGCTCGAAAGCAGAATAGAAAGAAAAAAAAAACGACGGGTTAGGGTGGAGAAGGGAAGAACGAACCGAGAAGAGAGGGGGGAAAGAAGGGGCTGCAAGTGTCGATTCTTGAAGGTGTGTTGAGGCTGCGAAATCGAGTCATACAATCCGTTAGTTCCTTGCTTTAACTCGCCTTTTGATTTCATGTTTCAATTGCTAGTGATTGGATTCAAGCAATCTCATTCTTCTTACTCCCAATCCTTGAGATTTTATATGATTAATCCCCAGCCACGTTTTGTGTGTTTTTGATGGGTGATGGCTGTCAAAATACTCTCATATATGCGGTCATTGTTGAGTAAGGATTGGTTAGAATTGTAGATTAATTGTCTTTTCTTTTCTCTTTGGTGTCTTCCATCATGATTTCTTTTGCTCCAATTCTCATAGTTTCTTATGTGATGTTTTTCTCTAAAAAGACCATGTTTTGAACCCTCCAAAAGCTCTTCAAAACAGTCCCTAAAGGTCTTTATATGTAGCTTAACGCTGTAGGAAACTCAAGCCCTCAATGGTCTTTTTTCTTTTAGCAATGTACTTCGTTTTTTCCTTAATGGTCTTTTGATGGTTTTGTTTTGATAACAAAGTAACATTGGTGATGCTTTCATAATATTTAAAACAAGACTTTCACTAACGTATTTTGTCAAATAAACATTAAAAAAAAAATAGGCGAAAAATCACGGTGTTACAGTATCTATCCACCCAATGAGCTGGTCATCTTGCCCTTTTTGCTCCCAACAAGTTCTTTCAACAGAACTCGAAAGGTATCAATCTTTTAGCACCCCTTATGAGGGTTTTGACTTTTGAGTCATGGTCAACACTTAACAGGTTATGCTTCTTGTTTTCATGCTTGTAATATAGGCACGCCAACAATCACTTTGAGGATGAGGATTTAGCTAAGGATTTCCAATTAGCAAAGCACTATCATGATGAAGATATTCCCTTCGATTTGCCCCATCATATCGCGGTTTCCTCATCTTCCACAAATTGTTTTTACCATTGTGAGGCGAAGCATGGTTTTAGTTCTATAATGGTGATGTTAAAGGATTGTTTGGAGTGTGACAATGGAACAAACACCAGTATATTATGTGGACACGTTGATCATTTCCAAAGTGTAGAATTTGAAGATATCGGGTGGGGTTGTGGGTGGCGTAACATCCAAATGCTTACCTCTCATTTGGTTGTACAGAGGCAAGAAGCAAAGGAGATTCTATTTGGGGGAGATGGATTAGTGCCTGATATACTGTCACTCCAAAGATGGCTTGAAATTGCATGGGAGAAAGGGTTTGATATAGCAGGGGCGAATGATTTTGACCAAAAGATATATGGGAAAAAAACTTGGATTGGTACCACTGAATGTGCTGCTCTTTTCCGCTCTTTTGGGATTCGTGCCAGAATTGTAGATTTTTCTTCTGCTTCAAGATTATCAACTGATGTTAGTGGTAACAAGAAGAGGAAGTCAACCCCTCAAGTTACAACTGGACCAATGGATAAATATCTAAATACTACTGCATCGACTTCCACTTCCAATAGTAAATCTATTAATGACAACAATTTTTTGGGAGTCAAGGGTAGTCAACTTCTTGCTAATTGGGTTTGGTCTTATTTTTCCAAAAATAATAATAATAATGATATGTCCGCGTCCATCAAACCAAAACCAGGCTGCAACAGAGTTGTTGTGACGGATAAAGCGTAATAGTTTTAATCTTATATTTAATTAAAATTTACATTTACTGTACAAAATAAAATAATGATGGATTTATTTCGAAACTTATTGTGTAGGCCCTTGTATTTCCAGCATGATGGACATTCAAGAACTATAGTTGGAATTCAGTTGAAAAGTCTTCCAAATGGGATGCACCAACACAGCCTACTGATTTTAGATCCCGCTCACGTAAGTACATGTTTTTATTTATTTATTTACAATCATCAAATGCATTAAGTCAAAAAGAAACACAACCTTAGTTGGTCTCGTATACAGAAGCAGTATTCGGTTATTTACTAGAAGATGTCATGTGATATCATACATATTGCTTGAATGTTATGAAATAAATGCATTTAATTATTTTGATTAAGATGAATTTTTCTTTTAATTGCTGCCAGAAAACAAAAGTTTTGGAAAGTTGTCTGAGCAAGAAAGTTGGATGGCAAAGATATATAAAAAGAGGGGTTCACACTCTCAAGAAATCGGACTACCAGGTAATTATATATATATATATATATATATATATATATATATATATATATATATAATAAGCTGATATTATGATGGTATTGGTTTTGTTTCAGATGTGTTATGTGGATCATGGAATTGCCACTGAGGAAGAGATGGAGAAGCTTAAGATCTTGGATAGTACCCGTTTTGAATTTTAAAGGGATGTGTTTGTTGTTTCTTGTCTGCAGATTACTATCTAAAAACAGCAATAGTAAGAAGATGTTCTATCCAAATCACATAAAAATTGTTAACTGATAAGGGCATTTTGATGATGAAAAGTGGAAAGTTAAAAAAGTACAAGGGGAGGATGTAGTAGTAAGGGCATTTTTTGTTTGGTAGGATTACAAGGGGATATGTATTTATTTTGGGACCATTTTTGTAATTGTTTTTCTCCCACAATGACCTTTTCTGTAAAAAAAAATCATGTTATGTGACTGTATATGTCATGTATTTCTGCCACAGGAACCAAATCTATAAATATTTTCTGCCACAAGAATGTTTCTGTAATGTCTATCATAGGGACCATTTTATAAAGAAATTATGCCGTGGGGACTGTTTCTGTAATGTATTTCACTCACAGGGACCATTTATGTAATCACTTTCTGCCACGTGACTGTTTCGGAATGTATTTTTGACACATGGACCATTTTTTGGCAACTGCTATGATGGTTGGGACTGGAGTTAGGGCTTCTCAAGGTGTTGGTATAAAAGGAAGGAAAGCATTAGAAAAGGCACATAAGGTCAGTTATGTTTTCAACACTTACATTTTAAAAACATCAAAAAAATTCTGATTGTTTGGGACTAAATTATGCACAGGTCAATTGTATTGTGTTTCATAAAACTGGGACTCTTACAATTAATTGCTGCAGCTTAGATACCTTTTCTATATAATGTGATAATATTTTCCCCTTTTTGGGAAAATTATATATTTTTGTTGTTGTAGGTGAACAATGAACAACAAATTCCATTGCAAAGGAAGTCGGAATCGACCATGTCATTGCCGAAGCCAAACCAGATGACAAAGCAGAGAAAGTGAAAGAGATACAAGGTTTGGGACTTGTGGTGGTGATGGTGGGAGACAGAATCAACGATTCCCCCGTTTTTATCAAAAGTGATCTAGAAGATTTGATAACTGTGATCCTATATAATGCGCACACATGGAGCTAAACATAACATGTATTTTATACAGGTTCGTCGAATGTCAACTTTGCTTGATTCAACGACTAAAAACCCTAATTCAACTCTCCATAGAAGTAAATGGGACTCCTATTCTAATACCCCATAGAACAATCCATGAACCCAAAGGTCAAGATCTCGATTACATCAACATAGCTAACAATCATCTTCTTCACTTTTTATTGGGATAAGCTAGATAAATTACTAACCAAATCTAATTCATTACGAGTGAAGCACATTCTGTTAAAGCTTCACAACAATTACGCCATTTCCCTAAAATTCTTCAAATGGATTGAACTTCACAACCCTAATTTGCTCACCCTCGAAACAAATTCCATTATCCTCCACATCCTCACCAAGAATCGTAAATTTGTGTCAACTGAATCCATTTTAAAAAAGATCATCGGTTCTTGTTCTTGTGATGTAAACCTCCATTCTAAGCTCTTCAATGCTGTTCTTCACTCTTATCGAATGTGTGATTCCACTCCTTGTGTTTTCAATGCACTTTTCAAAATGTATGCATAGATGAAACAGTTTAGGAATGCAACAAGATATATTTTGTCATATGAAAGAATATGGATTTCTTCCCACTATTAAATCATGTAACATGTATATGAGTTCACTGGTTAGTTTTAATCTAGCAGACATCACTTAACCATTTTACAACCAAATGAGAAGATCCAATATCACAATCAATGTGTTCACTCTCAATATGGTGATGAATGCTTAGGCTGGACGGTATGGGCTTGCGACCCCGTGGTTTGTCGAGGTTGGCTTGGTGGTATCTCGGTGAGTAAATGTCGAGTTTGACTATGTTGAGTGGACCAATGGGGTTGTTGGCAATGGCTACCTCCATATAATTTTTTTTAAACCTACTATAAATACTACAACCCTTAACCATTTTAACTCATCAAAATCAATTTACAACTCATATACGTTCTCTCAAAATGCCGCCTTCGTCGTCTTCATTGGGCATGTTTGATGCCTTGCTTGAAACGGCCATAGAGGTCATTGAGGAGGTGGAACAGATGATCGATCAACTACAACAAGAAAATGCGGAGAATGCATGTCGGAGGAAGAGAAGATGCATACAAAGATTTCGTGAGGTGGCTAATGAACGACTCATGCAAGATTACTTTGTGGATGACACCACGTTTATAGGATATTATTTTTGTTGTCGGTTCCGTATTCATAAATCTCTGTTTTTGCGTATCGTCAACGACGTCATGGCAGCGTGTCTATTTTTTCAATAACGTCGAGATGCTAGAGGTACAATTGGTTTTACTCATATACAAAAATGCACCAGTGCACTTCGTCAATTAACGTATGTCACTTGCCCTGATGCACTAGAGGAGAACCTTAGGATGTCCGGACGTACTGCACGAAGTAGCTTTCACAGATTTTGCAAGTATGTCATGAGACTATATGGTCCACAATATTTGTGCAAACCTACTTGTAGTGACATCCAACATTGTATGCTCATCACTCAAATGTGCATGACTTTCCTGGAATGTTAGGAAGCCTATATTGCCTCCACTAGGCATGAGGTTGTTGTCTGAATGCCCATAAAGGGCAATTTACCCGAGGCGATCATGGTTATCCAACTGTTATTCTTGAAGCGGTGGCCTCACATGATATGTGGATATGACATGCATTCTTTGGCTCAGTTGGCTCCCTTAATGACATTAATGTTCTTAACATGTCTCTGTTACTTGAGGACATGTAGTTGGAACATCGTAGGTATTATCTTGTGGATGAGATCTATCGGGAGCGTGCTTGTTTTGTGAAGTCATTGTATTGTCCAAATGATCGCAAAAGGGTTGAAGTTTAAGAGAGCCTAAAGAGAAGGAGGGAAAGGATGTTGGACGAACATTTGGATCTTTGAAAAAACATTGGCCTATTCTTAAATATCCCACGCCTTATATGGAGGAGAAGAAAATGAGTGAGGTGATGTATACTTGTATCATATTGCATAATGATGTGAGTTAAAGATTGATTATGAACATGATTGAATCAATAAAAGCTGTAAATGGACACAAGATCTAAATAAGATCCCTTTGGCTCAATTACATTTGAAGAGTACAAGAGAATATCATAGTACAGATGCAAATGACGCTCAGTTCGTTCTACTCTATGTACTTACCCTATTTACTGGGTACAATAGACTCACAAAAAGTTACAAGAACTAGAAATTTAAGTGTCAAAACTAAGATGTCTTGTAAATAGATAGAGTGTCCAAACCAGACTACTTTCGATACATTACAGACACAGACTACATTCGACTTCTCGCTATGTACATTCGACCCAACAATCTCCCCCTTAGTGAGAAAAGTCGAATTTCAAGCAATCATCTTCATTGTCTGTAGAAGCTCCCTTCTAACTTCCATATACCACAAAATTGTCTTCCTTATCTTCATCATCATTCTTCTTACAACTGTTGATTTGAATCAAGATGTTTGTGTAATAGAAATTTGTATATCTTTCCATATCAATGACTTGAAATAAAAATTTTGTCAAATTCCCTCTCTTGTTCTTTCCCTGGAACACACCACCATAAGGTTGATGGATGATGTATCTGTCTTCAAATTCATTGATGTTCAGCTTTGCCTTCGACAGAGTTTGAGTCACTTTCGCCGACTTCTTGATTGCAAAGGCTAGATAAATATCTGTAATTGTCAGATATTCATAGCAACTCTCCAGAAAAGCCTTGATACGACCAAAACCGAGAATGAAGTCATTTCGGTTTGTCTTAGGGATCTTCGACACATCCACATTAATCCAAATCTTTGCGATCGAAAGCACTTTTGCCGACTTCTTGATTGCAAAGGCTAGATAAATATCTGTAATTGCCATATATTCATAGTAGCTCTCCAGAAGAACCTTGATATGACCAAAACCGAGAATGAAGTCATTTCGGTTTGTCTCAAGGATCTTCGACACATTCACATTAATCAAAATCTTTGTGATAGAAATAAGATCATTCAGATTCATTAAAGGAAAATCAGCAACTGAGAATTCGAACTCCACATTGTTTGCTTTAATAACCCTTGAACAATGCATCCCTTTTGATTTTCATCACCTTCACGATCTTCACCAAAGACTATACATCATCTTCATTCTTTCCCAAGATTGCATGAAAACGAATCTTTAAATTTTTGTATTCGTTTTTGTCTTTGAAGTTATCAGCCAATTTGAATTGTGGAGATGCGAAGAGCATGTGATTGATTGGAAAATCAAGTTGATAGAAATCCGAATTTTCAGTCTCAAAACTCTTTTTCGGTCTTTTGAGAAATTCATCATTCTTCCCCCAACACAACAATTTCTATGGTTTCATAACACCAATGATTGTTTGGATCACCTTTATTCAAGCCTGGTGGGTCATTCTCTCTTTGTCGAAGAATGTTGTTTATCTGCCTTTGTCATTCCAATTCTGCAGTTTGTAACTTCTTCTTTTCCTCTTTTGATTGTTCAATTAGGATGACCTTTCCTTTATCTTTTGGGCCAGTTGTTGAAGTTGTTTTGACAGGAGCATTATTCGAACATCCTTCACCTTCGTTATCGAAATTCCTTTTGATGGACCTTTCGACACAATTGTTGTTGTATTCATTATCGTCGAATATACAGTTATTGGCTTCATGGGAATTGTAGTTGGAGTTTGAGTCGAAATAACCTTCCTAACCACTACTCCTTTTTCACCATCGGAATCTTCTGAAGATCCAACTCCTCCAACTCCTCTATCTCCCCCTTGCGAGACTTGACCAGCACGAGGAGCATTGGTTGGTAAACGAAGTACCAAATTAAGGATTGGAGAGAGCTCAGTCTTTATGTTCGACTCAGTATTTGAAACCATTTGTGAGAGTGATTCTTGAGAGATGGTTGATTGATTCGAAAGATCCACTTTTGACAAAGTTTCTTTAATTCCAGACAAGAATTCCTCCATCTTTTCAAACACCTTTTCATCATTCTCAGACTTAGCTTCAAACTGTTTAGTGTACTCGTTGTTGAATTCAACCAAATGAGTTATGACACCAGCAATAACATCTACTTTTCCATACAAAAACTTGTTATTTTCCTCCATCTTGTTTACTTCTTCTAACATCAAGGGTTTTATCTCAGCATCCTTGACAACAAGAGACTCCTTCGTTTCATTGATCGTTTCCATGAAAAGTTCATGACGAGCCTTAGCAACATCACAAAGCTTTTGTATTTCATAATCATAGCTCTTTGAATGAAAAGCCAATCGTTCTGCTTGTTTCTGCTCAATACCCGCAATCAAGTTTCGCAAACGAGATTCTTGAGCTTTCATCAAGTAATCCACTTCGACTCCATTCTCATAATTCTTTCCTCCCATATTTGTTGTAATTTGAAGAAGAGAATTGATCTTTGAGTTGAGTATCTCGAATTGCTTACCTGACATGATTAGTTCATCAGGAATATCTTCTTCTTCTGGATTGAATTGAATATTAGCAAATGAAACCATGATATCTTCATCATCATCTTTGTCTCATTGAAGTGATTTCTCAGTTGATTGAGATGAGAAGAAAGTGGTGATAGGTTCTTGCATGACACCATAAAATGTTGGTGAGATAGTCAAAACAGGAACAAAAGTAGGTATGAGTGATGTTGGTGGTGGTAAAACCGTTGAAGTTGCAATAGAATACTCGACATTGAGCATCCCATCATCCATGTTGAAATTTGTGTCCTTGTTAAATAAGTGTACAGTGATGTTTGGAATTTCGACCTCCTCCCTAACAAACTCGGTATTCGAAACCCCCGCATGGTTTGACGAAAGCCTTCTCGGGGATGTTGGTTTGTGGTTGATCACCCGAATTGATGTTTGTATTCGTATTATATACGTTTATAGTGACACCATGAATACTTGTCTCCTCAAAGGGTATCCTTTCATGGTGAGACAACATAAGAATCCTTGATTCGAATGTTTGACCAGTCACTATCACCATCATTCTCAGTCTCGACAGTCACATTCTCAAGTGGAACACTAACTTGATCATGATTTCTATTCTTTAATTGTTGAGCAACATCCAAAGCTCGACGCTTCTTTGATACTGGAGATCCAGGATGACGAAACTTCTCGAACAACAACTTTTATCCTGGTGAATTGTAACTTTCTAACCTTCTTTGGACCACCATTAGAAGAAACAAGATTTTTGAGGGTTCGACTCCAGTGGGCTCAACACTTTCAACAAATGACTCATGAGTAGATGCCTTGATTGGAGAATCAGAAGGTTTCTTAGCTGGCTTCCTAATTCATTTAAGAACCCCAGATTCCATTGGTATGGTTTCTTTAACAATCTCCTCATCCATAGCTTGTGGCTTGTTGACTTGTTTCTTCTTCTTTTGAGCCTTAGAGCCTTTCGATGTTCCTTCTACCCCTTTTTGAGAAACCTTTGGTGGAAGAACCCCAGTTTGATTAGAAGAATGAATAGAAGCCAAATATTATACCAACAACTGATTTTTAGGATCCACTAGTTTAAGCATCGAATCCGGAATGTGAGCAACATTGGGAAAGACATTAGCATCATCCACATAAACCCTTGGACCAACCATCGTTGGAAATTTTGCAGTATCAATACCTGATGGAGCCATAATATTATCCTGATTGTATATCTCCTATAGAATTAATCCCCAAAATCGAGTACTCGACACACCAGTTGCTAGCTTCGTGTGAGAAATTGAAATTTCAAATTCTTCCCATAAAAGTGAAGCATAATCAACATTCAAACCATAATATAATCCTGCCATCACAAAGTATACTTCAAGCTTGGCTTTGTCAAGCCCACAGCTTCTTCCTATCAAACACCTTAGAAGGATCCCAAATAAGAAACTTTAAACACATGGAAGATTGGACTTCTTAAAGTGGCTAATTGTAGTGAGAGAAATTAGTCATTGTGTTCATACTGGAATCCGCCATTGTCGTACGTATTTTGAAGAAAGAGATTTTTTTATTCAAATAGAAATCTAAGAAAGAAATCAATCAGAGATTGATCAAAAATCAATCGATCTAACACACAAAGTGCAAAATCAATTCAATACAATCAATCGACACCAGTTTCCTGATTCAGTTTGCAGAAGATTTTGAATCGAAAATAGAGATTCAAAAAGAATGAAAAATTATGAGAAAACTTCAATCGATTGAGTGAATCCTTCTCTGATACCAATTTATATGAGTTAGAGATTGATTAAGAACATGATTGAATCAATAAAAAGTTGTAAATGGATACGAGATCCAGTGTTGTAAAACTCGCCGAGTTGGCCGATTACTCCTCCGAGTACTCGCTACTCCCCCCCCCCCCCCTTGCCGAGGCGAGTTACATAATTCCGAGTACTCCCCGATCGCCCCCTTACAAACTAAGTAGTGTTGTGAAATTCGGTCAACTCGGTGATTAATATGTATAATATACTTAATGATTTATTATTTAACACACACATATGATTATTACTACATACATATCTTAAATTTTCAGTAATTATTCACGAAGTTAGACCATTATGTGCTTTTCATTTTTTGTGTATTCACATGTATCAAAATTTGTTATATATTTCAATCAACTTATGATTTTATCTTATGATTTTGACATATATAATTTCCCAAAAAATATTTTTACACAAATTTCCAAATCCGAGTACTCCCCAAGTACTCCCGAGTACTCGCTACTCGGTAGTCAGCCGAACAGGTACCGAGTAACGAGTTCTACAACCTTGACGAGATCTAAATAAGATCAGTTTGGCTCAATAATGTCTAAAGAGTAAAAGAGAATTGTAACCTCCCAAAATTGAAGACTAAAAATTTCGTTTTTTAAATTAGTTAAAACCATTATCTAAACAACATCATAGAAACCATATTTAATCAAAGTGTATCAATAACATCCAAGTATATTAGAGTGATATAAAAATGTGGAATGACGTGGTGTGTGCACTGCAATCATCTCAAACTCTTCCCCTTCGAACCAGAAGTACCAAAAACATAAACTGAAAACCTTAAGCACAAAGCTTAGTGAGTTCCCAAAATACCACATAGCATACATATAAAACATATAGTGGGCCCCGCCCGACATCGAGCCCCGCTTGGTAAACAAATATGTCATTCATCAGGCCCCACATAGCATCGGGCCCCGCTGGTATACATATAAACAAATAAACATATAACCATATAAACACATGCAATAATCATAGAGATAAATAGCATATAGAATAGTCATCGGGCCCCGCCCGGTAAACATATAAACACATATCACATGCAAGAGTCACACAGACAACTAGAATCCTAAACATAACAAACCATGGGCCGACATTGGTGCCTTCAACCCGCTAAATACAATGAGGAAACTCACCTCTAGATGTTGAATCTCTCAAATAAATCTCGGTCTGATGGTCCAAAAAATCCACGCGCTAACATAATCAAATAATTATCCAATTAATAATTGGATCTCGACCCATATTCAAGAATCTAAGCTAATTGACCAATTTTCAGGGTAAAATACCATTTTACCCTTTTCCTTACTTAGCCCAAAACCAAGGCCCAACCCAACTACTCAAAAGACCCAAATTCCTTAAATGGCATCACAAGGCTCAATAAGGCCCAACTTACAAAATGGGCCCAAAATTCATTATGGACCTAATCCCAAGAAAGTCCATAGTCTATCCATAGCCCAAAGTCAGAAGTCCAATGGCCCTACAAGGTCCAAATCCTAATATCCCAAGATAAGGCCCAAACTGAAAGTCCACCTGCTGAGTACGTAGGGGCGTACTCAGCTCTTACGCTTAACGTACTCCTTCCGGGGCCAGTACACGCAACGTACTAGTTGGGTATGCCTAACGTACTCCCCAAACTACCAATCCATTCCATTAAGCGCTTAATCAGTTGATACATCTAACCAAACTCTTAGATCTAATCCTAATGGGTGACTTAATACGTAAAGTTGTCAACTTTACACCCATGCATGAGTTAATGGGACCCAACACCCAAAAAGAAGCTTAATAAGGCACTTAACATTTGCATTGTAACACCGTAAATTTCAAGACAAAATTTTCATTTAAATAATCATTTTAATCTTAGAACACTTGTTTAAAATCTCATTCATAATTAAATTACAAAACATAGCCTTATTTTCACTTGCATAGAAAACCAGGATCCTCCAAAATATGACTCTTTCTCTGGTGTGTACAATCAAGCCGGTGCCGTCCCGTGATACTGAAAGAAACCTGAAAACAACATAACACAAAACACTGTAAGCACGAGGCTTAGTGAGTTCCCCAAAATACCACCCATGTAACACATATAAGCCACTCGAGGCTATAACTCTATGGGTCCGTGCACCCAACTCTGTGAACCCTCAGGTTCTAACTCTAGGAACCCTTCGGTTCCAACTCTGCAAACAGGCACAGCATAAATCACATAGAAATAATGCAGTACAACACATATCATACATAGTATACAAATACTCTGTCACATAACTCTGGTTACATACTCATACCATACATAGCATACAAATACTCTGTCACATAACTCTGGTTACATACTCAAGGTAAAGTATAGTGAGAAGACTCACCTCGCGTGTCTCGATATCTCACAACCTGGGAATCCCTCGTGCCCGATTCTCCGAGCTCTAATCCTCCTATAACATCATAATGTCCCTAGTTAACACTTTATATCTCTAATGTTGACTATCCCTAAGAAGTCAACACAGGTCCACTCTGGTCAGCGGTCAACGGTCAACTTTGACCGGACTCGGCGAGTGCTAGGGCGACTCGGCGAGTCTACACGTTCTCACCAATTCCCTAAGATTCCCTTTCTACACGTCGAGTATCCCCCTTGACTCGACGAGTTCCTCCTGGAAGAATCGCGGGGCCACCCCGACTCAACTCGCCGAGTCTGAAGAACAACTCGGCGAGTCCCAGTTAATCTTCAAGCTACTCGCCGAGTCTGTTCATCGGACTCGGCGAGTCCATGCCATGCAACCGCTCAAACTGCTTCCTAAGGTCAGATCTGCTCCGACAATTCATAGGTCTGGCCTTCCTAGACTGGTTCATCATGTAAAGTCCTCATTTCGGTGCTCATAATACACCCCATGACTCATAATTTACATTTTGACCTAAGGCATAAGGATTCCAATCCAAAACCTCCATTGATTCCCGAAAAGCTCAGGCATGGGACATTCTGGACTTCCAAGGGTCCCAATATAGGGTTCCAATCGCTTGGGGGACTAAGGAAACACTCAATCTAGCCACAAAAGGGTTCAATAAACCCTAAATCCATATACACATCAACATAGAAGAATGCAACTCGAAAATAATACCTGAACAACGTTGCTCTGTGTCCCCAATCCTCAGAATGTGGCTTCTCTTGCTGTTCCCTTAACCAAGCCTCCTCCTCCTTGCAAAATAACACTTCCAAGATCAATAATGGTCTTCTACCTTGCTCCAGATGCTCACAATCGAATTAGGGTTTCACTCACAGGACTAGGGTGAACAGTGACGGCCATAAGGCCCCTTATATGTGTCCCAAACCGGAACGGTTAGGGTTTCGCTAAACAGCGCGGACTCGCCGAGTCCATACCGGACTCGCCGAGTCCAGTCGCGAACCCGCGACCAGATCCGCGATCCTACTCGGCGAGTCTGAGCTCCAACTCGCCGAGTCCCCTCTTAAAACACCCCAAAATCATAAATATACACTACTTGGAATTCCGGGCTGTTACATGCATGGGCCAATATCTTTCATAAAGTTGCATTTTATGGACAAGGGACCTCAACTGAGTAAAAATCTAACATCCATAGCTTCTGGAGTAGACTATAACTTCATATATAACTTAAAAGACCCAAAAATGCCTAAATAACACCACAAAATGGATCTAGCACAAAGGACCATCAAGATGAGACCTTTATACCGCAAATAGCTTGCAAATATGATGATGGATCTGGATCTACAAGCCCAAGCAACCACCAAGAGTTCTTCTTTTTCTTCTTCTTTCACTAAAACACTACCAAATATCACTTTCAAGCTCAAAACTCACAAGAGGCGCTTAGAGTTTCGTTTTTAGGGTATAGGGTGATGGAGGTTGATCAATGGAATGTCCAAAGGTGGTTTAAGTTGTTTAAATAGGGTGTGAACCCTAAAAATTAGGGTTTACCCCTACAAAGAATCTCGTTGATCCTCTTACAAAGGGTTTAAGCAAGATCAAACACTTCGAGCATGCTAGGAGCATTGGGCTAAGAGACGATATCAGATTCTAGATTTTAGTAGTTAGTTCATGTTTTGAAACAATGTAGCAATAATAAATTGTAACTGAATGGTTGTTAATTAAATAGATATTTATTTATATTCAAAATGTGTGATGCCATTTGTCAATTAATTTATTCTTGTGTTTCGCTTTGCATGTTTTACTTCCAAAATATTAATTTATTCGAAATGTCACAATCAGTCATACTTTAGGGGGTTAGGGAGGTAGTGAGAGAAAATAAAGAGAGAAAGTAGTGAGAAAGTGAGCAAAAATCTCGACTGCCCTCGGTTCCCTTTTATAGGCGAGACCTCGGACGTACGCTGGGCGTTCGGAAAGGCTACGATGGGCGTAGCTTTGGATAAGACTGCTATGTGGTGAGCTTCGGGTGGTGCTACGCGGCCCGCTCTCGGACCACACAAGGCCGAAGTACGTTGGGCGTACCTGGTTTCGTACGCGAGGCGTAATACGAAGGCCAGGTTCTCGAATTCGAAGCGAGACCTCCAATCAGCAACGAACGATCCAGATCGAGCCATGCCATCGGTCTTGCTATAGGCTTCGTAAATCCGAGTCTAATCTTTAAAAATTCGTAACTTTTACATACGAGCTCCGTTTTCGACGTTCTTTATATCCACACATAGGCGGGAACATACTCTACAACTTTCTTTTAAACTCCGTCGGCTAATTTTGACTTTATGTTGAAAGTTTTATTTTTAACAGGTCGGGACATGATTGGTCTGTTAAAATTTATAACTTCTTCATTTGACGTCCGTTTTCATCTGCTTTTTTATCGTTACGCTACTATTAACGAGATCTTCGATTCTCGTTTAGGCTGTGTCGGCTAAATACCTCTCGTTCTAATATTCAAACTTCGGGATGTGTACTGCCGATCCGAAACTTAGAAAAATCATAACTTCCTTATATGAAGTCAGATTTGAGAGTTCTTTTTATGGACGCTCTCGGTTTAACGTATTCTACGACTCTCGTTAAGATCACTAAGTCTAAAAATCGCTCTATCATAAATTCACTATTTACGTCACGCAGTGTCGTGCCGGTTCTGCCGTGAAACTTCGACATACCATAACTTCTTCGTTATAACTCGAATTTCGACGTTCTCTATATGTCCGGAATCCTTGTCACGACCACTACCACTTCATGTGTCGATATCGGGTTTATTCAAAACTTAAATTTTGACGCTTATTTTTATCATTTATTAATTATAACTTTATAAATAAGTAATAAGCATATAAATTCACATAATACTCAAATAATTCATCTTTATTACTTCAAATGGGTTACATGGTTGACCTATACTATTACATTATCGCATCAATGCTCGGTCTTGAAACACGGGCGTTACAATACGAAGGGATAGTTAATCACTTATCTTAGGACCAACACATAATCAGAGTTTGTTAGTGTCTTTGGAAAACACTATTTACTTATTATTCAGAGTTGTACTTCCGATTGAAGTTCGCGACTTATCCAAGTGGGAGACTATTGGATTAATGTTAGTATAATGCTGAAGAACAAAAGTAAAGTTATTTTTGGTTGCCCTCATAACCAAGAAATGGCTTGGATTGATTAGAAGAAAGAGATATATAACTTATTAATATATTATATGATTGATATATTAATTAGAAATAACAATAATTAATTAAGAATTAATCAGAATTAATTTAGAATTAATTGGAATTAATTAAAAGTACAATTGTTCAGTTGTAAATGTTCAATAGTCGAACAATTGAGAGGATCTAGAATCCTCTTATGATGGCCAATTTTTTAGATGTAACGACCCAAAAATCAAGGGTAAAAAATTCATTTTTAATATAGCCAAAACATTGATACCATTTATTTCAAACATTCCAAAACATCGTTAAAGTAAAACATTTATCAGAGTTCATCCAAAAATCATTTATTGTGGAAATCATAGGTGTGTGCACTGCGATCAATCTGAACCCTTCATTTCCAAATCGATGATACCTTAAACAATAAACAAAACTGTAAACACAAAGCTTAGTGAGTTTCCCAGAGCATGCCCCACATAATCCACATAACCGGATAAACCATATCAATCACATAGGCCATAACAATCATATAAGGGAGCCATGGAAACCATTCAAGGTCTTATACACATAATCACATAAATCATATCAACCACACAAACCATGCATATAAACATATAAGGAAGCCTTGGAAACCTTCCAAGGTCTTACACCAAGTGCCACGGGAAACCCCCACGTGGTCTTTACTAGCCGCAACTGGAACCCCCACGTGGTCTTGGCTAATTATCGCGGGAACCTCCACATGGTCTACACTAATCATGGAAATATCATACGTGCTAAAAAAGTAAACATACTAGGAAGCCATGGAAACCCTCCAAGTACTTATACCGAATGCTATGGGAACCTCCTCATGGTCTTAATATACTGCCACGGGAACCCCCGGGGACTTCCATAAAAATGTCCCAACGACATATCACATAACCAACTATCATTCCATATAACATTAAATGGGCCGGACTTGGGGCCTTATACCCATTGGTATGGTGAGAAGATTCACCTCGACTGCATACGCTTCCCGAATGAAATCTTTAGTTGCTGTCCTGTCCACTTCCCGGAGCTACCAATATCAGTTGACACTCAATTAGCAATTAAGTTCCAATCCATACATATCACTTCATACCCAGGGTAAAAAGATCATTTTACCCCTAACCTATCCCTGTCCAATACTTTGGCCGAGACTATAATCTAAAAGGCCCAAAGGCCAATTAATCAACCAATGGCCCAATTTTCCAAATTGGGCCCAACCTCTCTAATGTACCTTATCCTAAAGCCCAATAATTTCCTTAGTCCATAACCCTGTTCCCAATAGGACCACGAAGGCCCATAACAACCTAGTCCAAGACATGACCCAAACCGAGGCCCATAATGCAAAGTCCATTTCTATATTGGGCCACAAGGCACATTAGACCCAACTATCCTAATATTGGCCCAAAGGTATGTTCAGGACCAAATACCAACAAATCCAGACCCAAAACCATTTGGGCCCAAAGGTCCGAAGTCCGCTAAGGCCCAAGTCTTCCTGAGAGCGTACACCCAACGTACCTATTCTGTACGCTTAGCGTAATGGACAAAAGGGTTGTACGCGCAACGTACTACGTTGTACGCCTAGTGTACAAACAATTTATGCACAAAATCCATTAAGTGCTTAATACTTGAAGACTTTACGACCCAAACTTAGATCTGAGCTCATTAAGACGTCTTAGGGCATAAAGTTGGCAACTTTATGCCCTTGCATGCTATATGGGACTTAAAAACTTCATTCTTCACATTAGGACTTCATTTGAAGCTTCAAACTCATGCATGGAGTCTAGATACTCTTCAAGCTAGCACCTTTATGCATTTAACATGCTTACAAGGCTCAAGTCTAACCATTTCAGCCTCTGGAGTTGCTCAACTCTCAAACAGGGTCCAAAACCAACTAAAAGGGACAATATAGAAAACCATAGCAAGATCTAATGAATAAGATGGCAATATCAAAGCTTTATACCTCAAAGGTGAACTAGATGCAGATTCTTGAAGCCCAATGCCATTCCAAGCTTGCTTAGCACATCCTTCTTCTTGAATGAACTCTAAAATGGCCACAATACATTCCTTAAGCTCAAAAACACTCTCACAAGGCATCTCTGGTGAAAAGGGATGAAATGAGGCTCTAGAGGCGGATTAGGGTTTAGTCCTAAAAGCTTAAGGATGTTTAAATAGGTGTAAAGTCTGAATTTTAGGGTATTCACTTTGACCCTCGTACGCTCAACGTACCTTCTCATGCGTCCCGACTATGAGGCTGTGCACCTCGATCCAGTCCTCGCATATACACTGCGCGTTCCTCCAACTACACCTCGCATAGTCCTTTCTCTTCGGTACGCCCTGTGTACCACCTTGGTACGCCCCGCGTACTAGGGCTTTTCCCAAAACCCTAATTCTTTCGAAGGCTATAACTTACTCGATACAACTCAGATCCCAACCAGTCATATATCCATAGAAAGGTATCGAGACGCTCAACACTATTATCTATTCTTGCCTTCCATAAGATGTCCCGAACCAAAATCCACTTCCCATAAGACCTGAGCTGACAAATTACCGAAATACCCTTTTGTCTAAAATCTCAAATTGAATACCCGAGCAATCCAAGGCACATTATCCAACTCCAACTAGGTCTAAAACCTGATCCCCCAGGTATCCGTAGCATGATAACACTTAATCCTTGATCACCAATTTAAATTGGGAACAATTCGAAACATGATGTTACAACTCTCCCCACTTGAATTAGATTTCGTCCTCGAAATCATTCATTACCAATCTCGACATGCAAAGCAGCCTGAGCAACATGGACACGGTCCCAAGCGTACCGTAGCTTTTCCAAGGCAACCAAAACTAACCCAGCATGGTTCTAAAATCCGAAGATGAAACGAATTCCTTGCAGCATGATCACATTTACTTAATCTAAAAATTGAAGCGTCGAGATGGTCTGTCTCCCTGACAAATCGCTCACCCTGAATCATTGTTGTATCATTGAATTTATCTCCCAATTGGCTACTTAACCTCTGATAACTTGAGGTTCCTACTTGAAAACAAAGTCATAGGGCAAATTTCTCTGTAGAACACTTATACCTGACTGAAGCTCGGATAATCCTTCGAGTAGAAGGTCCCTCCTTACAATGGTTAGACCCAGACTATTCTGTGATTATTTAATCCAACTGCAACCAACTTAGTATATGCCCTGAAAGACGAGCAACTCTACACATGGACCCCAAATCACTGAAGTCGCTCCAACTCATCTTGTTTCCACATAGTTGCTTTCCTGAAGAACAACTGGGACCTCCCTGGTCCTAACTTTTCTGCCAACTGTCTGGAACACTGGACACCTACCCGATTGTTGAGCCAGAAACACACGCATAACAGTCCCACATGACCTTCGAAGGATACCTCGTCTGAAAATAACTGCCCTATCTATACCGCTACTCATGGCTCCTCCAATCCTTTGATCCATATGATCATGATAGGCTGAAAACCTGTCGCCACTAAATCCGACGCAAAAAGGAGAATGCTACCAGTATATTGTAGTCTTACATCATACCCGGTCTCCTTCGACCTACCGTTTCCTGGTTCCAATTATGTTGTGACCTACTCACAACCTTGCGAACCGACCCACCCTATCTTAAGTCATCTGAACGAATCCATGAATGTCACGGCTACCTTGTATTATTTCTGCACTTCCCACACTATCTGACCGATTGTGAACGCTACGGCTCCCCCACAGTCTCACAACACTTTCCACAATATCTAACTACTGGTGAATGCTACGGCTCCCTCGTAGTCTTACAACACTTTCACCCTAACTAACCATTAGTGAATGCTACGGCTACCCCGTAGTCTTACAACACTTTCACCCCAACAAACCATTAGTGAATGCTACGACTCCCCCGTAGTCTTACAACACTTTCATCCCAACTGACCATTAGTGAATGCTACGGCTCCCCCATAGTCTTACAACACTTTCATCCTGACACAACCACAACCCAACGCCTTATCCCAAATCTATCATTTCGGAACACATACATATTCGAGCATGCACTCGACCAAACACCTAGCTGATCTCACTTCATAACTGGAACTCCAACCTGCTTCCCTAAATTCTGCTATCAAGCGCCAAGAAGACGTGATTCAAATGCTGGAAAATTTTATCGAAGTCTAACTCGCACAACCCTCAAACCAAACAACCACTTAGGCCACCATTTTCCTCGATGGGGATGAGAAACTCATACCAGTCTCATACCTGCTCCTATCCTGAATACCTGCGTGATTCTCCTCCACTTAGATTCGACTAAGTTCGCTTGGTACATGAAAATCGAAGGATTCCCAATCCTTCTTATGTTCCAATGATCAATTTGCTGACGACTGGTGCTTACCAAACTAGTGCACCATAAGTAACCCTTCCCAAAACAACACAACTCTTGAAAACCATCTAACACTTCTTGAATCCCAACCACATCAATGACTAAAATGTTTAAAAATGGTATCACGCTCAGATCTCGAAGTCCAAAGGACGAATGGTTTAACCAAAACCTCAGAAACAACTCTCTCTTCCCTCTGCAATCCCGATTGCTCTTCCAAGCACAAATACTAAGGCTACTGAAAACTAGTCATAACTCCTTCGTACAAGCCCTTGAACCAACCCCAAAATAATTGGAGCAGGTGCACTCACTGCTCCTCCTTGATTGTCAAACAATCGACCTCTTTGTTGCCCACCTGATCACAACAAAAATATAACGAACTTGCCCCCTTACGGGCAATCCCTATTGACGTGGCCAAACCTGCTACACCTGTAGCAACCTAGATCACTGAACAGATTCCAACAATGACTCAAAGCAATCACGGTACATGCGGAACCCGCTCCATGAGATACGTCTGTCTGAAGATTCCTCAAAGATTCCTAGGCATGCTGACTGGCATCTGATAGCCCTTGCTAACTCAAACTATAGCAAGGAAAGGAAGTTGATAACTTATACTATAGCAGAGAATCGACCCGAGATCTAACTTATCACAATTCCAAAATGATGCAAATTCCCGATATCCACCTGAAGTGGCAGAAGATGGCATATCCGAAAACACCTGAAGGAATCTTGACCACCTCCTACCGTGTTACCTCGTCCGCCCTGAGGACATGGTGTAACTCTTCCTTCCGATCCCAAATACAATCCAAACCCTTAGATCGAACCTCCATTGTGCAGTTTCCGCAAGCGTTTCACTAGATCCATCCTGATAGCCTCTCAAAAGCTAATCCAAACTATTAGGTCTCCGTTCGAGATCCCCTACTAAATTCACCTGACCCGAACCTCTCTCATCAAAGTACTCCTACTCAATCTTCCGTTCTCAGTTCTGAGGTCCATATCATTTAGGGTCTCGTACCCTGACAAACTCACCAGCTCAATCGTCAGCGGATAAACTGCAATAGTTGGAGCAACCCCTGCTCTACCCGACTACAATTACTCCCAAGACATAGTCTTCAATCCCGAAAGCGCAATAGAACGCACAATCAATCTGTGTCGTTCGAGACAAGAGATCCACAATGAACTGAGCCTTAGCTCCTAAGGGGTAGGGACTAGTGTGAAATTTTTTTTCCATCTCCCTAACCCAATGCGAACTCAAATCCCTGGCACTCCCTCTACTAACTGGCTACCCACCGGAGCCGGGACCAAACCCTAGTTCTTCTTCGTGTGGGCTCATCCTCGTCTGGCAAAGCAGTTATCCCCACTATCAGAGCATAACCAAGAATTCTCCTTCCCGTAAGCTCCTTATATTCTCCAATACTCTCATCGATTCGAGTATGGATCGTGTGCTTTCAGTATTACGTGCCCATACTACCTTCCACATCTATCCATACTTCCCTCAACAATCGTACCGAATCCTTTAAGTCACCTACTCCACTGGTGCACCATATATCCGCTAACAACAACACAATACCCACCAAAGTAACCCCTGGGCTCCCCTTAGGTTCCCAACCTCACAGAACCGCCCCACTAACTCACTGGAGCATATCCTAGGCTTTCCTAAGTTCCCAACCTCACCTTACCATCAGCTGCTGAAGAACTCCCCATGATGCCAGCCACCCACCTCTTTTATACCATCATATCCACTTAGTAGCTGACTCCCATCACCAAGAGTTCCATAAAGCACAAAGCAAGCAACATTTGTGCAGTAGCACTCCAATCCAAAGAACTATCATAGAACATTCAACCATCCATCCTCACTGTCGGCTGCCTTATGCATGTAAATTATACAGAGAACAGGATCTAACAGACTGTTAAATAATAGACTCTACCCTAGGACCACAACCATATTATGAACAGGAAATAAGACCAAATCAGCTATTCTAGGGCTATAAGATTCTAACTGTATACAATTTTTAATGCATACACTTAACAGTTACTGATATCAATAGTCATTCTCATTACAACATATCATACATTATCTCCAAGGCTACATGCATCGCATATCAGGCCAATCTATCGCTGACTACTCAGCACTAGCATGCAAGTCTACCAGCTCATATAACATATAAAGGCATCTCCCTTAGCCCTAACTAGCATGCGATTCTCAGATTCATAAATCAAGTCATAACAGATAACATATATGGGTATTCTGGGGAAACTTACTTGAGCTCGGCCGATTGCATGCACCACACCCTTTCTTTTCATAGAAAACTTTTCCTTGAAAACATTCTTCTTTTGAAAACTTTACAGATCCTCGGTTTAAGTTCAGACACACCCGCATGTATGTCCGAATCCCTAAAACCAAGACTCTGATATCAACTTGTAACGACCCAAAAATCAAGGGTAAAAATTTCATTTTTAATATAGCCTAAACATTGATACCATTTATTTAAAACATTCCAAAACATCGTTAAGTAAAACATTTATCAGAGTTCATCCAAAAATCATTTATTGTGAAAATCATAGGTGTGTGCACTGCGATCAATCTAAACCCTTCATTTCCAAATTAATGATACCTTAAACAATAAACAAAACTATAAGCACAAAGTTTAGTGAGTTTCCCAGAGCATGCCCCACATAATCCACATAACCGGATAAACCATATCAATCACATAGGCCATAACAATCATATAAGGGAGCCATGGAAACCATTCAAGGTCTTATACACATAATCACATAAATCATATCAACCACACAAACCATACATATAAACATATAAGGAAGCCTTGGAAACCTTCCAAGGTCTTACACCAAGTGCCACGGGAAACCCCTACATGGTCTTTACTAGCCACCACTGGAACCCCCACGTGGTCTTGGCTAATTAGCACGGGAACCTCCACATGGTCTACACTAATCATGGAAATATCATACGAGCTAAAAAAGTAAACATACTAGGAAGCCATGGAAACCCTCCAAGTACTTATACCGAATGCTATGGGAACCTCCTCATGTTCTTAATATACTACCACGGGAACCCCCGGGGACTTCCATACAAATGTCCCAACGAAATATCACATAACCAACTATCATTCCATATAACATTAAATGGGCCGGACTTGGTGCCTTAGACCCATTGGTATGGTGAGAAGATTCACCTCGACTGCAGACGCTTCCCTAATGAAATCCTTAGCTGTTGTCCTGTCCACTTCCCGGAGCTACCAATATCAGTTGACACTCAATTAGCAATTAAGTTCCAATCCATACATATCACTTCATACCCGGGGTAAAAAGATCATTTTACCCCTAACCTATCCCCGTCCAATACTTTGGCCGAGACTATAATCTAAAAGGCCCAAAGGCCAATTAATCAACCAATGGCCCAATTTTCCAAATTGGGCCCAACCTCTCTAACGTACCTTATCCTAAAGCCCAATAATTTCCTTAGTCCATAACCCTGTTCCCAATAGGACCATGAAGGCCCATAACAACCTAGTCCAAGACATGACCCAAACCGAGGCCCATAATGCGAAGTCCATTTCTATATTGGGCCACAAGGCACATTAGACCCAACTATCCTAATATTGGCCCAAAGGTATGTTCAGGACCAAATACCAGCAAATCCAGGCCCAAAACCATTTGGGCCCAAAGGTCCAAAGTCCGCTAAGGCCCAAGTCTTCCTGAGAGCGTACACCCAACGTACCTATTATGTACGCTTAGCGTAATGGACAAAAGGGTTGTACGCGTAACGTACTACGTTGTACGCCTAACGTACAAACAACTTATGCATAAAATCCATTAAGTGCTTAATACTTGAAGACTTTACGACCCAAACTTAGATCTGAGCTAATTAAGACGTCTTATGGCATAAAGTTGGCAACTTTATGCCCTTGCATGCTATATGGGACTTAAAAACTTCATTCTTCACATTAGGACTTCATTTGAAGCTTCAAACTCATTCATGGAGTCTAGATACTCTTCAAGCTAGCACCTTTATGCATCTAACATGCTCACAAGGCTCATGTCTAACCATTTCAGCCTCTGGAGTTGCTCAACTCTCAAAGAGGGTCCAAAACCAGCTAAAAGGGACAATATAGAAAACCATAGCAAGATCTAATGAATAAGATGGCAATATCAAAGCTTTATACCTCCAGAAGCTCTTCAAGATGAACTAGATGCTGATTCTTGAAGCCCAATGCCATTCCAAGCTTGCTTAGCACATCCTTCTTCTTGAATTGCTTAGCACATCCTTCTTCTTGAATGAACTCTAAAATGGCCACAATACATTCCTTAAGCTCAAAAACACTCTCACAAGGCATCTCTGGTGAAAAGGGATGAAATGAGGCTCTAGAGGCGGATTAGGGTTTAGTCCTAAAAACTTAAGGATGTTTAAATAGATGTAAAGTATGAATTTTAGGGTTTTCACTTTGACCCTCGTACGCTCAACGTACCTTCTTGTACGCCCCGCCTACGAGGCTACGCACCCCGATCCATTCCTCGCATATATGCTACCCGTTCCTCCAGCTACGCCTCGCGTAGTCCTTTCTCTTCGGTACGCCCTGTGTACCACCTTGGTATGCCCCGCGTACTAGGGTTTTTCCCAAAAACCTAATTCTTTCGAAGGTTATAACTTACTCGATACAACTCAGATCCCAACCAGTCATATATCCATAGATAGGTATCGAGACGCTCAACATTATTATCTATTCTTGCCTTCCATAAGATGTCCCAAACCAAAATCCACTTCCCATAAGACCTGGTTGACAAATTACCGAAATACCCTTTGATCCAAAATCTCAAACTGAATACCCGAGCAATCCAAGGCAAATTATCCAACTCCAACTAGGTCCGAAACCCGACCCCTCAGGTATCAGTAGCTTGATAACACTTAATCCTTGATCACCAATTGAAATTAGGAACAATTTGAAACAGGATGTTACATTAGGAGCCGTAGATAGGGTTCTGGACATATCCCTTTGATAACCAGGAAACTGGATAATTATCTGATTTGAAATATTATTATTATATGATCAAATATAGGGTTTCTAAGGTTTCTAGACAACTATAAATAGAGCCTCAAACCCATGATTTTTCGGCTAACCCTCTCTAAGAGTGAAATCCAAAAATCTCACATCTCTCTCTCTCTCTCTCTCTCTCTCATCTCTCCTCTCAATCTTAGGTTTTTTTGTGTTGTGGGTGTGAAACGTTAGAGACTCACACATTATTGGAGCCAAGTTTTCCAAGGAGACAAGAAGATTTTAATTAGCTTCTTTGGATATACAAAAGGTATGCATTTTAAACATGAGTTTTGAATTCATAGGGTTTAGTTGTGTTCTTCATAAGTATGTTGCTATTAGATGTGAAAAAGACATAAATCCATTTTAGGTTACATATACCCTTGCGTGTTAAGAGATTTTCCGCATGTATATTTGATTTGTAACCTAAAATCCCTAATAATTAGAAGGAAAAAGGCAGTGTTGGCTCCACGAGGAAAGCCAATTAGGGTTGGCTCCATAGGGGCAACCAACTAGGGTTAGGCCGACTCTACGAGGAAAGGCAATAGGTGTTGGATCTACGAAGATAGTCAAGTAATGTCGGCTCAACGAGGATAGCCGGTTAAGGCTGACTCTACGAGGAAAGTCATTTAATGTTGACTCTACGATGAAAGTCAGTCGAATAATTATTCTAGATGACCAATTCGACTCATGGTTCACCTAAATATAGGTGAATTGGTGTGATGTTGGCTTACTCTATGAGGAAAGCCTGTGCAAACCTTACGTGAGAGTCGAGAGGTGTAGCTTGATGAAATCGACACTGTTTGTACCGATCCTTAACGACAATGTGGAATCCTTGTATTACACAATGTCGCATTGTGAAAAAAAACACCATGTCTTGGGTGAGAGTCGCCCCTGAACAGGAATAGGTTTAGCAAGGGTTTAAGCCTATGCATGAGTCTAATGTGTCGTTTTCATCTCTTTAGTTGCTACATACAACTTACAGGGAAGAAAAAAAGAAAAAAAAAGAATAAAATATCTTTTCGTAATTCAGGCAAAAACAGGAATAGGTTTAGCAAGGGTTTAAGGCGGCCACTCTTCATCACTTTGCCTCCTACACAAATCCTCAAATTTTGTCAGATTCTTTCATCGCCACTCCTAGATTCACCCCTTCGCATCCATCTTACCAAACAATCAGAGAGTTCTTAAAATCCTGGTATTAGTTCGATCTATCTCTCTGCAAATTGTATCAACCGTGTACATAGTTAGAAACCCATTAATTTTTCTGCAAATAAATCACTCCACTCTAGCATGTGGAGAAGCGTATGTAACCGTGCTTCTGTCAAGAAGCTGAAATCATTCGCCGATAAATCTAATTTTAGAGATACCCACTTGTTTGAAAAACCTAGACAGTTAGAGCTTCACCCTTATCGACATCCTTCGTATGGAGAACGGGGTTTCCGGCGAACCAACGTCTTGGGTGATTCCGGTTTCACAAATTTAGGGGTTTCTTTCGGTTTATTACATCGGTCTTATAAGGGCTATGCCAGTTCCGCCGCAGCTGAGGAGATTGTTTCGACAGAAGAAGAAGACAGCGATGAAATTCGTGAAATGGTACACCATTTGAATAAAGAAATCAAAGCAGTGGAAACGAAATCTAATAGCTCCGATCACAAAAAGCAGCCGAGATTAGTCAACGGAATTGGGCAAGGGAAGTACATTGCACTCAGGAGACGACAGATAAAGATAGAGACAGAAGCATGGGAGAACGCAGCAAAAGAGTATCAGGAACTTTTAGTCGACATGTGTGAACAGAAACTCGCTCCCAATCTGCCTTATGTGAAATCCTTATTTCTTGGTTGGTTTGAGCCATTGAAGAACGCCATTGCTTCAGAGCAGGATTTATGCAGGGAAGGTAGGAATAGAGGAGCTTATGCTCCACAATTCGACCAGTTACCTGCTGATATGATGACGATAATTACAATGCACAAGTTAATGGGTCTGTTGATGACTGGCGGAGGTCAGGGTGGCGCTAGGGTGGTTCAGGCCGCTCTACATATCGGTGAAGCTGTTGAACACGAGGTTAGTTGCAGCAAAAATTACATTTTTTTTTCTTCCCTTTTTACAACATCCAAAGATTCAAGTGTTCGTTCTTTCTGATATGAAAATCAGGCGAGAATACACAGATTCATGGAGAAATCCAAACGAAAGGCTTCATTAAATGAGAGCCCTGATGATGATTCAGAAGCTGTAAACAACGAGCAACAATTACAGAAATTGAGGAAGAAAGTAACCAATTTAGTTAAAAAGAAAAAGTTGCAGCAAGTAAGGCACATTGTGAAACAACAAGATCAGTTGAAGCCATGGGGTCAGGATGCTCAAGTTAAGGTTTGTAAATGAACCCTGATGGCAAAATGGTAATTATGATAATCTTCAACAGTGAATGTTGCTTTTTTCAGGTTGGTTCTCGTTTAATCCAGTTGTTAATGGAAACTGCTTATATACAACCTCCTGTTGACCAATGTGAAGACTGTCCTCCTGATATTAGGCCTGCATTTGTACACACTCTTAAAACTGTGGAAACACCGTAAGTATGGCCTCATTTTTGATTTTTTACTTTTTAGTTTTTACTATTTGACCTTTTTTATGTATTGATGATGCATTGCTGATTGTTAATCTTATATATATAGGAGAGGAAGCAGAAGATATGGAGTTATTGAATGTGATCCTCTTGTTCGAAAAGGACTTGAGAAAAGTGTAAGTATTTTTTTTTGCATATATAATATATTCATTTCTTCCTTGTTTATATTTGTTCTAATATGAAAGATTTTCTTATTTGGATCTTGAAATCAGGCTATGCACATGGTGATTCCATATATGCCAATGCTTCTTCCTCCAGTGAATTGGACTGGGTATGCATTTAGGTTTTTTTTTTTTTTTTTTTTTTGATCCTTAAGACTTTGATATGATGTTTGATTTAGTGTTGTTTAGTTTAGGAATAGAATAACCTTGAAGATTAGGTTAGGTTTTGTTTAATATCTTTAAAATTAAAGATACAAGAATTGTAATCAAGTGGGTCATCATTATAAAAGAGTAACATATATGTTTTTCCATTTTTGCCCTTTCTTTGACAGATACAACAGAGGAGCCTACTTGTTTCTACCATCCTATATAATGCGCACACATGGAGCTAAACAACAGCGTGATGTAGTTAAAAAAACACCAAAGAAGCAATTGGAACCAGTTTTTGGGGTGTGTAATAAAATTATAAAATACCCTTTTTCCTCTCTACATTCATTTTCTGATTTTTATTTTTATACATTTCAGGCACTTAATACACTTGGTGCCACAAAATGGAGGGTAAATAGGAAAGTTCTTGGTGTTATAGATAGAATTTGGGCTAGTGGAGGACGTCTAGCTGACTTAGTTGATCGTGATGATGTAAGGTTTTTTTTTTTTTTTTTTTTTTTTTTTATAAGTATTAAGTATCAAGAACATGTCTTTTTTCATTAAAGATACTAAAAATTCGATAAATTTTATGTTTTGTTATGATTTATAGTTGTTATCTTTCATAGGTTCCTCTACCCGAAGAGCCAGACACAGATGATGAAATTGAAATTAAAAAATGGAAATGGAAAGTTAAAACCACTAAAAAAGAAAACCGAGAAAGGCATTCACAGAGATGTGATATTGAATTGAAATTAGCCGTAAGTGTTTTCTTTTGTATGTATTTATATTGTATAAAATTGTTAGATCACATATCCGATTATATTCTAATATTTATACTGCAAGAGTAGGTTGCTAGAAAAATGAAGGATGAGGAAGCTTTCTACTACCCCCACAATCTTGATTTTCGTGGTCGTGCATACCCTATGCACCCTTATTTAAATCATTTGGGCTCTGATTTATGTCGAGGTGTTCTTGAGTTTGCTGATGGTCGACCTCTTGGAGAATCTGGTAATGATGACAAATCTCTACTCGTTAACCGACCAAAGTTATATATATATATATATATATATATATATATATATATATATATATATATATATATATATATATATATATATATTGGTAAAAATTATGCACTAACAAGTAGACATTTGTCATCATCATCAGGCTTACGATGGTTGAAGATACATCTAGCGAATGTATATGGTGGTGGTGTGGATAAGTTGTCCCACGAGGGTCGAATGATGTTTGCAGAGAAACATTTGGATGAAATATTTGATTCTTCAGATCGACCTCTTGAAGGAAAGAGATGGTGGTTGGGTGCAGAAGACCCTTTTCAATGCCTGGCGACATGTATGAATCTTTCCGAAGCTCTAAGAAGTTCTTCCCCTGAAACCGCCATTTCCCACATACCTATCCACCAGGTGTGTGAGTGTGTCTACTACTTTAAGCAACTTGCCACATTTTCTTTACTCTTTCACAAAGTGACACTAAAAATCATTTGTCTTATCACATTTTGTCATGTCATGTCATGTCAATGTATGTGCCTTAGTGGGTTACAAACTTATTCTGCTATATCATGTCATGTCATGTCTTGTCAGTCTGTGAGTGCCTTAGTGGGAGGGATATAATCATACAACCAATTCTGTTATATCATGTCATGTCATGTCATGTCTGTTTGGGACTTAACTTACCAAAATAGTGTCATATTGATTAGTTATAATGTTAAAACATATAATGCATCTATAATTTATTTACATTTATCTTTTGTTTGAATTTTTTTTAGGATGGTTCGTGTAATGGCTTACAACATTATGCTGCACTTGGAAGAGACAGGGTAAGTATGTTAATAGTTTAAGATCTTTTATTGTTATTTTTTAATTTAATATTTCTTACACATGGAATTTTTTTTAACATATATATTTAGTTAGGAGCAGCTGCTGTTAATCTTGTTGAAGGAGAAAAGCCAGCTGATGTCTACTCTGGGATTGCTTCCAGGTTATAATACTACCTCTTTTTATTAATCAACCAAAATTCGTATAAAAATTAAAATAAATTTGCATTAAAAAATGTACTTTGATGTGATGTGAGCAGAGTGATTGAGATTATGAAGAGAGATGCAGAAGGCGACCCCACAACCGATCCAAATGCCAAACATGCACGCATATTAGTTGACCAGGTATATAAATTTCTTTAAGTATTTGATTCTTTTAAAGAATATTCCCAATTCCCAAATAATAAATAATCTTGATGGATGAATGATGACATGGACACTTGGACAGGTGGACAGAAAGTTAGTTAAGCAAACAGTGATGACATCAGTGTATGGTGTGACATATATTGGTGCACGTGACCAAATTAAAAGAAGATTAAAGGAACGTTGTTCCATTGAAGATGATGCTGAGTTGTTTGCTGCTGCTTGTTATGCTGCAAAAGTAACAATATATCAAAATCTACTTTTTCTACTTCCATTTTGCTAAATTTAATATGAGTAAATATTTGATGCAAATTCTGTATTTCTTTTTTGTTGTAGACAACTTTAACTGCTTTGGGGGAAATGTTTGAATCTGCAAGAAGTATTATGAGTTGGCTTGGTGATTGTGCAAAGGTATAAATTTTTATATTTTTATAAGATAAGATTATACTTGCATTTATTGATTTTTATAAAATTTGACAGGTTATAGCAGTGAAAAACAATCCAGTACAATGGACAACTCCTCTTGGACTTCCTGTTGTTCAACCATACCGCAAGTTAGGAAGGCATCTTGTGAGTTCTTTTAGTATGTCAAATTGTCAAGTCAAGTCCCTGTATTTTGGCTTTTTTGCTAATACGAACCAAAACTTTTTGAAATGTGTAGATTAAGACATCTCTTCAAGTTTTGACACTACAACGAGAAACCGATAAGGTTATATCCGTAATCTTTTCTTTATCATGCTAAATGCAAGAAATAACCTTTTTATTATTATTATTATTTTTTATTATCACAGGTGATGGTGAAAAGACAAAGAACAGCCTTTCCTCCTAACTTTGTCCACTCTCTTGATGGGTCCCACATGATGATGACAGCCATTGCTTGTAAAGAAGCTGGCTTAAGTTTTGCAGGTTCAAAATCATTATTATTACATACTATATAATTTTTTTTCCATTAAAAATATATAAATTAAAATCCAATTTCAGGAGTGCATGATTCGTTTTGGACACATGCTTGTGATGTTGATCAGATGAACAAGATTCTTAGAGAAAAATTTGTTGAACTTTACGAGGCACCAATCTTAGAAAATGTAAGTTTTTTTATTTTTGAATAAAAGATTAATTTGGATAAAAAAAGATTCGATTTTGATCAAAGGGCATTGTGACAGCTGTTGGAGAGTTTTCAGAAGTCGTTTCCAAATATGGAATTTCCTCCATTGCCAGAAAGGGGAGATTTTGACCTAAAAGAGGTTTTGAAGTCTCCATATTTCTTCAATTAAGAAGACTAACAAACAAAACAAAACAAAAACAAATCACATTCTTTATGGCTCTTTCTCTGCAAATTTGTTGGTTTAATCGGCTTTTGAAGTGGCAACAAGAAGAGCACAAAGTTCATCTTTTTTATAAGCCTTTTGGAGCTCTATTAAAAATGCATCCATCCATACATACACACATCTGTAAATTTGATGACATCATGTGGGATTTATGGAATGAAGCAATGAGTCACTCGAGGCTTGAAGAAGAAGGCTTGAAATACAAGTGAAGATGAAAGGGTAAATGAGTAAATGATGGGTGCATTCAGGCCTTATTTTGTAAAACTAATTCATACACAATATTTATTTGTTAGGAGTTCATTAATTAAGTGGTATGTGGGAATAAGGAGATAGGAGAGTATAGTGTTTGGAAGGTGAATCCTTCTTTCAAAGCAATTGTTCTAACTGTTATATCGACTTTTAGGGTGTATTTTGCTCTGGGAAGAGTGGACTTTTTTGTTTTTCTAATTATAGAAATAATGCTTTTTGCGCATTCTAATATATTCCAACTTTCATCAAGAAAACCCTAAGTAGAATGTGGCAAGATTTATGAGATCACACGTGATAGAATAACTACATGGTGAAAGCCTTACAAATGTGTCATTTAGAATTTCAGTAATAACTACATGGTGAAAGGTTACTGGTCATGATGAGTGAAAAAAAGTCGTGAATAAGATTTCTTGGAAGTAGTCAAATTGATTCAACATTTAAATGAGACTTTTCAGAAGTTTATATAATGAAATGCTCGAGGAATGATAAAAGAGAGTTGCTAATATCAAAAGAAATCCTAGAAATAAGACACAATAAAACGAATAGGTTTGCATGATGTTGATGCATGTGGGATTATTAATGAGAGTTTTTCTGTCTTGTTCATGTTATGGGACACTTCCGTTTTATTTTTATAAACTTGTCATTATATCTCTATTGGTTGGATATCGAATATGTTTGAAAAAGATAAGAGGTCAAAAGCAAACAAAATTCATGATGAAAGTTAAATGTTTTGGAAACATGATGATATATATTGGAAGCTATTTCATTGATGAAATAAACCAAACAACAATTGCAAAACTTTACGGTTAACTAGTTTGATTCACTTTAAAGAAAGTATTTTATTTTTATGAAAAATATGAAATTGAAATGTTTATGGTCCATTAGCATGGCCTAGACAGCTTTGACGTGTCAGCCTTGTCTGACGCTCCATTGCCAGCTTTGCTGGGGACTTTCCTGTCGGCCCGACCTGACGCTCCCTTGTCTGGCGCCCCCTTGCCGGGCTTTCCTGGTGCGCGTTCGCCAGTCTTGCTTGGGGCGCGCCCACCAGCCCCACCCGACGACTCCGAACGGTCTTGCCCAACTCCTTGCTAGTTAGGCTTGAAATGGGCTTGGCCAAATGCCTAACTTAATTCTCCCCTATAAATAGAATAGTGTCTCTCCATGAGGGAAGACTCATCCCTAAGTGGCTCAGCCGCCACCCGCTGCCGTCAGCCACCATACACCACCACCAGCACCAAAATGACCCTCTCCAGCTAAGAAGAACCGTCTGCTCTCGAGGCACGGTTTCTAGGGCGGCTCTAACGCATCTCTCTATTGTGACCTCGCAGATCCTCTCCAGCGCAGGTGGTCGGAGTTCCATGTCACATCATTTGGTGCCATCTCGGATTCGAGCAAGTAGCAAAAGCCTCAGTTGGTTTTAAGCTCGTTTTTTCTCTTAGATCTGTTGTGCTTCATCTCAGGTTTGCTCAGATCCGTTCATTTTTAGCATCATTTGGTTCAGATCCGCTTGGTTCTTGCCAAGAGTTGTCCAGATACGTTAGTTGTTGCCAAGATATGTTAAGATATGCATCACTATCTTTTAGATCTCTCGATCTGATGTGTTTTCGTTCAGATCTCTTGATCTGCTTAGTTTTTAGTACAGATCTTTTGATCAACTTACTTTTTCGTTCAAATCTCTTGATCTGTTGAGTTTTTCTCGTTCAGATCTGCCTCGTTTTTTGCTCAAATATCTAGAGATGTTTCGTTTTAGTTCATTTGAGCAACTCTCAAGTTTTACAAAAGACTTTATTAAATCTAATTTTCGTCTATATTTTGATGGGTTTTTCAATAAGTGGGAGGAAAAGAGGCTCTTATGTGTTCTTAACCCATATTTGTTTATATTTGTGTTTTATCAAACAACTTGAGAAGAAGAGAAATTTTTTGTGGTTATTTACCTTATATCTAGTTGTTTTTATCAAAGAAACCACCCTCAGTTTGCAATTATGTGTACAACTTCATTCAAGTTGTTTATTTGGTGATTTCTTTAGAAGCCTAAAGAAGAAAAACAAATATTTTTTCAGATCTGTTTTCTTGTTCAAAATTTGATGGCTTGTTGAATAAGCTAAAAAGAAATGAAAGTTTCATGATAAGAAAACCTCATCTGATCCGTTTTTGTCCATATCTTGGGGTTTTTCAGTAAGTTTGAGAAGAAGAGAAATTCTTGTTGTTTATTTGGTGTTTTCTTTAGAAGTTTGAAGAAAAAGAGAAGAAGTTTTCATGGGTTTTTACCCCACTTTCAGTTCATATATTTTTAGAAAACCCCATTTAGTTTATGATTATGTTTACAAGCTTACTTAAGTTGTTTAGAAGTTTGGGGAAAGAAATAAGTTTTATGAATTTTTACCTCTTCAAATTATCAAAAACTCAGTTTTCCACCTGAGTATTTCCATGGATATTTGCAAAAAATATTCTCAGGTCTCTTTTTCGTTCACGTTTCAATGATTTGTTTAGTAAGTGGGAAGGAAAGAAGATTTTATGTGTCTTATCATGTTTTTAATTCATATTTCTCAAAAATTCTTTTTAGTTGAATTTTTCTATGAAGAACTTCAACCGTTGAAACATTTGTTTGTAACCACACCTGTTATGTTTGTACATCCCTCATATCTTTTTAGTTGAGTTTTGCTGAATATAGTCTCGTCTCTTTGTTTCTAAACAATAAACAATGACGTGTGGTATCTTTCACAAAACCCACCAAAGAAATTGTTTATCCCTTTTACCAAAGCACAAAAGTAGATCAGATATTTTTGACAGTTTATGATATCAACAAATTGTATATTAAAAATACAAGAAAAGTATGTTTTCTATTTTTTTCGAGCCAAAAAAATGGTAATGGATCTCTTGTGCGCCATACATACAAAAGACGAGCTAGCAGACAAAATACTGTTGAATTAGTGTCTAAGTCCATAACTATTTTGGTATGTACTTGACCTGATGGTGCATGGTCCTTTTGGGTTGCCTTCACCAAAGCAACTTGATAGGATGAATTATGGAGAGAAAGGATTAAATATGATTTATTAATATATTATGGGAATAATATATTAAAGGAGAAATCATATTGTTTAATTAATATTAGTCAATAATTAATTGGTAATTAGTTTTGTGACTAAAAGAGATTAATTAAACTTAAGGGACTGGAATTGTAATTATAAGATAATTGCAATTTGGGCCATGGATTGCCTTTTATTATAAGGTGGACGAATTCTATGGGGGAAACCCATATGAAATCGTCCAAGGCCTTATGGAAAGGGCTCCATGGGTTGCTTAGGGCTTAAGCATCCAAATTAGGGTTTCCTTGTTAGATAACCCTAATTGCCTCACTATATATAGATCCCTTAAGGACCAAAAACGTGGACAAGTAACCTTCTAGGGTTTTCACATGGTTTTGGCAGCCTCCATCCTCTCTCCTTTTCATCCTCTTGATTATGGTGTTTGTGAACCATTAGAGGAGTGACACTTGTGACTCTAAGCCTTCCAAAGTCAATTCAAAGGAGGAATTGGGATTGTTATTGCTACATAACAATCAAGGTAATATTTTAAACCTAATTATATGTTAATATTGATTTCCATATGCTAGAATTAGGGTTTATAGTCTTGGATTCAAAGCATGTACAATAGAGAAACCTAGATCCAAGCATTAGGGTTTGTATGAGCACATAGGATGTCTTATGACCAAAACCCATCGGTGGTATCAGAGCCTTGATTGGTTTCTATTGTATTGATGCTTGATATGTTTGAAAATTTCGAATTTTTTGTTTCTGGAGGCTGGAATCGCCGAGTCCATAGATGAACTCGCCGAGTCCAAGGTGACTCGACGAGTCCATGCCTGACTCGGCGAGTCGGCTCGTCAGATGGAGGGTATTCCGGGATTTCTTGCTGTTTTTGCTTATGGATAGTTACCTTATCATGTTAGATCAATATTAATCCGATTATATGATATATTTGACTATAATTCTGATCTAATTGAAGATATTTATCAAATAATAAGATAATTGTTTCCTTATAAGATAATTGATTAATTATTTTGAGTAAATTGATAAATTGTTTTGCAAGAAATCATTAAATAAATCAAATATGGATAATTATATGATTAAATGTTAATTTGAATTATTTGTTATTTGATCCTTGTTGTTATGAAAAGTTTCATATTTTTCCCTTTAGGTTTTATAGTTTAAATTTGAACCCAAAAGTTTTGTTGTTTTGAAATTTAAATAGTTACAACCCTAATGATTTGAAAAAGGTTTCAAAACTTGCCCTCAAGTTTTGGAATTTAAATTTTGATTAAATAGTTTAATTTTGATGTATATTTAAATTCTAAACCCTAATGTGTTGAAATGTTTCAAAACTTGCCCTCAAGTTTTGGAATTTAAAAGTTGATTACAAGTTTAATTAGGAATGTTAAATTCTAAAACCCTAGCATAGTTTTGAAAAAGTTCAAATCACACCCTTATGGTTTTATTAATTAATTAAGGTGTATAATTAAAAGAGGTTTAATAAATCCATAAAAGTTTAGGTCTACAATTTAATTGAATTAAAAGTATAATTGTTAAATTAGACCACCTAGTATTTTGAAAGTATAAAATACACCCTATACTATATATAACATTAAAAGTCTAACATTATATATATGTATGAGTAAAAGTCAGTCTTACCGTTAGTAGGCCTCATTCACGAAGCTGGTCTATAAGGGGTGTTTAAGGAAATTGCCTATAAAATGGCGATTGAATGGGTATCCACTCTTACCCACCGCACTCTTGACCAGTGGAGGGTTGTTAGCCGAACGGGTAGGATAGGACGAAACCTTCCATTATAAGTATAATGAATTATTAAAGTAACTAAATGTTTTCATAAAAATTCCCAATCTTAGTTACTTAGGCAAAAGTGAATTGATGCAATTCCATGAAATTACACTTTGTGCCCTTGCGAAGACGTTGGTGGAGCGTGTGTGGTTAACCGGCACACTAAATGGTTCTAAGCAAAGGTAGCAAAGGGTGACTCAATGTTTGTCATAGTTCGGTGGAGCGTGTGTGGTTTACCGGCACATCAAATAGGTGACTGTAACATGTGAGGGCACCATGTAAATTTGCATGGTTATTCACACCCGCTTTGTGATCCTCGGCATCCCAGTCACAAACAAGAGGGGCATATCGAGATTTAAACATGCCATTGAAAGTTCAATGTATCTCAAAGGATCTAGGAGTTTTCATAGATTTAAAACTTAAATTCCTTTTCGTTTTTCGTGGTGGAAATTAGTGAATCGTCATTCACTTACCTTGAAATATTCTGCAATTAGGGTTACGACATCCCTCTCCCGAGTTGTAGAATATTGTGTTGGATCCTAGCCTTAGTATTTCATTTGGGTGATTTACTAAGGACTCAATCTATCAACTAACTTGAATTCGTTTTCTCCCGTTTTGTAGATGTCAAAGTTCGACAACTATGGTCTTCCCAAATCCCGTGGAACAAGCATTCCACATGAAGATGATATTCCACGATTCGATCGAGAAACAAGAAATCATGCTTCACTTCCTCCTCCTCCTCCAATTATTCTCCCTAACCCACAAGATTGTAAAATTGAAAGGTTCAATATCACTCAAGCCCTTTTGGCAAGTAAACATAAAGAAGGAAAGTCGGTGTGTGCACACGTCCTAGGGATGAAGTCGCACATTGATAGACTAAGAATGTTGGGATCCGTTGTATGTGAGGAAATAGCTGTTGATTGGGTTCTTCAGTCACTTCCCAACTCGTATAGTGAGTTCGTAAGAGAGTACTATATGATGAATCACGACGTGACCCTTATAGAACTCACCTACATGCTTATTGCTGCTGAATCAGTAATGGTTTGGCACAATAGAAAAGCAAAGTTGATTGGTGAATCTGCCTTCAAGACCTCTATGGATATAGACAATGGCAATGAAAGACATGCAATGATCGAAATGTTTGATCATAAGAGAAAGGCGATGTCTAAAATAGTTCCATGTGTTGTTCCAAAAGAGTCAATTTGCTTTTATTGCCAAGAGAAGGGGCATTGGAGACGAAGCTGCCCTATTTACCTAAGAGATCTAAAAGATAGTCGAAACGTATGGCTCTAATTTAGGTAAAATCCATTGACCAACTCTTCTAAGCTTCATTCTAGATCCTGAATACATAATGTGATAAGATTACAATTGATGTTTTGTAGGATCGAAGAAAAGAAAGGAAGCTTAAGGGAAGAAGTGAGCAGAATCTAACCGTGAAGGAATGGATTTCGATCGCATTTCTCGAAGATTAGATTCTTGAGCTACTACTTAGAGTTAGATTGCTAAGAAAGATGTATTAGCATAAGTTTTTCAATAAGTTGCATTGTAAGGACAAATTTTTTTCCGCAATAAAATAAATTTTGATTTTGAATTTTATTTATTTATCCTTACAATGGCGTGTATGAAAAATTGATGTTAAAATGTTTCTATTATTAGCAATAATGGAGTTGATTCTTAATTATGTTGTTTATGGAAATGTCGAGAATTTACCAAATAGGGAGAGTTTCTCATCGCCCAAGTTTCAATTGGACAGAAACTTGGAATCATGCAACTTGGTTGCACGATGAATGAGAAATTTCATATTTGGAAATTAGACTAATTCATTGACAAAGTGTCAAGTGAAGGACTAGGAGATCGAGTATACAAAGTTGTGTGCTGATCAAGTTCACCATAAGAGTAACAAAGATATTCGTCATGATTTACTAAAAGCTTAGTAAATATGATTATACTTACAAGATTAAGTGTAATTCTGAATTGATTAAAGGGTTTAGATCAATAGCAGAACGAATAAGAAAAATCAAGTAGGCTGAAAGATAAAAGTTTCTCCATTCTAAGAAGAAGGGAGAGTAGCTTTTATGCTTTATGATAGGTCTTAATGATTAAGAACCATATTTCAATTGATCCTCTATGTGATTCTTAGTACAATTGTATGTTTAAGAAGAGGAATCAAGAATTGAAGAAATGGTTAAATCAAAAAGTCAATCATACTTCGTTCCAAAACAAGTTTTAAAGTTAAGATTGTGACAATGAGTGAAAAGTATTAAAGGTTTACAACATTCATCAAATGTGGAAAGTTGTGATGTCTTGAATAAGACAAAGACCGACTAGGACCAATTTATGAAGTGTTTTTGATAAAAACTACACTAACTCTTGAATATTTGTTTGTCAAGAAATGTTTATTGACAAAAGAATCTTATATGTCAAGGAGTCAGTGGGAGCCTTAATGGTCTTGAAAGGTTTCAAGAACAAATCAAATAAACCTTATCGATCATCACTAGCACACGAGTTGAGGTTTACAACCTATCGTGTTGACATTATTTTGTTTCTGTGCCAATCCAATCGAGTTAATTATGCATATGAGTCCTATGAGTTCTCATTTGAATGCATAAAAGGCAAGGACCTTGATCAATGGAAAGTACATTGATAGGAAAAGGTGAGCTGCTTAACTACTTGGAAGACATGGTGGGCAGCTGTGCTACCAAAAGACAAGAAATCAAGACTAAGAAAGTTTGGTCCATATGAGTTTGAATTTGTCGTAAAATTTAGTTTTGACAAATTCACATGGATAGGAACACATACACCGTTTAAATCTAAGTGTCATGAGATTTCCTCCTTCATAAAAATGATTGTGAGGGAATGCTTTCACTAAGAGAGATTTTAAGAAGATAGTGATTGTAAAATTGCATTCTCGAATTCGATTATGGTTACGGTATCCCTTTCCATAATTTGAATTGTGAGGTTTGGCAATTGTTTACACACACATATGAACTATCTAAGGCAAAGGTGTATAAGTTCAAGAAGCCTTGATAAAAGATTATCAAAGCATTAAGTATTAGAAACATGAACTTAAGAAATTCAATAAGTATTGATTTTCTATAAAGGTAAGATGTTTATGAATACATGTCGAAGCTAGTGGGAGCATAAATGTTATGTTTTATAATAATCATCATGATAGTGGGAGAATAAATGTTATGATTGTATGATTATTAAGGCAAGTATTGCAAAGTTAGCAATATTAATTATAGAAAACAAGAGTCATTCTTTGCAAAGTTGTAAGGATGGAATAGTTGTTTTGCTATAATTAAGGGAGAAAATATTATGCTTCATTTCAAATCTAAAGGATTAGGTTGTGGAATGTTAATAAAATTTAGTCAAAGGTACATAGTGTGTTCTTAAAATTTCGATTATGATTACGACATTCCTCTTCACAATTCGAATTTTCAGAACATAGCAAATAAAACATTATGCATCGTGTCCCATACGCTTCGGGTATAGGATCGATTGCAAATGTTTTGATATTTGACCATTCTAAAATTTTCCAAATGTCGAGCGCATTTAGAGGGAAAAGGGACTAGAATTGGTTTTGACTAAAATAATTAAACAACTATCAAAGGACAATCCAAAGTTCGACGAGGATTGGTCGCTTGTGAGTAGTTGGAAGTATAGTATTAGAAAATATGGAAATGTTTTCATATTGGATGGACCATATCGACATTATTAGGAATAGATAAGATTCTATTAAGAATAAGTTGTCATATGGAAAAAATATGGAAATGTATCCATATTGGGAATAGAATATTGAAAATCTATGTCTAGATTAGAAACCTTTATGCAAAAGGATGTTCAAAGGAATGTACTTTGAGTGAGAGACATCATATCTAAGGAATTGTCTTGTAACAATCTCCAATAAAGGACTTTGTAATATCATTAACATTAGTCTTTGTGACTTTGGTGCAGTGACATTACGAAAGGATAGTTGCATAAAATGTTAGAATCAAGCATATTCTATAAGTGGCAAGAATTTGACATTCTTAAACTTATGAAAAATGGATTTGGAGTTGTGAAATGAGAATGATTGGAAATGTGTCCAATGTGATCTATTTCACAAAGTAAGAACCATAGGTAAACATTGTGTGCATGCTAGGAGCATGGGACAAGTGTTGTAATTCAAGTAAGAAGTTGATTACCCGAAACGACAAATAATGAGTAATCGATATGGTGATAAATAAAAGGTGTTTTATTTATACTCAAAGGTTTGAGGCCATATGGGATTAGTATTATTCTTGTGTTTCACATTTGCATGTTTTGACTTCCAGAATAATTGAGTTTATTAAGAATAATTGAATTATTCAAACAGGCCACAGTCATTCATATGTTGGAAGTAGATATGAATGAAGACTGTCGTGAATTGGTGTGTGGAATGTCTAGAAAAGTATTATACATAAGCAAATGTTTGCTACAACGTTCATGAGTGCTTACGAATATGATTTGAGCATTGGATTAAACCCACGCTCACTTGGATCACTCCATGGATTGTGTCACGAGTGATTGGTGAGACGATAACATCTTATATTCTTGAAACCGAGATATGTGAGTTGTATCTTGTGAATCGGTTGCACATTGATAATATGTAAACGCACTAGTAACTTGGTGTTATAAAACATATTGTTGTGTGTGATTCGGTGAGTGAGTGCAAGCAAGCATTGTATCAAAGTTTATCCGTTCCTTTTATTCAAAGTAGAATAAAAGCGATATCTTTGGGCCCCTCGATGGTTTAGTGATGACAAACGTAAATGCTCGGCCGGGTTAGGGCTAATTTGATTTGTTCAATTAGTCAGTCGTCATAAATCAGAAATCAAGAAGTAGTACAAAGAGAATGATTTGAAATCATGTCTCATATGATATCTAGAATGGAGGAACATATGATCCATTATCTAAGGACACGCGTATTTGATATGATCAGAGTTGACAGCGGCTTTGGAAAGCTACGATTGCAGATCAGGATCTGAAGTCATACGCAAAATAGTTATTAGACTTATCCAAGTGGGAGACTGTTGAATTAGTGTCTAAGTCCATAACTATTTTGGTATGTACTTGACCCGATGGTGCATCGTCCTTTTGGGTTGCCTTCACCAAAGCAACTTGATAGGATGAATTATGGAGAGAAAGGATTAAATATGATTTATTAATATATTATGGGAATAATATATTAAATGAGAAATCATATTGTTTAATTAATATTAGTCAATAATTAATTGGTAATTAGTTTTGTGACTAAAAGAGATTAATTAAACTTAAGGGACTGGAATTGTAATTATAAGATAACTGCAATTTGGGCCATGGATTGCCTTTTATTATAAGGTGGACGAATTCTATGGGGGAAGCCCATACGAAATCGTCCAAGGCCTTATGGAAAGGGCTCCATGGGTTGCTTAGGGCTTAAGCATCCAAATTAGGGTTTCCTTGTTAGATAACCCTAATTGCCTCACTATATATAGATCCCTTAAGGACCAAAAACGTGGACAAGTAACCTTCTAGGGTTTTCACATGGTTTTGGCAGCCTCCATCCTCTCTCCTCTTCATCCTCTTGCTTATGGTGTTTGTGAACCATTAGAGGAGTGACACTTGTGACTTTAAGCCTTCCAAAGTCAATTCAAAGGAGGAATTGGGATTGTTATTGCTACATAACAATCAAGGTAATATTTTAAACCTAATTATATGTTAATATTGATTTCCATATGCTAGAATTAGGGTTTATAGTCTTGGATTCAAAGCATGTATAATAGAGAAACCTAGATCCAAGCATTAGGGTTTGTATGAGCACATAGGATGTCTTATGACCAAAACCCATCAAATACTTCATGTGGGACCCACTTGGTCAAATTCTTCATACATATAAAAAAAGAAAAAAAAAGTGGGGGCAAGAGGAGAAGGCCCCTACGTGTGGGCCACAGAGTTAAGAAAAGGGAAAATACCATAAATAGACAAAAAAAAATGGGGGTGAATTTCTAAATTTAGTCATAAAATTTGATTTTTTGTAGCTATAGACATACATTCCGCGGAGGACCCTCCGCGGAATGACGTCATCTCCGCGGAATGGATCTTGAGGGTTTTTTTTTTTTTTTTAAAATATTTTTTTCTTCACATCGATTCTTCGGGGTTTATATTAATTCCCCAACTAATTATTTTCAAATAAAGATTAATAGTATGATAATCTTTTCTTAAAAATAATTAGTTTGGGAAATGAATATAAATCCCGAAGAATTGATGTGAAAAAAAAAACTAGAGATCCATTCCTTGGAGCTACCTCCGCGGAATGAGTTCATTCCTCGGAGGTAGCTCCGCGAAATGGATCTTTATTGTTTTTTTTTTTTTTTTTTTTTTTTTTTTTTTTTTTTAAATACATTGATTTATTTACGATTTTGCTATTCCGCGGAGCTACCTCCGCGGAATGCATGACTATATCCGGAAAAGTCCATTTTTATGTCTATTTTTTGAAAACACCCCCCATTTTTTGACTATTTACGGTATTTTCCCTTAAGAAAAGCCAGCAGAAAAGTTAAAAGCGGGCCACATACCACCTTTTTCTCAGATCTCCCATGTCGTCTCCGGTCTCTCCTAAATCAATCGACGACTGCTTTAACCAATTCCGACTAAAAACCACTCGATAGAAACCTTCAACCCACGCCACCGGCAACCCCAAGCGCAACGCTCCCGGCGAACTCGCTACTGCGATCTCCAACGAGGAACCACAAAAAATCACCACCGTTGTACCACCTCTAGTTGCCGAACAGCTCCAGTCGAACACCTAACGAGCCAACACTGCTGGCAGAGCCGCTTTTCTAAATCACCCTCCACCGTCGCTTCCAGCACTGACCACCGTTGACCAGTAGATCGACCGAACTCGAGCATCACCAACGACCTTCAACCCTGACTAAGTACTTCGTCGGTGACTGAAACCAGGTCCGTAGCACCACCAGTCAAGCAACGCCGACACCAACAGAGGTCACCGGTCATCTTCAATGCCTCTAACAGCAACTGCTTTCCTTGTTGGCTATTCACAAGCCTGTATCAAGATTATGGCAATGAAACAGTAACAAAAGGAAAAAACAGAGCGCGGTACTTTAAAGCTTGAAGCTTTTTATTCACTGAATTGAAAAGGAGGTGACTCTCTCAAAGTACACACAAGCAAGCTATTTAAACTCAAAGAATGCTAAAAATAATGCAACTAATCCTACTGGCTTAGGACCCGGACTCAACAGCCCACATGGCTTTGAATTATTCAAAAAACAATAACACGTGACATAAACTAATTTCTGAAGTACACCAACATATTCCTCCCTAATTCAGAAAATCATACCTTCATTACACCAAGGAGACTTCGCATCTCCTCAAACTTCAATCTTGCCAATGACTTGGTTAGAACATCAGCCTTCTGTTCCTTGCTACATACATAAGTGACTAAAATGTCCCCATTCTCAACACATTCTCGGATGAAGTGGAACCGGATATCTATGTACTTACTTCTCCCATGGAACATTGGGTTCTTCATTAAATCTAATGAAGATTCGTTGCCAACCTTCAGCTCAACAGGCGACACCTTTTGTCCGGTTATTTCACTGAGCAATCTCCTGAGCCAAATTCCTTGACAGGCTGCCATGGTGGCAGCCATAAATTCTGCTTCACAGGTAGAGAGTGCCACACACCTCTGCTTCTGTGATGCCCATGTGATCAAGTTTTCATTCATGTAGAACACCATGCCTCCTGTGCTTCTTCGATCATTGATATCATTTGCTAAATCACTGTCTGTGTACCTTTTTAGTGTGACATTTTCCTTCCTTTTTGAGTACTTCAATCCACAATTCAAAGTGCCCTTTATGTATCTTAAGATACCCTTCACTTCCTGTAGGTGATTCATAGTTGGCTTCTCCATAAATCGATTTACAATTCCCACAACAAAGGATATGTCTGGCCTGGTATGAGTTAGATACCTCAGCCCACCAACTATGCTTCGATATTTTGTGGGATTCACCAATTCAGATTCATCTTCTTTCCTGAGCTTGAGCTTGTGTTCCATAGGGGTCTTTGTGGGATTACAGTTTTGCATACCTGTTTTGACAAGTAGATTCTTGGCATAGGATTCCCGTTTTAGTGTAATCCCATCTTCCTTTTGGTTCACTTCAATTCCCAAGTAATGAGTTAGGAACCCTAGATCACTCATTTCAAACTTGGTGTTCATATCCTTCTTGAACATCTGAATACTTTTAGGGCAGCTTCCCGTTACAATTAAATCGTCTACATACACTCCTACAATCAGGACGTGTTCATCATACCTCTTGGTATAGACAGAGTACTCATGGGAAAACCTTGTGAAACCGATGTTCTTTAGATGTCGATCCATGCAAGCGTTCCAAACCCTAGAGGCTTGTTTGAGCCCGTAAAGAGCTTTAGACAGCTTGTACACCTTGTGAGCTTGGCCTTTCTTATGATAACCATTAGGTTGACTAACGTAGACCTCCTCTTCTAGGTTTCCATTTAAGAATGCCAATTTGACATCCAGATGGTGAACCTTCCACCCTTTTGAACCTGCTAGGGCTAGAATGAGGCGAATTGTATCAATTCTGGCCACTGGGGCGAATACCTCATCATAATCGATCCCATTTCTTTGGGCGTAACCCTTCCCTACAATCCTGGCTTTGTGCTTGAAGATATTCCCACTTGGATCCCTCTTCAATTTGAATACCCACTTCAATCCGATAGCTTTGCGATTCTTTGGAAGATTAACCAACCTCCAAGTGTTATTTTTTTCGATTGAAGCCAATTCTATATCCATCGCTTCTCGCCACTCCATTTTTCTACTGGACTCAAGATACGATGTAGGTTCTTCATCACTTCGTATTAGCATAAGATCTTCAGGGGGTACATGAATTTCATCCGTGCTTTCGTAAAGATCTGTAAGTAGCCTGAACCGCTTTGGAGCACCACCACCCGTAGAGCTAGAGACGGTGCTCGGAGTCGCTGTCTGAGTCGATGAATCAATCGTAATGGGAGAATTCTGTGCGACTAGGGTATTTGGGGTATTTGACGGTATCGGACTACCCGGTGGGCTTGTTTGTGGTTGACTCGATGTAACGCCCCAAAAATACGGTCCAAAAATTTCTTTTAAAAACATTACTAATTCATAGTTAAGTCGTTCAAACTTGCAAAAAGGGTTTATATTACAAATCATAGTGTCATTCGACACACTTGTTTAATTATCAGAGTAAAACATCCCAGGTTAACTTATCATGGTGTGTGCACTGCAACCCTCCCGAGCTCCTTCTCTGAAACTGGATACCTGAAACCAAAACTGAAAACCATAAGCACAAAGTTTAGTGAGTTCCCCAGATACAACATACCATACAAACCAACTGATCCATAAATGCCATACATAGCCAAGAGCCATAGATAACCAACATATCCATAATCAGGTAAGGGGCTATGTGCCAAACATAGTCTTGCCAAGGTGCTATGTGCCAAACATAGTCTTGCGGTTATGCCACGGGCCGCACGTGGTCTTCCTGTTCAAGCCTGGGGCCACTGCCTGGGTCTTACAGACAGGTGCCAAGGGCCACCCCCTGGTCTTTCATGCAAGTATCACAAAGACAACTATACATACTACTCTACTAGGCTACTCCGCATGTAGTGTGCCAGGAGCCACCTCCTGGTCTTTCATACACAATGGCATACAGTGCGCCAGGAGCCACCTCCTGGTCTTTCATACATATTGCCTAGGGCTAACCCCCGGGTCTTCCTATCATACATAAGAACATACTGAGTGCCAGGAGCCGCCTCCTGGTCTTTCATGCATAATGCCTAGGGCTAACCCTCGGGTCTTCCTATCATACATAACAACATACTGTGTGCCAGGAGCCACCCCCTAGTCTTTCATGCACAAACTAAATGGGCCGGCATTGGTGCCTTAGACCCATACAAACAGTGAGGAGACTCACCTCACACTGTTGAACTTTACTAATAATCCTCTGGCTATTGACCGACAACCCTCTGAACTGCTGCTCTACTAGCTCCACTAGCTACTAGTACCAACATAACTCTTAGTTCCAACTGAACTCCAGAAGTCAAACTAAGTCAACTCCGGTCAAAGTCAAAGTCCTGGTCAAAGTCAACATTCCAGGTCAACCCTACTCGCCGAGTCTGCCTACTGACTCGGCGAGTTCATACACTCAGAGTCCTTCCATTCGCGACTCGACTCGCCGAGTCAACCCATGACTCGCCGAGTCCACCGATTTCCGAGTCCTGTCCTGTCCAACTCACTGAGTCTCCACTCGACTCACTGATTCGAGTCTTAACTCGAAGGGTTTGGGGTTTCACGACCTGACTTGCCGAGTCCAAGAACAGACTCGCTGAGTCCAAGGCAAACTTCAACATACTCGCCGAGTTGTTCTTCCAACTCGTCGAGTTCCTGCCCAACTTCAACCAACTCGCCGAGTTCACCCATGTGACTCGCCGAGTCGCTTCAGCTCTTAAACAATGCAGTGGCTTTTCGAGCCAAACATGCTTCACCTACACTCTCAAGGCTGATACTTTATGACTCTCTGGGCCAAGACACAACTGGAGCTGAAGGGATTCAGCTTAGGGACGTCCAAACCCGAAATGTATCATACTTGGTCCAAAATCTCATAAAGAGGGACATGAAATGATCAAACAATTATCAAGGCAAGGAAGGAACTTGATTACCAAAATGAGTAGCTAAAGAGATGAATCTTCTGGATCCACAACCTTCCTCTTGAACCTTCAACTCCTTCTTCTCCTTCTAGGCTTCAAGAACACTCCAACTCTTCAACAATGGCTCACAGACTCAAAGAGAGCACTAGGGTTTCGTGGAATAGCTTCTGGACAATGGGGGCTACAAAATGAGGCTGATAAAAGGAGAATGAGATGCTTAAATAGGGCACCAAGCTTGGATATTAGGGTTTTCCAACCCAAATTTGACTCGCTGAGTTGTTCCCTACGACTTGTCGAGTCGGTCACTTAAACCCCGACACGGGTCCCGCTCCAACTCGCCAAGTTCACCCATGGACTCGACGAGTTGACCCCTTTAACTTAGGGTTTTTCCTTTCCTTTGTTGGTCTTTCTAATTCTGGGTGTTACAACACTCCCCCACTTAAACTAGACTTCGTCCTTGAAGTCTGTCACGGCCAACTACCTTACCATCTGGTCGCCACTTACCATAAGATGCACACTTCTCCCTTTCGATCCAAACCTTGAAGATGCCATCTTTAGAATAACCCGTTACTTGCAACCTTTGAGTACAACACTTAATCCAACCGGTAGTCATACCAATACTCCTGATACACCTACCCTTGATTCGCAAGGGGGGTTTACTCTTTCACTCTACACTGTCACTGGCCTTTCTAAGGCATTTTTCATAAACAACAATCTTCCTAATTCCTTCGAGGACCAAACCTCTGCTGAAACCACATTCTCGACACTTACAGTGCTGCCGTAAAACCAGTACTCAAGGGATAATCCCTATACAATGCTCTAACACTGAAAGCTCCACCCAATCGTGTGGATTCAAACAATCCTGCGGGTAGCAGATTCCTCTTTGCTACGTTTCGGGCTCAGCCGAAAACAGCGCCACCGAACCAAATCCTTTACTCTGAGATCATTCGATCCCGCGATGAGCAGCTTAACATCATCCGATCGGCTCACGACTTTTCACCCCGAATCCTTTACCATCATTCCTGTCTGTAGTCCTGTTGACTCCGATCCGCCTACCGGATGAACCGAGACCGCCCTGGTCCCAACCGGTCCACTATTACCCGAAATACCGGTCTCCCCCATGCTACCTCGGAGATACGGGCCCTCGTCCGCCCTCCATGAACTAAGCTACTAATCAATGCCACGACTTACCCGCAGTCTTGTGCCACTCTTGGTCTCCAATGACCTACTGTCTTCCAGACCCATCACAATACGGCCCGCTCACATCCGGGCGGCTGCCCCGTCCTGAACTTATCTACCTGAAAACCCCGCCACTGAATCATACACCTGATACATCCGCTCTAGCGAATAGGGACCGACGAATGCTACGGGCCACCCCGTAGTCTTACAACACTTCTACGTTGTCAGCCAACCAAAGCTATGGGCCACTCCGCAGTCTTGCTAAACCAGTGCTACGGGCCACACCGTAGCATAACCATACTCACATACGATTGCTACGGACCACACCGCAGTCTTACTAATCTAATGCTACGGGCCACACCGCAGTCTTACTAATCTAATGCTACGGGCCACACCGCAGTCTTACTAACTATCCTCACATATGATTGCTACGGACCACACCGCAGTCTTATTATACTTCTCTTACTATCTGACCACTAGTGAATGCTACAGCCATCCGGTAAGCTGACAACACCTTACCACATCGACTAGCTGCTAGTGGATGCTGCGACTAACCCACCGTCGATCATACAAGCACAATCCAGTACCCTCAAGTGGTACTCATGTCCCAAATGGAACTCCCAACCGATTCCTCTGTAATCTACGACCAGACTTTCGAGAATGAGGTCCCACCATTGGCAAGTTTTCCCAACTCCCAATTTACACTGTCCTCCATTCGTACAACCACCTGGGGCGTCTTTCTTCCTAACAGGAGAGCGAAAATGATCCTAGTTTCAAAACCCCTTCTACTCCCATAACCTGATTGTTTCTCCCCCACTTAGCTTTAACTAAGTCTTTACTGCACGCGAAAACCCGAAGATTTCCATTCCTTCCTTCCTTACACGATAGGCATGATAACCACCATCGCCCTATCCCTGCTAGCGATGCGTCTCTAGCCCACTCCAAATACCGTATGATTACCGAATACTAGATGAACACCTTGTTGGGTTTTGAGAATTCTAACACTCCTAAGTGTACATGCAACCCTAATTACCTTGGATCTATGTTTTCTCTATTATACATGCAAATATGAACTTTCCAAGGTATTATCCTAATCTAGCATACAAAACAATGAATATAACAAGATATAATACATACCTCTTTGATGTAGAAAGTCTTCATGAAGCTTGAGTGCCTAGTGCCCCAAGTGTGACACCTCAAATGGTTCACACAACATCAATTGCTTTTGGAATAACCTTGAGAGAAATGTAGAACACTTTGAATCGGCTAGCCCTTCTCTAGAATCATACTAGTGCCGATGTTGGTCAAGAATAAGATGCATATATAGTTAGGGTTACACCATGTAAACCCTAATTGACATGGCCTTTCATTTCCATGATCCATGGGTACAAAAACACCATGGAGCATCCATGAAGCATCATATGGGTTTTAGCCCAACTAGATAATCCATGGAGCATTAGCCCACTATATAAGTATGGATGATTTACACAATCAACCCATATATTTAATTAGTCTTCTTTTGATCACTTAATTAATCCTAGATTAATTCTTGATCAATACTAATTAAATAATCTTATTAATATATTAGAACTTGTAATATATTAACCAACCTTAAGTGTTATTTCTCTCATTATAGTCTATCCAAATGCATGATGCCATGCAACCCAAATGGACCATGCCGGGTCGGGTCAAGTCTTACCAATTATAGTTATGGACTTAGACATTAATCCAACAGTCTCCCACTTGGATAAGTCTAAAACTATTATTGCGTACGACTTCAAGAACCGACTGGCAATCGTAGCTCTCAAAAGCTTCTGTCGAACTCTGACCTTGTAGATAAACTCTGACCTTTGTCAATGACTTTTCCATTAGATAAGGGATCATATATTCCTCCATTCTAGATATCATATGGACTGAGACATGGATTATAATCATTCTCTCTGTCCATTTGTTGTTTCCCGATTTCCGATTTATGACGATTGACTAATTGAACAAATCAAATCAGTCATGGCCCGGCCGAGCACTTCCATTTGTCATCATTAAATCATTGAAGGGCCCATAGATATTGCTTTTATCCCGAAGGTAAAAGGAATGGATAAACTTCGACTCATATGGCTTGTTCTACTACTTGTTGAATCATACACAAAGACACGTTTTATAACACCGAGTTACCGAATGCGTTTTAGTGCAATCAATGTACAAACAACTCATAGTAACAACTCATATCTCTAGGTTTGAAGAATATAAGATATTACCGTCTCATGATCACTCGTGATAAAATCCATGAAGTGATTCCAATGAGTGTGGGTTGAATCCAATACTCAGAACTTATGAGCACTCATGAGTGTTGTAGCCTTTTTTTCTAACATCTTAGACCTCTACAAGCCAACCCATGACAGTCTTAATTCATATCTACTTCCAACATATGACCGACTGTGGATGGTTTGAATAACTTAGTCATACAGAACAATGACCTAGTTTATTCTGGAAATCAAAACATGCAAAATGAAACACAATAATAATGGAATCTAATATTGTCTCAGAACTTATGAACATAAATAAAACACATTTTATTTATCACCATATGATTACACATTATTTATTGTATACTGTTTCAGCTATCAACTTTATTCTTGAATTAAAACAATAGTTGTCCCATGCTCCAAGCATGTACACTATGCTTTTCTAAACACTAGTCACACCATACACCAAGTAAGCATACTATGTTTGTCTATGATCTTTACTTTGTGAAATAGATCAATTGAACATAACTCCAATGATCCTCTTTTCACAGTCCCAATTCCTTACTGCAAATGCAAGAATTCCAAATTCATGCCATTTACTGAAATATGTTTGATTCTAAACTTATATACATTGATCTTCTCGTAATGATTATGCACAAAGTCAGAATGACTTGACAACAATCATTACAGAGCATTCCAAAGGAGATCAGCTCCTTGTAAACATCCTTCTTGCATTAAGTTTCCTAATCTTACACAGATTAAATAATTTCTAACTTTGAAACATTTCCAGATTCCATTTTGACTATCACTTCTGAACAAGAGTTGTCTCCTTACAGATTATGTCAATATGGTCCTTCCAGAATTATCACTATACTTCCAACTGTCCTTGAGCAACCAATCTTTGGTATACCTTAGATTGTCCTCGACAATTGTTTAATCCTTTTAGTCATATCCAATTATAGACCTTTTCCCTTCTTAATGCCCCAGGCATTTGGAAAATTTTAGAAAGGATGAATATAGCACATGTAATCGATCCTATATCCGAAGCATATGGGACATGATTCATGATGTCTCACATAAAGACTAAACCAGTCTTTTGCTATAACATTTCCATTTCTATTTGCCAAGTTCTCATAATTCAGATTATGAAAAGGGATGCCGTAATCATAATCGAATTTTAGAACGCAAATAATGGACCCATATACAGAGTTTCCTTATGTTGAGCCATTCCAACATGAAATTCATATATATATATATATATATATATATATATATATATATATATATATATATATATATATATCCTTCACTAAATGATTAAAACCTCACGATCTAAGCTTATAGATTTGAGATGAAGTATAATTTCCTCTCCCTTAATTATAGCAAAACAACTCTTTCCTAATTGAAACCTTTTGTTTTCTATAATTAACATTGCTAACTTGCAACCTTTATCATAATTATCATGCTCTTACTAACATGATGATTATTAGCATAACACTTATGCTCCCACTAGCTTTGACATGTACTTAGAAATTAGCTGAATTTCTTACCAAAGTTCAGATTTCTGATACTAGATTGTTTTGATAAAACTTTATCAAAATCATACACCTCTTTTAGATAGGTGTGTCTAAACAATTTTAGAACTATGAAAAGGGATGCCGTAATCATAGTCTAAATTGTTTAGACCTTTGCCACTTCTCACAAGTCCATGTTAGTGTGCCGGTTAACCACACAGCTCCACTAACGACTTTGAGAATGCAAATATCACAATTGCTATCTACTTCAAATCTACTTGGTGGAAGTGCTTCCTCACCATCATTTTCATGAATCGGTGAGAAACCTTATGACCCTTAGATTTAATGGTGTATGTGTTCTTATCAATGTGAATTGTCAAAACCATAGTCACAAGACAAGGATAATGACAAATCCAAACTCATATGTACTGAACTCAATCTTAATTTCTTGCCATCTGGCAGCTCAAGGGCCTGCCATTGCTTCCAAGTTGTTATGCAACCAATTGAGAACTCTAAGAACTCATATGAAAAGCCAACTTTAACTGGAATGGGCATAGAATATGTCAACACGATAGGTTATAAACCTCAAGTCGTGTGCTAGTGAAGAACTTCAGGTTCTATTCTTGATTAGTTCTTGATACTTTCAAGACCTTTTAAGACTCCCACTGTCCTCTTGACATATAAGACTTTCTTGTCAGATATTCAAGAGATAGTGTGGATTCTAATCACGAAAAACACTTTCACAAAATTGGCCCAAGTTGGTCTTTGTTTTATCCAAAACATCACAACTTACCAATTTCAAATGTACAAGAGTAGAAAACTGTTACTCTTACATTTGATAAGTGTTTTAAACCTTCTTTAAGGCATATCACTCAAATTCCAATCTTGGAGTATGACTCTTAGACTTGTATTGGAACTAAGTATGACTCATCTTCTTGATTTAACCATTTCAACAATTCAAGTTCCTCTTCTTAGTCATAAGACCTTAGAGAACTAATTTTGATATGGTTTCTTAATCATTAAGATGATCACAAAAACTGATACTAAAGTACTCTCCCATCTTTTCAGATTTGAGAAACTTTTATCCTTCTACCTAAATTGATTCTTCTTATTCGCTCGGCCATACATTGGAACCTTTCCAATGTCTCAGAATTACACTTAAGCTTGTAAGTATAGCCATATTTACTGAGCTTTAGTAATCTTATCGGTCTTTTGTGGTGGACTTGACCAGTGCACAAGAATGTGTACTCGATCCCTTAGTCCTTTATATGACTCACATATCCATGTGAACAAGTAATTAGTCTTAATTTTTCCAATACTTGAAAGTTCTCATTCATCATGCTATACAACTTGCATGATTCCAAGTTTCTATCCAACTGAAACTTGGGTGATGAGTATCTTTCCTTATTTGGTAAATTTAGACATTACCACAAATGAAAGAATCAATTTCATATTTCCACTCTTGCTATTAATGGAATCTTATAAGCAACAAAAATTTTCACAGATGCCATTGTAAGGATATTTTAAAATAAATAAAATCAAACATTTTCCTTTTATTTTAAAACTTTGCAGAAAACTATCCTTACAGTGAAAAAGCACATGAAAACTTTGTTGTTATCTATTCCTAAGCAATATATCATAACTCCTAAGAAGTAGCTCAAGAATCCGATCTTTAAACTATGCGATAGAAATCCATCTATGCGATCAGATTCAACATATTATTTCTTTAAGTTTCTTCACTCTTCTTTGATTCTTAAAACATCACCATGTGACCCAGTCACATCATGTATCAAGAATCTCAGAGTAGAAACTTAGCAGCGTTAGATAGTGGACTTTACCTGAAGTAGAGTCAAACTTATTGACTTTAACATCCTTAGGTAAAATTGGCATCTTCGCAACCAATGCCCCTTCCTTTGGCAATTTAACATATGGACGCTTTGGTAATGGAACATGGGACTATCACAGACTTAGCCTTTCTCTTTACCATTTGGTCAACCTAGTTGACTATGGTCAATCCCTTTCCTTGGGAAGAGAATGCTTTTTCTGGATTTCCAGTGTCACCATTGTCAATGTCCATAAAGTTTTAGGAAGATGATCTTAGCAAATAGATAAGATCATTAAGGGTCTTGTCATAGTCTGTTTCATAGGAGTTTCAAAGAAACTCACTATGTGACTTAGAAAGTGTTTGAGCCACCAACTTTCTGAAGACTTTGACACCCAACTCTCCCGCCTTGTCAATATGTGACTACATCTCCAAGATGTGACCACACATAGACCTTTACTTGCCAATAGGGCTTGAGTGACCTTAAACTTTTCAAGAACTTGTGGGTTAGGGAGAATAATTGGAGGAGGTGAAAGAAGTATGATTTCCATGGGACATCATCTTCAATTAGGGAAGCTTGTTTCAAGAGATTTGGGAAGATCATAGATGTCTAAACCAGACATCTTTTGGGAGATATTCAAGATAGTTGATCTAAAGTCCTTAATATGACACCCAATATAAAATATTAAGGCTAGGACCCAACAAACTATTTTATAACTTAGAAGAGGGATGCTGTAATCCAAGCAATAAAATATTTGAAGGTAGGCGAATGACGATTCACCAATTTCCACCAAGATAAACAAAATGTATTATTAGGTTTTAATTGGATTTGAAACTCCTAGATCTTTGAGATTCATTGAACTGTTCAATGACATGTTTCAATCTCGAGTGTGCCCTTCAGGTTTTGTGACTGGGATGCCGAGGATCACAAAACAAGGTGTGAAGTAACTATGCAAATTACTTGGTACCCTTAAGTGTTTACCCCTCAATCGATGTGCCGGTTAACCACACACACTCCATCGATACTATGATAAACATTAAGTTACCCTTTGCCTACCTTGTTAAATACGAGTTAGTGTGCCGGTTAACCACACACGCTCCACTAACCGACTTAAACAAAGTGCAAAGTGTAATTTCATGGATTAGCACCTTATTCACATTTTCCTAAGTAACTAAGATTGGGTATTTATAAAAGGTTTAGTTACATAGTATTTATCATTAATACTTTTAATGAAGGGAGAATTATAGTCCTTGTCCTACCCGTTCGGCTAACGACCCTCCACCAGTCAAGGAAGCGGTGGGTGAGAGTGGACACCCATTAAATTGCCATTTTATAAGCAGTAACCTTATACCCCCTTATAAACCGACTTCGTGAATGAGACCTACTAACGATAAGACTGACTTGCTCTTATACATATATATAAATATTATTAACTTATAATATATAAAGTATAAGGGTTGAATTTTATCTTTTAAAATTCTAAGGGCTAACTTGGAATGAAAGTATTCATAAATGAAAACTTTTCCAATTCCAAAACTTGAGGGCAAGTTTTGAAACTATTCAAAACTAATTAATTCCATAACTTATGTGTTTAAAGTAGTTTTAATCCAAAAACTCTTCAAGTTCCATAACTTGAGGAAAAGTTATGGAAGACTTTAAATTATTAAAGAATGTAACATTTCTTTATTTTGTAACTTATGAAATTAATTAAGGTTACATATTTTATTACTTAATGAAGTGACTCTTGAACCTCCATAACTTGAGGACAAGACTCTTCATTTTTTGTAACCATTGCCAACTTTTATGAGTTTTATGAAACTTAAATGTGACTTTTCATATAACTTGAGGACAAGTTACAAAAACACATTTTAGAATCACCTCTTAGATTAAAATGGATTGAAAACAACAATTTCACATAACTTCCTATTAATCTAAGCAACTCATAAGAACAAGATAATTCAAATCAAACTTTTTCATGTAACTAGTCTACAAAACATGAATCTATTGACAATTATCTTTGAAATTGGATTAGCATGAACATTACCACATCAAAAAACAAGTTTATAAGAACAAAAACATCTTAGGGTAATGTTCCTAGTCCAATTCCAGCCAAGAAACCCAAAAATATGCTGTCTGGAGGCCAAACTCGTTGATTTCATGCTCTAAAACATGAACTCGTCGAGTTTTCTTCCAGAACTCATCAAGTTTTAGACCCTGACAGATTCTTGGCTTCGAAAAATCTATTTGCATCAAGTATAAGAGAAAGCAAGCCTAGGCTCTGATACCACTGTTGGGTTTTGAGCATTCTAACACTCCTAAGTGTACATGCAACCCTAAATACCTTGGATCTATGTTTTCTCTATTATACATGCAAATATGAACTTTCCAAGGTATTATCCTAATCTAGCATACAAAACAATGAATATAACAAGATAGAATACATACCTCTTTGATGTAGAAAGCCTTCATGAAGCTTGAGTGCCTAGTGCCCCAAGTGTGACACCTCAAATGGTTCACACAACATCAATTGCTTTTGGAATAACCTTGAGAGAAATGTAGAACACTTGAAATCGGCTAGCCCTTCTCTAGAATCATACTAGTGCCGATTTTGGTCAAGAATAAGATGCATATATAGTTAGGGTTACACCATGTAAACCCTAATTGACATGGCCTTTCATTTCCATGATCCATGGGTACAAAAACACCATGGAGCATCCATGAAGCATCATATGGGTTTTAGCCTAACTAGATAATCCATGGAGCATTAGCCCACAATATAAGTATGGATGATTTACACAATCAACCCATATATTTAATTAGTCTTCTTTTGATCACTTAATTAATCCTAGATTAATTCTTGATCAATACTAATTAAATAATCTTATTAATATATTAGAACTTATAATATATTAACCAACCTTAAGTGTTACTTCTCTCATTATAGTCTATCCAAATGCATGATTCCATGCAACCCAAATAGACCATGCTGGGTCGGGTCAAGTCTTACCAATTATAGTTATGGACTTAGACATTAATCCAACACACCTCCCGCATCCCTGATACTGAAAATCCCCTGAGCTCCGACTAGTGTCCTTATGGTCCGAATAACTACTGCCCAGGGCAAACTCCTCGGTGGTAAGCCACTTCCTTTGATGCTTCCAATAGCTATCCCAAATGCCAAGACTAGAACCATCAAACCCTGATGATGGTGGCTGACTACTCCCTAAACTTTTTTCAGCCGTAACTAAGATGATACTGGACACTTCGCACCCGAAGTGAAAGATGACCTACACTAGCTACTAATAGCTCCTGGTATGCAATTGGCATAACGATTCCAAATACAATCCGAATACAAACAGAGAGACAACTCATTCATACTATCCCCTGAGTCTGGGGTAAGAACTTCCCTAATTCACACAGAAGTGAAAAATAGCCATAGATACGTACCTGCAACATTCCCTGCTGTAATCCAGATCTCCCTCATCTGTCACTGCAAGGCCCTATCCTCTCGCCCATCCATAATCCTCATAATCGTCGGGGCCGACGCACTCCCTGCTCCTCCCCTCATTGTCGGGTTGTCGGTCCTCTTGTGGCCCACCTGATTGCAATGAAAACATAATGGGCTTGCCCCCTGTGGGCAGTCCCTGCTGACGTGACCATCACTGCCACACTTGTAGCATCCGGAACCCTTGGAACGACACACTCCCTCGTGCGGTTTCCAGCATGTGCTGCACTGACTTCGGCCCTGCCGACTTACTAATCGCTGATCTGAAGTCTTGGGTCTCTTCCCGGGACCCTCCAAGGTGTATGTCTGATCTGACCTCCTCTTCGCAATGTGCTCCAGATCGATTTCCCTTTCTTGAGCTCTGGCAATCATAGGGTCGGGCATGCCGAGAAGCTGACATGCTCCCGAATATCCACTCTCAACATGTCATGATAGCGGGTCCTCTGCATCTCATCATCCCTTGCATACTGAGGCACTAATAAGGCCCTATCCCAAAACTTGGCGGTAATCTCTGCCACCGACTCTGTCGTCTGTCTCATGTCTAGGAACTCTCTGGCCAGCTGCTGAAGCTCTACTGCCGGCAGAAACTCCGCCCTAAACCTGGTCACAAAGTCCGATTAGGTCATAGCCTCGACGACCGAGGCTCCCAATGAGTCACCAACTGACTCCCACCAATCTCTAGCTCTGTCTCTCAAACATCCCGCCGCAAAGCGGACCTTCGACCCCTCCGGGCAGAAGCTCGTCAACTATGCAGACTCAATGTCTGCGATCCATCTTCTGGTAGCAATGGGGTCCTTCACCCCGTGAAAATCCGGCGCAACACACCCTTTGAAGTCCTTGAAGGACGGCGTGCGCGTACTCGCCTGGCCAGACGCCAAATCACTCATGAAAGCTCGTAGGCGATCCTCCATCAACTCAATGATCTCCTCCTTGACCGACCCGAAAATGACCGGGTTCGCCTCAAGGATGCCTCTCGTAATCTCAGATGCGATGAACTCGCGCAACCCATCGTCAACTTGTTCGGATCCCGCGCCCGAACCTGATCCTGAACCGGATCCTGACCCTCCTGCTCCGTGTCGCGTGGTCGCCATGCTGAAAATACACGCGTAAATGTCAGGATCATACATACTCCCGAGAGGTCTATCACACTATCCTAGGTTCCTGGTCTCATATTGGCCTTTCTCAAATCGAGTACGGATCCTCTGCTTTCAGTAGTACGGGCCCATACTACCTTCCACATATATCCGTACTTTCCTCAAGAACTGCTTTGACTCCACCAGGTCCCTTTCTCTACTACTACACCTCTCAGCACTATCTCATCCTAGGCTTACCATAGGAAAACCTTTGACTCAACTCAAACCAATCCTCAGCTGCTGAAGGCCTCCCTGTGATGCCAATTAGCCATCACCTGAATACCATCACATGTGGCGAGGCTCAGATAATCCTTCGAGTAAAAGTCTCGTCCCTACAACGGTTAGACTCAAACGAGAGCTGCGCAATAGGGCCAAATCCAGCACTCTGAGATTATTCGACCCTGATCACATGTGACGTGACGTATTCACCTAATGGCTAACTCCCATCACTCAGAATCCCTCAATGCACAAAGCAAGCAGCTTTCAGACAAGGGAAAATCTAACCATAACATACTCAAGCAATCATAATCTCATATCAGGAATCTGTACTAGCATGCATCATAACTCATAAACTCAGGCATAACCTAAACATGCTATCCTACTACTGTCTAACCAGCACTATCATGCAGCTCAAAGCACATATAACAGGCACATAAGGCATCCTCCCTAGATCCTTAGTCCTAATCTAGCATGCTATTCTACTAATTGATAATCACAACATAAACTTGTAGGGTATTTGGGGTACTTACTTGAGCTCGGCTGATTGCATGCACCACACCCTTTTCTCTTTCCAAGTTCATTTTTGCTTTTTCTAAAACCCTTTTCTTTCCTCAAAAATCCTTTTATCATTATGGTCTTTCTTTTGAAAATTTTATACCACTTCCTCAGTTTGAGTTCAGACACACCCGAGAGTGTGCCCGAATCCCTCAAACTAAGGCTCTGATACCAACTTGTAACGCCCCAAAAATACGGTCCAAAAATTTCTTTTAAAAACATTACTAATTCATAGTTAAGTCGTTCAAACTTGCAAAAAGGGTTTATATTACAAATCATAGTGTCATTCCAAACACTTGTTTAATTATCAGAGTAAAACATCCTAGGTTAACTTATCATGGTGTGTGCACTGCAACCCTCCTAAGCTCCTTCTCTGAAACTGGATACCTGAAACCAAAACTGAAAACCATAAGCACAAAGTTTAGTGAGTTCCCCAGATACAACATACCATACAAACAAACTGATCCATAAATGCCATACATAGCCAAGAGCCATAGATAACCAACATATCCATAATCAGGTAAGGGGCTATGTGCCAAACATAGTCTTGCCAAGGTGCTATGTGCCAAACATAGTCTTGCGGTTATGCCACGGGCCGCACGTGGTCTTCTTGTTCAAGCCTGGGGCCACTCCCTGGGTCTTACAGACAGGTGCCAAGGGCCACCCCCTGGTCTTTCATGCAAGTATCGCAAAGACAACTATACATACTACTCTACTAGGCTACTCCGCATGTAGTGTGCCAGGAGCCACTTCCTGGTCTTTCATACACAATGGCATACAGTGCGCCAGGAGCCACCTCCTGGTCTTTCATACATATTGCCTAGGGCTAACCCCCGGGTCTTCCTATCATACATAAGAACATACTGAGTGCCAGGAGCCGCCTCCTGGTCTTTCATGCATAATGCCTAGGGCTAACCCTCGAGTCTTCCTATCATACATAATAACATACTGTGTGCCAGGAGCCACCCTTGGTCTTTCATGCACAAACTAAATGGGCCGACATTGGTGCCTTAGACCCATACAAACAGTGAGGAGACTCACCTCACACTGCTGAACTTTGCTGATAATCCTCTGGCTGCTGACCGACAACCCTCTGAACCGCTGCTTTACTAGCTCCACTAGCTACTAGTACAAACATAACTCTTAGTTCCAACCGAACTCCAGAAGTCAAACTAAGTCAACTCCGGTCAAAGTCAAAGTCCTGGTCAAAGTCAACCTTCCAGGTCAACCCTACTCGCCGAGTCTGCCTACTGACTCGCCGAGTTCATACACTCAGAGTCCTTCCATTCGCGACTCGACTCGCCGAGTCAACCCATGACTCGCCGAGTCCACCGATTTCCAAGTCCTGTCCTGTCCAACTCACTGAGTCTCCACTCGACTCACTGATTCAAGTCTTAACTCGAAGGGTTCGGGGTTTCGCGACCTGACTCGCCGAGTCCAAGAACAGACTCGCCGAGTCCAAGGCAAACTTCAACATACTCGCCGAGTTGTTCTTCCAACTCGTCGAGTTCCTGCCCAACTTCATCCAACTCGCCGAGTTCACCCATGTGACTCGCTGAGTCGCTTCAGCTCTTAAACAATGCAGTGGCTTTTCGAGCCAAACAGGGGCTCCAACTCATAGATCCACTCTCCCAAAGCCCATTCCCCACGTAAAGTTGCGAACTTTACGTGTAACTAAGGAGATTTATGCTAAACACACCACAAACTAGGGTTTAAGACAACCATGCTTCACCTACACTCTCAAGGCTGATACTTTATGACTCACTGGGCCAAGACACAACTGGAGCTGAAGGGATTCAGTTTGGGGACGTCCAAACCCAAAATGTATCATACTTGGTCCAAAATCTCATAAAGAGGGACATAAAATGATCAAACAATTATCAAGGCAAGGAAGGAACTTGATTACCAAAATGAGTAGCTAAAGAGATGAATCTTTTGGATCCACAACCTTCCTCTTGAACCTTCAACTCGTTCTTCTCGTTCTAGGCTTCAAGAACACTCCAACTCTTCAACAATGGCTCACAGACTCAAAGAGAGCACTAGGGTTTCGTGGAATAGCTTCTGGATAATGGGGGCTACAAATGAGGCTGATAAAAGGAGAATGAGATGCTTAAATAGGGCACCAAGCCCGGAAATTAGGGTTTTCCAACCCGGACCTGACTCGCCGAGTCGGTCCCTCCGACTCGCCAAGTCGGTCACTTAAACCCCGACACGGGTCCCGCTCCAACTCGTCGAGTTCACCTATGGACTCGACGAGTTGACCCCTTTAACTTAGGGTTTTTCCTTTCCTTTTTTGGTCTTTCTGATTCTGGGTGTTACACTCGAAACATTAGACTGCACACTGTCAGCCCAATTAGATGATGGTGACCCATTTTCATGATCCGGGGAGTCTGGTACCCATTCTTCTTCCTCGCCATTGACTTCTCCAACTGAATCAAATCCGGTGACCGTGAAACTTACACCCGGTATAGCTTTGATCTTTATGCTCGTCTCCCATGTCCAACTCCGATTCTCTTAAAATACAACATCTCGACTTATGTACAACCTCCCAGTGTCTGGGTCCAAAAGCCTATAAGCTTTTGACCCTTTTTCTATACCGAGATGTACCAGGGGCATGCTTCTATCTTCCAACTTTTTTAAGTGCCCTTTGACAATCTTCATATGAGCTACGCAGCCAAACACCCTGAGATGTGCTATATATGGCTTTCTTCCAGTCCACATTTCATAAGGAGTCATCTCCTTCATGGCTTTAGTTTGAGCTCTATTTAAGACATAAACATAATACATCACAACTTCTCCCCACAATACATTAGGCATGGACATTGACTTCAAATTGCATCTCACCATCTCCAATATAGTCCGATTACGTCTCTCTACTACTCCATTTTGCTGTGGAGAGTAGGGAGACGTGTAATGTCTTTCCAATCCGGTTTCTTCACAGTACTTAGTGAATTCATTTGAGAGAAATTCTCCTCCACGATCGGTTCTGAACACTTTAACTTTCTCCCCTGTTTCAGTCTCTACTTTGCTTCTAAAAGTTTTGAACACTTGTAGAGCTTCATCTTTTGACTTCAACATGTATACCCACATTAATTTACTGAAATCATCAACCATCAACATGAAGTATTTGTTCCCAGAGGATGTTGGAGGAGTAACTGGCCCACATAAATCACCATGGATCAATTCAAGCTTTTTCTTTGCCCTGAAGTTCGTCTGAATTGGAAATGAATCCCTTGTTTGTTTTCCCACTAAACAACCTTCACAGAGTTGTGTGGGAACTGTTATCTGTGGCACTCCTTCGATCATCTTCTTATCAACTATCTATTTTATTGAATTGAAGTTTATGTGCCCCAGTCGTTTGTGCCACAGCCAAGTTGAGTCATCAATTTCTCCGACAAAACACACTGCAATATCTTCTTCCAATTCAATTTTGTAGAGTCTATTTGTTGATCTTCTAAACTTCACAAGTAGCTTTCCAATTGAATCATGAACCCATAAAAATGGGTCTTTGATCTAGATCTCATCTCTCCCTTCTGCTAATTAACCCAGACTGATGATGTTGCTACATAAATCAAGTATGTAGTATACATCATTCAATTTTCGACGCCAACCATCCTTACATTTGAAGACTATAGAGCCTTTCCTTCAATTCTTACTTTCTATTCATTCCCAAATTTCACAAAGCCATGAATTGATTCATTCAAACTTCTGAATTTGGTTTTGTCTCTAGTCATATGGTTACTAGCACCTGTATCCAGGTACCATGTGCAAGATGACTTCTTCAAATTCCCATGGGTTCTCAATTGAGGACTGATATTTTCTTCATTCAAAAATACCAAGCTTTCATCTTCACATGTTGTAAGCAACAAGGCAGGCTCATTATCGTGATGCTCTTGGACCAGGTTATTCTCGTGGCTTCATTCCTTTCGTGGGTTCTTACATTCGGATGCATAATGCCCATACTCTTGGCAATTATAGCACTGAATGTCACTCTTATCATGACTACTTAATGCACCAAAATTTCTCTCCTTTTGGTGATGTGTTTCGCTTCTGCCACCACGACCACCTCGGCCTCCTCCGTCTCTTCCTCTACCTCTGCCACGACCACCACGTGAACCACTAAATCCACCTCGATTTGATCTTTGCTTTGAGTCACCTTCTAATTTCTTTTTGTTTCTATATGATCATTCTTTGTGAGTTAACAGGAGTTTCCGATCATCACTTTCACCTGAACTCTTCATACGTTCTTCATATGCCTTGAGTCTTCCGATCACCTCTTCAATGGACATTAATTCCAAATCTCCAAATTGCTCGAGTGTCGAGGCAATCTAAAGGAATTTGGACGAGACCGCCCTAAGTAACTTCTTCACCACTTGAGATTCTTCTACCTTTTCTCCCAAGGTTTGTAATGTGCTGACTGTATTGATTACTTTTCCGGTGAAGTCATCAACACTCTCCGTTTCTTTCATGCTCATGGCTTCGAGTTTAGCCTTGAGTGTTTAAATTCTGGCAACCTTCACTCTATCTGCCCCTACGAACATAACTTTGAGGGCTTCCCATGCTTCTTTGGTAGTCTTCTTCTCCGCCAATTTCATGAGCAAATCCTTAGGTATTTCCTGATAAATGGCAGCCAAGGCCATGTTATCCTTCTTTGCTTCAACAAGGGTGTTGGGTGTTCTGGGTTCTACAGCATACCAAACACCTTGAGCCAACATAAACACCCGCATCTTTATTTCCCATGCCCCATAGTTGCTTCTTGTTAACATCGGATAGTGGAGTGTGATTTGCTCGTCTTTGTCACCATTCCCATTGCTGCTGTTTCCTGTCATTTCTTCTTTTCGGGGTTGATACTTGGGCATGTGCCAGGTTCACTCTGATACCAAATGTTGGCTATTCACAAGCCTGTATCAAGATTATGGCAATGAAATAGTAACAAAGGAAAAGCAGAGCATGATACTTTAAAGCTTGAAGCTTTTTATTCATTGAATTGAAAAAAGGAGGTGACTCTCTCAACGTACACACAAGCAAGCTATTTAAACTCAAAGAATGCTAAAAATACTGCAACTAATCCTATTGGCTTAAGACCCGGACTCAATAGCCCACATGGATTTGAATTATTCAAAAAACAATAACACGTGACATAAACTAATTTATGAATTGCACCAACATTCCTCAACCCCATTACCGGTAGTACTCATTGACCTGTTGTACTTGCTTCAAGCATCACCACCGGCTGGAGCTATAACATCTCTGGTCGCCCACAGCAACAACATCCCCATCACCATCCATCTATATCTAGTCGACGATGTCAAGGCCGCTCAACCCTTCGCCGGGCCATACCGCGACCCAAATAACCCTTCGCCGGTCAGTTTGTTTGATTGATACCTATTTTGTCTGACTCGGTCCTCAAATACTGACTCACACTACTGATTCGGTCCTTGGAAAAATATAGTCTGACCGAATATTTCTTTTTCGCCCCTTTATCCTTCTCCTTGCTGCCAACGTCTTCTTCCTTCAGAATCTCACCTCGATCATTCAACGTCTTCTTCCTCCATTTTCTTTGCTGCCGTCATCCAAACTCGCGTTTCCGTCCACCGCTTTCCAATGACGCCCAACTCCGATGGAACCCCTTCCTCAGCCTGACGTTGTGTACACTTCTCTTCTCCATCTCCCTCCATTCCAGCGACTTCCTCCGCCACTCTGTCTTTGAGCGCTACCACACCACCGATTATCTCCGACCACCAAACATGAGCGCCGCCACCTAACGCCTTCTTTCTCCGGCCGTTAAGCTCCTATTCTCCATATGTGAAATCATTTTTTTTGAAATGTGTAGATTAAGACTTCTCTTCAAGTTTTGACTCTACAACGAGAAACCGATAAGGTTATATCCGTAACCTTTTCTTTATTATTCTAAATGCAAGAAATAACTTATTATTATTATTATTATTATTATTATTATTATTATTATTATTATTTTATTATCACAGGGGTGAAAAGACAAAGAACAACCTTTCCTCCTAACTTTGTCCACTCTCTTGATGTGTCCCACATGATGATGACAACCATTGCTTGTAAAGAGGCTGACTTAAGTTTTGCAGGTTCAAAATCATTATTATTTCATATTTTTTCCCATTAAAAATATATAAAGTAAAATCCCATTTCAGGAGTGCGTGATTCTTTTTCGACACATGCTTGTGATGTTCATCAAATGAACAAGATTTGTAACAAACCGTTATTTCAAACCTATGTAATAGTGTAGGTCAATTTGTACTTCTTTTTAAATTAATAAAAAGAAATTTTGGCATACTGTGTATATTTACATAATTGACCCTCAAAAATAAATTATTAAATAATCTCAATTGGGATGAACCAAGTGCTAGAGATTGTAACAAGGTTTCCAAAAATATAAAGAACACTAAAATCCGAGTTATAACGAAGAAGTTATGACCAATCGAAAATCCGCGACAAAACCGGCAAAACGCTGTTCAATGTAAAAACTGAATTTTTAATAAAAGGATTTTTAGCCTTAACAATCTAAATGAAAGTTGTAGTTTATGTTAAACCGAGAACTTTCATAAAAAGAACGCCAAAATCTGACTTCATATGAGGAAGTTATGATTTTTCTAAATTTCAGTATAGCAATGTACAACTAAAAACTCGAAATAAAGATCGAGTTGTCTTTAGCCGACACAATCTAAATGAGAATTGAAGGTCTCGTCATTAGTAGTACAACGGTAAAAAGACAGACAAAAACGGACGTCGTATGAAGAAGTTATGAATTTATAACGGATTCCCGTTCCGGTCTGTTTAAATTAATAATATTAAAAATAAATTCAAAATTAGCCAACGAAGTCTAAACGAAAGTCGTAGAATATAATTTTACCTACGCGTGCATATAAAGAACGTCAAAAACGGAGTTCGTATGCAAAAGTTATGAATTTTACAAGTTTTTGGCTCAAAAATAAAGAAAAATAGAAAAAAACCGGATATTTTCGCATGAACAGTAATGCCACGTCACCCTCGCATGCGAGGCCTCCATGTGTCGGCTGCTGATTGGATCGAAGCCTCGCGTGTCATCTTCTGATTGGACCAACTCTGCGGTCCACTAAGCTTCGGACAACCTCGCATTAGACACACCGGAGACACCCCTCGCACACCCCTTGCACCCGCTCCTTCGCACGTGTCTTCTTCCCATTGGACCGAGGTCTGGTCCAATCCGAGCCTACCACCTCCGAACCGAAGCTGCCTCCCTTTGCAAGCTGACAGCCTAGCATAGCCTCGCATAAGCCTCGGAACCGAGGCTTCGGCCTATATAAGGCATGCGAGGGCTTCCGAAATTTTTCACTTTTTCACCCTAAAAATCATTCTCTTTCACATTTTCCACTCCCCTAAGCTCATATACAACCCCTAAAGCCCCAATATCAAGACTTGAGCCAGAAGTAAGCCGCAAAGCCCCGAATTTCCCGAGAACTAACCTCTCTCCTGTCAAAACTCTGCCCGATTTAAGCCGGTTTCCCGACAAATAAACTCCTTTTCGTGAAACGAAACTCTGTCCGATTCACCATCTATCAAGTGAGTTCATACCCCCGTATTTTCATAATTTCTACTGTTTTAAGGGGGGAAATACAAGTATAACACAATAACTTTGTGTTATAAATAAATGATTTCAAATCACGATAAAACGATTTTAAAGCATCAAAAATACCCCAAATATTGAACTCTTTTATAAACTTATATTTTTCCCAAATATTCATATTTGCATATATATATATATATATATATATATATATATATATATATATATATATATATATATATATATATATATATATATATAAGATTTAAAAGGCTTAGGACTAATAACTCATTCTAGGTCATTTTCCTTGTTTGGATGTGGACTTATAGTACCGGTTATTTGTGTGAAGGTCGTTTAACTTTTACTTATACACAAAATTGTATATGTATATAATTATAAAAGTTATTTCATTAAGTTTAATTACCCTTTATAACTTGTTGAGCAAAGGATTACATGCAAAAATAGTTATTTACCAAGTCATAAAGTACATATAAATTATAATAGGTATAATTTATGATACATAGAACAATAATTCACGATTTAAGTATACAAGAATACAATGTTTTACATGAAACAAGGGTTTTAATTCAAAACAAATCAAGGGTTTATACTTGTCAAATACATGTTCGGAATACTAATTCAAGAACATACTGTCAATCATTTATTTCAGAATGATTGGGTTTTCATAACTGATATACATGTAACGTTTATATGCTTTTTATGAGACATTCAATTCAGGTTGTTTAATTCATTTTAGACAACCTTTATGAGACATTCAATTCAGGTTGTTTAATTCATTTTAGACAACCAAGGTAAAGCCTTGACATTATAACCAAAATCTCCAGTTCGGGGATCGAAACAAATTGTGTGTAGATCTATATTGGGATTGACAACCCCGCACTCAGGCTGCTAGCTACAGTCAGGCATACACGCCAATGAGTGGCAATTGTTATCAATAATTTAAACGCTCACAAGACGTTTGTTTCAGGCGTTCATGTCTTAGTATGGTTATAATAACTCATTAAAAAGATATTAACAACACGTTAGTGTATAAACAACTAAACGTAAGTACATCTTCAAAGTACCAGTTTACAAAATACAAAGTACAATGGTATACTACAGTTTTCAATAACAGTTGGTGAAGCCAGACACACTCTCAATTACAAGTTTTACAAATACATTGGTTTACAAATAGGACGGTTTTATGGGAATAAAACTAATTTTCACATACAATAGAAAATATGGGATTTTCTAGAACAGTTTTCACATTCAAAATACAAAGACACCCACTCAAACATAAAGACTTATGTACTCACTCAACTTATTGTTGACACTCTCTTTTCAAATTACTTGTATTCTCAGGGAAATAATAACAGGTACTCCCCGAGCTTTTTGAGAAGATGGAGCCATTATGAGTCATATCTTCTTCTTTTGTATAACTATTTTGGTTTCAATATACAATGATTGAACACATGTAAATATTATACTTTTAAATACAATGGTTGTTTGTACTCTGATTACTATGATGCATGTGTTGTGATACTACAAATGAAGTCCTCCACCCCCGGACGTTTCTGCCGTCTGGTTTGGGGGTGTGACAAGATTCTTAGAGAAAAATTCGTTGAACGTTACGAGGCACCAATCCTAGAAAATGTAAGTTTTTTTTGAATAAAAGATTAATCTGGATAAAATAAGATTCCATTTTGATTAAAGTGTATGTTAGATATTCTGTCAGTGTGACTGATGAATGGTTTTGTGACAGTTGTTGGAGAGTTTTCAGAAGTCGTTTCCAAATATGGATTTTCCTCCATTGCCATAAGGGGAAGATTTTGACCTAAAAGAGGTTTTGAAGTCTCCATATTTCTTCAATTAAGAAGACTATCAAACAAACAAACAAACAAAAAACATTCTTTGTGGCTCTTGCTCTACAAATTTGTTGGTTTAATTGGCTTTTGGAGTGGCAACAAGAAGAGCACAAAGTTCATCTTTTTTATAAGCCTTTTGGAGCTCTATTACAAATGCATCCACCATACATACACACATCTATAAATTTGATGACCTCATGTGGGATTTATGGAATGAAGCAATGAGTCACTCGAGGCTTGAAGAAGAAGGCTTGAAATACAAGTGAAAATGAAAGGGTAAATGAGTAAATGATGGGTGCATTTAGGCCTTATTTTGTAAAACTAATTCATACACAATATTTATTTGTTAGGAGTTCATTAATTAAGTGGTATGTGGGAATAAGAAGACAGGAGAGTATAGTGTTTGGAAGATGAATCCTTCGTTCAAAGTAATTGTTCTAACTGTTATATTGACTTTTAGGTTTTATTTTTCTCTAGGAAGAGTTGACTTTTTTCCTAGTTATAGAAAGATTGCTTTTTGGGCATTTCTAATATATTCCAACTTTCCTCAAGTAATATGTGGAAAGGTTTATGAGATAATATGTGATTTATGAGACATTGTTATCTTATTTGTGACATCATATAGAATGGTAGTGATGGTATTGGTAGAAAATTATTGCAATGCCTTTAATAGGTTTCCACAATGTAGTGTATCTTTAATGCATAAGAAGTTGATTTTTAGTTGATCTTCCTTGAGATCTTTGGAACATCGACCTTATAAAAAAAAGATATAATATGATACATATTTGATGAGAAGATACCATGATTTTCCATGAAAATGATGAGAGTATATGGGGAAACTTTTTTGCTAACTTGGGTTGATCATTTTGATCTCTGATTATGTTATAGTTTGAGTAGGCAAAGCCTTTAGCTTGTGTTGCTCCTTATACGAAGATCATTTTGTAAAATAAGGTGGAAGATGCATTTTTAAGGAAGGCTTCACTAGTTGGAATATAAAACGAACTTATGGTTATTTTGACAAGCAATACGCAACGTAAACGAAGAAGATATATCCAAAGACAGCGTGAAGTAGGCATCAATGTCTCATGCATGATTATTTTGACGAGCATGCTCTCTTTGAAGGATATTATTTCCGCCTATGGTTCCGGATGCATAAAGATTTGTTTATGCGTATTGTAGAAGGTGTGAGTTCAGTGTCTGAGTATATGCGACAACGCCCGGACGCAAGAGGTACGTTAGCCTTTGATCCAATTCAGAAATAATATACTAATGTATTTCGTATGTTAGCATATGCTACCTCCTGATGCACCAGACGTGACGTGCTAGGAGTGTTACCACTCCCCTTAGCCTAATAGAAGAATTCGCTACCCAAATATCCTCCCAAAAGGAAGTCATGGAACATCCCCACTTTGCTTTTTGAAAAAAGACAATAAATTAATTCCTTTATCTTATCTTGCAGATTATTCGTAGCCTTAATAATGTTCAACTAAGTAATGAGAGATTGTATATGACACATATGTTAATTAGAAGGGAGATATTGCTAATTAGTAAAGAAACCCCAAATATAAGCTAACAAAAGGTATACATGTTTTAGGACATATATCAATATGGTTTGCATTATGGACGTTTAATATTTTAGATTTCTCATTGTATCTCTATTGGTTGTATGTTTAAAAAGATAAGGGGTCAAAGTTACGATTGCTGAAACAATACTCATGAGTTAAATGGTTTGAAAACATATGACAATATACACAATGAAGTTACATGATTCACTTAATTGCATTTAATCGAGTTATGTCCTCAGAAGAACTAGAAAGATTTTATTGATAATAGTCGTTACACAATTAAAGATGGTATGTAATTAAAGAACACAAGGAATAACAAAGTTCACTCGATCATATTTAATCAAGCTATGTCCTCAAAGGAACTAGATAGATTTTATTGACAATAGTCGTTACACACATTTTTGGCTGCGCGTTACATTTGTACACTAGATTACGAGAGATCTATTTATAGCAATCTACTTCTAGGTTGGTCCCATAAGCCCAAGATGCAACCATTCTATCAGACGAGCACAACTGTGCTCCACCCGCTATTTCTAGAAAAGGATCCATTCTTAGTCTCTGTAGCATCAATAACGCCGACGATAAATTCATAACTCAACAATTGTTACTAACATTGTCATCAAAATGCTTTAGTATAAATGCGTTTTTTAGAAAACTTTAGATAATTATAATATTAACCATCGACAAAACTGCACAAATGGTCCCTGTGGTTTGCTAAAAATTGCAACTTTGGTCCAAAAAGTTTTGGACTATCACCACAGGTCCAAAGTTTTCAGTTTGTTGCGAGTTTGGTCCAATTTACTTTAAAATTTTTTGTAATGACGATTTTACCCTTTTTTGTTTTTTTTTTCTTTAAATATTTTCATAATTAAAAGAAAAATAAAAAGAAGATAACTCTCTCTCTCTCTCTCTCTCTCTCTCTCTCTCTCTCTCTCTCTCTCTCTCTCTCTCTCTCTCTCTCTCTCTCTCTCTCTCTCTCATCTGAATTTTTCCTTTCACAATCTAAAATGAAATTAGGGCTTTTAATGGAATTGACTAAACTGCACAAATGGTCCTTGTGGTTTGCTCAAAATTGCCACTTTGGTCCAAAAAAATTTGGACTAGCACCACAGGTCCAAAACTTTCATTTTGTTGCGAGTTTGGTCCGATTTTTTATGAATTTTTATAAATGACGAGTTTGCCCTTTATTTTTTATTTTTTTTAATTTTTTTGAATTACTTTAATGTTTTCTGATTAAAAGAAAAATAAAAAAATAAAATTAAACCTTCAACCCACCCTCTCACTTCTAACACTTTCCCTCTCTCTTTTCATTTGCTACTAGAGCACCACCGTCGGTGCCACCCATTTAGCCGGAGCACCACCATCGGTGCCATCCATTTAGCCACCACCTAACAACTCAAAACCACCGCCACTCTGATCTGCAACTCGAAGAAGGGAGGTCCGACGCCATCTTCCTCAGCAATCGCCGCCTTCATTTCTCTACTTCTCCTACGCTTCGCCATTCCTCAGATCTGAAAGCCTTCACCAACGTCGGACGTGAAAACCCTAGTATGTGAAAGCCTCCACCACCGTTTGGGAACCCTAACCCTAGCCGTCGTCAAATCTAAACCACGGCGAACGATTAATTGGAGCGACGAGTTTGAACAAATCTTCATTGTGTTTTCAGATCTGCAAGAAGGTAACACCAGACGATGTTGTTGTCTTCGACAGAGTTGTTGGTGGCGCTGTAGAGATGTTGCAGATCTGGAGCTTCAGAGCTGGTTGAGGTACCGGCGACGGAGCCACCCATCAAATTTTTCGAAACCCTAGCTGGTTCATGGATTTTGTATGCGTTGTTTTATGTTAAATTTCTGAATTTTGTCTGTGTATTCATCTGGAGAAAAGAGTGGTTTGATCATAAGAGAGACAGGTATGGTGGCAGCTCCGACATGTGGAAGTGGTGGTTGTTCGCATTTTACCGGCAAGTGATGGAGGGAAAGAGAGAGAGAGAGAGGGAGAGAGAGAGAGAGGTGTTGACCGGTGGTGGTGTCGTTGACTGGAAAATCAAGGGTGGTGGTGGTGGTAACTGGTGATGCTTCTAGGGGTTGACCGGTGGCGGCGTTGCTGACCGGTGGTGGTGGTTTTACCTGTTGACGATGAAGAATAGGGAAGAAGGGGTCTAGTAGCAGGGAATAGAATAGAAGGGTGAGGCGTTGAGAGTTTAATTTTATTTTTATTATTCTTTTAATTAGAAAACATTAAAGTCATTAAAAAAAATAAAAAAATGAAAAATGAAGGGCAAACTCGTCATTTAAAAAAAATCAAAACAAATCGGACCAAACTCACAACAAAATGAAAACTTTGGACCTGTGGTGCTAGTCCAAACTTTTTTGGACCAAAGTGACAATTTTAAGCAAACCACAGAGACCGTTTGTGCAGTTTAGTCAATGGAATTCTCGTGTTCAATGTATGTATGATCAGACAATGGATCAATGCGTATGAACACAAGGCAGCAGAAGGAACGGCAACGTCATTGCAAGTGGAGGAAAAATCGAACACTAACTTTGATTTTGGGGGCTTCAATCCTTGGTTCCTAGCTCGTCGCAGGTCAGAAAGGGGACCAAGGGAGGTATTGGAGATTGCAGATCGTGAGGAGGGAGAAGTCTCCGGATCGACGAGAGCGAAGCGACGCAGGTGGAAAGAAGCAGCGAGCAGCTGTGATTTCGGGGCTGCTGCGTCGTGGATGAGTAAGGGGAAACACCCTTGTTGTTTGAGTGAACCGAATAAGGGAAGAAGAACGGGGCAGTGAGGCTGTCGTCGAACTTGGTGGGTTCAGCGAGGGCTGCTAAAGCAGCTCTTGGTTGCTTGTTTCTGCTCCAACCGTGGATCGCGAGGGGAAGAGGGAAGTAGCAATGAAACATCGGTGCAGGTGGGGAGGCTCGTGGGTTGGTTGAATGCTCACAGGTCGTTTACTTCTTCTTCTTCTTAATTTTTTTTTTGATAAAAATTGATAGGATTAAGCGGGTGTTTAGGATTGATTCTTGACAAAAATTTATGAATGGAAAGGATTTTTGGGGTTAATGTTTTACAGGGGATCCATGGGTGTTTGTTTGTTTTGCTTGATAGAATTCGATGGGTTTAAATCAATAGCTTTAGGTTGATGTTTTGTTTTACTTGTTAGAAATCGATGGGTTTAAATCAAATTTTGGTGTTTGGGAATGTATGAAGTTTGAAGAACATTATCTGAGTTTCCAAGAAACAAGAGCGGGAAGAGTGAATGTTGGAAGTTTGGAATTCTTGAGAGAGAGAGAGAGAGAGAGAGAGAGAGAGAGAGAGAGAGAGAGAGAGAGAGAGAGAGAGAGAGAGAGAGAGAGAGAGAGAGAGAGAGAGATTTTTCATTTAATCATAAAATATTTAAATAAATAAAAAAACTGAAAAAAACAAAAAAGAAGGGTAAAATCATCATTACAAAAAAGTTTAAAGTAAGTTGGACCAAACTCACAACAAAATGAAAATTTTGGACCCGCGGTGTTAGTCTAAAACTTTTTGGACTAAAGTGATAATTTTCAACAAACCACAGAGACCATTTGTGCAGTTTTTTCTTTGTTTTTTGATTTGGTTACAGCTCAAGCTTTTGCTAGGGACGGTTAATTGACAAACCTAAATTTTATTTTCTATTTTGTAAAAGATTGTTTGTGTTTAGACATTAAAGTTAATATCAAATTATAAATTAGAAATGTTCGGTTTCAATTAATAATATTACATTTGCCCATTTTAAGCTAATAATTTTGTTATAACTTACTATAGTTTCGTGCATTCCGTCACCATTCCACATAAATAACTAAATATTTGACAATATTATCTATTATTTATTTTGTATTAGTCAGCTATATTTAACTGAAAGTTAAATGAGAGTTGAATGAAAGATGTGGCATTGAATCCATTCTAAGTCTTACATTTAATAATTTAGTTAAATTGTATGTAATAACTGAGTTTATAAAATTATAAACTTTAGTTTTGTAAGTAAATAACTCTTGTTTATTTTTTTTAATAATCTAAAAAAATAAAAAACCTACTTAAATGTTTTAAAAAAAAGTTTTAAAATAATAAACATTTTATATAGGTTTCTGGCTATCCACTGCAACTCCCTGCTTTTGCAAGGATTAGGAGAGAAAGCACGCCATTTGGACAATACGTTAAAACACTGACTTACGTCGCATATCCTCTAATGAATAACTCCTAGTTAAAACCCTCAAGACTTGAACACTCAATCTCCCATACGAGAGACCAATGTCTTACTTGGGTAAATCATGTTGAATAGCATGCATTACACCTCGTTTTTAATTCATGTATTACTCATAATTTTTAACTAGTAACATGCAATCTTTAATTTTTAATCTTGCATTAATTTTATTTTCTAGTTTTATGCATCACCATTATTTATAAAATGATAACTATAATAAAAATAGTATAGTAAGTGATTCAGTGTTACAATCTATTAAACTTTAATACAGTTTAATAGAATGTAAAATTAATGGGTAAAATAATATAATGGATGAAATCTATTAAACTTTAATAGAGTTTAATAGAATATAAAATTAATGGGTAAAATAATATAATGGATGAAATCTCGATGCGATAATAATTGAATGTTAATGATTCATTACATTGTAAATGACCTTATTTTTCATATTCAACCAATATTTAATAATTCATCCACATTTCATTATTAATAGAAGCAACACTACAATTAAACAAATTATATTTGATTATTCATTGCAAACTCGTTTTTATTTAAGAAACTTATTATGGGGTATGATAATCTTAACCTATATTTATTAATTACTAACCGTGAATTGGTTGACTGGGCCAATTGAGACTAGCCCACTTGGTAAAGGTTTTGCCTCTTGGGTTGATATCCCGAAAATATATTTTGGTATGTTTAACCATCATCGAACATCTACAAAAAAATAATTACTAGCAAGGAAATTAACAAATATTCATGGCACAAGCCTATGAATGTAATGATATGATATTACAACTTATTTTACATATTTGGAGTTCAAATGAGTTCTCTTACACTTAACAAAAACACCTTCAAATACAACAATCATTTATACAAAGCTTCGCTCGAACCGTTTTGCGACCCAAACCCGACTTGGTTACGTAAAATCACGCACGGGTAGACGGGGTTTTCTTGAACAAAGCATAAGCATCACTATATATGGCCACCACATTCGCAAAAACAGCTATACAAATCATCAAAACAGCCAAAATCTTATCTCCTTTCGTTGCTATTCCATAAACATCCCTACATATACAAAATCACCCATCAATTCAACAAATGTTCATAACATAACTTCATGCACAAAAGGGATGATTCATGATATCATGATAGCTCATACCTTATAGCAATTGATGCAGGAAAGATGAACCCAATGCAAACAGCAGCAGTTGCTCCTGTAAACTGGAACGCATCCCATGCACTTGGTATAAAATTTGCACCCAAATATATAACCGAAAGAAGACCTACACTAACAATAGCAAATCGCTTGTTGTCCAATTCCAAAGGCACTTCAGATGATCCAAAAAAAAGCCCATCTGTATTAAGTCGTAGTGCATAAAACACAAGTGGGAAAACAAGCATGAGGTGTAAAGCATAGCTCACACGAACAATATCATTAAGCTCGATACTAAAAGGAACTCCCAAATCAGAGTCAAAATTTTGTAATATATCTCCCATTGTCGCGTCACCAAAGAGAATAAACCCAAAGAAACTAGTCATTATGTACACAATCGTACATAACACCAATGAAATCTGTACAATTGGTTCGATAAGTGAAGGGTTTTCAAGCTCATTTCCAATCGAATGCACTGCCCATGAACAAAAAAAGATTCAATTATTCATTCGTGAATAAAGTTAAATAAATTTAAACATGTTTATGTACGATTTTTTCGCATGTCGCACCATTAAAATGGCAGATATAAGCAGTAACAAGAACAGGAACTGCAGTGAAGAGGTTCCAAACCGAGTTAATATCGGTGATTTCTGGAAGTAATCTTGGCATTTGGAGGGTCCCACTTGCCATTTTAAAGATTGCGATTCCTGCAGTGATGATTAAGAAAACCACCGCTAGTGCAACTGCTAAACCTGATGTAACACTTAGTGAATCTGCATATGTATGATATGTTCGTAAGATTAAACATTAAAATGGATTTGGGATTATGGAAATGATATATAAATTATAACATACCCATACGCTTGAGAGATGCTAATGGAACAAAAACGCAAAGAGTTGTGAGTAAAAGAACAAGAATTCTTCCAGTCCACCAGTGTGGTCCGAACCACCCTTCCAATAAACCAGGGTGGTGCACCCCGTTTAACGATGATCCAGCCACCACATCACCTTTTCATAACATAAACAGTTAAACACACAAATCGTTAAAAAAAATCCAATTTTTATGTGTTTCTTGATTATGAATTATGGTTCTTGAATGTTTAGTTACCGATGATAATCATGTAGATAACAAGAACACCAATGTTATTAATCACCACACAAGCTTGAAGCATCTTCTTCCCGACTTCCCCAAACGCATCCCCCATTAATCCGCCATACGAATCTGTGCCACCGGGTCGACTGTACTTTAGCAAGATTCTGACGGTGGCTTCCGACAAGACTGCAACAAGAATTATGACAGCGATACCGAGGCCGAGGCCCAAGACCTTCATGGTGGCCGGAAGTGCCATTATTCCGGCGCCAATGATGGTGGTGGAAAGGTTCATAACAGCCCCCGACATGGATGCGCCATTAAACTCATTGTGAGCGCCTTTTTTCTTGGGAATCAGTGGGGATTTCTCGTTTACTGAAACTGTAACGCTGTCTTTCTTCTTGCTGTGTTTTCTTGAGGGGTGTTTGTGTTTCTTGATTTGGTGGGTTTCTGCTTGGATTGTCATGGTGTTTTGGGGGAATTTGCGGCGAAAATTGAGGGGTTTTGGGGTTTGGAGTTTTGGTAGTGAAAAACAGAGAATTGGAGTGCGTGTCTGAATTGAATGGAATCTAAAGATAAAGAAATAATTGAAGTGTGTTGGAGAAAATGCGTATAATAAGGTTGATTGCGCATCGTCAGCGTTCTTATCGAATTGTGGGCTGAAAGTGAACCTAAAAGATGTTCTTCCGAAGCCGTGAATGGTCAGCAATATCCGGTCCCTTTCGTGGAAAAATCCTGTTTGAAGGAAATGATGATGTAATAAAAATAAAAATAGATATATAAATGGGTGAATTATGCTTAAAAAAAATAGGTCTTAGTGAACTTTTATTTTAGTAAAACATAATTCTAAAGTAGTAATTAAATATGTATGCTATTATTCAGGTTATTAATAATTAATTTTAGTCTTCGACAATTTTATTTCTTACAATCGACGATTGTGGATGCCATGTGACCATGTCTAATAGTGATTTGATATTGAATCTGATTGAAGTCAATGTTGAATTTGATTTTTCAATTTTTTTTTTCGCATGTAAATTCGATGAACCCATCATTTATAAAAGGCTTTCAACTACTAGCAATGCATTTTGGTGAGATTAAATATGGGGTTTGTAGTTTTGAGGAAGACAAATCTATGGGTTTCAATGGTTTGTATTTTAAACGCTTCTAGGACATATAGATGCCGAATACTATGAAATATGTAAAAACATTCCAAAATTATGGGAAAATTCCAAAAGGTTGTAAATCCATTTTTATTCCAAAAAATGTCTAATAACAATTGTTTATTTCTTTACTAGTTTATTAACCTGTGAAAACCACGGTTATAAAATTAATTAAACTTTAATAGTAAAAAAAACTTAAAATTATTAATCACTTATTTTAAATAAATTATTAATTAAGAGATTTTTTTTACTTATATACAATTATAATCATTGATTTAAATAAATATGTAAAATTATATCACTTTATAATTTGTATTAATTTTATTTTAATTTTTATCCTAATGTTGTTAATTTAATGTAATTAGAGTGAGAAATTTAAATTTTGAAATTTGAAATGGATAATCAATAGGTTGACAAGTGACATTCATTAATTAGGAGACATAATAGGGTGACACATGACAAAAGAAAAATAAAATATGCATTAATTATGAGGGTTAATATGGTGACACATGTCAAAAAAAGAATAAAACTATTCTTTTATTAGAATATGAATATATTTTATATTTTGTGATATATCTAGAAATCAAATATCCTGTCATCTGCCTATCCACATAAGACTGTGACATTTGTGATATTTTTATTATATTTGTTATTATCTAAAAATAATAGAAGATGGATAAGAAGAATAATTAAGGGAATATTTAATTTCTCATCTTTAATACTTCAATGATTAAACATAGTTGGTTAAAAAATGTTGTAATAGCGAATTTGAATTGAATTAGGTCCTAAATTCATTTGGTGTCAAACAAAACTTGTTAAAAGGATTCCATATGTTAGAATATAAAAAATGTTCTCTTCTTAATAAGTAATATATTTTTTTGGAATATCTCTCTATTCTTGAAACTCGAATTACAAAAAAAAAAAAAAAAAAAAAAAATCCAACTGAATTTTAATGTAATTGGTTCATAATTATAATTTAGTTCAAACTCTTAGCATCCATACGTAGAAAAAACAAAATCAATTTAAATTAATTTTAAACGAACATCCTTGACAAAAAGTAAAAATTATGTTACACTAAAGGTTTTTTTATTTTAAACTAAAAAGCATAGTTACATAAAAACTAATTTTACAACTATCAAGCCATTGGCTTTGTGCAATTATGTTTCTATAACCATCTTGTCTTAATATAAACTAAATTTTATTCTTTCAACATTTCACCAAGAAAAAAACAATAACAAATACTTAAACAAAATGTGGAAAATGAAAGGTAGGCGCAGTCGGCTTCGAGTTTCGTCGTCTTGTCAATATTTTAAGCACAATTTCTTCCACGTCTTTAACGACTATTCTGGCTGCGTGTCTTTCTAAATAAATGACATGGCCCATTACTTTTGTGTCATTACTTAAAAAATATTATATCTTAATTCTTATATGAGTGTCAAATACCTCACCTTTAATTAAGGTTTGCCGATCATTCAATTAATATTTTATTTAGTATGAAGAAAATCACAAAAATAACCATATACAAATATACTTGTAGCAAAGTAATCGATTTTTTTTTCTTGAAATGTTATTATAATTCGTAGTAAGGCCACCACAAAATTATACAACACACTACAAAATTTCTTTTCTTGACATGTATCAACTTTTGTAATAAAACTATCTTTTAATGACCGCAAAGTTAAGATTTTTATTTATTTATTTAATTTTTGTATATAAATGATTTTCTTTTTAATTTTTATAAATGACAATTTTTGAAAATATAATCAATCATACTAATCTCCAATGTTTTCAAGGCTTCAAACAATTTTTTCCAACAAAATAATTCATTCAGTATGATATTTGTAGTAATTATTTGTATTGTACGGTCATAACAGGCAATTAATAGTGTTAACCATTAGGATAAATTATGATTTGAATATATGCCATAATATATAAACCTTTTTGAGTTGTTTGATTTAGTGGTGAGAAAAGAGAAATTAATGTTTAGAAGCTAGCGACATCTGTTTATATTTCAGTATCCTGCTATAAAATATGTTATATAGATAACTGACGACAATGATATCATTTGATAAATATTGTTTGTGTTGTATATCTAAATATTATTCATTTTAACTTCGAAACTTAAACATTATTAAAATGGATAAGTTGTTATACATGTATTTTTATCTGCGACACCTTCGTTTTGATACATCATATAAACATAAACGAGAAATTAATCTCTAAAATTAGATAGTTAGATGAAAATGATAAAAAGTGTTATGGGTTTAAGTCTTCCTACATGAATAGGAGGAAAAAGAAGTGACTAAACAAAAATGGTTTGGTTCATTGAAATTGTTGTACATAAAAGGATACAAAACAGAAGTTTTTAAGTTTTTAATCTCGATTTTAATGAATGCCATAAAAGCACAAAATATTTATAAACAGGCCCGGCCCAATTAGCTGAGGCCCGGATGATGGCCCAGTGAAGCATGTATATACATAACTTGAAGCTCAAATTTTATTATCAAAGATAATCTGAAGCCCAAATCTTCATGTTGCTGATGATGATTTCGATTACACAAAATACACCCCTAAACCGATTGGAAATTTTTTGCAACCGTATTTTTTTTTTTCTGAAATTTCAAATTCGTTCCAATGTGATAAAAAGGATAATTTCTTGATCTTTCTGATTCGACGTACTTGATTTAAATGTTTGAATTTTTGCTTTGTTTAATTAATTTTCAGGCTGGAGGTTATTGCTTTAAAGAACTTTTTCAACGACAACATCAGCAGGACAACAACTATATCGATAACCAATGGGATTTTAAATCTTTGGGAGCAGGAGGTTAATCGCTTCAATCCCATGTTAGGGAAAAACGAAAATAAGGTTATTGGAAATCTGGATTACAAAAAGGAATCGTGTAAACACTTTCCCTGTTTGATATTTCGACCCTATATGCCTTGGGTATCACGAAATCCAAACTTAGGATAATTCCTGATGCAACAATTCTGATTATAGGCACAAAAATCAGAATCAATTGAAGAAGATGAATCAAGAAGCATTTCCCGATTTTCTGTGTTTCAATGAAGTCGTTTTCCCGGAATTTATCCACTCAACGGATAACGAGATCAATTGTCTTTCAAGAATAACATATTAGTCCTTGAGTTTGCATCTTTCAAAATTGACAGATTAGTCCTTGTACTAACAATGTTTAGTAAATACAAGTGTGCACTCTTGCACCTCCTAACTTATATTATAACTAAAACATTGTTCTTGAAACACTAGTTAAATCCATTACACTAAAATATATTTGGTGATAAAATCACCAACAATCCTCCCCTATTTTAGTGTAATCCTTGAATCAACAAACTTAAAACAAAAAGAAACGAAACTAATGCATAGATGAAAATATCGATACGATTGAATTTTCATGTTAGTATATTACACATTTCAAACATTTGAGAAATCAAAGTATCTTAAAGATTAAACCCATCAACTCGTTTGAATATCTGAAGATAATATACACATTAGTTTAACAATCATCTAAAACAAAATAACTTGACACTAATTATAAAGCCGTGTGTCCCAATCCATTCTTGATCGTATAAAAGCCAAGTCCCAAGCACTTTGAAGTACGACTATACTTCACGATCATATAGGTGATTCTTTTATTCATGTACCTGTATACATTTTATCAAAAGAATCATTAAGAAATCAAATTCATCCTGGTCTCTACAGGTTCAAAAACACGTACCTTGGGATGTTTTAATATGTGTTTCAATTCATATAAATAAGCTTTCCTCATTGAATTCAACCTCTAACATTGTATTAGAGGGGAATTGGGTGTCTCATTCATAAGAATTTATAAGGACTTTAAGCCCATCCCTATAACAGACTTGTGCACTAAGTCTCGCGCCAAACTCTTAGTGAGATGGTCCGCCAAATTTTGTGTGATTTTACAAACTCAATTGAAATCACATCATTCATGATTAGATTTCTAATCATCCCATGTCTAACATCAATGTGTCTCGATTTACCATTATAAAATTGACTATAAGCTTTACTTAAAGTAGAAACACTATCACATCGGATAGATAATGGCGAAATCGGTTTCCTCCATAATGGAATCTCATAAATCAAATTCTTTAACCATTCTGCTTCCTTACTTGCAGCAACCAATGCAATAAACTCAGATTCCATTGTTGAACTTGTTATACAAGATTGCTTTTTAGATGCCCATGATATAGCACCTCCACCAAGCAAGAATACCCAACCAGTTGTAGAAGAGTGATATTCTCTATTGGATATCCAACTTGCATCAGAATATCCTTCCAAGACCGAAGGAAATCTTGAATAACATAAACAATAATCCTTGGTTCCTTTCAAATACTTGAAAACACGATGAACCGCTTGCCAATGTTGAGTACTAGGATTATGAGTAAATCTACTCAATCTTCCCACTGCGAAAGCTATATCTGGACGAGTGCTAGTCATAGCATACATCAAAGAACCAATAGCTTGCGAGTACTCAAGTTGAGAAACTAATCTGCCTCTATTAGGCATCAACTTCATGCTTGAATCCATAGGGGTGCTAACGGGTGTACAATCACTATAATTGAACCGTTTGAGAATTTTCTCAATGTAATGTGACTGTGTAATAGCAAGTCCCTTGTTCACCCGTTTAATCCTTATTCCAAGGATTACATCCGCCTCCCCCATATCCTTCATGGAAAACTTTGAAGATAACAAATTCTTAGTTGCGTTAACTTGATTTTGATGAGTGCCAAAAATCAACATATCATCTACATACAAGCAAATGATCACACCAGATCCAGATGAATCAAAATGGCTGTACACACATTTGTCAGATTGGTTTAAAGAAAAACCATTAGACAAAATAACTTCGTCAAACTTCAAATGCCATTGTTTTGGAGTTTGTTTAAGTCCATACAATGATTTCACAAGTCTACACACTTTTTGCTCATTTCCAGGCAAAAAAAAACCTTCTGGTTGCTTCATATAAACTTCCTCATCAAGATCACCATTCAAAAAAGCTGTTTTAACATTCATTTGATGAATTACTAGATTGTGAATAGCTGCCAAAGCTAGCAACAATCTAATGGTAGAAATTCATGCTACCGGTGCATACGTATCAAAATAATCAATATCGGCCTTTTGTCTAAAACCTTGTATGACCAGACGAGCCTTGAATTTATCAATGGTTCCATCTACCTTCATTTTCTTCTTGAAAATCCATTTACATCCCAAAGGTTTAGAACCAGGAGGTAAATCAGATAACACCCAAACATTGTTCTCCATAATGGATGACATTTCTTCATCAACCGCTTCTTTCCAAAATGCAACATCTCGAGACTCCATAGCTTCCTTAAAAGTCTTTGGATCGGTCTCAAGATGAGAGGAATGTGAGTATTGGTTCTCCACTTTATCACTCGATCCTTCAACCAAAAATAGTTGAAAATCCTCGCCAAATTTTTTCGCGACTCGACCTCGTTTGCTTTTACAAAGTTGCTGTGTTTCTGGAATTGAAACAATTTCCTTAACATCAGATTTAGGCACCTCACTTGTGCTTGGAATCAGATCATTTGGTCTTTGAATTGAAGAATACCGCAGCTCATCAAAGATCGCATCTTGCGATTCTATGAAAGTATGAACAGAATATGCCTCATTAGGTTCTATAACATAAAACCTATAAGCTTTGGAATGTTCTGCATATCCAATAAATATGCAGTTAATTCCTCTTTCACCCACATTTTTCTTTTTAGGTTCGGGTAATTTCACAACTGCTCGACATCCCCAAATTCGAAAGTAACTCAAATTTGGTGCTTTCTTGTGCCAAAGTTCATAAGGAGTAATTTTGTTCCGTTTATCAGGAACCTGGTTTAGCACATAATTAGCTGTGAGCATAGCTTCACCCCAAAAGCCTTCACTTAAACCCGAAAAAGAAAGCATCGAATTTACCATTTCTTTTAAAACTCAATTTTTCCGTTCAACAATACCATTTTGTTGTGGATTGTAAGGAACTGTGGTTTCATGAATGATTCCAACCGATTGAAAGTATTCAGAATCCATGTACTCTCCTCCCCTATCCGTCCTAAGACATTTTATCGAAAAACCCAACTGTAATTCCACTTCGGTTTTATATACTTTAAACTTTTCCAAAGCCTGATTTTTGGAATGTAACAAGTACACATAACAAAACCGACTTGAATCATCAATAAAAGTAACAATGTACTCTTTATTTCCCAAGGAAGGTGTAGCATGGAAATCACATAGATCACTATGAATCAATTCCAACACTTCTGTTTTCCTATTAACATTTGAAAATGGTTGTTTCGTGATTTTAGTTAACATACAAGTTTTGAATTTTTCAGAATTAATATCAAAAGCTGGAATCAATCCGGATTTTGACATTTCAATCATTCTCTTAACATGAACATGTCCTAATCTATTATGCCATAACATAGTATTATCAAGATTAGATGCAGAAGTCATACAAGTAGATTTGACATGTGATGCACAACTTATAATATTTAACTTAAAAACACGATCACAATAATAACCAAATCCCACAAATATTCCACACTTAGAAAACACATACTTGTTTGACTCGATAACTTGTTTATAACCCATACAATTCAACAAACCACTAGACACAAGGTTCTTTAGAACCTTTGGTACATACAATACATCAAACACACTAATTGTTTTTCCAGAAGTAAACATAATACTAACAACACCAGTTCCTAAAATTGGCTTTGATCCTTCATCCGCCATGTGTAAGATAAAACCTTTATTTACTAGGTTCAACTTCGTGAACCACCGTTCATCATTACACACGTGATGTGTAGAATAGGTATCAAGCCACCATGAATCTGTATCAACCCCCTGTACAAAAGAAACTTCTGGAGTTAGTAGCATAACATTAAATACTGAACTTACAAGATCAATAGTAATTTGACCTTTGGTTGCAGATTGATCATGAGATCCACTGCCACCACCAGCATCTTTTCCACTACCACTTGCACCTTTGTTTCCAAGTTTCACCCGACAATCACGTTTCATATGCCCTTTCAGATGGCATCTCCAACACACAAGTTCCTTGGAATCCTTGTGTTTTTTGTTGGACTTTTTGTTGTTACCCTCATACTTACGTTTTTTCCCTTGCCCTTGTGATTAGAATTGTCTTCTTTATCACAATCAACCATATGAACTTGGGGCTGTACAAATTCAAATTTGCCCTTTCCAGTTCCTTTATCATTCTCTTGATCACGAAGTCCTTCTTCGATTTTCAAATGAATCCCAAGTTGAATCAAACTTATCTCTTCCTTTCTATGTTTTAGATGGTGCTTGAAATCTTTCCATGAGGGTGGAAGTTTATCAATCACACTTGAAACATCAAAGGATTCATCCATGGACATGTTGTGTTGTTTGAATTGACCATAAATTCGTAAGATTTCATTATATTGTTCCATTACAGATCGAGAATCAACCATTTTATAATTGTTGAAATTAGAAACAATGAACTTTTTACTTGAAGCATTCTGCAATATATTTTGCTTCAAGTGTGTTCCATAATTCACTTGCAGTTTCAATATTTTGATGAGTGTCAAAGTGGGAATCACACATACCATTCAGAATGTGACCAAGGCAGATGTAGTAGTCATTCTCCCATTTGCTTCTCCTTCTGATCTGTTCCAGACTTGCATCTTCAACTTCTTCTGGTTTTGGAGTAGATAGAACATACACAACCTTCAAAGTGGTCAACCAGAAGTGCATCTTCTTTTGCCAATGTCTGAAATCTTGGCCTTGAAATTTCTCCAATTTACCAAACGAAGTATTCATGTCTTTTAGTGAATTGCCAACCATCTTTTCCAGAAAACGAAAATATCAAACAAGATTGTTAGGGAAAAACGAAAATAGGGTTATTGGAAATCTAGATTACAAAAAGGAATCGTGTAAACACTTTCCTTGTTTGATATTTCGACCCTATATGCCTTGGGTATCACGAAATCCAAACTTAGGATAATTCCTGATGCTACAATTCTAATTATAGGCACAAAAATCAGAATCAATTGAAGAAGATGAATCAAGAAGTGTTTCCCAGTTTTCTGTGTTTCAATGAAGTCGTTTTCCTGGAATTTATCCACTCAACGGATAACGAGATCAGTTGACGTCTTTCAAGAATAACATATTAGTCCTTGAGTTTGCATCTTTCAAAATTGACAGATTAGTCCTTGTACTAACAATGTTTAGTAAATACAAGTGTGCACTCCTGCACCTCCTAACTTATATTATAACTAAAACATTGTTCTTGAAACACTAGTTAAATCCATTACACTAAAATATATTTGGTGATAAAATCACCAACATCCCACAAGGTGGCTATTGTGTATGTGAATCTGATTTTGAACGTTTTGATTCGATAATTGAAGGTTAATCACTTTAAACCATAAAAGAAAACAATGACCATAAACCTACTCTTTATTAAAAAAAAGTTCCATACTGTAAATTGAGAATTTATACGATATGTTTACTCCATGGACTTATATAAGAAGCTTATCTTTGGTATATATTGTTTTTGTAAGGAGTATCAAGTATGAACCCTTATCTTATTGAAGTTTTTAATCACTCACATTTTATGGGTATGTGTAAATTGAGAATTTATACGATATGTTTACTCCATGGACTTATATAAGAAGCTTATCTTTGGTATATATTGTTTTTGTAAGGAGTATCAAGTATGAACCCTTATCTTATTGGAGTTTTTAATCACTCACATTTTATGGGTATGTTGAACAGTTAAAAGAAAGGGCATAAGGTTGAAGGGTGTGTGATGTTTTTGCTTATAAAAATTGAGTAGAGTGTGGTACCATTGTTTTCTAACAATAAAAAGAAGGGTGTTAAACGAAAATATTGTTTAGTAGTCTTTTCTTTATTCGATGTTGGTTATTACCAATGAGTTCCTCGTCTCTATATATGCAACGATGAAATCTACCCATTGAAAAAAAAACAATCAAGGTGTGGTATACACTGCCGGCAATACATGCCATGTAATATTACCATTGGTAAAAGGAAGGCACATCGTGCAACCTAATAGTCAAAATGGTTAGCGAGTTGAATTCATCTTTTCACTTTTAGTGCAATATGGTTTTGCGGATATCTTTTTAGTTAGATGAAAATTGTAATTTTTAATAATGACAATTTTTGTGTATGTGAATTGTAAAAACTCAAAGGGCGTGAATTAATCCGTGTTTTCATTTTTAATGCAATACTAACATTATTATTCATCTTAGGAATGTCAAAACCCCCGTGGGATTCTGACCTTAAGGGACTTCGATCAGTGGTGGATCCAGCCTAAAGTCAAATGGGATGCACAGTGGTCAACCGTTGACCGTGAAAATGAATAAAAAACCGAATAACATTAAAACTTGTAATTAAATGTCATTTTACAATTGAAATCTACAAGGACACATAGCTAAGAAACGGTTGATAATATTTTCACTTGTAACATTGGAAAATCCTTCTCTTTCAACCACACAAATTACACAATCATTTAAAAATTCATCCTAAATTCGATTCCGAAAATCCGATTTTACAAGCTTCATCGCGGAAAAAACAAATTTCCATGGTTGCGGCTGCAACCGACAAACCAATGACAACATCACTAACAGATAAATCAAAAGAAATGAAATATGCATATCGTTTTGCACCATCACTTTAGCAAGGTCGGATATACTCTTTAAAGTAGCAATTCTTCTTTCTAGTTGCATATGAGTGGGGTAAACCGAAAGTTTATATAGAATATCAATCCTATCTTTATAGTTAAAATCATGTGGATAGAAATCGATCAATATCTATAACTTTATGGTTCAAAGTCACAAAATGAATCATGTGGATTTAAACCTGTCATACAAATAAGCAATTCAGATGTGACTTCGCTAAAACTATCACCCATGTAACACCCGATCCTTCCAGGTAAATTTCTTTATGTATTTAAAAAGATTAAGTATTTGAGAGTTTAGTCCTACGTGGGGCATAGGGACATCTCCTGCGCAGCGCATAGGAGGGAACCTTGATGCAGGGACTTAATGATCTATACACGGCGTAGATTAAGCTACACAACGCGTAGCTGCCCAGGACCAAAACCCTAATCTTGGGGGTTTGAGCCCTATTTAAAGGCTCTAACTCCCTTGAGGTTCTTCCATCCTCCAAACAAACTCCTTAGAAACTTTAATCTATATTTGTGAGATTTGAGCTTTTGGTGTGTTTTGTGTTCACTTTTGAAGGAAGAAAAAGATTGTGGAACCACTTAGGAGCTCCAATCAGTATAGATACAAAAGTTTCATCCACTCAACTCTCTCCAGAAGGTATAAAGCTTCTACCTTGATATGTTTTTATGTTATATGTAGTCAAGCCTTAGGATTTCATGATTTTGTCCCCATTACCATGGTTAATATGAGTAATAGCTACTCCATACCATTAGAGTGTCATTTCTAGATGATTTTAGGGTTGTTAAGCCATAAAAATGAGAGATTGGTCACTCTCATCAATCTATGCATGAGTTCTTGAGCATTAGATGACCTTTTGGACCTAGGTTATGATTTTGTTCCCTTGGTATGCATGAAAATGGATAAAGTTAGAGACTTTATCCATTAAGACATTTGTAACATAGATATCTGGAAGTTTGAGGAGTTATTGGTCCGTATTAAGGGCTTAATAATTAAGTTAGGACATTAAGGTTTATGAAAGGCGTAACACCGATTTCCCCCATTTTGCCACCTTGGGCTCTACGTAGGGCGTAGACCAGCTGGAAGTTTACTTTTGACTTTTTGACTGTTGACCGTCGACTTTGACCAAGTTTGACTTTAGGTCAAATTGAGTATTTTGGGCTGTAGTTTGAGACTTGGTCCCTGTTTGTTGTATAGGTGACCTATAGAGTTGGTATTTGGATATGTGATTAGTTCATCTATATTCTAGATTTTGAAGTCAGTTTTCCTCACTATACTCATGGGTCGATGACACCAATGACGGCCCACAAGATTGTGATTATGTATCCTTGTATATAGGATGTTGTTTTGCTGTAGTGATCTATTATATTTGGTAGATCTATATGATTACCTGAACTTGCTGGCTATTGATTATTGTTTGCATTTTTCGATATAATATTGTTGGGGGTGAGGCGGTCATGCTTCGTGCTGAAGGCCAAGATACCCGGGTGTCCCAATTGATATTGTAGGCCCAATAGAGTGGTCCAACTTATTTTTTAGGCTTAGAATGGTCCAACTTGTTGCTGAAGCCTCAGGTAGTGGTCTAACCTTATGTTGTAGGCATGGCATGCATGCATTGTATACGTGTTGAGTATGGGGTATATTTGAGGAAAATCACTAAGCTTGGGCTTACATTTGTTGATTTTATGGTTTCAGGTACATCATATGATTGGGGAAAGGCTAAGGCGTGATCGTACTCATCCTCCTGCCAACTTATGTTTTGAGAGATTTGATACTCTGATTTTATGGATATGTTTTGAAAACAATGGTTTATTATTTTATGATTTGTGAAAAATAGGTTACAAAAATGAAAATTTTATTATGATTTTTGGGATGTTACAAGTTGGTATCAGAGCCCTGCTTTCAGAGAATAGGATGAACACTTGTGTGATTACAGACTTAAACTACGGATATGAGTTATGCTGATAGACGATGATCAGAGTTAGAGCTCTAGGTTGGGGATATGGTTTTGTTGAGGGTATCACCTTGGAGGGGTGTTATACGCTTCGGGAAGAGGGGAAAGTTGGGTCCCGGATTTATTGGACCGTTTTGAGTTGTTGCCAAAGTAGGAAATGTAGCCTATCATTTGGATCTGCTTGAAGAGCTTAGTTGGAGTCACAACACCTTCCATGTTTCTCAGATTTGGAAGTGTGTGGTTGACGATTCGGTAGTAGTTCCCTTGGATGATATTCAGGTCGATTAGCGTCTGAATTATGTGGAGAGACGGGTAGCAATTCTAGATAGGAATACGAAGGCCTTGTGCAACAAGGTGGTACCTTTGGTCAAAGTCCAATGGCAACATCAGAAGGGTTCAGAGTGAAATTGGGAACTCGAGGCAAAGATGCACGAGCACTACCAAGAGTTATTCACAACATCATACTTCGAGGATGAATTCTGATTCAAGTGGGGGAAAATTTTAATACCCGGTTATGTCAGGTAAATTCCCCGCTAAAATTGTCAAGTTTAAGTTTTGGGATTAGATCTACGCAGGATGTAGATAGCCTTCTATGCGTTGCGTAGAAAGATCCTTGGCGGCGGGGTTTTAATGACTTATGTAAGGCGTAAGTCTGTGTATGCAACACGTATTGGGCCAGATCCTAAACCCTAAATTCGGGGTTTTGAGCCCTATTTAAGGGCTATAATTCTCATAAGACCCTTTCATCCTTGGCCTTCACTCCCTTTAAGCAGCTACCTCAAAACCCTAATCTTCGTTTGTGAGTTTTTGAGCTATTTGAGTGTTTTTTTGTTCATCTTTGAAGGAAGGATTCTGCTATAGAGCACTTGGGAAGCTTCAAGCCTTGCGGATCTGGAACTTGCATCTCTTTAGCATCCTCCAGAGGGTATAAAGTCTATACCTTTATACTTCTTTGATTAGATCTAGCTAGGATGTCAAGTTTATGCCTTTTTGGCCCCTCTATCTTGGTTTATTCGAGTATGAGCTACTCTAGACCTTGTAGAGTGCATTTCCAGATGCATTTGAATGTATTAAGTCATAAAAATAGTATCTTGGCTATATCCAACCATCCATGCAAGGGTTGAGATCCTTAGAAGATGTAATAAAGTTAGGGTTTGTTCTTAAGCCTTAATAAGCGATGTAAAGTCATAAAGTTTGAAGTCTAATCACTTAGGAAAATTATTTAGACAAGGTTTAATAGTTGGATATGGTGTCCTTATGTATTAGGCTCTTAATGGAAATATTGGCTTCAACGTAAGTACGCAGGGTGTACTTATGGTTACGCAACGTGTAGCCTTATTTTTCCCTATAAAAGCCATCTGATGCTCTACGCAGGGCGTACTTCGTCTGAATGTGGACCTTTTAGTTTTTGACCATTGACCGTTGCCGTTGAATTTGAACAAGTTTGACTTTAGGTTAAATGGGGTAATTTGAATAATAAATTGAGGCTGGGTCCCTATTTGTGGTATAGGTGATATGTAGAGTTAGTGTTGGAGTAGTGATCAGTTCAACTATCTTTCAGACAGTGAGGTCAATTCTTCCTCATTGTACTCGGGGGTCGAAGGCACCAATATTGGCCCTCTAGATTTTGTATGTATCTTGGTATATAGAATGTGGTAAGCTGTAGAGATCAGATAGTTGGTTGGGTTGAGGCGGTCATGCTTTGTGCTGAAGACCAAGATACCCAAGGTGGTACGGATAGGCTGTAGGCCTTTCGAGGCGGTCCAGTCAGGTCGTAGGCCCATAGAGCGGTCCATATATGTTGTAGGCCTTACGAGGTGGTCTAGTCAGGCTGATGGCTCATTTATGGATGATGTTATCATGTTAAAGTTATGCTTTTTATTTCCTATTTCCGAGTTATGTGTACTTAAGAGGACCAATATAATTACATTAACATGAATCTTAATGAGTTAATGATCATTAAACTGTTGGGACTTTAGATTAATCAAATCCTAGGGTTAGGTAATGTTAATCTGTGACTTTTGGCTGTGTTAGAGAGCTTAGATATCCATGCTATGCTTTGATTGATTGTCATACCATTGATGAGAAATCACTAGATCATATCATTCATAATCTGAATATATTAAATTAATTATGTGTTCACTAATTACATGATAATTGTGTTAGTTGTTCATTAATTATTAATACTAGGAAATCCGATCAAGATAACTAGTCACATTAGAATTCGGTAACCAATTAATAGATCCATTTCACTATTAATGAAGTTACCATGATTTTGAGAAGTAATCCAAACTAAACCAAAGTACTTGAAGTGATTCGTTTCGACTCAATTTATCTAGTTAGTTTAGTTATTACTTGAGATTTAATAATAACCCCCCTTTTAACCGCTTTCTTTTATTTAGTATAACCTATAATCAAATTTTCTAATATTAGTTCACTTCCGTTCCCCTTGAGTTAGACACCATTTCTTATCAAAACTATAGTGTACTCGATGAGGTTCATTGTCTGTTAGGTGTGGTTTAGATGCGATAGACTAGGAATTATAAATAAAAAAACTAGTGCATAAATAACACATCAAAGTTTTTGGCGTCGTTGCCAGGGAACGACTTATTTTAGTTAGAATTTAATTGCTTTAGGTTAATCGATCATGTTTGTGGGTAAAAACCACAAAAAGTTAATTTTCTGCTTATTTTTATTTTCTGCTTATTTTTATTTTCTTTTTTTAGTAGAATTAACGGCGTGACCATCTCAGTGTCACGACATGAGTTATGTGTTTTTCAGTTTTTTGTTTATTTAGTTTTTGCTCCTTTTACCTGTGTTTTTTTAGTTTTGTTTTAGCAGGAAATATGGGGGACATCATGACCATGACAATGGAAGAGTACAATCGACATATGAGGAACGATAATGGGCCGGGTCTTTTTCCACCAAAAATACCAACCATGAAAAAGTTTGAACTTTCGGGACACATTCTTAGTATGCTAAAAGATCTATCATTCTTTGGGAAGGACCACGAGGACGCCTATGAGCACATAGAAGAGGTAGTGGAGATTTCAAATCATTTTAATGCTCCAAACGTGAGTAAAGATACATTGATGCTATGACTTTTACCGGTCACACTCAAGGGTGAAGCAAAAGAATGGTTAAAATCACTTCCTTTTGGAGCAATCACGACATGGGCTGATTTTAGGATTGAATTCTTCACCATTTCACCGCTCCTTCTAAGGTAGCAAAACTTAAGAGGAATATACAAAATTTCCAACAATTAGAGGGGGAGTCGTTATACAAAGCATGGGAGCGCTACAAGAAATTATTATGAAGTTTCCCTCAACATGATTTCAATGTGCAACAAGAGATCTTAATTTTTTTATGATGGAGTTAACGTATGCACTCACCAACTTCTTGACTCTCAAGGGCCCATGATGAAGAAGGATCCAACAACAAATAAGATTTGATTGAAGAATTAGCCAAGCATTCAAGAGAGTATCACAACCCTAGGGAGGATATAACTAAAGGAAAATCAAGTAAATATGGAGGTCAGGATGCTATTATTTCAATAATTGCAAAGCTCGACACCATGGACAATTGAAACACAAAAACGGGTGAATCAATCCATGCAGTTCAAGATAGAAGTAAAGCTTGTGGGGGACCCCATCCTACAAGGGATTATGATTATTAGAGAGCTCGAGTAGATTATCAAGGTGGAGATACGAAATAATATCAACAAGTAAAGCATGATCTCTACCAAATAGAACAAGTCTAACCTAAGAAGATAACTGCTCTTGAGTCAATGCTATTTAGATTCATGGAAGCTAGAGAAAAAAAATACATGATGCCACTCATGCAACACTTACAGATCAACAAACATCTATTTTGAGAATCCATACACAAGTCAGACAATTAACGAAGCTTGTGCAAGGAAAGCTATTGGATACACCTTAAAGATAAGTCGAGCCAATCCCAATCTCTCAAGTCATGGCTGTTTATACAGAAAAATAGGAGGAATTGGAGCATATAGGGTTCCTTAATTCAATAGAGAAGAAGTCCAATCAGTCACCCGAAGGAAAAGAGAGGGATGAAAAATATCGTAAAGTTGCCTAGGTACCAAGACGTGGAGACAATAGTGCCACGTCGTGGGCACTGAAGGAATATTATGATTCTCATATGTTGAGCCATACCAACCACCTCTCCCTTTCCCATATCATTTCAATTCACATCTGGTGAAGCCAGAAAACACGAAGTTCCTTGAGCATTATGAAATTGAATACGTTAAGGAAAAAGAATGGGAAGAATGGTAGGAACCTTTACAAGAAGAGAAATTGGAAAAAGAAGTGAATCATTAGAAACCTCCAATGTCAACGCCAATGATTTTCGAGGTGTTTGCTTTAAAGACCTCCATATGAAGTCTCGAAGACAATCGAAGAAAAAGAAGAAAAGAGCGACGAGTCCAATGTTCACAAGAAGATCCATGAGAGAGACAAGACAAAAGCTAAAGATACGGGAGTAAAGGAAAAACCTAAGCGAAAGAACAACAAAGATGTCAACCCAAAAATGCAAGTAAGTATTCAATAGAAGGGTTGCCTACAAATTAACAAATCCCAAGATGCTGGAGAATGGGGAAATTACACTTCCATTAGATGCAACGTAGAACGGGAAGGAGTTCGACTCTCGACTTCATAAAAAAGCGCTTACCAGGAGCCAACCCGATGTTTTATTTGAGTTTGCGTTTTCTTTTTTTTTTTTTTAATTTTTGATTTTTAGTTTTTTTTTCTTTTTTAAATTTTGTTTTTTTAACCGAATGATGATGTGTTTTTCTAGTTCAAGATCTCATAATTGCAATGTTAAAAGAAGTGAAAGCAACAAAAAAGCTTAATTGGAAAAAGTCGCGAGAAGTTTAAAAAAAAATCAAAGACAACAATTTTGAATAAGTGTGGGGTGTGTGTCGCTTTACGAAGAGTTTAGTGGATACTTCGGAGGATAAACAGAAGATTAAAAGTTGCCTAATGATGAATTGAAGAATTTACAGAAAAAATGGGGCATAAACTATTTTCGAAGGCTCCTAGTTACCACGACATGGCATATGTTTCCAATGTCATGGCGATTCTGATTATCGTGACCCAAATGTTTTAGACTCATTACCACAACGTGGCCATCCAAAAGCTACACCTTGGCGGTTTATGTATTCGCGATCAAAATTCTTCCGACTCGCCTACACGACGTGACGTATGCTTTCCCATGTTGTGACCGTAGGCATCACACTTTTCAAAGTCAGGTCTTTGGTTCGTTTTAATCCGACACATTCATATTCACGAGCAACAACAGGAGTCCAGTTTCATGTTTCCAGCAATTTATTTTATATGTTCGAGCTTTCCTACAAACTATTAGATTCGATTTCGCGACTACTATCCTAGGGAAGTCTATTCATTATTCTCCCTTTTATTTACTTTTATGTGCTTTATTTGTTTTAAGCATGCAATGGGGACATTGCATAAATTAAGTGTGAGCTAGGGGGTCAAATAAGGAATCCAAACATTTTAAAACTGAAAAATTGAAAATTTTGCCAGATTGGAAATTTTTAAAATTCATATAGATTTGAAAAATGTTCTAATTTAAAAATCTAGTTATATTTAAAAAGTTGTTATATTGTTGTGTCAAGACTGATATATGCATATCTACATATATATTTTACATCATATCTTAATACTTTTAGCTATTATTATGTTCATTATAGGAAAAAAGATATTTAATCTATTGTATGTTGTGTTGTAAAAGCAAAAGACATGCTCGGGACCGAAAAGGAAGGAATTTGGAAGCTGGAAACTAGGAACTTGGATCAAGGCCGAAAAGAAAAAGAAAAGTTTATTTACCACATCGTGGTGACATCCACCGCAATGTGGCGTTTTGAAACATCCCGATGAACTTCGAAGACTTGCTGATTATGCGATAAACCCAAAGACCACGTCGTGGTTAACCGATTTCGAAAAAGTATAAATAGAATGCAGATTTCTCCGAAAACCTAACTTTTGCTAGGAGCTTTAGTCGACTTTTGAAGGCCAATGATGTTATTTAGAAGCTTTGAAGTGCAGAGATCGATTAAAAGCTCGATTTTGAGAGATTTTGAGACAATACTTCTTATATTTAATTATTTTTCTTGTGTTTGATCATGGATTACAAGTTAAATTTAGTTTTTACATGTTTGTTTGCTAAAGTTATGGGCTAAATACCCTAACTTTCGTTTAGACTAGATTACATTTTTTTTTTGAAACGGCAAACTAACTAATCTACTCCTAAATAATCACCTATGTCTCCACCGAGACTTGAACCCCAGACCTCTCATATGAGATGGTCACTCCATACCGCTAGGCCATTGGCCCTTTGGTTAGACTACATGCTTATTTATGAGTTGATTTATGGATTGGATTATGCTAAGCTGATTATTTGTTATGTTAGCTTACTAAAGAACCTCTCTATGTTTATGATAACTGCTTTTCTGTTTATTGATGAGTTTAATTAAGTTTGTATGACCTATCGTTCTTGATTGACTTGAATCTTATGATCTTGTGATTTGCAAAATTGTAGGACTAGTGTTTTGACCAAAACCCTAGGGTAAAATAGAAAATGGGTAAGTGAATGTAGAAGCTAATATATGAAGACCAATCATAGATTGAATTGATTTACTTAACCAAATAGATCAATCCATTATAAGTCTCACATAACTCGAACTAAAAACTAGTAAATTTGTTAGTATATCTGCTTGATCACCGTATGAATGAACTTATTTGCTAAACGATTAGGTTAGTGAACATTAATCTAGTCATCTTAGGAATTGATAATCAACAAAGTATTAATCCATTGCACTTCCATTAAATCAACCATAATAGCAAGTATATCAAATCTAAACGAAAGTCTCTCATTTATCATGATTAAAATCATCTTTTGTGTTTCATGCCTTTTAGTTTTGCCTTGTGTTTCATTAGTTGTTAATTATTTTGTTTCTAAGTTTTAGTTTAATTATTTAAGTTTCTAGTCGTACAAGACTACAAAAAAACCCCCTTTTTAATTAAATAGTAATTTATGTAACTTTAGTGGATAAAACTAGCTAGTAATTTTGTTCCATGTGTTTGATACCCAACTATTTGTGCTCTTCTATTTTCGACTAGGTACACTGCCATAGGAGTAATAATTAGTTAAATTAGTTGGTTAAAACCAGTGCATATTTATTACATTAAGTTTTTTGTGCCGTTGCCAGGGAATGGTTAATTTTTAGTTAATTTTTATATGTTATTTTTTTTAGACCCTTTTTGTGGGATTTATCTTATAAAAGTTAAGATTTTTCTGTCTATTTTTTCTTAATTGACGTTTTATTATTCTTCTATTTGATTTACGTCGTCGTGGCAATAATCATGACGTCGTGGTCATCAAACAGTTAGTTTTTATTTTCCGTTTTGCTCTTTTTACGCGTTTCATCTGTTTTGTTTCAGTGATTTGTGACCCGAGGATCGAAAACACCAATCATACCGCCATTTGACGACCCTGAGTCAACATTCCATAAGAAGAAGACAACAACACCTGGAGAATCAAGAAACAAGACTCTAGAAAGCAAATTCGAAAGGTTTGAGAAAACTCCTAACAAAAAGGAAGCCGGTTATGAGCCTAAAATAGAATCAGAAAAAGAAAGCGAACCGGAAAGGGAGCCCAAAAACAACATGGCAGACATTGTTGACATGATGAGGGTAGCATACAAGAGATGGATACGTGAAGATACCAGACTGGGTCTTGTGCAACCCATAATTCCCAACACAGCTAGCTTGGAGTTAAAAGGACACATACATGCTCAGTTGAAAGACATACCATTCTATGGGAAAGACCACGAGGACGCTTACAAGCACATTGATGAGGTCAATGATATCGCCAACTACTTCAACATACCAAACATACCACGCAAGGCGGTTTTACTAAGAATGCTCCTCGTTACTCTTAAGGGGGCATCAAGAGACTGGCTAAAAGCACTTCCATCACAACATGGGCATAAATGCGTGAAGAATTCATACAACAATTTTGCCCACCATCGAAGGTTTCCAAATTAAATAAGGCCATTGAAAATTTCGAACAAAAAGTGGGAGACTTAAGGGACACTTACAAAGAAGTAGCAATCTTTTATGATCGGGTAAAAATAACGACTAGGCAACTCCTTGATTCTCAAGGGACACTTACAAAGAAAGAACGGGCCGTAATCAAGGAGCTAATCAAAAAATTCTCCAAACATTCAAGAGAATATCATAACCCTCGACAAGACCTAACTAGGGGAATTGTGAATTCAGCTTCAGATGACATGGTGGCAATTTTAGCAATGGTGCATAACATGGATCAAAGAACGACAAAAATGGATTAAACCATCCATGTAATACGAGTGGGGTGTGAAAATTGTAACGAACCACATTTAACCAAAAATTGTGATCTAGATGAAAATGCAAAGTGAAAGGCCCAAGCTTGCTATTTGAGTGGTAATCGTTATGTCGAAGATTAGAGAAAGCCCAAAAAGAAGTGGTTACCTTATGATGAATACAAGAAAGCCAAAGAAGACAAATATGAACAAAAAGGAAGAGGCTTCTATCAAAAAGAGGAACCGGCTCCCGAGAAGAAACCCGATTTCGAAGCAATGCTTGCTCGCTTTGCTACCGCATCAGAAAAGAGACATGACTATATTGAAGTAGTACTTAGAAATCAGCAAGCTACAATCACGAATATCGAGCAACAAATATGGTAACTCTCAAACCAATTCAACGAAACATTACCGGGCACACTACCAGGAAACACTAAATAAAACCCAAGAGGAGATCACATCCAGTCCATAACGACTAGAAGTGGAAAAATTGTTACCCATTTGACTCCTATTAGTAATAATAAACCGGATGTTGTGCATTAAGAACAAGAAGCAAGTAAAGAAAAAAGCACTGATCAGTCAGCACGACGTGATAAAGATACCATGACGTGGCAATCATCTGAAAATAAAAATGCAAAACCGATTAAGCCATACCGTCTACCGCTACCTTTTCCAAGTCGAGCAAAACAAGATAGACATGTTGAAGACTACCAGAAGTTCCTAGAGCAGATTAAATCCCTTCAAATCAGTATCCCATTCATTGAAGCCTTAGCTCAAATGCCAAAATACACAAAGTTTCTAAAGGATCTTCTAACAAACCGAAAGAAGATGGGGGAGGTGTCTAAAGTTGTATTAAATGAAACCTGCTCAGCCACCATGTTAAACATGCTGCCAAAGAATATGGGTGATCTGGGGAGTTTAACACTTCCATGCTAATTCGGAAATTTAGCCACAAGCTATGATCTATCCGATTCGGGAGCAAGTGTTAACTTAATGCCATATTCATTTTTCAAGAAGCTTGACCTCTTGGAACCAAGACCAAATCGCATGGCCATTCACTTAGCAAACAAAACGATGACCTTTGCAAGAGGGATTTGTGAAGATTTATTAGTTAAAATTGACAAGTTTTTTTCTTGCAGATTTCATTGTTCTAGATATGGAGGAAGACGGCCAAGTGCCAATTATTATTGGAGAGACCCTTTTTGAGCACCGCATGAGCTTTGGTAGACATAAGAGAGCCCAAACTCACTCTTTGAGTTGGAGAAGAAGCCATAACTTTCAGGGTTTATACAACGATAAAACATTCAAGAATAAGTGATGACATGGCTTTTTCGGTAGATGTTTTCGACGAAATTTTGGAAAAAGAATTAGGAGGATGGAAGGAAAATGAAATTGAGGGATACATGGTTCTACAAGAGGGGTATTTTGATGATGAAAATGATTTGAAAGAACTAGAGAAGCTACTAGAAGAAAGCGAGTACAATGAACTAAAAAAGGCCATTGAAGACCCACCACAACGTGGTAATAACACCACCACGTTGTGGCAAGCCAATTTCATTCGATCTGACGAGCAAAATCGCAACACCATGATGTGGCAAGATGCCCACGTTGTGGCCACTGAACAAAAACCAAAAATCAAATTGAATGTTTTGCCCGAACATCTTGAGTATGCATTCTTGGAAAAAAAAGAGCAAAAGCCAGTCATCATACCAGCTGAGCTCACACTAAAGGAGAATGAAAGATTAGTTGGAGTACTCAAGAAACGAAAGAATTCCATCTCTTGGAAGATCATGGATATCAATGGCATTAGCCATCATATTGTTCACATAAGATTAATTTGGAAGAAGGAGCTAAAACAGTGGTCCAACGCCAAAGAAGATTGAACCGAACATGCAAGAAGTAGTCCAGAAAGAGGTCATCAAGATTTTGGATGTCGTAATTATTTACTCAATCTTGGATAGCCAGTGGGTAAGTCCGGTGCACGTGGTACCCAAGAAAGGAGGCATGAAGGTGGTAACAAACGAAGAGAATGAGCTTATTCCTACAAGAACGGTAACCAATTGGCGAGTGTGCATTGATTATCGCAAGTTAAATGATGCCACTTGCAAAGACCACTTTACTTTGCCATTTATTAATCAAATGGCCGAAAGATTATCCATTCACCTTTATTACTACTTTCTAGATGGGTTTTCAGGATATTTTCAGATTCATATTGATCCTCAAGACCAAGAAAAAACCACCTTCACTTGCCCGAGTGGGACCTTTGCTTATCGTCGGATGTCTATTGGATTATGCAACACATTAGCCCCTTTCCAAAGATGCATGATGGCTATTTTCCACGATATGGTTGAAAAGTTCATGGAAGTTTTCATGGATGATTTTTCTGTTTTCGGGTCTTCTTTTGGTGATTGTTTATCTAACCTCGACTTGATGCTTGCTAGATGTGAAAAGACCCACTTGGTCTTAAATTAGGAGAAGTGCCATTTCATGATTAAAAAAGGTATTGTCTTGGGACATAAAGTTTACAAATCGGGGATTGAGGCGGACCGTGTAAAAGTCGGCACTATAGCTAAATTACCACCTCCAACAAACGTGAAAGGGGTAAGGAGTTTTCTAGGCCATGTGGGATTTTACCGCCGACTCATAAAAGATTTTTCATAAATAACTAGGCCATTAACTCAACTTCTTTTAAAAGATGCCACATTTGATTTTTCTAAGGAGTGTATTGAAGCTTTTGAATTATTAAAAGAAAAATTAACAAATATCCCGATCATGATTGCCCCTAATTGGAACCTCCCATTTGAGCTCATGTGCGATGTTAGTGATTTTTTTGTAGGAGAAGTCCTTGGAGAAATTGTTGATAAAAACTTTCAACCCATATATTATGTAAGCAAAACACTAAACCCGACCCAAGAAAACTACACCACCACTGAAAAAGAACTTTTGGCCGTTGTTTACATATTTAATAAATTCCGCCCTTATTTAGTGTTGTCCAAAACTATTGTTTTTACTGACCATTCGACTCTTAAGTATGTATTTTCTAAGCAGGATGCTAAGCCAAGATTGGTCTGAATGGTACTCCTCTTGCAAGAATTTGACATCGAGATTAGGGAGAAAAAGGGTATGGAAAATGTGGCGGTCGATCACCTCTCGATATTGGAAAACCCAAAAATGGAAAAATTGGAAGAAAAAAAATTGGAGACGATTTTCCCAAAGAATATATAATGGTGATCGTGCGGGAAGATCCATGGTATGCGGATAGAGCCAACTATTTGGCTAGTGGCTATCTTACAAAAGGATTGACTCATCAACAAAAGAAGAAATTATTTTCAGAAGTCAAATACTTCTTTTTGGGTGAACCATATATCATTAGAAGTTGTATGGATGGTATAATAAAAAGATGTATATTTGTTGGATTAGGTGTCTAAGCTCATAACTATAATTGGCATGTACTTGACCTGAGAGTAGCATGGTCCATTTCGGGTTGCCTTCACCAGAACAATTTGACATGATGGATATTTGAGAAAAAGGTTGTTTGTGATTTATTAATATATTATAAGTATAATATATTAATTGAGAAATCATATTATTTAGTTAATATTGGTCAAGAATTAATTTGGAATTAATTTAGAGATCAAAAGAGATTAATCATATTAAGGGGACTGATTAAGTAAATCAGTAATACATATTTTTTGGGTCAATGATCCATGATTGATTAGTGACGGACTAAGTTTATGTGAGAGTCCATGAAGTGTTAGTCCATAAGGCTTATCATATTTATTATTGAATTAAAGGCCCAAGGAATGAATAAGGGTTTACAAGTTGAAACCCTAGGATTTCCATACTATAAAAGTCCCTTAGCTCCAAATTCACTATCCCAAGGGTTCTAAGAGAACCCTAGCCGATTTTGGTGGTTCTAGCCTCTCTCTCAAAGTCCTCCATTTGTACATGGTGTTTGTGACTTGTTTGAGGCATCACACTTGAGGTGCTAAGCTCTTGAAAGGCCAACAACTACAAGCTACAAATAAGAGGTATTCTTCTAAATAGTTTTATGATTCATGTACCAAATTTGTATGCTAGATAGGTTTCATGCTTTGGATAATTTTTTGTTGCACGTATAACTAGAGAAAACTTAGATCCAAAGCATTAGGGTTGTATGTGCACCATAGGAGTGTTATAGTACATAAAACCCAACAATATTTAGAAGAGAAAGTTTGTGTAACACCCATAAAGATCATGCCAATTTAAAACTTTTTAAATTATTCAAAAACCAATAATTATTAAAAATTTGTTTTCAAAATGGTTTCATGTCAGAGTATCCCAGAATCAAATCATAAAAATATAAGGAGGTGCACGATCACGCCTTCGCCTTCCCGCGATCATCAGAAGTACCTGAAACATAATCAACAACTGTAAGCCCGAAGCTTAGTGAGTTCCCCCAAAATACCAACGTCATACAATCATAATCATATCATAGAAAATAAATAACATGCATAATGAGCCATTAGCCTGACTGGACCACCTCGCAAGGCCATCAGTCTATCTGGACTGCTCTCCGAGCCATCGGTACTTCTGGACCGCCTCTCATGGCCTTCAACCTATCCGGACCGCTCGTCGGGCCTTCGGCCTGACTAGTATGCCCTATCGGGCCTGCAGTCTATCCGGTCCACCCAAGGTATGTTGGCCTTCAGCACAAAGCAGGTCCACCTCAACCCAACCCCTAAATCAAACAATCATGTGTACATAAATATCATACGCTAGCTAGCATGTACAGGTAGTCATACCGATCTAACAAATCACTAACATAGTAACATCCTATAACCAGGATACCGACCTAACCACTCACTAACATAGCATTATCTTATATACCAGGATACCGACCTACCAGGTCACTAAACATATCATCATGCAATAAACCCAGATACAAATCCGAAAAGGGCCGACATTGGTGCCTTCGATCCTGTTAGTATAGTGAGGACAACTCACCTTACAAGTTGCTCGGGATGATAATTTAAAACTCCCCCAAATACAACTCCAACTCAAACACCTACATCCACCAATGATCCACTTCCATAAATTTTCAAATTACTAAAATACCCCCAGAAGTCAAACTGGTCAACCCTTCGTCAAAGTTAAAGTCAACGGTCAAGGTCAACAGTCCATGTTGACCTAAATCGTTGAGTGTAGTCCACTGACTCGTCGAGTTCCTTCAGAACTTGGGAAACCGTGAAAACCCCACTTGACTCGTCTATTTTCTAGACAACTCGTCGAGTCCATGTGGTGTCCATGATGTCGGGAAAACCCTAACTAACTCATCGAGTGATCTCACTGACTCGTCGAGTCCATGCATAAACCAAAAACAGCCAATATTCATCTGGCTGGTCGAGTTGACCGTATAACTCGTCGAGTCCCTTCGATCAGTTTCTTAATCAGATGTTTTTAAGCTACCACAAAGTTGTAACACCCCGTTTAGTAGATAAATAAAAAGATAAAGATTTATAAAAAAGAATAATAGCTTAAATGCGAAATAATGTAGCAAGGAGTTAGTTTTGGAGTTAATATGTAATTTCCAGTCTAATTTGTGAAGAATTTTGATAGTTGGGGGTTGTTTAGTAAGATAAACAGCTGCTTTGAGAAGAATTTTAGAAGCAAGGGTATGTTTGGTAAATATTGGATTAAGGTTGAAAATAGTTTTTGGAGACAGTGGCTAAAGTGTAAGTTTTGGGTTTAATTTGGAAAAGATCTTATAGGAGGGACCAGACTTGTTAATGTGCAAAAAGTTTGTATGGTTGCGGGCTTAAACCCCTCACTCCTATGAAGCTTGCATATATAAACATTGTGAAACCCTAACCCTAGTAGCCTTCTTCAGCCGCCACCCTCATGTCGGCCATCTTTAGTCGCCGCCGCTACAGTCACGAGTTCGACCACCGTTCCTTTGCCCGCAGCTTTGCCATCGAGCGCCACCGCCACAGCCGCTATCGGAGATGTCGTGACCAGCAGAAAGAGAAAAACATCGAAGCCGGAGAGGGAAACGTGGACGTTGATGTATGGGCCGCGAAAGACCGGAGCTCTATCGCCGTTGTACTGTTTCCGTGAAGATAGCACCACCGCCGGGCGGCGCGACTGCCGTTCCCAACAACATCGTTGCTTCCGTTGTCGTCAATGAAGACCGAGATAGGCCCTTTTTCTGTCGTTGCTGCCACTGCTATCAACGAAGTCTCAACTCTTCTTCTCCATTGCTCCGGTGTGGCACCGTAGTCACGACTGCCGCCGATAGTATGGCTCGTTCTTGTCGCTCAGGCCAATAGCCACCACCCCGAGGAAGGTTGCAATGGACTTTTCAGCTTTTGGGTCGCATGTATGTATATAATATGATGTTGTTGTTGTTTTTGTTAGTGTTTTGTGTGGCTAGAAAACCTAGAAGGCCACCACCACCACGTGCTACCGCCGACCACCACTAGGGTGGCTGTATGTGTGTGTGTTTAGCATTAATGTGTGTGTATTATGTTAGTTAGTGTGTGTGTTTATTTTTTTTGGTTTCAAGCATTGTATCTGTAACCAACAAAGAATAATGAAAATAATAACCACCACCGTAAGGTGGCCGTGAACCGCCGTTGACCACCACTACCCGAGGTGGTAGTGTGTGGTGCCTCACTAGCAAAACCCTAATGGGCTTAAAGATTAGTTTTGGGCCTATTAGGCCATGTTTGGGTGGGAAACCCTAATTAGGGTTTAGAAAACCCTAATTTTAGGTATGTGGGCCTTGGACTTATTGGATCCACCTTTGGGCCATTGGGATTGGATTGTGTATTAAGCCCAAATTACTCCATATTATTTATCTAGCAAAGGTAAGGACTTAATGGATTAAGTCCTTAATGGGTTAAGTGAGAAACACTTAACCCTAATTGTCTTTTTATGTGAAACCCTAATTTCACTTGGACTTTGTGTTGGGCCTTCCTATGGGGCCTTGGTGATTGGGATAATAATGGACCATCCAAGAGCAAGCAAATGGACTAGAATAATTTAATGGACTTGGGGTAAGGCCCATGTAAGGGGTTTGGGCCCAATTTGGAAAATTAGGCCATAGATGGGCCATAGTTGGGCCTTGGTTCATTATTATACTTTTGGGCCTTGGGCTTGAATCAAGCTAAGATAGGGGTAAAGCAGTCTTTTACCCCAAGAATGGACTTATGGGTATATGTGTTGGAACTCAATTATTAATTAGGTGTTATTTTGATGTTGACAGATTCGGGAATCTGTCATGCAATAGCTAGGGTTTTGTCAGCAGGACTTCAACAGTGTGAGGTGAGTTTTTCTCAAGTCGGAATGGGTCTAAGGCACCAATGCCGACCCGTTTAAATAGTAGAGTATGTCGGGGTAAGCCCGATGCAGTTTATATGTTATCGAACTGCGGTCCGATGCCAGGGTGGTCCCGAGAAGTAGTTATGTATGTTTGATGTCTTTGTGATTTATAAATGCTTATGTGTTATGTGTTATACGTTCCGGGCTTCGGTCCGATGCTGGGAAAGCCCGATGCAGTATATGTGATATGTTATATGTTATGTGTTAAGTGTTCCAGGGTAATCCCGATGCCAGGGCAAGCCTGATGTATGTTAGTCATTATGCCATGTATTATGTATTTCGAGGCAAGCCCGATGTATGCTAGTTTATGTGTTATATGTTATTTGTTCCGGGATTCGGTCCAATGTCGGGGCAAGCCTTATGCAGATTATGTGATTATGTTATGTATGTGCCGGGGTAAGCCCGATGCCTGGGTGAGCCAGATGCTCGATGCGGTCGGATGCCGGGGTGAGCCCGATGCCAGGCAGGAGTTCGATGCCAGATAAGCCGATGCCGGGATTTGTCCCGATGCAGTTGGGAGTAGTACCAGGGTTATGTTATTTGTTATATGTTAAGTGTATGGTATGTGGTAGTTTGGGGGAGCTCACTAAGCTTCGTGCTTACAGTTTTAGTTTTGGTTTCAGGTACTTCAGTTAGCAAAGAGAAGGGCCCGGGATGATCGCATGGCACACACCACAGTTTTCTAGCCTGGGAGATTTACTCTGATAATTGATATTAGATTTTGATATGATGTCAGATATTACTTTATTTTAAGATACATAGTCTTTGATAATTAAAGTTTATTAATGATTTAAAAACTGAATGTTTGGGCTGTATTTTTGGGATGTTTCAAGTTGGTATCAGAGCCTTGGTTTGAGGGATTCAGGCACACTCTTGGGTGTGTCTGAACACAAACTAAGGAATTGGTATGAAAATTTTTAGAAGAAAATCATTTTTTTGAAAAAGAACTTTGACAAAGAGAAAATAATTTTGAAAAGAGAAAGGAACTTTGAAAAAGAGAAAAGGGTGTGGCGCATGTAATCAATCGAGCTTAAGCAAGTACTCCCAAATTACCCATACAAGTTTATGTTATGATATGATTATCCTCTTTATGAGAACTACATGCTAGTTTAGGGATAAAGATCTAGGAAGGATGCCTTATGTGCCTGTTATATGTATCTTAGCTTTATGAACTGCATGCTAGTACAGATTAGTCAGGGATAACCTGAAAGAGATATGCTTGATTATGTTTACTCGATGCTCGAATGCTGCTTTCTTTTTGCTTTTAGGAGTCTTAGTTATCTTTTACTAACTAGTAAATGCATATGTTACGTTACATATTGCGAGGATTAAATAATTTCAGAAGGTTAGTTCTAACTCTATTGCTCAGCTCTTGTCCAAGTCTAACCGTTGTAGGGTAGGATCTCTCATTCGAAGAATTATCTAGTCTTAGTGATATGTAATAGTATTCACGAGCTATTTAGGAGGAGGTAGCAGAGACTTCTTATGCAACTGATAGTGGAGAGTGGGTTGATGATTACCCTAGGGAAAGCCTAGGAAGAGTTTATTATGAGATCGACAGTAGTAGTAGAAGGGACTTGGTAGAGTCAAGCAGTTCTTGAGGAAAGTACAGATAGATGTGGAAGGTAGTATGGGGCCATACTACTGAAAGCAGAGGATCTGTACCCGAATCAAGGAAGGTTGAGATGAACCCATGGAACTTGTAGTGTGTGAGATTACTCGATTCATGATAAGTACTATGAAGATTGTGTTTGTATGTTTTTGAGTATAGTGATGCTACGTGATAGACCAGATGGTAGTTCTGGTGCCGGCAAGGGATTAGGCTCAGACTCTGGAGCCGGGTAGCTTGCTGGTCAGATGAGGGAGTTTATTCCATCTGATAGTACACGTAGTATCATTGACCAGACTCTTGTGATCCTCAATATGATTAAGGAGGGCATTATAGAGAATTGTGATGAGAGGCCAAGTGCAATCTGTACTGAGATAGCAGTCATGATAGGGACCCGTACATTGATGTTCAGGAATTCAGAGTTTATGAGGCTTCAGAATGTAATGGGGGTTAGGAACCCCATTGTTATGAGGCTTCAGAATGTCATGGGGGTTAGGGACCCAATTGTTAGGAACAGATGGTTGGCAGATGTCACCAACACTTTTCGTACCAGACATGTCTCGAAAGGAGACAAGATTCGACTTACTTCCTGTCTCCAGAAGGACAGAGCACGATATTGATAGGAAGAGGTTGGTAGAAGGTTGAGTGATGATGCAGTTGATGCTATGTCATGGGATGACTTTTAGACCAGATTCTGGGCATAGTGTGCCCAGGCAATTGAGGCGCATCAATTGGCGCAAGAGTTGTTAGATCTCCACCAGACGATTGAGACTGTGGCAGAGATCACTGCCAAGTCTCGGGAAAGAGCTTATATGGTACCACAGTATGCATCAGATTAGGAAATGAAGAAGGTAAGTTATCAGAACATACTGTAGAATGATAGCAGGGAGATCGTGAGTATCTCGGGGTGCAAGACCCTGAATGATATGACTTCTAGAGCTTGAGAATGGGATATGGACTTGGAGTACATTGGTAAGAGGGAACCAGATCAGTTAATTATATTGAAGGGTCTCGGGAGGAGACCCTAGATTTAGGATTAGCTTTCGAGAGACCAGCATGACCAGATTCGGTGCAGCACTTGCGGGAAACTGCACAAGGGAGCCTTTCGCTCCAAGGGTTTGAATAAGTGTGACTCTGGGTTATCCTCTATTTGTGTTGGCATTATACTTCCAATAAATGACATATGCTAATTACATACCGAGAATTATTAGCAGATAGCGAAAGATCATTTCCCAAATTGTGAGATTGGGAGAGTAGAGCGTCATCTTGGTTTATTCCAAGACTGAGGAGCAGCACGAGAAGCAACTGAGGGAGGTGCTCGAGACTTTGAAGAAGGAGAGAATTTTTGCAAGGTACTCTAAATGTGAGTTCTGGTTGCGCGAGGTGCAATTCCTTGGGCACCCTGTCAACCAGAAGGGTGTACTATTCGATCCGGCCAAGATAGAGGCCGTGATGCAGTGGGAGATTCCGAGGTCTCCAACTGAGATTCAGAGCTTCCTGGATCTAGCGGGTTAATACAGGAGATTTATTCGGGTTCTTGGAGGTGGTGTGATCTTTTGAACTGGATAGTATTGAAACACTAACAATGGTAAGCGTGGTTTTCAGCAGATTGGGCACAGAATGGTGGGAAGGATTGAGAATCCTTCCAGTATTGTGTGCTGTAAGACGTTAGATGAATCAAAGTAGGGGAGAATCATCCAAGGATTCAGAAGTAGGAGCAGTTTTGAAACTGGGATAAGTTTTGCATCCTTGTCAGGAAGGGAGACAACTCAAGCGGTTGTATGGTTTGAGGATAGTGTGAGAGAGAAGTTCGGGAAAACTTACCAATAAGAAGATCGCATTCCCGTAAAGTTTGCCAGAAAGCCTTGGGGAATCAGTTTGTGGATTCCAGTCAGGACATGAGTTCAGTTGAGTGCGGGTCAAGCGCGTGTTGGATCCAGTGTTAGAATGTTGTAAGTCTGCGAGTGTAGTCGTAGCATTCACTAACATCCAGATAGTATTAGAGTGTTGTAAGTCTACGGGAGTAGCCATAGCATTCACTAGCAACCAGGCAGTGATAGAGTGTTGTAAGTTTGTGGGTGTAGTCGTAACATTCACTAGGTTGGTAGATAGCGTGAGTGCGTTGTTAGGATGCGGAAAGAGCAGTAGTACCCACCAGTTCGGGTGTAGCAGTGAGGATATGGAAATCCACAGATTGGATTTCAGAATTACCCAGATGGATTAGACCTGGTTAAGCCAATGATAAGACTGTAGGAGCGCCACTATAGTTATAGGATTAGAAAAGCAATGGACCATGTGAGGTAGTTTGTGATTTAAGGCTACCTTTGGTCATGTAGCAATCACTTTTAGTCTTGGATTTTGGTGACGTCAGAATTCGACGCATGGAACTAATCGGTTAGATCAGAAAGTTGTTAGAGTCATAGTAGCATGATAACTAATTGTAACTAGTTCCAAAGAAGGATTTCGTTCAGAAGTCGTGTGAGGCAACTAAGTGGGAGTCCTTTGGCTCCGCAGCTGGGCTAGAACCTGGTATTTCAGATGATTGGCGAAAAAAATTAAGACTAGGTTGGTCTCGGTAGGTGTTGGAAAGCAGCCATGTGGCAATATAGTGTTTCAGGCAGTTCAGTGTTTCAGGTAGTTCAGTGTTTCAGACAGTTTTAGGTCTCCAGCAGTAATGATATTTGGGGATCTCATGTATGGTAAGCGTAACAGATTGCTTAGTAATGCTAAGTCACCTACCACGGGGTTCATCTATAATGATTTAGTATGAGTCATCTATTGGGGATTCAGACCATCTCGAGACAACATATTTCAGACGGAGTAGATGTGATCTTGTTGCTAGGAATTCGTTCATCTGCAGAATTTAAGGCCTTTCGAAGGATGGTCACGGTTACCCTGGGGAAGACTAGGGTGTGTACAGGATTGTGACCATGTTATTTGAGTGGTTTGTCGTGTAAGGAATGACAAGGAATGATTTCAAGGACGAAATCTAATTTATGTGGGGGAGAGTTATAACACCCCGTTTAGTAGATAAATAAATAGATAAAGATTTATAAAAACGAAAATAGCTTAAATGCGAAATAATGTAACAAGGAGTTAGTTTTGGAGTTAAGATGTAATTTCCGGACTAATTTGTGAAGAATTTTGATAGTTGGGGGTTGTTTAGTAAGTTATGGAGTTATTTTGAGAAGAATTTTAAAATCCAGGGTATGTTTGGTAAATATTGGATTAAGGTTGAAAAGAGTTTTTGGAGACAGTGGCTAAAGTGTAAGTTTTGGGTTTAATTTGGAAAATATCCTATGGGAGGGACCAGACTTGTTAATGTGCAAAAAGTTTGTATGGTTGCGGGCTTAAACCCGTCACTCCTATGAAGCCTGCATATATAAACATTGTGAAACCCTAACCATAGTAGCCTTCTTCAGCCTCCACCCTCATGTCGACCATCTCCAGTCGCCGCTGCTACAGTTACAAGTTCGACTACCGTTCCTTTGCCCACATCTTTTCCATCGAGCGCCATCGCCACAGCCGCTGTCGGAGATGTCGTGGCTAGCAGAAAGAGAAAAACGTCGAAGCCGGAGAGGGAAATGTGGACGCTGATGCATGGGCCGTGAACGACCAGAGCTCTATCGTCGCTGTACCATTTCTGTGAAGATAGGACCACCACCGGACGGCGCGACTGTCGTTCCCAGCAACATCGTTGCTTTCGTTGTCGTCAACTAAGACCGATATAGGACCTTTTTCTGCTGCTGCCATCAACGAATTCTCAACTCTTATTCTCCATTGCTCCGGTGTGGCACTTTATGTTGGTTAAGGTGTCTAAGTCCATAACTATTTCTGGTATGTACTTGACCCGACCCGACATGGTCCATTTGGGTTGCATGGCATCATGCAATTGAATAAACTAAATGAGAGAAATAACACTTATGGTTTATTAATATATTATAAGTTCTAATATATTAATAATATTATTTAATTAGTTTTGATCAATTATTAATTTAGAATTAATCAAGTGATCAAAAGATAACTATTTAGATATATGGGTAGATTATGTAAATCTTCCATATCTTATATAGTGGGCTAAGAGGCTCCATGGATTGTCAAGTTGGGTTCCACCCATAGGATGCTCCATGGAGTTAACCCATGGATCAAGAAATGAAGAGTCATGTTACGTTAGGGGTTTACCTAATGCAACACACTATATAAGCAATGTGTTTCTCCCCAAAATCGGCTACACTAACTAGAAGAAAAGGGCTTGGCTGATTTTGCAACTGTTAGAGTTTTCTATCAAGTTTTTTCATTGCATTTGGTGTTGTGTGAAGCATTTGAGGCATCATACTTGAGGTGCTAGACTCATAAGGTTTTAAGGAACACTTTCAACAACAAGGTATGTAGTTCTATCTTTCATTCAAAGAAAAATTGTTCCCCATGTATGCTAGATAGGAACATAACCTTGGAAATCAACTTTGCATTATAATTAGACAAACATAGATCCAAGGTTATTAGGGTTTCATGTACACTTAGGAAGTGTTAGAATGCTCAAAACCCATCAGTGGTATCAGAGCCTAGGCTTGTTTGTTGATTATTTGTGCAAACTGCTTAAAAAATTTGATTTTCTGCTTTCTGCTCGTATGAACTCGCCGAGTCCATGGGGGGACTCGACGAGTCCATGACCAAATGCAAGCTACTCGTCGAGTTTGTTCTTGCACTCGGCGAGTAGAGGCTACAGTTTTCAGAATTTCGACTTGTGTTGCTAGAAATGGACTAAAAACATTACCCTAAATTGTTTTGGTACTTGAAAACATGATTTAGATGGTGTAATGTTTATGCTAATCCATTTACATTGACAATTATCAAAATTACAAGTTTTTAAGTGTAATTTTTGATTCTTGAAAGTGTTCATATTCATGTTCTTGTTCTTATGTTGTTTAGATGATCATAGGAATTGCTTGTAACCTATGTGGTAGATTAATTCATGATCATTATGTGTTTTAATGGAGTCCATAACTTGTCCTCAAGTTATGGAAAACCAGAAGTCACTTTGTTAAAAACCATTAAAAGAACACATGAGTTATAAAAAATGAAGAGTCTTCATTTTAATACTCTATTAACTCATAAGTTACAAGAAATGAAAAGTTTTGAAAGTTTACAAAACTTTCCCTCAAGTTTTGGAACAAGTAAAGTCTTGATTAAAACTTTAGTTCCAACCCTTAGAATTTTAAAAGTTAAAATTCAACCCTTATACTTTATAGTATTATAAATTAATAATATATATATATATATATATATATATATATATATATATATATATATATATATATATATGTATGAGATCAAGTTGTCTTACCGCTAGTACGCCTCATTCACGAAGCCGGTCTATAAGGGGAGTATAAGGTTGTTGCCTATAAAATGGAAACTTAATGGGTGTCCACTCTCACCCACCACTTCCTTGATCGGTGGAGGGTCGTTAGCCGAATGGGTAGGACAAGGACTTATAAATTCTCATTAAAAGTATGATGAATATATTAAAGTAACTAAATGCTTTTATCTAATTCCCAATCTTAGTTACTTTAGGAAAAATGTGAATAAGGTGCTAATCCATGAAATTGCACTTTACACTTTGTTTAAGTCGTTTGTGGAGCGTGTGTGGTTAACCGACACACTAACTTGAACTTAACAAGGTAGGTAAAGGGTGACTTAATGTTTATCATAGTATCGATGGAGCGTGTGTGGTTAACCGACACATCGATTGAGGGGTAATACTTTAAGGGTACCAAGTGATTTGCATGGTTACTTCACACCTCGTTTTGTGATCATCGGCATCCCAGTCACAAAACTTGGAGGGCACACTCGAGATTGAAACATGCCATTGAAAAGTTCAATGAATCTAAAAGAATCTAGGAATTTCTAAGAACCAATTAAAAACCTAATATCAATATTTCGTTTTTCATGGTGGAAATTGGTGAATCATCATTCACCTACCTTTCAAATATGTTATTACTTAGATTACGACATACCTCTTCTAAGTATAATGTATTGTGATTGGGTCCTAGCCTTAATATTACATTTGGGTGTTTTATTAAGGACTATCTCAATATCTAAACTAAACTTTTCTTCTTTTCAGATGTCTGCAAACACTGCTGCTTCTGGCTCTAATCCTAATGGCTCATTTTCCCTAATGAACTTGTGTGGGAAAGTCACTTTTGATGGGTCCAACTTTAATGAATGGATCAGAAACATCCGAATGATTACCCGCTACGAGGACAAAGAATATGTTCTCGATAAGGAGCTTAAGGAGATTGATGAGACAGTTGCAACTCCTCAAGAGATCGCTGAATTTAGGGCACATGAAAGGGATGCCACCAAGGTGGCATGCATCATGATGGCTACTATGACAACCGATCTCCAAAAGTCCTACGAGGACTTCTACCCTTTTGAAATGCACCAAGATTTGATGGAAAGATACCATCAAAGTGCAAGACAAGAGAGGTATGAAATCATCTCTTCCATGATAACAACCCAAATGAAGGATGGTGAACCCATCATGGGCCACATGCAGAAAATGCAAAGATTTGTGGACCGGTTGCTGAAGCTCAATGTGAACTTCCCCGAGGAGCTTGCAATAGATATCATTTTGCACTCCCTACCATCGTGCTATGATCAATTCTACATGACATATCACATGAACAAGGAATATGTCACTCTCAGCAAACTTCAAGGACTCTTAAAGATCGCGGATACTACTCCTACTCCTACCAACTCCGCCCCTGTCTTGGCAATCAGGAAAGGATGAGGGAAGAAGAAAAGAGTTCTTTGAAGGGTACCAAGGCTAGGACCCTTGATGGCTTTTCTTCAAGTGGAACCAAGAAAGGGTTCGTCACTCCTTCTTCTGACCCAAAAGAGGCTGAATGCTTCTATTGCCATGAAAAGGAACATTGGACGCGGAACTGCCCAAAGTACCAGCAAAATGTGAAGGATGGGAAAGTTAAACCCAACCATGCATGTATTTACACTATCTTATGTAATAACTCACCCCATTCTAACTCATGGTCCTTGATACCGGTTGTGGTATTCATATCTGTTCTGATTTGCAAGGACTAAAAAGAAGTGAGAATGTGGAGCAAGGAAGAATAAACTTGATCATGGGAAACATGAAAGCTTCACCTGTCACCAAGATTGGAGTTTATACTTTATCGCTAAGTAGTGGGTTTAGTTTAGATTTGAATAAATGTTGTTATTCGCCAGAAATGGCAAGAAACATTATTTCCTTTCATGCATTGTATAAATAAGGTTTCGCCTTTTCATTTGATAATGAAGTTGGTTCGATTAATGCTTTCTTTAATAATGTTCTTTATTTTTAAAGCAGTACCTTGTGATGGCGTGTATGAAACTGTATCTGTGGTTGATTACTTAGGAAATAATGTATTGTGTATTGATTCTGTTAATACTAATAACTTGGATAAAGCATCATTATGGAATTGTCGTCTTGGACATATAAGCAAGAAACGCATAGGCCAACTCCAAAAGGATGGAGTCTTGGAGTCATTTGACCTAAAGTCAGATGATAGTTGCGAATCATGCTTACTTGGAAAAATGACAAAGTCACCCTTCATAAGTTCTTGTGAGAGGGGTGAAGGTTTGTTGGATCTTATACACATGGATGTGTGTGGGACCTTCAAACATGCTACAAGGGATGCTAATCATTATTATTTGACTTTTACTGATGATTACAGTAGATATGGGTATGTCTACTTAATCAAGCATAAGTCAGAGACTTTCGAAAGGTTTAAAGAATTAAACAGGAAGTCGAGAATCAATTGGGCAGGAACATTAAGATGCTTCGATCCGATCGAGGTGGCGAGTATCTTAGTTCAGAGTTCCTTGACTATCTTAGGGAATGTGGGATTGTCTCACAATTGACACCTCCCAAAACACCGTAGTTGAATGGTGTAGCTGAGAGGCATAATTGAACCTTGTTAGATATGGTTCGTTCCATGATGAGTCGAGCTTCGCAACCAATCTCATTCTAGGGGTATGCCTTATAGACTGCCGCCCATATCCTTAATCTAGTCCCTACAAAGAAAGTTACCAAAACTCCTCACGAGATGTAGACTAGTAAAGTACCCAAACTAGACCACATCAAGATTTGGGGTTGTGAGGCTTTTGTGAGACGTGAGACTCATGATAAGCTTGAACCCCGAAGTGAGAGGTGTATTTTCATTGGCTACCTACATAAATCCTTTGGTTACCTCTTCTACAGACCCAGTGATAATATGGTCTTTGTAGAAAGAAGAGGAGTCTTTCGTGAGAGAGAATTTATAAGCCAAGGAGATAGTGGGAGGCAAATTGACCTTGAAGAACTTCAAGAGTCAAGTGGTGAAGGAACTTCAAACCCTAGCCCTCAACTTGAGGAGGAAACTCCTGTTGAACCAATTGACGAGTCTTTACCTCTGAGGCGATCCACGAGAGTTAGGAATGCACCTGAGCATTACTATGGGTTCCATATTACCGCGGAAGGTGATACACTTATTAGTGATGAGATACTAGTAGGTCCGGATGAACCTAACAGTTACGCAGAAGCCATGGCGAGCCCCGAGTCTGCTAAATGGAAAGAGGCAATGGACAACGAGATACAATCCATGTATGACAATCAAGTTTGGAACTTGGTTGAGAATGTACCAGGTCGTAAGACTGTAGGGTGCAAATGGATATTCAAGAAGAAGACCGACATGGATGGTAATGTACACACTTATAAGGCACGACTGGTTGCAAAGGGCTTCTCTCAAACTCCAGGATTGGATTATGATGAGACCTTTTCTCCAGTAGCCAAGATTAAGTCTATTAGGGTTATGTTAGCCATAGCTGCATTTCATGACTATGAAATATGGCAAATGGATGTCAAAACCGCTTTCCTTAATGGAAAGTTGACTGAAGATGTTTACATGAGTCAGCCAGAAGGTTTTGTCAGCAACGAGTACCCTAATAGAGTGTGTAAGCTTGAGAAATCCATTTATGGATTAAAGCAAACACCTCACAGATGGAATCTTTGCTTTGATGAGAAAGTCAAGGAATTTGGATTTTCTAGGAGTGAAGATGAATCTTGTGTGTATGTCAAGGCTAGTGGGAGTATAGTTAGATTTTTGGTATTGTATGTGGATGACATACTACTCATAGGAAATGACATCCCAACTCTGCAGGAAGTCAAGTCCTGGCTTGGGAAATGTTTCTCTATGAAGGACCTAGGAGAAGCTGCCTATATTCTAGGGATAAGGATTTTGAGAAACCGAAGTAAAAGACTAATTGGACTTAGTCAAAGTAGCTACTTGGACAAGGTGCTGAAGAGATTCATCATGCAGAACTCCAAGAAAGGAGAGTTACCTATCCAGAGTAATGCTAGATTGAGTAAAGCTCAGATCCCAAGTACTGAGGCTGAGATAGCAGAAATGAGTCAAGTACCTTATGCTTCGGCTGTAGGATCGATCATGTATGCTATGACATGTACTCGACCTGATGTAGCCTTTGCCTTGAGCATGGTTAGCAGGTATCAGGGGAACCTTGGCAAGACACACTGGACTGCGGTAAAGAATATCCTCAAATACCTACGTAGGACTAAGGACTGGGTCCTTACCCTCGGCGGGAGTGATGACTTGAGAGTTGTAGGGTATAGTGATGCTGGCTTCTAGACTGATAGGGATAATTTCCGCTCTCAGTCGGGCTGGGTCTTTACCCTAAACGGAGGAAAAATCACTTGGAAGAGTTCCAAGCAGGAGACAGTGGCTGTTTCCACTTGTGAATCAGAGTATATAGCAGTGAGCGAAGCAGCAAAGGAGGCAATATGGGTGAAGAACTTCATTGGAGACCTTGGAGTTGTACCAGCTATAAAGGAGCCTATTGAAATTTTCTGTGATAGTGAAAGTGTTGTTGCCTTAGCTAAGGAACCGAGGGATCACGGGAGATCCAAAAACATCGACAAAAAATATCATTTTATCAGACATCGCATAGAAGAAGGAATCCTCGTTGCAAAGAGGGTATCATCAGATGAGAACCCAGCAGATCCCCTCACGAAGGGACTGAGTAGGGCTAAGCATCTTCAGCATGCTCGGAGCATAGGGCTAAAGGATGATATAAGTTTTAGTAGTTAGATAAATTATGAAAATTTTAAAGTGTAATTGACATTTGATGATAAATAATAGTTGGTTGTTTATTTATGAGCAAAGTGTTACTATCTTTTGTCAATCATTTACTATAATTTCCTTTGCATGTTTTGACTTCCAGAATATTATGTTGTGTTTCTACATATTATTCAAATCTCCATAGTCAGTCATATGTTGGAAGTAGATATGAAGTAAGACTGTCATGAAGTTGGTTGTAGGTGTCAAGGTTAAGGACAATACTTCATGAGTACTCATAAGTTCTGAGTACTAGAATCAACCCACGCTCACTGGAATCACTTCATGGAATTTATCTCGAGTGATCGTGAGACGGTAATATCACATAAGTCTTCAAACCTAGAGATATGATTTGTTACTTATGAGTTGGTTATGCATTGATTGTACGTAAACACATTGGTAACTCGATGTTATAAAACGTGCTTTTGTGTATAATTCAATGAGTAGTAGAACAAACATATGAGTCGAATTTTATCTGTTCCTTCTTGGATTAGAAGCTGATATCTGGGCCCCTCGATGATTTTGTTTTGACCTATGTATCGGGCCTGGTCAGAACTAACTTGATGTGTTCAATTAAGTTCTTTGTCAAACAAATCAGAAATCGGGAAACAAACTGTTGGACAATAAGTAAGACATTGTTCCATGTATTTGTCCGGCTGATGTCTAGAACAGAGGATTATGTGATCACTTATCTTAAATGGCGTATCAATATTTTCTTAGTTCCGAGAAACCTTGAAAGAGCTACGATTACTGATCGGTTCCTGAAGTATTACAGTTATAGTTATTAGACTTATCCAAGTGGGAGACTGTTGGATAAGGTGTCTAAGTCCATAACTATTTCTGATATATACTTGACCCGACCCGACATGGTCCATTTGGGTTGCATGGCATCTTGCAATTGAATACACTAAATGAGAGAAATAACACTTATGGTTTATTAATATATTATAAGTTCTAATATATTAATAATATTATTTAATTAGTTTTGATCAAGAATTAATTTAGAAATAATTAAGTGATGAAAAGATAACTAATTAGATATATGGGTAGATTATGTAAATCTTCTATATCTTATATAGTGGGCTAAGAGGCTCCATGAATTGTCAAGTTGGGTTCCACCCATAGGATGCTCCATGGAGTTAACCCATGGATCAAGAAATAAAGAGTCATGTTACATTAGGGTTTACCTAATGCAACACACTATATAAGCAATGTGTTTCTCCCCAAAATCGGCTACACTAACTAGAAGAAAAGGGCTTGGCTGATTTTGCAAGTGTTAGAGTTTTCTCTCAAGTTTGTTCATTGCATTTGGTGTTGTGTGAAGCATTTGAGGCATCACACTTGAGGTGCTAGGATCACAAGGTTTTAAGGAACACTTTCAACAACAAGTTATGTAGTTCTATCTTTCATTCAAAGAAAAATTGCTCCCCGTGTATGCTAGATAGGAACATAACCTTGGAAATCAACTTTGCATGATAATTAGACAAACATAGATCCAAGGTTATTAGGGTTGCATGTACACTTAGGAAGTGTTAGAATGCTCAAAACCCATCACTGTAGTGATGAATGCTGCCGCCAGTAGGGCTCGTTCTTGTCGCTCCGTCCAACAACCACCACCCCGAGGAAGGTTGCAGTGGACTTTTCAGCTTCTGGGTTGCATGTATGTATATAATCTGATGTTGTTGTTGGTTTTGTTGGTGTTTTGTGAGGCTAGAAAACCTAGAAGGCCACCACCACCACGTGCCACCGCCGACCACCACTATGGTGGTTGTGTGTGTGTGTCTTTAGCATTACTGTGTGTGTGTGACAACCGTCAATTTCCGGTCGAGTCAAAGTCAACTAAAGTCAACAAGTCAAACCAGTCGACTCAATTAACCCTTGCGTACTAGGGTTTACGCTATGTTATTTCTGTACAACTCGCTATTCTAATGAGAAATCACCAATGGAAAAGTTCGTATATCTAGATTTCATTAACCTAAAACGACGTTAAGGAACCAAACCGATAAAACAATGTTGCATACTCATCGAGAGTGTGTAAGATCCTTGAACATGGCTTAACGGGGCTTACGGACCTTGCGTTGCGGAGCCAAACACTCACAAATGTCACACACGAAACCTCTCTCAGTCGTTTTCACTCTATCTCTCTTTATCTAGAATCTCTCCCAAATCTCTCTACGTATGAGAAATCTCTCCCAAATCTCTCTAAGTATGAGAAATCTCTCCAAGTATGTCAAATCTCTCCCAAATCTCTCTAAGAATGTCAAATCTCTCCCAAATCTCTCTTTGTATGAGAAATCTCTCCAAGAATGAGGAATCTCTTGCAAATCTCTCTCCATATGAGAAATCTCTCCAAGTATGTGAAATCTCTCCCAAATCTCTCCACGTATGTCAAATCTCTCCCAAATCTCTCCAAGAATGAGGAATCTCTCCCAAATCTTCTCAAAAGTTCCTTAAACGTTTTGTAGTCTTTCGGGCCATCCCGACCCTTAACCAGGTCAAAAACTGCTTAAAACGGGGTAAAAACAGATAAAATAGACGTAAGGACCCGAAACCCCTCTTAAGGAGCCGAACCCTCTTAAGGACCCGAAACCCTTCTTAGGAACCGAACTTGTCAGAAGCGAAGCTGTCAGAAGTGAAGGCATCAGAAGCGAACCCCCCTTCGGACCGAAGCTCAGCAGACCGAACCTCGCACAAGGAACCGATGGTACCTTCGGTCCATTTCGCCTCCTACCCTTTCTCTCCATTTCGCCTTCGGCCCAGCAGCAGAAGGGACCGAACCTCGGCCTAGGACCGAGAGGCCTCGCAGGAAGCTCTTTTTCACCCGGTTTTCGACTGGTTTTGCGTTTTGGGCCCGTTTTTAATTGTTTTAACGCGAGATTTTCACCCAAAACTTTATTTTAACATATAAGGCTCCATATTTATTAATTAATCACGTTTTTGGGGATAAATCTTATCCAAGAAGAGTGGGTGAAGTACAAGAGGTGGAGTGTTGACTTTTCTTTAGTTTATGACACAAGCAACCACCCACACCCACTCCATGACCAACCACACTCCTTCCATCATACCTAGGTCATGTCAAATACTTTATCATGATTTCCAGCCATTTCCCACGTTCTTAGAGATGGAACATCCATCCTCTCTCCTCACACTTCATTCATTCTCTCATTTTCCACCAAAAGATCAAACACTTTTCTCTCAAACTTTTTCTCTCTATTTCAAGACTCCAAGGCTGATCATCATGCTTTATCATACTCTTGGTAAGTATAATTCATCCTCCTTGTGATTATTACACTTCATTCTACTCAAATCATCGATTGCTTACACAAACTCCAACACTTTGGTGTTAGATTCTCGAAAATCTTCAAGGCATCTTCAAGTGTTCTTGAGTTGAACACTTCTCTTCTCCAACATTCATCTACTGAAATCACATAAGGTGAGTTCATACCCCTACATTTTCATGTTTTCTTAAGTTTTAAGGGGGGGGGGGGGGGGGGGAATACAAGTTAAAACACCAAGAACACAACTAAACTCATTAAACAGCCTTCATCAGAAAAGTTCAACTCCATTCACGGACTGTTTTGGGCAACTTAAACATTTTAGTTTTCAAAACTGTTTTAGGTTCAAGTAGTTCCAGTTCTTAGCTTTAAAATGACTACTTCCAAATCTCCATACAATTTTTCTACAATTTATGGTGATTTTTGCAAAACAGCCTATCATTTCAAAAACAAATCTGGACGAGTGTGTGAATATGAACATTTTAACACAAGTTAAAGGCTTCCAAAAATTATGAATAAACTAGACACATTTTAGGAACTCTCAGAGTTTATGGATTCAGTTTTCGACTTCGTATGATTTTTCTATGATCTTTCTAAAACAGTGCAGAAAAGTTAAAAACTAGTTAACAGCTTATAACTTTCAACACACTTTGTAACATGTTGAGCAAAGTGTTAAATCTTTGATGACTTCATATTTTACATGTGTTTCTTGTTGTGGTATAATTATATAACAGAAAATACTCACTGAATTGTAAGAATCCTCCATCATTACCATTAGTACAAAACAAAGCAAGATAAACATGGTTATATTTTGCTATACATTCGACTTACATAAAAAGAGGCTTCTTATACACCACAAACAAACATACTAAACTTTAATAGGTATAGTTAGGTTGCTTATGAATTTCAAACATCTTGATAAACTATAATAGGTATAGTTTATGTTCATTTACATTACAAAAGGTTTTCATACGAAAAAGGGTACAAATACAAAGTACCGGTTGTATACGAAAAGGGGTACAAATACAAAGTACCGGTTGTATACGAAAAGGGGTACAAATACAAAGTACCGGTTTATACAAAAAGGGGTACAAATACAAAGTACCAGGTTTTATACGAAAAAGGGTACAAATACAAAGTACCGGTTGTATACGAACAGGGGTACAAATACAAAGTACCGGTTTTATACAAAAAGGGGTACAAATACAAAGTACCGGTTGTATACGAAAAGGGGTACAAATACAAAGTACCGGTTTTATACAAAAAGGGGTACAAATACAAAGTACCAGGTTTTATACGAACAAGGGTACAAATACAAAGTACCAGTTTTATACAAAAAGAGGTACAAATACAAAGTACCAGGTTTTATACGAAAAGGGGTACAAATAGAAAGTACCGGTTTTATACAAAAGGGGGTACATATACAAAGTACCAGGTTTTTATACAAAAAGGGGTACAAATACAAAGTACCAGGTTCACATGAAATAGTTTTTATGATATTAAAACTATATATTTCATCTAGAATTGTTAGACTTCAACTATCATTACTAAGTGTATATGCTAGAGTTATATAAGAATCTAGTCACAATCGACTTAGAATTGGTAGGCCCACCTTATCTCCTGTTCCTTGTTTGGTTGTGGACCTGGGGCATACCCATTATATTCAACGGTTTATTTAACTAAATTTTTTATATAATTTATATACGCTGAGTGATTATAGAAGGAATCTATGGGTCTTTCTAGGATTCATTATCGTATAACATATAAGAATTCATTTCATACATAATAAGGAAAATATTGAATTTTCTAGAAACATACTTTGTTGCTTTTACAAGGAAAACAGTTTCATTCTAAAACAAAACTCTTATGAACTCACCAACTTAATTGTTGACACTTTTTCCAAACTACTTGTATTCTCAGGAAATCAGTGAACCAGGAAAACCATCAGCATTTTGAGGATGGGACGATAAATCGTCAAACATTTCATTTTGTCATCATAATGTAATTGATTTTGAAACATGTAAACTTTCTATGATGTAACTTTCTCAATTATATTTATGATGGTTGTATTTACTTTGATCATTATTATACTCGTTGTGATACTATACATGAAGTCCTCCACCCCCGAACGTTTCTGCCATCCTTGGTTTGGGGTGTGACAGATTGGTATCAGAGCATTGTTTATAGTGAACTAAGTATATCGAACCACATAAGATATACAAACTATAAATGCATTGGGACTAAGGTCTCTCATTTAAAGTTTTCAAAACAACTATACTTTTAGAAATAAAATAGTTTCTTGTTAAAAGTATACATGCATGCATACATACTAAGGTCAACATCATTCTAGAACAAAACAAAAGTAATGATTGTTGAATATCAAAGGTAAGCTCGGGGAATGTATGGTCAGTCTTGGGAGTGGCATAGCCTGATCAACTATGTTGGTCCGAGGAGTGATTAGCACATGCCCAAGAATTGTTGTGATATGGCGACAAGTCTAAAAACTTAACAACACTACGACAATGAGAACATTAGAACAGAACATGAGTTTAAAATACTATGGGAGGATTTTGTGTTATTATAAGTGCTTACATGAGAACTAAATAGGTCTCCATCAAGTAGGTCAATAGTTGTTAAGTAGATATGCTAAGGTTATATGAAATTTAGGCGTTATAGACTCATAATCTGTGACCGTTGCTTTACTTCCTGTTCTCGTTGGATTGTGGATTTGGAGTAGAGTCACATATTCGAAGGACTATCCTGCCTTGATTTCATATAACTGGTATACACTACATAAGTATTGATATAAACTGATACAGATCACCTAATAATTATCTAGATAGTTCGTCCAATAATTATCTTCTTACTTGTGACATCTCCAAAATCACGGCCAGAAAAGACCGGTTTCATTTATGCTTTTTAAAATAATTTCAGAGTAAATCCTTTTGATTTAAAAGAGTTGCGGAATTTTTTCCCAAAACAAAATATGATAAAATAAAGTTTATCAAAGCATTTCATCAAGAGATGCATTTTCATTAATTAACAATATTCGGGATGTCATGTTCCGATACAGACCAAAAACATAAACAATATAAAATAGACCTTACAACAGTTATTTATAACTACTGATCTATAATCCAAAATCTCTCGTCAAGTCCACCCATTTATACTCTTGTGCCATTACCAGTAATGCAAAGAAAACTGAGTAGGTCAGGCTTGGGAGCCTAGTGAGCATGTAGGGTTTTCAACCCACAATAATACATTTATTATATTGAATTATCAAACAATCAACCCAAATACTCATTCCCATTATCTCCTTCATTAATTAACAATATTTGATGTTGTCTTCCCAGCAGACTCGCCGAGTCCAAGGCAAAAAGCATCCAACTCGCCGAGTTGGTTCGTGCACTCGACGAGTTGGACCCCCAGACAGCATAAATTCGACTTTTTTGGCTAGAATTGGACTAGGAACATTACCCTAAGATGTTTTTGAACTTATAAACTTGTTTTTGATGTGGTAATGTTCATGCTAATCCAATTTCAAAGATAATTGTCAATAGATTCATGTTTTGTATTAGTTTAAGGTTTAGACTAATTACATGAAATAGTTTGATTTGAATTATCTTGTTCTTATGAGTTGCTTAGATTAATAGAAAAGTTGAGTGAAATAGTTGTTTTCAATCCAAATTAATCTATGAGTTGATTCTAAAATGTGTTTTTGTAACTTTTCCTCAAGTTATATGAAAAGTCACATTTAAGTTTCATAAAACTCATAAAAGTTGGCAAATGTTACAAAAATGAAGAGTCTAGTTCTAATTAAATGGGTTTATGACTTCATAACTTGTCCTCAAGTTATGGAGGACCAAGAGTCTCTTCATTAAATAATAAAAAAAGGTGTAACCTTAATTAATTCCATAAGTTATAAAATAAAGGAAAAAGTTAATTCTTTTATTAGTTTAAAGTCTTCCATAACTTGTCCTCAAGTTATGGAACTTGAAGAGTTTTTGGATTAAAACTACTTTAAACACATAAGTTATGGAATTAATTAGTTTTGAATAGTTTCAAAACTTGCCCTCAAGTTTTGGAATTTGTAAAGTTTTCTCTTATGAATACTTTAATTCCAAGTTAGCCCTTAGAATTTTAAAAGTTAAAATTCAACCCTTATACTTTATAATATTATAAGTTAATAATAATAATAATATATATATATATATATATATATATATATATATATATATATATATATGTATGTATAAGAGTAAAGTCAGTCTTACCGCTAGTACACCTTATTCACGAAGCCGGTCTATAAGGTGGGTATAAGGTTGTTGCCTATAAAATGGCAACTTAATGGGTGTCCACTCTCACCCACCGCTTGCTTGACTAGTGGAGGGTCGTTAGCCGAACGGGTTTGACAGGACTAGAATTCTCCCTTCATTACAAGTATTAATGATAAATACTAAGTAACTAAACTCTTAATAATACCCAATCTTAGTTACTTAGGAAAATATGAATAAGGTGCTAATCCATGAAATTACACTTTGCACTTTGTTTAAGTCGGTTAGTGGAGCATGTGTGGGTAACCAGCACACTAACTCGTATTTAACAAGGTAGGTAAAGGGTAACTTAATGTTTATCATAGTATCGATGGAGCGTATGTGGTTAACCGGTACATCAATTGAGGAGTAAACACTTAAGGGTACCAAGTAATTTGCATGGTTACTTCACACCTTGTTTTGTGATCCTCGGCATCCCAGTCACAAAACCTGAAGGGCACACTCGAGATTGAAACATGCCATTGAACAGTTCAATGAATCTCAAAGATCTAGGAGTTTCAAAACCAATTAAAACCTAATAATACATTTCGTTTATCTTGGTGGAGATTGGTGAATCGTCATTCACCTACCTTCAAATATTTTATAGCTTGGATTACGGCATACCTCTTCTAAGTTATAAAATAGTTTGTTGGGTCCTAGCCTTAATATTTCATATTGGGTGTTATATTAAGGACTTTAGATCAACTATCTTGAATATCTCCCAAAAGATGTCTGGTTTAGACATTTATGATCTTCCCAAATCTCTTGAAACAAGCTTTCCTAAATGAAGATGATGTCCCTTGGAAATCATACTTCATTCACCTCCTCCAATTATTCTCCCCAACCCACAAGTTCTTGAAAAGTTTAAGGTCAATCAAGCCCAATTGGCAAGGCAAGGTCTAGGTGTGGTCACGTCTTGGAGATGTAGTCACATATTGACAAGCCGGGAGAGTTGGTTGTCAAAGTCTTGAGAAAGTTGGTGGTTCAATCACTTTCTAAGTCACATAGTGAGTTCCTTTGGGACACCTATGAAACAGACTATGACAAGACCCTTAATGATCTTATCTATTTGTTAAGATCAACTTCCTTAAAATTTGATGGACATTGACAATAGTGACACAGGAAATCCAGGAAAGCATTCTCTTCCTAATGGAAAGGGATCGGCCATAGTCAACTCGGTTGACCAAATGGTAAAGAGAAAAAGCTAAGTCTGTGATAGTCCCGTGTACCATTATCAAAGGGTCCATATGTTTATATTTCCATAGAAAGAGGCATTGGTTGCGAAGCTGCCAAATTTACCTAAGGATGTTAAAGTCAATAAGTTTGACTCTACTTTAGGTAAAGTCCACTATCTAACTCTGCTAAGTTTCTATTCTGGGATTATTGATACATGATGTGACTGGGTCACATGTTGATGTTTTAAGAATCAAAGAAACGTGAAGAAACTTAAAGAAAGAATATGTTGAATCTGATCGCGTAGATGGATTTCTATCGCATGGGTTGAAGATCGGATTCTTGAGCTACTTCTTAGGAGTTATGATATATTGCTTAGGAATGGATAGCAACAAAGTTTTCATGTGCTTTTACATTGTAAGGATAGTTTTTCCGCAAAGTTTTAAAATAAAAGGAAAATTTTGATTTTATTTATTTTTAAAATATCCTTACAATGGCATTTGTGGAAAATTTTGTTGCTTATAAGATTCAATTAATAGCAAGAGTGGAAATATGAAATTGATTCTTTCATTTGTGGTAATGTCTAAATTTACCAAATAAGGGAAGATTCTCATCACCCAAGTTTCATTTGGACTGGAACTTGGAATCATGCAAGTTGTATAGCATGATGGAATGAGAACTTTCAAGTATTGGAAAATTAAGACTAATTACTTGTTCACATGGATGTGTGACTCAAGTGAAGGACTAAGGGATCGAGTACACATTCTTGTGCACTGGTCAAGTCCACCACAAAATATTGATAAAACTATTCGTCATAGTTTACAAAAGCTCAGTAAATATGATTATACTTACAAGCTTAAGTGTAACTCTGAGACATTGGAAAAAGGTTCCAATGTATGATAGAGCGAATAAGAAGAATCAAATTAGGCAGAAGGATAAAAGTTTCTCAAATCTAAAAAGATGGGAGAGTACTTTAGTATCAGTTTTGTGATCATCTTAATGATTAATAAACCATAGCACAATTAGTTCTCTAAGGAAATCTTAGTGCATTCTTATGACTGAGAAGAGGGATCTTGAATTGTTGAAATGGTTAAATCAAGAAGATGAGTCATATTTCGTTCCAATACAAGTCTTAGAGTCATACTCCAAGATTGTAACTTGAGTGACATGTCTTAAAGAAGGTTTAAAACACTTGTCAAATGTAAGAGTAAAAGTTTTCTAGTCTTGTACATTTGAAATTGGTAAGTTGTGATGTTTTGGATAAAACAAAGACCAACTTAGGCCAATTGTGTGAAGTGTTTGTCTTGATTAGAATCCACACTATCTCTTGAATATCTGACAAGAAAGTCTTATATGTCAAGAGGACAGTGGGAGTCTTAAAGGTCTTGAAAGTCTCAAGAACTAATCAACAATAAAACCTGAAGTTCTTCACTAGCACACGACTTGAGGTTTATAACCTATCGTGATGACATATTCTGTGCCCATTCCAGTTAAAGTTGGCTTTGGATATGAGTTCTTAGAGTTCTCAATTTGTTGCACAACAACTTGGAAGCAATGGCAGGCCCTTGAGCTGTCAGGTGGCAAGAAATTAAGATTGAGTTCAGTCCATATGAGTTTGGATTTGTCATTATCCTTGTCTTGTGACTATGGTTTTGACAATTCACATGGATAAAAAAACATACACCAGTAAATCTAAGTGTCATAAAGTTTCTCTTCGATTCATGAAAATGATGGTGAGGAAACACTTTCACTAAGTAGATTTTAGCTAGATAGCAATTGTAATATTTGCATTCTCAAAGTCGTTAGTGGAGCATGTGTGGTTTGCCGGCACACTAACCTGGACTTTTGAGAAGTGGCAAAAAGGTCTAACCATTATGATTACGGCATCCCTCTTCATAATTGTTTAGACACATAAGTGTGCTATCTAAGGGAAGGTGTATGATTTTGATAGTCTTATCAAAACAATCTAGTATCAGAAATCTGAACTTTGGTAAGAAAGTCAATGAAGTATTGATTTCTAGAAGTCCAGCTGATTTCTGAGTACATGTCAAAGCTAGTGGGAGCATAAGTGTTATGCTAATAATCATCATGTTAGTGGGAGCATGATAATTATGATAAGTATTGCAAGTTAGCAATGTTAATTATAGAAAAAAAAGGTTTCAATTGGGAAAAGTTGTTTTGCTATAATTAAGGGAGAGGAAAATTATACTTCATCTCAAATCTATAAGCTTAGATCGTGAGGTTTTAATCATTTAGTCAAGGATATATATGAATTTCATGTTGGAATGGCTCAACATAAGGAAATTGTGTATATGAGTCCATTATTTGCGTTCTAAAATTCGATTATGATTACGACATCCCTTTTCATAATCTGAATTATGAGAACTTGGCAAATAGAAATGGAAATGTTATAGCAAAAGACTGGTTTAGTCTTTATGTGAGACATCATGAATCGTGTCCCATATGCTTCGGATATAGGATCGATTACATGTGCTATATTCAACCTTTCTAAAATTTTCCAAATGCCTGGGGCATTAAGAAGGGAAAAGGTTTAGAACTGGATATGACTAAAAGGATTAAACAATTGTCGAGGATAATCTAAGGTTTAGCAAAGATTGGTTGCTCAAGGACAGTTGGAAGTATAGTGATAATTCTGGAAGGACCATATTGACATAATCTGTAAGGAGGCAACTCTTGTTCAGAAGTGATATTAAAATTGGAATATGGAAATGTTTCAAGGTTAGAAATTATTCAATCTGTGTAAGATTAGGAAACTTAATGCAAGAAGGATGTTTCCAAGGAGCTGATCTCCTTTGGAATTCTCTGTAATGTTTGTTGTCAAGTCATTCTGACTTTGTGCAAAATCATTACAAGAGGATCAATTCATATAAGTTTAGAATCTAACAGATTTCAGTAAATGGCATGAATTTGGAATTCTTACATTTGTAGTAAGGATTTGGGAGTGTGAAAAGAGAATCATTGAAGTTATGTTCAATGGATCTAGTTCACAAAGTAAAGATCATAGACAAACATAGTATGCATACTTAGTGTATGTCATGACTAGTGTTTAGAAAACATAGTGTACATGCTTGGAGCATGGGACAACTATTGTTTTAAATTCAAGAATAAAGTTGATAGCTGAAACAGTATACAATGAATAATGTGTAATCATATGGTGATAAATAAAAGGTGTTTTATTTATGTTAATAGGTTTTGATACCATATTGGATTCAATTATTATTGTGTTTCACTTTGCATGTTTTGACTTCCCGAATAAACTGGGTTATTCTTCCGGAATGACTAAGTTATTCAAACCATCCACAGTCGGTCATATGTTGGAAGTAGATATGAATTAAGACTGTCATGGGTTGGCTTGTAGAGGTCTAAGGTGTTGGACAAAGGGCTACAACACTCATGAGTGCTCATAAGTTCTGAGTATTGGATTCAACCCGCGCTCATTGGAATCACTTCATGGATTTTATCACGAGTGATCATGAGACGATAATAGACAAACATAGTATGCATACTTAGTGTATGTCATGACTAGTGTTTAGAAAACATAGTGTACATGCTTGGAGCATGGGACAACTATTGTTTTAAATTCAAGAATAAAGTTGATAGCTGAAACAGTATACAATGAATAATGTGTAATCATATGGTGATAAATAAAAGGTGTTTTATTTATGTTCATAGGTTTTGATACCATATTGGATTCAATTATTATTGTGTTTCACTTTGCATGTTTTGACTTCCCGAATAAACTGGGTTATTCTTCCGGAATGACTAAGTTATTCAAACCATCCACAGTCGGTCATATGTTGGAAGTAGATATGAATTAAGACTGTCATGGGTTGGCTTGTAGAGGTCTAAGGTGTTGGACAAAGGGCTACAACACTCATGAGTGCTCATAAGTTCTGAGTATTGGATTCAACCCGCGCTCATTGGAATCACTTCATGGATTTTATCACGAGTGATCATGAGACGATAATATCTTATATTCTTCTAACCTAGAGATATGAGTTGTTACTATGAGTTGATAGTACATTGATTGCACGAAAACGCATTTGGTAACTCAGTGCTATAAAACGTGTCTTTGTGTATGATTCAACAAGTAGTAGAACAAGCCATATGAGTCGAAGTTTATCCATTCCTTTTACCTTCAGGTTAAAAGCGATATCTGTGGGCCCCTCGATGATTTGATGATGACAAATGAAAGTGCTCGGCCGGGCCATGACTGATTTGATTTGTTCAATTAGTCAGTCGTCAGAAATCGGAAATCGGGAAACAACAAATGGACAGAGAGAATGATTATAATCCATGTCTCAGGCCATATGATATCTAGAATGGAGGAATATATGATCCCTTATCTAATGGACAAGTCACTGACAAAGTTCAGAGTTCATCTACAAGGTCAGAGTTCGACAGAAGCTTTTGAGAGCTACGATTGCCAGTCGGTTCCTGAAGTCATATGTAATACTAGTTTTAGACTTATCCAAATGGGAGACTGTTGGATTAATGTCTAAGTCCATAACTATAATTGGTAAGACTTGACCCGACCCGACATGGTCCATTTGGGTTGCATGGCATCATGCACTTGGATAGACTATAATGAGAGAAATAAGACACTTATGGTTATTAATATATTATAAGTTCTAGTATATTAATAATAAGAATAATAAGATTATTTAATTAGTATTGATCAAGAATTAATCTAGGATTAATTAAGTGATCAAAAGAAGACTAATTAAATATATGGGTTGATTGTGTAAATCATCCATACTTGTATAGTGGGCTAATGCTCCATGGATAATCAAGTTGGGCTAAAACCCATAGGATGGTCCATGGATGCTCCATGGTGTATTTGAACCCATGGATCCAAGGAAATGGAAAGTCATGACAATTAGGGTTTACCCTAATTGTAACACTATATAAAGATCTTATTCTTGACAAAAATCGGCCACTAGTGTGAGTAAAAATAAGGGCTAGCCGATTTCATGAGTTGTGGATTTCTCTCAAGTTATTCCAAGTGTATTTGGTGTTGTGTGAACCATTTGAGGTGTCACACTTGGGGCACTAGGCACTCAAGCTTCATGAAGACTTTCTACATCAAAGAGGTATGTATTCTATCTTGTTATATTCATTGTTTTGTATGCTAGATTAGGATAATACCTTGGATGTTCATATTTGCATGTATAATAGAGAAAACATAGATCCAAGGTATTTAGGGTTGCACGCACACTTAGGAGTGTTAGAATGCTCAAAACCCAACACAAACACCAAGTGAACACATAGAGTTCAAAAATACCTAATGAACACATTGAGTTCAAACACCAAGTGAACACATAGAGTTCAAAAATACTTATTATCTCGTCTCACATCAACTATTTCATCTACCCATGTTCTACCCAACATATTTGTAGATGCAAACACATATACAATTTAAATCTTTTAAAACATGTATAAAACATTATTTCAACACCTATCTCAAGTAAATAAACATTGTATAAACACCTAGCACGTACTTCATAGCAAATACTTCATATCTATGCGGTAGAAGAAAGTGAATATACATTCACACATATAACAACAAAATATACACATAACATGTATTTCGTATAAAATACTTCATATTTATGCGTTAGAAGAAAGTAACCACACACTCACTTTATCAGAAGATGATCGGACAGCACTACGGCTTGTAAAAGCAGTATTCTTCGGTAGATCTGGAAGATCTTCACAAAAATCGGCTTCTCGCGAGCAGAGCTTCGGCTCGGGAATCGCACTTCTCGGGATCTTCGGGACCTCGGGACTTGCTTCGGGGCTCGGGAATGATACCGGGGCTTCGAGATAATTCTTGCACGAAAAACGATGCAAAAACGCGAGAGAAAGGGAAGAAATGAGCAAAGAACTCGGTTGGCCTCGACACCCTTTTATAGGGGGCTAGAAACTCATTTACGTTGGGCGTAATGTAGACCAGGTCGCTGACTCCCCCCATGGATAATATCGGTTAATTTATAATTAAATTAAATATCGAAAATATTTAATAAACTTCAAAAATTCATATCTTCCTCATACGAACTCCGTTTTCGACGTTCTTTATATCCCCGCGTAGGTGAGACTACGCTCTACAACTTTCGTTTAGACTCCGTCGGCTAATTTTGATATTATTTTTATTATTTATTTTTAGTTGGCCGGGACAGGAAAACTCCGTTATAAAATCATAACTTCTTTATCCGACGTCCGTTTTCGCCTATCTTTTCATCGTTTCACTACAATTAAAGAGATCTTCGATTCTCGTTTAGATTGTTTCGGCTAAAAACCACTCGATCTCAAATCGAGTATTCGGGCTGCATACCGCTAAGTCGAAACTTCGAAAAATCATAACTTCCTCATACGAAGTCAGATTTGGGCGTTCTTTTTATGCACGCTCACGGTTTAACGTATTCTACGACTTTCATTTAGATTGCTAAGGCTAAATATCGCTCTAACGTAAATTCACTTTTTACGTCGCTCTGTGTCGTGCCGGTTCTGTCGCGAAACTTCGACAGGTCATAACTTCTTTGTTATAACTCAGATTTCGGCGTTCTTTATATGTACGAAATCCTTGTAACATATACTACAAGTTAGTTAAGATTATTCGTTCTAAATAATCTTCTATCAAAAAGTCATTTTCGACGCTTATCGTCTCTAAATTGACTAGCCCTGATCTACGGGCGTTACAATTATCTCCCCCTTAGGATGATTACGTCCCGTAATGATCAACGAAATAGGGCTTGCATAATGATTCCACACGTTGTTTCTTCATCCTGGGTAATAACCGTAACTTCTACGTTTCCTTGAAAGAGTGTTTAACTCTGTGGCTTTCTTGACTATAGACGATGCCCAAATCTTGCATTTATTTTTCGTACTATGTTGTACTTTGAATCGTAACCTTCAAGTTACAAATTAAATCCTTATTGCGGACTCCTTCTTCTTCCTGGGATAAATAAATTCCTTTATCTATTGTAATAGACCGATGGGTCATGTCCCGATGACCTCTCATTGTAGTCGGACTCAATTTGATATGACCACTAGGGTCGGAATAACAATCATCTTCTTAGTCATTACCGAAACAATGGTAACGACATACTTGAATAAAAACAAACTTAATTACAAGCTTCTTGGTAAACTTGTGACTTTCCCTGATCCAAGCGTGAGTCCTGTGCATCCAGTAGTATAGATCTCTACTACTATTCACACCTACTCATACTCGTCCCAAGTATTGTCTCTCAGTCAACCAAGTCACTACACAAAATCACACCATCATCCAATACATCGGATATTAAAACTATAGATACCACCTAGATATCAAAACCATACATATCTCATAGATATCAAAACCATACATATCACATAGATATCAAAACTAGGGTTTATATTAATTCTTGAAACGATTACACAAAGGTTCAAGTTAACCCTATACTATGCCTCTAATAGGCTACACCACAAGTTACTATTCCCACTGCTACCTCATAACTTGAGCTTTAGATATAAAAATACCTATCCCTGATTTCACGCGTTATCGTCTGCCTTGTCGAGGATCATGTGGAATGCCTTTGGCTTTGCTGGTTCTTTCTTCTTCGGGCAATTGATCGAAATATGCCCTTTTTCGTTACACCCATAACACACTCTCTTACTTGATGCACATTCATTGGCGTAGTGCCCAGTCTTTCCACACTTGAAACATGTAACCTCCTCGCCACATTTTCCTAAGTGTTTCTTCTTGCACTTATCACACCATCTCGCTTCATCCTCTCCTCCTTCGAACTTTTTCGAACCAGACTTTGAAAATTTTCTCTTCTCGTCGGACCTTGAAGAACCTTCATTCTTCCTTTTCTCACCAACTTCAGCTCTCTCCAGACCCTTCTCTCTTATTTGGGTCTCAACATTCCTGGCTGCTCTAACGACCGTTTTCAAGGTTGCTTCCATTTTGACTGTTGGGCCAAAGTCTGTAGGCAGTCCGTTAGCAAACCTATCGATATTGGAGAGTTTAGTAGGCACCAAGTAGGGGAATAGCTTCATCCTCTCGGTGCATATTCATCTACACTCATCTTTCCTTTCTTCAGGTTCTGAAATTCGTTGTTTAGGTCTATCCGATCTATCTCTGAGCAGTATTGCATTTTCATTTGCTCCACGAATGCTTCCCAAGACATTCACATGGCTTCTCCTCTTGGCATTGTATCTTCCAACAACTTCCACTAGCTCAAGACTCCAGTCTTCAGTTGTCTAACTGCAAAGACAGTCTTCTGTTTGTTGCTACTGTCACAACTTTCAAATACCATCTCCATTTCAGAGATCCAATCCATAATCTCAACAGGCTTTGGGCTCCCAGAAAGACTTGGTGGCTTGGCGCCCAAGAAATTCTTGTACATTTGCCCATCCTTGTTGTTTCCTCTTTCCGGGTCATTCCTCCGTTCTCTTTGAGTCCTAACTTGACTCACAGCGCGACTATTGTTTCCTTCCTCCGATTGTTCGGGAATCAGATCGGGTTCCTTAATAGGTATGATAGGTTCGTCCCTATTTTCATGTAACATCTGTCGCACCTCATCCCTTTGTTCGACTAACATAGACCGAATCATGGCTTGCACCCCAGCCATCGTTATTGGTTCTGGTGCTGCTGCTACAACAGGTATTTGCTCAATCACTGGTGGTTGATTCCTGTTTTCATCCGCGTTTCCAACGCCACTCCTGGTTCTTACCATTTTTGATCTACACATCGAATAAGGTGAAATTAGATCCTCATCCATGATAGATAATTAAATCATCCTTATCACTCCGAAAGATTTACATGCTAGTTCTAATACCGTAGACATACGCTTAGAATCCTAAACACATAAGGTTTCCAGATCCAGTCGGCAACAGACCATAGATCCGAACAAATAATATCATATATGGCAACATATAACATTTAGCACATAAAATCATTTTAGGCAACTGTCCTAAAATAAACTAGCGCTCGTGTCAATTTAGGTGTACTACCTAACATATTTTGGACACACTCCTCACAATCATTACTTAGCATCATAAGTTTAAGTCTAGAAATCCTACAAATTCCTAGTTCGCTTAAACTAATGCTCTGATACCAACTGTAACATCCCCAAAATTACGGCTAAAAAAGACCGGTTTCATTTATGCTTTTTAAAATAATTTCAGAGTAAATCCTTTTGATTTAAAAGAGTTGCGGAATTTGTTCCCAAAACAAAATATGATAAAATAAAGTTTATCAAAGCATTTCATCAAGAGATGCGTTTTCATTAATTAACAATATTCGGGATGTCATGTTCCGATACAGACCAAAAACATAAACAATATAAAATAGACCTTACAACAGTTATTTATAACTACTGATCTATAATCCAAAATCTCTCGTCAAGTCCACCCATTTATACTCTTGTGCCATTACCTGTAATGCAAAGAAAACTGAGTAGGTCAGGCTTGGGAGCCTGGTGAGCATGTAGGGTTTTCAACCCACAATAATACATTTATTATATTGAATTATCAAACAATCAACCCAAATACTCATTCCCATTATCTCCTTTATTTCTTAAGGATTTACCCTAAGAATCAACTATCCTTTATCCATTTATTCCTAAGGATTGACCTAAGGAATTGACACAAAGTCCACCACTGCCAAGGTCCACAAATTACGATTGGTAAACACTTAATTCAACATACTTAACAAACACCTAGTTCTAACACTCCTAGTGAACAATTAATTCAAAACATCTGGTGAATACTTAGTTCTAAAACACTTAGTGAACACACTCAGTTCAACAACACCAAGTGAACACATCTAGTTCAAAAATACTTAATGAACACATTGAGTCCAAAAATACCAAGTGAACACATAGAGTTCGGAAATACCTAATGAACACATTGAGTTCAAACACCAAGTGAACACATAGAGTTCAAAAATACCTAATGAACACATTGAGTTCAAACACCAAGTGAACACATAGAGTTCAAAAATACCTAATGAACACATTGAGTTCAAACACCAAGTGAACAAATAGAGTTCAAAAATACCTAATGAACACATTGAGTTCAAACACCAAGTGAACACATAGAGTTCAAAAATACTTATTATTTCGTCTCACATCAACTATTTCATCTACCCATGTTCTACCCAACATATTTGTAGATGCAAACACATATACAATTTAAATCTTCTAAAACATGTATAAAACATTATTTCAACACATATCGCAAGTAAATAAACATTGTATAAACACCTAGCACGTACTTCATAGCAAATACTTCATATCTATGCGGTAGAAGAAAGTGAATATACATTCACACATATAACAACAAAATATACACATAACATGTATTTTGTATAAAATACTTCGTATTTATGCGTTAGAAGAAAGTAACCACACACTCACTTGATCAGAAGATGATCGGACAGCACTACGGCTTGTAAAAGCAGTATTCTTCGGTAGATCTGGAAGATCTTCACAAAAATCGGCTTCTCGTGGGCAGAGCTTCGGCTCGGGAATCGCACTTCTCGGGATCTTCGAGACCTCGGGACTTGCTTCGGGGCTCGGGAATGATACCGGGGCTTCGGGATAATTCTTGCACGAAAAACGATGCAAAAACGCGAGAGAAAGGGAAGAAATGAGCAAAGAACTCGGTTGGCCTCGACACCCTTTTATAGGGGGCTAGAAACCCATTTACGTTGGGCGTAATGTAGACCAGGTCGCTGACTCCCCCCATGGATAATATCGGTTAATTTATAATTAAATTAAATATCAAAAATATTTAATAAACTTCAAAAATTCATATCTTCCTCATACGAACTCCGTTTTCGACGTTCTTTATATCCCCGCGTAGGTGAGACTACGCTCCACAACTTTCGATTAGACTCCATCGGCTAATTTTGACATTATTTTTATTATTTATTTTTAGTAGGCCGGGACAGGAAAACTCCGTTATAAAATCATAACTTCTTTATCCGACGTCCGTTTTCGCCTATCTTTTCATCGTTTCACTACAATTAACGAGATCTTCGATTCTCGTTTAGATTGTTTCGGCTAAAAACCACTCGATCTCAAATCGAGTATTCGGGCTGCATACCGCTAAGTCGAAACTTCGAAAAATCATAACTTCCTCATACGAAGTCAGATTTGGGCGTTCTTTTTATGCACGCTCACGGTTTAACGTATTCTATGACTTTCATTTAGATTGCTAAGGCTAAATATCACTCTAACGTAAATTCACTTTTTACGTCGCGCTGTGTCGTGCCAGTTCTGTCGCGAAACTTCGACAGGTCATAACTTCTTCGTTATAACTCGGATTTCGGCGTTCTTTATATGTACGGAATCCTTGTAACATATACTACAACTTAGTTAAGATTATTCGTTCTAAATAATATTCTATCAAAAAGTCATTTTCGACGCTTATCGTCTCTAAATTGACTATCCTTGATCTACGGGCGTTACATTACTCATATTCTCGCACGTTCAACATAGCAGATCCTACTTACCGGACGACCCCTACTTTCCCAATCAGAGAAATGGTGGATGATTATGAGGAGATTCAGAAGCGGAACCGAAGGTAATCAATCCTCCATGCATATCAAGGGTTCCCGCGAACCATTTCGACTACATCGAACCTGTGCCCTGGTGGGCAACCGTGATCGAGGGTTGAATGTCGACATCAATGACAGAAACCACCATGTGGGGACCAACGAGGGTGTTATGACCTCAACCACGGGGGACCGACTGACAGGGACCTCCCGATGAAGACCCGTCAGATCGCGAACATCGGGGATTAAAACAGGAAGACTGCAACCCGAGTTCAGAAAACTGCGCACTACTACAGACCCTACCGTCTCACGTACCCGAAACTCGGAAAGAGACTACTATTTCAGAGGCCAACTCTCTCCTTAGGACCTTATCGCCACTCAGGAACCGCCGTTGACCACCACCGTGTATCCATTTTTTTTGGTTTCAAGCATTGTATATGTAATTAGCAAAGAATGATGAAAATAATAACCACCACCGTAAGGTGATGGCCGCCGCCGTGAACTGCCGTTGACCACCACTACCTGAGGTGGTAGTGGGTGGTGCCTCACTAGCAAAACCCTAATGGGCTTAAATATTAGTTTTGGTCCTATTGGGCCATGTTTGGGTGGGAAACCCTAATTAGGGTTTAGAAAACCCTAATTTTAGATACGTAGGGCGAAGACTTCTTGGATCCACCTTTGGGCCATTGGGATTGGATTGTGTATTAAGCCCAAATTACTCTATATTATTTATCTAGCAGAGTAAAGGACTTAATGGATTAATTCCTTAATGGGTTAAGTGAGAAACACTTAACCATAATTGTCATTTTATGTGAAACCCTAATTTCACTTGGACTTTGAGTTGGGCCTTCCTATTGGGCCTTGGTGATTGGGATAATAATGGACCATCCAAGAGTAAGCAAATGGACTAGAATAATTTAATGGACTTGAGGTAAGGCCCATGTAAGGGGTTTGGGCCCAATTTGGAAAATTGGGCCATAGATGGGCCATAGTTGGGCCTTGGTTCTTTATTAGACTTTTGGGCCTTTGGATTAGGCCTTGGGCTTGAATCAAGCTAAGATAGGGGTAAATCAGTCTTTTACCCCAAGAATGGACTTATGGGTATATGTGTTGGAACCCAATTATTAATTGGGTGTTATTTTGATGTTGACAGATTCGGGAATCTGTCATCCAGCAGCTAGGGTTTGTCAGCAGGACTTCAACAGTGTGAGGTGAGTTTTTCTCAAGTAGGAATGGGTCTAAGGCACCAATGTCGGCCCGTTTATGTAGTAGAGTATGCCGGGGTAAGCCCGATGCAGTTTATATGTTACCGGACTGCGGTCCGATACCGGGGTGGTCCCGAGAAGTAGTTATGTATGCTTGATGTCTTTGTGATTCATGCATGTTTATGTGTTATGTGTTATATGTTCCGGGCTTCGGTCCAATGTCGGGCAAGCCCGATGTAGTAGATGTGATATGTTATATGTTATGTGTTAAGTGTTCCGGGGTAAGCCCGATGTATGTTAGTCATTATGCCATGTATTATGTATTTCTGGGCAAGCCTGATGTATGCTATTTTATGTGTTATATGTTATTTGTTCTGGGCTTCGGTCTGATGCCAGGGCAAGCCCGATGCATATTATGTGATTATGTTATGTATGTGTCGGGTTAAGCGCGATGTCGGGGTGAGCCTGATGCCCGATGCGGTCGGATGCCGGGGTGAGCCCAATGCTGGGCAGGAGTCTGATGTCGGGTAAGCCGATGTCGGGATTTGTCCCGATGCAGTTGGGAGTAGTCCCAGAGTTATGTTATTTGTTATATGTTAAGTGTATGGTATGTGGTAGTATGGTGGAGCTCACTAAGCTTCGTGCTTACAGGTTTAATTTTGGTTTCAGGTACTTCAGTTAGCAAAGAGAAGGGCTCGGGATGATCGCATGGCACACACCACAATTTTCTAGCCTGGGAGATTTACTCTAATAATTGATATTAGATTTTGATATGATGTCAGAAATTACTTTATTTTAAGATACATGGTCTATGATAATTACAGTTTATTAATCATTTAAAAATGGAATTTTTGGGCTATTTTTTTGGATGTTTCAAAAGCTCCAAATTGTAGATCTAGCTTCCTAAGGTGAAGTTATCACGTAAAGTTGCTAACTTTACATGCATGCAAGGTCTTAAAAGGCTTAAAACACCAAAACCAAGTCTAGGATGAGGTTTAGGGCATTGAGAAGGGCCAATACAAGATAAACTTGATAACTTTATGAATTTGGGGCCTAGAGGAGTCTCAATCTGAGACCATGTCCTTGTGACAAGCTCAAACCTAAGAGTGGCTCCATTTAACCCCAAAAATGACCATAAATGTCCATATAAGAAGATCTAAGCATGAAAGGGTCAAGGTTTAACTTTATACCTCAGATTGGTTGCCAAAATGAAGTGGATGACAGATCCACTTCCTCCTTTTCGATCTAAGCTCCTCACTCTTCAATTTTCCCTTCCAAAATCAACAAATAACACCTTTTAAGCTCTCAACACACCCAATGGGGGTATAGGAATCGATCTAGGGTTCCTATGGATGTAATGACGATGAGGGATGCTAGAAACGACCCATAAGTTCTTTAAATAGGGTACAAACCCTAAAATTTAGGGTTTCCATTCACAGCCTCTACTTGTCGAGACCGGGTCCTCCGATTCGTCGAGTAGAAGTCATAAATCAAGCGGGATGACTAGGTTCAATACGACGAGTTGGGGCCTCCAACTCGTCGAGTTCCATCAATAAAATGAATATAAAGCTTATAAAACTATACCTAGGAGTCGGGATGTCACACTTCTCCCCCACTTGAACTAGACTTTGTCCTTGAAGTCTGTTGTGGCAAACAACTCCGGATAATGCTCCCGCATCTCTTCCTCCGGCTCCCAAATCCACTCGGATCCCCTCCAGTGCTCCTATTATACCTTTACCAAAGGTACTTCCTTGTTCCGTAGAACCTTCACTTTCCTCTCCTGAACGACCACTGGCCTCTACACGTAATTCAGGCGCTCATCAACCTGAATATCATCTAACGACACTATTGAATCCTCATCCACTATGCAATTTTGTAGTTACGTAACGTGAAAAGTGTTTTGAATCTGACTGAGCTCCTCCAGGAGGTCTAGTCTATACGCCACCTTGCCAACCCTGGAAATAACCAGAAAAGGTCCAATGTATCGGGGAACCAACTTCCCCCTCTTCGTGAAGAGAATCACACCCTTCCAAGGTGAGACCTTTAGTAATACCATGTCTCCCACCTGGAACTCCAGCTCATATCGGCGTCTGTCGGCGTAACTCTTCTATCGACTCAGTGCGGTCTGCATCTGCTGTCTAATCTGCTGAATCCTATTGGTAGTCTGCAAAACTACCTCTGTCCATCCCATCACCCTGTGACTGATCTCACCCTAACAGACTGGGTTGCGACATCTCCGTCCATACAATAGCTCATATGGTGGAGCACCAATACTGGAATTAAAGCTGTTCTTGTAGGAGAACTTTTCAAGAGGTAGGTAGGAGTCCCAACTCCTACTGAAGTCAATAACGCAGGCTCTCAGCATATCCTCGAGAGTCTGTATGGTCTGCTCACTCTGGCCGTCTGTCTGTGGATGATAAGTTGTACTGAAATGCAGTCGCATGCCTAGTTCCTCATGGAACTTCTGCCAGAAATGAGAGGTGAACTGAACATCACGGTCTAAAACAATAGAGACCATACCCCATGGCGAGCAACGATCTCGCGGATATACAAGTCGGCCAACTTCTCGGAAGATGAAGTCTCCTGTATTGCTAAAAAGTGGGCGCTCTTGGTCAATCGATCCACGATGAACCAAATAGCATGGAAGCCCTATCCGTCCTCGGTAACTTGGTGATGAAATCCATCGTGATATGCTCCTATTTCCACATGGGAATCTCCAGAGGTTGTAGCTGACCATGCGGCCTCTGATGCTCAGCCTTGACCATCCGGCTAGTTAAGCACCTCTCAACGTACCATGCGATCTCCCTTTTCATGCATGGCCACCAGTAACTCAGTCGCAAATCCCAGTATTTGGTATAGCAGACCCCATAGAGGTAATGTCTCAAAATATTGAGAGCGAATACCACTGCTCCCAACTCCAGATCATGAGTAGCGATCGAGCATCAGTCTGCAGACCCGGTTCATTAGGTCCATGAACACTGTCGGTGCGTTGGTGAGCCTAAACGACATCACCATGAATTCGTAAAGTCCATAACGAGTTCGGAATGCGGTATTGTCCACATCCTCCTCCTTTACCCTGACTTGATGGTGCCACCTCATGTCTATCTTGGAGAACCAAGATACATTTGATCGAAAAGATCATCTATCATCGGGAGTGGATAACGGTTCTTCACCTTCAACTTGTTCAACTCCCGGTAGTCGATGCACATCCGGTCTGAACCATCCTTCTTCCTGACGAAGAGAATCGACGTTTCCCACAGAGAACTGCTCGGACGAATGAATTGATTGCCCAACAGTTCCTGTAGCTGTGATGATAGATCCTACATCTCTGGTGGTGCCAACCGGTACATATGAGTGTTTCCTACCTTTTACTTTTGCCTTGTGTTTCATTAGTTGTTAATTAGTTCATTTCTAAGTTTTAGTTTGATTATTTAAGTTTCTAGTCTTGCAAAACTAGAGAAAACCCCTTTTTAATTAAATAGTAATTTATGTAACTTTAGTAGATAAAACTAGCTATTAATTTTGTTCCATGTGTTCGATACCTGACTATTTTCGCTCTTCTATTTTTGACTACTTTCGACTAGGTATATTGCCTTAGGGGTAATAATTAGTTAAATTAGTTGGTTAAAAATAGTGCATATTTATTTACATCAAAGACTTAGGTTGCTAGTGTTGTGTGGGACGATTGGATGCGAACTTTGATGTTTAACTGAGCCTATATGTTCTAGTGTATTCTTGGCTTCCCCATCCTAGTGAAATAATGAGACAAAAACACCACCTTGTGCAGTTTGAGGGACATAATAAGCTTTACTCTGTGAATACCTAGATCTAATAAAAAGCCTATCGGTGACCGATTTATCTCTTGGGTCCTTTCTTTTAAAACAAAACGAGTCAATTTTCCAAGTTTATCTATTTACTTTTCTTTATTGTGGAGTCTAGTTATTATATAAAAGAAGTAACAACTCAGGAGTGAGAACAATCCGTGGCCTTTGGAACTCGATGAGTATTACCTCCGAGGATATTTTATGTCTATCCACCTATTTATAAAAAGATTGGATGGATGATAAGAAATATCATTTAAAGAGGTTTCATAGAAAGTCATGGGTCCCATTAGTGGCCTAAGGGATTCCAAGTACTTCAATGAATCTCTTAGAAAGTCACGAGCTATATTATTAATATAAAGTTAAAGTTACTTGTTTGCTTGTTATTTATGAAAGTTCAAAGTTCAATTTTTTTGAGAATAAATAAAAATTAGAAAAAATTGTGAAATGGAAACAATAGTAAATAAACAAAATAAAATAAAAAGGTGAAAAAGAGAAAAAGTTCCACAAAATATAAAGTTGTTATAAAAAGTGTTGTTATATTTTTAGGATAATTATTTTATATAATATTTTTCTTTTAAAGTTAAGTCACATGGAGTTTGGCAATAAGTTTTGAGACGAAAGAGGGTAAATAAAAGGGTAAAGGTGGTAGAAATATCAAAAATGAATGTTGTTCAAAATGAGTAGGAAGTGTTTATGAGGAATATGAGTATTTAGGATTGGGGAAGTATTTAAGAATCATTAGACACAAATACATACATTGCGGTTTTCGTGTAATGGATGAACTCAAAATGGATTGTATTGTGCGATGTTGGTAGCTAAGGTTTTGATGTGATAGTATGATGATTATAAAATCATTTTTCTTGGGGGTAAGCAAAAGATTACTGTGAGATGTTTTGATATGTCATTATTTAACTATGTATTTTAGGCTATTATCTTAATATATTGGAGTAAAAATGTTATATTTTATGATATATGATACTTAATATGCTTTGAAATATTCAATTATAGATAAAATGGAAGCTTGGAATGCAAAAGGAAGAGAAATGAGCTAAAAAGATGAAAAAAGGATGTAGCTGGATAGCTTGACCGCTTGTCAGTGTTTTGACCATATCTCATGACTCGTAACTCCGATTGATGAGATTCAAAATGTTATAGAAAATAGATAAAGTTTTGAACAAATTTGTTGTTTTGAAAAAATTCTGATTCCCAGTTCCCATGCTGTGGCAAAGCGTTTCCACGGCGTGGCAAATCGGAAAATTTCGTGGACGCGATAAAAACAGCTCCCACGGCGTGCCAATTATTTTTCCACATAGTGGCGACGCTGAAACCTATAAATAGAGACGAAACTAACCCTAATGACATATATTAAACCTTAATTCTTTCCATACAAAAATAAACCTCAGACTAGCCGTTTTGAGGGTCTAGAAGGCGGCCGAAGGGTTGTTTAACTGATACGGAGTGAAGATCTGAAGGATTCGAGAGCTGATTCGTGATAGGAATCATTCAATTTGTTGTTCTAACCATGATTAACATTCTATTTTTTTTTCTAGTTGTGTTTTTACTTTCTAAATTCAGGTGTTAAAACTTGTTACTTTCGTGTGGAGTAGATGAAACTCAATTTTATGTGTTGATTTCAATGATTTTTGATTTTATTAGTTTGGTTATTAATTGTGTTTGATTGATCATCACCTATCACATTAAATTTATGATTTTTATTGCCTATTTTTGAGTTATGTGTAGTTAAGAGGACCAATCTAATTACATTAACTTGAATCTTAATTAGTTTATGATCATTAAACTCTTAGGACTAGACATGGATCAAATACTAAGGTTAAATAGGGTTAATCTATAACTTTGGTTGTGTTAGAGAGCTTAGATATCCATGCTACGCCTTGATTTATTTTCATAACCATTGATGAGAAATCACTAGATCTTATCATTCATAATCCGAATATATTTAGTTAATTATGTGTTCACTAATTACATGATCATTGTGTTAGTTCTTCATTAATTATGAGTACTAGGAATTTGATCAAGATAACTAGTCACATTAGAATTCGGTAACCAACTAATAGATTCATTACACTATTAATGAAGTTAACCATGATTTTGAGAAGTAATCCAAACTAAACCAAAGTACCTGAAGTGATTTGTTTCCAGTCAGTTTATCTAGTTAATTTAGTTATTACTTGAAATTTAACAACGAAACCCCCTTTTTACTGCTTTCATTTAAATGAGACGTTATCCATCCTTTAGCTAAATAACCTTTATCTAACTCCGATCTATAATCGTTAAATCTTTACAACAAACGAGAAAACAAAAGTGGCAAGCATAGTAACTCTTGCATGTCTAACTAAATCATATGATTAAGGATACATAGGAAGGTAAATTTCAATATTCATAAACAAAGATCCTACTTAAAAATGCTAAGTATTTTCAAAAATTCAAAAACCTGTGAACTCACCAACATTATGTTGACCTTTGAAAACCACATGTATTCCTAGGAAAACCAAGAGATGGTAGTCTGCATTCCCTGAATCAACGATTGATCAAGGGAGCCACTAAAAGTTGTTACCATTTATTATTATGTTTTGACTGTGTTTGGTGCGCCACAACTAGCTGATTTTTCGAGCTTTTATAAATGTCATGTTTCGCAAGCCAAAAAGTAATTTTTAAGCTAGCTTTTAAAAAAGCTACCTAGACTAGCTTTTTAGAATATTTTTTAAAAATTTCAAAATATACCCCTTAATTAATTATAAAAACACATTATTTTAAATGTCCTTTTATATATTTAAGCTAGTTTTACTAAACGTCATTTTTTATCAGCTAACTTTTCAGCTATCAATTAGCTTTTTATTTAACAACTAGTTTTCCAGTTATATCTAGCTTTTCAACAAGTACGCCAAACATAGCCTTAGCTGTCAAGGAACCTTTTGCATTAAAGATTTTAGTAAAACATACCCTGATGTAAATTTTAATACCTAATGGAAGTGCTATTTGTGTTACATATTTTTGTGTACTGTTCAATATATGTTTAATGTCTGTGATCCAATATTCTAACGCCGCACAACCCAAAGATTCCACCGTCGACCAAGGGTGTGACAAACACCAAAAAGCAAAATGAACAAACCCTAGATTAGGATTTAATCGAAATTCTCTAACCCTACGAGAGAGTTTAGAAATTTCATGTATGAAGATAAATAGAAGAGTTGGGGAGAGGTTGGACAAAATCTCGAGGGAAAAATATCTTCTAGGGTTTGACCCATAGTAGTGTATTTATAGGCTACATATATAATCCTAAAAGGATTCAAACTCTTAAGGTTAATCATTTTCTGATTCAAACCTGCTTTATCTCTATCAGGAACCTATCAAAATCATCCCATACAATCTCTAGGAGCTTCTGGAATATTCCAAACTAATATCTAGGAATTAATTAATATTCAAACTCTTTCATTAATTAAAACAATTTAATTAATTATCGAAATAATTCCAATTGATTTATTAATTTTGTAATAAATTAATAACTTATTTATCTCTATTTCCTTATTGTTATTTGGGTCATGAGGCCAATCCAAAAGGACCATACTATTATTAGAAACATATCCAAAACAATTAATGTCCGTGACACTATTTCTAATATAAGAAAGTTATGTTATTTCCATTAAGACATTTTTACACCTCTGTTCAGTATTTTGGCTATAACTTTTGGATATTACTATTATCGTTAAAAAATGCAAGTACATTGCTATTACGCGTAAAAAGATTTATGTTCATAGTTATTATGAGTAAAAAGTAATTTTCAACAATTTACCTAAAATTTAACCATTATATTGAATCTTTTCACCATATGCTCTTGGAACAGGACACAATTCGGATGGACCAATTGACAGAAAACATTTTCTTAGCTTTTGTTTCTATAAATTTGCTTTTGTCTGTTGGACATGGAATGGATCAAGGGTGTTTCTTAATCTCATGTGTATATCATTTGTAAGCTTTATATTGAGCATCAATTTTTTGTAGATACTTCGATGAAGTTGTGGATATGAAATGATTTGTTTTAGACTTTAGTTGGCAAAACAATATTCCATAACTACATGCACCATTCTAACCAACGCGAACTGCGAAAATCCTTCTAGTTTATCTTAAATTATCTTAATTTAATTTTAATGTATTGCACTTCTTTACTATCTTCGATTTAATATAATTTTTTTAACTTTAACCATAATATATATATATATATATATATATATATATATATATATATATATATATATATATATATATATATAATTTGTGAATATTAAATGTAATGTTAAACTAAAAAAATATGCAAAATATATTTTTACATGAATTTAAATTAAAAAAATTGAAATAGACAATAAGCTAAAAAGGTGTAATCAAAGACTATTTACTATGGGTAGAATTTTATATATGTATTTATTAAACATCAAAAATTCTATTTACCCGAGCTAAAATGTAAATATCATATTTATCCTTATTAATTTATCAAAATATCAAATTTGCTCAAATTTTTCTTTTTAATATTTATTAACCATTTGTTGTATTTTAAAATGATTATAATTACAAAAAATAACTTAAGCATTTTGTCTCTACCTTCTTAATTGTTTGCATAACCATTTTGTCTCTACATTCTTAATTGTTTGCATACCCATTTAAGTATCAACTTAATTGTTTGCATAACCATTTTGTCTCTACATTCTTAATTGTTTGCATACCCATTTAAGTATCAACCGTGTTGCTAATTTATATCTTCTAGGTTCATCTATTCCTGGTCCGCCAATATGCATATCTTACATCTTTGGAACAACAATAGATCAACAAAAATGCAATATCAAAATATCAACATTAGTTTTAAAAAAAATAAATGACAAATTGCAAGAAAGTCACTAGTACTATAAAATTTCGATTTTGACACCGAGTTATTTTTTTTTCGCAATTATGTCGCTATATTTATATTTTTGTTGTAATATCAACGAAATAACCGATTCTCCACGTCCTCCTGGTAACAACTTTTCCCAAAATGCAATAAAGTCATTAAGTTTACCAAAATTTTGTTTTTAACATCGAGTTTCAAATTGCAAGAAAGTCACTATATTACCACAAAATTTCCATTTTGACACAATTTTTTTTTCTCAATTGTGTCATTAAATTTATAGTTTTGTTGCAATGTCAACTAATTGACCGATTCAGGAGATGTTATTGTGGTTTAGAAGCTTAATTTAGAAAGTCGATTTATACAACACATAAATAAAGGTCGGTCCAATGGGTCAAACTCACGTACAAGTCAATGAAAAGGGCATGGCCACCCTTTCAGGACATGCTATTGTGGTTTAGAAACTCGATTTGTACAACAAGTAAATGAAGATCCCTACAAGGTCAATCTAAGACCCCCTACAAGGTTGATTTGTACAAAAAATTAAATGAATACCTTTACAAGGCCGATTTAATTATACAAAAGCTAAATGATTTGTTGAGTTTTTATTTAAAAATAGTCAAAAATACGAGTTTAGCAACAAAAGCAATTTTATGTTTGAATAAACTAAAATATTTTTACCCACCAATAATCATTTTGCAAGACTTAGAAAGATTAAAACAACCATAGAAAATTAAGTGTTACAACCTTTGAAGACTTTGATTATTATGGGCGAGTGAGAGTTGATGAAGTGTGACATTAAGCTCTAAAATAAGCTCTCTATAATGTATACCAAATAAGTGCTTAAAGAGAAGAAACTTTAAAACCTTCGTTTCTAGCACCAAATGGAAGAAAGAAGAAGAGAAGGAGAGGCTTAGAATTTCGAAAATATACAGCCAATTGAGAGGTTTCTAGTGAGAAAAAGACCAAACAACTCCTCATCTAAAGCCTTTCAAATATAGGGTTTGCATCAAACCCAATTCCACATATCTTTTTAGGTCGATCCAGTGGTTCAAAGTCACTTAAAAGTCAGCGAAAAGGGCGTACTCACCCTTTCAAGTGAAACTTTTTATTATAATGTTTAATGTTTAATTCTCCTTAGAGTATTTCTTCACATATGACATCTAAAGGTCAATATAGTGATTCAAACTCACTTAAAAGTCAATGAAAAAGGCGTACCCACCCTTTCAGGAGATGCTATTATGGTTTAGAAGCTCGATTTGTAGAACAAGTAAATGAAAACCCCTACAATGTTGATCTAAGAGATGCTTAGTGAGTTTGAACCACTAAATCAACCTTGTATGGGTCCTCATTTACTTGTTCAAATCGAGCTTCTAAACCACAATAACATCTCCTAAAAGGGTAACTATACCATTTTCACAAACTTGTAAGTGAGTTTGAACTATTGGACCGACCTTCATGTATTTGTTGTACAAATTGAGCTTTTAAACCACAATAACATCTCATGAATCAATCAATTGATTGACATTGCAACACAATTATAAATGTAATGAGATAATTGAGAAAAAAACCCGATGTCAAAATCGAAATTTTATGGTAATATATTGACTTTCTTGCAAATTAAACTTGATGACAAAATCGAAAATTTGATAAACTTAATGACTTTAATGGAATTCGGGAAAAATGGTTACCGGGAAAACATGAAGAACCAGTCATTTGGTCGATATTGCAACAAAATTGTAAATATAATGACATAATTGGAAAAAAAAATAACTCAATGTCAAAATCGAAATTTTATGGTAATATAGTGACTATTTTGCAATTTATCTAAAAAATCATACGTTACAATTACCATTTCTATGTTTATATACATACTTCATGTTGTACATGGTAATCAAAAACAATTTTCAACTTTAATTCTCTTTCAGAATTAGAGGAAAATTGAGGCCTTAAAAGATCATTAGGTGCCCATTTTCTAAATAGGTTTATAAAAATGACTAATTGCATAAGTTAATAGTTTAAAATAAGATAAATCAAAACCTATATCGGCGCATAATTTAAATAAAATTAAAAATAAAGATATAATTATATCTAGAAAAGAATAATCATGTTGGAAGTAATCATGTTGGAAGTAACTGTTGGATTAGTGTCTAAGTCCATAACTATTTTGGTATGTACTTGACCCGATTATAAGCATGGTCCTTTTGGGTTGCCTTCACCGTAGCAATATGTAGGATGATTTAAAGGAGAGAAAGGTTTAAATATGATTTATTAATATATTATTAGAATAATATATTAAAGGAGAAATCATATTGTTTAATTAATATTAGTCAAGAATTAATTGATAATTAATTTTGTGGCTAAAAGAGATTAATTAAATTTAGGGGACTGGACTGCAATTATTGGATAATTGAGTTATTGGGCTAAGGAATGCTAAAGGAACAAGGGGTAAACGAAATTATGATGGGAGCCCATCATATTTTCGTCCATGGCCTTATCCAGAAGGTTCCATGGGCTGCTTAGAGTTTAAGCTATCCATTAGGGTTTTGACTGAAACCCTAGCAGCCCACACAAGTATATAAAGGACCCCTTAGGCCCCAAAAACGTGTGGAACTAATTCTCTAGGGTTTCTAGTCATTTTTGGGCAGCCTCCTTCTTCTCCTCTTCATCCAAGTTGTATATGGTGTTTGTGACTCCATTAGAGGTGCAGCATTTGAGGCACTAAGCTTTTTAAAGCCAATCCAAGCAAGGGATTGATTGTTATTGCTATTTAACAATCAACGGTAATTCTCTAAACCCTAATTCAGTTTATAATATGTTAGATCTAAGTTTATTAGTCTTGGATTCAAAGCATGTACAATAGAGAAACCTAGATCCAAGCATTAGGGTTTGTATGAGCACATAGGATTGTTCTTATGCCTAAAACCCATCAGTGGTATCAGAGCCTTGATTGGTTTCAGTTGTATGTGATGCTTAACTGCTTTATTCGATGAAAATCGAGTTTTTGGCCCCTGCCCGACTCAACTCGGCGAGTCAGTATCTGGACTCGGCGAGTTGACCCGTACTCGGCGAGTCCAGGTCTGACTCGGCGAGTCAGTGCATCAGGCAGAGGGTATTTCGGGATTTAGCTGCTGTTTTGACTTGGATTTGATGCTTAAATTTTTTTATGAAGCTAAAATCCGAATTTTATCTTAATTATATGTTTATCCTTGCCAAAACAATACATAATTTCAAATCTTTTAAATATTGGTTGTTTATGTGATAAATATGGATTATTTAAAGTTATTTGGTAATTATCTAATGACTAAAATAAGATTAGGTCAAATGTAGATAATTATGAAATTAATTGTTTAATTTGAATTATTTGTTATTTGATCCCTAATGTTTTGAAATGTTTCAAAACTTGCCCTCAAGTTTTGGAATTTAAAAGTTGATTATAAGTTTAATTTTGAAATGTTAAATTCTAAAACCCTAGTAATTTGAAAAGTTCGAATCACACCCTTATGGTTTTGTTAATTAATTAAAGTGTATAATTAAAAGTGATTTAATAAACCCATAAAGTTTTTGGTTTACATTTAATTAAATTAAAAGTATAATTTACTAAGTTAAACCACCTACTATTTTAAAAGTGTAAAATACACCCTATACTATATATAACATTAAAAGTCTAGTATTATATATGTATGAGTAAACAGTCAGTCTTACCGTTAGTAGGCCTCATTCACGAAGCTGGTCTATAAGGGGTGTTTAAGGAAATTGCCTATAAAATGGCGATTGAATGGGTATCCACTCTTACCCACCGCACTCTTGACTAGTGGAGGGTCGTTAGCCGAACGGGTAGGATAGGACAAAAACCTTCCATTATAAGTATAATGAAGTACAAAGTAACTAAATGTTTTTTCAAATTACCAAATCATAGTTACTTTAGGAAAAATGTGAAATTGTATGCTAATCCATAGAATTACACTTCGTACCCCTGTCAAACGTTAGTGGAGCGTGTGTGGTTAACAGGCACACTAATTTGGGGATGACATTGGTAGCGAAGGGTGACTCGATGTTTGTCATAGATCAACGGAACGTGTGTGGCTAACCGGCACATTGATTAGGTGATAGTAGCATTGGGTGCACCACGTGATTCGTATGGTTATTCACACCTTGTTTGTGATCCTCAGCATCCCAGTCACAAATAGTAGGGCATAATCGAGATTAAACATGCCATTGAAAAGTTCAATGAATCTCAAAAGATCTAGGAGTTTCAATTCATTTAATACTTAATCTTCCTTTTCGTTTTTCATGGTGGAAATTGGTAAATCGTCATTTACCTACCTTCAAATATTTTGCAACTAGATTACGGCATCCCTTTTCTAGGTTGTAGAATATTGTGTTGGATCCTAGCTTGATGTTTCATTTGGGTGTTACATCAAGAATTCTAATCAACATAACTTGAATTTTCTCCCGTTTTGTAGATGTCTGAATCTTACAATGGTCTTCCTAAATCCTTTGGAACAAGCTTTCCAAATGAAGATGACGGAAATGAGAGTCATGCTTCACTTCCTCCACCTCCTCTAATCGTTCTCCCTGACCCAAAAGTTCAAAGGCTTGAAAAGTTCAAGCTCACTCAAGCCCTTTTGGCAAGTAAACACGAAGATGGGAAACCTGTGTCTGCACACGTCTTAGGGATGAAGTCACACATTGATAGGTTAAGCATGTTGGGTGTCGAGATTTCAAGCGAGTTGGCTGCTGACTGGGTTCTTCAGTCACTTCCTGAATCATATAGTGAGTTCGTTAGAGAGTACTATATGATGGATCACGACGTAACCCTCATTAATCTCACCTATTTGCTTATAGCTGCTGAATCAGCAATGATTTGGCGTGCTGGCCAAGCAAACTTGTCTGGTGAATCAAACTCCCAAACTTCAATGGACACTGGCAACATTGGAAGTGCAGAAAGAACTAAGTCTGTGATTGTCCGATGTGCTGTGCCAAAGGAGTCCATTTGCTTTTATTGCCAAGAGAAGGGGCATTGGAGACGAAGCTGCCCTAACTACCTGAGAGATCTAAGAGATGGGAGAGTCAAGACGTATGGCTTTGCTTCAGGTAAAATCCATTATCTCACTCTTTTGATTTCCTATTCTAGATTCTTAATACATGATGTGATAAGATTACACTTTGATGTTTTGTAGGATCGAAGAAAAGAGAGGAAGCTTGAGGGAAGAAGTGAGCTGAATCTAATCATGAAGAAATGGATTTCGATTGCATTACTTGAAGAATGGATTCTTGAGCTACTACTTGGAGTTAGAATAGATTGTTAAGAAATATGTAATAACATAGTTTTTCAATTGAATTGCATTGTAAGGACAAATTTTTCCGCAATAAAATGAATTTTGATTTTATCTTATTTATTTATCCTTGCGATGGCATGTATGAAAAAATTGATGTTTGAATGTTTCTATTATTAGCAACAATGGATTTGATTCTTAATTATGTTATTTGTGGACATATCAAAAGTTTACCAAATAGGGAGAGTTTCTCATCACCCAAGTTTCAATTGGACAGAAACTTGGAATCATGCAACGTGTACTGTATGATGAATGAAAAACTTTCACATTTGGGAAATTTAGACTAATTCTTTGACAAAGTGTCAATTGAAGGACTAGGAGATCGAGTACACTAGGTCGTACGTTGATCAAGTCTACCACAAGAGTGACAAAGATATTCGTCATGATTTACTAAAGTTTAGTAAATATGATTATACTTATAAGATTGAGTATAATTATGAGTTAACTGAAATAGTTTCAATCAATAGCAGAACGAATAAGAAGAATCAAGAAGGCAAAAAGATAAAAGTTTCTCCATTCTAAGAAGGAAGAGTACCTTTTATTGTGTTTTATGATGAAGTCTTAATGATTAAGAACCATATCTCAATTGATCCTCTAAGTGAGTCTTAGTGCATTTGCATGTCTAAAAAGAGGAATCGAGAATTGTAGAAATGGTTAAATCAAAGAGTCAATCATACTTCGTTCCAATATCAAGTCTTAGAGTCATACTCCAAGATTGTGACATTGAGTGACAAGTCTTAAGTAGGTTTATAACACTCATCAAATGTGGAATTTGGAAAAGTTTTCTTATTCTTGCACATTAGAAATTGGTAAGTTATGATGTCTTGGATAAGACAAAGACCAACTAGGACCAATTTGTGAAGTGTTTTGTCTTGATAAGAACTACACTAACTCTTGAATATTTGCTTTGTCAAGAAATGTTTCTTGACAAGAGAATCTTATATGTTAAGGAGTCAGTGGGAGTCTTAATGGTCTTGAAAGGTTTCAAGAACAAATCAAGAATATACCTTATCGATCATCACTAGCACACGACTTGAGGTTTGCAACCTATCGTGCTGACATTATTTTGTTTTTGTGCCATTCCAATTGAGTTAATTGCGTATGTGAGTTCTATGAGTTCTCATTTGAATACATACTAGAGCCTTAGTCGATGGAAAGTACATTGATATGTAAGGACAAGTTACTAAACTACTTGGAAGACATGGTGGGCACTCGTGTTACCATAAGGCAAGAAATCAAGATTAAGAAAGTTCAGTCTATATGAGTTTGGATTTGTCGCAAACCTTGGTTTTGGCAAATTCACATGGATAGGAACTCATACACCATAAAATCTAAGTGTTATAAGATTCTCTCCTTCATGAAAATGACTGTGAGGAAATGCTTTCACTAAAAGAGATTTTAAGAAGATAGCGATTATGAAAATTGTATTCTCAAAATTCGATTATGGTTACGGCATCCCTTTCCATAGTTCGAATTATGAGATTTGGCAATTAGTTTCAATATTTGGAACTTAGTAACATAAGTTCTGAATTGTTTAAACACACATATGAGCTATCTAAGACAAAGGTGTATAAGGTTAAGAAGCCTAGATAAAGGCTTATCGAAGCATCTGGTATTAGAAATATGAATTTCAGAAATTCAATAAACATTGTTTTTTGAAAGTTCATTTGTTTTCTGAATACATGTCAAAGCTAGTGGGAGCATAAGTGTTATGCTTATATGATAATAATCATCATGATAGTGGGAGCATAAGTGTTATGCTTGTATGATTATTATGGCGAGTATTGCAAGTTAGCAATATTAATTATAGAAAAACAAACATTCAATTTGCAAAGTTGCATGGGTTGAAAAGGTGTTTTAATATAATTAAGGGAGAGAATATTATACTTCGTTTCAAAATCTAAAGCTTAGATTGAGAAATTTTAATATTTTCCGTCAAAGGATACATTGTGTGTTCTTAAAATTCGATTATGATTACGGCATCCCTCTTCATAGTTCGAATTGTGAGAACATGACACATAAAATATTATGGCAGAAGATTGATAAAGTATCATATCTTTATGTAAGATATTATGCATCGTATCCCATACGCTTCGGGTATAGGATCGATTGAAAATGCTATAATACTTGACCATTCTAAAATTTTCCAAATGTCTAGCGCATTAAGAGGGAAAAAGGATTAGAATCAGTTTTGACTAAAATAATTAAACAACTATCAAATGACAATCCAAAGTTCACTGAGGATTGGTCGCTTGTGAGTAGTTGGAAGTATGGTATTGGATGGACTATATTGACATTATTATGAATAGATAAGATTCTATTAAGAATGAGTTGTCATTTGGCAAATATGGAAATGTTTCCATATTGGAAGTTAGATGTTGAGAGTCTATGTCTAGATTAGAAACTTTTATGCAAGAAGGATGTTCAAAGGAATGTACTTTGAATGTGAGACTTCGCGTCTATGGAATTGTCTTGCAACAATTTTTGAGAGAGTACTTTGTAATTTCATTAGCCAAGTCTTGGTGACTTTTGTGCTATGACCTTATGAAAGGATCGTTGCATAAGATGTTAGAATCTAGCATATTCTAATAGTAGCAAAGAACCTTGTGTTCTTACACTAATGATAAGGATTGTGAATTGTGAAATGAACATCATTGAAAAGGTTTTTCAATTGATCTATTTCACAAAGTAAGGACCATAGGAAACATAATGTCCATGCTTTATGCATGGGACAACTATTGTTGTAATTTGAGTAATAAGTTGATTTTCTGAAACAGTAAACGATAATAATAAGTAATCAATATGGTGGTTAAATAGAAGTGTTTTATTTACTCTCACAAGTTTGAGGCCATATAGGATTAAGTATTATTATTATGTTTCAGTTTGCATGTTTTGACTTCCCGAATAACTAGGTTATTCAAACATCCACAGTCGGTCATACGTTGGAAGTCAGTATGTATGAAGACTGTCATGAATCTGTCTGTAGATTGTCTGAAGTGTTTAGACATAGCACAAGTTTGCTGCAGAGTTCATGAGTGCTTTGATAAGATTAGAGTATTGGATTAAACCCACGCTCACTTGGATCACTTCATGGATTTATCACGAGTGATTAGTGAGACGATAATATTGTATATTCTTGAAACCGAGACATGTGAGTTGTTATTTGTTGGTCGGTTACACATTGATAATAAATAAACGCACCAGTAACTTAGTGTTATAAAACTTATTGTTGTGTGTGATTCGATCAGTAAATGCAAGTGAGCATTTGAGTCGAAGTTTATCCATTCCTTTTACCCAAAGTGGGATAAAAGCGATATATGTGGGCCTCTCGATGATTTAGTGATGACACCTAAGCGCTTGGCCAAGCCGGGACTAAGTTGATGTGTTCAATTGTAGTCTGTTATCAGTCGTCATAAATCAGAAGTCGGGAAACAGTATAGAGAGAATGATTAAAATTCATGTCTTATGTCTATACGATATCTTAAGAATGGAGGAATATATAATCCCTTATCTAAAGGACACACTATCTGATAAGATCAGAGTTGACAACGACTTTTGAAAGCTACGATTGTTGATCAGTTTCTGAAGTCAAACGGAAAATAGTTATTAGACTTATCCAAGTGGGAGACTGTTGGATTAGTGTCTAAGTCCATAACTATTTTGGTATGTACTTGACCCGATTATGAGCATGGTCCTTTTGGGTTGCCTTCACCGTAGCAATATGTAGGATGATTTAAAGGAGAGAAAGGTTTAAATATGATTTATTAATATATTATGAGAATAATATATTAAAGGAGAAATCATATTATTTAATTAATATTAGTCAAGAATTAATTGATAATTAATTTTGTGGCTAAAAGAGATTAATTAAATTTAGGGGGACTGGACTGCAATTATTGGATAATTGAGTTATTGGGCTAAGGAATGCTAAAGGAACAAGGGGTAAACGAAATTATGATGGGAGCCCATCATATTTTCGTCCATGGCCTTATCTAGAAGGTTCCATGGGCTGCTTAGAGTTTAAGCTATCCATTAGGGTTTTGACTGAAACCCTAGCAGCCCACACAAGTATATAAAGGACCCCTTAGGCCCCAAAAACGTGTGGAACTAATTCTCTAGGGTTTCTAGTCGTTTTTGGGCAGCCTCCTTCTTCTCCTCTTCATCTAAGCTTTTTAAAGCCAATCCAAGCAAGGGATTGATTGTTATTGCTATATAACAATCAAAGGTAATTCTCTAAACCCTAATTCAGTTTATAATATGTTAGATCTAAGTTTATTAGTCTTGGATTCAAAGCATGTACAATAGAGAAACCTAGATCCAAGCATTAGGGTTTGTATGAGCACATAGGATTGTTTTTATGCCTAAAACCCATCAGTAACAACATGTCAAAATGAATTAAACAAGTTAAATAAACAATATTTAAAAAATAACTTTTAATAAAAATTACACATAAATTTGTTCATGCAAAATTTGTATGTATAAATCTTCAAGATCATATCTTGATAAATATTTATATCAAAATTAACATTAGTTTATATTTTAATTAGTTGTGAGACCCAAGTATTACATGAGTTAATTTTAAAAAAAATTAAATATGCATATTAAAATATTTGAGAATTTTTAATTTATAAAAAAATAATGAATTATTATAATTGAAATGTTTTTATCTTTTAAATTTAAAAAAAATAATTTAAATAAATAAACAAAAGAAACTAATGAGATCTAATTTGAAATTTTTGAAATTACAATGTAAGTTCGTTAATAAAATTGATATCAATTTATTATTATATTTATTGCAATTATTACATTAAAATATTATGTGAAATTTAGTAAAATAGAAAAACTTATAAAATGACATGTTAAAAAAATTAATTTAAAATAACCAAAAATGACATTTGACAAATTGAATAAGAATATGACATGTGGAAAAAAAATATTCATTTATTATATTAGGTTTGAGAATTGTATTTGATCACAATAGTTACAGCTTTTGAACTTTTAAGTTTCTTTCCCAACATATTATTAATAATAAAAATTATTATTTTAGAATTAATAGTAACTGCTTAATTATTTTTGATGATAAATATCTATTATTATTATCATATAAATATTCTTCATACACAGCACGTAGCCAACACGGAATCAACGATATAATAATAAAACAAGAGTATGTTGTGAACCAAAAAAAATTGATAAATATACCTTAATAAACAAAGTTTAACATTTTCTTTTTAAGTTTCATGGAAAGCATATTGTATTTCACACAGGAAAATAAATTTAAATAAAGAACAAACACATACATTGTATAACAATAAATTTCTAAAAAAAAAACTCGGATTAAATGCGAGTCGAATAGTTATCATAGTGTATGGGGAGTAAAAGGAGGTTAGCAAGGGTAAGAAGCATCTTTCAATTATTACAAGGATGAGCATATCATTCATATGGGCATGACCAAAAGTACCAAAAAGAGTTAGGAAACAATCATTTTGCAAAATCTCATGATGTTGTTCCATAATTATTACCCTCAAATTCCATAAAAGAAAAAAAAAAGTTAAGTAAAAAAAGAAGATAAGTTTGCATCTCTAGGTGTTATTCAAGCTTCTTTATCTCAAATTATCTCAAATCCATAATTGCAATGACTATGTCGTCTTTTTTTATTTTTATTATTATTTTTTTTTTTTTTTTTTTTTTTTTTTTTTTTTATGTGTGGTTAAGAAAGCCGTTTAGGCTTGACTCAAGGGAGGCTTATATTATTATCTGTGTTGCGGCAGATATTTAAGTTTGGCATTTCACTTATTCCGAGTGGGGCCATAACATGTTCAAATCTTTGATTTATTCCTTCCATAGGTATGGCCTGATGGATCATGTCATTTGTTAGCCAAATGGTCAAATACCATGATCACCAAAAAAGATTTACATTCTTTTAAAGTTGTTAATGTTATCTTTTTAAAATTTTATTTTTCAAAATATTGAGTAAATTTGTTTAGGCAACCCACTGCGGCTCAAGATTTTATGAGGATAGGGAGAGAAAGTTCATTTTTTGGACGATATGCTAAAAGACTTAATTATATCACATATCTTTCCAAACCAACTCTTTTTTCAAAAAACAAGATGACTGTACAATTTAAATACTTTTAAATCTTTCAAAAAATATAAAAGTTCAAAAAGTGTTCACCACATCATTCTTGCAAAGATTAACTAGAGTTCTATAAAATGGTGCATATTAATATTGAAATGATCATTATGTAGTATCTATGATGCGGAACGATGGATAACTACTTAGTATAAGTCATCAAGATAAAGATATTGGTTTTCTTATGTAGCTTAAAAGCATAACGGCCTACGAGTGTCTATTCTTTGATGGATTACTATGTATGATCCCACCATCATTGTGGATTTGATGGTTAAAGAGAGGTTATCTCTTATCGAGTTCTTGGTGCAGACTTTAAAAATGAAGTACACATATTTATATAATATGTTTTATAGAAACTGCAGATTAATGTATTCCATATCGATACGGCATGGTCTCGTATGTCTTTATATATGTTGGAGTATCACTTCTCTCCATTCAGACTCATTTGGAAAGTAAACCATGAGCTCCACATATATTTTACATGGTATCAAAATTGACGTCTGCACCATGATGACTTATAACACATCCATGTTTGACATCATTGAGATCTCATCGTTAGGGAAGTTTTAGTGTATCGTACATTGGTGCGATATGGTCTCATATGGTTCTATATATGTTGAAGTTCCTCTCTACATAATGGATCTTTTGGAGAGTAACCTAAGGACTCAACATATATTTTACATTACATATTAACCATTTTCATACATTTTTAAACTCATGAACTGTCTCGATTTTTGGTTGATATGTGTGTGGTTTGTATTTGAGTATCTAAACATTGTTTAAGAAAAAAAATAATATGATTTGTCTAGAAGTCGTCAATGGGTGCAATATTAGGATTGTGGTATAAGGGAGACATAACATTATTGATTGCAATTTGATAATTTCATTCATCAATTCTATTAGCAATATGCCCATGGCCATGAAAAGTTAGTGACTTTCCATAATCAGAATGGTTCTTTTAGGTCACTCACAATATATGATTTAATCTAAAATGACAAAAGAGAAATATATGTGATTAGTTTGTTAACATACCAAAGTTATGGTAAATTAATTTGAAACTAGCAAAGCTCATGGATTAAGTGTAAATATCTTTCGTTTGAATTATTAGTCATTATCTCTTATATTAAGAGATATTGATAAATAAAAAAAGTCAAGGAATAAACACATAAAAGGCGAGAACCGATCAAGAATAACTCCTTCCTCTCAGAAGTTTCTCATGTTTGTACGCCCAGCGTACAAACATGTATGCTTGTTTAATATCTAGCAAGTAAAACATTGGCATTGAAAACAAGTAGCGGTCAATGAATGGAATAAATAACAATAAACTAAAAAACTTGAAAGCAATTATAAACACAATTTTATAGCAATAATGTACCATCCCGATGTTCAGGTACTTATAAATTCATCCCTATAATTCTATTTCATGTCAAATTGGTCCATAAGTCCAAGAATTATGCTTTGAAGCCCTAATGGCAATTTCGTAATTTGGGCAAGAGGAGTACGCCAAGCGTACATGTTTGTACGTTGGGCGTACACTAATGTACGCAGGGCGTACTAATGTTAGGAGGAAACCCTAATTTTAGGGTTTGAGAGGTATTTAAGCACATTATGGTTCATTTCTCCCCACCTTTTCAACCTCCACATCCTTTGAGATGTTTTTGCAAACCCTAGCCCCCTTAGTGTGTGTTTTGAGCTCTAGAGTGTGTTTTTGGTGTGTTAAAGGAAGAAGAAGTTGCATCAAGGGGTCTTGAAGTCGAAGAAAACTTGTGGATCTGGGATCTTTTACTTCTTGAGAAGCTCCAGAAGGTATAAAGTCTATACCTTGATGTCTTGGTTGTTAGATCCCATTTTTGGGTGTTTTATGTTGCTTTTCTTATCCAAAGGTCCCATATTGTGCATGGTTGGTTATTTTCATTTTGAGATGTCCTTCCAGACCCTAGGAGGGGTCCTAAACCATAAAAATGAGGTCCTAATTGCTAGAATTCTTTCATGCATCTTGTAGAAGATCTTAATGGATTAAGACCTTGAATTAAGCACTTTGTGAACTTGTAAAGTCATAAAGTTGGAAACTTTATGACTCCAGGGTTCATTTGGACCGTAGATCTGAAGTATCGGCTTGAGTGCTTAAGCCATTAAGCACTTAATGAAGCTTTTGGGGTTGTGAGGTTACGCCCCCCGTAAGAGGGAGTACGCAGTACGTACTCGGTCAACCACCCCGATGGTGGTCTTCTGTGAGGCTTCGCGTATGCTAAGCGTACCTCCGGAGTACGCCCCACGTACTCGCATGGGTCAGCCTTATTGAGTTGACTCAGCTAGGTTGACTCGGTTGACTTAGTGGGTTTGACCGGTTGACTTTGACCAAGTTTGAACAAGTTTGACCTTGATGGTATTTTGGGATTTTAATGGAATCGGTCATTTGGTGGAAATAGGTATCGTTTAGAGATCTGAGATTCAGAGTTAGGTCTCATTGGTTCTGTTCAGTTTGCAAAGTGAGTTTTCCTCACTGTACTTGCGGGTCGAAGGCACCAATATCTGCCTATTGGATTGTCATTCTGTTATTCATGTTATTGTACTGAAATGTTCTGTTAGATCTGTATCTTGGTATATAGGATGATGCTATGCTTAGTGATCTGTAGATCTGTTTGATTGATTGTAAACTGTTATATGATTATCTGTTATATATGCACATGTTTGGTCGGTGGCTGAGGCGTTACTGCTTTGTGCGTAAGCCAACAGGTCGGGGCATACCAACCCGATGGTTGAATGGGCCCGAGGATATTCCATCCCGAAGGATAATTGGACCCATAGTATATTGGCATTCCAACCCGATGGTTGCGGGGCATGGAGTATTCCAACCCGATGGTTGATTGGACCCATATTATGTTGACATTCCAACCCGATGGTTGAGGGGCCTGATGTATTCTAACCCGATTGTTGATTGGACCCATAATATGCTGTTATTATATATGTGTTATTTGTTTGTGTGTTTGTGCTTTTGGGGGAACTCACTAAGCTTTGGGCTTACAGTTTTGGGTTATGTTTCAGGTACATCAGATGATCGCAGGAAGGCGAAGGCGTGATCATGCACCTCCTCGTGTTTTGTTTTATGATTTTGGGAAAAATATGATATTAAACATGTTTTGAAAACTATTTTGTAAACAATGATGATTTGTGGATTCGTTTTAAAAGTTTAAATTTTTCACGAATTTTGTGGATGTTACAAGTTGGTATCAGAGCCTTGGTTTGAGTGAATTGGAGAAACACTCGTGTGAATCCAGTTTCAAACTAAGGAAAAAGATTTTTCAAATAATTTTCAAATGGTTTTCAAAATAATCAAATAGGATGCGATGTGTACGATCAGCCGGAGCCAGTAATTGGACCCCAAATTATCGCACAGTTAATTGAGATTATGTTATGATATCTTTAAACAACATGCTAGTAATAGGATAAGGATCTTTAGAAACTTCATGATAGAATTTCCTGATATATGATGCCTCATCTCCTGTAGAGTACTTGATTAATTGATATATGACTCTTTCGCGTGTGAACTAGCTATTGATTGAATACACTAATTCACATGCTACATGGTTTAAATGATCTTAGGATAATGGATTTGGTCCTATTGCACAACTCTTGTCTGAGTCCAGCCGTTATATTATTGAATCTTTTAGTATAAGATTTTTTTAAACTATGTGGCATGTGATTGTATTCATGCGATATTTATCTGGCACCAATAGAGGGTCGTATGGCAGTTAGTGGTAGGATAGGTTGTGTGGGGTCAGCCGGCCAGTCTCGATATGTGTAGCCTTCCTCTAGGGTGTGAGGATTTCGTGTGTGCGCATGCTAGCATGTATTTTTAGGGTTGTTGTGATGATCCTAGAGACAAATACAGGTAGATATGGAAGGTAGTATGGGCCCGTACTACTAAAAAGTACAGGACCCGTGCGCTTAACAAGGAAGGCACAACTCCTAGGGATTTGATGGGATTTGGTTCCCCTGATGATATGTGTGTTATCTGATATTTCCCTGGTATATTTTTAGTATGGTGACTACGAGACGATTATAGGTTGGATCCGGGTCGGGATCGGGAGTTGGCAGTCGAGGTGGGCCAACAGTGTCAGAGGACTGTATCAGAGAGATTATCCATGAGGAGGTTGTGTCTATTGTCCGGGGGCATATACCGGAGCTTTTTGGGTCTCTTAAGACTGCGATGATGGAGTTATTTGATGACAGATACGCAGCCATTGTTGAGACTGCTATTGTTGTTGCGGCCTCCGCAGCCGTTGCAGCTGCAGGGGTTGGTACAGGTCGAGTTTTTATGTATCGGGACTTCGATAAGACGAAGCCCTGTCTTTTGATGGAGTTCAGGACCTGATTATAGTTATGAGATGGTTGACTGATGTTGAGGGATGCTTTTTCACGTGCTCTTGCCCAGCTGACCAGAAGGTCATGTGCGCTCCGAACCTTTTGAGGTCTGGATCGAAGGATTGTTGGAGACTTACTACTTGTTCGTTTTCTTCTAAGCAAAGAGCTACTGTTTCATGGGAGAAGTTCTAAAAAATGTTCCGCTCCAGATATGTGTCGCTGGAGGAGCGTGAGAGGTTGGCCCTAGAGTACCTACATTTGAGGCAGGGTACGGAGTCGGTGACGAAGATCACCAAGATGTTCATGGAGAGGGCCATGTTTTGTCTTGATTTTTCCGCCTCTGAGCAGGCTCAGATGACCCGTTACTTAAGCATGCTCAAGACAGAGATTAGACAGTTCGTATCCAGCTGGTGCTATGGCTCTTTGTTAGAGTTGTAGAAGACCGCCAGGCGGCGTGAGATTATGATTTAGTTGCAGACGAGGGAGCAGAGACCAGCACCGACGCAGTCCCTGCCTGCGCCGAAGCGGTTTAGGACCGCTGATTCTAGGTCGGGGAGTCAGAGGGGATGCACTTATGGGAAGTACGGTAAGGTGCATGATGGAGCTTTTCGATCTTCTTCGGGGTGCCACAAATGTGTCAAGAAGGATTACATTGCGAGGGACTTCTAACAGCCGGCTCCAACTCTAGGCATCATGCTTTGTTATCATTATGATCAGGTGGGCCATATGAAGGACCAATGTCCCTTTCTTGCTTCCAGGTCGACACATGCTCCAACCCCGACTACTTTGAGGATCACTGATGGGAGTCAGAGCAGGGTGGATCCCCCGAGGGGTCGAGGTCGCGCTTTCCAACTCATTGCCGAGGAGACCAGAGCAGCTCCTGATGTTGTGACTGATATGTTTCTATCCATTATCTTGTTGATTATTTTTTATGTTATGCATATATATATATATATATATATATATATATATATATATATATATATATGTGTGTGTGTGTGTGTGTGTGTCTTTGCTTGGTACATTCCTAGTGAACTCTTTGCTTTCTCTTGTGTTGTTTTACTCGGGTGCGAGTCGGTCCTTTGTATCTCATTCGTTCATTAGGAAGTTTAATATGCATATTGGGGAGTTAGAGTGTCCGTTGTGGGTTTCTATCGCCAACGAACACGGGGTTTCTACGTCATCGGTGTATCAAGTTTGTGTGTTGGAGATCTTAGGGGTTCCTTATCCAATCGATCTAATACCTATTCCCATGGGGGATGTTTGCGTGATTGCGGGCATGAATTGGTTGAGCCGGTTTGGTGCTATGATAGATTGTGAGGGCAAGTGCGTGGTAGTTCGAACCCCAAGTGGGGGAGAACTGGCTATCTATGGAGAGGGCACTAGGATGGGATCATGGTTTTGTTCAGCGGACAGGGCTCGTCAGTATATTCTGCTTGGGTGTGCGGGCTACTTGGCTTATGTGGTGGATACATGTGTTGGGGATTAGATTTCAGTCTCAAAGGTACCGGTTTTCAGGGAGTTCACAGATGTATTTTCGGAGGAATTTCCCAATGTGCCTCCGGAGAGGCAGGTCGAGTTCAGGATCGACCTTGTGCCAGGTTCAGCCCCGATTGCCAAGTCGTCGTACCGCTTGGCACCACTTGAGATGCAGGAGTTGTCATCTCAGCTACAGGATCTGCTAGGCAAGAAGTTCATAAGGCTGAGCAGTTCTCTATGGGGAGTGCTAATACTATAGTATTATACTTGGTAAAATAGCTGAAAGTGTGATAAATCCTTTTGCATGCGGGTTATCAATCACATATGATTTATATGATAACTAGCATGTTTTAACTTGTATCCCCCCCCATAAAAGCATGTAAAAACATTTAAAAGGTTAATTCAGGGGTATGAACTCACCTGACGTTGGCGTTTCGGATGAATGGACGGTATATGATGCTAAGTGTCAAGTGAGGACTTGACCACACACGCGAATCCTATTTAACATGTAATGATACATTTAAGTATCTAATTAGTCATTTAATAACTAATTAAGCAAGTAAGGATGTCCTACTACATAAAAACACTTTGCTACAAGTGCTAGAAGTACCAAGGGTTGCATAGAAGGTGTGTATGGACTCACATTGGAGTTTACTCTTCAACTGATGGCCCTTATGAGTGTTTACGGTTTCAAGACCATTTCCCCCATGATTTTACGGCCGTAAAATCATGGTAGTGGTGTCATGGGATGTTTAAAGGTCTTATCTCACTCACAGAATCATGCTAGAGTCAAATCAAGGGCTAAGGAAGTGATTGGGGCTCAAAATGGACACAATAGGGAGTTTACGGTCCATGGGCCACTCCTTGAGGAGTTTATGGCTGTAAACACATGAGTTTATGGTAGTAAACTCACGTTAGTGCCTTTGTTTTGTGCTTTGGTGGTTCTAGGCTATGTAGGCAAGGTTCTAGTCACTTATATGAGCATAGGAAGGTGTTAAAGGCACTTAAACACCTTGGAAAGGTGTTTACGGTCTATGAAGGTGTTCTTGGGGACTTTACTACCTTAAACACATGAGTTTACGGCAGTAAACTCATGTTAGTCCATGAATCATGTGTTTTGGTAGTTGTAGGTTAAGCATACAAAGTTCTAGGTCCAATTCTAAGCCATACAAAGTGTTAAGGGCACTTTAACACCCTTTGGGGGTGTTTATGGTCTAAGAAAGGGTGTTTATGGTCCAAGAATGCTCTTGGGCCATAAACTCAAGTGTGACTCACTTGTGTATGTTTTGGTGCATCTCAAGAAGGAATATAAGGTTCTATGCACTCAAGGAAGCTCATAGAAGCTTTTGGAGGTGTTTAAGGGTTAGTTTAACACCCAAAAGGGTGTTTATGGTCCTTGAAGATGGGTTTACAGTCTAAGAATGTTCTTAGACCGTAAACTCATGTTTACTTCCCATTTGTTACGATTTTGGTGTTCTAAGTCGTTTCATGCAAGCCCCTAAGTCATTGCTAAGCATTAGAAGCGGTTTGGAAGGGTTTTTGGGCATCAAAACCCTCTTCCAAGGGGTTTACGGTTTTCGGATGCTCCCAAGACCATAAACTCTTGTTCTTGGGGTTTTTGGATGTTTAAGCCTCGGATTTGCAAGCTAAATGAGTTAAACAACAAGCTATGAAGGTTAACTTACCGATTTGGAGCTCGAAGGGGCGGTTTTTGACCAAAACCCGTTTTGTAGAGAGAGAAAGTAGAGAGAGAGAGAGTGTGTGTGTCTAAGGTGGGGAAAAAGGTGGGAATGAAACCTACTCAACCCTTATATAGGGTGGAGTTTATGGCCTGGTTGGGGGTTCACCCGACACCAACCGCGAACGGGGTTTTTCCCGACTACCGTTAAACACGACAAATTTTAAAATTATACCTCCTAAATTTTGGTTCACTTGACGAATATTATTTAAAATATTCCAACGGGTTTAAATCCAGTCAAAAATATTTTTGCGATAAATTTGGCTAATTTTTGACGTGCTTAATTTCGACTTTGAAACTAACGGAAATTTTTGGGTTGTCACATCATCCCCCCGTTAGAGGTTATTTCGTCCCGAAATTCAGGTTTAGGCAAGGAAGTAATCATGAACAGCCGGGTAGAGGTATGAGGGTGCTTCCTATTAGGTTGGTCCTTGCACTCCCAAGTGAACTCTGGCCTTTGCTTGGCATTCTAACAAACCTTCACTTACGGGATGCAGATTCCGTCTCGTGCTGTTAGCGATTCCTACAGGTTCGTCTACGAAGTTAGGGTTCCTAATGGTTTCTACCAAGATGAGTGGGATACAAAGGGTGACGTCGGGCAAACACTGATCAAGTCTAAGGAGTGGATTGATTTGGGGTGATGCTTGTGGAATTTCCGAAAGTAGTAGTGGTCTGACGAGGGTTGGACCAATCTTTGTAAAGAATCTCGGATGGTCCTAAGCTCTCGGAAGGGTAGAGCTTTTCAGTACTTAGAACATAGTGTACTTCTATGGCGAGATCATCACTGGTGTGATCGCCATTCCGAAGTTCCAACCGTTCTCTCTCATACTGAAAGTGTAGTCCTTCAGTGTTGGTTCTTAGAAATCTCGGGTTGTCCTTGGATTCGTGTTTCTACTGTTTGGCTTTCAGAGGTTTTCTGGATCATCAATGGATTGCATGTCTATGGGTATCTGTTTGCTGCAGAGTGTCTATCTCAATCTTGTGCAAAATGAACCTGCACTTCTGATTCTTGAGATATTTCTAACGGAAACCGTCAGGGTCGGGGAGATAGGGTTTCACTAGACGAGTGCTTAGAAAGTTTTTAAACTTTACATTATCGTCTAGTTAGCGCTTTCACAATATGATCCTTAACGGGAAAGGATCATGCTCTTACTTGCCTTGCTGTTTCATGAACAGCAGGCTCTGCTCCGGGCTAACTCAATCCTTAGAGATTTTCCGAAGTGTTGGACTATCTCGGGAGGTGTTTCTACTATTCCTATGCGAGGTAGTATCCTTGGAACACCTATTAGTCCAGTGAATCTCTAAGACATGCCCTATTCTCTAAGGCGTTGGTTTATTTTAGTTGCAGAAAGCGCGTGCTCTTGTATAACCCATCGACTAACACCTAGACTGGTGTGAAGTCTATAATCTCTTCGGGATCTGGGTTATAGGGCTTAACGCAACCTACTTTCGCACTTTAATCAAGTTTTCTTGGCTGCGGAGGTTATCATGTGGTTCTTGGCATTCCACGTAAGGGGGCAGAGTGTCCTAGGCACTACTCGTCGGTAACGGGGTGGACGAAGTGCCTGAGTAGTGCGAACATCTTCTGCAACTACTCTTCCAAAGGTTCTGAGTTTTCTCGATCTAGGTCAAATCTAGTGAGTATAGGGTTTCATCACTCGGAACTTTTAATCTCTTTATCCACTCTTCTCAAAAGTTAACGTATCGCAGCTTCTGGATTTCCAGGATATCCGCTGCGATGCTTAATTCGGGGGATTAAGCGTGAGTGGATGGTCGTAGTCAATGTCCTTGACTCTTACGACTCATATTTCTTTACCAACTGAGGGTGTTAGCTACTATGTTGGCTTAACCGGGATGACAACAAATTTCGGATTTGTGGTCATTATAGTAGCTCAACCCGTCGTGGTTCTCTTGACTCTAGCTCTTATTCTAAGGAATAGGATGAAGGGTTTTACTATGAGGTTCGTGGTAGAGCTCATACTTGGCTTAACCACTACTACTTGGTGTATGCAAGCCGTATATAATTGAGGTCAGCAGGATGTTCAGTTGTGCGACTCCACCCCAGACCCACAACCCAACGAGGAACAGGGAGTAGGGAGGAAGCACACATCTTAAATCTTTTTGATCTCGATTATATACCACCCTTATGCATATACTCAGTTTTAGTGGTTAGTTCCATGAGTTCTATCCTCTTGATTCACGAACCCGACTGTGATCTGCGAAGGGTCCTTCTGGGGTTCTACGGAGTAGGCTTCGGGTGGTTATCGTCTTCTGGAATACCTGCAGTGTCTTTCGCTTCGGGTTCTATCTGTCTAAGAAGGGTTGGTTAATAGTGTGCGGTACCCTTCTCCTGGGTACTTCAGAAGGTTTGAAATAAGAGTGTCGACTGACGGATCGTATTAGTCTTTATTATTCTTATTTTGTTTAGGTTCGGAAGAACCTTTATGTGCCGAAATGGCTACGGTGAAAGTTCTTTTTACACAACACTAAGGATTTACACATGGTTGCACGAATTCGAACCATGATTGATAGAGGCGTCGAAGTTGGCATACTTCGACATGATATAGAATGAGGATCGATAGGGTTATGTACTGAACGGGCACACCAGTTCTTGGCGTCTCGGGTTTTGTCCCGTGTATCCCTGTCGTGGATACTTGGACAGATAGAGTTGACGCGGAACTATAGAGGGTCCTGAGTGTTTCTGAGTAGAGTACTTTTTCATGAATGGATTCTCACGAGGCCTTTCTATAATCGCCTAACATATACTAGTCATGTATAATTAAGGTGCGGAGGACTGCTGACTGAGCGACTCCGCCCTAAATCCATAACCAAAGGAGGAACAGGAAATGAGGCGGCATTCACTCACTCTAGGTCTATCCATCTCAATTATACATGGTCGTAATGTATATACCTAGCCATTATAGTTTTACCTAATGAAATTTTAAGTTTTATAACCGCGTTGCGACTTTTGCCTTAACGGGGAAGTAATTACATTTTGAATTAGCCTTTTAATGCTTTCGGTTAGTTATATCAGATTGAGAGACGTACCGAAAATCTACCGGGTTCCTTGATGCTTCTCCCCAAGCATTAGAGTTAGATTCCTCCTGTGTCCTTGTCTTTTCTTTCCGTTGGGCAATCTCACTTTAGGTGCCCAATCTCACCACATAGGTGGCATACTTGATTGATCGTCACATTGGTGATTGATGTAATAAACTCAACCGGGGTTCTACAAACGCGAGCAGTATGCCCCGTCATGTTGCACCTAGCACAAAAGAGTTCCCATCATATACCATGATGATGGTAGCTACACTTGTTGCAGTGGAGAAGGTTTCCTAGGTATGGTCTTCTTGAAGTCAGGATGGAAGGGCTGGCAGGGGTGTTGACTGTCTCAGCTCGTTGCCCTTCGAAAGGTCCTTGAGCCAAGGTACTTCCCTCCTCGATCTTGAACTTTCTCTTTAGTGGAGTTGGCTGAGGTTCTTGGGTGGTTGGGTATGCAGGTATTGGTTGTTGCTGTCCATTGCTAGGATCGGAATTCCCGATAGGGCTCTTGCTAACATTGGTGTTGTTAGCATTCAGTTGAGCCATGACAGCTGCAACGGCTGCCGATACTGCATCCTGGAAAGTAGCTTCATCGAATAGGAGAGTTGGTTTCTTGCCGACAGATGGGTTACGCTTCTTCGGAGGCATGGTTTTTCCTACATGGAAATGAACACAAGTTGATGAGAGACGATGGTTAACCCTTAGATGTATCTATCCTTACTATATTAGGCATAAATTTTTCCCGTGCCTCGGATATTGGTTGTCTGAGTGTCGACCTACATCCCTATGATGTAGTCCGGGTATTCAAGGTAGGTGTATGAGTATCGGAAAAAGCCATAAGACGGGAGTCATGCCTACTAAGTTACCTTTATACTGGGAAAGCTTCACTCTCCGACATTGGAAAGATTTGAGAACAGTTCGGAACGAAGACCGCGGGAAGAAAGGCTCATGAAGACTTATGGCTAAAACACCCTCAATAGAGGTGTGGGGATCCGCTCTAATCGTATTACTTGCAACAGGAAAAGGTGATTTACCTAACACATAGCGTGAGTGGTGTAATCACTAACTCACTAAATTGTATTATTTTATGGGTGTATTAGCGCGACTATAACGAGGAAAAGACACTTCTCGGGTTCCATGCACTGGCTCCCTCTGTCTACTTCGTATCTTTGACTGGGACCGGCGTTGGTTTCCTTCGGGTAGTTACCTAGGTTTCTCTTCTCCTATAGACATATTGAATTTCTACTCCGTCTTACTTCTGATTCTGACTCTAGGTGTCATCACTTCATGACGGATGACTGGAATCTCGGAAGTTTAGGCGAATTTTCCACCATGTCCCTAAAAAGGTATAGGCACTTGGTGATTTCAATAGTCTCGATCTAGTTCATTTATTTCCGAACTGGAAACCTTCTCAGTGAACCTCTTCTGGGTCTGAATCAACTCTTCTGCCGAGTACTGAAGCGGATAGGGTTTTCTACAGGGTTCGTGCGAGAATGGAAATGTCTAAAGAATCCTAAGAGATTATTAACATTTCAATGGGTGATCCATATCGAGTCCTGCTATGATTACATAGGGTACACAAATCATATATAGCTTAGATCTGATAGGCCTTCGAATATGTGATACTACTCTATATCCACATCCCAACGAGGAAAAGGAAGTAGAGCGAAACCACATATTCTTAGTCTATGGGATCCTTATTATATATAACCTTGGGAGTATACCCTCTGTAATTGTAGGTATATCAATAAGGATCTTTTTAGTTCTTCACACAATGTTATCTACGGATCCTAAAATACCCCTATGGTATTTTAATTTCTTGTTTCTTTCTTATCTTTTGAATATGATTATGGGATTAATGTGAGTCTCTTAGTATTCCAAAATACTCTCATAGTATTTTAAACTTCATGTTTGGCTCTAGCATTCCTAGTTTGTAAGTTTCAGACTCGTTGCAACACCACTATCACTCCCAAGCACACGTTCATCGCATCTCGAATAAATGTAGTTGATCAGGTTACATTTATTCCAGCTTACGATTACATAACTGCCCAGGTTTGACGGTAATGCTCAACATCCGAAGACTTTTATTCTTGTTCTTCTTGTGATACTTGTGTTTGAGTGTTTAGATTCTGGATGTTCTTATACTTTGGTAAAATATGGTTATATTTTAAAGTAAAATTCTTGGTCAAAGTGTTTTATCCCTATGTATTTATAGGCTGTATATCTTTTATGAATTGATATATTGAGCTCACTATAAACAATGCTCTGATACCAATCTGTCACACCCCAAAACCGGAACGGCGGAATCGTTCTGGGGTGGATGACTTCATGTCAAGTATCACAACATATGCAGTATAGTAATCAAAGTACGACAATCATTGCATGAATAGTAATAGTTTTACATAAGTTACATTTCATAGCAACATCAAAGTAATACAAGTAATAATATAGGTGCAGCTTGGTAATAGGATGTCTCCACAAAAGCTCCTGGGATGTACCTGTCTATCGCTGACCTGATAATCCAAGTTATTTTCAAAGCGAGTATCAACATTTTTATAAATGTTGGAGAGTTCATAAGTATTTAGTGTCATTTGTGTAAGTAAGCATTTTATTCAAAATAACTTTATAAAAAGTAGTATTTAGAATCTACGGTGTATTAGCGTTCTTTCCAGAAAATCCTATATTTTCTTAAATAAAGCAGTCTTCTACCAAGACTCGATAGTGTTATGTTTTAAAGAGAAATTTTCCCTGAAATACTATCATTACCAAAATACGGTATTTGAATTTAAAGAAAGTAGGAGAATATGACTAGTAAAAACATTAGGGAATATAACATATGCCTCAACAGAAAATACTGCTGACTAAGGCAAAAGAAATGATAGACTCCAGGAGAGTATCGAATGAATGATACGCCTGGCTCAATCTAACAAAAGGAAACACAGACCCCAAATGGTATCAAATGTACGATACGACTAGCAAGGTCTAAAACAAAGAAACACAGACCCTAGACAGTATCAAATGAAAGATACAGCTAGCAAGGTCTAAAATCAAGAAACACAGACCCCAAACTGTATCAAATGAAAGATACAACTAGCAAGGTCTAAGACAAAGGGAAAATCCTAAGTGGGTTGTTTCAAGAATACAGTGTTAGATTATTGTTACCTTAAGGCCATGAATTATAAGGTAAACATGGAGATACTCGTAACCATGCTGATTGACACTAGAGTACTTGACGCCCTGCAAGCGTCGGAATAAATATGACATTTGTCACCCCTTGGCTTGGTAGGCCGTGGACTGTAGCTAGCATTCAGGGTGCAGGAGTGTCAGTCCCGTATAGATCTATACACACAATGCCCGCTCTCCCTATAGGAGACTCTGGTTACCAACTCGACAACGGGGAGATCCGTGTCTTGAAGATGCATCTTGGATTCTGAATTCTATTAGAGGCGCTGTAGAAATGATATAGACTCGCGTGTGAACTGACTCCTGTGGAATTCTCGTACTAGAAAGAGTGAATAGAACCTCCTAACTATTCCTATAATAGTTACTAGTGTCTCTGATCTATGAATGATGAATGGAAGGATGCCCTAGCTACCCAAGTGAAATGAACTGGCCGAGTAAACCTTTATGTCTATACGTGTATACATGATATATAACTAATGTTTAAACGACCTTCGGACAGATATCCGATACCCACCAGACCACATCCCAACGAGGAAAAGGAAATAGGGCGAACTAGCCTTCCTAAGTCCTTTAAACATTATTTACATAACCATACAAGTACAGACATGCATTTAACGAAGTAGAAACATAAAAGCATAGAAGAAAACTTTGACGAAAACTTTGGAAAACGTTTACACTTAAGAAAATTGTGACTTGTTATCATTTTATAAAATAAGCTTGAAGACCTTCGGAAATCCTTTGAAAACCTTTCATAAACAAGTTTTGAATGTAATTTTGATAAAACAATATAAGTAAAGAAAACCTTTGTTTAAAATGCTGAAACTGGTTTTGAAGTAACACATATAGCGCGGCAGAGAATTTGAGAAAAGGTTTAAACAAGTAAAGATGTTTTGGAAAACCACCTATAGTATTATACTTGGTAAAATAGCTGAAAGTGTGATAAATCCTTTTGCATGCGGGTTATCAATCACATATGATTTATATGATAACTAGCATGTTTTAACTTGTATTCCCCCCCCCCCCCATAAAAGCATGTAAAAACATTTAAAAGGTTAATTTAGGGGAATGAACTCACCTGACGTTGGCGTTTCGGATGAATGGACGGTATAGGATGCTAAGTGTCAAGTGAGGACTTGACCACACACGCGAATCCTATTTAACATGTAATGATACATTTAAGTATCTAATTAGTCATTTAATAACTAATTAAGCAAGTAAGGATGTCATACTACATAAAAACACTTTGCTACAAGTGCTAGAAGTACCAAGGGTTGCATAGAAGGTGTGTATGGACTCACATTGGAGTTTACTCTTCAACTGATGGCCCTTATGGGTGTTTACGGTTTCAAGACACTTTCTCCCATGAGTTTACGGCCGTAAACTCATGGTAGTGGTGTCATGGGATGTTTAAAGGTCTTATCTCACTCATAGAATCATGCTAGAGTCGAATCAAGGGCTAAGGAAGTGATTGGGGCTCAAAATGGACACAATAGGGAGTTTACGGTCCATGGGCCACTCCTTGAGGATTTTACGGCCGTAAACACATGATTTTATGGTATTAAACTCATGTTAGTCCATTTCTTTTGTGCTTTGGTGGTTCTAGGCTATGTAGGCAAGGTTCTAGTCACTTATATGAGCATAAGAAGGTGTTAAAGGCACTTAAACACCTTGGAAAGGTGTTTACGGTCTATGAAGGTGTTCTTGGGGACTTTACTATCTTAAACACATGAGTTTACGGCAATAAAATCATGTTAGTCCATGAATCATGTGTTTTGGTGGTTGTAGGTTAAGCATACAAAGTTCTAGGTCCAATTCTAAGCCATACAAAGTGTTAAGGGCACTTTAACACCCTTTGGGGGTGTTTATGGTCTAAGAAAGAGTGTTTACGGTCCAAGAATGTTCTTGGGCTGTAAACTCAAGTGTGACTCACTTGTGTATGTTTTGGTGCATCTCAAGAAGGAATATAAGGTTCTATGCACTCAAGGAAGCTCATAGAAGCTTTTGGAGGTGTTTAAGGGGTAGTTTAACACCCAAAAAAGTGTTTATGGTCCTTGAAGATGGGTTTATGGTCTAAGAATGTTCTTAGACCATAAACTCATGTTTACTCCCCATTTGTTACGATTTTGGTGTTCTAAGTCCTTTCATGCAATCCCCTAAGTAATTGCTAAGCATTATAAGTGGTTTGGAAGGGTTTTTGGGCATCAAAACCCTCTTCCAAGGGGTTTACGATTTTAGGATGCTCCCAAGACCGTAAACTCTTGTTCTTGGGGTTTTTGGATGTTTAAGCCTCGGATTTGCAAGCTAAATGAGTTAAACAACAAGCTATGAAGGTTAACTTACCGATTTGGAGCTCGAAGGGGCGCTTTTTGACCAAAACGGGTAGAGAGAGAAAGTAGAGAGAGATTGTGTCTAAGGTGGGGAAAAAGGTGGGAATGAAGCCCACTAAACCCTTATATAGGGTGGAGTTTATGGCCTGGTTGGGGGTTCACCCGACACCAACCGCGAACGGGGTTATTCACGACTACCGTTAAACACGACAAATTTTAAAATTATACCTCCTAAATTTTGGTTCACTTGACGAATATTATTTAAAATATTCCAATGGGTTTAAATCCGGTCAAAAATATTTTTGGGATAAATTGGCTAATTTTTGACGTGCTTAATTTCGACGCTAAAACTAATGGAACTTTTTGGGTTGTCACAGTTTCTCCAAGATTTCGGCTCCCCTTACTCGTCTGACGAGGAAGGGAGTGGATTTCTGATGGGCCCCAGAGCAGCAGTCGACATTTGAGTTGTGAGGCCCTGATATTGACCCTACCACAATGAATTGAGGACTTTGTGGTGTTATGTGATGCATCCATCACCGGTTTGGGGGCAGTCCTCATGTAGGGAGGACGGGTGATTACTTATGCTTCGCGGTAGCTGAAGCCGCACGAGACGCGATATCTCACCCATGATATGGAGTTGGGGGCAATGGTTTTTGCCCTAAATATTATTAGACACTATCTACATGGGGTCCGTTGTACTATCTACACGGATCACAAGATTCTGACGCATATTATGCATCAGTCGAACCTGAACATGAGGCAACACAGGTGGCTGGACGTAGTCAAGGATTATGATTGCGAGCTCCTTTACCATCCGACTAAAGAGAATGTAGTGGAAAATGCTTTGAGCTGCAAATTGGTTGGGTCTTTAGATGGGGTGTCGTGTATGTGGATATTAGTGAATTACCCACTTTTAGGATTGATCAGGGAGGCCCAGGTCAAGGGTGTTCGAGAAGAGAATTGGAAGAAAGAGAGGATCAGGGGTGAGATTGTCAGATTTGTCTCAGGTAGTAGTAGGTTGTTGACCTGATGTGGCCGAGTTTGGGTTCCGATGTCTGGTGGGGTCAGACAGATTGTGTTAGAAGAGGATCATAAGTCTCGATTTTCTATTCATCCAGAGGCCACCAAGATGTACCGGGATTTGAGATTGAGCTACGGGTGACCGTGTATGAACAGAGAGATATCATGGTATGTGGAGAGATGCATGACCTGTAGGATGGTCAAGGTTTAGCATTAGAGGCCACATGGCAAGCTGCAGCCTTTAGTGGTTCCTATATGGAAATGGGAGCAAATTTCGATGGATTTTATCACCAAATTGCGAAAGACGAAAAAGGGTTTTGATGCTATATGGGTCATCATGGATCGATTGACCAAGAGTGCCCACTTTCTAGTGATTCGGGAGATTTCTTCGGCTGAGAAGTTGGCAGATGTATATGTTCATGAGATCGTTTCTCGCCATAAGGTTCTGTCTCCATTGTTTCATAACGTGATGTTCGGTTCACCTCACGTTTTTGGTAGAAGTTCCATGAGGAACTGGGCATGAGGTTGCACTTCAGTGCTGCTTATCATCTGCAGACTGACAACCAGAGTGAGCGGAAGATACAAACCCTTGAGGATATGTTGCGGGCTTGGGTTATCGATTTCGGTGGGAGCTAGGACTCCTACCTGCCTCTTGTGAAGTTTTCCTACAACAATAGCTATCACTCAAGCATTGGTGCTCCGCCCTTCAAGCTCTTGTATGGGGTGAGATGTCGTACCTCAGTTTGTTGGGGTGAGGTTGGTTATAGGGTTATGGTACATACCAAAGTGGTCCTTCAGACCTCATAGTTGATTCAGCAGATCAGGTAAAGGCTGCAGATCACTCAGAGTCGATAGAAGAGCTATGCCGACCGACGTTGATCCGAGTTGGGGTTTCAGGTTGGCGACATGGTATTACTGAAGGTCTCACATTGGAAAGGTGTCATACGCTTTAAGAAGAGGGATAAGTTGGGCCCCCGGTATATTGGGCCTTTTTGGGTGATTTCTAGGGTCGACAAGGTTGCTTACAAATTGGATCTTCCTAAGGAGCTCAGTTAGATTCACAACACTTTCCAGATTTCGCAGCTGCAAAAGTGCATATTGGATGAGGAGGCGGTGGTTTCCTTGGATGATATTCAGGTCGATGAGTGCTTGAACTATGTTGAGAGGCCAGTGGCTATGCGGTAAAGGAAGCTGAAGGTTTTGCGTAACAAAGAAGTACCTTTGGTAAAGGTACGGTGGCAGCACCGAAGGGGCTCCAAGCGGATCTGGGAGCCGAAGGTTAAGATACGGGAGCATTATCTGGATTTGTTCACTGCAGCAGACTTCGAGGATGAAGTCTAGTTCAAGTGGGGTAGAATTGTAACATCCCGATGATCAGGTACTTCTATATTCATCCCTAGAATTCTATTTCATGTCAAATTAGTCCCTAAGTCCAAGAATCATGCTTTGATGCCCTAGTGGAAATTTCATAATTTGGTGTAACATCCCAAGTCCAAGTATACTTTAAGAACCTTGATCTATTATGCCATTGTCCAATTTAGCCCTCAATATAAAACGAGTAAAAACGAGTACGTGGGGCATACCTGAGGAGTACGCTTAGCGTACTCGTCAGCGTGCATGTGACACGGAGGCCACCTACTACGCTGGGCGTAGCCATGAGTATGCTGGGTGTACTAGGCCCAAAATGCAACCGTAATTTGGGGTGATTCCTTATATAAGGGATATGATGGCCTCATTTCTGGCCACCATTCCCAAAGAGAAAACCCTAAGAGTGCCCTAACCCTCGTTCTAAAGCTTGTGAGTGTGTGTGTGTGTGTGTGTGTTTGAGACGTGAGAGTGTTTGTGTGATTTTGAAGAGGAGAGAAGGTTTTGAAGAAGGAGGAGTTGGAGTCCAAGCTTCTAGATCCGAGCAAATCAGAGTGGGAAGATTCTTTTTGAGGAATAAAGCTTCAAGCTTTCTTCTCCTTTGCATTGGTTCTTTCATTTGATGTACTTAGGGTTTTAGTCCCAAAAGATGGAGGCTTTATGAGTAAATGAGCTCCAAGGGCCTTGATCTACCCCTTTCCATTGTATATTGTGTCTTGGAGTCATAAAGATCCTATTTTGGACGTTAAGAGTGATCCATTCATGAGATGTGAGCTTATTAAGGAAAGGGGGTTGTGTGTTTTGAGTGTTGGTGACCATTTCAGCCATGCAAAGGCTTAAAGTCACCGACTTTAGGGATTAAGGGACTTTAGAGTGTCCAGATCTGAAATATGAGTCCATGTCTTAACTAATTAAGACCAAAAACATGAGGAGTGTAAAACTGGGGCGTACGATGGGCGTAACCCCAAGTACGCGCAGCGTACTGGTCGAGCACCCTATTCTGTGTAGCAGCTGAGTACGCCCAGCGCAGGGAGGCGGTACGCACAGCGTACTCCTTGTTGTTGACTTTCGTTGACTTTTAGGGTTTGGTCAAGATTAAGGACTATTAAGCCTATGGAGGGGTAAAATGGTATTTTACCCTTCTGTGAGTGTTGAAGGGTTAGTCTAGCTTCTTGAGGGCCAATGTTAATTAGGGCTAATTATTATGTGTTAGGCGGAGGCTAGACCGGGGGGTAGAGTTCGAGATCCCGAGTACGAGATTTTCATTTACTAGCTTACGAGATCAGTCTTCTCACGATACTTACCTTGAGTGGTATCTTATGTGTGACAAGTGGGTCTTATGTGCATGTGCTTAGTATTGAGATATTATGTTATTTGTATTGTGATATGTTTGTTGTGTACTATTTTGAGTTGCCGAATTGAGGGACCAGAGGGTCCACCTGAGTTATGGGACCGGAGGGCCCCACTGAGACACATTGACTAGAGGGTCCTACAGAGTTATAGCCTTGAGTGGCTAATGTGTGATATGTGGTATTTTGGGAAACTCACTAAGCTTTATGCTTACCGTATTATGTGTTATGTGTTTCAGGTAGTTCCGAGGATCGCGACAAGGCACTGGCATGATTGTACACACTAGCGAGAGATTGTCTTTATGATTCTGGTATTTGTGTTTTATTTGTTGACATTTGAGACATATGTGATTTGAGAACCATGAAATGAGTTGTATTATGTTTTAAAAATGAGAAAATTTGTTTTGAAATTTTATGTCGTTACATTTGGGCAGGAAGAGTACGCCAAGCGTACATGTGTCTATGCTGAGCGTACTAGGGTGCACCCTAGTACGCTGGGCGTACACTTACGTACGCGGGGCATACTAATGTCAGGAGGAAACCAAAAATTTTAGGTTTTGAGGGGTATTTAAGCAACATTATGACTCATTTCTCCCCACCTTTTCAGCCTCCCCATCCTTTGAGACGTTTTTGCAAACCCTAGCCCCCTTTGTCTGTGTTTTGAGCTAAAGAATGTGTTTTTGGTATGCTAAAGGAAGAAGAAGTTGCATCAAGGAGTCTTGATGTGGAAGCAAGGTTGTAGATCTGGGATCTATGCTTTCTTGAGAAGCTCCAGAAGGTATAAACTCTATACCTTGATGTCTTGGTTGTTAGATCCCATTTTTGGGTGTTTTATGTTGCTTTTCTTGTCCCGAAGGTCCCATATTTTGCATGGTTAGTTATTGTCGTTTTCAGTTGTCCTTCTAGACCCTAGGAGGGGTCCTAAGCCATAAAAATGAGGTCCCAATCGCTAGAATTATTTCATGCATCTTGTAAAACGTATTAATGGATTAAGACCTTGTATTAAGCACTTTGTGGATTTGTAAAGTCATAAAGTTGGAAACTTTATGACTCTATGGTGTATTTGGATCGTAGATCTGAAGTATGGGCTTGAGTGCTTAAGCCATTAAGCACTTAATAAAGTTTTTGAGGTTGCAAGGTTACGCCCCACGTTAGAGGGAGTACACCCTACGTACTCGGTCAACCACCTCGATGGTGGTCTTCTACGAGGCTTCGCGTACACTAAGCATACCTTCGGAGTACACCCCGCATACTCGCATGGGTCAGCCTTGTTAAGTTGACTCGGCTGGGTTGACTCGGTTGACATAGTGGGTTTGACCAGTTGACTTTGACTATGTGTGATGAAGTTTCACTGAGTTTGATCCAAAGGGTATTTTGGGATTTTAATGGAATCGGTCATTTGGTGGAAATAGGTATCGTGTAGAGAGTTGAGATTCATAGTCGGGCCTCATCAGTTCTGTTCAGTTTGTGAGGTGAGTTTTTGTCACTGTACTTGGGGGTCGAAGGCACCATTATCGGCCCATCAGATTGACATCCTGTTATGCATGCTATTGTACTGAAATGTTCTGTTAGATCAGTATCCTTGTATATATAGGATGATATTATGCTTAGTGATCTATAGATCTGTTTGACTGGATGTAGACTGTTATATGATTATATGTTATATGTGCACATGTTTGGTCGGTGGCTGAGGCTTTACTGCTTTGTACGTAAGCCAAGAGGTCGAGGCATACCAACTCGATGGTTGAATGGGCCTGAGGCTATTCCATCCCAAGGATGATTGGAGCAATAGTATATTGGCATTCCAACCCGAAGGTTAAAGGGCTTGGGGTATTCCAACTCGATGGTTGATTGGACCCATAGTATGTTGGCATTCCAACCCGATGGTTGAGGGGCCTGATATATTCTAACCCTATGGTTGATTGGACCCATAGTATGTTGTTATTATATATGTGTTATTTGTTTGTGTGTTTGTGCTTTGGGACAACTTATTAAGCTTTGGGCTTACAGTTTTTGGTTATGTTTTAGGTACATCAGATGATCACGGGAAGGGGAGGCCGTGATCATGCACTTCCTCGTGTTTTGTTTTATGATTTTGGGAAAACTCTGATATTAAACATGTTTTGAAAATTATTTTGTAAACAATGATGATTTGTGGATTGGTTTTAAAAGTTTAAATTTTTCATGAATTTTAAGGATGTTACAAGCAATTGATAGATTCTTCATTAAAAGGATTACAGTTTATGAATAGAAGTAACACTGACATTCAAAACAAGTAACAATCGATGAATGGAAGTTTGAGAACAGAAGTTTATAGAAGCAATTGACAAATTCTTCATTACAGTTGGCTTTCCCATAGTATGATAACACTAAGCAATGATAAAATTCTTCTAGCAGGAATGAACATTTTAACAAATACATGACCAAATCAAGGTAAAACCATCAAATCAAACCTATATTCATACAACAATCCACCTTCAAAATCAACTAAGAACCAATATCACTAGCATATAGACAAAAAGTATTATATTTAACAGTGAAATTGTATTTCAAAACATCAAAATCAGGAATCAAATTGTTAGAGACACGTGAAGGAAGAAAGTGTTGGTAAGAGCGAGTTTCTCAAGCCTTGGCACGACCATCATACGAGCTTATGACATCCATCAAAGTTGAGTGAATGCCCACATTTTATGCATTGTATTCACCTCAATTAGATCGATGACGAAATGATAGATTAGTTCAAATCTAGACAAAATTGTGGAGGCACAGAGGTTGTACATTATGATATGGAAATTATACCATTTAACTCTTTTTGGATAAACGATGGTGCCGTGATGCTTGAGACAGAAAATAGAGGTTTACCAGAATCTATCATGTGTTCATAACCGCCACTCTCTTCTACCTCCCTGCTCACTCTTTGGTTGCTCACAATTCGATTGCGACGACATGTGTTCTTGAGGCAGCGATCATCTAGGTTCATAATTGTCTCTATTTTGTTCCGATAGCATAGAAGATGACCATGTCAACTGGAGATTCGTTGCGATGTCTTCATACGGTGGTGGGTTGGGGGAACGAATCAACTAGAGGATATGTGAGAGAGGCGATGGTGTGGAGAATATACCGATTTACGGTTTGTGTTATGAGAGGAGGAAGAAGAAGAAGAAGAAGAAGAAAGAGAGAGACAGAGAGAGAGAGAGAGAGAGAGAGTGTGTGTGTGTGTGTGTGTGTTTGTGTGTATGTGTGTGTGTGTGAGTGAGAGAGTTTTAAATGATTTTTTGGATAAATATTTCATATACCTGATTTGCCCTCCCGATAATTTTCCAAAAACCTAATATACCATTAAAGTTGATCATATTTATAAATATGTCATCTTTGATTTAAGCCATTAAAAGTTTTGATCTAACTTTCCACTTTTAGTTCTCAGGTTCTCATGAAACTATAGGTTCTCAAATGATTCTTCTTCTCTCTCTCTCTTTCTCTCTCTCTCTCTCTCTCTCTCTCTCTCTCTCTTTCTATCTCTCTCTTATATATATATATATATATATATATATATATATATATATATATATATATATATATATATATAGGGAGTGGTTCAAATGAGAACCATAAAAGATTAAGAATCCTAAGAACCCCAATTAATTAGTTAATATTTATACGATACTCTTATTAAACATGTTAAAATCCTATTTTTTTGTGTTTTTGGTATGAAAGAGCAAACTTCAAATTTTTACAGTCTAATATTTTCATCTATATATGTTCTCATATTTTAACACAAAACTTATATAAAATACAGATTTACACAGTCTATTTACAATTTAATGCAAAAAATTCACAACTTAATACAAACTGTTTTACAATAATTCATTAATTCAAAGAAGTCAAAAACTCAAATTCTACCACCACATGTCACCACGAACCACCTATATCAACATAGTAACCGTCATTTCTTCCAAATCAGATCTGTAAATAAAGTCATGCATTAGCAACTTAAATACTACATTCACAGTCTAATAAAGCCTATTAATTAACTCGTTTTGAATTTAATGCAAAACAATTATAAAAACTAGTGAATTCTTACAAATTTATACAACAAAAAAATAAATATATTCATAAGAAAATTAAAAACAACATTTATACATAAATCATTCATATTTTAACACAAATAATAAAAAAATTCACAGCAAAATGCAGTCAATTCACAGTTTAAACAGAAATCCATAGTTTAATGAAGTCAATTCACATTTTTAAACACAAAAATCACAGTTTAATATAAAAAATTCACACTTTAATATCGTCAATTTCAAAATTTAAATAAATATTCACAGCTTAATACAGTTAATTCAAAGTTTAAAATACAAAAATCACAGCTTAATACATAAAATTCACAGTTTATTACAATAAATTTACAGTTTAATACAAAAAATATAATTTCACAACAATAATATCAATTTAAAACTCTTAATACAGACAATTCACAGTTTAATATACAAAAATCATAGCTTAATATAATGAATTCACAATTTACGACAAAAAAATTTATATTTATAGTCATATTTTCAAATTAAAACTTATATTTAGACGTTAATATATGAAGACATTTATATGTATTAAATTGTGAATTTAATATATTGAATCGTGAATAAAATTTACAACGTAATACGCAATTCACAGTTTAGTAGACAAAATTAATCAGATACATTGTATGCACCACATAAATTTACAGTTTAATAGAGCTTTCCAGAACTCTCATTCACAGTTTAATAATCAGTTTAGGACTCTCATTCATACTATTTATAGCATAATAACATATTAATTCATGCATTCAAAGTAACTAACTTAAATAGAAATAACAATAGTTGAAACATTAAAACTTCATAGTTGCAGAGCTTAAAAAAATCAAAATTCATATTATTTGATGAAAGACCCACACTTTCATATTTCTGAAAGACCCAAACTTTTTCTACTTGACAATTGTTACTCCAAACCATGCTACATCCATGCTCATAAAAACAATATTTTACATTGTTAACTTGTTTACAAACGATAGGATACAAACCGACTATTTCAAAGTTTTATATATTACATAACATCCCAGGATACTATAGTTTTATACATACGGGAGTACAAAATACAAAAATAATATTACAACTATTCTAAACCTTCCAACAATATACGACTATACTGGTTACTTATCTCCTGCATATTTGTTAAACATTGAGAGGGTGAGTGGTGACACTTAGTGAGTTCAATAATAAATACAATATAACGTTATGCCATATATATACTTTAATATGGCAGAAGAAAAAAGGAAAAAGGTCAACAAAAGCATATGTGAATCATGTGATAAACTTTCCATATCAATCAATGATTTGATTCAAAGATATACAATCAATGAGACATAACAATTTCCATACTTGATATACATCAATAAAGCTTCGGCCCAAATAGCACAGAAGACATTGTTGGGTCAAAAATATGGTTTATACTATGCTTTTCTAAGCATTTATTGTTTTTATTATTTTGGACGAAAATAGTATTTGATTATTTGTAGCTTGGACCGAAAACCCATGTGTTTTCGGTCCAGCATTGGGTTTGGGCCTTGAGTTTATATATATATATATATATATATATATATATATATATATATATATATATATATATATATAAGTAAGGGTGAGGAGGAAACAGCTAGAAGCGCTAGAGAAGGAGATCATATTGTAGAGAGAGAAACTAGAGAGAAAAAGTGTGTGTGTGAATCTATTGTAAGGAGCATCAATCATATTCATTCAATACATCATAGATTCATCTTCTTCTTCTTCTCATCCTTCTCTTCTCTTCTATTTGGATCTGACATCATCTTATTGATTGGGATTACCATCAATTGGATCTAATTGATACACAAGCAGATTTGGGAACTTACAATTTTTTTTATTGAATGAATATGATTGATGCTCCTTACAATAGATTCACACACACACACACACACACACACTTCTTCTCTCTAGTTTCTCTCTCTACAATATGCACTCCTTCTCTATCCCTTCTAGCCGTTTCCTCCTCACCCTTACTTCTCTCTCTCTCTCTATATATATATATATATATATATATATATATATATATATATATATATATATATATATATATATATATATATGGGTTGCAAACTCAAGGCCCAAACCCAATGCTAGACCGAACACACATGGGTTTTCGGTCCAAGGTACAACTAATCAAATACTATTTTCAGCCAAAATAATAAAAACAATAAATGCTTACAAAAGCAAAGTATAAACCATATATTTGACCCAACAGATATACAATTTTTGATTAACATTTTGGTAGATTTCAGGCTTATAGCCCTATCTAACCTTTTGCCAATGCCATAGAATATAAGTCATTCTCTTATGGAGACATGCTCTACATGGCCAGAGGCAACATACCAGTACCAATGTGAATCTAAGTCCTTTCACTGATCACATGATCAAAGGTATTACTTTGCTATTAAAATAGCGAATAAAAATTAACACGGGAAAATAACCCGGAAAAATAACACTGAAAAGCACATAGCACATATAACACATAACATACAATTTCTCCTATATATTGAACTCACTGTGATATAACCGGGGGTTAAAATAGTAATTTGTGCAGCACTTCGTTATAATAAATAGCTTTCTTCGTTGAAAAACCGGGAGCTTTCTTGAAAACTGGGACCTGCGAGGGTTGAGCTTCAAACCGAAAAGATAAATTTCTCGGTCTCTTCGGGCACTTTAGGACATGTTTCGGGTGTTAGAAATGACACCGGGGCTTCGGGGGAAGTCAAAATAGTGAAAATATGGATTTTGGGGTGAAAAGTGGCAATTTCTAAACGTTACCTGGGAGATCTCGCAACTACTATTTATAGGGGAGAGCCTCGGATCCGGAGCAATGAGAAGCAAGCACATGGCTCGCTTGTGAGGCCCCAGGAGGCTCGCTTCGCAGGTCGACACGGGGGGAGGGGGCAGGTGGTGGTCTCAGATTGGTCCAGAGCTTCGGACACGGAGTGGCTCATACGGGAGAGCGACGTGGCTCGCATCGAATGGCTCCTTGACTTGAAGACGCGACATGCTCGGAGCTAGGTGACGAGGCTGATCTTATCCATGCAAAAATTCTCGGAAATTGTGCCCCGAACTTCTAAAATCCATAACTTTCGCATACGGGCTCCGTTTTTGACGTTCTTTACATGCACGCGTAGGCGAGAATATATTCTACAACTTTCGTTTAGACTTTGTCGGCTAATTTTGAATTTATTTTTAATATTATTATTTTTAACAGACCGTGACAGGAAAATCCGTTAAGAATTCATAGCTTCTTTATTCGACGCCCGTTTTCGTCAGTCTTTTTACTGTTGTAGAACTATTGAAGAGACCTTCAATTCTCCTTTAGGTTGTGTCGGCTAAAAATCACTCGATCTTTATTTCGAGTTTTTAGCTGTCTACTGCTATTCTGAAACTTAAAAAAATCATAATTTCCTCATACGAAGTCAGATTTTGACGTTCTTTTTATGAAAATTCTCGGTTGAACAAATACTATGAATTTTATTCAGATCACCAAGGCTAAAAAGTAGTTTATCAAAAACTCACTTTTTACGTCATTTGGTGTCGTGCCGGTTTTATTGCGAATCTTCAATTGGTCATAACTTCTTCGTTATAACTCGGATTTCGATGAGGTTTTCGTCCAAATGTTTCTAACGAGACTCTTTACCACTTTCAGTAATAAATTTTACTTATTTAAAATTTTATATTTTCGTTAAATTTCGCTATTTGACATTTGATTGGAATCTCATAAGACTTCCAATATTTTCCGATTGATTCTAAACATAGTTTTACTTCATTTCTAGTAAAACCTATCCGTTAGAACTCAAGACTCAAGTTCTCATAATATTTAATTATATTTTTGACTTTTAAAATACATAACAGGATAACTGAACATGTATGTTACAAATACCTCCTCCTTTTGAGGATTTCGTCCCCGAAATCACAACGATTTAGAAAAATGAGGATATTTCTCTCTTATCTCATTCTTATATTTTATTATCCAATTTTACTTTGGATAACGGAGCGTTTCATCATATATGTTTAAACCTTTACGCAGATAACTTACATGAAACACATCATGAATATCCGTCAAGTCTTCAGGCAATTTTAAGTGGCATTCTTGCTTACCAATCGTTCTTTCTTCCCAAATCGCATAATAATTTTCCATGGGGATTCCTTCAGCATTACAAATTCACTCACCTGGAATTCTCTGGGTCATCTCCTCCTTTCTGCATCGGACCTCTGTCGATCCTGGGCCGCTTTCATTCTATCTCGTACAATTTGAATGTTATCAGTGGTGTCTTGGATCATTTCAGGGCTACTAAGGACTTTCTGTCCTACATCATGCCAACATAATGGAGTATGACATTTATTCCCATATAGTGGTTCATATACCTTCAATATATTTTCTACTGTTTGGATTGGTCTCTTCTTCTGACCATCTATCTGAGGATGATAAGCTATGCTGAGAGTAACACGATATCTCAATTTACCTTGCATACTTGTCCATGAATGAGAAGCGAAGCTACTATCACGATCATAAGTAATCTTTAGCGGCACACCATGTCTCACAATAGTTTCATCCAAGTATACCGTGTGCATATTTCTCGATTGGTTCTGTTTCACGCTTGGCAAGAAAATGTGCACTCTTAGTCAATCGGTCGACTATTACCCAAATGTTATCATTCTGTATAACAGTCTTTGGTAATTGGAGCAGCACTAGAGAGAAAGCTAGTTCAGAATTTTGTTTGCCTATCCGGGGGAAGTCCAGGCACATCATCGGGGAAAACATCATTTACAGTTTTATTCTCCTCTTTTGAGATATCAAATGTATAAGCCGGATTAGTAGAATATTCCTTTGATATAAATTTACGAGTTTTTTTTTAAAGAAAGAAATTAGTATTTTCACTATAGACATAAATAGAATCTTCCCTTCTATAGGGATGCATACCATCTTTTTGTAGCACAAAAGTTCTGCATGGTTCTTGGATAACCAATCAATGCCGAGAATAATATCAAAGTTGGGCAAGAAGATAGGAATCAGGTTAGCAAGAAAACTATAACCTTCAATTTCTATGACACAGTCTCTATAGACTTTATCAGCAAGTAATGATATACTTCATGTGGTATCTATATGAAACGGTTGGGTGAGTACAAAGTAAGTAATTTGAAAAGGATGCACAATTTCATGAGACACAAAAGAATCTATGGCATCAGAATTAAATAAAATACGAGAAGGTCTAGAGTTGACGAGAAACGAATCAGTCACAACATCCGGGTCCTCATGTGCCTCCTCTATGGTAATCTGAAATGTACGACCTTTAACTAAATGATTGTCAAACTCTTCAAACTCATTAATTGATGGCGGTGCTCAAATCTGCACTCGTTCTTCATTCTCTATTGGGCCTTCGGTTCTAATCTATGAGAAAAAAAATCAATTCTCATTGCAGACTCTTGCTCCTTCTTGAATTTGGGTTATAGACTCAACGCAAGATAAAGTCTTTACTTTGCTACAACGACAACTCGAATGGTCATATTCTAATGACCTTTGATTTCATAATGTAGAAGACAGACAATGAACCATACTCTTGTTTCTTTTAGTCAAACACTATCAAAAAATAAACCTTCCTTCATGTTCTAATGTGATATAATATCTTCATAACTAGTAACACTTCTAATAAATGGTTACTTAATCCTTTAATGAAGGCTGTTATACTTTTATCGACTTCCTCGACCATCTTCTTCTTCAATCTTCTGACTGAAATTTCATCGCTACACAACACATGGTTCTCTGAACCTATTAATTCACTTCGTAGATTTATATTAATCGGACTCAATTCTTTACAATCACTAAGTTACAAACGAGAATCATCACCAAAACAAAGGTAATGACATACTCGAACAAAAACAGAATCGATTTCTAGCTTCTTGGTAACCTTGTGACTTTCTTTGATCCAAGTGTGAGTCCTATGCTTCCAGTAGTATAGGCCTCTACTACTATTCACACCTACTCATACTTGTCCCAAATATTGTCTCGCAGTTTTACAAGTCACCATTCAAAAGTTTTTTTTTCACAAAGCGACTTATTACACACGAATGTGTTCAAACAAGTACATACGACAATTTCTCCTAGACTCAGCTAGGGATTTCGCATTTCTATCAAACATATCTTGGATTACCTATACTCGCCTTCTAGGATTCTTCTCACGTATATGGTTGATCTAGCATATTATAATACTTTTTCATAGGTCGATAGGGATTTTACTTCCAAATCCTCATATAAATTCTTTCTCGGGTAGTGTCTACTTTCCAAGACATACTACACCAAAATTTACTCTAGCAGTGTGAAGACAAACGGTTTCCAACTTCCTACATCATCTTCTAACTTATGTAAGTCACCATGTACATTTGTTCATTTCATTATCCTTCCATGACATCGTCATTCCTATATATGAGTAAGTCTTTTTCTCATGGGTGTATCTTTTAAGTCTACTTCATAGGAGTCTACCCTAGGAAGTCCGCGTTATAGCTGCATCTCAGCATGTTCTACTAGCTCCAACTTGGTTCTCTGTTATTCCTAACTACAACATCTCTTCTCATACAATACTATGGTTGTATTGCTTCTTCAACTAAAGCATTCTACCTTACTTAGACAAGTAAGTTACTTAGCCTTTTACCAATAAATGACTTAATTCACCATCCTAATCATGTATGTTAAAGTCAGCTTAACACACAACGAAACTTCCATAAGGATGTGATAGAAGTTAATCGTCACTCAATATTATTAAATACTAAGTCTAAACATCCTATATAGGGTTAATACTTGAACTACATACTACATCAAAATGTTTAGGCAAAGTCTTGGCCTATTGAGTCTAAAAACTTCATTAGCCTTTGCTTTGATCTTCATTTAATTCTTCTAAATCTTGCACAACATCAATTGCGATACTGCCGAAGCATTGATCACCATCTTCGGTTCTTCTGACTCTATAACAAATCACTGCTTCAATTTGGACAGCGGTGGAACAAGTTCATAGATTGCACCAAAACATTCATCTCATCTGAATGTACTTTGAACCCACAACATTCCTCCAAAGGTGTTATTATTTCATCAAACATAGTTCGAATGTACAATACCATTCTATAGGTATTAATACACTATTTACGGTATCACTTGATAGATTTTATTTTACGATATCCTTTGACTGTTTATCGATGTCAACTGTCGTAAATCGCCTGATCACTTCGAAAGTTTCATGTCAATTCTAATACGGAAATTTTTAGTATTCTAAACATAAAATTTTCTCTTCTAAACTAAGGTCGGCAACAGACCTTAAACTTTCTTAAATAATAGCAATAAGGCAAGCAACCTAAGGCATGCTATATTTATTTATCATTTAGCACATATTAGAATATAAGGCATATCTCCAAAATATTCTAGTGCTTGTGTCCATTTAGGTATTAAACCTAAAATATACTAGATACACATGGTATCATCATTACTTAGCAATTTAAGTTTAAGACTAGAAATCTTTACCATTTCTAGTTTGCTTAAACTAATGCTCTAAAAATTTTGAAGTAGCTTAGTACTTTTAAAATATTAAGATTTATCATTATCTAATACTCCACTTAATTCTTTCATATGGTTTGTATCCATATACTCCTAATGAATCTGTTCATATATTGAACTTCTGACGGTTTAAGAGTAAATACCAATATGTGGTATTTAGTTCACTTAAACTACCGCTCTGATACCATGATTGAAAGACCCACACTTTCATATTTCTGAAAGACCCAAACTGTAACACCCAAAGTTTTGAAGGTCAAGAAAGGAAAGAAAACCTTAATTTTAAGGGGCGACTTAGCGAGTCCAAGGAGGAACTCGGCGAGTCCGAGCGGGATCCGAGTCGAGGAGTAAGTGACCGACTCGGCGAGTCGGCCAAGGTGACTCGGCGAGTCTGGTCTATGCGGGGAAAACCCTAAATTCGGGACTTGGAGCCTTTATAAACGCCTTAACCTCCTTCCTAGGGTCCCTTTAATGCCTCTTGCACCCAGAGCATCGAACCCCAAACCCCATTGTTGCCCATTCAAGATCTCAAGCCATATTGAGTGATTTGAAGGAAGAAGAAGAAGGGGAAATCATTGAGGCTTCAAGAAGTGGTCTTGGATATGAAGATTTGGGGAACATTTCTGAGCATCTGAAGGTAATAAGTCGTTTCTCTCTTTTAGATCTTCTATGGTTGTGAGATTTGGGGCTTTTAAGACATGGTTTGCCACCCAAGTGAGCTAGAAGCCGGATCTGGAGTTGCTACTGGCTTATGTGGTAGGGTGGGGAACTCACTAAGCTTCGTGCTTATGGTTTTCAGTTTTGGTTTCAGGTACTTCCGATAGCGGAGGGAAGAGCTCGGGGTGATCGCATGGCACACACCATAGTTTAGTCAGCCTGGGAATGTTTACTCTGATAACGAACATGTATTTTGGAAACTAATACTCTGTTTATGTTTTGAAATGATGAATTTGCTTAAAGTAATGTTTTATTAAAAGAAATTTTTAGTCTTGAATTTTGGGACGTTACAAGTTGGTATCAGAGCCTTGGTTTGAGGGATTCGGACATACTCTCGGGTGTGTCTGAACTCAAACCGAGGAATTGGTATAGAAGTTTTCAAAATGAAAAGACAGTTTTGTAAAAGAGAGTTTCGAGAAAGAAAACGGTTTTAGAAAAGCAAAAAGAATTCAGAAAGAAAAGAACTTTGAAAAGAGAAAAGAGGTGTGGTGCATGCAATCAGCCGAGCTCAAGTAAGTACCCCAAAATACCCATACAAGTTTATGTTATGATTATCAGTTGATAGAACAGCATGCTAGATTAGGACTAAGGATCTAGGAATGATGCCTTATGTGCCTATTATATGTCTTGATCTGCATGATAGTGCTGATTAGACAGTATTAGGATAGCCTGTTTAGGTTATGCCTGAGTTTATGGGTTGTGTTGCATGCTAGTTCAGATTCTTGCTATTTGGATATGACTGCTTGAGTATGTTGTGGTTATATTTTTCCCCTTGTCCGAATGCTGCTTGCTTTGTGCATTGTGGGATTTTGAGTGATGGGAATTAGCCATTAGGTGGATAGTGCTGGGAGCAGTAGTAGTGGATAAGGGACCTGGTGGAGTCAAGGCAACTCCTGAGGAAAGTACGGATAGATGTGAAAGGTAGTATGGGCCCGTACTACTGAAAGCAGAGGATCCGTACTCGATCCGGGAAGGGCCGAGACAAGACCGGGAACCTGGTAGTGCGTGTGTTTGGTCTCGCAGCAGTGATGAGTTTTCTGATAGTGGATGTATTATATTTTCAGCATGGTGACATTGCGAGAGAGACCAGCGGGAGGATCAGGTGCCGGAGAGGGATCAGGCTCGGGTTCAGGGGCCGAGCAGCTCGAGGAGCGAATGAGGGAGTTGATATCCGCCGAGGTTACGCGCAGTATTTTGAATCAGACTCCTGTGATCTTTGGCACGGTCAAGGAGGGTATATTGGAGATTATGGATGAGAGGCTGGGAGCCTTCCGTACTGAGGTGATGGCTTTGATGGGAGCGCGTACCTTGACATTTCGAGAGTTCAGGGCTTGTGGGGCACTAGATTATCATGGGGCTAGGGACCCCATCGCTAGCAGCAGATGGTTGGCTGATGTTGCCAACACATTCCGTACGAACCGATGTCCTGAGGGGGACAAGGTCAGACTTGCTTCCTGTCTTCTAAAGGACAGAGCGAGGGATTGGTGGGAGGAGATCGGTCATGATTTGGGGGATAATGCCGCGTTGGACGCGATGACTTGGAGCGATTTCTCGTCCAGGTTCAAGGCTGAGTTTTCGCCGATTATTGAGGTGCAACAGTTGGCACGGGAGTTTCAGGATTTGACGCAGACCACTGAGACTGTGGCGGAGATCACCGCCAAGTTCAGGGAGAGGGCTCTTCTTGTACCGCAGTATGTCGCGGATGAGGAGATGAAGAAGGCCCGATACCATGAGATGTTGAGGGACGACATCAGGGAGTTCGTGAGCAGATCCAGCTGGAAGACGCTGGAAGATATGATTTCTCGGGCTAGAGAGAGGGAAATTGATTTGGAGCAGACCCGGAAGAGGAAGCCGGATGAGGTTCAGGTAGCTGCAGGTTCGGGCAAAAGGCCCAAGGGATCGGATTCGAGATCGAGGGATCATCAGGACCGCAGTCGTTGCGGGAAGTGTGGCAGGGCACACGGGGGCGCGTGCAGGAGTGGTAGCGGTGGTGATTCTGGCTGTTTCAAGTGCGGTCGGACTGATCATTTCAGCAGGGATTGTACTGTTACCATCACGCAGGGATCAAACTTGATATGTTTTCACTGCACCCAGCGGGGCCACAAGAAGGACCAGTGTCCCAGTTTGCTTTCGGCAGGACGGGTGATGGCACCCGCCCCTGTAACCTTAAGGATCACGGATGGCCGTCAGGGCCAGGTAGAGGCGCCTGCAGCAGCGAGCAGGGCTTTTCAGATGACTACCTTGGAGACGCGAGCAGCGCCGGACATTACAGGTATGTGACTTCCGTTTTCAGTTCCTTTATTTGTGCATGATTATATTGTTATGGTTCTGCATCAATTTTGGTATGAGTATTGTATTATGGTGTGGCTTGCTTATGATTATGTTATATGCCATCTGCATACCTTGGTTATTTGTATGGTAGTTAGGGGATGTGCTCTATGAAAGAAGGTTTTAAAGGATGCAGTAATTGTAGCATGCTTGGAAGGGAATTGGTACGTCTCGCTAGTTCGGAGTGGCACGGCGTTAGAAAGGGAATGGTTAGATCCCTAACCATGGCAGGCTTGGGTTCCTTAGCAGATGGATTATGGAATGGCAACTAAGATCGGGATCTCTTTTGGGAAGTATTGAGCATCAAGGGGTAAGCGGGATCGAAGTGGGGGAGAACCCTCCAAGTGTGCCCAGGTAGGAGCACGCAGACCTAGAATGAGTATGTGACCTCCGAGAAGGAAAAGAAGTAGTTCAGCGTTTGATGGATTGAGGATTCAGGGTTGGGAGTTTGAGAAACTCCCCATCAGTTAGTGCGTGTGATGGTAATGGTTAGTGCGTAGTTGGGAATTCGGGTTGTGGATCGCCCGAAGGACTCGAGGAAGTCGGAATGAGGATCTAGAGAGCTTATGGCACGTGGGTGCCTTTGTTCTAGCAGTCAGTGGTGGAAGTATTGTAAGGCTATGGGGCAGCTGTAGCATTCACTAGCAGTCAGCAATGGATGGTGATGTAAGACTACGGGTAAGCCGTAGCATTCCTTAGTAGCTTCGTTAGCGGAGTTGGGGCGAGGCCCTTATCTCCTAGTGATCAGGTAGGGATCAGGAATGGGTAGTGGATGAGAATGATAGGGAGTTTCCCTGTATAGCACTAGAGAGGTGAGACCTTGGGAGAGGCTGCTCCGGAATATAGTTGGGTGAGACCCGTGGGCGAGGCCTGTATGAGATTAGCAGTGTAGGTGAGACCTGAGAGTAGGGTTGCTTAGTAGTATTGTTGAGTGAGACTCGTGGGCGAGGCCCGAGCGAGAGCGGTTAGACTAGTAGGACTAGGAGGTTAGAGGCGGGTGGGACCCGTGGGCGAGGCCCGTGAGTTTTAGCAGCACAGGTGGGACCTGGCAAGGACCTTAGTGTCAAGATAGGGGATCGAGGACCCCAGAATAGTAGCGCTTGAATGGCATGATAGATTGAGCAGTTATAGGTGGTCGAAGTTCCTTCGAAAGTCGCTGACCGGTAGGAGCCGGTAATCCAGGTATTGATAGCTTGGTGGGGACCAGGGCGGTCTCAGTTCATCAGGAAGTCAGATGAGGAATAGCAGAATTGCCAGTCAGTGGCAGTGCAAGTATGCAACGTATGGTGGAATTCAGTTAGTTGATCGTGTGGTGCTCGACACCAAATTGTAGTAGAAAGAAATGCCCAGTGGATACTGGCGATGATGACCCGTACTGGAAGTAGCGGGAGTAATAGAATTGGTGAAGATAGGGTCTTCACAGTGGCAGAGGAAATAGTTGGTTATGGAGCATTACCTTGGGGAGGAAAGGAAATCGCGCAAGGAAGGAAGTGGAGAACCCCTATGGGTTCAGTGCAGTAATTAGAGGGTACCAGAAGGATTGTCGGTTGAGTAAGTTGTGTTTCCAGGATGTTCAGGGTCAGGGTTGGCCCAAGATGATTATCTGCAAGGACTAATGTTAGTCGGAATGACCGAGCGAAAGGCCAGCGAGGGTAGGCAGCTGGTGTTGGAATAATTGGATGGGTATTAGAGGCAGATCGCAAGCGGTGGGCCATAGCAAACTTTGAGGACGATGTTTAGTTTAAGTGGGGGAGAGTTGTAAGACCCAAAGTTTTAAAGGTCAAGAAAGGAAAGAAAACCTTAATTTTAAGGGGTGACTCAGCGAGTCTAAGGAGGAACTCGGCGTGTCCGAGCGGGATCCGAGTCGAGGAGTAAGTGACCGACTCGGCAAGTCGGCCAAGGTGACTCAGCGAGTCTGGTCTGTGCGAGGAAAACCCTAAATTCGGGACTTGGAGCATTTATAAACGCCTTAACCTCCTTCCTAGGGTCCCTTTAGTGCCTCTTGCACCCAGAGCATCGAACCCCAAACCCCATTGTTGCTCATTCAAGCTCTCAAGCCATATTGAGTGATTTGAAGGAAGAAGAAGAAGGGGAAATCATTGAGGCTTCAAGAAGTGGTCTTGGATCTGAAGATTTGGGGAACATTTCTGAGCATCTGAAGGTAATAAGTCGTTTCTCTCTTTTAGATCTTCTATGGTTGTGAGATTTGGGGCTTTTAAGCCATGGTTTGCCACCCAAGTGAGCTAGAATCCGGATCTAGAGTTGCTACTTCAGATCCAAGTGTGTTATGGACTGGGGAAGCCTAAAGTATCAGCCTTTGAGTCGATTTTGGAGCCCCTTTGGCCTTAAACCCTAGTTTATGGTGGATTGTGCCTAGATCTCCTTCTCTACACGTAAAGTTTGCAACTTTACGTGGGGAATAGGCTTGGGAAGGGTAGATCTACAGTTTGGAGTCCATGCGTGACTCGAAAGTCCTCTGCATGTATGTAAATCCGAATGGACTCGGCGAGTCCTTCGAGTGGACTCAGCGAGTAGCATGAAGATAAGGAGGAACTCGATGAGTGGGATGAACAGCTTGTCGAGTCGGATGAAGATGGGCATGAACTCGTCGAGTTGGATGAAGATTGCCTTGTGCTCGGCGAGTCTGTTCTTAGACTCGGCGAGTCAGGTCGCGTAGTCCCAAACCCTTCGAGTTGAGACTCGAATCAGTGAGTCGGGTGGAGACTCAGCGAGTTGGGCAGGTCAGGACTCGGAAATCGTTGGACTCGGCGAGTCATGTCGCGAAAGAAAGGACCCTGAATATATGAACTCGACGAGTCAAAAGGTGGACTCGGCGAGTTGGGTTGACCTGGAAAGGTTAACTTTGACCAGGACTTTGACTTGGACCAGAGTTGAATTGGTTAACCGTCGGGGGTCAATTAGACTAAGTGTTGCGTTGATATTGTTAGCTCGGGAAGCAAGTAGAGCAGGAGTTCAGTGAGTGGTCGGGCAGCAGTTAATGGGATCATCAGCAAGTTCAGCCAGTGCAGGTGAGTTTCCCTTTGTATGAATGGGTCTACGGCCACAATGCCGGCCCATGTAGTTATGAGTAGAAGACCCGGGGGTTAGCCCTAGGCATAGTATGCTAGAATGATATTCGGGACGAGGTCCAATGATAGAGGGAGGGTGCCCAAGGAATGAGTTATGTGATAGTTTATACTTGTTGTCTGTGTGATACTTGTATGTGTCTGGTAGGGAGGTGAGTGTGCGCGAGGTCCCGTATCTCACCAATAACAGACTGCGGATGGTGTTCCACATCTCAGTAGCAACAGAGCAGGGGCGAGGACCAAGTTAGGGAAGGAGTGAGGGTGGGCTGGGCCCATACCTCACTATCAGTAGGAGTATGGACGGGGTTCCATAACTCATCAGTAGCAGGACAAGGGCGGGGCCCAGAGATAGGCAAGGCCTTAGGTCAAGATCCGTTAGTATGTGTTTAGATTATGTGATGTGATGTGATATGCTTACGTGCCATTATATGTTAGTGGGCGAGACCCTGTGACAGGCGAGGCCTAAGTGAAACAGATCTGTATCCGAGCGGGGCTCGAAGCCAGGCGGGGCCTGGAGCGGCGGGGCCGTTGTAGCGGGCGAGGCCCGAGGTAGTGGGCGAGGCCCAGGATAGCGGGCGTGGCCTAGTATGTGCAGTATGTGGTAGGGTGGGGAACTCACTAAGCTTCGTGCTTACGGTTTTCAGTTTTGGTTTCAGGTACTTCCGATAGCGGACGGAGGAGCTCGGGGTGATCGCATGGCACATACCAAGTTTAGTCAGCCTGGGAATGTTTACTCTGATAATGAACATGTATTTTGGAAACTAATACTCTGTTTATGTTTTGAAATGATGAATTTGCTTAAAGTAATGTTTTATTAAAAGAAATTTTTAGTCTTGAATTTTGGGACGTTACACAAACTTTCATACTTGACAATTGTTACTCCAAAACATAATACATGCATATTCATAAAAACAATATTTTACATGGTTAACTTGTTTACAAACGACTGGATACAAACCGACTATTTCAAAGTTTTATATATTACATAGCTTCCCAGGATACTATAGTTTTATACATATGGGAGTAAAAAATATAAAAATAATATTACAACTATTTTAAACCTTCCAACCGTGTACGACTATACTGGTTACTTATCCCCTGCAAATTTCTTAAACACTGAGAGGGTAAGTGGTCACGCTTAGTGAATTCAATAATAGATACAATATAACGTTATTTTGCAAGTATGTCAATCTCTAATGAGTTTTGACACATGTAATTTTGTGATATTTTTTAAATAAATAATATCTACATGTTAATTTATGGTTTTTTTTTAATTTGAAAATTAAAAAGCCACATAATCTATATATATATATATATATATATATATATATATATATATATATATATATATATATATATAAGTATCAAATGTAATAAATATTATAATAAATTGTAATTAATATGTTTCTTCATTTCTTATTTTAAATTTTTATTTTAATTTTTTTTATTATTTACATTTTAATATTTTATTTTTTTAATCAATCCGTGTAATCAACAGGTTTTACACCGAGTATAGTATAAAAAACAAAACCAAGTCTATAGTCTTTCCATAGGACCCATCATGTAGTCTATACAATCACTTCGATGATCAACTTCTTCATACTCGCAACACCCAAAGAATCTGGCCAAGCTAACAATTCTAACTCAGGAAACTTTACAGGGACCTATACATCCAAGAACCATGACATGATAACCCACATATGTTCTACATTTTCACACCCCAAACAAATGTTGAAAATTTTTCATGTTAAGATGACGAAACGGACACAAAATAGAATGAATATCAACTCCGTTATCATGTTTAATTTTTTTAGAAGGTAAGGGTGCGTTTAGTTGCGGAAAAATGGATTGTTTTCCGGAAAATTTTTCCAAGAAAAATGAGAATTTTGAAAACGCGTTTAGTTCGTCTATTTTTCTAAATTTTTCATGGAAAATGAAAATTTTCTATTTTTTAAAATTACAAAGAAGTTGGAAATTTTTGGAAAACCAATAATCATTGTTTTCCACATTTTTCTAATTCCAATTTTTTTCTAAAATATAAACACACACCCACATCCACCCCATCCACCTTTACATACCCTCACCTTAACACTCCCAACTCACCACACCCCTACCTATCAACACTCACTTCGAGGTCCACCCCCACCCCCACAAACACACATACACACAGAAACACCAACCCCCACATACACACATACACCCACACCAACCCTGACACACGCAAACACACACACACGCACACACACCAACCCCTACAAACACACACACACACACCTATAAACACACACCGACACCCACACCCACATCACCCTACAAACACACACACACACATACACCCAACACCACTACCATAATCACTGACCTACCATCACCATCACCACCACCACTACCCCATCCTAGCACCACCGCCACCATCACCACCACTGCCACAATTTCTGCCACCACCCCCGCTGCCACCGCGACGACCACCACCACCGTCACCATCATCGACACCACCATTGCCCCCCGTTGCTTCCGCCACCACCGCCACCGTCCCACGCCTACCCTACCACCGTTACCATTTTCTAAAAATGAAAACCGAAAAAAATACACATCTAAACACGTTTTCTAATTTTCTAATACTGAAAATGAAAAACGAATAAGTTTTAGCTAAATGCATTTTCTAAATTTTCCATCAAAACTGAAAACGGAAAATGAAAACTGAAAAGGGAAAACAAATAACGGAAAATGAAAACTATTTTTCCTTAACTAAACACAACCTAAGCATTCCAAATCATATCAACTAGGTGTGAGACTCGTGTAGTACACGGGTTGATTTTAAAAAAGATTAAATATTAAATTAAAGTGTAAACAGAAAATATTTTTAAATGTACAACTTTAAATAAGAAAGGAAGAAACGTATTTATTGCAATTTAATATCATATATATGATATTTAATATTTTACATATATAATTATATGACTTTAATTTTAAAAATTGAAATAAATCAAAAATTTACAAGTGGATAATATTTATTTCAAAAATACTACAAAATAACAAATCTCAAAACTAATGAAAAATTGACATGCGGCAAAAAAAAAAACATTCATTTATTAAAGACATGTTTGTATCCTATAACATTATATGCTCTACGTACCTTTTAATGCTCTTCACGATAATCTTGCCATCACCGGCTAACTCCCAGCACCATCTATCATCACCACCAAACAAACCCCTTTAGTAAAGATCAAAGTTCCAAAAATTATGAGTTTTCAACCCTCACATTAAGCTCCCTACTCCAATCCCAGACCCACTGATCATCAATTGATCTTTAATTTAAAAAAGATAACGTCTCTCACCTTGAAAACGTGTATGAAATTCGATCAACCAACGGAAGGCCTCCATGCCATATATCCTTCTAAAAATACATTTTTCCTCAATTCCCTACTTTATGGAACGTCACTCTGTTTATATCTAATTAATATATAAGACAATCAATACTAACAATATCCACACCTTCGTGATCCTTTGGGGCAGTCACTAAATCCTAAGCCTCCCTCTACATATTTCATGTACCGACTTCCATACCCTAAAAAAACTAAGTTATAAGAGAATAGCGCACCTTCCTAACTTGAACCGACATTAAAAATGTGGACATAAAATGCATTCCTAACGAACTAAGAACAAACGTCAAAGAAAGATAGTAACCATCAATAGAAAGCATTCTCAGTTTCTCACTTTCAAAGAAGAAAGTTTTTTAGTAATATGATCAATAATACCTCACCATCTCCACCACTTGATAAAAAAAGAACCCCACACCATACAAGTTTTACTTATGGAAGTTCATCCTTAATATAGAAAGAAGATCAAAATAATTTGAAGTCAATACCATGTAATATATATTTTTCCTATACCATTAAAAAGAACATCATCTGAAAATAAAAAATGAGACAAAATAATGTTATTAGGCCCCACAACAACTCCTTTCAAAAGAGCAACAACTTCTGCATAATCATTTGCCAAAATCGCCCCTTTTATGGAAATAATGAATAAGAAAAGAGTAACTAGAGCTTCTGGTAGAGGACATATTTCAAAACAAAATTCCTAAGGACTCTTGTTACAAGAATAGAAGCCTTGGCTTAATCTAGACAAGCTCAAATCAAAAACTGCTACCGCTCCCCAAAACCCAAAAACTTCCCGACTTGCATCAAATAATCACATCTTAATGATTCATAAGAGTTTTCAAAGTCAATCTTCAAAACAAGAAGCTTCTTTTTTTTTTTTTTTAATTCAATGAATCGCATCACTAACCATTAAAGGGCAACTAGAATTTGATGACCCTTTATCAAGTTATTTGTTCCAAACCAACCACCGCATTGATCACCTTGGCAAGCCGATTAGCAAGAACCTTAGCATTAATTTTATAGTCCTTACCAATGAGACTGAGTGGACGATAATTCGTGACAGACATAGGGCTATAACCTTAGCAATGAGGGTAATAAAGGATGCATTACATCCTTGTAACATTCGTTCTCTATATTAATCGTCTTAAGACTTCAGGGTTTTAAGAATAAGGATTTTGGAAAATCTCACATTACAGCGCAGTTTCTTGTTGTCTGCAGCGCGACCACATCATTAAATGAGGAATGTGCTTGCTTGGTTCCTACGACGCGATGAAGGTGTGACCTCGGTGTGGTGGTCGCCATAGCCTAAAACTGTAGGTCTTGGGCCTTATAACTTATAAGGAATGTAGGGATTAGGGGTTGCTCATTTCACTAGCTTCCTTCTTCTTAATCGGAACCCTAGCTTACCTACACCTCTCCTCTTCACCTCCCTTGAGTTCTTAGTATTCTTGGAGATTTGGAAGGATAATCTAAGTCCCTTGGAGCTTGAGAAGTGTGTTGTGATAGTGATCTTTTAGTGTTAGCTCATCTTAGATCATGGTAAGTCTTCAAGATTCAATCTTTATGTTTATTACTCCTTCGATCTTGAGTTTATGCTTGTTCTATTCATGTTTATGGATTATGAGTAGAATTTTGGAGAACTCCAAGATAAAGGTTGCAATTTTATGGTCCTTTAAGGTCACAAGAGCATTTTGTGTCATGGATATGGTCTTTAATCTCCATTTAATGTCATGCTTGGAGTTTGGACTATGTTTTCACAATTTTGACCTAAAATGATGAGAGACATGCATAAGATATGCATATCCATAAAGTTATCATTTTTATGGTTCATATGTGAGTATTAAGCTTTCTAGAAAGTTTGAGGCTTGCCTTTAACAACTGTTTTGAAAATCGGACCGGACCAGCCGGTTCGACCGGGAACCGGTGCTGCTTCTGGTTCTTTAGCCTCTAAAAACCGGTGGTGCATCAAACCGTAAAAAAACAACGGTTTTTTGTGAACCGCGGTCAGACCAGGCTAGTTGAACAGGCTTCAGAACCGGTTTTTACCTTTTTTTTCCTTTGAGCTAATATCGGACAAATGTATTCCCTGATTCCCAATTCCCAAATCGCAAAGACGCAAACCCACAATCGCACACCCAAATTCCAAGCTCCAAACGATAAACCTAATGTCAAATGTCAATTGATTCCGATTATTCCATTCCCTTTTGTTTCTAGTTCTGCGATCACAGTGCGCAGGTATCCAGTCTCCACGCCACCTTCGTCCGATCGCAACTCTCCATCCTCTCCATCAGCTCCGATTTCTGCTACTGTGCTACACCACTGACGGGGTAACGAGCAATCCATACCAGTGAGTAGAGAAATTACTAATTAGAAGCTTGAATTTCGTGGTTATTTGATTCCATTCTTTTTGTTTCTAGGATATTATTCACTTTTTCTTACTTTCTTACCCTTTATGCAACTTAGCATCTTAATGTCGAAATTCTACAGCAAAACACATATATTACATTGATTTTGGTTGTTCACTTAATTTAATTTATGTTGGGAACTAAATCAGTGACATTATTCATGATCTTTTGAAATATCAAATATGTCAAAGTAATTAGATTTTAGAATTTGTGTTTGTATATCAGACTTAATGTAATTGATTTTGGTTGTTCAGTTAATGTAATTTATGTTGGGAATTAAAATCTATGTTTGTATATCAGACTGTAGATCAGATTTTTCATTGTCTATTTCTTAATGTTAGATTGTTAGTATTACATTGTCATTACTTTGTTTCTTAATGTTAATTGTTAGTATCACTCTAGCATTCCATTTAGGATTTTTAAGATTGTGCACTTATCAAATTTTAGATTAGATTGTGCACTTATCAGATTTTAGATTAGATTTTTTATTAGATTGTGCTCAACTATAATATTGGTTGTTTGTGTTTATGTTTTAGATTATGAGTACTCCTGGTTCAAGTTCCAATCCAAGTTCTAATCCATCCGAAGCACAATCAAGTACTGTACCATCTGGTTCACAAGCTTCTACTCAACCAAATCTTCGATTAAAAAAGGATCTAGCTTGGAGACATATTACTGAACTATGAGATGGAGCGGGAAAAATTCATATTTTTGTACCTTTTGAAAAAAAACATACAATGGTGGAGGTATCAATAGAATGAAACAACAGCTTGCTGGAGTTCCAGGTAGTATTGCCGCATGTCCGAGTTGTCCAGGAGATATAAAGTTTCTCATAAAAAGTTCATTTGATGAAAATACCAAAAAAAGCAACAGATAAACATGCCGGTGTGCTCGGTGATACTTTGAGGATGAATGTACATAACTTGTATGATGTTGATGATGATGATGATGAGGTTCAAGTACTCACCCAACAAACAACTCAAAAAAAAAAGATGGAAAAAGAAAATCTCCTACCTCCCAAACACAAACTGTGCCACTTTTTTCAAACAGGGTATGCATTATCCATCTCAACCGTCAATTAAAGCAGCATTGCAAAGTAAGGAAAGATGGCATGAAACGGATTTAGCTCTTGCTATGTGGTTTTATGATTCTTGCATACCTATGAATGTCGTGAATTCTCCCCCTTTTCAAATAGCAATGAGTAAAGTCGCTAGTATGGGTCATGGAGACACAGGGCCTTCATATCATGCTATGCGTGTGACATTGTTGAAAGATGCGAAACAATCTGTACAACTTATAGTTGATTCTTATAGACGTTATTGGGCAGAAAATGGTTGTATAACTATGGGAGATAGGTGGCGTGATACAAGACAACGATCCCTTATCAATTTTATGGTGTATTGTGCAAAAGGGATTTCCTTCATCAAATCAGTTGATGCATCGGATATTGAGGGTAATGCCCAAACGCTATGCAGCTTATTTAGTGAGATTGTTGATATTGTTGGTCGTCAAAATGTAGTTCATTTAGTCACTGATAATGCTACAAACTATAAGAATGTAGGAAGATTGTTATGTGAGAAATATTTGTCTATTGTATGGTCTTCTTGTGCAACTCATTGTATGAACTTGATTATGAAGGATATGTCGAAGATGCCTCAAGTTGGTGATTTGGTTACACTTGCATCGAGGGTTACAATTTTTGTTTATAACCACAAATAAGTTGGTTAAGAAAAAGACTAGGTTGGACTAAGATTATTTGTCCAGGTGCCGCTCATTTTGGTACTGCATTTATCGCATTGAAGAGATTGTGTGATCACAAACATGATTTGCAAGCTATGGTCCCCTCCCCGGATTATAAAAAAGTGATTAGATTGAAAAAAAGCAAAAGAAGTTAAGCTTATCATATTGAATAAAAACTTTTGGAATAATTGTGGTATCATAGTAAAAGTGATGACTCCAATGTTGAGACTTTTACGGATTTTTGATTCGGATGAGAAGTCGGCTTTAGGTATAACATTTTTTTATATTCTTTAATGATATTTACAAATATATTATCATTTTTATTATTTTTAATGATGTTTTTTATAGGTTATGTATACGAAAGGATGTATAGGGCAAAAAAAGGAATTAAAAAACTTTTTCACAACAACAAAGAGTTGTACCATCCTTACACTAACATCATTAAAAATCGTTGGGATAGGATGTTGCATAAGAGTCTTCATGTTGCGGCTTATTGGTTGAATTCGGTGTTTCAATATGATCAAGAAGGTTTTTGTAAGAAACCAGAGGTGGTTGCGGGGGTTATAGATATGATTGAGCATTACAGTAGTGCTGGTACTGTCAATGGTCTAACTCTAATAGACCAACTAAAGTTGTTCCGTGAGCATGAAGGTAGTTTTGGTAGAACACTTGCTTTTGTTTCTCGAAATACTACTCACCAGGTAACAACTTGGTGAATTTTAGTAAAAAGATTATAATATTATTTTGTTATTTTTCAATTAGATGAATGGTGGAAATTACATGGTGGAGATGCTCCGGGATTGCAAAATTTTGCAATTCGAATTTTAAGCCAAACTGTAACACCGTAAAAATTTAAACAATTTTTCACCTTTAAAAAAAACATAAAGTATCATTCACATTCATTTTTCAAAACATTGTATCAACATCATCTCAATACAAAACCCCAAGATCAAAACATATGAACTCCAGTGTGTGTGTACGAGTCATGCCGGCGCCTTCCCGCGATCATCGTTGACCTCCTGAGGTCAGATCTGTTCCTTTAATCCATAGATCTGACATTCCCAAGCATGATAATCACGTAAAGTTCAGACCTTGACACTCATATAACATCTAGCTGGTCTCACTTGGTGATTTAGCCCCAAAAATGACATCCTAAGTTCATGGCTCCCAAAATAACTCATAAAGCTCCAAGGGTTAAGGTCTCTGGACCTCTTTGAGTCCAGATCCAAAGCATGAACTCGAGAAGGGACCAATTGCTCCACATATCCATCCTTAAAGGGGGTTAGAAAACCCTAACTCTAAGAATCAACACCAAATCTAAAGAAGGTCCGAATAAATACCTCAAGATGAAGTCTCTAAACTCTGAAATCACCAGAATCGCTCCTCTTTCAGCCTCCTCTTGCCTTGGTCACCTCCTTCTTGCAATCACACCAACAAAATGATCAAAGGTGGCCTCTCCTTCCTTACAAACACTCTAGATCTCTTAGGGTTTCTCTCTGGGGTCTGGTAGCCGCAAATGACGGCCTTAAGGGCCTTTAAATAGGTCCCAAACCCAGGAAATTATGGTTTCATTAAATAGCATGGACTTGCCGAGTCCACTCATGAACACGCCGAGTCCAGCTATGAACCCGGATAAGAATCCGCGACCATACTCGGCGAGTCTAAGCACCAACTCGCCGAGTCCCCTCCCAACCACCAAAAATAAAGGAATAAAATAATATACCTAGGAATCCAGATGTTACACAAACAGCTTCTTCTTCCGGGTGTGAGCGGAATTCGAGTGTCTTTAAGTGAATCCACACTAAAAGAAGGAATCAGTTGGAGTATCAAATGCTTAATCACCTTGTTTATGTTCATTATAACCTGCGTCTACAAAATAGGTAACTTATACTTTCAAACTTTTTTCCCTTTCTTTATTTATGTTTAAAAGTATATTAATATTTTTTTCTAGGCTTAAAGATCACAAAGAGTGTTATGACCTAATTGATTATGAAAGCATTGATAAAATTGAGTTTTGGGTGGTTGATGAAATACCGGAAGGTGAACTAAGTTATACCGAATTGAAGAATATGGATGAAGATGAGCCACCAAACTACAATGAATCGACAATGTTTGAATCCCAAGTTTCTGAAGGTTATTATTATTTTTTTATTCTATCAATATTATTGTTATTCTTGTTTTTTATTTGAGTTTAAGTTTTTCTAAAATTGAATTTGTATTTGATATTGAAGATGATGAAGAAGATGACGATGGAGTTGCTTTACAACAAATTGACATGGATTCCTTTAGATGAAGATTAGAAAGTGATTGAAGTTTGGATTTTCATACATTTCATGGTATTTTGATGTTGTGAACTTTGTTTTTTCAAAACATGAATGAAGATGTGATGGATTATTTTTATGATACTTTGTATGTTTGATACTTAATGTTGAATTGAGCACACTTATTATTATTGGTATTGTTGTTTTGTAGTTTATTTTTGTATTATTTTTATTATTTTTTAATTTAAAATACAATAATGATGAAAAAATGACGTCATCCGGTTTGTCCGGTTTTTTGGACCAGTTCGACTGGTTTACCCGTCGAACCGGTATGGCGGCCGGTTCGATGTCCGGTCCGGTTTTCAAAACATTGCATTTACAGATTAAGAGCATAATGGAGATGTTACTATGCCATACAAACCTCGTAGTGGTCAAGAGCTGACCACAGTGCAATGGACGAGAAATCCCACGACTATTTTTAGTGACTAGGCCGCGGCCCAGCCAAGGTTTGCCATGGCACAGTGGACCGTTGACTTTTTGACCGATTTGACATTTATTCATTTTTCGTGAAAGTGAGTCTTTGATCATTGATGAAGGGATAAATGCACTTTTGACCTAAGTTAACGATTAGATAAATGAAGACTCATTTAGATAAAAAGTAGGTATTATACATTAGTTTTTAATTTCTGGGTTATTTATTGTGTAGTGATTTGAGGAAGACTTAATGCCAGTAGCTTAGTTTTTGGATTTTATCTTGTCAGATATTCATGTGAGTTTTCATGAACTTATTATATGGACTGTGTGCTGTATGTAAGACCATGACAAATCCTTCGAGGGAAGTGGTCCCAGTTTAAATGATCAAGATATACCCCTTGGGGGAAGTGGTCAAAGTTTAGATGATCATGATAGACCCTTCGGGGGATGTGATAAAAGTTTGGATGAACATGACAAACCCTTTGGGGGAAGTGATCAGTCCCTGTTTGGCAGTGTTTGAGACACACCCTTCGGGGAAATCAACCTGCTGGTATAGGGTTGGTACCAAAAATATGTTAGGAAATTCATATGTTATGTGGTAGAATGTAAGTAATATGTGATTTATTACTTGAAGTTTATATGTTATTATGTATAATGCATATGATCTGTATAATGGGTGTGTATTGTTTATGACTTAAGTCGATGTTTTGAGTCTATATCTGAGCTTTGGACAAAGCAATTAAAGGAGGAAGTGCTTAATGGGACTATTGGAACCAACTCATGTACACGGGGCGTACCTAGGAGTACGCTTAGCATTCTAGGCTGAGATGGTGTATGCTGGGCGTACTCAGCTGCCATGGACTTTGACTTTTGTTGATCATTGACTTTTTGACCAGGTTTGACTTTGGGTTAAACTTGAGGATTTTGGCCTATTGATTAAGATTTTATCCGGTTCTGGTGTGAGTGGATCAACAGGAGCTCGCAGTGCAGAAAGGAACGTATCGTAGTGTTTCAAGGTTATTCGATTAAGGTGGGTTTTCCTTGTAGGTTTATGAGCATCACATCATTCATATGGTGTTCATGCAACCCTAATTGATTTTATCTAGGTTTTTCTAATTAAACATACAATATTGAATACCAAATCAATAAACCCTAATTGACTAGCATACAAATCTGAAAAATCACATATGATTAGGGTTAGAAAGTTTACCTTGATTGTTATGTAGAAATAACAGTCACAATCCTTCTTGATCTTGACTTCTGAAAGCCTAGTGCTTCAAATGTTGCACCTCTAATGGAATCACAGACACTCAATGTAACAAGATGACTTGGAGAGGGAAGGATTTCGGCTAGGGTTTCTCATAAAACTCATGGGGGGCCGAAAATCCTATGTAAAGGGTTCCTTATATAGTTGTGTGGGCTGCTAGGGTTTCTGAAGGAAACCCTAATTCCTGCTTAAGGCCTAAGTAGCTCATGAATTCCTTCCTTAGAGTCCTTGGACGAAATCTTATGGGCTTCCCCATAAATTTCGTCCACTCCGCTCTATGGGGTCCATCAACCCAACTAGCAACTAACAATTAATTGCAATATCAGTCCCCTTTATTTAATCAGTCTCTTTCGATCACCAAATTAATACCAAATTAATTTCTGATCAATACTAATTAAATAATAGAGTAAAGTACACGAATGGTCCCTATGGTTTAGGGTAATTTACGCATTTGGTCCCTAACTTATTTTTTTAACTTGGAAGATCCCTACTGTTTGTTTTTGTTATGCGCTTGGTCACTGTCTTACCTAAAAAATCTATTTTGCCATTGATTTTTTAATTTATTTAAATAAACACACCCCCAACCGCACCTCCCTCATCTTACCTTACCTACCCCGCAACTTTTTTCTATTTAAATAATAGTCTTTGTAGGTAAGACAGAGACCAAGTGCGTAACAAAAAGAAACAGTAGGGACCAAATGCGTAACAAAAACAAATAATATGGACCTTACGAGTTAAAAAAAATAAGTTAGGAACCAAGCTCGCAAATTACCCCAAACCATAGGGACCATTCGTGTAATTTACTCTAAATAATATGATTTCCAAATAATATATTAAACTTGTAATATATTAATAAAACCATTTTCGAGTACCAATTAATTATTCATATAATAAGTTATACTCTCTCTCCTCTTGTCATCTTTTCAAGTTTCATAAGTGAAGGCAACCCAAAAGGACTATGCTCATAATCGGATCAAGTACATACCGAAATAGTTATGGGCTTAGACACCTAATCCAACAGTCTCCCACTTGGATAAGTCTAATATCTATTTTGCAATTACGACTTTAGAACCTGATCAACAATCATAGCTTTCAAAAGTTGTTGTCAACTTTGATCTTATCAACAACGCGTCCTTTAGATAAGGGATCATATATTCCTCCACTCTGGGTATCATATGAACTGAGACATAGATTTTAATCATTCTCTCTGTTCATGTGTTGTTTCCCGATTTTAGATTTATGACGACTGACAATAGGCTACAATTGAACACATCAATTTAGTCCAGGCTTGGCCAAGCGCTTAGGGTGTCATCACTAAATCATCGAGGGGTCCATAGATATCACTTTTATCCCACTTTGGGTAAAAAGAGTGGATAAACTTCGACTCAAATGCTCGCTTGTACTTACTCATCAAATCACACACAACAATATGTTTTGTAACACCAAGTTACTGGTGCGTTTACATAGTATCAATATGCAACCGACTTGCAGAATACAACTCACACGTCTTGGTTTCAAGATTATAAGATATTATCGTCTCACTAATCACTTGTGATAAAATCAATGAAGTGATTCAATTGAGCGTGGGTTTAATCCAATACTCAAATCATATTTCAAGAGCACTCATGAACACTGCATCAGACTTTTTCTATGTCTAAAACGTTTTAGACAATCTACGGTCGGATTCATGACAGTCTAGCTTCAATACCTACTTCCAAAGTATTTATCGAATGTGGATGGTTTGAATAATCTTATTATTCGAGAAGTCAAAACATGCAAAGTGAAACAAAAGAATAATACTAATCCTATATGGTCCCAAACTTTTGAGTATAAATAAAACACCTTTATTTAATCACCATATTGATTACTCAATATTCATTGTATAATGTTTTTTTGGATAATCAACTTATTACTTGAATTATAACAACAGTTGTCCCATGCTCCAAGCAAGCACATTCTAGTTTCCTATGGTCCGTACTTTTTGAAATAGATCAATTGAACACATTTCCAATGATACTCCTTTCACAACTCCTAATCCTTGTCACAAGTGTAAGAATACCAAATTCTTGCCTCTATTAGAATATGTTATATTCTAATATTTTATGCAACGATCCTTCCGTAATGTCACAGCACCAAAGTCACCAAGACGTCGGCAATGATATTACAAAGTGCTCTATTGGAGATTGTTACAAGGCAATTCCATAGATATGAAGTCTCATATTCAAAGTAAATTCCTTTGAACATCCTTCTTGCATAAAAGTTTCTAATCTAGACATAGATTCTTAACGTCCAACTCCTAATATGAAAACATTTCCATATTTTCCATACGACAACTCATTATTAATAGAATCATATCTAATAATAATAATGTCATTATGGTCCATATGTTACTATACTTCCAACTGCCGACAAGTGACCAATCATTGGCAAACCCTAGATTTTCCTTGACAGTCGTTTATTTTAGTCAAATCCGGTTCTAGTTCTTTTCCCTCTTAATGCCCTAGGCATTTGGAAAAATTTAGAACGTTCAAATATTACAGCATATGCAATCGATCCTATACCCGAAGCATATGGGACACAATTCATAATGAAAAACGTGGTACTCTACCAGTTTCTTGCTATAATATTGCAATATACAAAATTCTTTTAAGTTGAACCTTTTCAACATAACATCCATATATGTCCTTTGACTAAATTTAATCAAAATTTCTCGATCTAAGCTTTTAGATTTGAAATGAAGTATAATATTCTCTCCCTTAATTATAGCAAAACAACTTTTCAACCCCTACAACTTTGCAAAGTGAAACTTTTGTTTTCTATAATTAATATTGCTAACTTGCAACACTTAAAATAATAATCATGCTTCCACTAACATGATAATTATATCCATACTATCATAACATTTATGCTCCCACTAGCTTTGACAGATATTTAGAAAACAGTTGGACTTCTAGAAATCAATACTTACTGACTTCTAAAGTTCATATTTCTAATACGATATGCTTCGAATGCCTTTATCTAAGCTTCTCAAACTCATACACCTTTCCTTAGATAGCTCACATGTGTGTCTAAACTTAATTCAGAACTTATAGCAATAAGTCCTAAATGTTTAGACAAATTGCCAAGTCTCACAATTTAAACTATGAAGAGGGATGTCGTAATCTTAATGAATTTGAGAACGCAAATATCACAATTGTTATCTCCTTAAAATCTCTCTTAGTGATTCAATTGAGCGTGGGTTTAATCCAATACTCAAATCATATTCCAAGAGCACTCATGAACACTGCAGCAGACTTTTGCTATGTCTAAAACGTTTTAGACAATCTATAGTCGGATTCATGACAGTCTAGCTTCAATACCTACTTCCAAAGTATTTATCGACTATGGATGGTTTGAATAATCATATTATTCGGGAAGTCATAACATGCAAAGTGAAACAGAAGAATAATACTAATCCTATATGACCCCAAACTTTTGAGTATAAATAAAACACCTTTATTTAATCACCATATTGATTACTCATTATTCATTGTATAATGTTTCGGATAATTAACTTATTACTTGAATTATAACAACAGTTGTCCTATGCTCCAAGCATGCATACTATGTTTATCTATGGTCCTTACTTTATGAAATAGATCTATTGAACACATTTCCAACGATACTCATTTCACAACTCCTAATCATTGTCATAAGTGTAAGAATACCAAATTCTTGCCACTATTAGAATATGTTAGATTTTAACATTTATGCAACAATCCTTTCGTAATGTCACAGCACCAAAGCCACCAAGACTTTGCCAATGATATTACAAAGTGCTTTATTGGAGATTGTTACAAGGCAATTCCATAGATGTGAAGTCTCACATTCAAAGTACATATATTCCTTTAAACATCCTTCTTGCATAAAACTTTCTAAACTAGACATAGATTCTTGATATCCAACTCCCAATATGGAAACATTTCCATATCTGCCATACGACAACTCATTATTAATAGAATCATATCTAATCATAATAATGTCATTATGGTCCATTTGTTACTATACTTCCAACTGCCCACAAGTGACCAATCCTTGGCGAACCTTAGATTGTCCATGACAGTTGTTTAATTATTTTAGTCATATCCGGTTCTGATCCTTTTCCCTCTTATTGCCCTAGGCATTTGGAAAATATAGAACGGTTGAATACTACAACATATGCAATCGATCCTATACCAGAAGCGTATGGGATACGATTCATGAAAAACGTGATACTTTATCAATTTCTTTCTATAATATTGCCATATATATAATTCTTTTAAGTTGAACCTTTTCAACATAACATCCGTATATGTCCTTTGACTAAATTTGATTAAAATTTCTCGATCCAAGCTTTTATATTTTGAAATGAAGTATAATATTCTCTCCCTTAATTTATAGAAAAACAACTTTTCAACCCTTACAATTTTAAGTATTGAATCTTTTGTTTTCTATAATTAATATTGCTAACTTGCAATACTCATAATAATCATGCACCCACTACCATGATAATTATATCCATACCAGCATAACACTTATGCTCCCACTAGCTTTGACACGTATTTAGAAAGCGGTTGAATTTCTAGAAATCAAAACTTATTGACTTCCAAAGTTCATATTTCTAATATGATATGCTTCGATAAGCCTTTATCTAAGTTTCTCAAACTCACACACCTTTCCTTAGATAGCTCATATGTATTTCTAAACTAATTCAAAACTTATAGCAATAAGTCCTAAATGGTTAGACTAATTGCCAAATCTCACAATTCGAACTATGAAGAGGGATGCTGTAATCATAATCGAATTTGAGAACGCAAATATCACAATTGTTATCTCCTTAAAATCTCTCTTAGTGAAAGCGTTTCCTCACAATCATTTTCATGAAACGGAGAGAAACCTTATGACACTTAGATTTTATGGTGTATGCGCTCTTATCCATGTCAATTTTTCATAACCATAATCATAAGATAATGTTCGTGACAAATCCAAACTCTTATGGACAAAACTTGTTCATTCTTAATTTCTTGCCATCAAGGTTCCCACCATTGCTTCCAAGTTATTGAGCAGCTCACCCCTATCTATCAATGTACTTTCCATTGATCAGGATGCCTTGCCTCTATGCAACCCATTGAGAACTCATATAACTCACATTCATAATTGAATAAACTGGAATGGCACAGAAACAAGAATATGTCAACACGATTGGTTATAAACCTCAAGTCGTGTGCTAGTGTCTAATAGGTTTACTCTTGGTTAGTTCTTGAAACTTTTCAAGATCATTTAGACTCCCACTGACCTCTTGACATATAAGATTCTCTTGTCAAGAAACGTTTCTTGACAAACAAATATTCAATAGTTAGTGCGCATTGTTATCAAGACAAACACTACACACAATTGGTCTTACTTGGTCTTTGTCTTATCCAAGACATCACAATTTACCAATTTTAAACGTGCAAGAGTAAGAAAAACAAATTTCTACTCCACATTTGATGAGTGTGTTAGAACTTCTTAAGATGTGTCACTCAAGTCACAATCTTGAAGTATGACTCTAACACTTGATTTTAGAATGAAGTATGATTCACCTTTTTATTTAACCATTTCAACAAATTTAGATTCCTCTTCTTAGTCAAACTAGTGAACTAAGGTGTCCTTAGAGGATCAATTGCGATATGGTTTCATAATCAATAAGACGATCATAAAACATGATACTAAAGTACTCTCCCATCTTTTCAGATTGGAGAAACTTTTATCTTTTTTCCTAATTGATTCTTCTTATTCGTTCTTCCATTCATTGAAACTTTTCAATGATTCAGAATTACACTTAATCTTGTAAGCATAACCACATTTACTAGACATATATTAAATCATGACGAGTAATCTTATTGTTATTTGTGGTGCACTTGACCAGTACACAACATTGCGTACCAGATCTCCTAGTCTTTCACTTGACTCACATACTTATGTGAACAAGGAATTAATCTTAATTTTCTAAGTACCAAGATTTCCGTACATCACATGACTCAAATCATATGATTCCAAGCATCTGTCCAATTGAAACTTGGGCGATGGGAATCTTTCCTTACTTGGAAAATTACGACACTACCATAAATAACATAACTAAGAATCTCATCCACTTAATATTGCTTATAATAGAAACACACAAGCATCAATTTTCACAAATTAGATTGCAAGGAGATATAAATAAGACAAAACTCAAAATTTATTTTACTTATAAAAAGGTGCGGAAAACTTGTCCTTACAACGCAAATTCAAATGAAAACTCTGCTATTACATATTCCTAAGGAACCTATCATAACTTTAAGCAGCAGCTCAAGAAATCCGATCATCGAATCATGCGATCGAAATCCATTTCTTCGCGATCAGACTCAACTTACTTCTTCCTTTCAGCTTCCTTTCTTTTCTTTAATCCTACAAAACATCAAAATGTAATCTTATCACATCATGTATTAAGAATCTAAAATAGAAAGCTTAATAGAGTTAGATAGTGGATTTTACCTGAAGCAGAGTCATACATCTTGACTCTCCCATCTCTTAGATCTCTTAGGTAGTCAGGACAGCTTTGTAACCAATGTTCCCTCTTCTGGCAGTAGAAACATATGGATTCTTCTGGAATTGTACACGAGACTATCTCAGACTCAGCCTTTCTCTTGCATAGAGAAAACTTTTCTGGACTTCCAATGTTGCCATCACCCATAGAAGGTTGGGATATTGATTTACCAGACAAATTTGCTTGACCAGTGTGCCACATCATTGTTGATTCAGCAGCAATAAGCAAATAAGTCAAATCAATGAGGGTCACATCGTCGTCTATCATATAGTACTCACTAATGTACTCACTACATGAGTCAGAAAGTGAATGAAGAACCCAATCAACAGCCAACTTCCTTGAGACATCGACACCCAACATCCTCAACCTGTCAATGTGTGACTTCATCTCTAAGACGTGTGCGCACACAGACTTTCCATCTTCATGTCTTTTTGCCAATAGGGCTTGAGTGACATTGAACTTTTCAAGTCTTCGAACACGTGGGTCAGGGAGAATTATTGGACGAGGTGGAAGAAGTGAAGCATGATTTCCATTTCCATAATCCAATCGTGGACCATCATCTTCAAGTGGAAAACCTTTTCCAACGGATTCGGGAAGACCATAGTTGTTAGATTTTGACATCTATAAAACGGGAGAAATTCAAGTTCGTTGATAAAATCCTCAATATAGCACCCAAATGAAATATTGAGGCTAGGATCCAACACAATATTCTACAATTTGGAAGAGGGATGTCGTAATCCAAATTGTAGAACATTTGAAAGTAGGTAAATGATGATTTACCAATTTCCACCACGAAAAAAGAAAATCAAAAATTAGGTTTTAAATGAATTGAAACTCCTAGATCCTTTGAGATTCATTAAACTTTTCAATGGCATGTTTAAATCATGATTGTGCCCTTCATGTTTGCGACTGGGATGCCGAGGATCACTAAAAAGTTGTGGATAACCATGCAAATTAGCTTGGTACTCTCGAAAATGTCTATCGCCTAATCAATGTTCCGGTTAACCACACATGCTCCATTGATCTATGATAATCTATGAGCTACCCATTGCCATCCTTCATTTGTCCCATATTAGTGTGTCAGTTAACCACACACGCTCCACTAACGACCAACAAGGTGCAATGTACAATTTCATGGATTAGCACTAACTCCACATTTTTCCTTAAGTAACTAAAATTTGGGAATTATGAGAGTGTTTAGTTACTTCGTATTTCATTATACTTATAATGGAATGTTGTGTCCTATCCTACCCGTTCGGCTAACGACCATCCACTAGTCAAGAGTGCGGTAGGTAAGAGTGGATACCCATTCAATCGCCATTTTATAGGCAATTTCCTTAAACACCCCTTATAGACCCGCTTTGTGAATGAGGCCTACAAACGGTAAGACTAACTCTTTACATATACATATAAAATATTAAACATTTAATTCTATATAGTATAAGGGTGTATTTTACACTTTTAAAATACTATGTGGTTTAATCTATTAATAAATTAAACTTTTAATTTAACTAACTTAAACTATATTATTATGGATTTATTAATTATCTCCTTTAATTAAACAGTTAATTAATTTAATACAACCATAAGGGTGTAATTTGAACTTTTCAAAAATACTAGGGTCTTAGAATTTAACATTTCAAAATTAATACCTTTTAATTAAATTTTAAATTCCAAAACTTGAGGACAAATTTTGAAACCTTTCAAAATATTAGGGTTTAACTGTTCAAATTTCAAAAACTAAAACTTTTAAGTTCAAATTTAAACTATAAAACGTAACGGGTGAAAATTGAAACTTTTCAATCTTACTAGGTCAAATATTTGACTTATAATAATCCTATATTATCCATATTTAACCAAATCCATCAATTTTGATGAGAATAACCATTCCAAACTTAAAAAATCGGATTTTGGCAAGAAAAACGAGTTTTGGCAATTATCCTCAACAAAATCTGGCTAGAAAATCGAAATTCCCGGCACCAAACCTTTGGACTCGGCAAGTCTGCCAGTCAAAAACAAAAAATTCAATTTTCAAGATCTTTAGTGGCTCACTTTTGCATCTATTCACTAGAAATACGACCTAGGCTTTGATACCACTATAGGTTTATGAGCATAACATAATTCCAATGGTGTTCATGCAACTATAATTGCTTTGATCTAGGTTTTTCTAATTAAACATACAACATTGAATTTCAAATCAATAAACCCTAATTGACTAGCAACAAATCTGAAAAATCACATATGATTAGGGTTAGGAAGTTTACCTTGATTGTTATGTAGCAATAACAGTCACAATCCTTCTTGATCTTGACTTCTGAAAGCCTAGTGCCTCAAATGTGGCACCTCTAATGGAATCACAAACACTCAATGCAACAATATAACTTGGAGAGGGAAGGATTTCGGCTAGGGTTTCTCATAAAACTCGTGGGGGGCCGAAAATCCTATGTAAAAGGGTTCCTTATATAGTTGTGTGGGCTGCTAGGGTTTCTGAAGGAAACCCTAATTCCTGCTTAAGGCCTAAGCAGCCCATGGATTCCTTCCTTAGAGCCCTTGGACGAAATCTTATGGGCTTCCCCATAAATTTCGTCCACTCCACTCTATGGAGTCCATCAGCCCAACTAGCAACTAACAATTAATTGCAATATCAGTCCCCTTTATTTAATCAGTCTCCTTCGATCACCAAATTAACTTCTGATCAATACTAATTAAATAATATGATTTCCAAATAATATATTAAACTTGTAATATATTAAAAAAAACATTTTCGAGTACCAATTTATTATTCATATAATAAATTCTACTCTCTCTCCTCTTGTCATCTTATCAAGTTGCATCAGTGAAGGCAACCCAAAAGGACCATGCTCAAAATCGGGTCAAGTACATACCAAAATAGTTATGGGCATAAACACCTAATCCAACATTCCTCGCTATACTTATGGGTTGAAGGCACCAAGGCCGAACGACTAGATCTGTATCCTGGTATATAGGATCTTGTTATGTTATAGTGATCTGTTAGATCTGTATCCTGGTATATAGGATGTTGTGGTGTTGTAGTGATCTGTTAAATCCATATCCTGGTATATAGGAGGTTTCTATGTTGTAGTGATCTGTTAGATCTGTCTCTCGGTATATAGGATGTTGCTATACGGTAGAGATATATAAATATGTATGAATACTTGTACTTGTTGGCTATTGATTGTTATGGTATACATTATGTGATATGTGCAGTTGGGTTGAGGTAGTCCTACTTTGTGTTGAAGGCCAAGATACTCGAGGTGGTCCGGATAAATTGAAGGCCTGCGAGACAGTCTAGTCAGGCCAAAGTCCCGGAGAGCGGTCCAAATAGGTTGTAGGCCCAGTGAGGCGGTCCAGTCATACTGAAGGCTCTGAGAGCGGTCCAGATAGGTTGTAGGCCCTGTGAGGCGGTCTAGTCATGTTGAAGGCTCATGTATGCATGTTGTTGTCTATATGTTGTGGTGTTACTTTGGGGAAAATCACTAAGCTTCGTGCTTACATTTGTTTGTTATGGTTTTAGGTACTTCTAATGATCGGGGCAAGGCGAAGGCTTGATCGTGCACATCCTTCAGATTTTATGATGTTCGATTTCGGGATACTCTGATTTGTAATTATAACTTTTAGAAGCAGTGTTTTGTAAACAAATATGGTTTTGAGATTGGTTTTAAGAATGAAAAAATTTACTCTGATTTTTGGGGTCTTACAATCCACAAGTTGCATGTGCAAGTGTGAGTAGCTAAATCCACCTGGTATCCATTATAGCCATACATGGTCTCAAACACATCATTTCAATTTGGCATCACTATCCAAATCTACACAAAACACAAACAAATTACATACAAAAACAAAAAATACTTAATATAGGAACCTTAAACAAACAATATCTAATATCCTTCCTGAACACCTCAAGCTTTAGTTAGATGTTGGGTCCATAGTCACCCCTCCATTTGGATACATCTTGTCCTGATGATAAAACACTTTTACAAGGAAAATCCTTATTTTACTCAAGCATTGAAAGTAGAGGCTTCTTCCTCATTCCTTGGATAATTTCATTAAAACATTCCGAAATTCCATTCTCTACTACCTCACAAGCATATCCATGAGAAAAGAAGGCTCTGCACCATGTTTCAGGTTTTTTTCCCATAAGATAATTGTATCATGATTTTGTTATCTTCTTATATTCTCCATTGTAGTAACAAAGTCCCCTTCCACTATACTCATAACAGCTTCCTAAAACATATTTTTCAGCTCCAATCATGTGTATCTCTTCCTGAAATTTGCAAAAATGTGTGTAACACATTGTCTGTGCTCAACATGGGGAGTAGGTCTGCCATAGCCTATAGAAGTACCTACAATTAACACACAAATGCATGTTATAATTAATTACTATTAGATATACTAATATATATTGTACGTTCCTTTTGTTAGTCTGAAATAACAACTAGTCCATTTCCAGCACCAAGATCCAAATCAGCCTCCAAGTTTTAAATGAACCAAGTCTATTTCTCATGATTCTCAACATTCACAATTGCCCATGCTATTGGGTAAACATGGTTGTCGGATCTCTCCCAATATCAGTTAGAATCTCCCCTATTATATGCCCTTCAAAAAATTATTGTCCAGTCCTATAACCCTTTTGTAGCTTTTGTTCCACCCATCTCTGAAAACCTTGAAATCGTCATAAAACCTCTTGAAATAGTTACCCCAGCATTAACTTCTACCCCCACCAAGCATGTTGTACCTGGATTAGGCATCCTAATTGTAGTTGTATAGTCCCAAATCATGGTTTAATGGTCTTCTAACTTCCCTTCTGTAATCTACATTGCTATATCCCTTGCTCTATGGCATTTTTCAAGAGATACACTCACTAAAAATCTTCGTAGCACATTATCTTTCATCTAAAGCACTCCCATCTTGGGCTTCATGATTATATCTTTCAGGTAGTGTTTTGCTATCCAATTGCTAGTAACTAAGGAGCCAAAGTGATAATTCCAAGCACTTATGAAACATACCAAAAATACAGTCCAAAATTTTCATTTTGATTATTTATAAAAACCATAGATACCATTTGTCATCTCATAAAAAGAACTTAAGTAATGTATCTCAAATTGTAACGCCTGCAGATCCGGGCTAGTCAATTTAGAGGCAATAGGGGTCGAAAACGACTTTTCGACAAAAAGATTATTTAGAATAAATAATCTTAACCAAGTTGTAGAATATTTCACAGGGTTTCCGTACATATAAAGAACGCCGAAATCCGAGTTATAACGAAGAAGTTATGACCCGTCGAAGTTTCGCGTCGGAACCGGCACGACGCCGGGAAGCGTAAATAGTAAATTTATGATAGAGCGAGATTTAGATTTAGCGCTCTAAACGAAAGTCGTAGAATATGTTAAACTAAGAACTTCGATAAAAAGAACGCCCAAATCTGACTTCGTATGAAGAAGTTACGATTTTTCGAAGTTTCGGATTAGCAGTGTACAGTCCGAAATTCGAATATTAGATCGAGCGATTTTTAGCCGACACAACCTAAACGAGAATTGAAGATCTCATTATTAGTAGCGTAACAATAAAAAGACAGACGAAAATGGACATCGGATGAAGAAGTTATGAGATTTTAACGGACCAATCATGTCCCGACCTGTTAACAATATAACTTTAAAAATAAAGTCAAAATTAGCCGACGGAGTCTAAATGAAAGTTGTAGAGTACGTCTCCACCTACGCGTGGATATAAATAACGTCAAAAACGGAGTTCATATGAACGAGTTACAACTTATAATAGCATATTTACGTATTAAAATAAAGTATAAATCATATATACGTACACATATATATACATATGTATATATCATTAGAAAGGTATCGACGATGCGGTCATTATAAGACTAATGTTGAGTTCTTTCGATATTATTTTAGTGCAAATATCATTAAATCTATTTAAAATAGTATTATAAAGGGGTGTTTAGTTGTTTATATAACTATAAGGTCATTAAGTAATTATGAAGGGTAGTTTTTGTAAATTCAATTACTATAAATAAGAGGCTTGGGCTCTCATATTTCTTGCACCATTCTCTTGATTCAAAAGTCTTTCTCTCCTTATCCCCCGAGCATTTCGGTCCCTCGTGATTCGACTTCTCTTTCTGTAGTTTTAGTATAGTAAGGTGAGCGCTGAAGCGCTGCACGAATCTTTCTTAGAAAGATTCAGCGACGAAGTTCTGCCCCTACAGAGCCCGACTCCTAGCTAAAATCCCCTTGTAAGTAAGTTATGCTTACCCTATTTTAAATATAGTTTATATTTAAAATTAGTATTGTTATTATAAATTTATAATAAATATTTGAGCTATTATTATGACTTATATAAGTGTCGTTATAATATATTTTTAACTACTCGCGGTACGAGGAATCTGGTTTAAAGGGCCGCATAGGGTTGTTGGATTTCAGAAGTGCTATATGCCAAAATGGTCCTGCCCTCCGGTGTTTTATGTCTGGCCCCTGTCTGTACATAGTGGTTGGAAAGTATTGTTTAAACGCTTATATAATAATAATAATAAGACTAATAATTAGTCACGGTAAATATTAGACTAAAATCTAGTGGTAATAATATTAGGTTTCGTCGAAGGAAATTATTTTAAAGTAAACGAAGCGCTGTCCGAGTACCGAGTCACCACCTTCTCAAGTGAGTGCATAGTTACTTTCATCTTACACATAGATATGAAGTATTTTATATAAACTACGTGCTATATGTGCACATTATCTGAATACTTGCTGTCTATGCTGGTTGAACGTTTTATACATGTTTTAAAGGACTTAAACTGTATATGTATTTTATATATACGAAAATGTTGGGTATGAGATGGGTAGATGAATGATGAGAGATAGAAGATGACGTGAGTATACATTGGCAGCTACAGACTTAGTGCCTATGGGACAAACACCGGTAGCTATGGACTTAGTACCTTTTAGACGTTGGTAGCTATGGATTTAGTACCTGTAGGAATTGGTAGCTATGGACTTAGTACCTGTTGAACATTGGTAGCTATGGACTTAGTACCTATTAGATAAAGACTGGTAGCTATGGATTTAGTACCCGATGAATAGACTATAGCAGCTATGGAATTAGTGCTTTATGAACGAACATTGGCAACTATGGATTTAGTGCCAGTCCCATAACCCTGGAAGTAAGGGACTTCGGAATAAACGAATGCAGGATAGATGACTCTTAGGTTAAATCCTTAAAGAGTAAAGAAGATAATGGGGATGGGTAATTGGGTTGATTGTTTGATTGAACATAATAATTATATTATTGTGGGTTGAAAACCCTATGTACTCACCAGGTTTCCCAACCTGACCCACTCAGTTTATGTATATCACAGGTGACGAAGTGAAGTGACATTACACTGAGAGATTTAAAAGAGATGTAGATCACTAGTGTAAATCATTGTAAGTCTGTTTATGCTTATGTTTCGGTATTAACGATGACATCCCAAACATTTTAAAATGAAATAAATACGTTTCTTCGAAAATGTTTTAATAACGTATTTACCATGTTTTTCTGGGAACAAATTCCGCAACCTTTTTATAAAATGAAGTACTCTGATTTTTATAAAGCATAAACAAAATCGGTCTTTTCTGGCCGTGATTTTGGGGATGTCACACAAATCATCATAATAAAATATTGTATCAAAATCATGTGCCAAATATTAGAGTGTAAACATCCAAGGCTGAAACAATAGTGTGTGCACTGCAATCATCCCAAGCTCTTCCCCTTGCTACTGGAAGTACCTGAAACTAAAAGTGAAAATTGTAAGCACGAAGCCTAGTGAGTCTCCCCAACTACCAGATACGATACATATATCACATAAACATATCTTGGGCCCCACCCCTGCTACATCTAGTCAGGCTCGGCATCGGGCCCCGCCCGACTTCGAACCCTATTTGGCATCGGGCCCTGCCCGACATTGAGCAGATCTCGGAAAACATATGAGCATATCAAATAATACATAACATAAGAAACTAACACCAACATATAAACATTCTTCGGGCCCCACTCGGCATCAGACCGAAATCCGGAAGCATACTAACATTCCTCGGGAACCGCCCTGGAATCAAACCGAAGCCCAGAAACATACAAATACAAACACATGCAAGAATCACAAAGACATCAAGCATACAAGCATTACTCAATACTTCTCCGACATCGGATCGAAACCCTGAAAAGCATATAAACCTACATTGGGCCCCGCCCGACATTGGACCGTAACCCAAAACTACTACTATCTAAATGGGTCGGCCTTGGTACCTTTGACCCGTTCCTATATGAGAAAACTCACCTCGTATGCTAAATGTGAAATCTCATGTGAGGAATCTCTGACGGCTGCTCCAACGACTCCCTGGCTATTGATTTCACAAAAACACTTAGTCAAAACCTGATAATTCTCCTTGGGGTAAAATGAACATTTTTTCCCTGGTTAAAGTCAAAGCTTGGTCAAATTTAACCTTCTGTTTGACCCAACTCGTCGAGTCCGAGAACCTGAAATCGCAATCTAACTAGTCGAGTCTCGCCCCGACTCATCGAGTTCCCGGGCTACTCATAGTTGTGATCTACTGAATCAACGCGTTGAGTCCTTTCAGCGACTCTTCGAGTTCTACCTTAGGCTAAAACGGGACAAACCAACTTACCTCGTCGTGTCCCTCTATGGACTCGCCGAGTTCCTTTGTCTAACTCAGTCATCTCAATGGATTAAGCTCCTACCCTTCATATCCAAACTCCATACTTCATCTACACCCTGGGAAACACTTTTAAGGGTAAAGTTTCCAACTTTACCCACTATTAGTCCTTCTTAATGGGTTTAGCTCAAACCCTCACTCTCTAGAACATAGATCTTGCTCCACAAGCCATAATACTCTAAACCAAAGAACATTATAATAGATCTAGGCCTTGTACATTAGTTGGTGATAGTTTGTTTTATTTACTTCTTTTTATAGTTTATTTTAGCATATTTCATTCATAATTTAGATAATTTCCATGCATATTTTCCTTTTTGTTATTTTATGGCCTATTTCGGGTACTTTCTAGTTTTGTGAGCTTTATTGCAGATTTCATGGAGATTAATGGAGCGGGAATGTTTAGGACGTATGGAAAGTGATTGGACTTAGAGGACGTCGATAATTATAGGCTTGGTGATAATGGAGTTGATGCATTGAGCGGTCTTGATGATTATTTGAAGGCTTGGAGAAAAAGAAATTTGAATTTGCAAGAACCGGAAGAATATTCGAGCGTGTGGAGGTTATTAACTGGGCAAGTTTACGAGCTATGGGTGATTTGGAAAAGTCATCTTGGGCTTAAATTGGAGAAAACATGAAGAATATTGGGTTACAAGCTTAGTGGATTCGTTCTGCGCAAGTGGGCTAAGTCATTGGAGGCCCAAATCACAAAAGAGCCCAAATTACACAAGAACCTAGCTCAGCACGCGGGCTACCTGCGCAACAGCATACTGGTCGCACAACCCCCTGCAGGGACAATTCCAGAAATTCCTATTTTGAGCTATATGAGGAAGTTTGGTGTGACACTTTTCTCAACTCTTAGAAATCCGATTTTTGAGCATTCTCTTTGGAGTTTTGAAGATTTTTGAAGGCTAAGAACACCTCAAGAACATCATCTTTTCACCTCTTGATTCTTGTTTAATGTTTGGTACATTCTTCTCTAACTTTGTTTCTTTGAGTTTAGCCATGCTTGGCTAAACTAATCTTGGTTGACTTTTGTTGAATCCTTTGAACTTTTGTTGAATGTTGAATAATCCATGAACTTGTTCTCAAATCTTTATGGGAATGTTTTGTGTTTTAACATATTATCACTACTTGTATGTTTTTATTCATGAGTTTAAACGTGCTTGTGGTGATTAGTTGGCTAATTTCTTTATTAAGTAATGGATCCTCAAATTAGCAAGCAACAAATGATTTTTCTATTGTTTTTGCTTCACACAATTATAAAAACATTTCCTCCAACACGGTAGTGAAAGCATTTGACTACTCTTGGATTTGGTGACTTTTTGGTTCTTAATGCTAGTTGACTTTCACTAATTACATGCTTAATGGAAATTGTGACTTTGACTAAGGAAATTGTTATGAGCTTCTTTAACCATTTTAACAACTAAGAAAAGTCTAGGTAATCTCAAGCTTCTTGGATTGCTATAGCCAAATTAAGGATTTAAATCAAGTATTGCACCATTGGATTCTAATGATATGTTCTTCAAAAGTCAAAGTGAGGAAACCTTAAGTCAACCATCCTTCTCTTATTGATTTTACATCAAACTCCTATTTTTGTTGAAATTGTTTATTTAAATCTAACTTTAATTCTAGTTTATTTCAAGTATTTCAAAAGACCAATCCCCCCCCTCCCCCATTTTTAATTTATTGTCATTTTGCAAGTATTTTTACAAAGAGATTTCTCATAGAGTTATAAAATTGGACCAATCTCCGTGGATACGATCCCTTTACCACTATGCACTATTTTAGTGTGTAATATTTAGGGTATTAATTTTGTTGGCCTCGACAACCACCAGTTGGACATGTAAATTTCCTAGCTTTCCTTCCATGCATGGCCTTTTAGGGCTAAAAAGACCATAATAACGTTTTAAAAGCTTGCATGGGGCTTCCATGGTCATAAAGTTTTCACCTTTATGCCATGGAACCCCTTCTAGATCCCAGATCTGGAATGTAGGTCACTTGGGACATCCAAATCCCAAAGACCAAGGTTCTTGAACCAAAACCCTCATAAAAATGGAAGTAAGTAGATCTAATGAATGAATGATCAAGTTAGAGACTTGATCACCAAAAAGTGATGAGGATGGAAGGAAATCCCTAGATCTACTATCTTCTCCTTGAACCTTCTAGCTCCTTCTTCTTCTTCTAGCTTCAAGAACACACATAATCACTCAAGAATGGCTCAAACACACTCACAAAATGCTCTAGGGTTTCGTGGATTAGGGTTTAAGACTTGGAGGATGGAAATGAGGCCAAAAGGTGGGGATTAAGAAGCTTAAATAGGGGTGCAAAACCTCGAAATTAGGGTTTCACTATGGCAGACCTACTCGCCGAGTCGAGGGCTCTCGACTCGTCAAGTAGATAGCTGAAAACTCGCGTCCAAGACTCGATTCTACTCGACGAGTCTGGGGCTTCCAACTCGTCGAGTAGATCTATAAAAATGAATGATGTCATTTCATTGTACTTCAATCCAGCTGCAACCCTAATGAACACTGCATTTCTTCATTGTCACAATTTCTGCTTCCATACTTAGTGATAACCCTCACTCTATCACTCTTTTCAAAAATAAAGTTGGTATCCTCTACACACTGCATAGTTTGTTAAAGCAAACATGAGTTGAGTAGGGGATTCATAACAGTCTCCTAATTCTGACTTCATTTCTTTCCAATCAACAATGGGATCATGCAGCTTATACTCCACGCCAATATCTTGATCATCACCATCTAAGTGGACATGCTCATATTGTTGGCTATAGGATTGTTTCCATCATCTTTCATTCCATCCATACTCCTCCTTAAAATGTTTTCATCACACAATAAGTTAAAGAAATGGTCATCATATATTTCTAAGGGGATTTTGAAAGTTTCTTCTGAAAAATTCAAGAAGCTAAAGTCAAAACCATCATTATTGGAATTTGATTCTGGAAGGTAAGTCTTCTCATGCCCTTTAGGCTTCTTAGTTCCAGAAGTAGAAGTCGTTTGTTAGATAAGCAAAATAAACTTGTTAGTTCACAATTGGAACTCCATAAGTAAGATAACCACCCACAAAGGCATCAATTATTTTGTTTCCATATACACACTTTCCTACTCCACCTTAATTCAACAACGATTTCTGAGCTCAAAGATGCCAAATTGGGGACTATGAAACCCTTCTCAGCTACCGTGAAAGCTCAAATGCATGAAACCCTTACTCAATGGTGGTTCGTGAAAGGTGATGGCAAGGAAATGGGTTAGATTTTGAACAGGGTAGTGTTTTAAAGAGAATGGTGACCGAATGAGTACATGTGACCTACTCGTTACCGGCTATTAGCTCCTATGTGATAATTAAACAAAATTAATCTGGTAAGAGTCAATGCAAAACTAAATAAAAGGCTTTTGCCAATTTAGTGGGTAAAACTTGAGACTTTTATAGTAATAACAGTTAATTTTGGAGTTGTTCCTCGCACGAGGATGTATGTTTCAGACATTATAATTGATAATTATGGATTCTTTAAGCCAACTAAAAATTGTCGTAAACCCTACTAAACAAGATAATAACCTATAATACTATAATACAACAAGAAGCGGTAAACATATTTATTCTATCCGAACAACATTAAAGCAATTATGGGGATATTCTTTGTATTCCGTAATTGTTCATGACATGGCAAACACTGTTTTTGGGACCATTTCACTATATATTCATGTTGGTGCATGGAAATGCTCCACAAATAATGAGTGATAGTTAGTATTTTCCTTTTATTTGTATTGTTGGTGTATTTATCTCTCCCTCCTATATAAAGGGAATCATTTCTTATTTTTAAGCTAGCTCCTTTTTCTAAGTCAGTGCACTTTTCTTACGATGTAACTTCTAGAGAGAGAAAGTTGTGGGTTCTCCCACCCAGGGAGAGTTTCTCTCCCACCATGTTCTTCATGCAATATTATTATTATTCTCTCTTTGTTCTTAGTCTTTTTTCATGAACTCATTATATGTTCTTCGTGTTTATACTTACAAAAACACGATTAATCTCGATATATCTTACTTCCGCATTCACCGTTCGTTATAAAAATGGGTCTCTACAATTCGGCCAAGTGCAATTCCATACCCGGTCTCGTCAAAATTTTCAAAGAATCCGAAATTTTGTGTATGAATGTGGTTGTACCATATGTCAACCATATAAATAGGTAAGGTCCGTTTTTTTATTGGATCGAAATTTATCAATTCCCATTCGTTAGTCATTTTTGTAAAACATAAAAATCGTGATTATTTTATAATATACTTAAAACAATGGTCATATTTAATAAATAAAGACATTATCATTTCATGTAACCAAAAAATTAACATACATGGTCATATTTAATAAATAAAGATATATTATCATTTCATGTAACCAAAAAAATTAACATAATTATGTACGATTAGAGTTCTGACATTTTTTCTTTTGAAATAAAAATTATATATTTCAACATCATCGCTGTTTTTTTTGCATACCAATGCATCATATAATTGAACTTAATATAATAATAGAGCGTTAAAAAGCTTCAAAGTATTTTATTTGCACAAATATCCGTACAAAATGAGTGATAGTTTTGTGCATAATTCAAAGCCTCAAACGTGCTTCCCCTAATTGATTAAAGCTCAATCACAAGTACTAGTTTACTTTATAACATCTTCAAGGCATGCTCACACCCTCTTCAAATCAAGAATAATTATCAATCATGGATTCTTTGAGTGTACTAAAGAATAATATAATCAATGTAACTTCTGCATATTATATTTAGTTTCCCATAAAATGTTCTATGCTCTTTTATTATGGTTTACTTTAAAGGACGGATAACATTACATTTTAAACTCGTGATTATAAATTAATTATTCATAGGTCCTCCAAGTATCTAATTTGCAACCAACTATAATTAGATTAGTTGTAATTAACATGTCTCCCGACTCCTGATGCTAAGTTGATCTTCTATATCCATGATATCGTTGAAACCTTATCGGAGAGTAATATGAACACATAATCATTAACATGTCACTGATTTAGACATTAAAACAGACTGCTAATTGCTAATTTAAATAATAATGAATACCAAACGGATAACCGCATAACGGGTTGATAAAAGTCTGAGAGCTTGAGAAATGTACATAGGATCATGGACATGAAATTTGCAATTGAGCAAAAAACTTATCCAAGAATCATAGATATAAAAAGGACAGCTAAAGAAAGCTCAATGACCAGTTACTCGTTGGGTACAAATTATATTTTGAATGACATATGATCAACATATTATTTTTAGTAATGGACACCTTAGTTAACGAAATTAGGAAGATGACCTCATATGGAGAAAATCGGATTGGATATATTTTTCAATATTTGAAAACCCGGATCTAGTTTGTGCACTTTTACAAGACATGCAGTAAGGAACGTTCTTATAATGGATCGGGGATGCATTAGAATAACATTGATGTTGGAAAAATTAGTTTTAACCGATTTCTAAAAATGAGGTTTTCTATTTTTAATCATGAATTTTCAACCTTAAACATTATTAAAATAGATAAACAATTGTATATTTGTGTTCTCCATGATACATTCGTTTTACTATTCTACACGCCCAAAACATAATTAAGATGAATTAGAAATTAATTTCTAAAGTGATGTACTTGAATGGATTTGGAAACAGAAGGGAGTTTATAAGTAGAAATGCTTTCAAGCTTTGTAAGATTTATGAAACCAAGACCCTTTACTTGTATGTGTAACGTGGAGTGCAATTGTGTACTAAAATGGATTTGGTTCATTGAACTTGTGTGTAAAGTGATGGTACAAATGCACAATCGATCGTGTAGAAAAACGTAAAGGCTTTTTTGCAAACACACTTATTTTCATGACTGAAAACTTAAGACAGATTTACAGTTATAAATATGCATTAATTACCAAATTAATCACAAATTTTAGTTTCTAATCTTGTGATTAAATTTCTTAATTAGTTCTCACTGGTTACATAGTTTTTCCTTATTTTAGTAATAGATTTCTTGTATAAACAGAGGCTTTGTGTTAAAGATTAATCATTATTCTAATAAATAAATAATTTTAATCTTTTTTTTTTCAAATGTCACTTTAATACAACTCCTCATTAATATTATGTCATGTGTCATTTAGATATATTAAGCAACTCATTTCAAAATTAAAATTTACATTTTCTAATTATATGTTAAATTTGAAATTATAATAACTTTAAAATTTTGATATATTTCTTCATTAATAATTTATTTAAAATGACTTATTTAAAATAATTGATTAATAATTATAAATTTTTATTATAAAAGTTTAATTAATTTTATAACTATAGTTCCTACGGGTTATAAACCAGTACATGATATATGTAATTCTTCTCTCTTCTACTTTACTTCTACTTTTGCATTTTGTTGGTGCTATCAAGGTAAAATTCAGACTTACCAATGTTCGGGCGATCTTGAAGAACTTGTAACAAACGAGAAAATTAGATCATCGTTCATCGGTCTCAGTCACCGTGAACACTCATGGTAATAGATCTAATATATTGTATTCCATTCTTTGCATGCAAATAAAGTTTTCCTACTTAGAATTGCATATAGAATACCTTTTTCGTCCCCAATCAACATTGATCATTAGCGAAACAGTAATCGCAGTACATAAGTAACGACTTAGTGCGTTAAAAATAAGATTTATGTATTAAGTGTTTTCATGAACAAATAAAACTCACAACTCAAAGTTTCGCTAATGTACCCCAAAACTAGGAGGAATCGGACAAGAAAGGAAGAAAAAATCTAGAAATAGTTTGAAGAATTTTCAAAATGAATTGAAAAAAAATATTCTAGTATTTATAGGGGTCTAATCAGGGGCGTGCCATGCCTTTTAGAGAGCGCGACATGTCCTCAAGAGTAGGCACCACTTACGTTCATATCTTATGTGTACGAGCTCTATTTCTGACGTTCTTTATATCCTTGATTTTGTATCGACGAGTACTAGAATTTTCATTTGGAGTCCATTGACTAATTCTCATTTTATCTTAAATTTACAACTCTGTCTCAAATTCATCGCATTTAAAGAGTAGGGACCAAGTTGCGTCCATATCTTTCGCATACAACTCTGTTCTCGACGTTCTCTATACCAACGGATTCGTATTACATAGACATCAACTTTCGTTTAGATAGTTTTTCCTAGCGAGTGACCAATCTTTATTTCGTACTTTGTGACACATACTACTATATTGTATTGTTACGAAGAAATATAACTTTCTCATACGAAGTCGGATTTTGGTGTTCTTTATATGCACACATTTGTAATTACGATTACTACAACTTTCGTTTAGATTACTTAGACTGATAAGCAATATATCTCTGATTCATCTTTTATGACACACTTTCTCATATAGGGTTTAACGCGAAAATTCGAAAATTCATAACTTCTTCATACGAAGTCAGATTTGTGCGTTGTTTATACCCACAAAATTGTCATCGTGACTACTACAACTTTTTTTAAGATTATTTATCCTAAATAATCTTTTATTTTTATTCAACCAAATTCATTGAATTTATAATAATGTTTTATACAAATATTATAAGCCTTAATATTTGTCCATAAAACATGTACGCTATAAATATCATTTATATAACTCTTATCACATACGATTATCCTATTCGAGGATTTAATTTTTCAATAAAATGAATATTCATAATTTATAACTCTTAAAACGGCTAGCCCGAATTTATGGGTGTTACAGTGTGCAAGATTGAGATGTTCATTTATGGACTCATACAAGCATCACGTAGCTGAAATGTTTGCTTTCATGAAAAAGTTAAGGAATTTGGATTTTCTATAAGTGAGAATGAGTCTTGCATATATGTCAAATCCAACAGGAGTAATATGGTCTTCCTATTATTGTATGTTGATGACATACTCCTTATTGGAAACGATATTCCAACCTTGCAGTGTGTAAAGACTTGGATTGGGAAATGTTTCTCTATGAAGGATCTAGGAGATACAACTTATATATTAGGCATTAGGATCTATAGAGATAGATCTAAATGTTTAAATACACTAAGCCAAAGTACATACTTAAATAAAGTTTTGAAAAGATTCAAAATGCAAGATTCTAAGAAATGGTATATGTCCATGTAACATGGAATAAGATTGAGAAAAGATCAAGCACCCAGAACTGAAGAACAACTGGAAAGAATGAGTCGAGTCCCATATGCTTATGTTATACGATCAATCATGTATGGCATGGCATGTACTAGACCTGATATCTCATATGCTTTGAGCATGATGAGTTGATATCAAGACAATCATGACAGTAGTCATTAGACGATCGTAAATATTATCCTCAAGTATCTAAAGAGAAATAAGGATATGTGTCACAACCCCAAACCTACTTGTCGGAAACATTCGGGGGCAGAGGACGTCATGTACAGTATGTGACAACCCGAAATTTCTACCTTGTTCAATTATTCAAATCAATCAAGGTCAAACTCGTTTTGCTATCTTCTAGCACTATTTTGAGTCAATTTTAGTGTTCTAAGCCCAGTACCTTCAAGTTAGGGTGTAGAAATGGACCCCACAAGTTCAAACACTTCACGAAAAGGCCATACACTCCATCATGAGGAGTATACGGCCGTACACTTGGATGTGCAGCCGTACATCCCCCTCTGGCCATACACTCTGGACTATATATTGAGGACTTAGCCTTCATTCAATCTTTTTCACCTCCCTTAGCCAAGAACTCGTTTATTCTCTCAACTATCATTCGATTCTTCACCTAGATCTCCAAGATTGTAAGTATTTCTTCCCTTGATTTTTTATTTTTCCTCTATCTCGTATGAATCACTGATTTCATCAATGAAATCACTTCATTTTGGTAGATCTTCAAGTGTTCTTCAGTTTCACCAAGAATACCAAGAACACCTACTAAGTTCTTGGACCTCAAACACCCCTAAAGGCTTATATATCGTAAGTACTCCTTCCCATGCTTGTTACTTACTAGATATGCCATTAGAAATCGTCCAAAATCATAAACATCAAGGAGTGTACGGTCGTACACACCCCATATGGTTGTACACCCGTTTGTTTGGTGCATATTAGAATCAAAACTCACATTCTATGCTAAAGCATGTTCAAGAACACCTAGAGGATGCATGATATGGCCTTGAAACACACTTTTGACAATTTTTACAAGATCATCAAGGGTGTACGGCCGTACAAACCCCTTGTGTGGCCGTACACACCCTTTTAAGGCCCAAAAAGGTAACAAACACCCCTTTAAGTTGAGCTTTGGCTAAAACACACTTCCTAGATGGTTCCCAAGGCCTTAAGACACACTTTAGCATGTTTCATAGTGAGTGTGCGGCCGCATACCCACTTAGGCCGCACACACACAAAACTGATGCATTCTGGCCTTACACTCCATTGGTGAGGCCATATACCCCTTATATGCAATCATATGTGATTGTAACACTTCAAAGTAAGTGTTTCCTAGTCCCTAAAGTGATCCCCTATCATCATTAGTTGAGTTAAACACTAATTATATATACATGTATGTACCATTATATGCTTGTTAGGATCTGCTTGCGCCCAAGATTTCACTTACCACTTAGCATCCTTTCCCGAATCTTTCAATCAATCAACTCGATACAGTTGAGTTCATACCCCTACAATCAACCTTTTAAATTTTTTTAAATGCTTTTAAGAGGGGGAATACAAGTAACACAATTGAAATTGTCTTAGTATAAAGATTTATATACTTGTTGAACATCTTGTTTCAAAGCATTTTCAAACTGCTTTTAAACTCTTGTCAAACTCTTTTACTTTCAAAGCCATATTCATTATATATTTGTGTATAAGTATGCTTTAATGGACTTAGTGTTGGATTAGTGTCTAAGTCCATAACTATTTTGGTATGTACTTGACCCGATGGTGCATGGTCCTTTTGGGTTGCCTTCACCAAAGCAACTTGATTGGAGAAATAAATAGAGAGAGAGGTTATTATGATTTATTAATATGTTATAAGAATAATATATTAAAGGAGAAATCATATTTGTTTAATTAATATTGGTCAATAATTAATTAAGAATTAATTTTGTGATCAAATGTAATTAATTAAACTAGAGGGGCTAAATTGTAATTATGTGATAGTTACAAAATAAGGTAAGGATTATCTTATTAATAGGTTGGACGAATTTAAGGTGATAAGGCCTTAGAATTCGACTATGATAAGGATTCAAGGATTATCTTATGGGTTGCTTGGTGGACAAGCAACTAGATAAGGATAATGACTGAAACCCTATCTCTACACCTATATAAACACCCCTTAACTCATGAATTCGGCCAGACCTTCCCTAAGGCTTCTTAGGAACGAATTCAATACCTCCCCTCTCTCCTCATACCTTCTCCATTTTCTCTTGGTGTTTGTAAGCCATTAGAGGAGTGACACTTGTGACTCTAAGCCTTCCAAAGTCAATTCAAGGAGGAATTGGGATTGTTATTGCTACATAACAATCAAGGTAATATCTTAAACCTAATTATATGTTAATATCGATTTCCATATGCTAGAATTAGGGTTTATAGCCTTGGATAACTTGCATGTACAATAGAGAAACCTAGATCCAAGCATTAGGGTTTGGATGAGCACATAGGATGTCTTATGACCAAAACCCATCAGTGGTATCAGAGCCTTGATTGGTTTCTATTGTATTGATGCATTATGTGTTTATTCAAGTTGCAAAATCGAGTTTTGAGCCATCTGCCTGATGAACTCGGCGAGTACCACAGTGTACTCGGCGGGTAGGCCTCAACTCAGCGAGTACAGTGTGGTACTCGGCGAGTTCGAGCGTCAGATGGAGCTATTTTCGGGATTTCTTGCTGTTTATCTTTGAGATACTTGCCTTTATCATATTAGATCAATATAAATCCGATTTTATGATATATATGAGTATATTCTTGATCTAATTGAAGATATTTATCAATTAATAAAATATTTATTTCCTTATGTGATAATTGATTAATTATTTTGATTAAATTGGTAAATTGTTTTGCAAGAAATCATTAAATAAATCAAATATGGATAATTATGTGATTAAATGTTAATTTAGATTATTTGTTATTTGATCCTTGTGTTATGAAATGTTTCATATTTTCCCCTTTAGGTTTTATAGTTTAAATTTGACCTCAAAAGTTTTGTTGTTTTGAAATTTAAATAGTTGAAACCTTAATGTTATGAAAAAGGTTTCAAAACTTGACCTCAAGTTTTGGAATTTAAATTTTGATTAATTGTTTAATTTTGATGTATATTTAAATTCTAAACCCTAATGTTTTGAAATGTTTCAAAACTTGCCCTCAAGTTTTGGAATTTAAAAGTTGATTAAAAGTTTAATTAGAATGTTAAATTCTAAAACCCTAGTATTGTTTTGAAAAAGTTCAAATCACACCCTTATGGTTTTATTAATTAATTAAGGTGTATAATTAAAAGAGGTTTAATAAATCCATAAAAGTTTTGGTTTACAATTTAATTGAATTAAAGGTATAATTATTAAATTTAACCACTTAGTATTTTAAAAGTGTAAAATACACCCTATACTATATATATATATATATATATATATATATATATATATATATATATATATATATATATATATAGCATTAAAAATTTAACATTATATATATGTATGAGTAAAAGCCAGTCTTACCGTTAGTAGGTCTCATTCACGAAGCTGGTCTATAAGTGGTGTTTAAGGAAATTGCCTATAAAATGGCGATTGAATGGGTATCCACTCTTACCCACCGCACTCTTGACTAGTGGAGGGTCGTTAGCCAAACTGGTAGGATAGGACGAAACCTTCCATTATAAGTATAATGAATTATCAAAGTAACTAAATGTTTTCATAAAATTCCCAATCTTAGTTACTTAGGCAAAAGTGAATTGATGCAATTCCATGAAATTACACTTTGTGCCCTTGCGAAGACGTTAGTGGAGCGTGTGTGGTTTACCGGCACACTAAATTGTTCTAAGCAAAGGTAGCAAAGGGTGACTCAATGTTTGTCATAGTTCGGTGGAGCGTGTGTGGTTTACCAGCACATCGAATATGTGACTGTAACATGTGAGGGACCATGTAAGTTTGCATGGTTATTCACACCCGCTTTGTGATCCTCGACATCCCAGTCACAAACCAGAGGGGCATATCGAGATTTAAACATGCCATTGAAAGTTCAATGAATCTCAAAGAATCTAGGAGTTTTCATAGATTTAAAACTTAAATTCCTTTTCGTTTTTCGTTGTGGAAATTAGTGAATCGTCATTCACTTACCTTCAAATATTCTGCAATTAGGGTTACGGCATCCCTCTCCCGAGTTGTAGAATATTGTGTTGGGTCCTAGCCTTAGTATCTCATTTGGGTGATTTACTAAGGACTCAATCAATCAACTAACTTGAATTTGTTTTTCTCCCGTTTTGTAGATGTCAAAGTTCGACAACTATGGTCTTCCCAAATCCCATGGAACAAGCATTCCACATGAAGATGGTATTCCACGATTCAATCGAGGAACGAGAAATCATGCTTCACTTCCTCCTCCTCCTCCAATTATTCTCCCTAACCCACAAGTTCGAAGGCATGAAAAGTTCAAGATCACTCAAGCCCTTTTGGCAAGTAAACATAAAGAAGGAAAGTCGGTGTGTGCATGCATCCAAGGGATGAAGTCACACATTGATAGGTTAAGAATGTTGGGATTCGTTGTCTGTGAGGAAATGGCTGTTGATTGGGTTCTTCAGTCACTTCCTAACTCATATAGTGAGTTCGTAAGAGAGTACTATATGATGAACCACGACGTGACCCTTATAGATCTCACCTATATGCTTATTGCTGCTGAATCAGCAATGGTTTGGCGCAATAGAAAAGCAAAGTTGATTGGTGAATCTGCCTTCAAGACCTCTATGGATATAGACAATGCCAACGAAAGACATGCTATGATCGAAAAGTTTGATCATAAGAGAAAAGCAACGTCTGAAGTAGTTCCATTTCATGTTCCAAAAGAGTCAATTTGCTTTTATTGCCAAGAGAAAGGGCATTGGAGACGAAGTTGCCCCATTTACTTAAGAGATCTAAGAGATGGGAGAGTCGAAACGTATGGCTCTAATATAGGTAAAATCCATTAACTAACTATTTTAAGCTTCTATTCTAGATTCTTAATACATAATGTGATAAGATTACAATTGATGATTTGTAGGATCGAAGAAAAGAAAGGAAGCTTAAGGGAAGAAGTGAGTAGAATCTAACCATGAAGGAATGGATTTCGATCGCATTTCTCGAAGATTAGATTCTTGAGCTACTACTTAGAGTTAGAATTAGATGTATTAGCATAAGTTTTTCAATGAATTGCGTTGTAAGGACAAATTTTTCCGCAATAAAATAAATTTTGATTTTAAACTTTATTTATTTATCCTTGCAATGGCGTATATAAAAAAAATTGATGTTTGAATGTTTCTATTATTAGCAATAATGGATTTGGTTCTTATTATGTTATTTATGGAAAGTCGAGAATTTACCAAATAGGGAGAGTTTCTAATCGCCCAAGTTTCAATTGGACAGAAACTTGGAATCATGCAACTTGGTTGCACGATGAATGAGAAATTTCATATTTGGAAATTAGACTAATTCATTGACAAAGTGTCAGATGAAGGACTAGGAGATCGAGCACACAAAGTTGCGTGTTGATCAAGTCCACCATAAGAGTAACAATGATATTCGTCATGATTTACTAAAGGTTTAGTAAATATGATTATACTTACAAGATTAAGTGTAATTCTGAATTGATTAAAGGGTTTAAATAAATAGCAGAACGAATAAGAAGAATCAAGTAGGCAGAAAGATAAAAGTTTCTCCATTCTAAGAAGAAGGGAGAGTACCTTTTATGCTTTATGATAGGTCTTAATGATTAAGAACCATATATCAATTGATCCTCTAAGTAAATCTTAGCACAATTGTCTGTTTAAGAAGAGGAATCAAGGATTGAAGAAATGGTTAAATCAAGAAGTCTATCATACTTCGTTCCAATGACAAGTCTTAAAGTTAAGATTGTGACAATGAGTGAAAAGTATTAAAGGTTTATACAATTCATCAAATGTGGAAAGTTGTGATGTCTTGGAAAAGACAAAGACCAACTAGAACCAATTTATGAAGTGTCTTGATAAAAGCTACACTAACTCTTGAATATTTGTTTGTCAAGAAATGTTTATTGACAAAAGGATCTTATATGTCAAGGAGTCAGTGGGAGTCTTAATGGTCTTGAAAAGTTTCAAGAACAAATCAAATAGACCTTATCAATCTTCACTAGCACACGAGTAGAGGTTTACAACCTATCGTGTTGACATTATTTTGTTTCTGTGCCAATCCAATCGAGTTAATTACGCATGTGAGTCCTATGAGTTCTCATTTTGAACGCATAAAAGGCAAGGCACCTTAATCAATGAAAGGTACATTGATAGGAAAGGGTGAGCTGCTTAACTACTTGGAAGACATGGTGGGCAGCTGTGCTACCATAAGGCAAGAAATCGAGATCAAGAAAGTTTGATCCATATGAGTTTGAATTTGTCGTAAGCTTTGGTTTTGACAAATTCACATGGATAAGAAAAAATACACCGTTTAAATCTAAGTGTCATAAGATTTCCTCCTTCATGAAAATGATTGTGAGGAAATGCTTTCACTAAGAAATATTTTAAGAAGATAGTGATTGTAAAATTGCATTCTCGAATTCAATTATGGTTACGGTATCCCTTTCCATGATTTGAATTGTGAGGTTTGGCAATTAGTCTTAAATGTTTAGACACACATATGAACTATCTAAGGCAAAGGTGTATAAGTTTAAGAGGCTTTGATAAAAGATTATCAAAGCATTAAGTATTAGAAACATGGACTTAAGAAATTCAATAGGTATTGTTTTTCTGAAAGTTAAGATGTTTATGAATACATGTCGAAGCTAGTGGGAGCATAAGTGTTATGTTTTATAGTAATCATCATGATAGTGGGAGCATAAAAGTTATGATTGTGTGATTATTATGGAAAGTATTGCAAGTTGGCAATATTAATTATAGAAAACAAGAGGTATACCTTGCAAAGTCGTAAGGGTTGTAAAGTTGTTTTGCTATAATTAAGGGAGAGAATATTATGCTTCATTTCAAATCTAAAGGATTAGGTTGAGAAATGTTAATAAATTTAGTCAAGGGTACACAGTGTGTTCTTAAAATTTCGATTATGATTACGGCATTCCTCTTCACAATTCGAATTTTGAGAACATAGCAAATAAAAAATTATGCATCGTGTCCCATACGCTTCGGGTATAGGATCGATTGCAAATGCTTTAATGTTTGACCATTCTAAAATTTTCCAAATGTCGAGCGCATTTAGAGGGAAAAGGGACTAGAATTGGATTTGACTAAAATAATTAAACAACTATCAAAGGACAATCCAAAGTTTGACGAGGATTGGTCGCTTGTGATTAGTTGGAAGCATGGTATTGGATGGACCATATCGACATCATTACAAATAGATAAGATTCTATTAAGAATGAGTTGTCATATTGAAAATATGGAAGCGTGTCCATATTGGGAATTGAATATTGAAAATCTATGTCTAGATTAGAAACTTTTATGTAAAAGGATGTTCAAAGGAATGTACTTTGAGTGAGATACATCACGTTTATGGAATTGTCTTGTAATAATCTCCGATAGAGGACTTTGTAATATCATTGACAATAGTCTTTGTGACTTTGGTGCAGTGACATTACGAATGGATCGTTGCATAGAATGTTAGAATCTAGCATATTCTATAAGTGGCAAGAATTTGATATTCTTTCACTTATGAAAAAGGATTTGGAGTTGTGAAATGAGAAAGATTGGAAATGTGTTCAATGTGATCTATTTCACAAAGTGAGAACCATAGGTAAACATTGTGTGCATGCTAGGAGCATGGGACAAGTGTTGAAATTCAAGTAAGAAGTTGATTAACCGAAACGACAAATAATGAGTAATCGATATGGTGATAAATAAAAGGAGTTTTATTTATACTCAAAGGTTTGAGGACATATGGGATTAGTATTATTCTTGTGTTTCACATATGCATGTTTTGACTTCCAGAATAATTGAGTTTATTAAGAATAATCGAATTATTCGAACGGGCCACAGTCATTCATATGTTGGAAGTAGATATGAATGAAGACTGTCGTGAATTGGTGTGTGGATTGTCTAAAGAGCATTAGACATAAGCAAATGTTTGCTGCAACATTCATGAGTGCTTATGAATATGATTTGAGCATTGGATTAAACCCACGCTCACTTGGATCACCCCATGAAATTGTATCACGAGTGATTGGTGAGACGATAACATCTTATATTCTTGAAACCGAGATGTGTGAGTTGTATCTTGCAAATTGGTTGCACATTGATAATATGTAAACGCACTAGTAACTTGGTGCTATAAAACATATTGTTGTGTGTGATTCGGTGAGTAAGTGCAAGCAAGCATTGTATCAAAGTTTATCCATTCCTTTTATCTAACGTAGGATAAAAGCAATATCTTTGGGCCCCTCGATGATTTAGTGATGACAAACGTAAATGTTCGGCCGGTCTAGGGCTAATTTGATTTGTTCAATTAGTCAGTCGTTATAAATCAGGAATCGAGATATAGTACAAAGAGAATGATTTGAAATCATATCTCATATGATATTTAGAAAGGAGGAATATATGATCCCTTATCTAAGGACACGCGTATCTGATATGATCAGAGTTGACAGCGGCTTTGGAAAGCTACGATTGCAGATCAGGATTTGAAGTCATACGCAGAATAGTTGTTAGACTTATCCAAGTGGGAGACTGTTGGATTAGTGTCTAAGTCCATAACTATTTTGGTATGTACTTGACCCGATGGTGCATGGTCCTTTTGGGTTGCCTTCACCAAAGCAACTTGATTGGAGAAATAAATAGAGAGAGAGAGAGGTTATTATGATTTATTAATATGTTATAAGAATAATATATTAAAGGAGAAATCATATTTGTTTAATTAATATTGGTCAATAATTAATTAAGAATTAATTTTTGTGATCAAATGTAAATAATTAAACTAGAGGGGCTGAATTGTAATTATGTGATAGTTACAAAATAAGGTAAGGATTATCTTATTAATAGGTTGGACGAATTTAAGGTGATAAGGCCTTAGAATTCGACTATGATAAGGATTCAAGGATTATCTTATGGGTTGCTTGGTGGACAAGCAACTAGATAAGGATAATGACTGAAACCCTATCTCTACACCTATATAAACACCCCTTAACTCATGAATTCGGCCAGACCTTCCCTAAGGCTTCTTAGGAACGAATTCAATACCTCCCCTCTCTCCTCATGCCTTCTCCATTTGCTCTTGGTGTTTGTAAGCCATTAGAGGAGTGACACTTGTGACTCTAAGCCTTCCAAAGTCAATTCAAGGAAGAATTAGGATTGTTATTGCTACATAACAATCAAGGTAATATCTTAAACCTAATTATATGTTAATATCGATTTCCATATGCTAGAATTAGGGTTTATAGCCTTGGATAACTTGCATGTACAATAGAGAAACCTAGATCCAAGCATTAGGGTTTGTATGAGCACATAGGATGTCTTATGACGAAAACCCATCACTTAGGACTATTGTGAATAACTCATGTTCCTTGTTTGGTTGTGGGCTTAGGGTAGGATACACTAGTTCGACTGTCGATTAACTCATAGTTATACATGCTAAATACGTAATAGAATATAAAAGTTTATCTTTAAAAGTTTTACTTAACTAAATTGTTCCAGCTGAGCAAATGAGCCTTTTCTACAAGTCAATATCAAAAACAAACATCTAGTAAACTATAATAGGTATAGTTTAGTGAACATATACAAAGAACGGAAGTGAACATATACATATACATTTACACATAAAAAGAACGGAAGCGAACATATACATATACATTTACACATATAAAGAACGGAAGCGAACACATACATATACATTTATACATACAAAGAACGGAAGTGAACATATACATATACAAGAAACATGAACGAACATATACATATACATATACATACAAATACAGTAAGAACAAGATAACTAGAATGTGAAATACTACTTCATGATACAACAATACACTGTTGTATCACATTTATAACCAGAGTCTCCTGGAGAGAGAGCGGGCATCGTGTGTATAGATCTATACGAGACAGACACTCCTACACCCCGACGGCTAGCTACAGTCCCAGCCGGTAAGGCCAAGGGGTGACAAAATGTCACCTTACTATTTTATGATGCCAGAAGGTCGTCGGGTATTCAGCCGTCAATCAGTATGGTTACAACTAATTCACATCTAACCCTTTAATTAACCAAATAGGAATTAAAGGCAATAAGACTCTCCAGGAAGTATAGTACATTTGATATGACTATGAGTCTTCATTTTATCATTTCATATTCAGTAGTATTACTGTTGAGATAAAACATTCTATTTTCCTAATAGATGATAGTAATAAATGGTAGAAAACATACTTTTACACAGATATAAAGTACTACTACAATTTTCACACTATTCCAAGTACATATGCAAACATTACATTTTTATACGAGAACAAACATGTAAAACAATCGGGCCTCGGGTAGAAGGCTACTTTAATTATAAGCAAGAAATATAGGATTTTCTGGGAAAACTGTACAAAGTTTCCAAGGTTTCAATACAAACATTTCGTTAATTACTAAATGACACAAAACACTTATGAACACACATGTATTTAACTATTCTATTAATGCAATGGATGTTGTTGCTTGTTTTCCTATTATACCTTGTTATGATACTGTATATGACGTCCTCCACCCCCGAATGTTTTCGCTAATTCGGTTTGGGGGTGTGACACAGTATCATAACAATGCACAATAGTAAAACAAGCAACAACATCCATTGCATTAGCAATATAGTTTATACAAGTGTTTTCTGTGAATAGTTGTATGACACCAAAAATGTATATATAACAAAATAAAAGACGAGTCTTGAACATGCTCCATCTTCTCAAAACCTGGTCCAGTGTACCTGTCTACTAGTGATCTGAGAATACAAGTTATTTTGAAAGAGAGTATCAACATTTTAGTTGGTGAGTTCATAAGTATTTTAGTGTCAAAAGTTTGCATTTGTTTCATGAAAATTTTTGTATACTTCCTACAAAATCCTATGTTTTCTACTAAAATGAAAATTAGTCTTCTACCAAGACTCAACTGTTTTGTGTGTTCTGTTCTCTTGAATAAAGTGTAAAATGTGTTTTTGTACTTGAAAGGGTATAAATGTAATGTTTTCCATATTTGTAAAACTATATTTATTCTAAAAATACTAAAATAGTATGCATTTCTCGTAGGAGAATACCATTGTATGAATGTAATGGAAAAATGAATATTTACAGTAGTATTGTAATAAAATACACTACTGAATGCATTAACTACCTTATAAACCAAACTAGTTAAATTAGGTTAAAATGTGACAAGGTTATAACCATACATGATAGCAGGTCCCACTGTAGCTAGCAGCAAGGTGTAGGATGGTTAATCTCGTATAGATCTATACACAAACTCACGCTCTCCTTCCAGGAGACTCTGGTCACAAAACATGACATAGCATGGATATTGCTACGCCATGAAATAGTATCTCACATCTTGTTATCTTGTTATTGTTATAGTATGTATGTTCTTTCTTGTTCTGGTTATAATATGTTTTGTAATATATAGTAATAGTATGTATGTACTGACTCATGTATGTTTCTCTGTTCTAGAAATAATATGTAGTGATCCCTTAAACTATATCTATTATAGTTTACTAGTATGTTTGTTTGAGTTGTTATTGATTTGTAGAAAAGACTCAATTGTTCAACATAGACTTAGAATCTGTGATCTTTGCTTTACTTCTTGTTCCTTGTTTGGTTGTGGATTTAGAGTTATGATCGCTTATTCGAAGGTCTATCCTGTTTTGATTACATGTAACTAGTATGCACTAAGCAGTTATTGAAGTAACTAATAAAGATCATCCTATAATTATCTTAATTAGTACGTCTAATAATTTTTCTCTTTCCTTATTCTCGCGTAGATAACATGGCTGGATTCCATCACCCCGGCGATCCGTACTTTCCCAACCAAGGCAATGGTGGATGGATCGACGATGAGCCAGAAGAGAACCATCCAATCCCTTTGGATGATAACTTCACAGAGAGCTTCTCGGAAGATTCTGACTCCGAGCCTGAAGTCAATAACCTACCCCCTATGGCTCTTGTCCCAAATCCTAACCCTCGTTCGGCTTTTCAAGGCTCGACGCCTCCATAGGTGGAAAGCTTGGAAACATGGAGTCAAGAGCATGATCAACCTATGTCATTCAATGGAGATAGAAGCTTCTATGATCTGAGCGCAGGAGGCTCAACAGACAGAGTCCTACCAATCCTGGTCCGCAGGGTTTCTCGAAACGAAATCCAGGGTAGGACATCCCTCAACAAAATCATGGAAGTGGATGTCAATGCGAGAATGCATACAGTTCACACCATCCATCTTGAAGATGCTCATGAAAGGTCTATGAGAGACAACGAGGCCCTGCAGCGAGAGCTTGCTGCAACTCGGGCTGAATTCATAGAACTCCGAGTACGCCAAAGAGTATTTGGACGACGCCTTCTTGAAATGGAGCATCAGCTGGCAAGCTTGAGGGTTCACCCGAGGGGTACCTGTCGCCGATAGAAAATGCTTCGCTCGTCCTCGCTTTTGGTTTAAGGAATAGCCTTCGTACCTATGCTCTATGTAGCACTTTTCCTATAAAATATTCCTGTCTTTCGAAGTACTGTAACTAAAACTTCTTTGCTGTCAAAATTTTCCCTCTGCTTGTATGTTGTAAGAACTGCTCGAAGGTCGAATTTTCTGAACTCTATGTAACTCCATACCAACTATAATGACAGAAGTAGTTTCCACTATATGATCATCTCTTTTAAATTCTATTCTGACACTATATTTCTCTTGGTAACCCTAAATGAAGTCTTACCATTTTATCTTTTATAGATAAAAGATGTCGCCTCGCAAACTTCCAATTAGAAGTATGCCGGTAAATCAAACTCCACCACCACCACCCCCTCCGCAGTTCGATGCAGTGATGTTCCAGGCTGCTGTGACCGCGGCTGTGACTGCAGCCATGACTCAAGTAAATTTTGGTGGCCCCAGTGGACCTGGAACCTGTACTTACTCTAACCATGGTGAAAGCCAAACGCGTGCACGAGAGTATTAGCCTTATGACTAATGAGTATTAGAGAGTGAGAGAGAGACATGTAATCACCTCTATATAAGGTGGGTTCATACCACTTGTAGAGGTGTGCTTGAGAGATGTGGTTCATAGTGATTAGTGAGTGAGATATTTATGAACTTCTAGACTAGATCCCTTTTTGTACTCATTTACTATGATCGAATATATCTTTTAGCACCCAAATCACCATGTTCATTGTGCAAATTTTAATTCGGCATGCCAAACCATGTTCTTATGTCACTTCAATTGGTATCAAAAGCGGGTCTTCAAGATCAAGGTGATTTTTGAAGAACGATTCTCGGTTTGGCAACATTTGTCTCTCTCTATGATCTCTCTTAATTCTTTTTGAATCGTGCGTAACGTTTTTGAATTTTGATCGATTTGTTTCGTTGAATCTAATCAGTTTTTACACCATTGGTCATTCAACAATTTTTTTTAAAAGATCAAGCCCAATCGATTCATTCAATTTTACTGTTCATGTCTAAATTCATATGGCCCAAACCTTTGCTAATAATTGATTGATTGGATACAAATTCGAAACCCAAATCTCATAACGTTTTTACTGTTCTTGATATTATTTGCGTCCAGAATCAATTCTTGATATTCCAGATCAAATTCCATCTAGCATTGACCTTCAAAGTCAAAATTAGTTCTTGATATTTCAGATCCAATTAATGGATCGTTTGTCACATATGATTTCTTAATACCGTATCATTCGTTCATCTAATTCAGTTTAATCGACTTCTTTAAATATCGATATTGATTTTTCTTTCTTCTTGTATCCGAATCGGATATTTGGATCTAAACGTCTAAGAAGTCAGATCCTTGAATTAAATGTTGTTGTTTGTAATTTCGAGTTCATTGAATGGTTATTTGCTACTGATTTCAATTTTGGAATGAATAATTTGGTGTATGATTCGAATCAAGAACACATGAGTATGTTGATGACCGATTTTGGATTTTGAATGATTTCGAAGGGCTGTACTTGAATGTCAATTGATGATCGATTTCGTTTGATTTCTTCATGTTGTTCTCAGCTGATTTGAAAGTCAATATGTCATGAACGAATGTCAAAGTTTAAATGAATCTATGATGTCGAAATCTGATTTTTTTTGAGTTCATGTGATGGGTTCGCAAATGTTGGAATCGATAGAATCGATTTGTGATTATGTTTACTGTGACTTCAAAAGATTGATTCTTTTAACAAGAGAATCGAAGGTTTGGAAATCGATATTAATTTGGGACACAGTTGATTTCAATATGTATATCAAGTTGGTCGACACCTTGAGGTCAAGAATCATTACATAGTTGTTGACGAGTGAAGATTCGATGGGTCAAGGGTAGATATTGATTGTTAATTGTCAATAGCATTTGTTGTCGACATGGATGTCAATGAGGAGGATTCATTTTGATTTTGTTGAATGTCGGATTTCGTTTGGGAACGAACAAGAACAATTTTAGGGACGAAGAACAGAAGTTTTGTTGGATTTGTACGAACTGGACTTTGATTGTGGGTTAGTGATTGAGATACGAAGGGAAGAAGAAATCGAAATATTTTTATTTCATACGAAGGATGGATGTCAAGTTGTGATTTTGGAGTCGAATTTTTTTTAACGAAGGGATGAGAAATTATAACCGAAGGGTGTTTGGGATTTGAATGAAGGGGTAATATTAACGAAGGGGTGATTGTTTACGATGCGATGAAGGGAAAGCAAAATTATCGAAAATGGTCCCTAAACTTTCGCAAGAATATGCAAAGCTTTGTACGAAGGCAAAGTTTCGTGTTTCGTATGTATTAAAGAAGTTTCATATTCAGCCCCTGAAATTTCGATTGTTTGGATACTTTTCAAAACTCTTCGTATGATTGATCACATTTTCGTATGATTTGAACAAATGGCAAAAAGTTTCGAATTCAGTCCCTGAACCTTCGAATATTTGGCATTTCGAAAATTAGTTGAAGTTTCGAATGTTTGACACTTTTAACCCAACTTCGAAATTTGTTTGAAGCTTCTTATGTTTGGGGTACTCTTCGTATGATTTGAAGACAAAGGGTAGAATTTTCGAAAATAGTCCCTGAGGCTTCGAATGTTTGGCAGTTCGTACCCAAATTCGAAAAATGACTATTTTTTTGCTGAAAATTGAAGAAAGTGCATTTCAAGCCCCTGCAGTTTGTGCAAACTGACGCTTTTTACCCAGATTTGAAAAAGGGGGAGAGGTTTGCATATTTTGTTGTTTTGGACGCAACGGGTCACTGCAGAATTTTGAAATTGACAATTTCTACCCATTTTTGACAAATTTTGTCAAAGGCGATCCGTGAACGAAGCTAAAAATTGAATATTTTTTGGGCTTTCCGGATTAAAGCACAAAGTTTATACCACATGTTAAGGGGGAGTTTTGACACGAAAAGTTCCGAATAGAGCACGTTCTCTTTCCTTGAAGGTTTTATAATCAAATTTCGATTATAAAAAGGGGGAGAAATTTATATGGAAATTCGAACTTTAATTTTTCATATTATGCGGATTTGAAGACCGAAGTGATCTTGAAGTTTTGAAGCTTACGAAATGATGCAATTGGAAGTTCGAAAATGATTTATTTTCAAAATGGGTTTGGAATTATTGAAGATTTTTGGGGTGTGTTTTTATGCTCAACTTTAGGGTGATTATTTGGAGTTTGAGATGCTCTTAATCATTTGTTGATGCTCGGATTGTATGGTCTCACATCCTAGAGCCCAAATTGAAGAATCATGGAAGAATTGAAGATTAAAGTTCGTTTTGATATGTGCCACCTTTGAGGCTCGAACCGCGTAGTTGCTCGACTTTGGAAGATTTGAAGTGGGTCATCCATTCCTAACTTTGAGGGGGAGAATGTTGGGATGCAAAGTTCTTCATGTATGACTTTGTAGATGGTTTGACTTTTGTAGACCCACTTGCATGTGGTGCATTAGCCTTATGACTAATGAGCATTAGAGAGTAAGAGAGTATATGTAAACACCTCTATATAAGGTGGGTTCATACCACTTGTAGAGGTGTGCTTAAGAGATGTAGTTCATAGTGATTAGTGAGTGAGATATTTATGAAGTTCTATACTAGATTCCTTTTTGTACTCATTTACTATGATCGAATATAACTTTTAGCACCCAAATCACCATGTTCATTGCGCAAAATTTAATTCCGCATGCCAAACCATGTTCTTATGTCACTACATGCACCTATAAAGACTTCGTCAACTGCAAACCGGTGTTCTTTAACGGAACAGGCGGGATCATTGCACTGTCTCAGTGGTTCGAAAGAACAAAAGTGATCTTTGAGATTTGCTCCTGCCCCGAAGGAAGCAAAGTAAAAAATTTTGCATGCACCTTCTTTAAAATGGCCCTGACATGGTGGAATGGCCATATCAAGTCACTCATACTAGTAGTGGCAAACACTATGGGTTGGGAGACACTGAAAGACCTAATGACAAAGGAGTACTGCCCGAGGGGCGAGGTGCAGAAACTCGAAGAGGAACTGTGGAGCCTTAAGATGAAGGGTTCTAACATAGTGGCCTATACAGCTAGATTCAGCGATCTGGTGACCCTATGTCCAAACATGGTCCCCACCGAGATTAGGAAGATTGAGAGATACATCTGGGGTTTGGTACCCCTATATCAAGGAAACGTTCTAGCGTCGACCCTGCTACCTTTGATAGTGCCAAGAAATTGTCCCAAAGTCTTATTGATCATTGGGTTCCTCCTCCAACAACAACAACTACAACCATTGTCTCAGCACCAACCAAAGCAGTCGACAACAAGAGAAAGTGTTGGGACCGAAAGAAGGGCAAATCAGCTCAACCTTCTTCCAAGAACCAACAGGTTGTGGCTTTCCGTGCTGCCACCACTCCTGTTGCCCCTGTTCCAGCAAAGTAATACGCATGGAGTCTACCCAAGTGCACCAAGTGTAATTTCCATCACAACGGCCCCTGCCGGGAAATGCACAGCACCAACTGCGACCGGAAGGGTCATACTACCCAGTTTTGCAAAGCACCACCAAGACCAATCACCTAGGTCCCTGGTACAGGAGTAATTCAGGCCTGCTACAGATGTGGTGAGACAGGTCACTTCAAAAGAAACTGCCCTAAAGTTGGGAATGCAGGTGGAGCAGGGAGACTACTTGCTATTGGTCACAATGAAGCTGTGGTTGACCCCACGGTGGTCACGGGTATGTTCCTCCTCAATAACTCATATGCATGTATCCTATTTGATAGTAGGGCAGAGAGGAGCTTCGTGAACCAAAAATTTAAACACTTACTTAATCAAGCACCGCAAGCACTAAAAGAAACTTTCGTCGTAGAGATGGATAACGGAAAGAAAGAGAGCTCTAACGAGATCTACCTAGGTTGTACCCTCAGTCTAGATAACAATTCAATTCCAATCGACCTTATACCTGTTTCAATCAATAGTTTTGACGTCATTGTAGGCATGGACTGGTTAAGTCTCCATCATGCCGATATTCTGTGTTTTAAGAAAGCAGTCTGTCTAAATCTACCGAGTAAGGAAACCTTATTGATCTAAGGCGACAAAGCAAGTATGAATCTTCGTATCATCTCGAGCATGCAAGCTCAGAAGTACCTACGAATGGAATATCGTGCATTCCTTGCTCATATAGTCGATGTGAACCAAGAAACAAAAGATCTAAAAGACCTCCCTGTAGTGCGCGACTTTCCCGACGTCTTTCTGGAAGAACTACCAGGGTTACCACCCCAACATCAAGTCAAATTCAGGATCGATTTAGTTCCACGAGCTACCCCGTAGCCAAATCTCCCTATCGTCTAGCACCAGCTGAGATGCAGGAACTATCCGGTCAACTTAACGAACTGCTCATCAAGGGCTTTATAAGACTAAGGTTCTCACCTTGGGGAGCGCCGGTCTTGTTCGTGAAGAAGAAAGACGGATCGTTCAGAATGTGTATTGATTACAGAGAACTGAACAAGCTGACCGTCAAGAATCGTTACCCTCGCCCCGTATAGACGATTTATTCGACCAACTGCAATGGGTGAGCTACTTTTCAAAGATTGATTTGAGATCCGAGTATCACCAATTACGAGTGTTAGAGGAGGATGTTCCGAAGACAGCCTTCTGAACTCATTATGGGCACTACGAGTTTGTAGTGATGCCAGTCGGATTAACTAATACGCCCGCAGTATTCATGGATTTAATGAATAGGGTGTGTCGTCCTTACTTGGATCAGTTCATCATTGTGTTCACTGATGACATACTTATCTACTCTCGTAGTAAGGAAGAGCACAGTAAACATCTGCAGATGATCTTAGAAACACTACGGTCAGAGAAACATTATGCGAAGTTTTCAAAGTGCAAATTTTGGATCCGAAGAGTCGAATTCTTAGGTCACATGGTTAGCGAATAGGGAATCCACGTAGACCCTTCCAAAATCAAAGCCAATGAGAACTGGTCAGCATCGAAGACGCCTACGGAAATTCGTCAATTTCTAGGCCTCGCTGGCTACTATCACAGATTTATTCAGAACTTCTTGCAAATTGCAAAGCCTCTTACTACATTGACCCAGAAAGGTGTGGCCTTTGATTGGGAAGAGAAACAAGAAAAGGTGTTCCAAACGCTAAAACGAGCCTTATGCACCGCACCGATACTATCCCTCCCAGAAGGGATAAAAGACTTCGTGGTTTATTGTAATGCATCTAACCAGGGGCTCGGCTGTGTCCTAATGCAACGAGGTAAGGTCATCGCCTATGCCTCAAGACAGCTGAAGATACACGAGGTCAACTACACCACCCATGATCTTGAGTTAGGAGCAGTCGTATTCGCCCTAAAGATCTGGAGACACTACCTGTATGGTATGAAAAGCACTATCTTTACAGACCACAAAAGCCTTCAACATATATTCGACCAGAAGGAATTCAATATGAGACAAGGACGGTGGGTCGAGCTACTCAATGACTGCGAATGCGAAATTCATTATCATCCCGGTAAAGCCAACGTAGTAGCTGACGCCCTAAGTCGGAAAGAACACTCTGGTCGTAGAGTCAAATCATTGACTATGACTATCCATTCATACTTGTCCACACAAATTAAGGAGGCTCAGCTTGAAGCTTTGAAACCTGCAAATATGGCGGGTGAATCCCTGAGAGGGATGGATAAAAACTTGGAAGTCAAGGGTGACGGAGCCTTATATTTCATGGATCGGATATGGACACCGAAACACGGTGGTTTTAGAGACTTGGTCATGAGAGAAGCGCACAACACTTGATATTCCGTCCACCCAGGTTCAGATAAGATGTATCTGGATCTTAAAAAGTTATACTGGTGGCCTAACATGAAAGCAGAGATAGCTACCTTCGTGAGTAAATGCCTTACTTACGCAAAGGTTAAGGTCGAATACCAGAAACGATCAGGTTTACTCCAACAGCCGGAGATACCAGAATGGAAGTGGGAGCAGATCATGATGGACTTCATAACCAAGTTGCCCAAGACAACGAGTGGTCTCGATACCATTTGGGTGATCGTAGACAGGTTAACAAAGTCCGCACACTTCCTGCCCATCAAAGAAACTAACAAGATGTAGAAACTAACCCGAACATACATTAGGGAGATAGTACGACTGCACGGTGTTCCTATATCCATTATCTCCGATAGAGATAGTAGATTCACTTCGAGGTTCTGGTAGTCGCTACAAAGTTCCCTATGAACTAGGTTGGACATGAGCATAGCCTACCATCCACAGACCGACGGACAAAGTGAGAACCATTCAAACTTTAGAAGATATGTTGCGAGCCTGTGTGATCGACTTTGGGAAGGCATGGGATACTCATTTACCCCTTGTCGAGTTTTCCTATAATAAAAATTATCACACAAGCATAAAGGCTGCTCCATTTGGAGCCCTCTATGGCCGAAAGTGCAGATCCTCTCTGTGCTGGGCTGAGGTGGGTGACACTCAGTTACCTAAAGGACGAGTTCCTGATAGCACTCTCACAGGTTCGGAGATCATTCGGGAAACGACAGAGAAGATCGTTCAGATTCGTGAATGATTGAAAGCCTCTAGAGACCGAAAGAGAAGCTATGCTGACAATCGAAGGAAACCTTTGGAATTCCAGGTGGGAGACCGCGTTCTTTTGAAAGTCTCACCCTGGAAGGGCTTGATACGCTTCGGTAAGCGTGGAAAGCTAAATCCAAGATACGTAGGGCCTTTCGAGATTCTCGCTAGAATCGGACCTGTAGCTTACAAACTCAATCTACCTCGCAAACTTAGTAACGTACATTCTACTTTCCACGTCTCGAACTTGAAAAAGTGTCTATCCGATGATGTAACGCCCGTAGATCCGGGCTAGTCAATTTAGAGATAATACGGGTTGAAAACGAATTTTCGGAAAAAGATTATTTATAATAAATAGTCTTAACCAAGTTGTATCATATGTCTCAAGGTTTCTGTACTTATAAAGAACGCCGAAATCCGAGTTATAACGAAGAAGTTATGGCCCGTCGAAGTTTTACGACAAAACGGCACGACATAGGGAAGCATAAATAGTAAATTTACGACGTAGCGACTTTTAGCCTTAGCAATCTAAACCAAAGTTGTAGTATATGTTAAACCGAGAACATCCATAAAAAGAACGCCCAAATATGACTTCGTATGAGGAAGTTATGATTTTTCTAAGATTTGGCTTAGCAGTGCACGGCCCGAAACTCGAATTTTAGTTCGAGCGGTTTTTGGCTTACGTGGCCTAAATGAGAGTTGAAGATCTCATTAATAGGAACTCAATGCTAAAAATATAGACAAAAATGGAGTCCGTATGAAGGAGTTACGAATTCTTCGCAGTCATTTAACAGTCTAAACGCCTCCTACTGTTAAATTTGAGATCGGTCAAAAATTAGCCGACGGAGTCTAAATGAAAGTTGTAGATCTTGATTTTACCTATGCGTTGAAAAAAATAACGTCGAAAATGGAGCCCGTATGCGAGAGTTATGATTTTTCTAAGTTTGAAGGCTGATACGCGATAGGGGGTGATGTGGCACCACCAGAATTGGACACGTGGCACCACCAGAAGGCTGCCACATGCCCCAAATCGGCAAGTAGGTCCTCCTACTTGGCGAGTCCATCAAAATTCACCGTATAAATAGAGGTTTCGGGTCTTGCCATTTCTTCACACCTCTCAAACCTTCTTTCTCTCTCTACACTTTCTCTCTAAGCTCCCTAACCCCCCCCCCCCCCCCTAAAAGCCTAGGTAAACCCCCTAGCACCCGAAGGAAGCCCCGAGGCTCCCGGAGTCCCGAGAAAAGAGCATTTCGGCTCGGGAACGCTGCTCTAGCGAAGCCCGGTTTTTGCGAAAAACCCGCTGTAAGTGAGCTACGCCTATGCTATTTTTAATATAGCTTCTAATTAATTATAGTAACATTATTAGGACCTTAAAATAATTATTTGGGCTATTATTATGAGTTATATTGAGTGTTATTTAACGCTTATATAATAGTAATAATAGCTAGACTGTTAATTAGTCGCGGTTAACGTTAGACTAAACTCTAGTGGTAATGATACTAGGTTTCGTCAAGGGATAATTATTTTAAGAGTAACGAAGTGTTGTCCGAGTGCCAACTCACCACCTTACCAGGTGAGTGCATAGTCCCTTTCATGAACATGATTTTAATACAAGTATTGATTGAAGTATTAATTATACGTTTATGTGCGAGTTAATTGCTGTTGCCTGAAATACGTGTTAAAGAACATACCTGATTATATGATGATTTAGGATAAAGAGTAAACCTAAATTAATTATGAGGAATATTGGGTAGTATTTTCTTACGAGTACATGTGAGTTATACTCAGAGAATAGAACTTTAGTATATGTCATTTATCCGAGAGCATGGATTAGACATAGTCATTGTCCCTAGTCTGAGAGTATGGATTGGACATAGTCCACTATCATTAATCCGGGGGCATGGATTAAGACATAGTCAGTTGTCCTTAGTCCGGGAGTATGGATTAATACATAGTCATTCATCCCTAGTCCGAGAGTATGGATTAGGCATAATCATTCGTCATTAATCTGAGAGTATGGATTAGTCATTCGTCCCTAGTGCAAGAGTATGGATTAGGCATAATCATTCGTCATTAATCCGAGAGTATGGATTAGTCATTCATCCCTAGTCCAAGAGTATGGATTAGGCATAACCATTCATCATTAATCTGAGAGTATGGATTAGGTAAAACGGTTAATCTTAGGTTTGAGAGTATGGATAGTCTCTTTGTGAGGATCGACGGGGTGGGATAAGAGTTGCTTACACATATATGGTGAAATTGTATGTTTTGTGAGCTCTAAATTATATATATGATATACCATTGTGGGATTGAAATCCCTATGTACTCACCAGGTTTCCCAACCTGACCCACTTAGTTTATTTATATCACAGGTGTCGATATGAAGTGACATTACACTGAGAGATTAAGGAGATATAGATCACTAGTGTAAATGAATGTAAGTTCTATTTATGCTTATGTTTTTGTATTGAAGATGACATCCCAAAAATTATAAAAGGAATAAAATACGTTTCTTCGAAAATGTTTTGATAACGTATTTATCGTGTTTTCTGGGAACAAATTCCGCAACATTTTTATGAAAAGAAGTACTCTGATTTTTAACAAAGCATAAACAAAATCGGTCTTTTCTGGCCGTGGAAATGGGGATGTCACAGATGAGACTCTTGTAATCCCGCTCGACGAGATCGAGATCGACGAGTGCCTCAACTTCATGGAAGAACCTGTAGAGATCATGGACCGAGAGGTCAAGCAAACGAAACAAAGCCGTATCCCGATAGTGAAGGTCCGTTGGAATGCCAAACGAGGACCTGAATTTACTTGGGAACGCGCGGATCAAAAGAAACTGAAATATCCTCACCTTTTCGCTTAGTTGTTTGTAATAACTTAATTGCTTAACCTCTAATTTATGGACGAAATTCCCTCTAACGGGGGATGATGTGACAACCCAAAATTTCTACCTTGTTCAATTATTCAAATCAATCAAGTTCGGACTCGTTTTGCTATCTTCTAAAACTATTTTGAGTCAATTTGAGTATTCTAAGCCTAGTACCTTCAAGTTAGGGTGTAGAAATGGGTCCCACAAGTTCAAACACTTCACGAAATGGTCATACACTCCATCATGAGGAGTGTACGGTCGTACACTTGGATGTGCGGCCATACACCCCCCTCTGGCCGTACACTCTGGACTATATATTGAGGACTTAGACTTCATTCATTCCTGTTCACCTCCCTTAGCCAAGAACTCGTTTATTCTCTCAACTATCATTTGATTCTTCACCTAGATCTCCAAGATTGTAAGTATTTCTTCCCTTGATTTTTTATTCTTCCTCTATCTCGTATGAATCACTGATTTCATCAATGAAATCACTTCATTTTGGTAGATCTTCAAGTGTTCTTCGGTTTCACCAAGAATACCAAGAACACCTACTAAGTTCTTGGACCTCAAACACCCCTAAAGGCTTCTATATCGTAAGTACTCCTTCCCATGCTTGTTACTTACTAGATATGTCATTAGAAATCATCCAAAATCATGAACATCAAGGAGTGTACGGCCGTACACACCCCATGTGGTTGTTCACCCCTTTGTTTGGTGCATATTAGAATCAAAACTCACATTCTATGCTAAATCATGTTCAAGAACACCTAGAGGATGCATGATATGCCCTTGAAACACATTTTTGACCATTTTTACAAGATCATCAAGGGTGTACGGCCGTACACACCCCTTGTGTGGCCGTACACACCCTTTTAAGGCCCAAAAAGGTAACAAACACCCCTTTAAGTTGAGCTTTAGCTAAAACACACTTCCTAGATGGTTCCCAAGGCATTAAGACACACTTTAGCATGTTTCATAGTGAGTGTGCGGCCGCACACCCACTTAGGCCGCACACCCTGGCCGCATACACACAAAACTGATGCATTCTGGCCTTACACTCCATTGGTGAGGCCATATACCCCTTATATGCAATCATATGTGATTGTAACACTTCAAAATAAGTGTTTCCTAGTCCCTAAAGTGATCCCCTATCATCATTAGTTGAGGTAAACACTAATTATATATACATGTATGTACCATTATATGCTTGTTAGGATCTGCTTGCGCCCGAGATTTCACTTAGAACTCAGCATCCTTTCCCGAATCTTTCAATCAATCAACTCACTACAGGTGAGTTCATACCCCTGCAATCAACCTTTTAAACTTTTTTTAAATGCTTTTAAGGGGGAATACAAGTAACACAATTGTAATTGTGTTAGTATAAACATTTATATACTTGTTGAATATCTTGTTTCAAACCATTTTCAAACTGCTTTTAAACTCTTGTCAAACTCTTTTACTTTCAAAACCATATTCATTATGTATTTGTGTATACGTATGCTTTAATGGACTTAGGACTATTGTGAATAACTCATGTTCCTTGTTTAGTTGTGGGCTTAGGGTAGGATACACTAGTCCGACTGTCGATTAACTCATAGTTATACATGCTAAATACGTAATAGAATATAAAAGTTTATCTTTAAAAGTTTTACTTAACTAAATTGTTCCAGCTGAGCAAATGAGCCTTTTCTACAAGTCAGTATAAAAAACAAACATCTAGTAAACTATAATAGGTATAGTTTAGTGAACATATACAAAGAACGGAAGCGAACAAATACATATACATTTACACATACAAAGAACGGAAGCGGGCATATACATATACATTTACACATATAAAGAACGGAAGGGAACACATACATAAACATTTACACATACAAAGAACGGAAGCGAACATATACATATACAAGAAACAGGAACGAACATATACATATACATATACATACAAGTATAGTAAGAACACGATAAGTAGAATGTGAAATACTACTTCATGATACAACAATACACTATTGTATCACATTTGTAACCAGAGTCTCCTAGAGGGAGAGCGTGCATCGTGTGTATAGATCTATACGGGACAGACACTCCCACACCCCGACTGCTAGCTACAGTCCCATCCGGTAAGGCCAAGGGGTGACAAAATGTCACCTTACTATTTTATGACGCCAGAAGGTCGTCGGGTATTCAGCCGTCAATCAGTATGGTTACAACTAATTCACATCTAACCCTTTAATTAACCAAATAGGAATTAAAGGCAATAAGACTCTCCAGGAAGTATAGTACATTTTATATGACTATGAGTCTTCATTTTATCATTTCATATTCAGTAGTATTACTGCTGAGATAAAACATTCTATTTTCCTAATAGATGATAGTAATAAATAGGAGAAAACATACTTTTACACAGATATAAAGTACTACTACATTTTTCACACTATTCCAAGTACATATGCAAACATTACATTTTTATACGAGAACAAACATGTAAAACAGTCGGGCCTCGGGTAGAAGGCTACTTTAATTATAAGCAAGAAATATAGGATTTTCTGGGAAAACTGTACAAACTTTTCAAGGTTTCAATACAAACATTTTGAGGTTTTTAATTACTAAATGACACTAAACACTTTTGAACTCACCAGCATTTATGTTGATAATCTCTTTCAAAATAACTTATATTCTCAAGAAACCAGTAATTCAGGTACACCCATGCAGCTTTTGAAGGATGGAGCGGATTCAAGGCTCGACATTATTTTGATTATACATTTTTGGTGCCATTTAAACCTTACAAAAGAACACACATGTATGTAACTATTCTATTAATGCAATGGATGTTGTTGCTTGTTTTCCTATTATACCTTGTTATGATACTGTACATGACGTCCTCCACCCCCGAATGTTTCCGCTAATTCAGTTTGGGGGTGTGACACAGTATCATAACAATCCACAATAGTAAAACAAGCAACAACATCCATTTCATTAGTAATATAGTTTATACAAGTGTGTTCTGTGAATAGTTGTTTGACACCAAAAATGTATATATAACAAAATAAAAGACGAGTCTTGAACATCCTCCATCTTCTCAAAACCTAGCCTAGTCTACCTGTCTACTAGTGACCTGAGAATACAAGTTATTTTGAAAGAGAGTATCAACATTTTAGTTGGTGAGTTCATAAGTATTTTAGTGTCAAAAGTTTGCATTTGTTTCATGAAAATTTTTGTATACTTCCTAGAAAATCCTATGTTTTCTACTAAAATGAAAATTAGTCTTCTACCAAGACTCAACTGTTTTTTGTGTGATCTGTTCTCTTGAATAAAGTGTAAAATGTGTTTCTGTACTTGAAAGGGTATAAATGTAATGTTTTCCATATTTGTAAAACTATCTTTATTCTAAAAATACTAAAATAGTATGCATTTCTCTTGTGAGAATATCATTGTATGAATGTAATGGAAAAATGAAGACATACAGTAGTATTGTAATAAAATACACTACTGAATGCATTAACTACCTTATAAACCAAACTGGTTAAATTAGGTTAAAATGTGATAAAGTTATAACCATACATGATAGCAGGTCCCACTGTAGCTAGCAACAAGGTGTAGGATGGTTAATCCTGTATAGATCTATACACAAACTCACGCTCTCCCTCCAGGAGACTTTGGTCACAAAACGTGACATAGCAAGGATATTGCTACGCCATGAAATAGTATCTCACATCTTTGTTATCTTGTTCTTGTTATAGTATGTATGTTCTTTCTTGTTCTTGTTATAATATGTTTTGTAATGTGTAGTAATAGTATGTGTGTACTGACTTATGTATGTTTCTCTGTTCTAGAAATAGTATGTAGTGATCCCTTAAACTATACCTATTATAGTTTACTAGTATGTTTGTTTGAGTTGTTATTGATTTATGAAAAAGACTCAATTGTTCAGCATAAGCAACTGAGTAAAGTATGTTCCTTAAAAATGGGGGCTTAATATTCATGTATGTATTTAATAAGTATAACTATGATTTAGCCGACAGTCGGACTAGTGATCCTACCATAAGCCCACAACCAAATAAGGAACAGGAGTTACGGTATTTAGCAATAGTCCTACGTCCGTTAAAGCATACTTATACATAAATAGATACACGAATATGATTTGATAAAAATATAAGTCTAAGAATAGTTTTAAAATTTTTTAACGAGTGTTTGAGTATAAGAACTCCTTTTGTTTGATGTTTTCACATGTAAGTGGTTAACACAATTATATTGTGTTAACTTGTACTCTCCCCCTAAAAGCATTTAAAATCATAAAAAGTTGTAATTTGTAGGGGTATGAACTCACATTGTGGGAGTGATTCGAATGAAAGTTCGATATAGGATGATTGATTTCACAAGCTAGTTCCCGAGATAAAACAAGTCCTAAATAGCAATTTACATAGCATATATGTACATAATTAGTGAATATAACCTCTAAGGTATTAGGAAAACAGCCTAGGATGCAAGAAACACTTACAAAAGAAGTTTTAGAACCAAAATCAAGAGGTTGTAAGAAGTTTACGGCCAAGCTTCGAAGGGTTCACGGCCCAAGGACACTTGGTGTTCTTGATTTTACGGCCCAAACTTCTTGATGAATGATGATTAATTGAAGGTCCTAAGCAAGTTCTCTTGAAGAAGAAGAAGAGAAGGAGGATGATATTTGAGAGCAAAGGGATGTTTTTGGTTGAAGATCTTTGAGAGAGAGAGAGAGAGAGAGAAAGGAGGTGTTCACGTTCAGAAGTGTAGAAGTGATGATAAAAATCAGTCAAATTCTATATATAGGTGAGAGTTCACGGCCGCAAACCGAGGTTCGCGGCCCAAAGGCTGTTCTCAGCTCGAAGCCTGATGACCGCCCGAAGGCTCGTTCACGGTCCTCGGTCCAAATGGTTTTCTCAATTAACACACAACACTATAGAAGACTAGGTTTGAACACATTCATCTCATTAATCTAATCTAACCATAAGATAATGTTAGAAATAAGTTTGACCTTTATTGGATAAGTTTGACTTTTGTTGACCAAGTTTGACTTTTACACGATAGAAATTCCGGGTTGCCACAATATGTTCTTAATATATGGTGGTAAAGAAGAGTTGTGAGTTATAGGTTCTACATATGCAAGTTTCCAGGATAACATGGACACCTCGTGTTCATAGTTTGGTTGGGTGTTCTTCATGAATGGATGATCAGTTTTAAGGAAATTTTCCAAACAGAAGACGATGGCAGACTTGACATGTGAGTCAGAGTACATTGCAACTAGTGAAGCAACAAAGGAATCTACATGGATAAATAGTTTCATCGGTGATCTTGGAGTTATACCAATCATTAAAGAACCTTTAGAAATCTTTTGTGATAACGAAGGTGTAGTTGCCTTGACTAAGGAACCCTGGGACTATGGTAACTCAATACATACTCCGAAAATACCACTACGTTCGAAATAGAGTGGAAGACGGATACAATATCGTGAATAAGGCATCATCTGAAGTAGAATCATGATGATCCATTCACGAAGCCATTATCAAGAGAGAAACATGATGGTCATGCAATGACCATTGGCATGAGACTAGGTAATGAGATGATGTAATAGCTTAGTTGTTTAGTTTGAATTATTTTGAAACATATAAGAGTATGAATTGTAACCGTTGTGATGTTTATTTTGTAATAACTTAATAAAGAGCTTTTCTTTGTTATCAAAGTTGTGTTACTTCAAATAATGTGTTTCATTTTTGCATGTTTTGAACCTACTTCCAACATGTTAATTATGTTCAAACCTCTATAGTCTGTCACACTCTAGGAAGTTGATGAGTGATTTAAGATTGTCATGAGTATTGGTTAATTAGCTAAGTTGATTTGGGTATTCCAATAGAGATTGCACAAATACTTATGAGTACTTGAAATGGAGATTTTAATTATTGGAACAACCAACACTTAGAGATTAATTCATGGATCTAGTCATGAGTAATTCTAAGATGACAATATCTTTTATTCATCAAACTAAGATACATATGAGGTTTTATTTGCAAAAATATGTTATACATTGTATGCTCCAACATTATCCGTAACTGGTAGTCATAAATGATATGTTCATGCATGATTAGACGAGTAGAAAAAAAATTATATAATCAAAGTTTATTTTTTCATTCTCATGACTTGTAAGTGATATGTATAGGCCCATCGGTGAGTTGATGTTGACATCTAAAGTGCTTTGCCAAGCCCTAACTAAATTGGTGTGTTTGATTTAGAAGTCATATGTTATCGTCGAAAATCATTAACTGGAAACATAATGTTGAACATTGAGATTGACCCTTATCCATGTCTCATGTTCATAGAGATATCTAGAACAAACGAATATTTTGATTAAGGACATCAGAATTAGTTGTATTGGATGACTACTCTCTGTTGATTGTAAGTGAAATATTTTGATCCTAAAAGTTAACAACTTGTCCAAGTGGGAAACTGTTGAAAATAGTATTCAAGGTCATTAATTGTTTTCATAATATTTCTAATAATAGCAGGGTCCTTTTACTTTGGCCTCACGACCCAAATAACAATAAGGAGATAGGGATAAGTAATTTCTTAATTTATTAAAGAATTAATAAATTAATTGGAAATTATTTTGGAATTAGTTTAAGTGTTTTAATTAATTAAAGAACTTGAATATTAATTAATCCAAGAGATTTTTGGAATATTTTAGAAGCTCCTAGAGCATAAGGGGTGGACGGTTTTGATAAGCTCTATAATAGGGATAAAACATGTTTGAATCAGATAAGGATTAACCTTTAGAGTTTGAATCCAATTAGGATTCTATATGCAACATATAAATAGACTGTTAAGGGTAAACCCTGGACTTGTTGATTCCTTTCATAATTTAGTCCAACCTCTCTCTCTCTCTCCATATACGAAATTCTAACCTCCTTTCCTAGGGTTTGATAATTTCAAAGAAACCCTAGCCTAGGGGTTTTCCTTTTTTCTTTTAATTGGGATTATTATATGTGTTTGAATTATGTAAAATATTTTGAATAAACTTTGGGATTGTTGTCCGCAACTAAAGCTCAAAAATGATTTTGAAAGATTTTCTATAAATTTATTTGAAATAGGCCTATTCAAAGATGTTAAAATATAGATATTGAAATTTCTCCTCTCTCCAGAAATCTTTTGAAGAGTTAATATGGAACTTAATATTATTAGACCATCTCCAACCCTTAATACTATTTTTTACATTATACCTATAATTATAGTGTAAAAGATTGTGTAAACACTAAAGTCTTCCAACCCATTACACTATATTTAACACTAAAAAAAATATTTCAGGTATATTGTTCTTTAGGGCATCTCCAACCATACACTAAAAAGCCACTTTTACACTATAAATTACATTATAATGCTCTAACCCTACACTATACCTAACACTATGTATAGTGTTGGATTTAATGTAACACTAAATATAATGTTGAATAAAGAACATTATACTTATGATATTCTTTTTAATCTTAAATATAATGTAATGGGTTGGAGGACGTTAGTGTTAAAAACTATCTTTTACACTATAATTATAAGTATAGTGAAAAAATATAGTGTTATGACCATCTCCAACCCCTAACACTATTTTTTATACTATACATATAATTATAGTGTAAAAGATAATGTATACACTAAAAGTCCTTCAACCCGTTACACTGTATTTAACACTAAAAGGAATATTATAGGTACATTGTTTTTTATTCAACATTATATTTAGTGTTACACTAAAATCCAACACTATATATAGTGTTAGGTATAATATAAGGTTTAAGCATTATGGTGTAAAAGTGACTTTTTAGTGTAGGGTTGGAGATGGTCTTATTCAATACTATATTTAATGTTGTAGTAAAATCCAACATTACACTAAAATCTAACACTATATATATTGTTAGGTATAGTATAAAAGTGAAACATTATAGTGTAATTTATAATGTAAAAATAATTTTTTAATGTAAGGATATGCTCTTGTATATGAACAATTTGTTATTTGGTGCTTCTTTTTACCAATAGAGGGCGAAGCAACTAGCACTAACTAGGGTTAAAGAAGATGGCGGCAGTTGGGCTCCATTTGAATTTGGTAGGAAGAGTAAATACGTGTATCACGATAGATGCCATATCAACTTTGTATGGTACCATGGTACCACATATGCATTTTAAATGTGAAATTCTTTTTTACATTTAAAATTACAAGTCACTAAGCTATGCCACATTGCCACTATAGGGTGTGAGTTCTCACCTCTTCTTATTTCTTGCATTTCACTTCAGGGTTATGTCACATCACTCTCTTTTATTCTCTTTTTACTTCTCTTTTTACCTAGCAAATGGTCATCTCATTGTCTCTCATCTTTTTATATGCCAAAGGTTCTTTACATACAAGTGAGGACGCAAATGCAAATTCAAAAAAAAATGGTGGGGTTGGATAACCAAATGTGATTTTTAAGTAACTAAAGCTCAAATTCTTCCAACAATATATCAAGCAATACATCCGAATAACGTATTCTAATTATAAACATCTTTATTCCGAGTATTTTGAATTTTTGCACACCCTGGGGCCTGGCTTAAGCTGTAGTTTAAGAAGATTCCTTAATTAATTTGTTGACTAAAATACATATAATTAAGTTACCAAACAAGGGATTACAATGTACAGATTTGGATCAACCTGGTGCTAACATGGAAATAAAGATTAGTAGTTCTTAGAAACTTCGGTTAAGTTGAAACAAATTATGATAATTCTCTTTTTTTTTTTTTTTTTCATTTTAGAGGTTATAATGTAATTTCTCAGAACTTGTTGGCAATGTAGGACCAAAATGTAAGGTTTTTATCAGATCAAAGCCTTGTTGTAAAAAATATTTCTATCTAGACATAATAACAGTTAATTATCAACATCAGGTAATGAATCCTTTTCCATGGGCCTTTATTAAAATAAAAATAATAAAAAATAAATAACTAATATCAGGTTACCATTTATTCTTTGTATTAAAGGAGAAAATACTTTTCTTCTAACGACGGAAAAGATAATATTGAAAAAAAAAACAAAAAACAAAAAGAAAGCGAGCAAAACTACAAAATACAATCAAAGCAAGTATGAGCTCAACGGATTACAATTGAATTGCATTTGATCCTCCGTTTTTATGAAGGGAAATTTAAAACTTTTGAAAAAGGTGCAATTTCTCGTTTTCCATATACCACAACACAATATCAAAAGAGATCCAGAAACCAATTGGCCATAATATGAGATGTAATTAAACTTGCATTAAAAGAGATCAAATAACCAGTTGGCCATTAAATTAAAGGTACAAGTGTGAAATGAAGTTAAAAACCCATGGGAGTCTTTGCTAATTCAGAATATGATTGAATGAGAGCTCTTGTTTCAAGATGTACAACTAGAAAACAATACTAAAATCAATCAACGCACACTAAACAATATTAAATGATAGTTGGCAATGTCAGTTTCTCTATACCTCAAAGCTGGCGCATATATATATATATATATATATATATATATATATATATATATATATATATATATATATATATATATATATATAAAAGGTTAGGTTAATATGTGAATGAATATTTATTGTGTAGACGTATGAACAGTGTTATTTTTTAAAATGACTAAGAAAATTTGTTTTTTTTTATAATGTGAATATATTCAACCCAACATAATTGTTATCATTATCGTGCATTTTTACTAATTAAATTGTCCATAAGGGTACTCTGAAATTTTTTTTTAATGATTCTCATTCTGTCAGAATGTGTTCTTGTTAATCGTATTATGTAATAATTAAAATGAGTGAAAAATGATGCACGAAAACAAAATAAATAAGAATTTCTAAGAATGCATGATATTGAGTATATTTATGTGAGGTTGAATGTATATACATTACCAAAAAACATATTCTCTTAATCATTCTTATAGAATAATATTTGTTTACATACATCTCCACAAAATATATATATATATATATATATATATATATATATATATATATATATATATATATATATATATATATATATATATTTGTGTGAGGTTCAAACGAAAACAAATATTAAATTGAGAATGCGAGAATACAATTTGATCACATTTTAATAGGTCAATTATATGTGAATGGTTACAATCATATAAATAGATTAATCAAATATGAATAAAAAGGTTTAATCACATTAGATTAATACATATAATAAAAAAATTATTAAAGAAAACAACAGATTTTGTATATATACTAAAAATGTTATACTGATATTAATGTTAATTTATAGAGAATTAAAAATTAATATTTAATATATTCAATTTGATAAAAATAATAATATTAAGTGGATGGTTAACATCTATTCTTACTTTCCGGATTTCATAATTGTTTGAAATATCTCTCTCTCTCCCTCTCTCTCTCTCTCTCTCTCTATATATATATATATATATATATATATATATATATAAACAAACCAATCTTTATAAACGAAATCAATAACAAAAATAAGAGTTTTTTATTTTATTTTTTGTTTTCTAAAATATGGCTACTTTTTCTAGAACGCCACATTTTAGATTGGTTGTGTCTATTTTTAGAGTTGGTGAGTGGTTGGTTTGACTGTAAAGTATTTCAGAATCAAACAACACATATTTCAAATTGACATGGTACAATTTTAACTGTTTTCGTATATTTCGGTCTATATTCGTACATTCTTGAATCCTTGCGCTACATATCCTCTGTTTTTCATCTATTCTTCGACTTACAACTAAGAATTCAGAAATGTTTTTTTTTCTAACTTTTGAAAATTAATTCATTAGACTAAGAGTATGAAGATAGCTTTACCATACATCTTTAATATATCACTACCAATTTACTTGAGTACTATATAAAATGTTTTAATCATATTAGACTCTTATTTACTTAAAATTGAGTTCATATGAAGTTGATGTTTTGCATTGCCAAGAGGAAGATTGATATGCTTGTTTCGATATCAACCCATTTTCTAAAGGCTTGAATGAACCACTACTGGCTAAGATGTCCAAAGATATTTTTGAAGTGATGACACAAGTTAAAGAAGCCAACCAAAAGGACTCATAAATGATATTAACCAATTCATCTTTTTTTTCTTGGGCATTGTCCCCACCATGAAAGCTAGAAATTGAACCAGCATATTCAATATGGGTTCAAGCTCCTTATTAACTTCCTCTTCATTAGCTCCCACAGTAGGGGTACGACTTCTTGTTTTCAGAAATTGAACCATCATTTTCAGTTAAAATATGAAATGAAATTTAGGTCAAGTTGGAATAAAAATAATACGAGTTGAATACATGAAGAGGTGTGAAAAAACAATAAGAGTTAATGAGTATTTATAGAAGATAAAAATTAAAAAATCAGCTAGCATATAACACTTCCAGTTTACCACCTTACCATACATCTTTACTATATCACTACCAATTTACTTAAGTACTATATAAAGTGTTTTAATCCTATTAGACTCTTATTTACTTAAAATTGAGTTCATATGAAGTTGATGTTTGGCATTTCCAAGAGGAAGATTGATATGCTTGTTTCGATATCAACCCATTTTCTAAAGGCTTGAATGAACCACTACTGGCTAAGATGTCCAAAGATATTTTTGAAGTGATGACACAAGTTAAAGAAGCCAACCAAAAGGACTCAAAAATGATATTAACCAATTCATCTTTTTTTTTCTTGGGCATTGTCCCCACCATGAAAGCTAGAAATTGATCCAGCATATTCAATATGGGTTCAAGCTCCCTATTAACTTCCTCTTCATTAGCTCCCACAGTAGGGGTACGACTTCTTGTTTTCATAATTCTTACACACAAACATGTTAGTTATAATATAATAATGAAGCATTTGGAAGTTAAACAAATAAGTTCTTATATCATTTTCTAAGGCCAACTTCTTTAAATTCTTAATTTCCACTAAAGCACTTTCAATTTAAGTCTAAGAACTAATCCTAGTACCTATTTCACTTAAACTCGTGCTCTGATACCCCATTGTAACACCGCGCACCGGGTTCTAGTTAAAAACATCTTTAAGAAAATATTTTAGTTTAAATTCCAAATTTTCCCAAAGTAAAGTTTGCGGAAATAAAACGGTCCGAAAAGCATAAACGTTTTTAAGTTTAAAGTAGCAATGTTAACACTAAACATATAAAAAAACACTTGCTTAAGCTCACCACACAAATTGTGGTATTCTCAAAATCCAATCTAAAGTCTTCTACCTCTTGCCTCTATCCTCAAACTGAGCATATGTCAAAACAGGTTAGGCAATGGATTTGCTTAGTGAGAATACCCGATGTGGATTCATTTTGAGTAAGACGATAAAAATCTAGCTTACTCGAATTGGCCTCTAAAAACCATTTTTGTTTAAAATCATTTCCAAAATATAAAAAGGTTTCATGACCTAATTCTTATCAAAAACTATTTCAAACATATATGGATTTAATTATCCAAAACATGTTTAACAATATTATTTCATTAAGTTGGGATTTAATGACCCAAATTAAGTTAAGCAAAATCATTTCAAGTAAATTGGGATTTAACTACATGAATCAAGTTAAACAAACCCTTTTCAAATAAGTGGGGACTTAATGTCCCATATCAAGTTTAACAAACATTTTCAAATAAGTTGGGATTTAATGAGTCAATTCAAGTTTCCAAACCAACCAACAACTTTAAACTAAAAATTATTAGTTAATTAAAAATCAAAGATCAACATAGTATAAAAATTGGATAATTAAATAAAAGCATTAATGTTATGCAACATGAAACTATCCCAAAACCTAAGTTTTTCTCAAGAAGTTTAATCTCACAAATTTGATGGTTATGACTTGAGTATGAAGGAGTGTATTCCAAACATACACCATATAGTTATGAAGGAGTGTATTCCAAGAACAACTAACAAGGAGGATCCACGAAGAATCCCATTCTAAACTAACATCTCCCAAATCCACATCATAGGTTGGGTATTCATGAACCATGACATGAACACCACACAATGGGTAGTTATCCTACATATCCATAGTAAGGATTATCTAGAAATCACTCACTATCATAATATATCATAATGGTTATCGCGTATGGATATAATGAGAGATTCACACTTGGAACCCATCTTAGAATGTATGCACATGTTATATTACCTAATTCATAAATCATTAGTTTATCATAAAACATCATTTCAACATAAAACAACAACTCATCTTAAAAACATCATTTCATCTTAAAAGCATCATATCATCATAAACATCAATTTTCTTTTAAGGGAAAACCCTTTCAAAAAAAACATATCAATAATTCTTCATAAATCATTTTTATCGTCATTTCAACTTTTTTGGTAAATCGCTTTATTTTCCAAAATCCTTTTTGTATAAAAATTGCTAACTAGTTTGCATGGAAAGCATGTAGCATGTAATAGCAAATAAGGATCACCAAACACATTTCATCACATATTTTAAAATCATATCATATGAAAACTTTTTAAAGGAAAGTTTATAGTTTCAGACATATGCTCCCGGTAAATGTACCACCCCAAAATTTTCAAAGTTTAAAAATGAAATGGTTATAAAATTATTTTGGGGGATTAACTCGTATTTAACAAAAACTCAGTCCCATAAAAAACATTTACAATTAAAACATTGGATGCTACTATTAAGTATCATACAAACCATAGCAAGAAAATATAAATTAAATCAATACCATTAATAAGGAACTTGACAAGCTCCACTTTATTAACTATCTCTTAACTTCTAACTTCCATATATCATTTTTTCTCCTTGAGTTTAGCTTTAGATACATGACATTAAAAATAGATACATAAGAAAATAATGCCTCGTGAGATATGCAGGTTTGTGACCCAAACATTTATCACATTCTATTAAAAACATTTCATTAAGAAAAAGATATTTCAAAAGGAAATTTCCACATTCCATTCCCTTTTATCATTAAGGGCTAATACTGGTATTGAATCGTTTTCATTTTTATACTTAGGGTCTAATAATACCCCCAAGTCTAAACCGAGGTGAAAATAACATAATTAGTTCACCCTAACATCTTATCTGTTAGGTAATCTATCTCGTGAAGGGGTAGTGACACCCCGATAGATTCCTTTATATCTTGTTACAAGGTTATCTAGCTCAAGTGATATATACTTGTAATTACTTTCCATGCTTTACACATTTCATACATTAGTATCAAAATAATTATTTCAAAAGTTAAGAACATTCATTTCAAAATATTTCAAATACATTATTATGTTAACCAAAAATCATTTTTCCATGTACCCCAAAGTGTGAAAAATGTCTACACATTCTCACCCAGTTCAACAATGAAGATTAGTCGGTCCCTTCCAAGTTTCCTTCCTTAAGTAAACACCCTTCAAACACCACATATATAATATGGACATAAGTCATTAAAATTATTAAAATATCCCTCATAGGTTCCATTACTAAATTTTATTGCTTCAAACCATTCCTCGTGTAAAAATATGAATGTAGGCGAAAACTATATGTGATTTCGAATCCGTATGCAAAAGTTATGAAGATTTTTAGAATTTCAAAAATTGTCAAAATCAACCATGATGGTTTTTGCCCAGACATAGGACCATTTTAATCAGATCCAAACTCATTTTTCACACTTTCAATGAAGTCATTTCACTTTAAATTTAAACTCTATACTTCATAAACCTCTATTGGCTCTTAAAGAAATTTAGCGGATGTTTTATCATATCAAAACATTCAACTTAATTTATTAAGTCCTCAATTACACTATTACACTATAAATGGTTATAAACACTCAATTGAAAGGGTTAAGAGCTCAAGTTACTCAATAACACTCTTCTACCCATAATACTTATTCCCAAATCATTTAATACATCACTAGGTGTTGTCAAGTGCTTAATAACTTGCAACACATGATTGCCAATTCTATTCCATATTTATGAAATTCTTAAACTGTCCTTTTGGCTATAAATCCCAGGGATTCACCAAGTAATCAAGTGACACTTTGTATTGTAGCATTCTGATTATCCCAATAATATCCCTTCATGTTTGTGGAGTTCATTTACTCCCTAAATATCATGTCTAACTAGGTTTGTATGATTTTTCAACATATTTCCTCAAAATTATTACAGATCCATGTTTATACTTGATTCTACCATCATAGATGAATTTGAGCATTCAAATTAGATCTGTTGTTATAAAATATAATCTAGGTCATAGAATCGAATACAATTTCATCATCAATTGCAATATCCTCAATTTTAGCTTTCTAGGGTTCATGTAGGGTTTCACCCAAATCATCAAATCCACCAAGATAGTGACTGGATGGAGATTGGAAACATCAAAACTGCTCAAAGGAGGTTAGAAAATGTAACATCTAATTTTTCAAGCAAAGATTATTATTTTTCATTTCATAAAAAAACAGTTTTCATAAAAACCATCTCAGGAAAAGTCATAATGTCAAATACAACTCCACATCAAAATATCAGAGTGTCCTAAAAATATCCACTAACATAATCTTCCGACGAATGTGTAGAATCAAACCTTCACTTTCCCATGATCCTCAGAAATACCTGGAACACATTTAACCAACAATTATAATCACAAAGTTTAGCGAGTTCCCCAAAATACCACATACAACATAACACAAAATAAGCAGTTATGGGTTATCGGCAACCTTGGAGACTACCCGAAGTCTCAGTGGGCAACCAACACTCCTTGTGATTATCAACAATTCTAGAGACTACCCGAAGTCTCAGCACATATGAAGCAACACAAGCACAGTAATAGCACTCAGACCGTGGTGGTCATCACACACACAAACATACACACACACACACACACCCACCCACACACACACACACACATATATATATATATATATATATATATATATATATAGACACACACACACAATTATTCTACCATACAGGTAAGAATAAGTGAGGAGACTCACCTGATATTGATGACTGATAGAACTCACACCCGAACTGTCGGAACTAGAATCTGCCTAATTAAATACACCAATTAACCTTAATTAATAATTAAGGTATTTCCCACACACACTACTAAACCCAAGACAAGTCTAGTCCACACTAAGAGTAAAAGACCGTTTTACCCTTACAAAACCCATCACAATCCATCTAAGACACAAGTGGTTAAAATCAACAAAAGTTAAGGGTCACCCATGACTAGTATCCTCAGTGTACTCACTCTACGTGGGGGCGTAGATTTCAAGGTAGGAGGGGCTGGCTCAAATCTGGCTATGTTGGGTGTAGCCAACATACGCTCAGCGTACGTAAGCAGATCTCAACACTCCCTTATTAATGTCTTAATCATTAAGACATTCATTCCAAACACAGATCTGGCACCTAAAGAATATCCTAATCCATAAATTCTTTGACTTTAAGCCGTTGCATGGCTAAAGAGAGCTTAAACTCAAAAATCCTAACTTCAACATCACCAAAAGCTCCAAAAACACTTGCATGAAGGAAATGAGAAGGTCAAGCTAGCATTTTTATGAATCACAACACTCGAATACTTATGAAAGGACAACTCAAAAGCCCTGGAGTACTCCATACTCGCAAGGATCCAAGTCTTGGGACAAAAGAAACATAATACCATGCAAAACAAGATCTAACAACATAAGTCCTAAGGTTTGAACTTCATACCTTTAAAAGGTACACAAGAAGATGAAGTTTCTAGATCTACAAGCTAAAATGCACCATCACCTCTTGAATGATCTTCCTTCTAGCACAAACACTCAAGAATCACTTTCCAAGCTTCAAATCTTTCATACACAAGCTAGGGATTTGTTTTAGGGTTTAGAGGGAATAGAGGTTGGATGAGAGGATGTCCAAGGGGGCATAAGGTGATTAAATAGGGGTCACAACCCTAAAATTTAGTGCTTAGGAACTGTACGAGTACACTCAACGTACCCTTATGTACACCCAACGTACTCCTTCCTCTGCCTTGACTCATTCGCTGACTTACGCATGACGTACAACGCTAGTACTCCCAGCGTAAGTAGCCAACTACAATTAAAACAACAAAAGGACTAAAAATGAAATTACCTCGCAACGAGTGTTACAAGAAACCAAAACCTAACCATTAGAAGAAGCTAATTTCAACATTAGGGTTTTCCCCAAACCTTGAGTTTGAAATTTAGTGGTAAGAGAGAATAGATTATAACTAGAAAGCTTTTGATTCCTCTTTTCATTTTCTTGGATGCTCAAATATTATCTTGGATCAAACCTTAGATGAAAAATGGAAGAAAAACACCATGAGGGAGCTCCTTATCTTCCCCTTTATGTTTTTTATTAATAAGGGGAAATGGATGCATCTTATTTCCCCAATGTTTTTATATTTGATCCCTCTAGTTTACATCTTTTGTCAAATTTACCATTACTTTATTTATTTTCATATTTGCCTAAAAGGTTGAGATAACAAGTCTTCCTTTATCCATTATAGAACATTATTAGCACCTTTAATTAATTGAGTCAACCCTTTGGTCAAATCACTTTGCCAACTTGACACTTTGGCCCTTTAACTTTTAAAGTGTTATTATTTTCACATTTAGCTTTCTAAATTTCATATCAACTAATGTTATGATGATTCCTTGATGATTTAACTATATAAATCATCTTTCATTTATTTACTTTGTTATTTTAAGAACGTGATCAAAAAATTTAGGATGTTACTTTCACAACTAGCGTTTTTGGCTAGGAAATTCCGTCCTCAGGTAAGCAAGGACTATTGTGAGACTTGTGCTAACACATTTAAGTGTACAATATGAGTTCCTAATGAGCCATGTAGTGTTAGAATGCAACTATCTCCAAGTATATTGAATCCCTCCCAAATTTCTCCAAGTAAGTGAAATCTCTCCCAAATCTCTCCAAGTATATGAAACCTCTCTAAGTATATCGAATCTCTCCCAAATCTCTCCAAGTATGTGAAATATCTCCCAAATCTCTCTAAGTATGTGAAATCTCTCCAAGTATATCGAATCTCTCCCAAATCTCTCCAAGTATGTGAAATATCTCCCAAATCTCTCCATGTATCTCAAATCTCTCTCAAATCTCTCTAAGTACCTTCCTCAGTCAAAAACAACTCAAAACATAAGGAGAAAACCCAAAAGAACCCTCTTGGTCGTAAACCTCTTGGTCCGGAACCCTCTTAGTCTAGAATGCCTTCTAAGGAGCCAAGAGGAATTGCATCTCAGAACCTCCCCTATTTCGGACCCCTCACACCGGAAGACTAGCCCCATATCGGAATACCCGACCCGCTTCACGCCTCTGGTCCGGACTGTTGGCTTCGCTCCTGAAATCGCACCTGACTTCGAATCCGAGAGAAATGCTCCGGAAATTTGGAGCGCCTTCGGAACTCACCCAGTAGCTTTGGAATACATGTTGTGGCTCTAGAAATTAGTAGTTGACACTGGAATTTGCTTAGTGACTCCGGAAATATGGAGCTGACTTCGGATCCTCGCAGGAACAAGGCTCCACTCTAGATTTTTGTCAATTTCGGACTTTTTCATCATTTTAAGGCATTTCGACGTCGGAAATCACACCAAACTCGTATTTTTCATATCTTAAACCCCTATTCTATGCCAAAATTAATTATTTTAAACATATTTATATAAAATAAGGCCTAAGATTTATAAAGAGATTATTTTCAATCAAGATAAGAATGGGATAAGGACAAGAAGGTTTGACTTTATGACTTGATATAATTCCTATTATCTATGCAAATCACAGTAACCAAGGTATTACCCACCAAATAGCAAAGCATGAACCATCAGATTTCCATGCACCTAAGTCTCCCACCTTTTCTTTTATCCTCTTAAAACAACGTTTGTGTAGGAGTTTTAGACTTCCCCACTTCTATCACTCTCTCATATTCTCTCAAAAACTCATCTCAAAAGCAAGAACAAGAGCTGGTTGAAAGCTAAATTTCTCAACTCCTCTATAGAGTTTTTAAGTAAGTTTCTCCACTCATCTAACATTTTATGAAATTTTCAAAATGAATCCATATTATTTTATTCATAATAGTATGTGATGATCACCTTTAGGACAACATTCCTCCTAGGAAGTTCCTCATCTCAGCCAAAGGACTAAGCTTGAGATCTTCACTCCATTATTCCAAACAACTCATCAAACAACTCAAGGTGAGCTTCATACCCCCCACCTTTTCTCAAAGTTTCATTGTTTTTGTAGGGAGAATACAAGTCAAAGTCTTGCAGAAATTATAATCTATTGTGTATGCATGCCATTATTACTTGTGCTTAAGTATGAAACCCCTTATAAATAGTCCAAAAACTCGAGATTTTGGTTAAGTCTCAAGAGTTTGGATTATGTTTCCACAAATCATGCTTGAAGACAAGCATTAGTAGGTTACCAAGTATAAGTCACGAATTTTTATAACAACAACCATAAGGATTTGCTTCAAGACTAACTTAAACAAGCTGTGGGACAAAATATTTTGAAAGTGATTAAGTTATGGAAATAATAATATTTTGGATCACTTTTGGCTAAACATAAACATAAGGGTTATCTTGGAACATTATATCATACTCATGACTTTGTACCAGATTAACAAAACTATTAGAGATTATTTATAATTATTTAATGAAAGATAATCCTACCAAGAACAAAATAAGAAAATAGAGTTTTCATGACAAAAGTATTTGCATGTCATAAACTACTGTCGTAAAACCTTTAGGGACATAAGTAATGTTCTATATGTCATAAAACAGAAAATGTGTGTCATAACCTACAGTCAAGAATTTACACAAATTATAACTTGATACTTTCCTTTCGACTAATATGGGCCTGGGCCGCCAATTTATAGAAAAGAAAGACCATTTTTGTCAATTTTGATAATGTTGGGTCATTTTGATAAACGTTCAAAATGGCTTATTTTTCAATAAATGAAACAGAACGAACACGAGGCACCCATTTAACAAGCATAATAAACGAGATGGAACGAAAACGATATTTCTATTCAATGAGTACGAATATCATTATTTTATCTAACAAATAATGGATCTCAAACGATTTCTCAAAAGGTTATTAGTATTCTAGTCAGACAAATCTCAAAAGTACCTAAATATAAAAATATTAGTGTACGTCTAAAGTCCTGTAAGGAGTTATAGCTAGAGTTTCCTGGAGGGAGAACGATAATTTGTGTATAGATCTATACGGGGTTGACACCCCGCACCTTCACTGTTCACTACAGCTAGATCGGCCAGTCTAGGGTGACAAATGTCTTGGAACAAAACAAGGGCACATGAGAAACGCCAAAACAGGTCTCAATCATATTAGTATGGTTATAACGACTCACTACAATACGTTATGTTAGCTAGAAATTTATGTAAGGAAAACCTCATAAATAAATTGTGGCACGTTGTGTTGACTGTCCTAAGCATGGTAGTGATGGTCCGCATTTGTTGTGTTGACTGTCCTTTTTCATTGCGTAGAATGTCCACAATCGTCATGTTGATTTCTTTCACCTAATGAGTATTAGAGTCTTAATACTGTTATTTTACCAATAAGAAAACATAGGATTTTCTAGGAACAACGTTTGTAAACGATAAACTAACACACACATATGCAACTATACACAGTTGGAAACAAAACTTACGAATATTTTATAGCAGGAAATATAGGATTTTCTAGAGAAAACGATTTTTATACGATTTCGATAACGATAAACTAGAATGCACACTCAATTTTACTCGATAAGGAAAACAAGATTTACAACTACATTCCTTCTTTTTGAAAATAGGGGATTTTCTGGAAACGGTTGGCTATTATTACTCAAAAGAAATATTCTCGAACACAGTTTGCCTTTACAAATTACACTACTTTTAAAATCACTCCTTATAAGGATGAACCAAAATAACGACATGCACACATATACTCATGATTTTCCAAGCAAGGCTTCAAACGATTTCATAGAAAATATCAGATTTTCTGAAACTACATTGAGAACAATTCTAAACAATTGTAAAACTATTTTATACAAAAACGTTTATGAACTCACCAACTTTTTAGTTGACGCTTTTCAAAACGACTTGTATTCTCAGGGATCTAGTAAGCAGGTAACAAGGGATGCGGATGCATAACTATTTAGCTGTAGTTTGGAATTTTTCCACTTATATCTCTTTTATGTAAATCGAATGACGAATACAACATTTAAACAACGTAAGTTAGTTGTCTAAATGTATGATGTTTGGATTACGCTGTTTCATTTATATTCAATTGTTATGATACTGCACAAGGAAGTCACCCGCCTCTGGACGTTTCTGCCGTCTGGTCCGGGGGTGTGACAGTTACAGTAAACTCACTTTACTCCAAAGCTTAGCAAAGTACCACCCTATCTTCTTTACTTGAACACGTGATATGCCTAGTGTCACCAGGTCTATACACAAAACTGCACAACCAACTCTTCAAAGGAATATACTCTTGACCCTTGCATTATAGGCCTCAAATACAAATCAAATAAATCAAGGAGATTCAAATACATGTTATAACATTTCAATTGACATAATAAAGGATCCCTAAATTGTACCGCCGTGAATTTTACTATAACTGTTTTCATTGATTTTAACATATTTTAAATGGAAAAATCACGACGGAAGACATAGCTTTCTATTATTACAAAAAATCATTTAAACCACAATGTTACTAAAAACATAACTCCAACACTATTTAAACATAGCTGAAGTAAAAGTACTTAAAGTAAGAAATAAAGTACATGTTCAAGTGATATCTATAAACAAAATCTCTACTACCCAAAAGCATCCCATCTCACAAGCCAATACATAAGCTACCTGCATCGATCATATGAAACAAAGTAAAACAAGTACCAACCCTTGTTGCATGAGCCAATTGATGTTATATATTGTCAAAAGGAAAACATATAATCCCCAAATAAATCAATCGTTCAAATTATGATAAAGAACACATATGTTAATGACATAAAACATAACACACAATGGTCACCACCGTTGTTGCCTCATCGCTCTGTTGAAACACCACCAACTCGCCTCTATTTCTTTCTCTCTCCGATCTCATGTGAAACACCACTACCATATATATATATATATATATATATATATATATATATATATATATATATATGGTGTGTTTGTGCATTTTGATGTTAGATTTGATGTATGTGTGTGGTGTATTTCATGGTGGCCAACACTGCCACACTAATTTGGCATTCGATGATAGTGTTTACATAAAGAGGAAACAAGATGCACACAAGGTGTTTGATCTCATGAATTTATGAATGGTTTATTTGATCTCATGAATGTTGTGTAACAATGTGTAAACATATTGTATTCACATATAAAATTTATTTATTAAACCGTGAATGAATTGTATTAATTTGTGAATGTATTGTATTAAGTCGTAAATGTATTGTATTAAGTTGTGAATTTTGTGTTAAAATATGAATGATTGTATTAAGTAGTTAATGAGTATATGAATGAAAATATTTGGCTGTAAAAATGACAATTTTGCCATTTTCTTACCGAAAAGACAAAAAATAGGTTTTTTATATATTTAATCAGTATTCACCATGATTCTAAAAAACTCGTCATGATTTCACCATAACTCCAAGGCTTATACCTAAAGTCACACTTTAACAAAACATCGCCTTAAGTCATATGTATATAAAAATGAATAATAATATAATATAATATATAAAATAAGTAATTATATAAATAATTGAGGCCTTAAGTTACTCTTTAACAAACGTCGTTCCTTGCCACGACTCATAAAACTTGAAGTTTGGCATTGCCGCCCAGGGCCGGTCCAAGCCAATTTGAGGCCTGGGAAAAATTAAAAAAATGAGGCCCTTTTATCAACATTCAAAGTTGATGGAATATATGATGACAATTTAAAACAATAAGCAAATAATCCCATTTTTTTCATTATCAAAGTATATGGTATAAGCTTAAATGTCAGTGTATAAAAATGATTATAGTTGACTACATCCATGCATCTTTTACATCACAACATTACAGCTACTACACCCAAAATCACCATTACGGCCAAAGTTTTGGTTTTTGCAACCAATATAATCAGACCCACAATATAAAATTTTACAAACCAAAGTGAAAGTGGGTATAATCGTCATTTGAACCATCCTCCCATCACGTTGTTTACTCCTCTTTCAGTTTACCTACACAAAAATTAGAAAAAAAAAATAGAATTCTTAAATTAGAAAATTAGAATAGATGTAAAGAATTTATACAACACCAAAGAAACATCACTAAGGACAAACAAAGAATACGAGCTTGATAATCGATCCAAAGGAGCCAAACACGAAAACAACAACAAATTGAAAGCAATGAGGAAAGCTGATAACATGGCAAAAAACCACAGTAGGAACAAAACTAAAGCACGGGAAAAATCGTCCATAAGGAAAAAAAATCCAATAGCCAGGGCATAGATTATCCCAAAATAAAGAGCAAAATCTTATAAACAATTCCATCTCAGAAGCAAATCATCGTAGAGAAACACATAAACAAATGCCACATAAATAGAGCCAGGGGCATTGCTGTCCATTTGGGCAAAAAATCTATCAGCAAGAGTAAAGAGAAACCCAAATCTGAATATCATGAAAATTTAATCACTAAGCACCCTCCAAACAAATAGATAAATAATATGACAACATTGTGGTTTCTTGCTCACCTATTTATGCTTCTGCGATTCTACCATCTTGAAAATTAATGTGAAGTGTGAAGCCGTGTATTACGAGGAGACATCAAATTATTGCTTATTGAAAGTTGAAGTGTCGTCTCTTAGAAAGCCGACATCGTCTTAAGAAGAAGAAAAATCCCTAATCTCTAACTACACGATGTTGGGCCTTTTTCCTTGTATTATATTAATAAATAAAAATTATAAAATTCCAAAAAATACTAAGGAAAAGGTTCGAACACAGAACCTCACAAACCTCAATCAAGATGCGTCAACCATCTCAACCAACATTACATTTGGTTATTTCTTGCATATAATATTTTATATCATCTATACCAATATACATATACATTAATTGTAACTTTGCGGGGGCCCCGAGATTTGGCGAGGCCCGGAGCGGTCGCCCAGCTTGCCTGTGCTCTAGGACCGGCCCTGTTGCCGCCATGTTACATCTTAAATTATTTAAAACCTTGATATTTACACTTTAATAATCGTGAAATGGGGTTCGTAAGGTTCCTAATATCTTATTGTTTATATTTGACTCTCTCTCTCTCTCTCTCTATATATATATATATATATATATATATATATATATATATATATATATATATATATATATAAAGCAACCCTACTTATAATATTTCAATCTAATAAAATATGGTGCCTACCCAATCATTAAAATAATCCGTAGTGACTGCCCTTTTACCAAGAAATTGTAACCAATGGATGAAAATTTATTATTCATATTTTGTTAATTTATACTGTGTTAATATCGTAATTTTTAATTAAGTAAGAAGAAATCTTGATTATTTTCAGAAATTTAGTTTTACAAGAGAAATTTCGAAGCTTTTTAAGAGAGAGGGAAACATATTTGAGGATTGATATTATATATAATATATTTGGACTTGGCTCGACTAAGTAAAGTTAAAGCAAAACCAATACTTACTGTTTCATGGTCTACAACACATAAATATTTGTTAATTTTAAAGATAATAACTTGTAAGGTTAACCAACTTTAGGTGTTGTATATATTTAGTCATGAAATTTTGTGCTCGATATACCATTGAGCTTTCCGACAAAACATGAGTTTTCTGGCAATCTTAAAGTTTCCCGACAACCTGCAAAAATACTAAACACACATTCGGATGTTCGTCCTAATTTCTTTCAAAATCCTTCCAATGATCCACTCAAGAACACACTCGTGGACACGAACACATATTCGAAAGGACATACTTATATTTTTGTTAAAATTTAGGTTTAGAAATCATGTTTGGAGCTTAGAAAATGAACGTATAACTCATAAAATCGTTTCAATCTGAAAGTCAAAAAAACCTAAATTGTTTGAATAAGAAATCCTTAGAATATGAAATTATTGAATATGAATCCTATATTCTTTTTTGAAAATTGTTTGAATTTGAAATTGTTTAAACACAAACCTAGAGAAAAAAAAACCTAAATTCTTCGAATCTGAAATCATTTGAACACAAATCCTATTGAAGTTGTGCAACCTCTTGAATCTTGCTGAAATCAGTTTACAATCCATAAATCGGCACACTCACTTGAATCTTGCTGAAATGGTAACAATTTCTATTGCTTCTTGCTGAATCTTGTAACACTCAAAAATCACAAAAATTTGAAATTTTTAAAAATCAACCGTTCATGATCACTGTTTACAAAATAGTCATTGTTTTCAAAGTATTATTTCAAATCAAAGTTTTCCCCCGAGATCTAGTGACAAACAAAAAGTTGTATACGATCACGCCTTCGCCTTTCCACGATCCTCGGAAGTACCTGAAACCACAAACTAAAGACTGTAAGCCAAAGCTTAGTGATTTTCCCAAAACACAACCATACAACATATAATTAAACATATAACGGGTCCACAATCTCCTGGTTGGATTACCCCTGGCCCACAACCTTACGGTTGGAATGCCCAATACATAACGGGTCCACAACCTCCTGGTTGGATTACCCCTGGCCCATAACCTTCCGGTTGGAATGCCCTAGCCCATAACCTTATGGTTGGAATGTCCCGGTCTGTTGACTTACATCACAAAGCAGTACAGTCTCAACCCCATCATACCATGTCGAGATACACATAATAATTAACATATAATCAACAACAGATAATCATATAACCAATTAACAATCTAGCAGGCAAATCCACATATTACTACTGTATAGCAACATCCTAGATACCAGGATACATAACCAACATGATCCGATATTGGTGTCTTCGACCCACAAGAACAAAGAGGAAGACTCGCCTGACAGTATGATGAATAGCTGAATAAGATACTGCTCCAAATACCAGCTCTACGGGTCACCTAATCAACAGATGGAGACCAAGGCTTAATTATAGCTCAAAATACCAAAATACCCTTAAGTCATACTGGTCAAAATCAACAAGTCAACCGATTCAAACCAACCAAGTCAACCCAGCCGAGTCAACATGGGGCTCGTATGCGGGGCGTACTCCGGATGTACACAGGGGCGTACTCCGGATGTACATGGGGCGTACTAGTTGTCCAATGCGTTAGGACCAAATCCCCGTACACGTAGCGTACCCTTCAGTATGCCGAACATACGTTCAGTCCCCTTCTTAATATATTAAGAGCTTATTTCTCCAACTTAACACGTCCAAATGCAAATCCAAGGCTAAAATACCACCAAGAGTCATAAAGTTTCCAACTTTATGAACTTGCATGTCCATTAAGTGCTTAATACACAAAATCTCAACATCTTAATGCCTTAAGACCTTCTATAGCATGCATGGAGTAAAACTAAGCATGAATACCACATTTTTATGACTCAAGGCCCCTCACATAGTCTGAAAGGAAGACTTATTTGGTTAAGAACATTTCATGCTCAAGAATCACCATATTTGGGACCAAAAATGCCCTAAATGAAGAAATGACTAGATCTACAAGATAGAGTGATCAAGCTATGAGCCTTTTACCCCCTGGAGGTTGCTAGCAAGTGGAGAATCCCAAATCTAAGTTGCTTCCAAGCTTCAAGGTCATTGCAACAACTTCTTCTTCTTCAAGAACACCAACAAAGCACACAAATGAGCTCAAAAAGTACTTTTCTCACTTAGGGTTTGCTAGAGGGTCGTATTCTCAGTTGGAGGTTGATTAGGGTGAAGGTCTTGGAGCCCTAAAGTTGTTTAAACAGGGTTCACACCCTAAAATTTAGGGTTTGGAACCCTTATACGTATGCCCAACGTACGAAGAGTACGCCCAACGTACTATGTCCCTCGTATGTACGCCATGCGTACGAAGAGTACGCCTAACATATAAGTTCTAGCCAGAAATTGCCAAAATGCCACTATATGTCATCTTGCACTCTTTCTTATGTATAAGGACTAAAATGCAATATTTGTTCATGCTTAGGGTTAAAGTTGAAAATAGATCATCATCGGGATGTTACAAATCTGAATTTGATTGAACAGGATGGTGTATGCTCTTCTTGACGATTTTAGAAATTTGAAAATGAATTTATGGTCTTGCTGAAATTTGAATGAATGCCACATTATTTGAAATAATAACTCAGAAAAGCATAACTTCCTAAAATTAATGTGTGCATATCACAACTCGAAATGATTGTATATGTTTTACAACAATATCCTATAAAGAACGCGTATCGATTTCATAACAATTTCTTTAAAAATCTAGTAATGAACACTTACTTCTCGGAGGATGATAAATCGCATGAAAGATTAGTATACGCCACATTTTCACTCGAGTTGTCATCAAATCATGAAGCATGTACAAATTCCTAATTTTTTTGGTAATATTGTTATCTCATCTACCAACAACAATGATCAAGCTAATTAATCATTTGTTTCATGGCATTTTAAAAATCTTTCATTTGCATGCCAAATTATATGTAAGAACCTACTAATGAGTCTATCTTTTGCCTAACTATTTAAATAAGTCTGAGTTCCTGCAATTCACGATCCTTTTATTGCATACCACATATTATAGGTCAAAGATCAAAAGTTGCATTCATCTCTTAACTTGATGATCACTTAGTCACCATGCGATGCTCTATTTCTGACAACTCTGTGATTACGACCAAATTTTACCTGCTCGCAAGGTTGTTCTTCTAGACCACGTCTTGCGCGTCTTCAACATGCAACTCCCACGTGTCCGACTTCGTTAACCGATGGCATCTTTTGATTCAATATAACTTTGGAAAACAACAACATTCTACAACGATTCATTACAAAAACTATTATTTATATCATTACAGGAAGATTGGAAATTGAAATGTACATCCACTATAGCATAATTAAAAAAAGGAAATGTTTGAAATTTTATTAGTCTTCAAAAATTCCATATTTTTGAAATAGATAAGGCATTTGGGTTTTCATATTATTTGATATTGAATTGATTAAGAGAATGTGTTGAATACCACATTAATTTATGTATGTACAAACTAATAAAAACTAATAACTTATATAAATAGCATAAAAACACATAAAATCTAAATAGTGATATATTGGGGATTTGCTAAACATAAAATAAAGGGATGAGGGGGTCAAAGAATCGCACATAAAGCCACCCAATATCCTTACACTACAGAAAGTGGTGCTACACATAAAGCCACCCAACAATATACATTAACAATACGTATACTAGTATAAATGTATAATACTGGGTTGGTCCCTTTCCATATCAGATTCAGTCACAAGGTACATCCATTAATGCACAACATACAACTCAGTGTTATGACACATTTGAATTTAATATCAATTCTTTATCTCTGTGGAAAAGATTTACCATAATTTTTTAACAGCTGCAGTGGCGGTGGTTAATCATCAACAGCTCTGTTTTTCATGCAGGCGTGGGCATAAATGCAGGACCTTTGCCATTAGTAAACCTTCTGTTCCAGTTTTCCTCAAACACCCATTTCTCTTTCTTCTTTCTTTCTTTCTATTATGTATATTTACTGATCTGTGAAATTTTTGTGGGGTTTCTTTCGATATCTTGAGGGGGATGTTTTAATCTGAAGAAAAAGATTTGGGTTTTTTTTGTTTGATTCGTCTTCAAGTGGGCAGTGAAGAGCATAGTACCAAAAGTTGCTCAGATTCTCTGAATTGGGTATCTTTTTTCGCTTCCTACTTTTGGTTGTGTTTTCCTCCGATTAGGGTTTGGTCAGAATGAATCATGAAATGAATGGAGAGGTTATTTATGATACTGAATCGATGTTCTTTTGCGTCTGTGCGTAAATTAACTACTCCCTGAACACTTTTCTGAGCTCTTTAATGAGTTTTCTTGTCATTGGAGGAGGCATCTGTTTGTGTAAATTTGGGGATTTGATTTAATTTTACACATTTCAACTCCAATGATCCTTTCGGGAAGTGTCTTGTCTATGTTTTAACTATTAATTTTCTAACCTTTTGTTTTCTTCACTCTCATAAATTTCATCTTTATTACTTCCGATTCCTTCGGGTTTTCTCATGGTACAGTTTCTTTTCTATCTGCATTTAAGAAGTTGCTTTGATTTGGAGCTTTAATTCATCTGGGTTTGTTGTCTATACGCTTCGAGATTAGGGTTTTTTCTTTCTTTCTTTTCTATCTGGGTGGTCAAACATTTTGTGATTTTGACTTATTTATTGCGATATAATGGCTGGGGAGGATGAGATTGAAGAGAGAAACAGAGATGATGATGAACAAATGCATTACAATTCCACCAATTTATCCTCAGATTGGCCGTTTAACAGTTCCAGTGATCTTACAAACACATCGATGGCCATGGTTACCTCAAGCAACCCCATGAACAACAACACTCCGTGTTCTTCAGCTTCCATGATCGATTCCTTTTGCCATACGCCACCCACCATTTGGGATCACAATCCCACAAATCCTCAAAACTTAGGAGCTTTCTGCGATATGAATTTACAGAACAATCCGACCACTTCATCATCCTCACTTGGGTTCCGAAAAGGAAATCTCCACACCCCTTCACGAAACCTCGACATGTCTTGGCCCCCACCAAATTCCGCCATTAAAAGAGGCGGTATGTTCATACCACCACCACCAGCTGCTACTTCCACCATGCTTCCTCACACTTTATCCCAATTTCCAGCCGATTCAGGTTTCATTGAAAGAGCAGCCAGATTGTCCTCGTTCAGTGCAGGTAACTTCGAAGACATGATAAACCCTTTTGGCAATGGACCTGAATCATCTTTAAGTCCTTATTCTAGTAGACCAGTTCAAGAGGGTTTTGTAAACGGGTTCAAATCGACATCTGGCGAAGGGTCTAAAGACATTCCACTTCCTGTAGACTGCGATGGAAGTCAACCCAAGAACGATGCCAGACAGGGCGGTTCTGGTTTTTCCGGCAACAATCTTCCCGGTGAAGCTGAATTCAGTGAAGGTGGACAAGATGATACTTCAAACGAGGGACTTGGCTCAAAGAAACGAAGAAGAAGTGATCAGGTATCTCTCTCGAATCTTGATTACTACTTTATCTTGATCAAAGATGATCTTTGACTTTGACTTTTTTTTTACTGTTCTTATTCTAAACAACAGGATACTGATTACAACCAAGTCAAAAGATCCCCACAAACACCTAACGAATCTACAAAAAACAACACTGAAATCCAACAAATGGGTGACAAGAATCCAAATTCAATTGCGAATAAATCAAGTGGTAAACATGGAAAACAAGTATCTCAATCATCCGATGGACAAAAAGAAGAATACATTCATGTAAGGGCAAGAAGAGGCCAAGCTACCAATAGCCATAGTCTTGCAGAAAGAGTAAGACTTCACTTAAATACAGTCTTTAATACTTTAAGTCTATAGTAATTAATGAATTAATTTGAAGCATTTAATATACAATAATTATAGGTAAGAAGGGAGAAAATTAGCGAAAGAATGAAGTTTCTTCAAGATCTTGTCCCTGGATGTAGCAAGGTAAGTTACTTAAATTTATGTGAAACACAAGTCTTTTATTTATTTATTGTTTTACATTTTTCTTATTTATATTGGTTGTTTTTTAAGGTCACAGGAAAAGCTGTTATGTTAGATGAAATTATTAACTATGTACAGTCACTACAAAGACAAGTCGAGGTATGATCTTCACAAAAAAAAAAAATTTCGATTGCTAATATTCAAACATATGTAAAATCGTAAATAAAATTTCCTTTTTTTTTTTTTTGTAGTTTTTGTCGATGAAGCTTGCTACAGTTAATCCCCGAATGGATTTTAACCTTGAAGGACTTATAGCAAAAGATGTACGACATTTTATTTTAACTTAAGTTTTAATTTCATTTTAAAAAAATAAATAAATGTTAATGATTTATTTTTAACAGATGCTTGAATCGCGAGGGGTGCCTTCTGCTACACTTGGTTTTGGTGCTGACATGGCAATGGCTTATAATCCATCACAAATGGCAATCATGCAAGGTGGAATTTCTGGTTTAGGAAGCTCATCAGATGCAGTGAGAAGAACAATTAATTCCCATTTAATGGCTATTGGTGGAGTATATAAAGATCCTACTTCTCAGGTAAACTTATACCTTTTCTCTTTTAATCAGATCTGACTCAATCAGCAACTATCAAAACAGTCTTTTGACTTAACCCATTAAGTCATTCTATCTGTATTATGTAAAGACAGGTACCTAGCTCGTGGGATGATGAGCTGAATAACATAGTCCAAATGGGATTAAATCCTAGTAGTACTCAAAATTTAGGTATTTTATTTAAATTTAATTAACTTTTTAGCTAAGAAGAAAACTATAAAATTATATATTCTTTATGCAGGATCAACACCTCCAAGTCATCTGAAAGCTGAACCCTAAAAGAGATATATTAGGTTTCAAGAAAAGGGTTGTCATGTAATTAATCAGTGGATATTCTTTTTGGTTAATCTCTATATAGAAAACAGCAAAAGAAGGTTGATACATATAATCATATAATAGCAAGATGGGAGTCGAGTTGCTCATTAGTTGAAAAAAAAGAGTTTTTTTTTTTTTTTTTGCTTAAATTGTAAAGCAACTGAAATGCAGAAGTATCAGCATGTGTGTGTGGAACGTTTTATTTTGTCAAAAATCTTTGTTTAGTTTTAGTGTGTTGATGTTTGTGATCTTCAATTGTAGTAGAAGAGTTTGTTTTTGTTTTACTTGAAGATGGTGTCTTTTTAGTAAATTGTGACATGTTTTAGTCAAAGAGTTTAATAAAGTCAAGATTTGTGTTATTAAAGAAGGTGAAAGAGAAATAAATGGATTAGTTAGGGGGTAGGGTGTAGGCATAATGATTATGTGTTTGGATTCTTTCGTATGTATTTTACTAGTTGTATGGACTTTTTGTACAGAGAATCTTAGCGACCAGTGCCCACTTCTTTAAAAAGAGAGGGGAGTAGGAGTAGGAGTAGTACTCTTTTCTTGTCTGAAAGTCTTTTCGAAACACACTGATAGTAAACAGTGTGTGTACTAATTCAAGAGACTTTGATTAGATTGACGTTTCAAATTGTTACTTCAAGTGCAAATTGCAATCCATGTGATGCATTACATTAGAGGTGCACAAATGGGCCCCCGGCCCAGCTCAGCCTTCATAAAAAGAGGCCCGTTAAGGCCTGGGTTTATAACTCTAATTTTTATTTGGTTGTTTAAGTGTATGGTAGATTATAATATTTGTTTAAGTGTCATGGTAATCGACTAATTAAAGGCACAACAATTAAAACGTAGGCTTGAGTGATGTAGTATGTTTAAGAGGGAAGTATAACTAGAATTTGATGATTACTCCTGTTTTGGGTGTCAAACAATTTAGTTTAAGAGTACAAGTAAGAAATACATGTTTGATAATCTTTTTGTAAGTGAGAAAATGAGGTAGTATGTTTTCTTCATAATGGGCTAGAGGTGTACAAACCGTTTTTTTTTTCCGAACCGGTTCGGTTCAAGTCAATACCGGTTCACCATCAAATTTATCCAATCCTATACAAACCGGTTCGGTTTATTGCAAACCGGTTCACTTCAAACCGGATCATCTTAAACCGGTTCCTAAACCGGTTCTTTGAACATGTTAAAAAAAAACCGGTAGAAATTGTATTTTTTTTGATTGTTTGTTTTATTTTTTGGGATATTATAGGTTATATATGCGTCGCCAATTGGTTAGAATTCTTTAATAGTTGACGTATTAAAAAAAATTAAAAAACCCACTTAACAATAGGTATGTATGTAATGTGTATCAAATTTGGTTTGTGCATGTCTATTGAATTTAGACTCATTTCGGAGTAATTTTCGTGGGTTTTCTTTTTGGATATTTATATCGAAAGTATATAAAAAAAACATCTTCAAACATAAAAAAATAAACATAAAAAAAACATCTTCAAACATCTCGAAAAACCGGTTCATAACGGGTCCAAAAACCGGTTCATAATTGGTTCAAAAACCGGTTCATAATCGGTCCAAAACCGGTTCGGAAGTCTGGTTCATTGTAAACCGGTTCGAAACCGGTCCTGTCGTTCGAAAATACGAATTGGTTCAAACCGCCGGTTCGGTTCGGCATCGGATCGGTTCTAGCTTGGACCGGTTCAGAGGTGAACCGGTTTTCGGTTCGGACACCGGTTCAGATCGTGAACCGGTTTTTTTGTGCACCACTATAATGGGCTACACATTTTAACAAATGATATAATCTAAACTTATGATGTGAAGAAATACCAACAATGCAAAATACTACTTTCAAGTGCTTTAAAGGGTAGCTTTAAGCTTTTGAAAACATAAAATTCAGGTGGTAGATGCCCCCATTGAACGATTCTTTTGGTTGTGGGTTTTATTTAGATTACAAAGAGATAACATGAAATGCTTTACAATGCTGAAGTAGGTTGTTAGAAGTTTACAATTTAAACAATGCTCAAACACAGTCTTTGCAAACTTGAATATGCAGACTTTTTGATCCAATTGCCCCGACTCGTCCCACCCGTCCCGAAAGCTGATCCATGTAGTGCCCCGGCCCAATTAACCTAGCTCAGCCTTTGATCAGTCAAGGTCAAAGCCTGGATTGGCCGGGTGGTGCCTGACCCAAGCCCCAATGCACAAATCTACACTACATCATGAAAGTTCATGGTTATTAGTATAAAATGACCCTAATATTTTCGACAAATGTAGAGTTATTCACTAAAATGACCATGTAAAATGGTAATACTATGTCACCACAAAACTAGTTTTTATGAACTTTAACAAAATGACCACGACTATCGTAAATATTTGCTCGCGAAGTTGGTATTTGCTTTTTTTCACATAAAACATCACAAATAAACATTCCTAAGTACAATATAAAATTTATGCTTTTTGGGAAATATTTATGATATATTCAACGACCCCTACCAAACAATGCTCGCTAAGGATTCATGTATCACCTTTTTCCCTCGTGAGTAGCAATGTTTTTATTGTTCCGAATGCAATGTTCAACCATGCAATGTATTTTGGTCCATTTAAATGTTTGAAGATTCTACCTATTAGTTACTTGTATGATATTTGCAATGTGAATTTTTGCTTCTTTCAAAATTTTGGTCATTCACTATGATATCGATTCGTTGTGTTTCCACATAACAACACATGAATATGTTGTTTTCAAGTTGATATTGATAGTTGGTGTTTCGCCTATGATGAAGGAAAACATGCAGCTTGCAATGTGATAGGTTTTATAGGTTATAATTAAAACATGTGGCAAAAAACTTAACCCTTATGTTCACATGCAACCTATTTGGATCTAAGTTTTCCCTATTGAAAGCAATCAACTATTCAATATCAAGAACCCTAAGAGTACCCTACTATTATCGAAAATGACAAGGGATTAGGGTTTACATACCTCTTGATTATTATAGCAAATAACCAAAGTAGTTTTTTTTGAAGCCTTGAAAGCTAGCACCAAAAGCTTGACGCCTCTAATGATTTGTATCCAAACCCTAGCAATTGAAAACTTGAGAGGAGAGAGGAGAGGGGATGATAGTTTCGGCTCTTCTTATTGTAAAAGCAGTGGACAAAAATATGATGCCAAATGACCATATTTATAGCTGATACGAAAACCCTAGAAACCCTAATTTGAAATAAAATAAAATTATTTCAAATCCAGAATTATCTAGTTTCCTAATTATCCATATGATCCATATGGAGTAATCTAGAAACCCTAAGGAGCCTCCAAAGGGTTGTTCATCCATGTAGTGATCGGATGAATTGACTTGTAGACATGAAAACGTAAGAACTCAATGGATTCCCTTCTTTGTCTGTCTGATTTGAGGGAGAAGGTGTCATTGAGTTCTTAATAATTAGAATATTTTTTATAAGTTCATTGAAGAAGTTATATTTACTCAACAAATTTTCCCCTTTCGGCCAACCCTAGGAAATTTCTAGAATTCTTCTCTTGTTCAACTATTGAACAATTACAACTTTAGTCCTTGCACTTTTAATTAATCTAATTAATCCCAAAATTAATTCCAATTAATTTATGATTACTTATTAATTAAATAATGCTATTTCTAGTTAATATATTAATCTCATAACATATTAGCAAACTATTTATTTACATTTATTAATCATATAATAAATCAATAAATCAACCTCTCTCTCTCCAAAAGTCATTCCGTCATTACTAGTTTTGAGGGCAACCCAAAAGGACTTTGCCTTTTTAATTCAAGTATATACCAATTTAGTTATTGGATTAGACACCTAATCAAATAGTCTCCCACTTGGATAAGTCTGTAACTACAATTGCAAGTATAACTTCTAAATTAAATAAAAAAGTATGCTTTCGAAAGCAACTGTCAGACTCTAATCTAATCAGACAACGATCCTAAGATAAGTGATTAAATATTCTTTCGTTCTTCAAGATATCATATGCACATGAGACATGGATTACAATCAATCTCTTATCTAAAATTTTGTTTCCCGATTTCCTGATTTGTGATGACCTTCTAAGACTACTAATTGAATACATCAATTCAGTCATGGTTGAGCCCTATACTATAATGTCAACACAAAATCAGCGAGGGGCCTAAAGATATTGCTTTTCCTGTTAGCGCAAAAGGAACGAATAAACTTTGACTTATATGCTTGTATTTTTTACTCACCAAATCATGCATAACACCATGTTTTATAACATCATGTTACTGATGCGTTTTCGCAATACCAATGAACAACCGATTTGTAAATTACAACTCATATATCTCCATTTTAAGAATAAAAGATATTATCATCTTAGAATTACTTGTGATATAATCCATGAAGTAATTCTCTGAGTTGGGTTTATCCTATACTCAAAATCCCCAATTTCTAAGTACTCATGAACATTGTAGCAAATCTTATTGCAATGTTTAACTCCTAAAGTCAATCTACAATTTAATTCATGACAATTCACTATTTACTTCCAAAAGTATGAACGAACGTGGATTTTAGAATAATCAAATCATTCAGGAAGTAAACATGCTAAGTGAAACACAAGAATAAACAATCGAAAAAGGTAGTAACCATACTCATAAATAATCTCTATTATTTAATCACCAAAATCAACCATATTCATTTTGTTACAAGTTTCAAACTATCAACTAACTACTAAAACTAATGTCATATCTCAAACCTATGCTCCTAGCATGCTGGTAATTCTTAACCCTACTCAGAGCCTTCATGAAAGGATCTACAAGATTATCTTCTGAAGATACCCTCTTTGCCAGAAGATGACCTTTTTCAACTCTATGTCTGATGTAATGGTACTTTCCGTCGACATGCTAGGATCTACCATGATCCTTTGGTTCTTTGGTCAAAGCAACCGCGCCTTCATTATCACATAAAAGTTCCAATAGCTCTTGAATGGTCGGAACTACTCCGAGATCACCAATGAAGTTCTTCAACTAAGCTGCTTCCTTTGATGCCTCGCTTGATGCGATGTAATTTGATTCACAAGTAGAATTAGCCACTATTCCTTCTTGGAACTATTCAAAGTAACTGCTCCCCCATTCAATAAGAACACCCAACCCGACTGAGAACAAAAGTTGTCTCGATCTGTCTGAAATTTGGTGTCACTATATCCACTTACTTCGAATGTATCATTGCCACCAAGGACTAGAAACATTTCCTTTGTCCTTCGCAAATACTTGAGAATGTTCTTCACTGCTGTCCAATGAGCTCTACCGAGATTTCCTTGAAAGTGACTAACCATGCTCAAAGCATAAGACACACCAGGGCGAGTACATGTCATAGAATACATGATTGAACCTATAGCCGAAGCATATGGGACTCGACTCATGTCAACTATTTCTTTATCTGTACCGGGATTTGAGTCTTACTCAACTTGATAGTACTATGAATAAGTGGTTCCTATTTTTTTGGAATTTTCTATACGAAAAAGTTTTAGTACCTTATCTAAGTTTGTACTCTGACTAAGACCAATAAGTCCTTTCTTTCTATCCCTTTGTACTCTGACTAAGACCAATAAGTCCTTTCTTTCTATCCCTCAAAACCCTTATCCCAAGAATATTGGCTGCTTCCCAAAGAACCTTCATGGTGAAACACTTCCCAAGCTATGATTTCCCTTCTTGCAAGGTTGAGATGTCATTTCCCATAAGGAGTATGTCATAAACATACAATACCAGGAAAGTTAGTATACTCCCCCTAGATTTGACATACACACAAGACTCATCCTCGCTCCTTGAGAAAGCAAATTATTTGAATTTCTCATGGAAGCAAAGATTCCAACTATGAGATGCGTGTTTCAATCCATAAATGGATTTCTCATGCTTACATAATCTATTAGGAAACTTTACATGTACACAACTATATGACTGACTCACGTAAACATCCTCAGCTAACTTCCCGTTTAGGAAAGAGGTTTTGACATCCATTTTCCATATCTCATAATCATGAAAGGGAGCTATGGCAAGAATTATCCTGATAGACTTTATCTTAGCCACTGGTGAGAGTGTATCATCATATTCAATCCCTTGGGTTTGAGTAAAGCCCTTCGCAACAAGTCATTCCTTGAAAGTGCGTACCTTTCCATCCATGTCGGTCTTCTTCTTGAAGATCCATTTGCACCTAACTGTCTTTCGACCTGGTACATGATCAACCAAATTACAAACTTGGTTTTCATACATTGACTTGATCGTGCTATCCATTGCCTCTTTCCACTTAGCAGCCTCATGGCCTACCATCAGTTCCTTGAAAACTCACAAACAACACCACATGAGCTTAAAGGTATTAAACCATTAACCCACCGACTTCCAGTATCCCAAAAAATATTCCTCTCAACACAACATGATCCATACCTTCTATAACATACAATTCCTTTCACAACACATGTCGCTTACATATGCAAAATCAGACGAAATCATGGTTGAACAAAACCAACAATTGAGATAGGAAGTTGTACTCTTGCTCTAATTAAAGTCTACTAACCAAGTAAGAGCCATACCAATAAATTTGGACCAAGTGTTCTCATGCTATCATACTCCATCCACATACACCTCCATCATGACCATATTTGATGAACTATCACAATATACACCCTCAAGGGAACCCATAACCAACCCTAGATCTACTACATTCATTCTTCCTTACAACCTTGACCAGAGGGTGTGGTACCAGAAGATCTAACCGAAATGATGAGCCTCAAGCGCTAACAAAAACCTCCTCATGAATGGTCGAAACAAAGATCCTACACCTTGATCGAAACTGAACAGCTCCTACTAATACGTAACTTAGCTTGTTAAACTTCCAAAATTATTCAATAATGTTGTCAAAACCCTAGTCGGGTCAATCCAGATACCACCCTGCTGATGCGACATGTCAAAATTGGATTCTATGTAGATCCAAACCCACACCCAAAAACTAAACAACGCTGCCCCAACATACAAACTTCCAATAACTAAGGAACTCTGCCAAACTCGAGCCTGCTATCACTACAAGAAAAAGTCGAAATAACTACGGAAATTTGCTACGAAAGTAAAATCCGTAGTGATTCTGCTACGGATTATGCTACGGAATGGCTTCTCGTAGCTATTTTGCTATGGAACTTGCTATAGAATTACATTTTGTAGGTAATATTTGAATAACTACGGAATGTTGCTACAGAATTGAAAACCATAGTTATTCTACTATGGAATATACTACGAACTAGTTAGACGTAGGTATATTTGCTACGGAATTAGCTACGGAATTGCATTCTATAGCTAATATTTTAATAACTACAGAATTTTGCTACGCAATCGAAGTCCGTAGTTATCATGCTACGAAATTTGCTATAGAATTAAAAGGTGTAGGTATTTTGCTACAACTGTTGCTACAGATTAAAGTTTGTATTTATTTTGCTACAGAAATTGTTACGAAATCAAAATCTGTAGCTATTTTGCTATAAAATTTGCTACCATATCGAAGTTTGTAGCTAGCTTGCTACGAAATTTGTAACGAAGTCAAAATCCGTAGCTATGTCGCTACAAAATTTGCTACAAGATCATAGGTCGTAGCTATTATACTATAATATAAAAACCAAACATATTATACAATAGAAGTTTCCAATATGCAATTTTTAGTGTTTGGAGGTTTCTCAAGTAAAGTTTAAACCCTTAAAACCGAAACTCGAATTGCAATTACTAATTACTTAATTAAAAATTTCAATTTTAAGGTAGGGGCTGGTCACATCCCATTTGTTTTGTAACATCCTGATTTTCATGGAGTAATTAAATATAAAGCAGGAGTCTCGGGAAGTAATCCTAGTATTGTTGTATATTTTTAAGTCCAAAATCAATTAATAATTATTGGAATATGAGTTTCGAAGGTTAAAGAATAATATTGGACTTATATTGAAAGGATTTTATGGAGTAGGGGCTAAAGTGTAAGTTCGGGCCTGATTTGAAAAGAATTATAGAGAGCAGGGTTAGAAAGGTAAATTATGAGTTAGTTTTGAAAGAATTTGGGGAATGAGGGGTTAATATTGTCAATATGGGATAGATGGTATGGGACTCGGGATATAAAACCCATCATCCTGTGAACCCTAAACCTAGCTATGAATAGTCGCCAACCTTGTCTTCACCCTCCTACACCTTCAGCGCCGCTACCCCCTCCCATTCTCTGTCGAGTTACCTTCCACCGCTATTGCTGGAGCCGTCAAGCATCACCACCGAAACCCATGTCGGTTCTGTTGTCGTGTTTGGTCGAAGGATATTCCCGAGAGAGAAGCTGTCGATGCCGTGTTCTTCTTCTTCTCCGCTCCTTGCTGTCGTTGCTGTCGATTCGAAGCTGCCATCGATCCTACTGCTGCCAATGAAGTCGTGAGCAGCGAGGGTTTCTCTTGGGACGCCGGAAGCAGGGGAGGCGAGACCGGTAACGTTGCTGCTATCAACATGGAATCAGCCCCAACTGTGTCATTCCTCTCTATCTCCGTTCTCGTTCCGGTGTAGCGTCGCTATTACTGTTTCTTGAGCTGCTGCCGTCGCCACCCACCTGTGGTGGTGATGGGTTATTTTCCAAACAAGAAGTCGAGGTCTCTGTGAGTATTTTGTGTGTTGATGCTTCAAGCTCGTAGGTATATGTGTGTGTATGTTCAGCCGTGACTCACTAGTTGGTGGGAGTCTCGGATTTACTGCTGCCGGAGGAAAGCCAAGGAAGAACCACCATGGCCGCCGGCCATGGTGGCTGCCGCCTCAAGGAGCGCCATGGAGGGTGTGTTTGATGCTGTGTGTGTATTATTTTGTGTGTACGTTAATTTGATGTTATTGTAAATTGTAACAAAAATGTGAATAATGGAAGAAAAGCTTGAAACCACTACCGTGAAATCTACTACCAACTATCTGTTACATAATTAGATCGTAGTAGATTCACTATGGAAGATTTGCTACGACATTACCTGTAGTGGATTTGCTATGGAAATTAGCTACGTGGATGGTTTGTAGTTAATTTGTGACAGATTAACTTTGGATCAGGTCGTAAATAATTTGTTATGGATGTGCTACAGTAAACAATTGTAGTTAGTTTGTGACAAATTAGCTACAGATCAGGTTGTAGTTAATTTGCTACGGACAACAATTGTAGTTAATTTGCTACGTTATTGCTACGGATATAGTTTATAGCTATTTTGCTACGGAATAAGTGTGTTGCAAAATCCGTCGCGAAGGTCCTACGGATTCCGTAACAATAGTTTAGTAACGAAGATTTTTGCAACAAATGGGTTCCGTAGCAAATTTCGTCTCTAATCACACTTAACTACAGAATATCATGTTTTAGCTACGGAATTTTTCCGTAGTTATTTCGGTTTTTTCTTGTAGTGTATGAACAATAATTCCACAACCAACAATTGAGGGTACCCATACCCTGAAACAAAATATACAACATACATAATTTGATTGTAGGTTGACGCATCCATTGAACTTCAAATGATACAACTCGAAACTTTTGAAGAACCTCTATTATTGATGATGTACGAAATGAACAACGATCAAGAATGCGTTAAAAACGAATCTAATGATCCAATACACTACTGAACCAACAACCATGCAGAACTAAACACACCAAAATTTGAATCTGATTTACAGATCAATAACTGCCCAACCTAGACTATAGATAACAATCCAAACAACGAGCTGATGAATCTCTCGACAACTTATACTTAACCTGAGCAACCTAAGCGCCTCTTGATCTATCCATTTGCATTCCTGAAAGGAACCACTGGCCTCGGTGAGCTCCTTTTCCAATAACTTCCTACCATAAGGACAACTCATGAATTCTTGAGCACGCACATCTTATGGTAACTTGCTCTGCATCCCCCATATTGACCAAATCTTGAAACAAAGTCTCGCAGACTGTAAATCCATATGGCCCATTCTTCTGAAACCATATACTCTAACATATCGATGATCCTCAAAGCATAATACCCAGTTCTCCCCAACTTAGGGTTCAAACTACCACCAACTGACATTGCAACAAATCAATACTCAAACTGGCTTAACCAGATACATACCATCCATGACTCTTGGAATGTATAACACAACACAAGACGATCTTTTAGATGAAGACCAAGAAAAATAAAATATATTCTAAATCTCAAATGGAGACCTCAGAAACTTCCCAATCATAACCGCCTCTAACATCAAGAATCCTTTGCAGATGCACAAGAAATAATTAAGATGGTATATTCATAGGTCCGATTATTTATCTAGATACAAATGGTCTACCACACACCTCGCCTATAAATCCCCAATAAACAATTCATCACGAGCATTACTCATAAATATAAGAAGCATCATTCTCTTAGTCTAGATACATTAGAGACAACAAAGTTCTCATTCCCAATTCACCTCCCTTAATCACCTAAAACAATCAACTAGCAACTGACCTGTCTATATTCAAAGAAAGCAGACCCTTGATCTCATCTCAAGGCAACCATACCACAAGAATCCATTGTGCATTGCCACACTGACATACTTGCTGCCCCAAAACCACAACCACATAGCCTCTGACATAGATAGTGGCATCCCAATCCATATGTCAATCACTCAGCCTTTGGCTGCAATCCTCCAGTCGATCCTCACAATCGCTTCCTTCTTGAGTCCCGTGACTCAACTGGCACTACCTCGAGCAAGTCCCTCGAGACCTCGAATCAACTAATCCACCTAGGTATGCACCATTCAATCCCAAACTGACATGACTACTAAGGCATAAAAAATCACCAAACCCATCCTCAGCCTGAACAACCACAACTGCTAAACTAAAAAGACGAAAACACATTGCAATGAATCATGGTGCCGAACCATACAATCTCCCCTTAATCAGCTCTTTAGAATCCCCAAAAGTTTTTCTCGATTGGAGTACGAATCCTATGCTTTCAGTAGTATGGGCCTAATACTACCTTCCACACCTATCTATACTTTCCTCAAGAATCGTTTCGGATCCTCTAGGTAACTACTCATGTCCACAACCGTCCGATCCAATCACATATACCCGCTCTCAAACTAATATACACCGCTAGATAGCACACCAATTCCTCTAAGGTACTTCCTAGGCTCTCCTAGGATTCCCACATGACCTTGCCATTAAGTGTTGAAGAACCTCTACTAATATCAGCTAACTACTCCATGAATACAATTACATGCAACAAAACTTAAATAATCTTTCGAATAAAAGACCTAACCTTACAACGGTTAGACTGAGACGAGAGCTGTGCAACAGAGCCAAATCAATCATTCTATGATTATGTAACCCTTGTAGCATGTAACTTAACATATTCATTTAATAGTTAGCCCACATTAATATGGGTCCCATAAAGCACAAAGCAAGCAACATTTGGGCAGTAACATTATATAGGCCACTAAACATAATAGAGCATCCTCCAACTAACTTGATTTTGCGATGATAGGAGCTTCTACCAACATTGCCAATCTTCCTAGATTCTCCTTTTAGAATCTCTCTTTTGAAAATGCTCACAGAATCACATTCTAACATTCTTGCTAGGCGTTCCTAGGGTTCCCTTCACTCCACTCTTTGCCATAAACTGCATAAGAGACACCCTATAATATCTCCTAACTACTTCACAAATACAATTACATGCCACATGCACTAGAAAAAAATTCTTCGACTGCAAGGTCTCACACTACAACGGTCGGAATCAGACAAGAGTTGTGGAACAGAGTTACACCTAACCTTCTAAAATTATCTAATCCCCATGACATGTAACCTAATGTATTCGATTAATAGTTAGCCGATATTATTGGAGGTCCCTAAAAGCACAGAGCAAGAAGCATTCGAGCATCGAGTAATCTAAACCAATGCCTCACTTAATCAGTCCATTCTATCAACCAATCTTAAATCCATTCTAGCATGAAGTTCCAAAAGCTCAATCAATAGGCATATAAAGGTATCTCTCCTAGAATTCTATCATGCAAATCCAGAGCAAATCCTTAGCCCTATTCTAGCATGTGATTCTCACATACTCATACCAAAACAATAATCATATCACATGTATCGGTAATTTGGGAAAGCTTACTTGAGCTCGTCTGATTGTAGGCATCGCACCCCTTTTCTTAGAAAACCTTTTAGAAAATCATTTTATTTTAAAAGATTTTTAGAAATCCTCAGTTTTAGTTCAGACACACTCGAGAGTGTGCCCGAATCCCTCAAACCAAGGCTTTGATACCAACTTGTAACATCCTAGAATTACCGAGTAAAAAATTTCGTTTAACCAAGTCAAACCATTCTTTCATTATCCCAAAAAACGAGTAGAGTATAAGTATTCTCAAAACATCAGAGTAAGATCATAAACAATCATAGCAGAATAAAATATTCAGGGGATGTAGTGCGATCAAGTCAACTCTTCCTTTTGAAACCAGATGTACCTAAAACCATAAACATGAAATCGTAAGCACGAAGCTTAGTGAGTTCCCCACAATACCACATACCAAACATACATAAATGCTCGAAGCTAAATTGGGTCTATTTCACCCCCTTCGGTATCTTTCAACCAGTACTGAGTCTATTTCACCCCTTCGGTATCTTTCCACTGGTATTGGGTCTATTTCACCTCCTTCGGTATCTTTCAACCAGTACTGGGTCTACTTCGCCCCTTCGATATCTTTTGACTGGTACTGGGTCTATTTCACCCCCTTTGGTATCCTTCAACCGGTATTGGGTATATTTTACCCCTTAGGTATCTTTCAACCGATACTAGGTCTATTTCACCTCCTTTAGTATTTTTTAACTGGTAATGGGTCTATTTCACCCCTACAACTAAGCATACAATTATATCAGCAAGAGTCACAAAGACAACAACACATACATGCATATCAACAAGTGATACAAAGAAAATTATCATCCTACAAACATAATCTACTGGGACGTCATTGGTGCCTTCGACCCTCGAGTATAGTGAAAAGACTCACCTCTCAGATGATACTCAACTATTGATGCTCTCACTATCAACAATACAAGTGCTAGTCCACAACTAGATAGTCATACAAGGTACACCCTTAGTCTAACTTCCCAAGCGAAGGGTTGGCCAAAAGTCAACTCAAGTCAAAGTCAAACTCATATTCATTTAACCTCCACGTTATGACCAACCTTGGCCATGCTGTGGCCCACGAGTCTAAACTCGATCCATACCCAAGTTAAAAAAGTCAACAAGCCATCAAAAAAATCCTCTATGCCATGGCCTTCCTTGGCCACACCGTGGGCGTAAGATGACAAAATAGTCGACTGGTCCCTACTCGTCACGCTATGGAAACCTAGTGCCATGCCATGGGGAACAATCTGATTAGCTTAATTAAGTTAAGCTGCTTTTAACTCAAAACCAAAGGCTCAAAAACTCGAATCTACTCCTTCTCAATGCTTAATGGATAAATTTTGAAACTTTATCCTTTAAGACACTTTAATAAGACAATATCTCTAATCAAAGGTCTAATAAAGGCAAAATCATGACATGGGGTTAACCATTAAGCACTTTTCCTGAAATTCCTTAGTCCAACCAACTCCATAGGAGTTTCTAATACCAGATCTAATATAAAGTTGGGTGCTTTATAGACATGCATGTCCATTGCATGTCAAGATTTCATTCTAGGTCAAAATGAGCAAAAAGGTGACCAAAATTCATGCAAGGCTAAGAATCTGAATCAAAGTCTAGATCAGCAAGATATATTGCTCATGGGACTCAAAAGATTAATAAAGTTGCAACCTTTATCACGTCAAACCTACCGAACATCACTTATGGACCAAAATAAGCTAATAAGCTAGATCTATAACCAAAGAATCATCAAGATGGAAATTTAAGTGCTTACAAATGGTCCAAAGAGTGATTCCAAGGATGGGGAAGAGTTGTTGCTTGATATTTAGGCTAGCACCTTCTCCTTATTCTTTCAAAATGCAACCAAACACCACGAAAAAGCTCAATATCACACAAGGGAGGCTAGGGTTAGGGTTTCTGGTCTTGAGAGGGAGATGGAGGCTGAAAGATAATGAAACCCTATCCACAATGTCCTTTATATAGAGAACAAAGCCCAGGGATAAGGGTTTCTCCAAAATCGGCTACCACGCCGTGGCGGGTCATTTAAATCTGCGGTTAAGAAAAATAACATTGGGCCGTGGTCTCCTAAGAATAAAATTCTGAAAATTAAATGAATTGATGCATACATGAAATGGGTGTTACTACCATCCTTGACGTCTTGTAACTAGTTGGGCAACTTCTTTTCCAATGGCCATTTTTGTTGCAGTAGTAGAAAGTAGCGTATTTTAGATCATACACCGTTGGAATATCATTTTTGGGCTTTGCCTTTGACCCACTGCTAGACCCTCCAACATGGGCCTTGACCTTCCAGTTGGATTGAAGATTATCATTTCTCATTTTTCCTCTGTTCTATCCAATGGAAAGGACAGGAGCACTTGTCGCAGAAGGCGTTTGATTCTTCTTCATCTCCGACTCAGCAGTTTGCAACAAGTTGTGGAGTTGAGTCAATGTGGTCTCCATATTGTTCAAATGATAAGTTAGGATAAACTGGTCATAACTGGGAGTTAAAGAGCTCAAAACCATGTCAATGGAAAACTCTTGGTCAAAAGACACATTGAGCTTTTCTAACTGCTCCACATATCTCTGCATTCTCTACATATGGGTGCAGACATGTTATCTTTCCTTTAACTTTCATGCCATTAATTCTTTGATGACCTCATACTTTTCTTGACGTGCTATCTTGTGAAACTTTTTTGCAAGATCCAAGCACATCTTGAACGCCCAGTAGTCCTCGTAGGAATTTCGCAACCCAGGTGCCATGGTTGCAACTATGATACAAGCGACCTTTGTTGCGCCGTCATAGTGTTTCTTATAATTGGTAAGCTCTTCAGGAGTAGAAGTTGACTCAACAGTTTCAAGAAGGGTTTTTTCGAGGACATATTCTTTGCTCTCATATCGAAGAGTCATCTTGAGATTTCACATCCAATCCACATAGTTGGGATCAACTAGTATCTCTTTGGAAAGGATCGAGAGGAGAGTGAATGTTGAGTTGTTCTTGGAGGACAAAGTAGCAGTAGCATCAACGGGAGTCGACATCTACAATGAAGAAATAGTTTTAGTTAGTTGATAAAAATCCTTAATATTTTAACCCAAAATTAATATTCAAGGCTAGGATCCAAGATAAAACTTCACAACTAAGAAGAGGGATGTCGTAATCTTATTATGAACTTATGAGGGTAGGTAAAACAATTCACCAATTTCAATCTATGAAATTCCTATATCTTTTGAGATTCATTGAATCTTATCAATGACATGTTTAGTATCAGATTATTCTCTTCCATTTGTGATTGGGATGCCAAGGATTACAAGCAAGATGTGAATAACCATGCAAACACGCTTGGTAACCTCAATGTCATTTATCATCCCCAATTAATGTGTCGGTTAGACGCACAAACTCCAGTAACAATGATAATTTTCAAGATGCCCATCGTTTCTCATTAAAGTCCCTATTAGTGTGCCGGTTAACCACACATGCTCCACTAACGACATATTAAAGTATGATGTGCGTTTTTATGGATTAACATACTTTTCACATTTTTCCTAAAGTAACTAGAGTGAGATTTATTTAAAGAGGATTCTAGTTCTCTTATATCATTATATTTTTAATGAGATTATGTCCTATCAAACTCGTTTGACTAACGGCCCTCCACACAGGAGAGCGGTGTGTCACGGGACAACGCAATCACCGTGTGCCACTTAGTGTAACTTCGACTAAGTCAGGCTACAACACTTCTTTTGGATGAATAAACGACTAAGTAAGAAAGAGAATAAAGGTTTTGAAGTTTCTACAAACGAAAGAGAACTTCTATTAGAGAGCTCGAGAGAATACAAGAGAACTTCCAATGGTTTGGAGCAAATGAGCTCCTCCCTATATATACTTGTCCTTCCCCCTCTTGGGAAGTTTCTAGATATTACTACATTAGTCCTATATTCTTGACTAATCTAGAATATTCTACCAAGTTACATATATTTACAAGTCTTCATGAAATGTTCTAAATCATTCTTTGATGTCCTAGAGAAATCTAGGACGTTCCAAGGTCTAATGTGCTATACTTGTAAGTTCTCCCATTTTCTTGAGTACTCCGGAAGAGTCTAGAATCTCGATCGTGACACCCTACCCCACTTAAGTTCTTGACGACCTCGTCAAGTCTTAGATATGTACTCCTCGATCTTGCTTTGGAACTGCCACAGATCTTGTTCTCGTTCCCAACTGGACTCACTATCGGGTAGTCCCTTCCATCGAACATAATATTCTATCCAATTGGGTAAGCCTCGTTTACGAACTGTTCTATCTGCTAGGATTTCATCCACCTCCTTGTCATATGAGACCACGTTTGCTACTGGGGCTCGATGTGATTTGCTCCTCGATGGATCTTCTTCATCGCGGTTGTAAGTTTTGAGAAGATTTACATGGAATACTGGATGGATCTTTAAGTAGGATGGTAATTCAAGCTTGTATGATCGTGTCCCAACCTTTTCGAGAACTTTGTATGGCCCCTCGTATCTTCGTGTTAAGCCTTTGTGTACCTTTCGGGTGGATTTAAACATCCTTTGTGGGAGTTTTACCATCACCTCGTCCCCTACTATGAACTCTCTTGGCTGCCTCTTCTCGTCCGCCCATTTCTTCATTCGCTTAGCTGCCTTGTGTAAGTAAGACTTTGCTATGTCGAGTTCCTCGTCCCATCCTTTGACAAACTTGTATGCAGGTGGGCTTGATCCTTTGTAACCGTTTGTTAGCTCTTTGGGCGTCAATGGTTGTTGGCCTGTTACAATCTCGAAAGGACTCTTCCCTGTAGCCTCACTCTGTTGTAAGTTATATGAAAATTGGGCCACATCGATTAGCTTGGCCCAATCCCGTTGGTTTGCACTGACAAAGTGCCTCAAATAAATTGTAACGCCCCGTTTATTTAAATAAATTAATAAATTTAAGTCCCGGACTAAGTTGTGAAGAATTTTGAAAGTCGAGGGTTAAAAGTGTACGTTCGGGACTTAAATTGAAAAGAAGTGAAGGCTTAAGGATTTATTGGCAAATTAAAGATTTAAACTGAAAAGATTTTATGGAGTCAAGGGCTAAAAGTGTAAGTATTGGATTCAAATTGAGAAGAAATTATGAAGGAGGGGCTGTTTAGTAATTTTGGGCCTTATTATGAAAAGAATTTTAGAAGTTGGGGTCAAAAGAGTAACTATTGGATGAGATTTGAAAAGATTCTATAGGGAGGGACTAGAACTGTAAATATGGGAAAGAGGTATGTGGAGTCGGGTATAAAGCGTGACATCCGGCCAAACCCTAACCCTACAGACCATTTATGCAGCCGCCATCATCGGAACTCCTCCGGCAGCCGCTCTCACCCCACCTCCCTTCCAGCCACCGCAATCATTTTCCCTAGCCGTCGTGAATCCGGAAATCGCCGAGTGACCACCGCTACCCTCCTGCCGTCAAGTCGCATCCACTCTCCGCTGCCGTCGCTACTGTTACATCGTTGCTACCGTCGATGGAAGGCTCGTTTCCATTGCTCCGGTCAGCGGTTTCCATCTCGAAGGTCTACTGATTTGTGTCGCTGCCCCAGCCACCATGAGCGCCGCTGTAGCACTGCCAATAATGCCACTGCCGTCATTACCATCGGCCGACTATGCCGCTGCTATGCGTTGCTGTGAAGCTAATAGGTCGTCGGTTCTCGGGGATAGCTCAGTCGATGTTGTGGTAGTGTTCGTGGTATAGCTGTCCCACTGGGAAGCCTTTGTTGCCGCCATCTCTTGTCACCACCGCCACTGTACGCCACCAAGTAGGTGGCCGGAGTTCGTTCGCAACAGAAGACGTATGTGTGGGTGTGTTTATTGCAGTTAGTGGTGTTTGGGTGTTGTTTAGTCGGGATTCTCGATGAATAGCCACAGCTACCACCTTAAGGTGGTGGCTGCCGCCTTGTACCACCGCCGGCCACCACTAGGGTGGTTGTGTGTGTGTGTGTGCTAGTTAGTTAGTGTGTGTGTGTGTGTAATTCATTGTAATTGTAATTTCCAAAAGATTTAATAAAAATATTAGAAACCACCACCGTAAGGTGGTGGCCGCCGCCGTGAGCCGCCATCGACCACCACTACCCGAGGTGGTAGTGGGTGGTGCCCCGCTAGCAAACCCTAATGGGCTTAGAGATTGGTTTTGGGCCTTTTGGGCCATGTTTGAGTGAAAACCCTAATTAGGGTTTAGAAAACCCTAATTGTGAGTAATTGGGCCTTAGACTTATTGGGCCCACTTTTGGGCCATTGAGATGGGATTATGTATTTAGCCCAATCACTCCATCTTATTTATCTAGTAGAGTAAAGAACTTAATGGACTAAGTCCTTAATGAGCTAATTGAGAAAATACTAATATTTGAGAGATTATTAGCACACACACGAGAATTATTTAATAAGTGAATATTAAATAATAATCATTGGCAGGAATTAATGTAAGCAATAATGGACTTAATGAATTAAGTCCTTAATGGATTAAGTCCCTAGTGTGTTAAGTCCTTAGCGGGTTAAGTAAGAAACACTTAACCCTAGCTATCATTTGATGTGAAACCCTAATTTTCACTTGGGCTTGTGTTGGGCCATTCGAGAATAATCAAATGGGTTGGAGTAATTAGTTGGGCTTTAGGGTAAGGCCCATATGAAGGATTGGGCCCAATTTGGAAAATTGGGCCATAGATAGCCCATAGTTGGGGCCTAGATGGTTGTAAGATATTGGGCCCTAGAATGATACATGTTGGACTGGACTGATCAATTGGGCCTTAAGGGATGTCCATGTAGAGGTTTGGGCCCAATTTGGAAAATTGGGCCATATGTTGGGCTTTGATCCCTAGTTGATTTTGGGCCTATGGATTGGGCCTTGGGCTTGGGTAAGCCAAGCTAGGGGTAATGTAGTAATTATCCAAAGCATGTATTTTTAGCTATGTGTTAGAACCCAATTATTAATTGGGTGTTATTGGGTGTTGACAGTTCGGGAATCTGTCAGCCAGCAGCTGGGGTGGAGTCTGCGGGACTTCAGCAGTGTGGGATTGTGTCTACGGGACTTCAGCAGTGTGAGGTGAGTTTCCTTCCAGTAGGAACAGGTCTAAGGCCACAATGCCGGCCCGTTTAGCTAGCAGTAATTTTCGGATTTTGATCTGATGCAGTAGTTATTATGTTTGATGCCTTCGTGGCTCAGACAGGATTTATGTGTTATGTGTTCCGGGCTACGACCCGATGTAGTATGCAGTATATGTGAGTTTATGCCAGTTGATATGTTATAATATGTTGTGTTCAGTCAGCTTCGGACTTCGGTCCGATGGAGGGGCAAGGCCCCAGTCAGTTAGCTTCGGACTCCGGTCCGATGGAGGGGTAAGGCCCCAGTCAGTTAGCTTCGGACTTCGGTCCGATGGAGGGGACAAGGTCCCAGATAGTCAGCTTCGGACTTCGGTCCGATGGAGGGGCAAGGCCCAAGTCAGTTAGCTTTGGACTCCGGTCCGATGGAGGGGCAAGGCCCCAGTCAGTTAGCTTCGGACTTCGGTCTGATGTAGGGGACAAGGTCCCAGTCAGTCAGCTTCGGACTTCGGTTCGATGGAGGGGGCAAGGCCCCAGTATGTGCTTGATATGTTATTGTTTGGTATGTGGTAGTTTGGGGGAACTCACTAAGCTTCGTGCTTACGGTTTTCAGTTTTGGTTTCAGGTACTCAGTTTTTAAAAGAGGAGCTCGGGAAGATTGCAGTGCACACACCATTTGTTCAGCCTGGGATGTTTATACTCTGATATATTTGACAGTTGTTAACATATTTTGAGATAAATTCTTTATGACTCTTATATGACGTTTGATGAATATGGTTTTATTACTAATTTTAAAAGAAATTTTCAGACTGTATTTTTGGGATGTTACATAAATCTCGAGCAAGTGATTCACCCTTTCAGTTTGGCCATCGGTTTGAGGGTGGAAACTAGTCGAGAAGTGGAGTTCTGATCCCATTAGCTTAAATAGCTCCCTCCAAAACTTCCCTATAAAGCGGGGATCTCTATCACTTATAATGCTTCGAGGAAGTCCCCAATACTTGACAACATGCTTGAAGAATAGTCGCCCTACTTCTTCAGCTGTGCAATCCCGAGGGGCTGGAATAAACGTTCCATATTTGGAGAATCGATCTACAATCACCATTATTGATCCACACCCTTCGGACGTCGGTAATGCTGAAATAAAATCCATCGATATGCTTTCCCATGGTCTTTCGGGGATCGGTAGTGGTTCCAATAATCCCGCCGGTTTGGCCTGTTCGACCTTATCTTGTTGACAAATACATTGGTTTGTCCCGGCTTATATTCCATGACATAATCGAATTCTGCTAAGAAATCTTGCCAACGAGCTTGCTTAGGACTTATCTTCTTCTGATTTTGGAAGTAACTAGTCGCCACATTATCGGTTTGGATAACGAACCGGCTCCCAAGCAAATAGTGTCTCCATACTCGAAGGCAATGTACGATTGCTGTCATTTCTTTGTCGTGTACCGGGTATCTCCGTTCTGTATCATTTAGTTTCCGGCTTTCATAGACCACTGGATGGTCATCTTGTAATAACACTCCTCCAATCGCGAAGCCTGACACATCCGTTTGCACCTGGAATGGTTTCGTGTAGTCTGGTAGCTTTAAGACCGGTTCCTCCGTGACAACTTTCTTTAGAAGATCAAACGTCATTTGACACTTCTCCGTCCATTCCCATGAAACTTTCTTTTTTAGAAGGTCGGTGAGGGGAGTGGCTTTAGCTGAGTATCTGAATATAAATCTTCGATAGTAGTTTATAAGGCCTAGGAACGATCGTAGTTCAAAAACATTCTTTGGTGGCTCCCATTCTTGGATCGCTCGTATCTTGTTGGTATCCATATGGATCTTCCCATTAACGATCCTATGCCCTAGGAACGTTACTTCTGGTTGGGTAAAGGAGCACTTTTCTGTCTATATGTATAATTGGTTTTCCCTGAGTACTTGGAAGACTAACCGCAAGTGTTCAACGTGCTCCCCTAACGACTCAGAGTAAACTACTATGTCGTCTAAGTACACCACTACGAATTTGTCCAAGAATGAGTGGAATATCTTATTCATTAAAGTGCAGAATGTGGCAGGGGCATTCGTCAATCCAAAAGGCATGACTAAGAATTCGTAGGAGCCATACCTTGTCACACACGTCGTCTTTGGTTCGTCCCCTGCTGCTATGCGTACTTGCCAGTAACCCGACCTTAAGTCCAGCTTTGTGAACCATCGAGCACTCCTGAGTCGGTCAAATAGATCAGCTACCAGTGGGATTGGGTACTTGTTCTTTATCGTTACTTTGTTCAGGGCCCGGTAGTCTATGCACATTCTTAGACTTCCGTCATGTTTCTTTTGGAACAAGACTGGGGCACCGAATGGGGCTTTTGAGGGGCGGATAAATCCGGAATCTAGTAGCTCTTTCAATTGTCTTCTTAGCTCTTCTAACTCCGGTGGAGCCATTCTATAAGGACGCATCACTGGTGGCTTAGCTCCGGGCTCGAGTTCTATCTCGTGATCCACTTCCCTTCTCGGTGGTAACTTCCTTGGTAACTCTGGCGGCATCACGTCCTTGAATTCTTCTAGTACTTTTTTTTCACTATCTCTGGCATCTCTTCATTGAGAGGAGTGGTTTCTTCTTTTAACGTTGCTAAGTATGTCATTTCTCCCTTCTTTAGTCCCTTGTTGAGTTGCATGGCCGACAAGATCCGGGACTCCGTTTTGCTTCTTTCCAAGGGTACGATGTGTATCGTTGAATCCTTGGTGATACGCATGGTTTGATCTTCGAACGAGAAAGGGCATACCTGGTCGAAGAACTCCATCCCCAAGACCATGGAATAATCATCCATGGGTACTACGGTTAGGTCGATAGGATCCTTCCATCCTCCGATCTCAATAACTACCCCATAAGCGACTCCAAGAATAGGCTCGGAAGGAGAGTTGACAGCTTTCAACCAGCCTATTTCTTTGGTGTATTGAATGTTCATCTTTTCAGCTTCATTTTTAGAAAGGAAATTATGGGACGCACCTGTGTCTACTAAGGCTTTAGTGACTTTCTCGTTTATACTAACTTCAACAAACATGAGTCCTCTTTCCTTCTTTGAGTGGGTCTCTTCTTTTGCCACCGAATTGAGGCGTTGCATTGAGCCTAGTTGTGCCTCGTCTCTCCCTTCCTTTTCTTCTTCGAAGACCATCGCATTGAAGCTTTTCTTCTTGGGACAATCTTTGATTAGGTGGGGGTCGTCACATAAGTAGCACTTGACTTCCCTTCGAGGCCCCCCTTCACTCACCTTCCCCTTGAAAGTTGATGGTCTTGCAGCGGGTTTATCATCCTTCTGTTGCAGCCTAGTTGTCGGTCTCTCTCCCCCACTAGGTTTCCTAATCGGGGTATCTCTTCGGAAGTCCATAAGGTCTTCCGCTACTGCTATAGCTTCGTCAACATCTTGGACGTTCCTCCTCTTGAGCTCGTTGTAAGCCCATGATTGTAGTCCATCTTGGAAGTAAAATAACTTGTCTTTCTCCTGTAAGTCGGGTAACTCCAGCATCAAGGCGGTGAACTCTGCTACATAATCTTTGATAGACCCGACATGTTTCAATCCTCGGAGTTTCTTCATGGCAACGTCCTCAACATTATGGGGGCAGAATTGTTTCTTGAGTTGTCTCTTAAACTCGTCCCAAGTGTCTATGACATATAAGCCTTTTTCAATGTCGCCATGCTTCCGCCTCCACCATAGTGCCGCATTTTCACTCAAGTATAGAACGGCGGTGTCTATTTTGTACTTGTCATCCTTTACTCCGATAGCATTGAAATAACATTCTAGGGACCAGAAATTTTTTTCAAGTAGTTTAGGATCACGCTTACCTCCATATTTCGAGGGCTTAGGTGCTTCTGTGTGTGGCGTCATCTTCGTGACAGATCCTCCGGCTATCGCTGCTTTGCATAGCTTCACATCATCTTCCAAAGCGTTTATCTTCTCACGAAACTCATTTCTCAAGGTGTTGACAAGTCCAAGGACTTCTTCCTTGATGACACCGATGGTCTCCTTCAATCCATCGCTCGTGTCACTTATCTCCGCAACGAATTGATCGACGGTATCCTTCCATTCAAGGATCTCCCCGACGTTGATCTCCGTCCTTGTAAGCTTGTTTTCTAAGCTTGCCAAGGCATCTATCGATTGTTCCCTCTTCTTGGACTTTCTTCCTCTCTCTTCGACGACAGGGGGTAGGTTTGCTACTTTGCTACTTCCTGCTTCCATAGTCATGATCTCTTGCTTGTACGAAGTCTGGCTCTGATACCACGTGTCACGGGACAACACAATCACCGTGTGCCACTTAGTGTAACTTCGACTAAGTCAGGCTACGACACTTCTTTTGGATGAATAAACGACTAAGTAAGCAAGAGAATAAAGGTTTTGAAGTTTCTACAAACGAAAGAAAACTTCTATTAGAGAGCTCGAGAGAATACAAGAGAACTTCCAATGGTTTGGAGCAAATGAGCTCCTCCCTATTTATACTTGTCCTTCCCCCTCTTGGGAAGTTTCTAGATATTACTACATTAGTCCTATATTCTTGACTAATCTAGAATATTCTACCAAGTTACATATATTTACAAGTCTTCATGAAATGTTCTAAATCATTCTTTGATGTCCTAGAGAAATCTAGGACGTTCTAGGGTCTAATGTGCTATACTTGTAAGTTCTCCCATTTTCTTGAGTACTCCGGAAGAGTCTAGAATCTCGATCGTGACAGGTGGATAAAAATAGACACCCATTCAACGACCATTTTATAGGACGCTTCCTTATATTATGTTTATAACTAATTTCGTGAATGAGACCTACTATTGACTTGACTGACTTTTCTAATACATATAGTAATTAACTTTTAATAATATACATATAAGGTGTATTTTAAAACATTTCAGAATACAAGGTTTAAACTTTTAATTATCTAAATTAAACTTTTTAATTCAAATTAAATTTAAACCAATTATGATTTAATCTTTATCTTTTAATTAAGTATTAATTAAATTAATTTAAATCATTGATGATTTAATCTTTATCTTATAATTAAATATTAATTAAATTAAATTAAATCATTTATGAATTAAATAATTATCTACTATTAAAAAATTAATTAAATAATTCAAATTTAATCCTTATCCAATACCCTAATAATTTTCAAAAATTAGGGATTGGTTTATACAATTTTAATTATTCCATTTTAAGGCTTTTAAAGTAATAATTAAGGAAATTAGATAAACCCTAAAAACCCTAGCAAAGTTTCGAAATCTGAGGGTGGAGGCCAGGGTTTCAGAAACCCTAGCTAAAATCGAAATTTTCAAGCCTTTAGGGTTTAATTTCTATAAGCCCTAATTTTGATCTATTCAACTTTATGCATAATCAATTGAAAACTATGACTCTGATACCACTGATAGGTTTTATAGGTTATAATTAGAGCATGTGGCGGAAAAATTTAACCCTTAAGTTCACATGCAACCTATTTGGATCTAAATTTTTTCTATTGAAAGCAATAACCTATTGAATATCAAGAGCTAAGAGTACCCTACTATTATCGAAAATAACAAGGGATATCTCTTAATTATTATAGCAAATAACCAAAGTAGTTCATTTCTTTTGAAGCCATGAAGCTAACACCAAAAGCTTGATGTCTCTAATGGTTTGTACCTACACCCTAGCAATGGAAAACTTGAGAGGAGAGAGGAGAGAGGATGATAAATTTGGATCTTCTTCTTGTAATATTAGTGGATGAAAATATGATGCCAAAGGACCCTATTTATAGCTGATAGGAAACCCTAGAAACCCTAATTTGAAATGAAATAATATTATTTCAAATATAGAATTATCTAGTTTCCTAATTATCCATATTATCCATATGGAATAATCTAGAAACCCTAAAGAGCCTCCAAATTTCGAACAACCCTAGGAACTTTCTAGAATTCCTCTCTTGTTCAACTATTGAACAATAACAACTTTAGTCCTTGCACTTTTAATTAATCAAATTAATCCCAACATTAAATCCAATTAATTTCTTATTAATTATTAATTAAATGATACTATTTATAGTTAATATATTAATCTCATAATATATTAACAAAATATTTATTTATTAATCATATAATAAATCAATAAATCAACCTCTCTCTCTCTCCAAAAGTCATCCCGTTAATTACTAGTTTTGAGGGTAACTTAAAAAGGACTTTGCTTTTAATTAAGTATATACCAATTTAGTTATTGGCTTAGTCACATACTCCAACATAATGATCTCCAAATTAAAAGAAAAAAATGAAAAACTATTAATGCTGCAAAATAAGGCCAACAAACAGCATTAATGATTAATCCATATTTGTACTCAAAGAGCAATCACGAACTATAAGCTATGACTTTTCTAGATCAACTCAAAATAATTTAAAATAAAAATAAATTAAAAGTATCTTAGCTAGTACGAAGATGAATTTCCTTGGATGTGATCTTGTTTAGAATATATATAACTTATGTTATTCTCTAGTAAGTGCATTGTTGGTTCATTATTTAACAAGTAACATCACACTAGCAAGAAATTGGTTTGCTTTGTTTGTTGATATAACGCTTCATTCTTTTATTCAACATTATTATGAATTATATTCACTATTGTATATTCTAATAAGATAATTAAAAAATATATTACTTGTGCACGTCTCACGATATTCTCACCTAATGTATTTATTAGAATTAAATGCACATTGCATTTGTATTTATTGGAAAGAATCTCATATTTAAGTTTTGTGGGTTTTTTGTGAATTTTCGTAAGTTTCTTGGGTTATTACCACAACCGAGTGTTTGGACACACAACTTTTCATAGGTTTTACACATTATTTATAGAGATTTGTTTTATATCTAACTTTTATCTCTGTTGTTCTTTGAGGACGTCCACATAACATAGTTTTTAAGCTCCACTGAATGCTTATGAATATGTGAATAGACCATATAATGCATGTTTTTATCACGGTTGTAATATTAGTTTTGGTGTAGGAGAGATTTTTTTATGATGATGGATCACATATGCATACGGTTATAGTTACCCACAAGATGAGGTTTGTTGATTCTCTTGATATGGTTTATTTAATCCTACAGGATGACAAACGATTCTTTTAGTTGAAAATCATTAAATACTAGGCATGAGACATGTGTACTACGCATGTTGATTAAAAAAAAATTAAATATCAAGGTGTAAACATTAAGCATTTTTTAAAGTAAAATTTTGAAATAAATACAAAAGAAATGATAATAATTAACTCAATCTATACAGTTGAAAAAGTAATTCATAAGTAAGTAATGACATATTGAAAAGCCATTACTTGATAATAATAACATTGCGAGGAAGTCACACACCCGTTGAAGCAACTTATGATGAATTCAAGCTACCATGCTAAAGTCTAATAGTACAACAACCAATCCCCAAGAAAGTACTTAAACATTAATAAATATGACAATAAAGCAACCACCAAGACATGTGACCACATGATGTATAATATTTTGTAAACACATATTCAAATCATAAGCCTTTATTTTTAGGGATGTAACCTGAGAAACAAACAATCAGAGAAGGTGAGAAAGGAAAAGGAAATAAGATGAGGGAAACGATTCTGTTTCTCATATCTTGGGATCGTGGTGGTTGTCGATCCCCTTAATAAGATAAGACTTATTATAGAAGCCTACTTTAGCTAAGTTGGATATTGGTTAGTCTCATTCGAAGAATGTGTGTAAGTTAGGAAGGGAGAGTGGAGTTCGGTTCCGTAACAAACAGAGATGGTATTGGGAGCTTAGTAGTTTTGGCCATTAATGAGATAAGACTTATTATAGATTCCTAGTTTAATTAAGTTGTATATTGGTTAGTCTCATTAAGAGAATGTGTGTAAATTAGGAATGGAGAGTAAACCTATGTTCCGTGATACTTTCAGGTGTCGATGATACGAAATACAAAGCAGAGTACACCTAGTATTCCTCTTTGGATGACCATGAATGGTGGGTCCATATCAGGCAACTACAATTGTATGTCTAGTCATCTACCAGAGTAAGATGACAATCCTTGATCATTCTAGATGGTCTTATGAATTACGTTACTAGTGTGGGTTCATAACCCACAGACGTAGATGAAATGGAATACAATATTCATCAAATACTATGATGGCTCGAATGCCTTTATGAATTTTACTAGCCAAGGAAGCCGCTAGCTGTGTAGTAAAACCCTTGCTCTGAAATGGTTTATCTTCTTGATAATCATGGACTAGGATCTATGAGGATCGATTGAGGTGGGCATGTATAGGTATGAGGATTTATAAATATCCAAGTCGGAGATAAATCTATATATTGTTTGGTAACACTTGGTTTTGCAGTATATATATATATATATATATATATATATATATATATATATATATATATATATATATCACCGGTAAGTTTGTACGTATCACATGTATCAAGACTTAAGCAACTGGAACTTGGTTAGGATGCTAAATGATTAAGAGAAAGTATGCAATGGTGTTTATGCTGTAAATTATGTATTTGTATCGATTATGATATCCTTAGGATTTTATTTGAGATAATCTTATACTCAAAAGATTTTTATATACTGGTATTTTTCCGCAAATAAAGTATCATGATTTTTAAAGCGTAAAGAATTTTTTTTGGTTCCGAAAACTAGAGGATGTCACAAGTGACACATTCTTTAGCTGTCGGAGCGCATTCAACAACTAAGCATTGCTTTTGCGAAGTTAGAGTGCATCCTGACAAGCCTAGTGCGCACTCTGACATACCTTGAACACATCCTATAGCTAGAGTGCCTTTTAGCATGGTTGGAGCCCATTCTCTGAATGCTCCAACAAATTCAGGATTTAACATCTTTTCATCTTGGGAGCACCTTCTCACCAAGAGCACATTTGCTCACCAAGAACACATTTTCTCAAGTCTTCACATATGAACACATCCTTGTAGCGGTCATGTTGACATGTCCAGGCAGGTCAAGGGGTAGTCTTGTGAAATATAAACAGTTTTGAAGACTACTAAGTGCATATTTTATAAATTTCTTGGCATATATTATTATTCAAGTTCTCTAATTCTAAAATTTTAAAAGAAACAACCTTTAATTTACACGAATTTAGTCATTTGACTTCTAGCTTGTTGCCTAAACTCAGAAGTTGTTATTCAATTGGATTATCATTAGGCATAGATCATGAGTTTGAGCAAATAAAAAAAAGAATGAGAAAGAGAGTAGGCGAGAAGAAGAAAAAGGAAATGAAAGGAAAAAATTGTCTTTTGTATTTTTGAGTTGGAAAGAAGTGAAAGTAAAATTAAATGTTGTGTTCATTTATCTCAAAATACTTTGAGAATTAAAGGAAAGTTAGGAAAGAACCTTTTCCTTCCATTTCTTTCCATTTTCATCATTTAATAAATATGATGAATACCAATTTATTTTACTTTCTTCTCACTTCCATCAATTTTTTTTTTCTTTGTTAAATTAACCTCGGGAACATAGTGTTAAAGATCAAAATACTACTTTCAAATAGTGTCTCAAACACGATTTAGTTGGCTATCTAAGTTACATTAACTACCACCACATCCTTTGAAGAAATCCCCAACACAATTTGATTTTCTAATTAAAGCAAGAACTAGAATAAACAGTAGTTAATTAAATAATTAATCATAAGAAAAGGAAAAAAAAACAAACAAATAGGAGATCTGCATTGAAGTGCAAAGCCAGTAATCTGACTACGCAATGGGAGGTTATATTGGAATATGGAGCGACATCATCGACAATGGGAGGTTGCTGTATAACCTCACTAGAACTAACGTAACGACGAGTATGGATTCGACCATGTTTCATATCCCTTCATTCAAAGTCCCGTGATGCTATCGAATTCTCCCTATTCAGTTGTTGGTTCTGCATAAATATCATGAAGTTAGCAAAACTAATTAACAACATTCTTGAAACAAGAGGTATAAAATTGATCTATCAATCATTCCTGAATTATACCTGCAACTTTGTACCAATCTCAATGACTTCAGCAAGTGGTGCCCAGTCTCCAAAGTTTCGCTCTATAAACTGGTAGGCAATTCCACTTTTCCCTTTGCCAACAATAAAAAGTCCACCTTTTATTTCGCCTTCTCCCTTGAAGTTTTGCTCGATTCCCATAGCTTTCGCACGCTTGTAGTTTGCACGAGCTCGAGGATTAAAGAGAAACCCTGATATGAATTTGTCTTTAAGCAATGATCCTCCACCAAGAGCTTTGAAAAAATCCATGTTCTTGTCAAGAAGCACAACCCCACCCCAATATCGTGGCCAGAAATCTCTTACTTCTGATTCTATATGTTCATGAAGAACAGCAAAGAGATTGATCCCAAGTGCATCAAATATGGGTTTCTTTGAGTAAAGTTTATGCGCCTCAGCTCTGCACATGATGCATCCCGGCCGGCGGATGCAAAGGAGGAGCGATGGTTTGTCCCGCCACAAGTCGGAAACTCTCATCGGCGGTGTCTTGGTTTTGACTAATCGCTCCATACCTATCTTATACTCCGGTGTTAGCTTCTGAACTGAAATATTCTCGATACTGGAATATGGAGCGACATCATCGACAATGGGAGGTTGCTGTATACAACCACACGCCCTAGGCTCATCAGGTAAGGAAGCGACAACTCCTTTGAAGATATACCCATCTTTGATCTTGAAATCAGCGATTGATTGCTCGATTGTTGAATCATAAGCTATGTTGCTTCGTGTTGACATAGCCTGTAATTTTGGTCGAGTAGAAATCGATGGATTCTTGAACATACTTGGGTTTCGCGAAGGTGGGTTCGTTGGTTTTCTTGCAGGGAGAGAAAACGACGATGGGATTGGATCAGCTTCGCATTGTGAGGTTCTGTCCATGAAGCGTGCGATGTGTCCTCTTTTCATGGCGAATTGAGAAGAAAGGTCTGAGATTCCGAGGTTTAGAAGCTCTGCTAGACATTTTCCTGAAGCTTCTAGCTTATCTGCGTATTGCATTAGTGATCGATCATGAAGGTATGACCTCATCTCCAACGCATCCTTCAGTAAAACAAAAGAAAATATTCGGAAAAAAAGTACAACTTTCATAGAAGATAATGAGAACAATATGTGATATCTATAGCTTACTTTTTGTGCTTGATTCATGTTGATTGCACTCATGTCTTCTGTATTCATTATCTTTAAAGTTGGAACATCATCCCAGCCATCATCTAATAGCTTTGGAAGAAGTTTCTTTAGAGACCCGGTTCCCACAAAATCCTCCATCGAGAAAGAAGCCATGGAATGTGAAAACTGTATCAAACTTGATCAAGTTGATGAACTTATAGGCCTAAATCCCATCTCAGAATACAAGAGACGTCCATTTGCATGTTATATAGTACTATAAAACAAGTAGAAACTTGTGTCTTTTTGACAATATCAATGGTGGTTTAGTTAATTTGATATTAGAGAACAGAAAGACGTGTTCTTCATGAAATAGAAAAGCAGCAAAATAGTTGATGATGACGTCATCTTACTTGCCGGCCTTAACCCCCTGTGCTATATTTTAATCTTTACTATGATTTGGGGTTTTATCTCAAAGCCAATTGGCAACAGCTATGTACTCGATCATAACATATGTTTATATTTCTTGATGCGTGTCATTAATCTTGAATTATAAAATATTAATCATGGATTTGGTGTAACAAGACAAAACGTCCAATGACTCTTTTGGTTGCGACTTGTGCCTTTGTATGCCGGCCATTTAATTAGAGAAAGTTTGCATCTTGCTAACATATATTTGTTTTCTATACTTTCTATTAATTACTTAATTCATCAATTATTGTGGCATTTTTTTACTATTTGGCTAGAAAGGGAAACGAAACTTTCCTTATAAGGGTTTGAATATCTCTTCCAAAGACATGTTTCAAAGCTGTGAGGCATGGCAACAGATCCCATGAGAACTGTCTCTAATGCACAAACAATAATTTGATTCTTGATGTATGGAAACTTTACAAGTAGTATTGTATGCTATACAAAAAAGTATGTAGAATTACATTGTAAAATTCGTATTAAAGTTAGGCCTTGTATTCAAATGCCTCAAGATTCTCTCAGCCATCAACTTAATGTCCGCATGGCCATGATGCAAAGTAGTGATTAACATTGCACGGAAGAACCTGTCTTGTGATATTTCAGAAGTTGAGTTGTCATCTCCTTTCATCAACATTTTCTCTAAAATCCAAAACGATTTTTGCCTCAAAGACTCATCTTTATGCTCCTTCACCACATTCAAAACATGTTGTATAGCCTTTTCATGGATCAAAATACTCACACTTGTTTCCAAATCAACTCTTTCATCTAACAAAGTGCAAATAGCCGATAATGCAGCCTCCACTACATCTACATTCTTGTGGTCAAAGCAAGTCAATAACTTCTGAATCGCATTTGCTTCAAGCAAACAAAAGGTCTCTTGAGAAGAACAAGCTCCTTTGTGAATAGGGCACATGTACATTGGTGTGGTTTTAAGTTTTCCTGAATTGAATGGGAAACATTTCTGTAAAAATGAAAACTTTCTCAACTTGTGTTCCTTGATATCGGTTGGCTTTGATAAAGAAACAGTCTTTGATGAAAGATTCTGTAACCCAATTGCCGATAACCTCTGAACTTCATCACTTGTGTTCATAAGCAATTCTGTGAACGTTCTTGTGAAACTAAAATTCATTGCTAGAATCAAAAACTGTTGCTCGTATAGAGTTGAAGTAAACCTAACAAGAATACCCACAAGTCCTTCAAAATAATCACTTCCATATTTGCTTATTCTCATGCCAGATTTCTGAACACGATCTATTTCTGTCAAAATTAAAGGAACGATATCCATGTTGAGTAGAGCAAGATTGAGAGTAAGATTTTCGTGAGGAAGTGTTGCCAAAAATTTGACTGAAACCGCTTGTTTTTTTGTTGGTGGCATTGTTCTTGGCAAGTCTTTTAGCAAGTTTTGAGGTTGGCCTCTTGTTTTACATAGCCTTTCTGCTAATGTATGACCAAAAAAGGGCGATAGAGAAATTGAAAACAAGATAGAAGAGATTTGAAGTTTCGCACTTGGGTTATTCAGAAGTTCAATCAAATTTGTGCATAAATCGCTCTCTTTTACCAAAGACACAATAATATCCGACGTTTTTGGGAATTTCATGAGGCACAATAGGATTCTAACAAAGTTGATGCTCAATTCATCTGGTGTTGAATTGGAGACACCCTTTACGAAATTGTAAATGATGTAATCCAATGACATCGTGTGGTCAACTTGAAGGTCAGTTAAGTCAACCTCTCCTGATTCAAGTATGTTTGCAAGTATCCCAGCTGCTTCTGCTTTCGAATTCGTTGGCTCATTATAGATTGTTCTTTTGAACATTTCATGCAACATGTTGGTTATTGCACCTGATTTCACAAGAATCTTTCCATTTTCATGGTGAGATGAGATTTGCTTCAGTGCTTTAAATGCAACATTTCTTGCTAGTGAGTTACCTTGAAACACCATTTCGATTAGAGCATGTGAAGCAGTTTCTGCGACATAAGTGTTGTTATCATCATCATTTCCAAGAAAAATTTCGCCAATGAAACTCGCCATTTCCATCTTCGTCTCTTCATCACCTGTTTGATTTTGTATATTTGAATCATGGGTTAATTTGAATCATGGGTTAATCTCATAAAAAACCTTATATTTTATGTTTTTTCCGGATAAAACCATCAACTTTCTAACTGTTTTCAAGCACATTCTAAACTTTTTTAGTTTTCTCGAAAAAACCCGCCCATTTTACAAGTTTTTTGGAAAAAAAAGACTAAAAGGGTCGGACTGAAAAAGATAAAAAAAAACAATGTCTTATTCATGAAAAAAATAAAGTTGAGGTTTAATCCGGAAAAAACACAAAATGTAAAGTATTTTAGATAGTATTTGATACGATCGAATTAGCATAGAGGAATAATGGAATGGTTCATAGAAAACCCATTTGTTTTACCCAAAGAAATGGAATTGACCATTGCTAAGGAATATGTTTCCCTCCATTTTGTAAACTTTTGTTCCATAAAAGGCAATGAAAAATTGCAAATAACCGGTTTTTATCTATGTATTTTTCAACGAAAGTATGTTATTATTTTAATTTAGTCATTTTTCTGTTAACAAAAAGTTCTTATTTTTATTATAAGTTTTTTGGGCTTCAGCTTTGATTATTTAATTTTATCTTTTTGTAAATAAAAGTCCGTTTAATGTATAGAATAGAGTTAAAATTATATATTTTTATATCCACATTTAATGTATAAAGTTCATACGAAATTCATCCTATTCATACTTGCAAACCGAATATGATCATGGAAAGTAACGACTCATTGTCTCATTCCAATATTCTAGTCATTCCATTCATTCGTTATTCCATTTCATCAAACATAACATACCCTTAGAGATTGATAGAAGGGAATATAAATTTTGTTATAAACATTTTTAACTGAAAGTTATACCTTCAAGAAAATGATGCAATAGGGGCTGCCAATGTCCATTTTCTGCCATACACTTGATGTTACTTGATGACCTCTCCAAGTTTTTCAAAATTTCATCAATTTTCTCTAAAGCCAACTCATCAATGGGCTGTCTATACTTCAGAGTAATCAGCATTAAAAATCCTCCAGTAACCGAACCAAATTTATCACAAAAATCTCCACTTTTTGAAAGATCAACAAGAAGAAGCAAAGCCGCATGCCTAATACATTCAACTTCACTCGACAAATTCTGTATTATAACAGATAAGTCCATTGTCTTGACAATCATTTCCTGCAAAAAGGATTCAATTTTTCTTCAAATCTTACACAATTATAACATATAACAACATAATTTGAGATAGAAGTTTACTTTTCCATCATCATCATCATCATCATCAACATTTTCAGCCAACTTTTTTAGTAACTCAAGCGCTTCAAAGATCACATCTTTGTCTTCATGTCCCAAGATTCTTCCAAGAAGTGGTATGACACCAATAGTACGTATCTCAACCACATTGTACTGTTTTTTTCTACATAAAGTCTGCAAATTATGCAATGCTTCAAGAATCATGGTCTTATTACTGACTAAAGATAGAGTTGATTTTGCAGCCCTTATAATTGCTTGTTCATTTCTTTCCTCCCATTTCTTGATCGTTTCCATTAATGCAATATTTCTGTTGAAAACTTGATTGGTTATCTTAACGCCTGTTTTTGGACAAATGATATCAGCAGGATCACCAAACTTTTTGCACCATTCTGTTATCGCATCTCTCTCATAAGTGATTCCTGTTTCGATTGTAACAGGATCATCCATTATCTTATTTGTCAATGGACAAAAGAAAGTTTCATAGAGTGGTTCCATGTAAACATCTATTATTTCTGTCGATTCATGGTCCATGGAACCTTGAAGAACATTAATGGAGTAAAGATCTTTCTCATTGTGAACATATATGTCTCCTATCGTCTGCATTTCACTAGCTTCAAAATAAAAACCTTTGATGTCTTTCACTATTGATTGAATTGCATATATAGTGGAAATATTCTCCTGATGCTGATTTTATGGATTATAGAACTTCACCCATGTGTTTAACTACCCTATCCATCTGTTTTATGATTCTTTCGGCTTCTTGTTTTTGTGTAATCATACTGATACGCGTAATGTTGCATTTTGACAACAGGTTTTTGCTATATATATGTTTATCAATTTTGATAGGGAAAGTTAGATCTCTTCTGCATTTGTTGGTGTATTCTCTGAGGATTCCAAATCAATGATGATGGAAGGAACACGATAAATAAGCATCCTACTTTGATGAAATTCTTGTTTTCTGTCATAAGTGATAATTTTGTGATTTCAGAAATAAACAGCAGCAAAGACTTCAAATGATTTGCACTTGACCTCATGTACACCTTAAGCAGAAAAAAGAGATTTTATATACTTTAAAAGCAAACATCTTTGTTTCATATCCTTATTCCTCTAGATTTGCTTGTTTTAACCCTGAAAAAGCGTAAGAGTCGACTATTACATGCTCATACGTGTTGTTGGATCATTAAATGACAAACGAGATAGTATTCATAGAAACAATTTAATTAAAGAATGATAAAACTTCAATATTTTTGAGGATTGTAAGTACACAAATAGCAGGAGACAAAGACAATCGAAACACATATATGATATATAGAGATAATATATAGAGATATGAAGAACATGATCATACCAAAGAAAACCAATTAGAGCCGCCATTGGTTGACATATTGAGCACCTTTCAACTTCTGCAACTTCTTTAATTGAAACTTGATTTCAAGTTAATAAGGACTGGACATGGTGGCTGATGACCACAGGATTGAATTAGTCAGTGCGTACGTATTATGCTTTCTAACCAAAATATTATACTTGAAATAATCTTCACCCTGTATATTAAAATTTCTGATGTCATGTGACTGTGATGTTTCACCTATTTATGAGATAGACCAGTAAAACTCAATGCGTATTGACTATGTCACCTGGTAATTACTTATTTAATCATTCCTATCGCTGTTTATAATAAGAATGCAAAAACGTCGTTGACTTTCATTTAAACTCCTCTAGATGTGAAACTTGCCTTTGAATGATCACTTTGAATGATCAGTGCTCACTGCTCCACACACACACACACACACACACACACATATATATATATATATATATATATATATATATATATATATATATATATATATATATATATATATATATATATATATAAAAGCTTAAGGTTGATTACAGTGGGTGTCGAGGCTGTATTAATCTTCTTATGTAATCTCAAATATATAAATATGGTGTTTTCCTAATGTGTCATGAAAGACCAATTATGAGGTATACGAGAAATCACATTCTAGTGCAGATTGAAGCCACAAAAATCATTCCAGTACTCCAAAAGTTTACTAAGATTACATATATATTAAAAGGATTTTAGCTTTTTAATCAAACTCAATTTTCTTACAAAACACCTCCATCAACTAAATTGTTGTTGGTGGGCCCGGGCATCCACGAACACATGTTCCGCCTAAGCAAGCACAAAACCCACAACCACGGCAAACCGGTGCACAATCATCTTTAGTATTGCAGTTTGGTAGAGAAGTGGGTCGAACTGCCATTACTCTTAATGTCATCGCTTCAAACATATTTCCAATAACTCAAATGTTAGATAAAACAAGCTTAAAATTTACAATAAACAAATAATCTTATAAATTCAAAAACAAGTAAAAGTGATTGTACCATATGAAACAACAATAAGCAACATGAAGAAAAGAAAAGTGCGTTGGGCATTCTTCATTTTGCTTTATATGCTTTTCTGAGAACATACAAACACACACACACACACATATATATATATATATATATATATATATATATATATATATATATATATATATATATATATATATATATATATATATATTGAATGTTAGATACTTTAATTTAATGCTCCTATTATAAAATATATTAATATTCAACTATAAATAAACGAGTAATTATAATTGTTTGGGATACTATTAAATTTTTAAGTATTTATTAAAAGATATTAAGTAGATTTTTAAATTTGATATATCACTAGTATATATATGAATGCATTTAATGTTAGATACTTGAAATTAATGCTCCTTTTATAAAATATATTAATATTCAACTATATAAATACAAGAGTAATTATGTTAGTATGAGATACTATTAAATTTTAGTATTTATTAAAAGATATTAAATAGATTTTAAAATTAGATATATAGCACCGGTACAAAAATGATAAATGGTCACAGTTTTGTCAAAACAGTGTGGCATCGTTTTATGGCTAAAGGTCGTTGATGTAATTATTGTATTTTTTTTATCCATATTTTATCTTAATTGTCATTACGATTTCCAACTATATTCACAGATTTAGTCACAATTTAACAAAAGAATTATGACAAATACGATCCATGATCGAATATGTGACCAAATGTCATCATCAAGCCCAAGCCCGAGCCCGACCCTGGACATGGGCAGCCCGGGAGCCCGACCCTGGACATGGGCAGCCCGGGCAACCGTTCATGGCCCAACTCTTTAAGGGCCCCAAAACTTGTCTTGTATAATATGTTAGCCCAAATAAGAGGCCTAATCTGATAAAGTGGGCCCAATATGATAAACACTCTTAACGAGAATTGGACTAATGGACTTGGACAAGTGGGCAATTCAATTATTTGCTCTGGTTGTTGCTTTACGCTGTTGATACTCGAAAAGCAAATATCAGTGACTGCTACGATAGAAAGCGGGAAAGAATTTTCCAGAAATCGAAACGTTGGCCAACTTTTGATTGATTTTTTAAAGAGTTATCGTCATCGGGTCCTAAGTTATTCTCAACAGTCGATTCTTAATTTCCGTAAGAGATCGAGGAAAACCAACCTTCAGGATTTTTTTTTTTTTTTTAACTATCGCATCCGACCAAGTTTAACACCTTTGTTTCAATATAGCTATGCCTAAAAGTTCTTATTTTTGTTTTTTTCAGTTACAATTACATGATTATAAGATCCTTAACTTTTTTTTTTTTTTTTGAATAATGTTCATTTGTTTGGGTTTATTTGATTTTTAAAGTGAATTTTTTTTTTCTTTCTGGAAAATAGGTTGAAGGATTGATTATTAATAGGGTATAACATAGCTTAATAGCTATATGCACCCTTCTTATACCGAACTAGTATATATATACCGAACTAGTATATGTGTACCGAACTATATATGTACCGAACTAATCTATATACCGAAATTAACCTATTAGGGTATGGAAAGCGACAGAAGAAGTTTGATGCGACATCACAACACTAGTATAGTACATATGAACTTTAAATATACAACCTTTATATGAATATATGATTGATAGGTTCTCGAACCAATGAAGAAGAACTTGTTAATGATAAAACTTACCTTCGGGTATATAGTCGTAAATGCGACAAGATGACATGCTTGTTCGTAACATAAAGAGGTCGACACCATTTTATCTCTACTATAAATAGATGACTCGATTCACTTCCAAGGTACACAATATTCAATTCACTCAGAGAACGACCTAATTCCTATCGCTCACTTATCTTTCAGAGTCTTCATTGATCGCCAGAGCATTGGCCCGCGATCCCCTCCCGGTCATTGGCTTACAACTTGTTTGTATCTTCTAGGTTAATTGAAAGAGTCAAGCTAACACTTCTAGAATAATCAATGGAAGACGACCCAGTGGTGTCATCCGTTGGACTCCGCCACAAATAGTCGACGAAAAAACACCAGTAGCTAATGTGAGTCCTGTCACGAGAATGCAGAACCTAGAAGGTCCAGGAGAAGCAATGAAAATTACCACCTTGGTAAGACATAAGAACGCAGCGACAGGGGGTTTAGTTGAAGAAGGAGGAACGAGTCAGCAAAGCAAAACAACAAAATAATTGGAGTTAGAAGAGTTTGAAGCATTTAAAAGCTTCAGGGCTATGAGAAGACTATAGAAAGAAAAAAAAAACTCAAAAAGAAAAGTAGCGAGATCGAATTTCTATTCACATTGACCAAACGAAAGACTGAGACAAAGAAGAAGGAGAATCGAGGGAATATGAGAAAAAATAAAAAATAAAGGAGATAAGTTTTGGCCATGCAAAGACCAAGAGGAACACTCACAAGGAGCGAGAAACCCCCCCCCCCCCCCCCCCCCCCCCGAAGGTGGTATAAGCAAAACAGTACCATCAAGCCTTCAAGAATCTAAACTTCCGTTCACCCTTTATGGATGACATTAATGAGACGCTCATCCCAAAAGGATTGAAAGGGCCAAAAGTATTGCCCTATGATGGAACGGGATACCTAGATGATCATGTATCGAACTTCAAGTGGGCCATAAAGATGATCCAAATGGATCCAAAATTGTAGAGTCTATACTTCACAGGAACATTAGATGAATCTGCTCGATACTGGTTAGCAAGCCTGCCACCCTGAAGCATGGGAACTTTTGAAGAACTATGTCATAAGTTTTGCAACAGCTTCATCCAATAAAGGTTCCAAGAACAAGCATATGCAATATTATCTTGTTGTCAATGTGGAGGGGAATCGAATAAGGCGTACTTTAAACGATTTAACGAGATCAGTAGAAAGATGCCAGCGAGGGACGATCCTATGATCATAGCACATTCACCTACGGTCCCATGGATGGAGAATTATTTCGGAAACTGGTAGGCAAGGAATGGGTCAATTTCGAAGAAATGATACGTAAAGTTAATCGATTCCTAAGCCAAGAAGCAGAGAGTGCAAAAAAAGCAAGGATGAAAGGCAATGGTTGGAAAAAGAAGACAAGAAGAGTGGATTAAACCATACTCACCCCATTTAACAATAGATCTCTTTATAATAGAATCAAAGTTTTCCCCACAAAGGAAGAAGTAAGCAGAATAATCGCTTCTAACCATACTGATAGGAGGCATATACCCCACGGAAAACGAATAAAGGGAATAATGAGAGGAGCATAAATTATCATTGGGACCCGAATAAATACTACAAGTTTCATAAGTAGCTAGGGCGTGCTACTAAAGATTGTGAAAGCCTCAAGAGGGAGAAGGAGAAAAACCGATCACTTGAAGTGGTGGAGCGAACCTTGAAAAAAAGAAGAGACTCAGACATATGACACTAGGATTGCCATGATACAAGGTGGAGGCAGAAATGATACCGAGTCGACAAAGAAACAAAGATAATTAACATAAAGTTCCATCATCACGACTCGATACCTTTCGCTCACCAAGGAACCGAACCCTGATAATCAAGGTAGCCATAGGAAGGACTTTGATTCGAAGAGTTTATGTGGACAATGGGAAATCCGTCAACATCATATACAAGCTTTTCCTGAGAGGATTACCTAAAGATGTCCAAAAGTATCTCAAGTCAGCTATATCACCGGTAGTAGGCTTTGCTGGCCAATCTGTATGGATAATGGGGAAAATCTCGCTACCTTTCACACTAGAAGACTATAGAGATAGTATTCAAAAAACAATCCTAACAAAGTTTATCATGATAAAAGCGCCCTCTCTTTATAATATGCTGTTAGGAGGAACCGAACTGTGAAAATTACAAGTAGTCCCATCCACAGTTCATGGTCTAGTCAAATTTCCTACCGAGGAGGGCATTGCAATAGTCCAAAGCGTGATGTTGAAGAAAGAAGTTCATGGTCTACTCAAATTTTTTATTGAGGAGGGCCCACCTGAATGTAGTCATGTTGTCCACCCCAACCTGAGCGAACCAATGTTCGAAGAAAGAAGTTCCTTGGTGGACACCGATGGAGTAGTTATCTCTGAGAAGAACAAAGACCAGAAGATTAAAATGGGTTCCGAAGTGCCTGAAGCTTTACAAAGAGGTCTAGTTTTCGTATTGAAGGAGTATACAGACATATTCGCATGGAACCCGTGGACATGACAGGGATCCCTAGATCATTAATAGAGCATCATTTGAACATCAACCCATCATATATACCTATCAAGCAGAAGAAAAACATCATTGCCAAAGAAGGAAAGAAAGTCAATAAGGATGTTAAGGAGTAGGTAGAGGCAGGAGTCATGGGAGCAACACAATTCCCGAATTGAATTGCCAACCCAGTGTTAGGCAAAAATTGTAGATGGTATGATGCGAATGTGCGTTGATTACACTGATCACAACAAAGCGTGCCCAAAAGATAGCTACCCCTTCTAGAAACCGAACATAAAATTGAGTCGTTGGGAGGGTTCAAGTAGAAATATTTCTTAGATGCATACAAAGGTTATCATCAGGTAAAAATGGGAGCGACTGATGAAGATAAGACAACTTTCTATACCGAGAATGGCACATTTTGTTATACAAAAATACCTTTCAGACTACAAAATGCGGGGCGACATACCATAGGTTGGTGGATAAGGTGTTTGAACAACAAATAGGAAGAATCTTTGAGTCATACATAGACGACATGGTGAGTTTATTAAGTTCCTTCTAGTCGATGCACATTCTGTGAGACCCATCTTTCTTTTTAACGAACATAATTGGTGGTTCCCAAGGTTAACTGCTTAGTCGAATGAATGTTTTTTTTTTTCCATAAACTCCTAAATCTGAGTTAACAATTCCTGCATTTTTGGTGGTGCAAGACGATATGATGTTTTGGCTATTTGTGCCACACTAGTGATTAGACCAATCCTATACTCTACCTGCCTCTCCGGAGGCACACTTGATAAGTCCTCAAGAAAAACATTAGTAAATTCACAAACTATCGGTACTTCCACAATGGACCCTTTTTTCTCTTCTCGTCTGTCGACAACGTAACCCAAGAATCCCATGCAACCATGCTATAAATACCTCCTGGCCTTTGAGGTGGAACAAAAAGTTGTATTACTTCTAGCACCCTCACCTCAGATGGTTAGCTCTCCCCCACTTGGAGTATAGACACACATCAACTTTTTTCTACAATCGATCAGGGCCTTGAATTGGTCAATACAGTCCATGCCTACTATTATATTCATTTCTTTCATAGGAATGGGAATGAGATCTATCAGAAAACTGACGCCATAAATCTTTGCGGTACAACTATGTTAAACTTTTGATGCTTTAGCTCTAATACGGTGGCATCAAAGCTCTTGCTAAACTTAAGTGGTATGAAGAAATAAGTCGCCCCTGAATCTAATAATACTAAGGTAGGCATATAATTGACTAATAATGTACCTAATCCCATATATAACAGTAAATAATTACTAAATGGTATAAAGCAATATTATAAAAAACAAGGAATACATACTATTCACAACGCCTTATGCCGCTCTGGCCTCCTCTTCCATGAGCTAAAAAGCTCACCCATTAGCCCTTAGAGCTTCAGTTTTTCCTGGCGTCCACCAGTGAGCCTAAAAATTGAAAGTGTTGGAGTTTGCATTTCAACTGCTGATCTCAGAAGGGAAAATTCAACCTTGAAGTGTCCCATCCGGTTACAGTTTTAAAAAACACGCAACCCCTGCATCCCCTGCTTACAATCTTGACTTTAATGTCCCTCTTTGCCGCACTTGTAGCATCTAGAAGCTGGACAAACTCCTTCGTGTGATTTCCCACACTTGTCACACATGTGACTCTTTTATCCCTCAGACCTCAAATCTACGGGCTTAAATCACTTAGCCGCTAGTTGAGACTAGACCGAAGTCTGTCTATTCTCCTTTCTCTAGGTCTTTATCTTTATCTCTCTTTTGTTAGCATATGACTGTAGCTCTAATAAGGTCTGGTGTTGACTGTTCGACATGAACTCATTGATCTCGGTCTTCATCATACTTAGATATTGATCTATAACTGCTCAGTGGCTGGTTATTTTAGAAAAAACAGTGCCCTCCCAGTAAACATCTTGGTGATCTCCCTCACCGACTCCATTGTCTGCTTCAACGACCAATACTCTTAAGTTAGATTCTCATTCTCTACTTATGGAACATACTCCATGGTAAACATGTTAGTGAATGGTTCCCATGTTACTGTAATTTTCTCGGCAGGAGAAAAAGCTTTAGAAGCTAAACCCCACCAATCCTTCTCTCTCGTGGGAAGAAGGTTCAATGCGAACTTGAAATTTTGGATCTCCAGGAAAGAGCATGTGTAGAAACATCCTTCAATATCTGCGACCCATCTCGTGCTAGAAATTGGGTCTTTGAAACCACAAAACTATGAGGTTTTTGTGTTAGTGAACTCTTGATAGGGCATTTCCTTACCTCCCTATGGTCCATCAACAAAAACAACAACTGCTGTGACGACATCAATGGCGATCATTTCGGTCTTGATAGACCTGAACATTTTTGGAGTTATCTCCTTTATGGCTGCTGCTATCCCATCCTCTATTAAATTGCATATAGCCGCCTTGTGTATGCAATTCGTACGTAATCCAGGATAGGATAGGTGGTAAGATTAATGATTCTACTCTAAGCCCACAACCAAAGAAGAAACATTAAGTAAAACTAAATCAAGTATTCTAAGGCTATAGGATCCTAGTTATGTATAACTCTAAAGCATACACTTAGCAAGTACATAATATCATCACATGTTTTAAGTAGCACATTCAAGCAATTTCTAAGGAAATTGTAATATGCAATTCCTAAAAAGATGCTTAGCCTGCATACTAGCATGCATTTCTAATAGTTCGTATAACAACACATATAGCAAGTATGGATATATTAGGAATCACTTTCTAATAGTTCAGACACATGCAAGTGTGAGTCCAAACTCCTCAAACTAGGGCTCTGATACCAATTTGTAACGTCCTGATTTTCATCACAAATTTTTCATTTTGAAAATATACATAAAATAACTCCAAAAGCCCATTTATATTCAAAGATCAAATTCGTTACATTTATCAAACATAAAAGTGGAAGTATAAAACGTATTATTTCTTCGATGCGAGTACATTCATGTTGGAGGCTTCCCATGAGCAGAGGAACAACCTAAAAAGAATTAATTCGTAACTATAAGCCGAGGCTTAGTGAGTTTCCCAAAATACCATATATCACAATACATATACAGTGAATATACACAACGACTCACGACCTCTCATCATTCCACCACTGACATGTGTATTTGGACTCACAACCTATCATTGCTCCGTTATCAACACGAGTCTATAGGCCCACAACCTTTCGTCGTTCTGTCATTAACTCCTCATAATATCAACGTGTGTGTATATATATATATATATATATATATATATATATATATATATACACACACAACATATATAAATAGTCTAACCCAACAAGCAACTTACTAAGCTAGTCTACTTGCTAACAACATACAAAGTATAAATACCTCCTAACATACATAGGATACATACTGTAATCTATAGTACAACGAGAAAAGTCATCTGAACAATCTCGAAACAACTATGTAGGTATTTTTGTAGACATCTCGAGATGAACACAACCTATAATATACTATACTAGTTACTGACCATTTGGACATTGAAACTATATAATTAGATCCCTCATGTAACACCCATAAAATTTACGCCAAATTTAAACTTTTAATACTAACAAAAGAGTCATATAGTAATTGTTTTTACAAAACATTTCCAATTCATTTATCATCAGAGTGTCCCAAAATAGACCACGAGGATGAGGAGCGATACGGTCACGCCTTCACCTTCCCTCGCTCTCCTAAAGTACCTGAAACAATAAACTGAAACTATAAGCTCGAGGGCTTAGTAAGCTACCCCCAAAATACCAATACCACACTGGCAGAAACCATAGCCATAACGATCAGTCAAACAACATACATACTGGACCATCGGCCGGACTGGTCCGCCCTACTGGGCCTACAGTCTATCTGAATCTATCCCGAGCCTTCGGCATGACTGGTCCGCCGCGTGGGCCTACAGTCTCCCCGGACCGCTCAGAGGGTGTGTTGGCCTTCAGCACAAAGCAGGACCGCCTCAACCCAACCAACAAGAAACTAACCATGTACGCATAATATCATATACTTGCATATACACATAGCAAACATATCTATCTCATTGACCCTTAATCATAGAGTTTCACTCGTAACTAGAGTATCGGCCTAACATGTCACTAACATACCAATCCTTACGGATCATAAAAGCATAACATACTATCTATCCTGATTCCGATCTAACAGATCAGAATCATATGTAGCATACCATAACAACCGATCTAACCGACCTCTAGTATAACAACCATCCTAAACAGGATAAATTCTAACAAAGCAATATTATAACACCCATCCTAAACCAGGATGAAATCTAGCATGGCTATAACAAAGCAACCATCCTAAACCAGGATGTAAATCATAAAGGGCTGGCCTTGGTGCCGTAGACCCTATCGATATAGTGAGGATAACTCACCTCGCATATGTCGATTGAAATGCAAACTCCAACTATCGGATCACTTGACACCGACTCCACCACCTATAACCACAACACAATATACTCATAAGTTCTTACTCTTATGAGACACCCCATAATCTCTTAGTAATTCCTGATCAAGGTCAACAGTCCATGTTGACCTCAACTCGCCGAGTGCACTCGGCCACTCGCCAAGTCCACGGAGCACATTCCAACTTGCCGAGTCATCGGAGTGACTCGTCGAGTTCCTTCGAATCCCGATAAATCCTTAAGGGCCACCCGTCGAGTTTCCTCCTTGCAACTCGATGGGTACACACGCATGACTATCCAAGGGAAAAGCCATCCGACTCGCCTAGTTGTTCTTCAACTCGTCGAGTTTTATGGTGATCTTCATCGGACTCGCCGAGTTGTTCATCCAACTCGTCGAGTTCAATGGCCATCTTCGTGTGACTCGCTGAGTCATCCTTGCGACTCGCCAAGTCCATCCAGTCCTCTTTCCATACAGAGTTGTTTTGAGCCATGCAGCGGCTCCAAATCACAGATCCAGGCTTCTAGGGCATACTTAACACGTAAAGTTGCAAACTTTACGTACATGCATGGTTATAAAGGCTCCAAATGTTTATTTTAAGTTCTTACTGGAGCTTCTAGTCCAAGAGGGACTTCAACCACACCCAATACAGCAACTTTATGACTCTAGCACCCAAGGAGGGTCTAGATCTGAAGTTACAACTTCAGATCTAGCCCATAGCTCAACATCCCAACTTGAAAATCCATAAAAAGCCCTAGAACTCAACAAGAGGAAAGAAAAGGAAGTTAGAATGTCACTTTGATACCTTCAAAAGATGCTAGCTGAGGCAAAACCCCTTTCCCCCTCCTTCATGCTTCAATTTCCTTTGCACTCTTAGCTTCCTTCCTCCAAAATCCTCTTTTCCAAGCTTCAAACCCACACCAAGGCACACACACACGAATTAGGGTTTTAAGGGCTCTCAAAGACTGTAAGGAAGCCCAAAGGAGGCTGAGGCTCCTTTAAATAGGGGTGAAAACCCCAGGATTTAGGGTTTCAGCTGCCAGCTCCTACTCGCCGAGTCCCAATAGTGGACTTGCCGAGTAGGTCACTAAACACGCGTTCTCACCCCGCTGCTACTCGACGAGTAGGTCAACCAACTCGTCGAGTAGAGCTTTATCCATAAATTCTTAATTAATTAATACCTGAAGATCGGGGCGTTACACCTCACTAATCCCAAACTATGCTTTCATGGCTATCAAATAAGGATCAACACGTCAAGACAGTCAGGTAGGCTGAAACATTTTGGCATATAACTTTTCTGAAATGCAACAACCTCACCAACGTGTGTATTTTAGACACCTCTTCCTTAAGTAGACCAATAAGAACATTTTACTGGAATAAATGAATAATATAGTACTTATAGGTTCATGACAACGACTACGAATATAAATAGGCATAGGTAGGAGTATGTATGTGACAACCAAAAATTTAAGACTAGGTTCTTAAATTAATAAAGTAAATAAATAAAAGATGATTTATATATTTAAATCAGCAAGGAATAATCATATCATTATTTTATATGAAGTTTAGAAAATTAAAAGTGAAAATAATAGCATTTTAAAAGTTAAAGGGCCAAAAATGTCAAATTGATAAAGTTATTTGACCAAAGGGTTGACTCAATTAAAGGGATGGACTAAAAAAGTTACATAATGGATGGTGAAGGACTTACTATGTCTAAAATTAAATTAGAATCACAAGTATTGAGGATTGGTGGGTTTTGGCTAAAAGAAGCAAACTTGGGGGACTAAATTGTAAACTTTGGACAAATAAGATGCATCCATCCCCTCATATGGAGAAAAACGTCATTGAGCATCTCACCACATCCTCTAATGGCTATTTTGATCTCAAGAGCTTCTAGAGTTTGATTCAAGTGGAGTTTTGTGCATCCAAGCAAAAGGAAGAGGAATCAGATGCTTTATAGGCATAATTTCTCCTCATCTAACTCTATTTTTGAGTTCATGATTGGGGTTGAACCCCAATATCAATTTTTGCTTGAATTGATGATTAGGTTTTGGTTTTCTAACATCCCTTGAGTGGTTTCCATGATTTTAATCTCATTCCAATCATCCCATTGATGGATTTGATGATTTCGATAAAAAGCTACATAAACCCTAAAACACCCAAATTAGGGGTATTTAAATTGATGATGAAATGGGATTGGATTCTATGACTGTAACATTCCAAAAATACGAGCCAAAAATTTCATTTTTAAAACATATACTTAGCAAAACATTTGAAATAAAACGTTCACCGATCATAACATTTCATAAAGATATCGCATGTCTGGAAAAACATTTTCATAAAACATAATAATGTCAGAGTACAAATCCCCAGGAAGATCTCATAGTGCGGAATACAAGGCATGTGGGTGATGGGCTGCTACCATGCCAGCTCTTTCCCCTTCGAAGAAGAGGTACCTGAAACCAAAACTGAAAACTGTAAGCACGAAGCTTAGTGAGTTTCCCCCAACATACCACATACCATACAATCGCATAACATACATATATTGTCAGGCATATCTGGATGCCTGAGCTACCCCTTCGGTCCTCTCGACCGGATACTGTCTAGTATATCTGGGAGATGGCCTCCCCTTCGGTCCTCTCGACCGGATACTGACCAGTATATCTGGGAGCTTGCCTCCCCTTCGGTCCTCTCGACCGGATACTGACTAGCATATCTGGGTGCTGGTCTCCCCTTCGGTCCTCTCGACCGGGTACTGGGGACTATTTCACCCCCTACTACTACCACATAAGACATATATCATATAATCTATGTAGCACGACTTGGGCATGACCACCCCTTCGGCCCTATCAACCGGTAATCTGGGGAAATATCTCCCCCCTACTGTCACTAGTACATAGCATCGTATCATACTAGCACAATAACATAACACAGGTAGTAGCAACCCTAGATGAATATCACAGAGAAAATCATCTATCATACAACTCCTACTGGTGGGCCGGCATTGTGGCCATAGACCCACCGCTACTGGAAGGTAACTCACCTCAAAGTAGCTGCTGATTGGTGTGGGAACTGACTGTCTTCTGCTGCTGCTGCTCCGGGAATCCTCCGGCTATAATTCCCACAAAACACTTAATCAAATACTGCTAACCGACTTCAGGGTAAAATGACCATTTACCCCTAACCAAACCAAGAGTCAAAGTCAAAGTCAACTGCCAGTTGACCCGACTCGCCGAGCTGGCTTGCCAACTCGCCGAGTCCCTATCCCTTTGTCTGACCATAAACCCGTCACTACTCGTCGAGTTAGGCATTGACTCGACGAGTTTTCCTTCTAAACCAAAGGCCAATAGTCCTTTATCCTACTCGATGAGTTGTATGAACAACTCGCCGAGTTCATCTTCATCCGAAGAACACTCTATGATGCGACTCGCCGAGCTGTATGGACAACTCGCCGAGTCTGTTCTTGAGGCAAGAAGATTGCCTTGAACTCGCCGAGTCATGACATTGACTCGCCGAGTTACTTCATGAGTGAGTTTGGCTTCCGACCCACTGAGTCACACCCCATGACTCACTACTCCAAACCGCAACACGAAAAGGGGGAAAACTCGGGGACTCACGACTCGACTCACCGTGTCCGATGAACGACTCGCCGAGTCTGCAACATGCAAATACTATAAACTCGATTTTGCTTGAATCCAGCTCATGCCATTCATAGATCTTGGTTTCTAGGGCTTGATTAACACGTAAAGTTTCCAACTTTACGTGTAAATAAACACCAATGAAGGTTTTAGGGCTCAAAATGCACCAAAAGAGTAGATCTAGGGCTTTCATGCAGTATGGCTCCATAAAGGCAGTAGATCCAAGCTCCTGGAGGTCAATCATGCCTAGATCTAGAGGCTAAACAACTTATTACAAACCCTAATACACAATCAAGCTTGGGGAAAGGCTCAAGAAGGACTTTCATGGAGCTATAAGGGACTATAAGCATGAAAACAGAGGGAAAATGAGTTATACCTCAAGGAAATCACTGAGATAACACAAGGATGCATGGCCTCCTTCTTCTCTTCTTGATCTACTCCCCTTCCCTCATAAAATCTTCAAGAAAACACACCAAAATGCTTCAATCTCACAAGGAACAAGGCTTGGACGAAGTAGAGAGCTCTGAGGGTGAAGGGGGGCGAGCTTGGGGGCGGATAAGAGGGTTTAAATAGGGTGCAAACCCTTGAAATTTAGGGTTTCATCAGACAGCTGGGACTCGCCGAGTCCAGAATGTGGACTCACCGAGTCGCCAACTTAAACGTGCTCCCAAATCCGTCTCCACTCGGCTAGTCGGGCCTAGAACTTGCCGAGTCCAAGGCTAAAAATATAAAATACTTAGGTAAATTTTACGTACCAGGAACCAGGTGCTACAAATCTCCCTCACTTATTTTAGACTTCGTCCTCGAAGTCTGCTGCTCGATCATGAAACAGCTCGGGGTAATGCTCCATCATTTCTTCCACCGGCTCCCAAGTCCATTCTGAACCCTTTCGGTGCTGCCATTGCACCTTTACTAATTCCACCCTCTTGTTCCTCAGATCCTTCGACTTCCGGTCGAGGATTGCGACTGGGCGCTCAATGTAATTCAAGCTGTCATCAACCTGTATATCCTCTAGCGGCACTACTGCTGAATCATCCACTCGGCACTTCCGTATCTGGGAGACATGGAAAGTGCTGTGGATCTGACTGGGCTCGGCTGGCAGATCCAGCCTATATGCCACCTTGCCCACCCGGGCTACAACCCTGAACGGACCAATGTATCTCGGGCCCAACTTGCCCCGCTTCCTAAATCTAATGACGCCTTTCCAAAGCGACACTTTCAGGAGAACCATATCCCCGACCTGGAACTCCAGGTCTGAACGACGCTTGTCGGCGTAACTTTTTCTGCCGACTCTACACAGTCTGAAGCCTGCTTCAAACTTGCTGGATCCTCTCGGTCGTCTTGAGCACCACCTCGGTGCTCCCCATGACCCTCTAGCCAAGTTCACCCTAACATATCGGGGTCCTGCACCTCCGACCGTACAACATCTCGAATGGAGGACGGTCAATACTCGCGTGGTAGCTATTGTTGTACGAGAACTCAGCTAAGGGAAGATAAGTATACCAGCTACCACCAAAATCTAGCACGCATGCCCACAACATATCCTCCAAGGTCTAGATGGTCCGCTCGCTCTGACCATCCGTCTGCGGGTGAAAGGCGGTGCTAAAATGCAGACGAGTGCCCAACTCATCATGAAACTTCTTCCAAAACCTGGAAGTGAACCGCACATCTCGGTCTGATATTACTGACACTGGCACCCCGTGCCGCGCCACTATCTCCCTGATATAGATATCAGCCAACTTTTCGGCCGAGATACTCTCCTGGATCGGAATAAAGTGGGCGCTCTTGGTCAATCGATCCACGATGACCCAAATCGAATCTACTCCTCGCGTAGTCCTGGGAAGCTTCGTGATAAAATCCATCGTAATATCTTCCCATTTCCACAACGGGATGTCCAACGGCTGCATCTTTCCGTGCAGTCTCTGATGCTCGGCCTTGACCTTCCTGCAGGTCAAATACCGCTCCACGTACCACGCCACATCCCGCTTCATGCAGGGCCACCAATAGTCTAGACGAAGATCTATATACATCTTCGTCGCCCCTGGATGAATAGAAAATCGGGATTTGTGCGCCTCCTCCATCAAGATCTGGCGCACACCTTCGTGATACGACACCCACACCCTACGGTGTAGTGTCAATAATCCTCGGCTATCATAATCAAAGGAGGTGACTTGACCCACTATTCGCTCGCTCTTCCGATGTTCCTCCTTCATAGCCTCCCGCTGGGCTTCCCGAATCTGCTCTAACAGTGGATTCACCACCTTCATCCTCATACACACATCCCTGATCGGTGCTGCCTTACGGCTAAGCGCATCGGCCACCACATTGGCCTTCCCCGGGTGGTAAAGGATCTCGCAATCATAATCCTTCACCACGTCCAACCACCGACGCTGCCTCATGTTCAGATTCGGCTGATCCATGAGGTACCTCAAACTCTTGTGGTCCGTGTAAATAGTACATCGAACCCCGTAGAGGTAATGCCGCCAAATCTTGAGGGCGAAAACCACCGCTCCCAACTCTAAATCATGCGTCGGGTAGTTCGCCTCGTGAGGCTTCAGCTGCCTCGAGGCATAAGCAATGACATGACCCCTCTGCATCAATACTGCGCCTAAGCCCGAGATAGACGCATCACATTATACCACAAAATCCTCTACACCCTCAGGCAGGGATAAGATTGGCGCCTCGCACAATCTTTGCCTCAGAATCTCGAACGCTGCCTGCTGCTCAGGTCCCCATCGAAAGACCACGGCTTTCCTAGTCAACTGTGTCAGGGGTATGGCTATCTTGGAGAAATCCTGAATGAATCTCCGATAGTAGCCTGCTAATCCTAGGAAACTCCGAATCTCGGATGGAGACGTCGGAACCTCCCACCTCATCACGGCCTCCACCTTGGCCGGGTCTACTGAAATCCCGTTCTGGTTGACGAGGTGCCCAAGAAACTGCACCTCGCGCAACCAAAACTCACATTTGGAGAACTTGGCGTACAAGATCTCCCTCCTCAAGGTTTCCAAAACCTCTCTCAGATGCTCCTCGTGCTCCTCCTGCGTCTTGGAATAAACCAAGATGTCATCAATGAAAACTATCACAGAACGATCCAACATCGGTCTACACACGCGGTTCATGAGGTCCATGAACGCGGCAGGAGCATTGGTGAGCCCAAACGGCATCACCACGAACTCATAATGGCCATAACGCGTCCGAAATGCGGTCTTCTGTACATCATCCTCTCTGACCCTTATTTGATGATAACCTGAACACAAATCGATCTTGGAGAACCAAGATGCTCCCTGTAACTGATCAAAGTGGTCATCAATCCTCGGGAGTGGGTAACAGTTCTTCACCGTCACCTTATTCAGCTCCCGGTAATCAATACACATCCGATGCGACCCGTCCTTCTTCTTCACAAACAGGATCGGGGCTCCCTAGGGTGAACTTCTCGGTCGAATAAATCCCTTGTCTAGCAGCTCCTACAGCTGCGTAGACAACTCCTGCATCTCGGGAGGAGCCAACCGATAGGGTGCCTTGGCTATCGGAGCCGCACCAGGAACTAGGTCGATCCTGAACTCTACCTGACGCTCCGGAGGTATTCCAGGAAGCTCCTCCGGGAACACATCAGTGTAGTCTCGCACCACTGGGACCTCGCTCACCGTCGCCTTACCCGTCTCCCGGGTATCCATAACATACGCGACATATCCCGCGCAACCCTGCTGAAGGTAGCGCCTAGCTCTCGCTGCTGAACACACTGCAGGTCCACGCTGTGGCCTCTCGCCATGGATCACCAACTCCCCCCCCCACTTGGGGTCCTGATCCGCACTAACTGCTGTGTTCAATCTATCACCGCCCCATTAGGGCTCAACCAATCCATGCCTATAATCACTTTGTTCCCACGCAACGGAATAGGAACCAAATCCACCAAGTAGTGCTCCTCAAATAACCTTAGGTCACAATCCCTGAATACTGGTGACGCTCGCACCGATTGATCATCGACAATCTCTACCTCTAAAGGGCAATCCAACATGCCCGAAGACTCAGTAAACCTCTTGCTAAGCGCAAGGGAAACAAACGATCGGGTGGCACCTGAGTCAAATAACACCTGAACAAGAATACCGTTCACATGGAACGATCCTAATGCATATACACAGAGCACATATCAATATCATAACATCATAAAAATAAAGTAGAGGGAAAGAATCATACCCGTCACCACATCGGGTGCGGTGCGTGCCTCCTCTGTCGTCAGCTGAAACGCCCGGCTCCTCACCACTGGAGCCTCTGCCTTGCCCTGCCGGCCATCTGTAATCCGTAGGGTAGCTGGAGCTGGCACCTTAACCGGCGCTGATGCTGTCAACTGGGGGCAATTGGCCTTCTTGTGGACCCTCTGGTTACAGTGGAAACACAACAACTCCGATGACTGAACCACAGGTGCAGGGGTGGTACAATCCCTACTGAAGTGCCCTAACTTGCCGCACTTGTAGCAGCCTGACGATCCCAACTTGCACGCTCCCTCGTGCGTCTTGCCATATTTCCTGCAGCGGCCCCACCCCTGTTGGCCTTTCGGCCCCGCATCTGATCCATTGGGCTTCTTCCCCGAAGCCCCCATAACATGCCCCTCCTCCGCCTTCCTCTTCCGGATGTGCTCCAGATCTATCTCCCTCTCTCTCGCCCTGACAATCATAGAGTCCAGGGTAGGGAAAGCTGAAAAACTGACATGCTCCCGAATATCAGCTCGTACGGGTCCTCCTCATATCCTCATCACCCGCGTACTGGGCACCAGCAACGCCGTCTCCCGGAACTTGGCGGTGATTTCCTCCACAGTCTCCGTCGTCTGTCTCATATATAGGAACTCCCTGGCCAGCTGCTGAAGCTCAACATCCGGCGCAAACTTTGCCCTGAACCTGGTCACGAAGTCCGATTAGGTCATAGCCTCAACAGCCAAGGCTCGCAACGAGTCACCAACGGACTCCCACCAATCCCTAGCTCGATCTCTCAAACATCCTACTGCATATGTCACCTTCGACCCAACAGAGCAAAAGCTAGTAAACTGTGCAGACTCAGTGTCTGCAATCCATCGTCTGGCAGCTATGGGGTCCTTTGCCCCGTGAAAATCCGGCGCACCACTGCCCCAGAAGTCCTTGAAGGACAGTGTGCGAGATCCCGACTGGCCAGATGCCATGTCGCTCCTGAATGCCCTGAGGCGATCCTCCATCAACTCCAATATCCCTTCCTTGATTGACCCAAAGATAATCGGGGTCGACTCAAGGATGCCTCTGGTGATCTCTGACGCGATGAACTCGCGTAGCCCCTCATCTACTGGCTCGGAACCTGATCCCGAACCCGATCCTTCTCCTGTACTGCCAACTGCTGGCCTCGAGCGTAGTACCACCATTCTGAAATACATAAATAATAACTGTTAGCGATACTGATACCTCTGGAGGGATCACACCTACTACAAGTTTCCTGGTCTTATCTTGACCTTCCTCGGTTCGGGTGCAGATCCTCTGCTTTCAGTAGTACGGGCCCATACTACCTTCCACATCTATCCGTACCTTCTCCAAGGACTGCCTTGACTCCAGCAGGTCCCTTTCACTACCGCTGATCACCGCTATACTCATCCTAGGCTTGCCCTAGGAAAATCTCTAACTCCACTCTACCCGATCCTCAACTGCTGAAGGCCTCCTTGCAATGCCAGTTAGCCATTAACTGAATACCATCACATGTGGTGAGGCTCAGATAATCATTCGAGTAACAGACTCGGCTCTACAACAGTTAGACTCAGACAAGAGCTGCGCAATAGAGCAAATCCAGCACTCTAAGATTATTCAACCCTGATCACATGTGACGTGACGTATTCACCTAATGTCTAACTCCCATCACTTAGAGTCCCACGAAGCACAAAGCAAGCAACATTCAGACAACAGGAAACAATCTCAAGCAAATCCGCCCTCATAAAGAGAAACTGACTAGCATACAATGCCAAACTCATACTATCAGGCATAACCTAAACATGCTATCCTACTGCTGTCTACTCAATTCTAGCATGCAGTTTTCATACACTGAAGCACATAAAGCAGGCACATAAGGCATCACTCCTAGATCCTTAGTCTTAGTCTAGGATGCTGTTCTACTGAAACTGATAAACATAACATAAGCTTGTATGGGTATTTTCGGGAATATTTACTTGAGCTCGGCCGGTCGCGCACATCACACACTTGTTCCTTCTTAAAACTCTTCACTTAGCATTTTTTTAGAAAACATTTTCTTCTTTAAAATCTTTTAATCCCTCGATTTGAGTTCAGACACCCCCGAAGGTGTGTCCGAATCCCTCAAACCAGGGCTCTGATACCAACTTGTAACATCCCAAAAATACAAGCCAAAAATTTCATTTTTAAAACATATACTTAGCAAAACATTCGAAATAAAACATTCACCGATCATAACATTTCATAAAGATATCGCATGTCTAGAAAAACATTTTCATAAAACATAATAACGTCAGAGTACAAATCCCCAGGAAGATCTCATAGTGCAGAATACAAGGCATGTGTGTGATGGGCTACTACCGCGCCAGCTCTTTCCCCTTCGAAGAAGAGGTACCTGAAACCAAAACTGAAAACTGTAAGCACAAAGCTTAGTGAGTTTCCCCCAACATACCACATACCATACAATCACATAACATACATATATTGTCAGGCATATCTGGGTGCCCGACCTACCCCTTCGGTCCTCTCGACCGGATATTGTCTAGTATATCTGGGAGCTGGCCTCCCCTTCGGTCCTCTCGACCGGATACTGACCAGTATATATGGGAGCTTGCCTCCCCTTCGGTCCTCTCGAACGGATACTGACTAGCATATCTGGGTGTTGGTCTCCCCTTCGGTCCTCTCGACCGGGTACTGGGAACTATTTCACCCCCTACTACTACCACATAACATATATATCATATAATCTATCTAGCATGGCTTGGGCATGACCACCCCTTCGGCCCTATCGACCGGTAATCTGGGGGACTATCTCCCCCCTATTGTCACTGTACATAGCATCGTATCATACTAGCACAATAACATAACACATGTAGTAGCAACCCTAGATGAATATCACAGAGACAATCATCTATCATACAACTCCTACTGGTGGGTCGGCATTGTGGCCGTAGACCTACCGCTACTGGAAGGTAACTCACCTCAAAGTAGCTGCTGATCGGTGTAGGAACTGACTGTCTTCTGCTGCTGCTGATCCGGAAATCCTCCGGCTATAATTCCCACAAAACACTTAGTCAAATACTGCCAACCGACTTCAGGGTAAAATGACCATTTACCCCTAACCAAACCAAGAGTCAAAGTCAAAGTCAACTGCCAGTTGACCCGACTCGCCGAGCTGGCTTGCCAACTCGCCGAGTCCCTATCCCTTTGTCTGACCATAAGAGTAGATCTAGGGCTTTCATGCAATATGGCTCCATAAAGGCAGTAGATCCAAGCTCCTGGAGCTCAATCATGCCTAGATCTAGAGGCTAAACAACATATTACAAACCCTAATACACAATCAAGCTTGGGGAAAGGTTCAAGAAGGACTTTCATGGAGCTATAAGGGACTATAAGCATGAAAACAGAGGGAAACTGAGTTATTCCTCAAGGAAATCACTGAGATAACACAAGGATGCCTGGCCTCCTTCTTCTCTTCTTGATCTATTCCCCTTCCCTCACAAAATATTCAAGAAAACACACCAAAATGCTTCAATCTCACAAGGAACAAGGCTTGGACGAAGTAGAGAGCTCTGAGGGTGAATGGGGGCGAGCTTGGGGGCGGATAAGAGGGTTTAAATAGGGTGAAAACCCTTGAAATTTAGGGTTTCATCAGACAGCTGGGACTCGCCGAGTCCAGAATCTGGACTCGCTGAGTCACCAACTTAAACGTGCTCCAAACCCGTCTCCACTCAGCGAGTCGGGCCTACAACTCGCTGAGTCCAAGGCTAAAAATGTAAAATACTTAGGTAAATTTTACGTACCAGGAACCAGGTGCTACAATGACCTAGATGGTATTTGATAGCAAAAAATCCAATTAGAATGCTCAAATTCATCCACGATGGTAGAATTATGTATATGATAGAATTAGAATGTAATTGAGTGAAATGTAATGAAAATTATGTAATTTGACGTTGATTTATATTGGAAGAGATTTGAACTAGAGACTTCAATGTAGAAAGAGTTTTCTGTTGAAAATCTTAGAATTCAATAAGAAATTAGTGTGGTAGTGATTGCTCCCCCTAAACAGTTGCCTCTCTGGGATGAATTTGTTGAATAAGAGGATGTCGTTCAAGTTGAGTAGTTGATGCATGTAAGATCATGTTGGACTTGTGGAGCTTCAGGAGTGTCAAATAGAGAAGTTAGAACACGATAAAAAGAGGGTATAAGAGCGGTAAATACATTAACTTGATCAAGAGGAGGAGTCTCGAAGATATTATCATTGTCAACATCATTAGCTTGCTGAGTTGGAGAAGTTTCAAGAATGCGCTCTTCTTGTTCTTCTTCTTCTTCTTCCAATGATGGAGAAGACTCAAACTGAATGTGTTTGTTTGGTCGAATTGATTCAACTTCATTGAAATCCTTTAAGTTCACTTGATCTTCTTGATCCTAATAAACATGAACCATTTTCATATCTTCACTATTGTACTCGAAATTACTACGAGCAAGAAGATTCTCATTGGTAGCGTCAGCATCTTCTTGATCCTGATAAACATGAACCATTTTCATATCTTCACTATTGTGGATCTGTAACTTGTTGGTTTGACACCGAGAGGTTCTCATCCTCCATAACTTCATCAACTGAAGGAACTTCAGGAGCAGCGAATGGTAGTCTTTCACAAACATAAGGAGCTTCTATCCATTTTTTCATTCCCTTTGTAATGCTCCAATAGTCAACAGGGTCTTGGTTGAACAAATTGGAAGAGGCAAAATAATGAACCCAATCTTCAACTTGATCATCACCATAACCGGTATCAACATATTGAAGATTTAATGCAAACCATATGGGATATAGAACATGAGTGGACCTTTTATTTCCTCTGATAATCTTAGCAATTTCATCAAATATTAGCTGAGCAAATTATAGTTACTTATTCTTGATGACAGAGAAAGTATATGTTGTTAAAGGAATTCATTTGATAAAGGTTCCTAATCTTGTGGGTGAGACATTTGCCTAAAACTCTAGTGAAAAAATCTAGGTAGTAGGAAAATTCTATTAGAGAACCTTGTGGTTTCCTTGTTTCTTAAAATCATAATCCAGTTTTTTAAAAACAGTGCGATACTCCTCCACAGTAGGAAAAGGAAAATATTAATCACGGATTAGAAGTCGTAAAGCTCTTCATATATCCGTTGCAGTCACTGAAATTGTATTAATTCCATCACTAATTGTACCAACGATTACTCTGTCACACCCCCAAAACGGAACGGTGGAAACGTTCGGGGGCGGATGACGTCATGCTCAGTATCATAACCATAGTGAAGAAAGTAACACACAACCATCATAGATATAATTTAAAAGATTACATTGTTTCCAAAATACATGTTCCAAGAATACATGTTTTCAATTAAATTACATATGATGATAAAATGTAGCAAAATAATCTACGCCATAGCGTCTTGACTTCAGAAATCTTGCGGTTACCTGTATTACTGATTACCTAAGAATAAAAGTTGTTTTAAAAAGAGAGTATCAACATACAGCTGGTGAGTTCACAAGTATTTTATAAAAAAAATATGTTGTTTTCTTAACGTTTGTTACAAGTTTGTTTCTAGAAAACCAATATTTTCTAAAAGATTTGTTGTAAACTGAATAGAAACAAGGCCTAAGATATGTAAGTAAATCGTCATACTTAGGTTTGTGTTTTATATTTAAATAAAACTCCTTTGTATAAAGCCTTAGAATTTCCATGAATTTTATGCTATGTTAATGTTCCATGCGAGATGTTATAATCATACTAAAGACTAGATGGCCTTGAATGCGACGTTCTTCAGGTGTCGGAAAGTTATGTGACAACCCATAATTATTTCCGTCATTATAACCCGTTTCCGTTAAATAGAATATTCTATTTATTAAAAGTTCCGTTAATTTAGGGTCGACAAATAAATAAATGTTTTATTTATTTGTATTTTATGTTAATATTGTCGTAAAAAAATAAATAAAACTTGTAAATTTCATTTCTATTTAGTTGGAAAAAGATTATTTTTATTACGACCATTTAACCGGGTAAAAAGTTTAAACCTCGTTAAACATAAGTATCGGGTAGTCGAATACCGGGTACAACACCCAAGCCTTATATAAAGGAGGGTGGGCACTCCATAGAAACCTTTTACCACTCTAGACCCACTTTCTCTCTTTACTCTCTCTCTCTTCAAGTTCGTTTTCGCCTCAAAACCGCGAGTTTCCGCCTCCAAAACGTAAGATCTCTTACCCTAACTTGTTCTAGACATCAATTATTGTTGTATTAACCCAAAAATCGATCATAAAGGCTGTAAAGGAGGAGTTTACGGCCTAAGAACCTCCTTAGGCTGTAAACCCCTAAAATGTGGCCAAAAGTGTCAAAATTTTCCCCTTAAGCCTAAAAACTAGCCTTGGCCTTAACCTAGAAGTGTTTGGACCTTGAATCATCAATTTTTCGGGCTTGAAAGAGGGTTTGCGGTCCAAGCACATGCTTAGACCGTAAACACCCTCTAAGCTTGCAAATCAAGCCCAAAACACTTCCAAACCCCATTTAGGCTTAAGAGATGGCTTAGGGACTTGCTACTTCGGACTTGGAACACCCAAACATCAACATTTGAAGGGTAAACTAGAGTTTACGGCCCAATAATATGCTTAAACCGTAAACTCCCCTAAAACATGCCAAATGAAAGTTTAAGCCCCCTAAAGAGCCTTATACCCTTACTAGAACTTGTTAGGAATGAGCCAAGGGCCTTGTAATCAAATATTGGGGGTGTCCAAGAGTTTACTACCATAAACCATGTGGTTTACGGCTGTAAACTCCCAAGGAGTGGTCCTTGGACAGTAAACTCCAAGGGAGTATACTTTTGGAACCTTAAACACCCTTATAGCCTTGTATGTTACCTTAGAATCACCCCTAGAACCACTTGAGGCTTTAAAACACTCAAAAACACTCCTCCCATGAGTTTACGGCCATAAACTCATGGGGGATATGGTCTCCCAACTGTAAACTCACTCAAGGTGAGTTTTAGGAGAGTAAACTCCATGGTGAGGTCTTATACTCTTTCCTTGCAACCCATTAGCCTTCTAGCACTCAACCATAAGACCTTTAATCAAATTAGGATGCCTATATGTGTTTAATTAGAGTTTAAATCACTAATTACTTGTAAACATAAATCTTCATATGTTACGAGGGTCATAAAGGGTGTACAAGTCTCTACTTGACACCAAACGTGCATCCGACACTTCCACCCGAACTACTCAATTCAGGTGAGTTCATACCCCTTAATGAACCTTTTAAATGTTTTTACATGTTTTAAGGGGGGGGGGGGGGGGAATACAAGTATAAATTCTACAAGTTTTTATTATTAAATCATATGTGATTCACAAATTATCATTAAAAAGGAATTTTTCCTACAGTTTTAGCTGTTTTCCAATAAAATTGTTTTAGTTGATTATCAAATGCATTTTTAAGATTAAATTGTTATTAAACTGCTTTTAATACTGTGTTTAAATTACTTTTCTTTTTACAATATATCTACACTAATATATTACTATAAGTAAGGCTTGAAGGACTTAGGACCGATAGCTCGCCTTATTTCCTGTTCTTGTTTGATGTGGTCTTAGGGTATCGGTTATCCGTCCGACTGTCGTTGATTTCTTAGTTATATATCATATATATTTGTGGTAGATATGAAAGTCTTCATCTCACTCTATATCTTTGTTATTCAAAGGTAGGATATCATACACACTGGTTAGCTATAATAGGTATAGCTAAGACTACTACTCGTTATCTCTACTACTGCTATACTCACTATAACGGCTATTACTACAAGTTAATACATGTATAAGAGAGCACTCAAAGAACTATACAAAAGACTATTATACTATAATACTGAAGAATACACAAATCCAGAATATAACACACTATCCCTCTATAAGACACTCTACCGTGCTTACACCATGTGACAAGGGCTTTCCGGATGGAAGGCAACACTGCACATATAGATCTATACGGGACAGACACTATTACATCCCGACTGCTAGCTACAGTCCGAGCCGACTAGGCTCAGGGGTGGCACTACATCACTACACTATGCATGACCGGGAAGGTCATCGGGTTCTCTATTATCACTTCAGTCTGGTCACCTGATGGGTTACACCTTTATCCAACATAATACACAAAGACTTAAGTCTAAGCTAACATCCCGAAGTAAGTAAATATCTATTACTAAGGGAAGTTTGCAACACTACTACTGTTAACGGGCATAACTGTTCTTCACCTATGTTACTCACATGACATTTATTACTGTACGTTTACAACTGAAGGGTTCAATGATAATGCTTACACACAACCCAAAGGATTTAACTTACAAAGTACTTTTCTGGAAAATATAGGATTTTCTAGGGATTTCTACTACTTATAAACATAAATTTCAGTTTTATTCTATAAGTTGAAAACACTTTTATACAACAAAGACACTAAATTCTTATGAACTCACCAGCATTATGCTGATACTCGTTTTCAAAATAACTTGTATCCTCAGGTCAAAGATAGACAGGTACAGGTGCAGCTTTTGGAGAAGATGGAGCGCATACAAGGCCCATCTTTTATTTTGTTAAACTTTTGGTGTCTATGAAACTATACAGAACACGCTTGTGATTAAATTTACCATATTTATGCAATGGTTGTTGTCGCTTGTTTTTACTATTATGAAATTTTTATGATACTGTACATGACGTCCCCCACCTCAGAATGTATTCCGCCGTTATCGGTTTTGGGGTGTGACAGATTGGTATCAGAGCATTGTTTATATTGAATCAAGTATATCAACCTATAAAAAGATATACGAACTATAAACACTTCGGGACTAAAACACTCTGACCAATAATATATACTTATAGATAGTAAAATATTGAATTAAGTATATATATATATATATATATATATATATATATATATATATATATATATATACACACACACACACACACACTCACCACTACAAAAGGGTCAGTATCATACTAGAACAAAACAAAAGTATTAAGATTGTTGAACAACACAATTAAGCTTAGAGACATATAGTCAGATCTGGGGGGATGTAGCATGATCAACTACATTTATCCAGGAGTGACTAGCATGTGCCTAAGAGTGATTGTGGGGTTGCAACAAGTCTAAAAACTTACCAACACTACCACAAGAACGTTAGAACAAGAATACTATAGGAGTATTCTGTATACTACTAGCTACATATGTGATAACTAAAAGGGTCGTTACTAGTAGGACAATAGTTGCTAAGTGGATACACCACGGTTACATGTGACTAGGGCGCTATAGACTCAAAATCTGTGACCTTTGCTTCATTTCTTGTTCTTGTTTGATTGGGGATCTGAAGTTAGGGTTGCTTATTCGAAGGACTATCTTGCTTCGGTTGCATGTAATTGGTATGCACTACGAAAGTATTGGGTCGACTAATAACGATTCATCTTATAAGTATCCTAGATTAGTACGTCTATTAACCTTTCTTTTCCCCCTTTCTCGCATAGATAGCATGGCTGGCTTCCACCATCCCGACGATCCGTACTATCCAAACCAGGGCAATGGAGGATGGCTCGATGAGGAGTTAGATGATGATCACCCGATCCCTTTGGATGATCATCATGCTGAAGGCTTCTCGGATAGCTCCAGCTCCGAGCCAGAAGTTAACAACCTACCCCCTGAAGCTCCAAACCCCAACCTCCGTCTGACATTTCAGGGTCCCACTCCCATGTGGGCAATAACCTTGAACCGATGGAGCGAGGAGCAGGATCAGCCTTTACCTTACAATGGAGACCGAAGAGTCTACAACATAAGCGAGGGAGGATCAACAGACCAAGTTCTGCCCATAATGATCCGAAGGATTGCCAGGAATGTCGAGCAAGGCCAAGCAGCCATTGGCCGAGTTGTAGAAGTGGATGCCAACTCAAACCTCAACACGGTTCGCTTCCGCCAACTTGAAGAAGCCATGGATAGGAAAAGGAGGACCAACGAGGCTCTGCAGCAACAGCTAGCTGCATCCCGAGCTGAAGTTAGGGAACTCCGAGCATGTCAAAGGGATCATGAACGACATCTTCAGGAAGTTATGCGTCAACTAGCTGATCTGCGGGTTCGCACAACGGGTGCCCGTCGCCCGTAGAAGATGTCAAATCATCTCACTCTTTTGTTTAAGGACTATCCTTTTCTTTCTAAGCTCAGTAGAGCACTTGTCTGTAAACATTCCTAACTTTGAAAGTACTCTAATTAGGCCTCTAGACTGCCAACACCTTTCTTTTGGTTTGATGTAAGACCTACTGTTAGGTCGCTTTTCCCGAACTTGTAGTACATCATTAATACCAGTAATTGGCAGTTAACTACTCTATTGCTATGACTCTCTCTCTGATTTTGAACTATGTTGATTTAGTCCATGAAACACTCTTATCATACTTGCAATAGACTCTTACTAATGCTATCATTTCTATGAACTTTCAGTAAAAGATGCCTCCTCGCAAGCGCCCAACCAGAGGCAGACCAGCAACTCAAACACCTCCTCCACCACCTCCTCCTCCGCAGTTCGATCCAGTGCTGTTTCAAACATCTGTGACTGCAGCTGTGACGGCAACCATGGCTCAAATGAACTCTGGTGATGTGAGCGGTGGCAACTCTAGATTTGGTGAAGTCCATCAAAGGGCGCAGGGATGTACTTATGAGGACTTCATGAACTGCAAACCCACTTTCTTCGATGGGACCAGAGGAATTCTAGCATTGTCTTAGTGGTTCAAAAGAACTGAGGCTGTCTTTGAAATGTGCTCATGCCCCTAGGAGAGCAATGGTGGAACGGTCATGTCAGTGCACTCTCTTTGGTAACAGCCAACGCCATGGGCTGTGACACACTGAAGGATCTCATGAGAGGGGAGTATTGCCCTAGGGGCGAAATTCAGAAACTTGAGGAGGAACTCTGGAACCTCAAGATGGAAAGGACCGATCTAACAGCTTACACAGCCAGGTTTTGCGACTTGGCGGCTATGTATCCCAACATGATCCCTTCAGAGAGCAAGAATATTGAACTGTAACATCTTGGAATATAGAGAGTAAATGTGGGAGGGGAAATCGGCGAGTCCATGGGTGGACTCGGCGAGTAAAGTCGCGACTTGGTCGCGTGTTAAGTGCCCAACTCGGCGAGTCAGTGGATGGACTCGGCGAGTAGGCGCTGAGTGGAGAAAACCCTAAATCCGGAGGATGAGCCCTATATAAAGAACATAACATCCTTTCCCCAGCCTCTCTACTCTCTGATAAGTCCAGAAACCCTAGTTATTGTGTGTGAGAGGATCAAAGTGCATTTGGGAGGCTTGGAGAGGTGGTTGTTGAAGAAATCTTGAAGGAGAAGAGTTTTGGGTCAAAGGGCTTTGCAAGGATTCGGGTTAATCTTCTCTTGGAGCTTCCTTTTGAGGTATTATTTCATTGTTTGAGCTGTTATTATCTAGATTCATCATTTTGGGGGTGTTAGAGATCATATCTTTTGATGTATTGGAGTTTAGAGGTTAGATCTGAGGTTGCTACCTCAGATCTGGAATGGAGAAGGGTTGGAATGCATGAAAGTCCCTGTTTGTGAGTGATTGATGGAGCTATCTTGTCCCAAACCCAAACCCTAGAGTGAAAATGCATAGATCTCCTTGCATTCACGTAAAGTTTGCCACTTTACGTGATGGATGGCCTTAGGAAAGGTAGATATATGGTTTGGATCATCTACATGGCTTGGAAAGCCTCTGTATGGATTCAGACCCGGTGGTACTCGGCGAGTCACATGGGTGGACTCGGCGAGTTGCTTGAAGATAGGCTGGAACTCGACGAGTTGGAAGAACAACTCGGCGAGTTGGATGAAGATGGCCTGGAACTCGACGAGTTGGAAGAACAACTAGGCGAGTAGGTTGAAGATAGCCTTAGACTCGATGAGTCTGTTCTTGGACTCGGCGAGTCTTGTCGAAGAGTCCCAATCTTTTCTGGTTGAGCCGTGAATCGGTGAGTCAAGGGGATGACTCATTGAGTTGTGTGTGAGTGGACTCAGAGTTGTTGAACTCGGCGAGTCTCAGGGTGACTCGGCGAGTTGAGTCGCGGATTGGGGAATTTCTGAGCATGGGGACTCGACGAGTCATCGGGTTGACTCGGCGAGTAGAGTCAGTCAGGGGTTGACTTTGACCAAGGGTTGACCAGTGGTTTCCAGGGGCATTTTGGTAATTGTTGGTTATTGTTTTGATTTCAGTGCCTTGGTGGTTGTCTAGTGGTGGAGATTGTATCAGTGATCGGAGCAGCTTGGGTTATCTGTTCAGTCGGCAGTTTCGAGGTGAGTTATCCTCACTATATCAACAGGGTCTAAGGTACCAAGGCCGGCCCTTATCGGATTGAGATCCGGGTATTTGTTGCTATGTTATTGCTTTGATATGTTTGCATCCTGGTAGCTAGGATGGTATGTGATAGAGACCTGGTTGAAATCGGTATTCTGAGATGTAGGGTGATGCTATGCTAGTGACCGGTTAGGTCGGTATCCTGGTTAGGATGATGATATGTTATGTGATCTGTTTGATCGGTTTGTTGACTATGAATTGTTATATGATTGTATGTTTATATGCACATGGTTGTTTGGACTGGAGTTGGGTTGAGGCGGGTCCTTCTTTGTGCTGTAGGCCAAGATACTCAGGGCGGACCGGTTGTCCCGAAGGCCCAGCGAGCGGTCCGGATAGGCTGTAGGCCCCAAGAGGGCGGACCAGACGCGCCGAGGCTCGGAGAGTGGACCAGGCCGACTGAAGGCCCGGTGCGGGCGGACCAGTCATACTGTAGACTCAGAGAGTGGACCAGGTGGATTGAAGGCCCGGTGTGGGCGGACTAATCACACTGCAGACTCGATGTATGTGGATAGATTCGGGGAGTGGACTAGGTGGATTGTAGGCCCGGTGCGGGCGGACCAATCACACTGCAGACTCAAGGTTTATGGCTAGACTCAGAGGGTGGACCAGGTGGACTGTTGGCCGGTGTGGCGGACCAGTCACACAGTAGACCCGAAGTGCGTGGCTGTTCTATGGTCGGATATGTTATGGCATGTTATGCGTGTGTGGTATATGTGGTTGGTATTTTGGGGATATCTCACTAAGCTTTCGGGGTTACAGTTGTGGTTTTATGTTTTTCAGGTTCTTCAGGAGACCGTGGCAAGGGGAAGGTGTGATCGTACCGCTCCTCGTGTTTATGTTGTGATGAGGTTCTGGGAATACTTAAAATAGATTGTATTGAAAACCTTTTTGTAATAATCTTAATGGAATCAGGTTGTTTTTCGAAAATTTTAAATTGGGTGAAATTTTTGGTCGTTACAAGTTGGTATCAGAGCCTTGGTTTGAATGAATTGGAGGAACACTCGTGTGACTCCAGTCTCAAATCGAGGAGAGTTTTCAAAAGAGAATTTAAAATGGTTTTCAAAATGAGTAATGGAGGACGCGGAGGTACGATCAGCCGGAGCCAGTAAGTAACCCCAAAATACCATAGATGATATTTTTTTTGAGCTTTGATAGAACAGCATGCTAGTGTTAGGCTAGGGATCTTCAGGATTTCATGATAATGCTGCCTGATTGTGATGCCTGTAGCTTAGGGTTCCTTGTGGGAGATTTCCAGTGTTCCTCTAGTGGTGAGGGTTGAGCGCTTGTTGTATGTTTTCACTAGGGTGTTGTGGTAGTACTTCATACAAATATGGGTAGGTGTGGAAGGTAGTATGGGCCCGTACTACTGAAAGCACAGGACCCATACGCGTATCAGGGAAACCATGACCTCTAGGGTTGGGTTGAGAGAGTTGGTTCCCGGGATAGTGGGAAGTGTCTGAGATTTTGTGGTGTTTTTCAGTATGGAGATTCCGAGGCATGCTGGGAGTGGATCCGGGTCAGGATCGGGAGCAGGAGAGGGAGTTCCGGGCGGGTCAGTACCGCCCGAGGTTATTGGTCAGATGAGCACGTGCGAGTTGGATGCGAGGATTCGTGAGATCCTGCGTGATGATATTGTTGCGTTGTTCCGGGCTGAGTTGTCGGAGCTGTTTGGGTGATCAAGACCGCCATGGTTGAGTATTTTGATGAGTGATATGCAGCTCTCACAGAGACGGCTGCCGCGGCGGCTACAACGGCTGTAGCAGCGACAGGGGGAGGAGCTGGTCAGGGCTTTCAGTATCGGGACTTCGATAATACGAAGCCTCCCACCTTTGATGGAGTTCAGGACCCGATTGTTGCTATGAGATGGTTATCGGATGTGGAGGGGTGTTTCTTCACGTGTTCCTGCCCTGCTGATCAGAGGGTGAGGTGTGCTCTGAACCTGTTGAGGCTCGGGGCGAAGGATTGGTGGAGGTTGACCATGGGGTCATATTCAGATGCGCAGAGGGCTGCGGTTTCATGGGATCAGTTCAGAGAGATGTTCCGCACTCGTTATGTTCCGCAAGTTGAGAGGGAGAGATTGGCTCAGGAGTTCCTGGAGCTGAAGCAGGGTTCGGAATCGGTGACTGAGATCACCAGGATGTTCACTGAGAGGGCGATGTTCTGCCCAGAGTTCGCTTCGAAGTAGGCTCAGATGTCTTGATATCTGAGCATGCTCAAGAGAGATATCAGGAAGTTTGTGTCTACGCAGAGGTGCGAGACTTTGTTGGAGTTGTAGTTGCGTGAGCTAAGGCAGGCTCCGATGCAGTCGCAGCCGGCGCCGAAACGGTCCAAGACCGTTGATGCTTGAGTGGGAGATCTGAGTAGCCACACGTGTGGGAAGTGTGGGAGGGGTCACACCGGAGTTTGTAGGTCCGGTGGTGCATGTCGCAAGTGCGGAAAGGAGGGGCACTATGCGAGGGATTGTCGGCAGTCAGCGCCGGTTCGGGATTTGAGGATTTGTTATCATTGTCATCAGGTTGGACATTTGAGGGCCAACTGTCCACAGCTTGCTGCAGGACCGGTGCAGGCTCCAGTGCCGGCCACTTTGAGGATCACAGGTGGAGGTCAGGATAGAGCGGAGCCCCCAAGGGCTCAGGGTCGTGCTTTTCAGCTTTCAGCAGAGGAGGTCAGAGCAGTGCCGGATGCAGCTGCGGGTATGTTTCTTCCTTGATGTCTTGTTATCTTGTGATTATTGTGGTGTATTGTTTTTGTGCTAGTATCCTTGTTTGGTTTTCGGTGTGGTATTCGTTGTTCTTTGAGGGTTATGGTATGGCTATGGGTTAGTATTGGGAATTTCGTGGTTATCATTTATGAGGGGTTGTTAGTGGAAACCTGGCATTGGTTTGAAGGCCGGGTAGCATCTGCTTTCTGAGGAGTGGTTAGATGCAGATTGAGTTTCTTTCGAGCGGGTTAATCAGTGTTGATATGGGATCTTGTTAAGGTTGTTTATGCTTGTGGGAAGCAGTCCGCGTGTAAGTGTTGGTTTTGTGCAGGGTTGTTTTGGGTGGTCGGTATTGGCGACCGATGTTTGATAGTCAGTGCTACAAGTGGGGGAGAATTGGAAAGTTCTCCGGAAGATCGATGAGCATTTGAGGGTGCTTAGCTGTTGGGATTCAGCAGTGTTCTGTCAGCCCAGAGTGTAGGCTGGTAGGAGCAAGGATCGGGCACGGATCGAGTATATATGATGGAGATAGAGTTCGGAACCCCTAGAGGGCTAGAACGGTATGCATGGGAGGATTTCCCAGAGAGATAGCTCGGAGTGATGGATGTTAGTTGAGCGGTCCGGATAGACTGAAGGCCGGTAGGCGTACCAGTCAGGCCGAAGGCTTAGAGAACGGTCCAGCCAGACTGAAGGCACTGGAGGGCGGTCCAGATTGGCTGAAGGTTCTGAGAGTGGTCCAGATTGGCTGAAGGCCTGTGAAGGCGGTCCAGTCATGCTGAAGACTCTACAGGTATTGATAGAGCGGTTCGAGGAAATGGATTGAGTATGTTGCGATGTGTTAGCATTAGAAGGTCTGGCCCCGGGTATTGATCTTGATTGGTGGAGATGGTGCATGGACTCGAGAGTCCTTGCGACTAGAGTCAGAGCATGTGTGTTGGATGGATAGCGGATATGCTATGAAGGAGTGGTGTAGCATTGGGCGAGCGCCGTGGCACTTGTGGTAGTGTCAAGGCAGCCAAGTGGTTTTCCTTGGTAAGGAAAGAGAGAGGAGTGTAACTCCGAGAGGGAGTGCGAATTCACGGAAGTGAACGGCAGAGCAGAGTTATGATTAGAGTGATCCGAGTATGGTTATTGAGTAGCGTGTTTGCGGCAGTGGAATGGAAGCACATCCGGTTTGGGATGTCTGCTGAGGTCATGGAAGGAATTCCGTGAGTGTAGAGCCAAGAGGCTCGGAAGGGATGCAGGGAGGGAGTCTTGGGCTCTTAGTGTGATTCTGATCAGGGAATTGTGTATGTAGTAGTGGTTCATCCTGGGGGATGTTTGAAGATGTCATCAGTGTATCGGGTTTTCCCAACCTAAGGGTGCTAGAGCTAGTTCAGCATGTGTATGTTATTGCAAGAGAAGAACTCATGGGAGTTGCTCTGAAGAATGTGTCTTTCTGTCAGCAGAATGATTAGAGTTGGACTCGGATCGGGAATCCACTGGTGCATGGTTATTTTCTAGCTCATATGGGTCGAGTGATGGTTGTGATTTGGAGCAGTGTTACATCGTGAGTAGTACTCAGTTGTTAAGTGGGGTTATTAGAGGGTAAAGCCGGTGGCCGGCTTGAGTCGGTGGTTAGTGTTGGAATAGTGTCTAAGGCTGCAACTATATTAGGCAAAGTATTTGATCCGGTTGTGCATGGTCCTTTTGGGTTGCCTTCACCATAGCAACTTGATAGGATGATTTATTAAGAGAGAGTAAATATTATTAATATATTATGAGAATAATATAATGAATAATATATTTGTTATTTGATTAATATAAGTCATAGAATTAATTAGAATTAATTTGGTGACTTAAAGAGATTGATTAAATAAAGGGGTATAAACTGTCAATTGTTTGATAGTTAAGCTTTAGACTGTAAATCCATTGGGATATGCTTTGGACGAATTCTAAGAGTATTAGGATAGCCAAAATCGTCCAAAGGCTTATCTATGGAATGGATTTGGATAGCCTTAAGAGAAGATTATCCAATTAGGGTTTAGGTTGTAACCCTTAAGGAGTCTACAAGTATAAATAGACCCCATGGCATAGGGAATTCGACACATCTCATAAAGTAAGAGAACCCTGGCCGAATTCCTTCCCTCTCCTCTCTCCTAAATCATTCTTCTTGCTATTGGTGTTTGTAAGCCATTAGAGGAGTGACATTTGTGACTCTAGAAGCTCCAAGACCTCAAGATTAACAAGGAACTCAAAGGTATGATTCTAGATCTGTTTCAATGTTGTTATTTAACCTAATTAGTCATTAGAAGACTTGGATTCAAAGCATGTTTATTAGAAAGCCTAGATCCAAGCATTAGGGTTTTGCATGCGCACATAGGAAAGTTCTTATGGCTAAAACCCATCAGTGGTATCAGAGCCTAGCTTGGTTTTCTTTAAATTGTTGCTTGATTAACTGAAACAAACCTGCAAAATTCGATTTTTAGGTTTCTGAGTCACTGACTCGGCGAGTCCCAAGGTGGACTCGGCGAGTAGGCCTGACTCGGCGAGTCCCCTTGTGCACTCGGCGAGTCCAGGCGTCAGGAACGGCCAGATTCGGGATTTTTTCATAATTATCTTATGGAAACTTACCTTAATCATAATAGATCAATCTAAATCCGATTTTTTGATATATATGACTATTATCTTGATCTAGTTAAAGGTATTTATCAACTAATAAAATATTTAATTTCCTTATATGATAATTAATTAATTATTTTAATTATTTTGGTAATAATCTTGAATAAAATCAAATATAGATAATTAGGATATTAATTGTTAATTGGAATTATTTGTTATTTGATCCTCCATGTTTTAAATGTTTAAAACCTACCCTCATGCTTTGAAATTTATATTTGTGATTAAAAGTTTTAATTTAAACAACTTAAATTTCAAACCCTAGATTTTAAAAGTTTTAAAATACAACCCTATACTAATATGATATTACTAGAATAATATATATATGTATAACTAAATGCTAGTCTTACCGTTAGTAGGCCTCATTCACGAAGCCGATCTATAAGGTGGGTATAAGGTTGCGGCCTATAAAATGGCGCTTAATGGGTGTACACTCACACCCACCGCTTGCTTGATTGGTGGAGGGTCGTTAGCCGAACGGGTAGGATAGGGCAACCTCATCCTCTCATTAAAAGTATAATAAGAAATATAAAGTAACTACACATATTTTTAAAATTTCCCAATCCTAGTTACTTTAGGAAAAGTGAATTGATGCAATCCCATGAAATTACACTTTGCACCTTGCTAAGATGTTAGTGGAGCGTGTGTGGTTTACCGGCACACTAATTGGTTCTAAGCGAAGGTGGCAAAGGGTGATTCATTGTTTATCATAGTTCGATGGAGTGTGTGTGGTTTACCGGCACATCGAATAGGTGATCGTTACAATGAAGGCACCATGTGAATTTGCATGGTAATTCACACCCGCTTTGTGATCCTCGGCATCCCAGTCACAAACAAGAGGGGCATATCGAGATTTAAACATGCCATTGAATAGTTTCAATGAATCTCATCCGAACCTAGGAATTCTCAAAAACACTTAGGACTAATAGTTTAAGTTTTGTGATGGAGAATTAGTGAATCGTCATTCACTTACCTTCAATTTATTTGCATGTTAGATTACGGCATCCCTTTTCTAATATGTAAATGTTATTGTTGGATCCTAGCCCTAATTTTTCTTATTGGGTGATAATTAGGGATTCTTATTCTAATCTATCTTTGTCCTTTTCTAATTATAGATGTCGAACGCAAACAACGCTGCTGCTAGTTCTTTCACGTTGATGAGCCTTTGCAAAAAGGTCACCTTCGATGGAACGAACTTTAGTGAATGGATAAGATACATTCGCTCCATTGCTCGCTATGAGGACAAGGAGTATGTTCTTGATGAGAAGCTCGAGAAAATCAACACCGAAATCGCTACTCCAGCCGAAATCACCGCCTTTGAAACTCATGAGCGAGATGAAACGAAGGTACATTGCATCATGATTGCTACCATGAACTCCGAATTCCAAAAGTCCTACGAGGACATGTACCCGTACGAGATGCACCAAGACTTATTGGAGAGGTACCATCAAAACGCGAGACAAGAGCATTATGAGATTTTTACCAACATGATTTCCGCGAAGATGGGTCATGGAGAATCTCTTACCGTGCACTTGCAAAAGATGCAAAGGTATGTCGACCGCCTTCGTAAGTTAAATGTTGACTTTGGTGAGGACTTGGCGATCGACATGGTGCTTCACTCTTTGCCTCCGATGTACAACCAATTTAGGATGACCTACCACATGAACAAAGAAGAGGTCACCCTAAGCAAGCTCCAAGGTCTCTTGAGGGTTGCTGAGAGCAACTTCAAGGACAAGTCTGTTGCACCTACTCCCAATCCATCCGCTGCTCCTGTCTTGGCTATTGGTCAAGGGAAGGGAAAGAAGAGGAAAGCTTCATCGAAGAACTATCGCAAGACGAAGGCCCGAGATGGTGCCTCTTCTAGTGGGACCAAAGTTGATCCTGCTAAGCCCTGCTCTAACCCGAAGGAGGCAGAGTGCCACCACTGCCACAAGATAGGACATTGGAAGAGAAGCTGCCCAGAGTACCTGCAAGCAATCAAAGAAGGAAAGATCAAGCCATCTTTTGCAGGTATATACACAATTAAATCTAACGATTCTAATCATGCTATTTCTTGGGTTCTTGATACCGGTTGTGGTTATCACATTTGTTCTAATGTGCAGGGACTAAGAAGAAGTAGGGATGTGGAGCAAGGAAGGATCAATCTAATCATGGGGAACAGAAGATCGTCGCCTGTGACCAAGATTGGAGTGTATTCTTTAGTGCTTAGGAATAGTTTGGTTTTAGATTTGAACAATTGTTGCTATTCGCCAGAAATGGCTAGAAACATCATTTCATTTCATGGTTTATATAGACAAGGATTTAGATTTTCTTTTAATAATGAGAATGGTTCTATTTTGGCTTATCTGAATGTTGTCTTTTATTTTGAAGCTATACCATGTAATGGAACATATGAAACTGTTATGATTGTTGATAACTTAGGAAATGATGTTTTGAATATTGATTCTTCCACTAGTATGGATAAAGCATCCTTGTGGCATTGTTGACTTGGACATGTCAACAAGAAACGCATAGCCCAACTCCAAAAGGATGGAGTGTTGGAGTCATTCGACCTTAGGGAAGATGACACATGCGAGTCTTGTTTGCTTGGAAAGATGACTAAGTCGCCCTTCACAAGTACGTGTGAAAGGGGGGAGGGTCAATTGGACCTAATACATACCGATGTATGTGGACCGTTTAGATCAACCACGAAGGATGGGAACCGCTTCTATGTGACTTTTACCGATGACTATAGTAGATATGGGTATATCTACTTAATCAAGCAAAAGTCAAACACCTTTGAAAAGTTCAAAGAGTTCAAGAATGAAGTGGAGAATCAATTGGGCAGGAAAATCAAGATGCTTCGATCCGATCGAGGAGGAGAGTACCTAAGTCTTGAATTCCACGATTATCTCAAGGAGTGTGGAATAGTTTCACAATTGACGCCTCCTAGGACACCGCAGTTAAATGGTGTGGCAGAAAGGCGTAATCGAACCTTATTGGATATGGTTCGCTCTATGATGAGTCGTGCTTCGCTACCAATCTCTTTTTGGGGGTATGCCTTAGTGACTGCCGCCCATATCCTTAACCGAGTCCCTACTAAGAAGGTTGCCAAAACACCTCACGAGATGTGGACAGGGAAAGCTCCCTCGTTGGCACATATCAAGGTTTGGGGTTGCGAGGTTTTCGTAAGACGAGATACTCACGACAAGCTTGAACCTCGAAGTGAGAGGTGTATTTTCATCGGCTACCCGCAGACATCCTTTGGATATCTCTTCTATAGACCGAAGGACAATGTTGTCTTCGTTGCTAGGAGAGTAGTTTTCCGAGAGCGAGAACTCATAAGCCAAGGAGACAGTGGGAGGCAAATCGAACTTGAAGAGATTCAAGAGTCGATAGATGAAGGAACCTCTACCGCTGGCGTTCAACCCGAGGAGGAAACTCCGGTTGAACCGATTGACGAATCCCTACCTCTTAGACGTTCCGATAGAGTTAGAGTTCATCCCCAGTTTTATGGCTTTCATATTACTACCGAAGGGGACACGTATATTAGTGATGGTACACTAGTAAATCTTGATGAACCTAATAGCTATAAGGAAGCCATGGCAGGCCCGGAGTCTGTAAGGTGGAAAGAGGCAATGGATAGCGAGATCCAATCCATGTATGATAACCAAGTTTGGAATTTGGTTGATTACGTGCCCGGACGCAAGACCGTTGGGTGCAAATGGATCTTCAAGAAGAAGACCGACGTGGATGGGAACGTACACACATATAAAGCGCGATTGGTCGCGAAGGGCTTTACTCAAACTCTCAGAGTTGACTATGATGAGACCTTCTCACCAGTTGCGAAGATTAAATCTATTAGAGTGATGCTAGCAATTGCCGCATTTCATGATTATGAGATTTGGCAAATGGATGTCAAGACCGCTTTCCTTAACGTAAAGTTGGGTGAGGATGTTTACATGGCTCAGCCAGAGGGGTTTGTGGATCCGAAGCATCTGAATAGAGTGTGTAAGCTTGAGAAGTCCATTTATGGACTTAAGCAAGCGTCTCGCAGATGGAATCTTTGCTTTGATGAGAAAGTTAGAGAGTTTGGATTTGTACGAAGCGAAGACGAATCTTGTGTATATGTCAAAGCCAGTGGGAGTATAGTAAGCTTCCTCGTTCTATATGTCGATGACATATTACTCATAGGAAACGACATCCCGACTCTGGAGGAGGTTAAGTCCTGGCTCGGGAAGTGCTTCGCTATGAAGGACCTCGGAGAGGCTTCTTACATTTTGGGAATAAGGATAGTAAGAGAAAGAAGTAAGAGACTAATTGGACCTAGTCAGAATACTTACTTAGAGAAGGTGCTAAAACGTTTTAGTATGGAAAACTCAAAGAAGGGAGAACTACCGATACAAAGTAATGCCAAATTGAGTAAGACTCAAAGTCCGAGTACCGAAGCTGAGATAGCAGAAATGAGCCGAGTACCATACGCTTCCGCGGTTGGCTCAATCATGTACGCCATGACTTGTACTCGCCCTGATGTAGCCTTCGCTTTGAGCATGGTTAGCAGATATCAAGGGAATCCTGGCAAAGCACATTGGATTGCGGTGAAAAACATCCTTAAGTACCTTCGGAGGACGAAGGAATGGTTCTTAGTCCTCGGAGGGAGTGATGACTTGAAGGTGCGAGGGTATAGTGACGCCAGCTTTTAGACCGACAGGGATAACTACCGTTCGCAGTCAGGCTGGGTCTTTACCCTAAATGGAGGAGCAGTGACATGGAAGAGTTCCAAGCAGGAAACCGTAGCTGATTCAACGTGCGAATCAGAGTACATTGCAGCGAGCGAAGCGTCGAAGGAGGCAATATGGCTAAAGAACTTCATCGGTGATCTTGGAGTTGTACCTGCCATAAAGGAGCCAATGGAGATTTTCTGTGATAACGAAGGCGCGGTTGCCTTGACCAAGGAACCGAGGGATCATGGTAGATCAAGACATATCGACATAAAGTATCACTTCATTAGACATCGTGTAGAAGAAGGACAACTCGTAGTGAAGAGGATATCATCAGAAGATAACCCAGCAGATCCGCTTACGAAGGGACTGAGTAGGGTTAATGACTTACAGCATGCTAGGAGTATTGGGCTGAAGGATGATATTAGCATAGATTAGATAGTATTAGAAACGTGTAATAGATAAATGTAATTAACATTTGATGATTAAATAAAGGAGTTTTATTTATGAGTAATGTTACTATCTTATGTTAATTGTTTAACTATTGTTTCACTTTGCATGTTTTGACTTCCAGAATAATTGAGTTTATTAAGAATAATCGAATTGTTCAAATTGTCCACAATCGTTCATATGTTGGAAGTAGATATGAATGAAGATTGTCATGAATTGGTGTGTAGATTGTCTAAATGGTGTTAGACATAGCAAAGGGTTGCTGCAACGTTCATGAGTGCTTATGAACTAGTTTTGAGCATTGGAACAAACCCGCGCTTGCTGGAATCACCTTATGGAATAAGATATGAAAGGGTGATCGCAAGACGATAATATCATATAGTCTTAAAACCTAGATATATGGTTTATTATTTGTTAATTGGTTGTACATTGATAATGCGAAAACGCATCAGTAACTCGGTGTTATAAAATGCATTGTTGTGTATAGTTGGTTAATGAATAAGTAAATGCATATAAGTCGAAGTTTATCTGTAACTTTTATCTAAGAAGGTAAAAGCGATATCTCGGCCGCTCGATGATTTGATTTGACTTATGTGCCGGGCCCGGTCAGAACTGAATTGATGTGTTCGATTAAGTTCTATGTCAAGTAAATCAGAGATCGAGAAACCTAAATGCTTGACTAACCATTCCATAGGATTGTCAGCATGATATCTAACAGAGGACTGTACGTTCCCTTATCTAAAGGACAAGATTGATTAGATCAGAGTTGACAGCGTCTTTGAGAGCTACGATTGCAAACCGAATTGTACCTGTAAATATAGTTACTAGACTTATCCAAGTGGGAGACTGTTGGATCCGGTTGTGAGAGCTAAGGCTGCAACTATGTTAGGCAAAGTATTTGATCCGGTTGTGCATGGTCCTTTTGGGTTGCCTTCACCATAGCAACTTGATAAGATGATTTATTAAGAGAGAGTAAATATTATTAATATATTATGAGAATAATATAATGAATAATATATTTGTTATTTGATTAATATAAGTCATAGAATTAATTAGAATTAATTTGGTGACTTAAAGAGATTGATTAAATAAAGGGGTATAAACTGTCAATTGTTTGATAGTTAAGCTTTAGACTGTAAATCCATTGGGATATGCTTTGGACGAATTCTAAGAGTATTAGGATAGCCAAAATCGTCCAAAGGCTTATCTATGGAATGGATTTGGATAGCCTTAAGAGAAGATTATCCAATTAGGGTTTAGGTTGTAACCCTTAAGGAGTCTACAAGTATAAATAGACCCCATGGCATAGGGAATTCGACACATCTCATAAAGTAAGAGAACCCTGGCCGAATTCCTTCCCTCTCCTCTCTCCTAAATCATTCTTCTTGCTATTGGTGTTTGTAAGCCATTAGAGGAGTGACATTTGTGACTCTAGAAGCTCCAAGACCTCAAGATCAACAAGGAACTCAAAGGTATGATTCTAGATCTGTTTCAATGTTTTTATTTAACCTAATTAGTCATTAGAAGACTTGGATTCAAAGCATGTTTATTAGAAAGCCTAGATCCAAGCATTAGGGTTTTGCATGTGCACATAGGAAAGTTCTTATGGCTAAAACCCATCAGTTAGGACACTGTAAGAAAGGAGAAAGTGAGCTTCTGGTTTCTATGGTTGTGTTTTGAGGAACCTGGTTGGGTTAATGCTAGGTGGTGCGTGGCGGGAGTATTTCTGGAATTGAGTTGCCGCAGGCTTCGAGGACGAAGCCTAATTTAAGTGGGGGAGAATTGTAACATCCCGGAATAACAAGAGTAAATGTGGAAGGGGAACTCGGTGAGTCCATGGGTGGACTCAGCGAGTAGAGTCGTGACTTGGTCGCGTGTTAAGTGCCCGACTCGGCGAGTAGGCGCTGAGTGGAGAAAACCCTAAATCCGGAGGATGAGCCTTATATAAAGAACATAACATCCTTTCCCCCAGCCTCTCTACTCTCTGATAAGTCCAGAAACCCTAGTTATTGTGTGTGAGAGGATCAAAGTGCATTTGGGAGGCTTGGAGAGGTGGTTGTTGAAGAAATCTTAAAGGAGAAGGGTTTTGGGTCAAAGGGCTTTGCAAGGATTTGGGTTAATCTTCTCTTGGAGCTTCCTTTTGAGGTATTATTTCATTGTTTGAGCTGTTATTATCTAGATTCATCATTTTGGGGGTGTTAGAGATCATATCTATTGATGTATTGGAGTTTAGAGGTTAGATCTGAGGTTGCTACCTCAGATCTGGAATGGAGAAGGGTTGGAATACATGAAAGTCCCTATTTGTGAGTGATTGATGGAGCTATCTTGTCCCAAACCCAAACCCTAGAGTGAAAATGCATAGATCTCCTTGGATTCACGTAAAGTTTGCCACTTTACGTGATGGATGGCCTTAGGAAAGGTAGATATATGGTTTGGATCATCTGTATGGCTTGGAAAGCCTCTGTATGGATTCAGACCCGGTGGTACTCGGCGAGTCACATGGGTGGACTCGGCAAGTTGCTTGAAGATAGGCTGGAACTCGACGAGTTAGAAGAAAAACTCGGCGAGTTGGATGAAGATGGCCTGGAACTCGACGAGTTGGAAGAACAACTAGGCGAGTAGGTTGAAGATAGCCTTAGACTCGACGAGTCTGTTCTTGGACTCGGCGACTCTTGTCGAAGAGTCCCAATCTTTTCTGGTTGAGCCTTGAATCAGTGAGTCAAGGGGATGACTCGGTGAGTTGTGTGTGAGTGGACTCAGAGTTGTTGAACTCGGCGAGTCTCGGGGTGACTCGGCGAGTTGAGTCGCGGATTGGGGAATTTCTGAGCATGGGGTCTCGGCGAGTCATCGGGTTGTGTCGTCCATACTTAGATCAGGTCGTCATCGTCTTTATTGATGATATACTCGTCTACTCTCGGAGCGAGGAAGAACACAGGAATCATCTGCGACGAGTCTTGGAAACCCTACAATCAGAGAAGTTATACGCGAAGTTCTCTAAGTGCGAATTTTGGATCCGAAGAGTTGAATTCATAGGACATGTGGTTAGTGAAGAAGGAATCCACGTGGATCCATCCAAGATTAAAGCCATTGAGAACTGGTCAGCACCGAAGACGCCTACAGAAATTCATCAATTTCTGGGCGTTGGCTACTACCGCAGATTCATTCAGAACTTCTCTCGGATTGCGAAACCTCTCACCATGTTGACACAGAAAGGAGTATCATTTGACTGGGAAGAGAAACAGGAGAAGGCATTCCAGACCCTGAAGCAAGCTCTATGCACCGCACCGATATTATCCCTTCCCGAAGGGACAGAAGATTTTGTGGTATACTGTGATGCATCGGACCAAGGGCTCGGTTGTGTCTTGATGCAGCGAGGTAAGGTCATCACCTATGCCTCAAGATAGCTGAAGACACATGAGGTTAACTACAACACTCACGACCTCGAGTTAGGGGCGGTTGTATTCGCCCTAAAGATCTGGAGACATTACTTGTACGGAACGAAGAGCATAATATACACTGATCACAAAAGCCTCCAACACATACTGAACCAGAAGGAGCTCAACATGAGACAACGACGGTGGGTCGAACTACTCAACGATTACGACTGCAAAATTTGTTATCACCCGGGGAAAGCCAATGTAGTAGCAGACACCCTAAGTAGAAAAGAGTATTCCGGTTGAAGAGTCAAGTCATTAACAATGACTATCTATTCGCACCTATTCGCACAGATTAAGGAGGCTCAGCTCGAAGCCTTAAAGCCTGAGAATTTGGTAGGAGAGTCCCTGCGTGGAATGGATAAGAACTTGGAGATCAAGGGTGATGGAGCCTATTATCTTATGGACCAAATCTGGACTCCATGCCACGGAGGTTTCAGAGACTTGGTCATGAAGGAAGCACACAACACTCGATACTCCGTTCACCCAGGTTCAGATAAGATGTATTTGGATCTCAAAACGCTATACTGGTGGCCTAACATGAAAGCAGAGATTGCTACCTTCGTGAGTAAGTGCCTTACTTGCACAAAGGTCAAGGTCGAATACCAGAAGCCATTAGGTCTTCTCCAACAACCGGAGATACCAGAGTGGAAGTGGGAGCGGATCACCATGGATTTCATAACCTAGCTACCCAAGACAACGGGTGGGTTGGATACCATTTGGGTCATCGTCGACAGATTGACCAAGTCTGCGCACTTCCTACCCATTAAAGAAACAGACAAGATGGAGAAACTCACTAGAACATACATTAAGGAGATAATACGACTACATGGTGTCCCTGTATCTATTATCTCTGATAGAGATAGTAGGTTTACTTCGAGATTTTGGCAATCACTACAAAAAGCATTAGGGACGAGGCTGGACATGAGTACAACCTACCATCCGCAGACTGACGGACAAAGTGAGAGGACGATCCAAACTTTAGAAGATATGTTGCGAGCCTATGTGATTGACTTTGGTAAATCGTGGGATACACACTTACCTCTTGTGGAGTTTTCCTACAACAGTAGTTATCATACGAGCATCAAGGCAACTCCATTTGAAGCCTTCTACGGTCGGAAGTGCACATCCCCTCTATGCTGGGCTGAAGTGGGTGACACTCAGTTAGCTAAAGGACGAGTTCTTGACAGCGCTCTCATAGGTCCGGAGATTATCAGAGAAATGACCGAAAAGATTGTACAGATTCGTGAACGATTAAAAGCCGCTAGGGATCAACAGAAAAGCTACGCAGATAAACGAAGAAAACCTTTGGAATTCTAGGTGGGAGACCGAGTCCTGTTAAAAGTCTCACCCTGGAAGGGCACAATACGCTTTGGAAAGCGTGGAAAGCTGAACCCAAGGTACATAGGGCCTTTCAAGATTCTCGCTAGAATCGGCTCCGTAGCTTACAAACTCAACCTACCCCACGAGCTAAGTAACATACATCCTACCTTCCATGTCTCAAACTTGAAGAAATGCCTGTCCGACGAGACTCTTGTCATTCCACTCGATGAGATCGAAGTCAACGAGAGCCTCAACTTCGTGGAAGAGCCTGCGGAGATTATGGACCGAGAAGTAAAACGAACGAAACAAAGCCGCATGCCAATTGTGAAGGTTCGATGGAACGCCAAACGAGGACCGGAGTTCACTTGGGAGCGCGAGGATCAAATGAAACTCAAATATCCCCATCTCTTTGCTTAGTAGTACTATAATAATTTAACTGTTTGAATTCTAAATTTCAGGATGAAATTCCCTTAACGCGGGGATGATGTGACAACCCAAAATTATTTCCGTCATTATAACCCGTTTCCGTTAAATAGAATATTCTATTTGTTAAAACTTCCGTTAATTTAGGGTCGACAAATAAATAAATGTTTTATTTATTTGTATTTTATGTTAATATTGTCGTAACAAAATAAATAAAACTTGTAAATTTCATTTCCATTTAGTTGGAAAAAGTTTATTTTTATTACAACCATTTAACTGGGTAAAAAGTTTAAACCTCGTTCAACATAAGTATCGGGTAGTTGAATACCGGGTACAACACCTAAGCCTTATATAAAGGAGGGTGGGCACTCCATAGGAACCTTTTACCACTCTAGACCCACTTTCTCTCTCTACTCTCTCTCTTCAAGTTCGTTTTCGCCTCAAAACCGCGAGTTTCCGCCTCCAAAATGTAAGATCTCTTACCCTAACTTGTTCTAGACATCAATTATTGTTGTATTAACCCAAAAATCAATCATAAAGGCTGTAAAGGAGGATTTTACGGCCTAAGAACCTCCTTAGGCCGTAAACCCCTAAAATGTGGCCAAAAGTGTTAAATTTCTTCCCCTTAAGCCTAGAAACTAGCCTTGGACTTAACCTAGAAGTGTTTGGACCTTGAATCATCAATTTTTGGGGCTTGAAAGAGGGTTTATGGTCCAAGCACACGCTTAGACCGTAAATACCCTCTAAGCTTGCAAATCAAGCCCAAAACACTTCCAAACCCCATTTAGGCTTAAGAGATGGCTTAGGGACTTGCTACTTCGGACTTGGAACACCCAAACATCAACATTTGAAGGGTAAACTAGAATTTACGGCCCAAGCATATGCTTAGACCGTAAACTCCCCTAAAACATGCCAAATGCAAGTTTAAGCCCCCTAAAGAGCCTTATACCCTTACTAGAACTTGTTAGGAATGAGCCAAGGGCCTTGTAATCAAGGATTGGGGGTGTCCAAGAGTTTACTACCGTAAACCATGGGGTTTACGGCCTTAAACTCCCAAGGAGTGGTCCTTGGACCGTAAACTCCAAGGGAGTATACTTTTGGAACCTTAAACACCCCAATAGCCTTGTATGTTACCTTAGAATCACCCCTAGAACCACTTGAGGCTTGAAAACACTCAAAACACTCCTCCCGTGAGTTTACGGCCGTAAACTCATGGGGGATATGGTGTACCAACCGTAAACTCACTCAAGGTGAGTTTTAGGAGAGTAAACTCCATGGTGAGGTCTTATACTCTTTCCTTGCATCCCATTAGCCTTCTAGCACTCAACCATAAGACCTTTAATCACATTAGGATGCCTATATGTGTTTAATTAGAGTTTAAATCACTAATTAATTGTAAGAATAAGTCTTCATATGTTACTAGGGTCATAAAGGGTTTACAAGTCTCTACTTGACACCAAACACGCATCCGACACTTCCACCCGAACTACTCAATTCAGGTGAGTTCATACCCCTTAATAAACCTTTTAAATGCTTTTACATGTTTTAGGGGGGGATACAAGTATAAATTCTACAAGTTTTTATTATTAACTCATATGTGATTCACAAATTATCATTAAAAAGGGATTTTTCCTACACTTTTAGGTTCTTTCCAATAAAACTGTTTTAGTTGATTATCAAATGCATTTTTAAGATTAAATTGTTATTAAACTGCTTTTAAAATTGTGTTTAAATTACTTTTCTTTTTAAAATATATCCACACTAATATATTTATATAAGTAAGGCTTGAAGGACTTAGGACTGATAGCTCGCCTTATTTCCTGTTCTTGTTTGATGTGGTCTTAGGGTATCGGTTATCCGTCCGACTGTTGTTGATTTCTTAGTTATATATCATATATATTTGTGTTAGATATGAAAGTCTTCATCTCACTAAATATCTTTGTTATTCAAAGGTAGGATATCATACACACTAGTTAGCTATAATAGGTATAGCTAAGACTACTACTCGTTATCTCTACTACTGCTATACTCACTATAACTGCTATTACTACAAGTTAATACATGTATAAGAGAGCACTCAAAGAACTATACAAAAGACTATTATACGATAATACCGAAGAATACACAAATCCAGAATATAACACACTATCCCTCTATTAGACACTTTACCGCGCTTACACCATGTGACCAAGGCTTTCCGGATGGAAGGCAACACTACATATATAGATCTATACGGGACAAACACTATTACATCCCAACTGCTAGCTACAATCCAAGCCGACTAGGCTCAGGGGTGGCACTACATCACTACACTACGGATGACCGGGAAGGTCATCGGGTTCTCTATTATCAATTCAGTCTGGTCACCTGAGGGGTTACACCTTTATCCAACATAATACACAAAGACTTAAGTCTAAGCTAACATCCCGAAGTAAGTAAATATCTATTACTAATGGAAGTTTGCACCACTACTACTGTTAACAGGCATAACTTTTCTTCACCTATGTTACTCACATGAGATTTATTATTGTACTTTTACAACTGAAGGGTTCAATGATAATGCTTACACACAACCCAAAGGATTTAACTTACAAAGTACTTTTCTGGAAAATATAGGATTTTCTAGGGATTTCTACTACTTATAAACATAAATTTCAGTTTTATTCTATAAGTTGAAAACACTTTTATACAACAAAGACACTAAATTCTTATGAACTCACCAGCTTTATGCTGATACTCGTTTTCAAAATAACTTGTATCCTCAGGTCAAAGATAGATTGGTACAGGTGAAGCTTTTGGAGAAGATGGAGCGCATACAAGGCCCATCTTTTATTTTGTTAAACTTTTGGTGTCTATGAAACTATACAAAACACGCTTGTAATTAAATTTACCATATTTATGCAATGGTTGTTGTCGCTTGTTTTTACTATTATGCAATTGTTATGATACTATACATGACGTCCTCCACCCCAGAACGTATTCCGCCATTATTGGTTTTGGGGTGTGACAAGTTATGTCACTTGTCACCACAGACCTACCGGTCTAGCTGTTGCAAGCAACTCAGGTGCGGGTTTGTCGGACCCAATATAGATCTATACACAACTATCACATTTTCACTCCAAGAGATTCTGATTATAACTAAAGGAATTTTCTGTGTTTCTTGGAGTACCCCAAAGGAGAATGTCTCACAAATATTCATTAACGTGTTCACGCAGTGTGTAGTGAAAGTTCGTTTTGTAAATCGATAATGTTAGTGTTCTCTTTGTTAGATGAAGTGTTCAAAACTATACCTATTATAGTTTATCAAAAGTTTTGTATGATGGTATTAAAAACTGGTTATGCATGTATATGTATTTCAAATAAAGGATATTGGAAATACTAAGTGTAAATCTTACACACCTTGCTCAACATGTTACAAGGTGTGAATAACTCTTAAATATGTATTTGACAGTTTTACCCTCAACTGTCACTGTTTTTGAGTAATTATAGAAAAATCATCGTAAGTCGAAAACTGAATCAACAAACTCTGAGTATTTGAAAAAAGTGTCTACTGTGTTCATACAATTTCCCATAATTTTTGGTGGTCTCAAACTAGTGTGAAAATGTTCATTTTCACAACCTGGTCTGATTTCGTTGCTGCATTGATAGGCAGTTTTGTAAAAATCACCATACATTGTAGGTAAATCGTATGAAAATGTGCAAGTAGTCATTTTAAAGGTATAAACGTGAGCTACTTGCATATTATACACTTTTGAAAAATATTAAGTTTAGGTTGGGTAAAACAGTCCGTGAGCAGGTCACAACTTTTCTGTTGTAAGCTGTCAAGTTAAGTTTTGAATATGTTATGGTGTTTTAACTTGTATCCCCCCTAAAAACTGAAGGAAACTAGAAAATATAGGGGTATGAACTCACCTTGAGTGATGACTTGAAGAGTGGAAGGTTGAAGTTAAGCAATATCAAGCCAAGAGTACTTGATGAACACATAAAAGCTTGGATGATCCTAAGAACGATTCTTTGACGTTAGAATGTGTGTAGATGATTTAAGGATGTTATGAAAACATGGAATAACACGTGAGTTTAGAAGAAATACTTACCAAAAAGTGCAATAGCAACTCAAGAACACTTGCACAAGGTGGTGGAAAGTAGAGAGAAAGAAGCTTTCTTAGGGTGATATGAGAAGTGTGTAAGTTTGAAATGAGCAAGTAACTCAAGAAATCCTCCAGGGATTTCCTTATATGGAAGGTTGCTGGACCAACTTGTGAGTTTGAAGTGATGTGTGCATTAGTTTGTGTGATGTGGATAAGGTGGCAAGTGAGAGGGTGACACATGGAAGGCAAGTGGGCACACTTGACCCACTTGTGGGGTAAATATCCTCTTAATATAAAAGAATGATTTTTAATTAATAAATCCTTGAGAAATAAATAAAATAATAGTTTTGGGGGTTAAAAATGATAAAAATATGAATTTGGTGAAAAAATCCCGTCAAAAACAGGCTTATGAGGCGAAAGTAGTCGAAAACCGGACAATAGGGACCGAACCTACGAGGTTCGGCTCTTAGGAGTGTGAGAACCGAGAGGGAAAGGAAGGAACCGAGAGCTGGCCAAGGGTCCGAAGTTCCGAAGGGTGATGCGAGGGTCTCGCAGGGGGAGCCGAGGCTCGGTCCTCGCTGCTGATCTTCGGTCTGCTGAAGTTTTAGTCCGAGAGGCTTCTGACACTTTTGGTTCTGACAGGAGAGTTTCGGCTCCTAAGAGGAGTTTCTGTTCCTAAGAGGACTTTCTGTTCCTAAGAGGAGTTTCGGTTCTATAAGGCTGTTTTCTGAGAAATCTTACCGTTTTGCGTGATTTTTGACCAAGTTAAGGGTCGGGATGACCCGGATGACCATAAAAAGTTTGAGAGAGATTTTGGGAGAGATTTCACATTCTTGGAGAGATTTGGGAGAAATTTCACATACTTGGAGAGATTTCACATTCTTGGAGAGATTTTACATACTTGGAGAGATTTGGGAGAGATTTCACATAATTGGAGAGATTTCACATTCTTGGAGAGATTTGGGAGAGATTTCACATACTTGGAGAGATTTAGGAGAGATTTCACATACTTGGAGAGATTTTGGAGAGATTTAACATACTTGGAGAGATTTGGGAGAGATTTAACCTTAGCCATTATTATCGCATAATCTCGCAAATGCAAGGTTCGTGAACCCCGTTACGCCTCTTTAATGGTCGTTTTAAGTCCCCGAAAGGTTCCTTAGCCGTGTTTTGATGCATTTAATTCTCTTTTTAGGGTTTTTTACATTGTTAACACATTGATTTTTCGAGAAACTTGAATTTTTTTGACATACAAATGCACATTTTTATTCATGGAATAACTTATAACATACAAGCACTAATTAAATTCGACCGGTTTGACTTGTTTGACTTTGACTAGAATTTGCCGGTTGTCACATACTCCTTCATCATTGTAAGTAGAAGTTTAGTATAAGTCACAAATATGATGCAAAAGAAAAGGATCAACAACATCGGCAAGAGCATAGGAAAGTAGACATGCTGTAAGATAGGCCACAAAATCTTCAAATCCCTTGTTTTCGCACCTTTTAGGGATTTCATGTGAGAATGCGACATTGTTGGACATGATGATGATGCAAGTATCTGGAGTTCCATCAAATTTGATGACATTTGGTGTGGTAGCATATGTTTATAGAACAAATGGTGGAGCCATTACAATATGGATTCTTGCGATTGAAGACAAATGAGGGCTTTTGATGACAATTAAATGCGTGATGTATTGATGATGATATAAGTTCCCTTTTATACCGCATAGAACACCATTGAGAAGCAGTCATAAGAGAGAAAAAATCACCTAAATCTCATACTTATCTAGGAATGACGCATATCCTCAAATTTGAAAAGTCACCATTGAGAACATGCTTCTAAGAAGATAGTAAATTCACCCAATAATAGCATTCGGTGAGCAACGATCATGACCGACAAAACTATAGAGTCCACATCAGTGTATGAGATATGTAGCAGAAGGATATAAGGGATTTTGGTGTATCACACTGTTATGTTGTTGCAATAGTAGATCACGTACAAGTGTTGTGAGGTGTCATTGGTGTATGGTTCTATACACTAAATCATTTAACACTTTTATTAAAAGAATAATTTAGGAGAGAATGGGATGATGCTTGTAATACATTTCGGTATGGAATGTACCCATAGGCATAGAATGTTGAATTTTTATCAGTGTATGGCTTATACAGTGAATCATAATTTTCTTGTTAGAAGCTTTGTAGGGCATGTGTGGGTAGGTGCGTGTAATATATCATGGTACATGATATACCAATTGACATAGATCTTTCAAGTTCTCATCACCATCTGGTATCCTACGCTGGATCGTAAAAATTTAAAGAAGAAAAATAGGACAAGAAAGGGTTGGTGCGTGTAATATATCATCGTACATGATATACCCATCGACATGAATTTTTCAAGTATGGTAAGAAAGGGTTGGTGCGTGTGATAAACTATGGTACATAGCTTAACCATCAGCACAAAATTTCAAACTTTTATCAATGTATGGTATCGTACAGTGAATCATCAAGTTTTATGATAGAAGATTTATTGTGAGAGAAAAGGATGTCTCAGTCACACTTAGGTGTAATTAGTATGAATCATTGACAATTTCTAACTCATCAACGGAGAGTGATTCAATTCCTAGCATCATAGAGTTATGTTTACAGTTTCAGTTTAGAATCAATGATTCACCATCAATTATTTTGATATAGTACAAGACATAACTAAGAAAATAAATAAAGAAAAAAGAAACAATCAAAAAAGAAGAAGTTCACAAAGGAAAATGTGCAGCTTTTTCCGAAAGATCATAAAGACTTGATGTGGTGTATCTTTTGAATTGAATGTTCATAAAGTACTTCCTCTTTTTAAGAATCATGCCAGACAAAATTCTGTCTATAAAAGAGAGAGAAAATAGCACTCATTTCATAACCCCCCCAAACACATCAAAGTATAGAGATTTAAGAACCAATATGAAGAAAGAGATGTTCTTATCCTTCGAAGATGAGATTATTCTAATGGATTCCAAGATTCATATTCATCACAATGAGAAGAGAACTAAAGCAGTATAGTCTTTGTAACCAACAACTTAAAAGGTTCTAATCTTTGTATCCTTCGAGTTATGAAAGTCAGCAGGAGAAGACTCGAACAAAAAAAATATTATAGCTACATAAAGAGAGACAAGACTCATTATAACAGTGAATTCTTTGGATCTCGGATGGGGGTCGGTGTAGCAGTGAGAGTGTTTATGGAAATTAGATGTCATATGCTCATTATCTTTACTTGAACATTTCTCAACAGATTAAGGGTCCAAGAGAAGGAAAAGAGAACATTTATAACATTCTGTCCAGACACATTTCTTTCTTATGTTGTGTTAAATGTAAAACTCTTCGTGCCTATCGCCCTAATCATTATCTTCACACTGAAGAATGGAGGCGTTGAAGAAAATATGTAGAGCTTTTAAGAATGGTTTGAGAGACCATACTCAATGATAATATCTTGCAATAAATGGTATGCAAGGATAGGTGAGCTGGTATTTTCTTTAGAGAAGCAGGATGTATGTCAACATTAAAACCAGAAGATAGATGATCTCGAGACTTGAAAATTAGGAGAAAAGAAAACACTAGTAATTAATAATCAGAGAAATATATGCATGCAATTTCTACTTCTTTGGTAAAAATGAAAGCTTGGTTTTTTAAATCAAAAGACTTGTTTTTGTAGTTTTATAGTTATGAAATCAAAGAAATAAAGTACTGAAAATACAAAGCATTGAATGTCAATGAAGCAACAAACACATCGAGCACATAAATGTCATTTTTCCTGATAGAAGTGATCAAGATTGAATTCTCTGAATAAGTCATGTTTCCCACCTTCTCCCTGAAGTAAACCTTATAGCCAGCGTCACAAAGTTGACTGATAGAGATGAGGTTATGTATCAGACCTTTGACATAAGAAACATCCATGAATTCCATGGTCTTGCACTGAACCGGTCCAAACCCCTTAGTCCTTCATTTGATGTTGTCTTCGAAAGTCCCCACATGGCCATCTTTTTCAACATAATCACTTAGGAGAGACTTACAACCTATCATATGCCTGGAGCATCCACTATCAAGATACCAAAATGCTTATTACCCTATAGCGCTAAGAAACAAATTAGGATATACTAACCCATTTTTCAATGGGTCTCTTTATTAAAGAAAAAACATCATAACATGTATTAAGAAGACAATTTAGCGTCTTCACCAAAACTGCACTCATTGATCTTATGAGAAGTATCTCCACAACGATACCATACCCTTACACCATGTTTTTTTTATTTTGTTGACACTTTTCAAAAGTTTCGGTTTCCATTAAGTTGTGACCTTTTCATGAATTTTTGAACAAGCCCTGTAAATGATGGATTTGTCTATGTGACAGGGTGTGGAGGGGATTAAGAAATTGATGTATACAAAGATTCATTAGTGTCAGAGGAATAAGAATTATTAGTGTCATGACGGTTAATAGTACATTCTGGGGGACTCACTGAGTATATCATGTGTGGAGTGAAATTCACCATTAGAAATGTGAAACTTGAGTTACATTTTAGTGGTTAGGGTAGCACTGTTAAAGGCATGGCTTCTAATAGTAAGATCTAATGTAGCTAGCTGGGTAGTACAAACAGTGACACCATTAGGGTTAGTTGTGCAGTGTTTATCAATGAGAGATTGATTTATGAATGAGTGACTAATGAACCCAGACTTAAAACTTTCCTTGAGATTATGAGAGGAAGGAAAGTTTTGTTCAATTTCAATATGTTTATAAATGTTAACAACCTCATCAATATTTTCATCAAGAATTTTCTCACATTAATCGGGTATATGGGTGCCTATTATTTTATTGAACTTATGGTGAGAGTGAGCCCAATTATTCACGATACCTTGAAGTTTGTCAGCATACGTTTTTCCTCTATCCTTTTTAGAATGAAGGTCAATAATGGTAAGAGATAGATTGGTGACTTTAGTGTAAGTTAAAACAAGAGTATTTTCAATGTTGGACGAATTTTTTTTATCGGTGTGTCAATCTCTAACCTAAGTGATTGTTTTTGTTGAGAGAAAACCTTGGAGACACACTTGAACAAACGTTAGAACAAGTATATTGCGGAATACTTAATCTCAAAGGATCTAAAAGCTCAACAATAATATAGTTAGATAGTTAGAGAGTTAGTTGCGGAAAGTAAAGAAATATAAATTACAGCAATTGTTATATCAAGAATACACTTAAGCTGATTCATAACAAGGAATGCATTCACTCCGAGTTAATAAGGAAGATCAAAATTAGTGATTAAGTCTTAAATACTTGCTCTGGAGAGAGGTTATAGTCTGATATGTTTCAGTAACAATTTAGAGTAAGAAGAGTAGAAAGATAGATAGATGAAGAAGATAACTTGGAGAAATATATTCAGAATAATTCGCAATTCATCAGTGATCAAGAGTGTTTAATACAAAGAATAAGTCTCTATTTATAGAGACTCTGAACTAAACTAGACTACAACTCTATAGGCAGCCGTGCAAGGCATACTGGATAATAGAGTGTATTACATAAATACAAGTAAAGTAATCTAGTTAAGTAGACTGCGGTAGCAAAAGACTGATTGTGCTTGCTGATGAAGAAGTGACTCCAGGTGCTGGGTTGATTGTGGGTGCTGAACTGTTGCGGCAGAGAGATTGTTGCGGTAGCTGAGTTCAAGAGGGTCACTTTTATGATTCAACAATTTCCCCTAAGTGACCTCTTTAACTCCAGTTAAGGTATCAAGTTTGAGGAACTTGATCAAAATCCACCAGAACTTCCTGACATTTTCCAGCCATGTGATTCTTCTTGAAATTTCAAACTTGACTTCTGCAGTAGTATGCTTCAATTTTTCAACTGCGGTCCGACAGATGTCAAGTTGTTTCTTGGACAGGCGGTGCATGGCATTCATCGGAATGAAGTATTTGACGTTGTCAGTCTTCCATTTGAATATGATTCCAAGTTCAGGAAAGTTTGTTGCGCCTAGTGATCTTTCTTCGAAGCCTTCGGTAGGCATTGGCACAGGTTCAAGTGGAGGGAGATCAAACTTCTTGATGATGGTGGGGTAGATATCCGCATCTATCTTGGCAAAGTCACAGACTGTATCCCTCAGATAAGAGTTGGCTTTTTCAAGAGCTATTTGCATTTTTCAGGTGCTTTTCTGCCTTGTTCTGGAACACCCTGGCAATAAGGAAGATTTCTTCCGGATTCATGCATGGGAAGTCTGCCTGGGTGCGGATGTAGTCATGCTCCCTTCTGGTGAGGGCATACTGGATGAAATCAACCTTCATGAACTTCCGCATCTTGTAGTTCTTGATTGCGGATGGTCTATTGTTAAACCATATATTCTCAATGGAGGAGCCATGCCTACCATAAAATCGGTTAAGTATTTCAAACTCCATTGGCAGTTGTTTGTGAGCAGGAAGGCTGCAGTCAAATGACTCAAATACTGCAAAGTATTTGGCATTGGGAGAAATTGGAATATCCCAAATCCATCAGTAGGGGGTTCAACATATGTGGGGTGTGGTCTTCATCTAATAGCCTGCGGTGTGGATTGGCCCATGAGTTAATCAAGGACTCATCTATCATAGTGTCAAATCCGCATTCTCTCCAGATAAGTTCAGCAAGCTTGGCCGCCTTCCAATCATGCTTTCTCTGGGCTATGGCAGGGGAGTCTGTGGAGCTTGCGGATGACATGTTCTCCTCAAGATTTTTGAGGTGAGGAGGAGTCTCAGGCTTTTTGGGAGTATCTTTTGGAGGTGAAGTAGGAGGAGATGGGGTATGTTGAGATGGTGGTGGTGAGGGCTGCGGTGTAGGGATTTTTCCAGTGATGATGGGGGAACTCTGATGAATGGAAGTACCAGAGTGGTGGACTTCATCTTCACTTCCCCCTGTTGAGGGATGCAATGGAGGTGCTTCCTCAAGCCATTGCTTAAGTCCATCCACCTTGGCACAAACTTCTTGAAAGTCAGCTTTTATAGACTCGACCAAAGGGGAATTGTTTGGAGTGGAGGGGTTGAAGAGAAGCTTGTATATTTCTTTGGTAAGCTGGAGCATTTTAGGGCCATGGAAGTTGGAGGTAAGGGATTTCTGCATTCTGTTAATGGTTGCGTGAAGAACAGTGATAGTGGACTCATAAGCAGTATGAGTCTCATCTATCACTTTCTGAGATTGAGCAGCTTGATCCGCGATGGCTGCTTGAAGATCCTTTTTGATTGCGGTCACCTCAGTAATGAGGCGTTCCGCTGCAACCATGAAGTCCTTATGGTCAGCCTTGCGGTTGTTGTCAAGAGACCGGATCCCCATCTCTACTTTGAGAGAGATGCGTTCAGCAGCCATACGCTCCCTTGTCTCCAGTCGTTCGATTCTCTCAATCAATGACTGCGCTCCTAGAGTGTCTTCAGATTGAGGTTGAGTAGGTTTAACGCAGCCAAGATTTGATCTACTTTGGCTTGAAGGCTCATGAACTCCTTCCGGGTGACAACATCCTTCTTCTTCTTCTTCTTCTTCTTCTTCTTCTTCTTCTTTTATTTAGGCTTGGAAGTTGAATGCTGAGAACCACTGGACTCTGCTTCTTCAAACATCATCAGGTCGTCGTCTGAAGGGTTTGGTTTATTGACCGCTTGGATGTCGTCATCATCAAGACTGAAGGTAGGAGCTGAGCTGAGTTCTATTGCAGGCCCTTCGTTTTGTGATGGGTTGACTGTAGGAGTGGGAGATGGAATAGGAGTTGGAGTAGGAGGAACTTCAGAGGTATGTTGAGCTGCGGAAGCTACTTGAGCTTTGAGAAGTTAATCGGCCATCTAAGACATCCAGTCTTGAATATGAAGAATTCTTGCTGCAGTGTAGGCATTGTTGATTGCATCAGCCTAATACTTAGCAACCATTTAAATTTCATGTTCCTTTTGTTGTTGTTGTTGTTGTTGTTGTTGTTGTTTGATTTGTTGATCCTTTCGGGCTTGGAATGCCCTTCGAAAGGCAACATATTTCTTGATTTCGGCATCAGTAGTTGGTTGATACCGACTTCAAGAATCACTTGAATCATCTCCGTCAATTCTTTGAGTGCACACCAAGGTGTCCCTTGGGTTCACGGATCCTTGCACATGTGTGCTCACCGTGCCTAAACCACCTATAAAGGATGGAATCAGAGTAGGATTTCCGGAGCTACCTTGGTCTCCGTGACCCGTGGTCATGTTTGGCCTCGGCTCCGTCCTGGCATGAGCGAAAGAAGTTCCCTACAGATGGATTGGTGTTTGAAGTGTTTGGGATATGTTCAAGAGGTTGGAGTCTAACCCCTCGGAAGAAAAGACATGCACTCAGGAAGCCTTGGAGACCTTAGGGTGATGTCCAAATTTATTTGCTTGAGATATAACTGGGGGGCTGTCTCCACGTTCAGATGATGATGATGATGAAACAAGCTCACATGATAAGCTTGAGTGGTATTCGATGGTGGTATTGAATGGATGTGCGGCCACCCCAAGGACTTCCGGAGGCTTTTGAGAGGCTTCAGTATCTGTTCGGTCATGCATATGGCTAGAGGTTTTGGTTGTTTTTCTTTTCTTGAGGATAGATATTGGTTGCCTATCCTCATCTGAATTAATGCTAGATATTGGGGAAGGTTTTGTTTTGCGTTTCTTTGAGGGTGCGGTTTGTTTTGGAGCATCCTTCTTAGGTGTGCTTTGTTTCTTCTTGGATGCCACGGTTTTTCTCCTTTGAGAAAGGTTAGATAGTGTAGTAGCAGAGGGGACTGTGGTACCCTCAGGGATAATGGTTGCGGATGGAAGAGGTGGGGTAGAAGGGTATGGGGCAATACCCTCCGTAGCATCAATGTGGTCTGAGACATCAGTAATCTCAAGAACAAGAAAAGTAAGAATGTGGGTGGGTAATCTCCACACCAATTCTAGCAGCTTTAATCCCATGTTGTCGATGCCTCCGGTTCTACCGGATAGACAACGGATGACGAAATGGCACACAAACTGCCAAACTGCAGGCAGTTGGTTCTTTTTAAACTCACCAATCCCTCGGATTGGTTTCTGATACCCCATCTGGTAGAGTGCGGTTGTGATGTCAGACAGTGATGGTGAGAAAATCTTGATGGAGGGGTGAATCAAAAGATTAATGGCGGATAAGAACTTCTCTTTGGTCAAGATGACCAAAGAATCATTGATGAGGTTGAGATGCACTTCTTGGGGGTTCTCCAATGGACGATATGCAGAAAAAACACATTTGAAGAGTGTTGAAACAGGTACGACGTCTGTAAAAGCATCAAATGGACCAAACAAAATATGGTTCTTAAGAAACTTGATCATAAGCTTGGTTGGGGCATTGTATGATGGGTGATCTTCAAAGATTGCTCTGAAATTGCTTGAAGCTATTGTTGGAGAGTCAGAACCAGTTGGATTCAAAGAACCTGACGCCTTGGATTGCGTCTTAGATGCACCAGATTTCGCCATTGTGAGAGAAGGAAAACGAAGTTCTTGAGAGTTATGGGGGTTTTGAAAGTTGAGAGAGAACAACCGATAATCAGAGAGCATAAAGGATTATTAGGAAAGAAGATGGGTTTATAAAAAGCAGATGACAAGGTTTTAACCCTAGGTAAAAAGGTAGAAGAGGATAAAACGTCGATTGGAGTTTTTGGGGGAATTATGATTTTTTGGATTAAATCTAAGCCACACAAAAAATTAAAATGAGTTTAAAAAGATTTTGGGAGATTTCCAAAAGGGTGTTTGCATTTAATGTAAGGTAAGATGCATGTCAATACGTCAGGTAATCGTGGGGAGGATGTGAAAGAAAGTTGTAACAGATGGGACGTGGTAGGGAGAGGAAAGGACAAGTCAAGGATGAGTTTATTGGAAAATCGTTCTTTTTGTCATCATCCCTAAAATAGGTCTGATACAGGGATTATTCAGAAAGAGAATGTGATAGTTTCTAAAGGAAATGTTTTATTTCATTTAATGAAGGATCATTAAATAGCACACAAAGATTCGAGAGTTGATGAAACAGTTGGGAGATTATCATGAAGGTCGCGGATGGAAACGTCATTGTAGTTGAGAATCTACATAGCAGATGAAAATGCTTTGCGGTTGAGGGTCGTCATCGCGGATGAACAAAGGAAAGACTGTAGTGAGGAATTTAAAAAAAAACTTGTACAAAAAATTAGTAATAATAGACCATTAGGACCCATGAGAGATACGTATGACATATGGTTGCGGTACCTAGACTGCGGTACCAAAACCATCGATCATATGTAATTCTCAGCTAGAACCGCAATGGAGACCAATGATGGTCTGCGGTAGCTAACAATTCAAGAAGAATTGCAGGTCTGGATTCATCATTCCCAACATTTGCAGGAAAGTGTTGAGTTTTGAGGAGTCAAGCGCTTTTGTGAACACATCAGCAATCTCTTCATGAGTAGGAACAAAGATGAGTTCAATATTACCTTTCAGAATATGATCTTTGATAAAATGATACCGTAACTCAATCTGTTTTATCTTGGAGTGCTGAATAGGATTATGAGAGATCGCTATAGCACTTTCAGAGTCACAGTAAACTGATATTCACAACATTTTGTACCCCTAGTCTACCAATTGTGTCTTCATCAAAAGGACTTGGGAACAGCAATTGGCTGTAGCCACATACATGGCTTCTGCAGTAGATAAAGATACATAAGTTTGTTTTCTTGAAGACCAACTAACAAGTCTTCCTCCTAAGAATTGGCATCCACCAGATGTACTTTTTCGATCGAGCTTGCATCCGACATGTTCCGCATCTGTGAAGGCTTGTAGGCTGAAGTCATTGCCTGCAGGATACCATAGACCAAGAGATTTGCTTCCTTTCAGGTACTGAAGGATTTGTTTGGCTGTGGTCAGATGAGATGCTTTTGGGTCAGCCTGATACCTTGCACAAACACCAGTTGCAAAAAAATGTCTGGTCTGCTTGCAGTGAGGTACATCAAAGAGCCTATGATGCCTCTATAAGTCTTGTGATCCACAGATTCGCCTGAGGGATCAGTAGAGATCTTATAACCGAAGGCCATGGGAACCTTAGCAGATGAACAGTTGTCCATTGAATATTTCTTCAAAAGTTCATTGGTGTATTTCTCTTGATGATTGAATATGCCTTACGATACTTGTTTTACTAGAAGACCTAGAAAGAAGTTAATCTCTCTATTCATGCTCATTTTGAACTTGTTGGTCATGAGCTTAGCAAATTCATCTACCATGCCTTGATCAGTAGAACCGAAGATGATATCATCCACATATATTTGTACCAACATAAGGTGGTCACCATTTGCTTTTCTAAATAGTGTGGGATCAATCACTCCTCTCTTGTACCCGGATGAGACGAGAAATTCAGAAAGTGTCTCATACCAAGCTCTTGCAGCTTGTTTCAAACCGTAGACTGCTTTTTCAAGCTTGTAGCAGTGGTCTGGAAATTCAACATTTTCAAATCTTGGAGGTTGCTGAAGATAAACCTCTTCTTTTAGTTCCCTATTGAGAAAGGCACTTTTAACGTCCATCTGGTGTACCTTGACGTTTTTGTGGGTTGCGTATGCTAGAAAGATCTGGATGGCTTCCATGCGTGCTACTGGAGCATACGTTTCATCGTAGTCAATGCCTTCCAGTTGACTATAGCCCTTGTAACAAGCCTTGCCTTGTTTCTGATGACTGCGCCAGATTCATCTAGCTTGTTCTTGAAAACCCATCTTGTACCAACAATAGTATGACCTTGTGGGAGGGGAACAAGTAGCCACACTTTGTTTTTTCAAATTCTTCCAGTTCTTCTTGCATTGCGGCTATCTAGTCCGGTTCAAGCAGTGCTTCTTTGATCGTTCTGGGTTCTACCAAGGATATAAATGCTGCATAGTGGCAGTGATCAGATAAGTCCTTGGAAGACCGAGTCTAGATACCTGCGGATGGGTTGCCAATAATTTGACCTGGTGGGTGGTCTTTCGTCCATACATGAAGACGTGGCAGCAGATGATCAGCAGATGTGGTAGAAGGGATATCTTGGATGTCAAAGGAATCTACGGTTGGCGATGGCAGTTCCCCCTGGATTTGAGAACATCCTGCTGAATCATCTTGATCTATTGGAGCATAATTTTCTTACGTAACCGGGAGAGGTTGAGGTTCCCCATGGGTTGCGGATGGGAGTTCCTTTGGAACCTGAGAAGGTTCCCCCTGGACTGTAGATGGGAGAGTGACAATCCTTGGATTGGTTCTAGTGTCAATATTCTCTATGAATTCATCATCCGAATCCGAAGATGTGTTTGATGGTAATGCTTCTCTGCGGACAGGAATTTGAACAACATCAAGTACTAGAACATCAACGGTAGCGACTAGATCCGGAGTAGAGCTTTCCCCCTCAACCGGAGAGGTGGAAGTATTGAGAGATACTACTTCAGATAGAGATGGTCCAGAGACATCAGCATGTTTTTGTTGAGCTGCAGGTGAGACAAGAACTTCGGATAGTTTCGCCGTTTCAACAGGTTCGGAAAGATCATCATAATTGACTTCAACTAGATTTAAGGATCCTGAAGAGGCAGGAATGTCACATTCCATGATTGTGGTGGTTTCGGTCGACGGAGGGGTATTGCAGATGTGAGAATCATCAAATTTCACATCAAAGCTTTCAATGATCAGCCTTGTACGTCTGATGAGCACACGATAAGCAACCTTGTTAATGGAATAACCAAGGAAGATGCCTTCGTTAGACTTTGATGCAAACTTGTTGAGTTGGTCTCTGTTGTTGATCACGAAGTATCTACATCCAAAAATATGAAAGAAGCAAACATTTGGCTTGCGATTGTTAAGACCCTCATATGTTGTTTTATTGAGGCGTTTGCATACGATACTTCGGTTTTGAACAAAGCAAGCAGTTGCTACTGCTTCAGGCCAGAAGTAGAGAGGAAGTTGGGCGAAGTTAAGCATGGATCTGGATGCTTCTACTAATGTGCGGTTCCTTCTTTCTACTACACCATTTTGTTGCGGTGTATAGGGTGCTGAGAAGTTGTGAGAAATGCCTTTGGAAACCAAGAAACTGTTGAGAAGATGATTAGTGAACTCGGTTCCATTATCACTGCGGATGCGTCTAACTGGAAGCTTGATCTGAAGTTCGATTTCTTTGATGAAGTTGATGAAGATCTGCGGTGTCTCTGATTTGAGTCTAAGAAAGAAGACCCAAGTGAAGCGTGTATAGTCATCAACAATAACCAGTGTATACTTTGTGTGGTGGAGGCTAGCTACGGTTGAGGGACCGCAGAGATCAATGTGTAACAGCTCTAGTGGTTCAGAAATAGAAGAGTCCATTATCAGAGGGTGACTTGCTTTTGATTGTTTGCCGCATTCACAAGCTGGACAGAGAGTATCGTTGCTGAATTTGAGGATAGGGAGATCGCATACTAGTTCTCTGGTGACCAGGTTGTTGATGTACCGGAAGTTGAGATGAGCTAGCTTACGGTGCCGTAGCCAGCTGACTTCGGATACAGCTTTGGACAGGAAACACAACTGCGGTCTGCCAATGATTAGAGAGACATCCAAGGGATACATGGTACCTTCGGATCGAGATTTGATTAGACATGAGCTCCTATCACTTGTCATTACGTAACAAAACTGATCATCAAATTCAACCCGATGTCCTGCTTTACATAGTTGGCCAACATTGATGAGATTGTGTTTAAGGCTTTCTACATAAGCAACCTTTTGAACGGAAAAGTTCCCCATAGTGAGAACACCGTAACCTCGGATGACACCATTTGCATTGTTGGCAAACATGACATTTCCACCATTGCATATAGGCCTGAAATCCCGAAGGTACTCCAACCTTCTGGTCATGTGCAAGGAGTAGGCACTGTCAATTAACCATTCTTCTTCTTGTTCCTCCTTGCACAAAGCCTAAGAATTACACAGTTAGTTTAGGCATCCAAACAAGTTTGGAGCCAGGGACAGTTGATGTATTTCTGAATGATGCATAGTCCGAGGTTGCATGGCCAGGTCTTTTGTCAACTTTTAGACCTAGTCCTGGATGTTTGTTAGATTTGGATTGTTGTGAGTTTTTGAAAAAATACGAGGTTTCTGACTTTGATTCGATGTGATATGAGATAAAAACCTTTTGACAACTACACTGACATTTACAAATAGAGATTTTGTCATTGAATCTGACACATGGCTTGGTCAGCGGTTTATAGAGTGAATTGGACTTGGTACCGGTCCGGGGTGGGTAACTTCTGACATGCGTGTTGTTTGGTTTCTGAAAAGTTTGTTTTTAACGAGATTTAGCACGTGTAAATCTTTGAGTCCCTTTAGGTGGATTTGGTAAAATAAACTTCCATTTGTTGAAGGTTTGACGTGATTTTAAAAATGTTAGAGTGGGTAAAATTCCTTTCCAATTAGGGTCATTTGAGGAATAGACCTGAAAAGCGTAGTTTCTAATAGAGTTGATACCTTTTTTGGGTTGTGTCAGAAGTAGTAGGAATGACTTTTGAAACTGGACTTTCCTTTTTGCTTGTTTCCATGAAAAAAGAGTTTTTTGAAATGTAGTTTGAGAGAACAAATTTTTCTGGACTCTTAGATTTTGTAATTCTGACATTTCTCTTATTTTTCGAAATTTTTTGTCTATTTGTGCCTTGAGATATAATTTCTTCTTTGAAATCCCTTTTTGCCAAAGATTTTGGTGAATCGCAGTCATTGTTATTCAACTGCGGTTTCCTGGAATTTTTTGAATGATTTTGAAAACGTGGGCTTGAATCATCAGAACTTGAGGATTCTGGAATTTGAGAGCATTGACCTACTTCAAAATTTTCTATGGGTAACTCATGAAATATTGGCTGAAGAGTTGCGGTTTCTTGAATTGATGACTGCGGTAGAGATGACTTAACTGCCGCAGAGTAGGTCTTAGATGGAACTTTAGTGGGACACTTGTGGGACATTTGACTACAATGTGAGACACTGTGGTATGAGGACAAAGATGGAAAGTCCTTTGAGACTTTGGGGCTCTCAACAACTATCTCTTCATCAATTATGGATGAAGATTGAGAATTTGGATAAGTGGTGCCACATATAGGAATTTGATCACATGTGTGACCAAAAGCCTCGGGCACAATTTCCTCAATGACACAATTATTGCTTAAATTGTGCAGTCTACCAAAGTGAGTTTTGATATCTTCGGGAAAAGTCTTGTTATTGACAGGGAAATGAAATTCCCTATCAGGAGGGACATATAATTTGTCTTTGTTGAACCGGGGGTGAGGAATCCATTGCGGTAGGATATCTATTTGACCAACCCCAATTATATGTATTGTCCACGGTTCCATTGTTTACCAAATTTTCAATAGCCTCGCTCACTTTCATTAAACAATTTTTCAATTAAGAGATTTAAGCATACAATTTCTCTCTGAGCTAAATCTCTCTGGTCCAAAGCTATCTCTAATTGGGTTTCGCTTAACATTCTAGCATGTTTTTCTAACTGTAGATCCTTCTCTAACATAGCCATCTTAAGTCTCTTGTTATCCAGTCGTCCTCTCACATGGAACATTTCTTGGGACACAATGTTCTTCTCATCTAAGGCTTTGTTATAGTCTGTAAGGACAGCAACACAAGTGTCATTAAGATCATCTATGTAGGGTTGACAGTCATGCATATTATAATTTAAAGTTTGGATCATGAGTTTTACCTGTTCGACGATGCTTAGAGTCCCATCCGTTGCCATGTAGCAGTAGTTCTTGTTCAACATTGTAGACTCATCATCATCCACAATGGCCAGCATGCAGATTTTCCCTTTTCCTTTAACACTGCTGATGGTCTCTTCTTCATCTCCGGAAGACCAAACTTGATGGTCTCTTTTGACATGTGCCACATATGCCCTAGCTTTTTCCTTTTCTCTAGCTCTTGAGCCATTCTTAGGTAGAATGCTCTGTCTTTGACTACATTGGCCTTACAATGTTTTGCGAAGTGATGTTCTTTGTTGCATTTATGAAAAATCACAATATCAGTCTTGTCTTCTGATTGAGTACCTGAGTCCGTGTTCTTAGGAGATTGCGTTACCTCCTTTGGTTGATTGTTCTGAGATTGCGGTGGTGGATGAGAACTTTTGGGATATCGAGAATGGTTGTTCTGAGAATCGAAGTTACGGTTGAATGGAGGTTTGTGGAACTGTTGATTCTTGCGGAAGGAAGGAGGTGGTATACGGTTGAACTGTTGACTAACCAGGGAAATAGCCTTCAGAAACTCTTCTTCATCATCATATTCAGAATCCACTTCGTATGACTGTGGTGGAGTGTCATATGATGACGAGTAGAGTGACTACGGTGGGGCTTGTGCTATGAGAGCAAGCGGTCCTCCGAAGTCAGCACAGTCTTTGAGTACAGTGGATTCTTGTGCTTGAAGTTCTCCATAGAGCTTGTAGAGTGACAAAGAGTGGATCTTCCTGTCGCCTAGGACTATCATCTTAACCGTAGTCCAATGTCTTCCTAAACCATTAAGAAACTGGAGATTGGTTTCATGATTACTGCGGATGGTGCCCGCATTGGATAACTTAGTAACTATCAGGTTGAACCTTATGAAGGAGTCTTCCAAACTTTCACCAGTATGAGCTTTGAAGTTGTTGAAGTCATTGAGTGCGGTAGTGAGCTTCTTGTCTTGTGCTTGTTCTGAGCCTTCGTACAGGTTCTTGAGCACATCCCAGATCTCTTTTGCTGATTTGCAGTTTATGATAATATCGAAGTTGTTAGGAGCAACTCCGCAAGAAATTTCATAGAAAGCGACAACATCATTTTCCATTTTATCGAGATCATCTTTGGTGGGACGGCTCATGGCTGGTTGACCTCCTCCTAGCCTGGTTGCAGCGCCGTCAGTTTGGACTAGTGTAAGGACTGGAACATGTGGTCCTTCTTCTACGGATCGCCATACATCTCTTCCTAGTCTTCTTAAGTACCTCTCCATTCTTTGTGACCAGTGATGATATTCATTTGCTACCAGTATTGGAGCTCGGTTAGAACCACCAACACTGTTGGAAACATTCAGAGATAACGATTGTCTCATTTGAGATTGTTTTTTTGTTTTTTTTTTTGAGAAATGAGCTTTAGTGGTATAGAAGGCTTTTTGAAAAATCAGAGTTCCGATATCCAAGAAGCAACCACTTTGGCTCTGATACCAATTGTTGAGAGAAAAACTTGGAGACACTTGAACAAACGTTAGAACAAGTATATTGCGGAATAGTTAATCTCAAAGGATCTAAAAGCTCAATAATAATATACTTAGATAGTTAGAGAGTTAGTTGTAGAAAGTAAAGAAATATAAATGACATCAATGGTTATATCAAGAATACACTTAAGCTGATTCATAACAAGGAATGCATTCACTCCGAGTTAATAAGGAAGATCAAACTTAGTGATTAAGTCTTAAAGACTTGCTCCGGAGAGAGGTTATAGTCTGATATGTTTCAGTAACAATTTAGAGTAAGAAGAGTAGAAAGATAGATAGATGAAGAAGATAACTTGGAGAAATATATTAAGAATAATTCGCAAGTCATCAGTGCTCAAGAGTGTTTAATCCAAAGAATAAGTCTCAATTTATAGAGACTCTAACTAAACTAGACTACAAATCTATAGGCAACCGTGCAAGGCATACTAGATAATAGAGTGTATTACATAAAGACAAGTAAACTAATCTAGTTAAGTAGACTGCGGTAGCAAAAGACTGATTGCGGTTGCTGATGAAGAAGTGACTCCGGGTGATGGGTTGATTGCGGGTGTTGAACCGTTGCGGCAGAGAGATTGTTGCGGTAGCTGAGTTTAAGAGGGTCACTTTTATGATTCAACAGTTTTTCTTGGTTAACTTTTGAGATATGATGAAACATGCAATCAAATATGATACACTTTTCATTATCAGAGTAAGTGATGAACTTGTTTACCTGTTATATGGATATGGAATCCCAGCCCTGATTCTTTGAATCCTTAGGGACTTTAGCCAGATCAGCTTCAAAGGTACCAGATTCTCTGCTTTCTTTATCAGTGACTGGAGCATCAATGTGAGCCATCAATCACTTTGTTTTTCCTCTATCTGTGTAAGGTGATTCTTCATCATCCACCTAGGTTTCAACTTTAAAAACAAAGATCTTTAAATTAATGTTCTGTCTCTTTAAAAAGGCCAACAACTTTTTGTATTTTACCTCATATTCTTCATTAGTACCAACCCTCTTGGACTTGCATTCCCTGGAAAAATGATCAGCTCCTCCACAATTGAAACATTTGGGCCCCTATTTCTCTTCAGCATAAGATTTTCTTCCAACGTCATAACCCTTAGACGCTGTTGAGTCCGTATTTGATCGAAACATTTTAAGTCTATAAGGTTTCTAATCATTCCGGATAATATAGCGCATGACTATTAGGGCTTCACCTTCAGATTCATTAGAGAAGTCACTATCACTATGCTGAGGAGACTTCTTCGAATAGAGTGCCACATATCTATCCTTGTAAGTATCTTGCAAGATTTCCTTTCTCAAAATTTTTGTTTCTTCATGGTTACAAATATTACCAAACAAAGAAGCCAAATCCATGGTTGCGATATTTTCACTATTCTTCAAAACATCTACATGATGTTCCCAACTATCATTTAGTGAATCATGAAACTTGAGAACTAAAGAGTTTCTAGTCTTGTTCATATTAAGTCGATGCATATCATTCACCAAGAAATTAAAACGATTGAAGACCTGAATAAGAGCCTCATTCTTTTGCTGAAAAATGCTCATATCGTCGATTAAGACAGTTGTTGTTAACATCATTCACTTCATCGATATTTTTATAGGTAACAGTCAGCGTGTCCATCATCTCCTTGGCTGATCGACAGTTCTGAACAAAGTGGTATATGTGATAAAGAAAAGAGTTTCCAATAGCAGCACATGCCCTAGAATCAAGAGCAACATGACGTTACTCTTCATCATTGATTTCATTAACATATTTTTCAACTATTTCATCTCTTTTAACAGTGTCGTTTATGGGATGGTAGATAGGAACATCTGGACCCTTTTTTACGATATCTATCATTAAGTAGTCCATAGCTACAAGGACCATCATTTCCTTTGACTTCCACATGGTAATGTTCTTTTAGTCATAGTATGGAATTTTGTTACCGGAAGTACCTTTAGTGAGATTCCATATTTCAAGAAAGAACCCGACCTATGACTTCTCCTTTTCTACCCTTCGGCCTAGAACACAATTCAAGGGTAAAATCTATTAACTATCATTACCTCCTGTAGTAAGCACTAAAATTTGCCTCCTTAAGGCGTAAAACCTCACATAATCGACTTCCGGTCCATGGCGCATAAATGGAAGCAAACAGGATGTTACATGGTCGAAGTCAACAACCCTTAATGTCAAATATCCATCCTCATGTCATGAAAGTCCACTCGGTACGATTCCAACTCGATTTGACCCAACCTAGCCAACTCAGTCAAACAAATCACCTAATCTGACATCACGATGTGAGTACCCACTCTCACGCCGTGAGGTCCAAGAATCTTAACAGAAAATGGGGTTATTCAAATCTCACATCGTGAGATCTTATGTCTCACGTCGTGAGCACCTTCTGAAGCTAAAAGTCACCACTTTAAGTCCTTATTCTATCAAGTCCTCAAATCCATCTCATCCAGAAAATAAAGGGGACTCCTAAAGTCCATAAAAATGTCTCCTTTATGGCCATGCTTGCACCATGCATGATCCAACCCATTCTAGGTCAAAAGTGAAGAAATATGCTTCTAACTCTCATGCATGCCTCTTAAACCTTGCCAACTTTCAGATCTAAACAATATGATGATCAAGGAACTCTTAAAATCCATAAAGTTGCTAACTTTATGGATTTACTCACTCAAGCATGCTAAACATGAAGGAAAGTGGACAAAATCCTAGATCTACCCATGATATGCAATAAAGTTTGGATCTTTGATACATACAAAGGTCCAACAACATGAACATGTGATGATAATGTTGCTACTTATCCCAATCCACCAATAGATTACTCATTTTCTCTTCTACTCTCCTTCTTCAAGCTATAAATGGAACCAAAATGGATAAGAAATTCAAGGATGATAAATATCAAGGGGTTCTCTGGGGCTTAGAGTGTGAGGGAGACGGAGGGTGAACAACCCTAACCCCCTCTTTCCTTTAAATACAAAAAATTAGGGTTTTTGGTCCTTAGACCGCTTTAACATCACAAGCATTGGATTGCTCACATCATGAGTCTCAAAATGATGTGTGGGTCCAAATTACTCAACACGATGTGACAGACATTCTTCACGTCGTAAGAAGGGCCAAAATTGAAAACCTTTAACTTAATAATAATAACAATAATATGCACCTGACTTGAGTGTTACACTCATAGAAAGGAGATTAGTGTTTACTCATTTAAAACCAAATGGAAGACTGAAATGGAATTGATTTCCGATTCCGACCAAAAAGTAAATGGTAATACATGTTGGTGAAAGAAAACTACCGTTTTTGCATATTGGTCTTCATAAATTATCTTCTCTTTTGGTATTTCATTCTTTGAACATTTGTGTTGACCACTACGGACCATCTACTACACCAAAATTAGCAGCAAATTTAATATTTATAAAAACGGATACAAGATTTTTAATTAGGAAGGAAATTATAGAACTACCCTTCTTTATGAACACAATTGCACATATTACTCAATACGATGTGACAAACATTCTTCACGTCCTAAGAAGGGCCAAAATTGAAAACCTGTAACTTAATAATAATAACAATAATATGCACCTGACTTGAGTGTTACACTCATAGAAAGGAGATTAGTGTTTACTCATTTAAAACCAAATGCAAGACTGAAATGGAATCGATTTCCGATTCCGACCAAAAAGTAAATTGTTTAAAGTTTATATTAATGAAAGATTATTTCATAAAATAATAAAAATACCTGTCATCGATAATTTCGAGGAACTAGTTTGATATTTTCAACCCGAAACCTACATGTAAATAGTGTCATTGACTAGTCAACTCAACGAACTTTTACAAAAGTTGGAGTTCTCTAATATGTTAAAAAAGGGGAATGAACTTACATGAACTTTGGCGGTAGACTTTGGATCAAAGAAGGATTTGACTGTGTTGGATCCTAATTTTTTTTATTAAAATTAAGGTCAGAAATTGACAAATTTTATTAAAATTAAGTAAAGCAGTAGCCTATCTTACCTTACCTTACCTTACTTGATGGATGCAACACAGATCACTTCATCCTTTTGACAAACACCTTAAACATTCTTTGTTCATTCATTAATCATGAGTTACATAACTGTTTTTATAGAGAAAATATAGAAATCACTTGAATTTTCATTATTTTATCGATTTAGCCACTTATCTCTTTTATGTTGTAATTAAACAATTATACCTCTTTTAAAAATATTAAAAAAGCTTTCCATCGGTTACTAAGTTGTGATGTCAAGGAAAAAAAGAAAAAAAAAATGTAGAAGTGAGTTTCACCGTTTTGTCGATTTAGCCATATACTATTTTAGCACTAAACTAGTATTATAATAATCATAATAAAAATGATATTTCAATGCCTAAATAGATGAACGGTGAAAGTACAACTTACATCAAAACACATAAATATCATACAAGGCTATTAAGCATTAAATGAAATGAAATTAGCATATCATAACAACAAGAAAGCACATGTACACCACAAGAATACAATTTAAACATGGCAGAGTATGAGAAAGAAGACTAACCAAGCTCGATATGATGAATTAAAATTTGAAGAGAAAAATGCTTACTACATTAACTTTATCGTAGGTTGTCAAATACAATAAATAGAATGAATTTGTTTTAAGTGGATGCTGATAACAAGGTTGCAATAGAAATATGCTAAAATTATATACATATATTAAAGCGATGGCATGTTTGAACAGTAAAGTTTATGACTTTACAAATTTGCCACCACTCTTTAGAGGTTTTATAGTTTTCATCCCTATAATTTTTACCATTATAATCTCCACCCACATAAATATGTTTAATTGTCAATTTGGCCCCTTTTTTTTCCAACATTGTTAAAGTTTAGGACTTTAGAATTCTGCCACCAATCTTTAAGGGTTTTAAAGTTTTCATCCTTTCAATTTTTACCACTACAATCTCCTCCCATACAAATATGTTCAATTGTCAATTTGACCCCTTTCTTTTTCAAATTTGTTCTATTTCGATACTTTTTCCAATATTGTTCTATTTCGATACTTACCCTTACTTGGTTAATGGGTAGTCAGCTCTACCGTACACTCTTGCATTTCGTTTTATATGTTTTTGGAAACTATCACTTTTGGGCCAATTTTTTTTTTTACAAAACTCTAAATTATTTCCAATCAATTTTTTTTCTTTGTAGGAAACTTTAAATTATTTACAACCCATGCGTAGCATGAGCTCTTTCCTAGTTAACATCAAAATTGAAGTGTAAAATGGAGGGCAAATTACACCAATCGTCTCTCGTACATATGCCAGAAAGCGTGTTTAATCATTATTTTCAAAAATTAACTCAGACCGTCCCTCAGGTTGTTTTTTCTTGCACGCTTAGTCCCTCCGCACATAAAAAGACCATTTTGCCATTGTTTATTTCTTTTTTGATTTGTTTATTAATTATTAATTAGTAATCTATTAAAAAATTGTTTAATTAAATATAAACACTACCACCACAATTATTATATCTCTCTTATCTTCTTCTTTCTCAACTCCGGCAAACACCACTTATCGCCACCCGAAACCACCACCTGTCACCACCGTTAACCACCACCCATCACCACCATAAACCACCATATGTCAATCCTATTTATCTCCCACTTCCTGCCAACATCCAACTCTAGCCACCAGCCACCTCTGATGCCTCCACTTATCACCTCTAACACCTCATGAACAACCGCTAGTCGACTACAACTAGAAACGACCATTTACCAACACTTAACCAAACCAAACCAAACTTGAAACCCTAGGTGCCATTTGAAACCCTAGGCGATGGTGTTACAAAACCTCAGATCGGAACCCAGATACAATGAAGGCAGTGATGTTCCAACCCTGAGACGATGAAGGTTTGAAGCAACTCACCTCTTTGACAAATATGGTACACATCATCCTCCAGATCTGTGATCTTTGACGAACTACCATCTTCGTCTCCTGATTTGATAGTCCATCGAACCACCACTTCGAGATCTACAAGCTTCAACAAACAGGTAGTGACAAAGAATGTGTAGATTTGAGATGGTGTAGATCTGAGATGAAGAAGGTTTTTAAGAAAAGAAACAGTCACAAAGATGAAGACGATGACAACGAAGACGTTGATGGTGTAGATATGATGAAGAGGTCACGTTCTCCGACGAGGCAGCAATCACGACAATGTGACGGTTCCAAAGAAGGTGAGGCGTTTGTGAACAATGAATCTTTTGATGGTAGTGGAAAAGGAGATTCAGGTGGTTTTTTAGAGTTTTAGACAAAGATGTAAGATGGTGGTAGGTGACGGCACACACCGGAGATAGAGATTTTGGTGGTGGTTCAGATATACGACGGTGGTGGTAAATATTCCTGGTGATGGTATATATATATATATATATATATATATATATATATATATATATATATATATATATATATATATAGAGAGAGAGAGAGAGAGAGAGAGAGAGAGAGAGAGAATTAAGAGTTTTAATAAGGTGCGACCATATTTAATTTTTTTAATTAAAAAAATGATAATAACATTAAATTAATTGGAAAAGAAATATAAAAAGGGCATTATGTTCATTTTAGATCTGTCATGGAGTAGATGCGCAACAAAAACGTATATCAAGGACGAAAAGTGCAAGTTTTATGCAAACTAGTGACGGTCCGAGTTAATTTTTGAAAATAAGGACTAAACACGCTTTCTAGCATGTGCACGAGGGACGATTGGTGTAATTTACCCTAAAATGTAAGAAGGATCCCCATAAGCAAAAGGAAAACACACATGAATAGGTCAATTAAAATATAAGACTTTAGAGTAAGCTTGCCTCATCCATAACACTCTCAACTTTGAGCAAAAACCTCTAATAATCCAAGAGAAATAGGCTAGGTATATTTTAAAAATTAAACTAATCAATTGTAAAATCCGAACATAAAATTGTATATATATTGAGGATAGTTCTTTCCATAAATATATAGTGTGTATATATTTACGTTATTAGAAACTAAGTCCCTAATGACAGTTGTTTTCATAGATGTTATGTAAAAATCGGATATGTTTTCTATCATTTTATTCATGTTTTTTAGTCCCTGATCCATAAACCAAGTTAAAAATATAATGTAGTTAGAAATGTTGCATTTTGAAGAGGTCAATATTAGCACTCCATGGTTGTGTCTACCATAATCCTTCCTCCATTTGATCATATTAGCCCACATTTGTTTTGTCTTCGCAATATCAAACTAGACTTCCTTCAAAATTTGTTTCATCAATCATTATGTCAAAATATCAACCATTATTACTCAAACCAGTAGTTCAAAGTAATAAATTGATACACCAAGAACAAACTCAAAAGGGGTTAATTATGACCTTAACATCATGTGGTAAGGAAATCTTATGCTTCTTCTCCTCATACTATTCACGGTTGTTTTTTCCTAAACGTATTGAAAAATTATAACTTCATTACCAAAATTTTCAACGATATGCCATTGAAAATTCAAAATTTTGTGAAGGAATACTGATAAATTATGAACAAATTTGTATCACAGTGTTCGTCTTATAGAACGTGTTCCTATGGGTGTTCTGTGTTTCTAACTCATTCATTATAATCTTGACTTAAAAATCAAACATGGATCCTTCAAAGAAGATGGGAATAGTGAAGGGAAGAGTATTGGAACAAGATTCATACCAACAATAGGTCGAGACATTTGAAACTCATAATTAATGCCGTTTGAATTTGAGCCACTTGTCACATTACTAGAAACATGGGTTTTAGAAATGGACGAATCTGTCGCTAAGTGTTGTTTCCAATGGATTAGCAACCGATATACTACCTAGCTAATTAAAATGTGGCTAATGACTTGGCAAGGGTTCCAATGAAGAATCAAATTTTCCTTGTGATAAACTTAGTGACGAAGTAGCCATCGCAAAATGGTCCCTTAATACAGTTAATTAGGACATTGGCGACAAATTTGATAACAATATGTGAACACTGTTTTGTCGCAAATCTTCATATTAGTTTTTTATATTGTTGCTAATCCATAGCAAATTTCATATAATATTTTTAATTTTCAGTCGGTAAGCACTAGTAAAATTCACAAATGATTTTCTTATTTATTTTTATTTTCCATCGCTGAACCCTAGCAAACTTTATATATGATTTTTTTTTTAATTTATTTTTCTTCGTTGATCCCTCACAAATATATTAACTTATTATTATTTCTTTATTATGAATCTAAAACAAAGGATATAAAAAATTCAACTAATAACACCATCCCAAAGCAAACATTTAACATTTAAAGAACACTAATAATCAAAACAATATTATAAAACCCAACAAACGTTACCATTGCAATGCCAAAACTATCAAATCTATCAAATCATCCAAAAACATAGATATCAATGTTTACCAAATCATCCAAAAACATCAAATATTAAAATTTACCAAAGCATAAAAAAAGATCATATTTTCCTCACCCATTTATTGATGTTTGGCTTCCATTTCTTGGAACTTTAGCGTCCATCTACCCACACATCTCTTCTCGTATATGTTCATACACAACCTACAGTTAAAACATAGATATACGATGTTATAATATGGTATTTTTGTAAGTACAATGCCAGAGTAGGAACATTTTATAAAGTACAATGTTATGATACGAAAATTTACAATATGGTAGGTTTTGTAAGTACAATGTCATAATAGGAAAGTTTTATAAAGTAAAATGTTATGATAGGATAATATAATTGACTAAAGTAAACGAACCTCTTGGGATGTTATTGTACTAGATGCTACTTTCAAAAAGCTCATTGGATTAGACAAAGATGTGAATCCTAATATTCTTCCTTTTTTGAAAAGCAATGTACTTTTTAGAACAAGATAAAAAATGAATAAAATTATGGGATGACACCACATTAGAGCATTGTACTTTCAAATATTATAAGATACTAATAAAGAGAACTAGAACTAAATCATACTTACTATACCTTCTATACAATTATCATGCATATAAAAATTCTATAATTTAGTTTTTACATATAAGAAAAAAATTCCAATAAATGAAAGTATATTAGCAGTGGTTAAAGCACCTTAAATTCATGCTCTCATGGTTTACATAAAAAAATAGAAAGACGAATGAATATAAAAATTAAATAAATGAAAGTATATTTCTGTTTCTTGAAGCAATTTATAACAAACGTTTTGACTCTATAATTGGAAATACCTAAACATTAGCACAATGAAGTATCCAAAACTAGATTTGTCTTGTCAAATAAATGAAAGTATATTGTTGTTTCTTGAAAGCAATGTATAACAAATGTTTTGACTTTATAAATAGAAACACATGAACTTTAGCTACCTTTGGCTTAATGTACTCCTCAGTAGACTTTTTATTGTGCAAGCTTGCATAAAGTCTGATGCAAAAAATTAAAAAATAAAAAATTAATAGTTATATTGAGAAATATATTTCCAACGTTAAAACACAGGTATGATGTAAAAGATGAAAACTCAGCAAAACAAAAGATAAACCTAATGCAGAATGAAGAAAACAGAGGAGAACAAAGGCTTGATAATTACTTCTCTATCAGTGTCTGGCTAATGCAGGACCTGGAAAATCCTTATCAATGAACCATGAAATTTGTTAAATTAAAGAAATATGTTAAATTAAATATGAACTACCAGAAAACACAATGTAAGGCCTATAAAACATAAAACCAAATGTTATGTTATAATTCAAAACTATGTAAATATTAAAAATAACACTTCCAAAACTAACTATCATAGTCAAATATGCCAACAACCTCCAAAACAAGAAAATGCCTCAAAAGTAATCTCCATATCTTCCAAAAAGTATTTAGAGGAAATGGAATGATTTATCTACCAACACGGTTGGAATAATAACTATATGTTAGGACTTCAAGTTGTTTTCTTTTTCTGTTACATGAAACATATCTTCTTCTACACAAATAGATACAATGAACTAGCTGAACTTGATGAAAAAATAGCTCATAGAAGATTTGCTAGAAAAATTGCTGATAGATTTGGCTCAATAACATACAAAATATTATAAATAATTTTTTCTTGAAGCTAATCAGCTGAATGGTAAAGGCTTAGTTGGGTTGGCATGCATTAGAAAGTGTAGCCATGGTAATTTGAACGACACCCACAAGCATGTATATTATGTGGTTATTTTAGTTTCAAGCTAGAAGATATGGTAATACATTCTTACTCAACTCATTAGACACCTTATTTATCACCTAGTGACATGACATTACGTGATTATCATCTACAAGTAGGAAACCCATAGATTCTACTTAAAGCAAACATGGTAAGATAATTTTTCCATGGCTATTTTCTTTTTCGAATGATGAGGGATATTTACATCATTTTTAAAATCTTGTAAGGTGTTGTTGCTTTTTTGAATCAACAACCATTTGGTACAAAGGACTATGCATCGAGTAGAATTATTTCAGCATGCAAAGTTGTGATTGACATATCAAATGCTGCAAAAGATTTGATTAATCAAGAATTGTCTCCTAAGACTGAGATTTAGGAACACATGTTTGTGAGTGGAATAATAATTTTTTATGTCCAGAAGAAGCTTTTGTGTTTCCAGGATGAGGATAGAACATAGCATCCTAAAATTTGCTTAAAATTAGCAAACCTCAAAATAATAGAATCTTTAACTCCAATTCCAGTGAATAACACGGGAAGCCATAAACAATTTACCTTCTCTACACTTTGATATTCTTATATATGTTGTATAACCCACAAATGATGAGATCATCAGGAATGAAACTCCAGCCAACACAACAACTACTTTAGACCTTGGACTAGAAAGCCCTAAAATTAAGAACCACAAGTTAAAATTAGCATCATACCCCTCTAACCATGGGCCAAAATGAAATGTTATACCCCCATGTACCCCTTGAAAAATCACAAACATTCCCTTTTTGACAACTTTCAAAGTTCAGTTTTATGGAATTACCCGTCACATGGGTCAATTTTGAAAATTATGAATGTATTTATGCCATTTTGCATTTTTCATGGGATAGAGAAAAATGTGTTCAAAAACTTGCAACAACCTTTACAATTAATAAATGCACCTAATAATCAATAGATTGATCAACAATCAATTTTTATTCATACTTTGAATGTTAAATTGGTATACCAAACACTCTAACTAAAAAAGAGACATAAATTAGACAAAAATGAAAAAGTAAACAAAATATCTTTAAGATTATCTTCCAATTTGGACAACCTTAATAACAGAGTATTGCCAAAATATGGTTGAAATACAAAATCACCCCTTCTTAAGTCTCAGTTTCAGAATATCTGCCACATGGTAATAAATGAGATTATAACAAATCCTATTAATCCTTTTACTGAACATATTATGATTTTTTTCTATATTTAAAAATATGTAGATTTTTCTACATTTACAAATTATAGTTGAAAAATTAGTTTATCAACCAGGCATTTGGTTGTGATGCAGGACCCTCGTTACAATTTACAAATGGTGCAAGTCTGGTTCCTCTTGTTAGCATAGACGTTTAGGAGCATGCATGCTATTTGCATGTCTGTATATCTTAAGTAGTGAATAATACTATTTACGGGTATGTACCACTTAAATGATTAATTGACCGTATAGTTAAATGTTTGAATGTATTACCTTGTGAAGAAGCATAGATAGATGGCATCAAAGAGATAATGAAGTAATCGATGTCATACCCAAGGTAACAAAGTAAGGAAACAACTCTAGGTTTTAGAAATTAACTTCCTAACAAAGAAAAAGGCCTTTCATATGGATATGATTTAACATGATTCGTGCAAGTAATGCGGAGATATGAAATGGATGATGATTGAAAAAGAAAAGAAGGGATAAATTATATTTTACGTAATGTGCAACTGAACCAAACCAACCTTATATACGAATAAAGCAAAGAAAAATAGAAAATCAATAGATTTACCTTAATCGTAAGTAGACGAAGACTAATTTTAGATTTGCTCGATTTTATGGTCGTTGTGGCGTCTGTTAAAATCAGAAGCTGCAATGGTGAGCGGTGTTGTCATGTATTTGAAAGGAAAGGGTTAAATTAGGTTTAACAAAGTGGAGAGAACTTACTCCAGAGTAATAAAACAAATTTGGGAAGGAAGGAAACTTACACCAATTTTGTGAAACTAGAATTAAGTTGTGTCACAACTAGCATTTTTAGCTAGGAAATTATGTCTTCATGAAAAATTAACTCTTGTATAACTTGTAATCTAAATTGATGTCATGTACTATGCTCATTCAAAATCAACCAATTGAATCAAAACTCCTGAGTGAAGTTCAAAACCAAATTCAATACATCTCATATACTCAACTGTGGGTTTGAAACCCTAATTTCCCAGTTTAAACCCTTATTGGACTAGAAATCATTTTTGGGCCTAATGGGCTAATAAACTCAGAACTTGGTTATTTGGGATCTAATTGGACCCACTTTCATGAAGCTATAACCTTTCGGGCCATGTTGGGCCTAAAAAATCTCATTTCACTTTTATGGGCCTTATTGAACCTCAAATTGTTCACCTTCATGAAGCTAATGTTGTATATTCTCGAAATTAAAAGTCCCAATGTACAAAACTGCCTATCACTTTTGGAATAATCTCAGACCAGTCGGTGAAGGTGAACAATTTCACACTTGTTTGAGGCCATTAAAAATCATGAGAAAAAGTTTGAACAAAGTAGACACAATTTTCAAACTCCTAGAGTTTGCGGATCCAAATTTCGACTTACGATGAATTTTCTATATTTTTTCTAAAAATAGCGACAGAAAAGCCAAAAACAAAAAAAGTTCTTTTAATTTACTAAAAGTGCTTACACCGGTGTTAGATGCAAGTTTATATGACTTATACATACTTTTAAAACATCTAGACATGTTAACGAATATATATATATATATATATATATATATATATATATATATATATATATATATATATATATATATATATATATATTGTCACAACCCGGCCGTCGGCGGAAACACCGGGTAATGTAACGTCATTTTTCGTATCATAGTTATATAACATACATTGAACAATACTAAAGTAAATACATACCTTTATTGATGATTGAATGTTACATTATTGTTTTCCTAGTATTTATTACATAATATCCGACTATGGCATACTTCTTAATAAAGAGAAAGATAATAGTAAAACTTCTCCTGTTCGAATACATACCAGCTTTTCAAGTTCCTGAAAACACATGCATTTTAAAAATACGTCAACATAAAGTTGGTGAGTCCACAGGTTTTGACTCCATAAAATAATACATTTTCACACATTCAAAAGTATAGTTTTGAAAGTATCATTTTGACTCTCCAACATTTAGTATGTATATTAGGTATAATAGTATACTTATCAGTTAAGTGTTATACCTAAACATTTCTTAATCCTAAAGTATAAGTAGGGGAAAACTTATACTTAACATTAATACTTGTATACGACAAAGTATAATGTTTCTAACAATTTGCTACCATGAGCCTGTAAACGCTGCTATGACATAATACCTCTGATAGAACACACTCATGATTTACCATGAGAAACAACACCATACGCTTCATCGACGCCGGAATAATAACAAATAAAAGGATAGCTCATCACTTGCTTTTGGTTGACTGTAGCTAACAGTCACAAGTGGGGTGGTCAACCCGTATACTAATTATACGCGACTTCCATGCTCATACGGGATTAACGGTTACAATTCGGAGGATTTCCGCTAAGATCCCCAATCTTAGTTGATGAATACAATTACTCATGTAGACTTTGACGGCTTCCTATAGCTCTAACAACAAAAGCATCTTCATGTCTAAAACCCTAAGTTACTAGAATATGCTTTTAAACATTACTCCTAACTTCATAATATTTAAGCAGTATAACAACTATATCTTGAAGTAAAATCAGGTTTTATATTGACCTAAAACCAATAATAACAACATATAACATTTGTAGTTTTATCTTGACATAAAACTATCAATAACAATACCAAGTTTTATCTTAACATAAAACTAAGAATAACAACATATAACATATCCAGTTTTATCTTAATATAAAACTAACAATAACAACATATAACATATTCAGTATTATCTTGACATAAAACTATTAATAGCAACATACTTTATAACTTAACATATAGAACTTTCGAATATAACTTCAGTATTATATCGCACACAACATATATATAGAATCCTAAGTATAACTCAAGATCTACATTAGTAAACAAACATACTGATAAGTTGATAATAGTTGTATATATTCAAAATATTATATTTAGAACAACCATATCCCGATTATCATAACTATATACTATCATATAGACCTAATAATAACATATATAATATCTAGCATGCATTTTCCCCCGAAGTATTAGAAAGTGGGGTCGTGAAACTCACCCTAGTAGCGTGATTTTATGTTATCTAAGCAAAACGGTCAGCGTGCGAGATCGTCGTGGCTCGGGATGCAAGATGGCTTCAGCAAGGGAGAAAGGAGATAAGGAAATTGTGTAAGGAATAGCTGAAGTCGGACCTGTTATTTATAGTAAGGATTTTGGACTCTCATGTCGTGAGTTTCATAAGGCTCACATCGTGAGTCTTGCATGATCACCCCGTAGACTTGCCATTTGCGTCCCTAGCTTCGGAAGGTGGCGATGTGACTCCTCACATCGTGAGTTTGGATCCTATCCCCCCGCAGCCTCTTCACACCTTCTAGATTCCGAAATGTGGCAAAATGACTCCTCACGACGTGAATAAACCCTTGTTCACGTCGTGAGTTTAGTTAGATTAGGGTTTCTGAAAGTTGAATCTTCGGAAGGTCGTAACTTTCGCATACGAACTCCGTTTTTGACGTTCTTTATATCCACGCGTAGGTATTTACGAGTACTACAACTCTCTTTTAGACTCCAATAGCTAATTCTAAGTTTATTTTAAATTCCTATTATTACAGAGATTTATAGTGTTCGGTTTATCATAACTTCTTCATGCGAAGTCAGATTCAGATGTTCTCTATATTTTTGGAATCGAATGGACGTATACTTTGAGTTATATCATAAAGAAAGTTCATATTTGTATTAGAATTTATCATGAACTATATAACACTCTTACCACATTACTAGGTTAACATAATCACATTACATGATTGGCATAATCACATGTGATTGTCTATTGACCTATTTTGACTAGTGTTATGTTCTCCCCCCGTTAGAACAATTTCATCCCGAAATTTATCTTGTGGATAGGGTTTTGTCAAACAGTTGGGGGTATTTTTCTTTCATCTGATCTTCACGTTCCCAAGTAAATTCAGGTCCTCGCAAAGAGTTCCATCGAACTTTCACTAGGGGAATACGACTTTGCTTTAATCGTTTGACTTCTCGATCCATGATCTCGATAGGTTCTTCTACAAAGTTGAGTTTGGTATTGACTTGTATCTCATTGAGAAGTACCACAAGAGTGTCATCAGATAGACATATTTTGAGATTTGATACGTGAAAAACATCGTGTACATTACTTAGCTCTTGAGGTAACTTGAGTTGGTATGCGATAGAACCAATTCTAGCTAGAATTTCAAAAGGTCCTATATACCGTGGGTTTAGTTTGCCTCGCTTACCAAATCGAATTACACCTTTCCAAGGAGAAACCTTCAACATTACTTTATTTCCAACTTGGAATTCTAAAGGCTTACGTCTTACGTCAGCATAGCTCTTTTGACGATCACATGCAGCCTTTAATCAATCCTTAATTTGCACGATCTTTTCAGTTGTCTTGTGGATTATTTCTGGTCCAGTACGTAAGGTATCGCCTTTACGTTCTTTGGCCATCTGCGTATCTCCAACTTCTGCCCAACATACTGGGGAACGACATTTTCGTCCATAAAGAGCCTCAAACGGTGCAACCTTGATGCTGGTGTGATGACTATTGTTGTAGGATAACTCAATTAACGATAAATGAGTATCCCATGCATTCCTAAAGTCTATTACACAGGCTCGGAGCATATCTTCTAAAGTCTGAATGGTTCTCTCACTCTGACCATCAGTCTGTGGATAGTAAGTTGTACTCATGTCTAGACGTGTTCCTAAGGATTTTTGTAGAGATTGCCAAAATCGTGAAGTGAATCTACTATCTTAGTCAGAAATAATAGAACTTGGAACTCCATGCAATCTAACAATTTCCTTAAGATAAACTCTAGTCAGCTTCTCCATTTTGTTGTTCTCCTTAATTAGTAAGAAATGGGGGGACTTAGTCAACCTATCGACTATCACCTAAATAGTGTCGGACCCACGAGGAGTTTTAGGTAACTTAGTGATGAAGTCCATTGATATCTGCTCCCATTTCCATTCAGGTATTTCCGGTTGTTGAAGTAAACCTGAAGGCTTTTGGTGTTCTGCCTTCACTCTAGAACAAGTCAAACATTTGCTCACATAAGTAGCAATTTCTACCTTCATGTTTGGCCACCAATAATGTACTTTTAAATCTAAGTACATTTTGTCGGAACCTGGATGCACGAAATATCTGGACTTGTGGGCTTCTTCTAAGACCAAGTCCGTGACTTTACCAAATCTAGGCATCCAAACTCGGTTCATAAAGTATCGCGTTCGTTCATCTTTTTGTATAAGTTGCTTTTCCATTCCTCGCAAGGCTTCGTTCTTGATGTTATCTTCTTTTAGAGCCTCAAGTTGAGCTTCTCTAATTTGTGCGGAAAAGTTTGAATGGATAGTTATGGTTAATGCTCGTACTCGACGGGGTTTAATATATGCTTTCCGGCTCAAGGCATCTGTTGTCACACCCCCAAACCTGAACGGCGGAAACGTTCGGGGGCGGATGACTTCATGTGGCAGCGTAACAAATGAATACATAGTAAAGAAAGCAATACAACCATCTTATATATAATTGAAAGTTTACATTTGTCAAAAGTTACATGTTCAAAACCAATTACAATTTGATGTCAAAATACGAGATTAAACTGGCGCCGCAGCATCCCTTCATCAAAAGCATAAAGATACCTGAAATTACTGATTCCCTGGGACATACAAGTAATTTTGAAAGAGTAGATCAGCATTTAAGCTGGTGAGTTTCATAAGTATTTAAGTGACAATGTTTGTATGAAATGAAATGTTTTGTCTTTGTTTGATTGTGTTTAGAAAATCCTATATTTTCTACCAGTATAAAAGTAGCCTTCACTCAAGACCAATGTTTGTTTCTAAAATGTATGTAAGTGTAAAATAACCAATGTGTTTGAAAACCTCGTAAATCAATGCATTTTTAATACCCCATGTGAGTTTTATAACCATACTATTGACTCGGAATGCCTATACACAACGTTCTTCAGGCGTTGGAATGTTATGACGTTTGTCACCCCAAACGGTGGACTGCAGCTAACAGTCAGGGCGCGGGTTGTCAAGCCCGTATAGATCTATACACAAACACCATGCTCCCCCTCCAAGGGATTCTGGTATATAATACAGGACTTGAAATGTGTACTCGAACGTACATGAAGTTAGTGTCTCACAAAACCGTGGTATAAAAACAGATCTACTTGTTAAAATGTTACGTTTGTTCTTGTATACAAAAGTGACTTCTTGAAATTCATGTTTCTAGTACATAAGAGTTAGAAATTTGTTCGTAAAACTATACCTATTATAGTTTTCTAAAAGTGTGTCTCGTTTGTTTAGAAATACCTAGAAAAGGAATCATTTGTTATGAAATCATAGATTTTTGGTGTAGAGTCTAAGATAGAAAAGTATACATATAATCTAAGAAAAGTTTAGTTTAGGCATGCATTACAACAATTTATATTTCGAAAGATAGAATGCTATTTTAACATATGTTATATATATGAAAGTTCCTTATAAGGTTTGTAAATCGCATGTGATTTGGATATATAAAAGCATATAAAAGAGTTCTTTATGTAACACACGATAATACTCGTGTGTTTTACTTGTAATCCCCCCCCTCCCCTTGAAAGCATATAAAAAAATATATAGAACATTTAAAAGGTAAATTAAGGGGTATGAACTCACTTGAAAGTTTGAAGATAGCGAGATGGAAAACCGGGCAGAGTTTCGTCTCGGGAAACGGATTTTTCTCGGGATTCTCGGGAATCTCGGGAGTAAAATCGACCCTCGGGACTTCAGCAAAAAGACCAGAGCTTCGGGTTTGAACGGGCACGGAAAACGAGGCAATATCATGAAAGAAAGGAGAGAAATGAGCATTTTTCTCGGAAGCCCTCGCATGCTATTTATAGGAGGGTCTGAGAAGCCTCGTACGCGGGGCATACGCTCGTACATAGCGCGTATGCGTACGTCAGGCATGACCGAAGCCTCGACTGCCTCGGCTTCGGATGGGACGGATCAGTCTGGCGGGTCGGATGGGACGGCGGGTCAGACGGGTCGGTCAGACGGGCGGGTCGGACGGGTCGGTAGCCTCGCATAGGGCGACGTGGACGATCAGAGGCCAAGGCCTTCGGGTACGCAGGGCGTACAGGAGTACGCAGCGCATACCTCGGATGAGGACGCTGACTCCACTTCGGATAAGGCTTGATTTTTGAATTAAATAAATATATAATTTATTTAATAAATTTCAAAAATTCATATCTTTTTCATACGAACTCCGTTTTCGATGGTCTTTATATCCACGCGTAGGTGAGACTACGCTCTACAACTTTCGTTTAGACTCCGTTGGCAAATTCTGAAATTATTTTTATTATTTATTTTATAACTCATTCTGTTTAAGGAAATTTCTTTAAAAATTCAGAACTTCTTTATCTGACGTCGGTTTTTGCCAGACTTTTTACCGCTGAAATACCATTGTCGAGACCTTCGATTCTCGTTTAGGTCATTCCGGCCAAAAGTCGTTCGATCTCCGATTCGAGTTTTTAGCTGTCTGTTGCTATGCTGAACTTGGAAAAATCATAACTTCAATATACGAAGTCGGATTTGGGCGTTCTTTTTACGTACGATCATGGTTTAAAGACGTTTAAACATAGAAGGAATTAAAATAGAACTATTTGGACATTTTATTATGAAAGTTAATTTTATTAACTCAAAAGTGGTTACAATACTTGACCTTTTAGGTCATTACAAAGAGTTGAAATATCGGGTTGTCACATCATCCCCCCGTTAGAGAGAATTTCGTCCCGAAATTTAAAGTAGTAAAGATACTAGTGAACATGAAAGAGATGAGGGTACTTTTGTTTCATCTGATCTTCGCGTTCCCATGTGAATTCAGGTCCCCGCTTGGCGTTCCAGCGAACCTTCACGATGGGTATGCGACTTTGTTTTGTTTGTTTGACCTCTCGGTCCATGATTTCTACTGGTTCTTCCACAAATTTGAGGCTTTCGTTGATCTCGATCTCGTCGAGTGGAATAACAAGAGTCTCGTCGGACAGACACTTTTTCAAGTTTGAGACGTGGAAGGTTGGATGGATGTTACTAAGTTCGCGCGGTAGGTTAAGCGTGTAAGCCACAGGGCCGATTCTGGCAAGAATCTCGAAGGGTCCTATGTATCTTGGATTTAGTTTCCCACACTTTCCAAAGCGTATTAAACCCTTCCACGGTGAGACCTTTAATAAGACGTGGTCTCCTACCTGGAATTCCAAAGGTTTCCTCCTTTGGTCAGCGTAGCTTTTCTGTCGGTCTCTAGAGGCTTTCAATCGTTCACGAATCTGGACGATCTTCTCTGTCGCTTCTCGTATGATTTCCGGACCGGTGAGAGTGCTTTCAGGAACTCTTCCTCTAGCTAACTGGGTATCGCCAACTTCAGTCCAGCACAGAGGGGATCTGCACTTTCGACCATAGAGGGCTTCAAACGGAGCAGCCTTTATGCTTGTATGATAACTATTGTTGTATGAAAATTCGACAAGGGGTAAATGGATATCCCATGCCTTTCCAAAGTCAATCACACAGGCTCTTAGCATATCTTCTAAAGTTTGTATTGTTCTCTCACTTTGTCCGTCTGTTTGTGGGTGGTAGGCTGTACTCATGTCTAGCCTAGTTCCCAGGGAACTTTGTAGTGACTGCTAGAATATCGAAGTGAATCTACTATCTCGATCGGAGATAATGGATATCGGAACACCATGCAGTCGCACTACTTCCCTTAAGTAAGTTCTTGTAAGCTTCTCCATTTTGTCAGTCTGCTTGATGGGTAGGAAATGCGCGGATTTGGTCAATCTGTCGACAATGACCCATATGGTATCGAGTCCACTTGTCGTCTTGGGTAACTTGGTTATGAAGTCCATAGTAATCCGCTCCCATTTCCATTCTGGTATCTCTGGTTGTTGTAGTAATCCTGACGGTTTCTGATACTCGACCTTAACCTTAGCGCAAGTAAGACATTTACTCACGAAGGTAGCAATTTCTGTTTTCATGTTAGGCCACCAGTACAGTTTCTTAAGATCCAGATACATTTTATCTGAACCCGGGTGAACGGAATACCTTGAGTTGTGAGCTTCGGTCATGACTATGTTTCTGAAACCACCATGTTTCGGGGTCCAGATTCGGTCCATGAGATAGTAGGCTCCGCCACCCTTGACTTCTAGATTCTTTTCCATTCCTCGCAGGGATTCACCCGCCACATTTTCAGGTTGCAAAGCTTCCATTTATGCCTCCTTAATTTGTGTGGATAAGTGGGAATGGATGGTCATAGTAAGAGATTTGACCCTCAGACCAGTGTATTCCTTTCGACTGAGGGCGACAGCTACTACGTTGGCCTTGCCAGGATGATAACGAATTTCGCATTCGTAGTCATTTAGTAACTCAACCCATCGTCGTTGTCGCATGTTGAGTTCCTTCTGATCGAAAATGTGTTGAAGGCTCTTGTGATCGGTGAAAATAGTACTCTTTGTTCCGTATAAGTAGTGTCTCCAGATCTTCAGAGCAAATACCACTACTCCTAACTCAAGATCGTGTGTCGTATAGTTTACTTCGTGTGTCTTAAGCTATTGGGAGGCATAAGCAATAACCTTCCCTCTCTGCATAAGAACACAACCAAGTCCTTGATTCGACGCATCGCAATACACTATGAAGTCTTCTATCCCTTCGGGGAGGGATAGTATCGGTGCGGTGCACAAGGCCTGCTTTAGTGTCTGGAATGCCTTCTCTTGTTTCGCTTCCCAGTCAAAGGCCACGCCTTTCTGGGTTAATGTAGTAAGAGGTTTCGCAATGCTAGAGAAGTTCTTTATGAATCTGCGATAGTAGCCAGCGAGACCTAGAAATTGACGAATTTCTGTAGGTGTCTTTGGTGCCGACCAGTTCTCAATGGCCTTAATTTTGGAGGGGTCCACGTGTATACCTTTCTCGCTAACAACGTGGCCTAAAAATTCGACTCTTCGAATCCAAAATTCGCATTTAGAGAACTTCGCATAGAGTTTCTCCGTTTGCAGTGTTTCTAGGACTTTTCGTAGGTGCTGACTATGCTCTTCCTCACTTCGGGAGTAGACAAGTATATCATCGATAAAGACGATGACGAACTGATCCAAGTAAGGACGGCATACCCTATTCATTAGGTCCATAAATACTGCTGGTGCATTGGTTAATCCGAACAGCATCACTACAAATTCGTAGTGTCCATAACGAGTTCGGAAAGCTGTCTTTGGAATGTCCCCCTCTAGAACTCGTAATTGGTGATATCCGGATCGTAGGTCTATCTTTGAGAAGTAGTTTGCTCCCTAAAGTTGATCGAATAGGTCGTCGATACGGGGTAGAGGATAACGGTTCTTGACAGTAAGTTTGTTCAGCTCTCTGTAGTCGATGCACATACGGAACGATCCGTCTTTCTTCTTTACAAACAAGACCGGTGCTCCCCAAGGTGAGAAACTTGGTCTTATGAATCCTTTTTGAAGGAGTTCATTAAGTTGACTGGAAAGTTCCTGCATCTCTGCTGGTGCGAGACGGTAAGGCGACTTCGCTACTGGGGTAGCTCCTGGAACTAAGTCGATTCTGAACTCGACTTGGCGTTGCGGTGGTAATCCTGGTAGTTCTTCTGGAAAGATATCGGGAAAGTCGCGTACTACCGAGATGTTCTTGATGTCCTTCAGTTCTTGACTTGTATCAACGATGTGCGCTAGGAATGCTCGACAATCTTTCCGCAAGCATTTTCGAGCTTGGATGCACGAAATGATGCGAAGGTTTGTACTTGATTTGTCGCCGTAGATAACTAATGTTTCGTTGTTAGGGAGATTAAGACGAACTGCTTTCTCGAAGCACATGATGTCGGTGTGAAGAAGACTCAACCAATCCATGCCGACTATGACGTCGAAACTTTTAATTTGGACCGGCATGAGATTGATTGGGAAAGAATGGCCGTCAAAAGTTAACGTACAGCCCATGTATATGCAGTTAGTGTTTTCGGTTTTTCCATTGGCCATCTCTACAGTGAATGATTTTTCTAACTTGCTAGGTTTAGGTTTAAGTAAATGAATAATGTTTTGACTCACGAAGCTTCTCTCCGCTCCACTATCGAATAATATGCATGCATATGAATTATTGAGAAGGAACGTACCAGCAACTATAGTTGGGTCAGCTACAGCTTCGTCGTGGCCTATAGCCAAAACTCGTCCCACACCGCCGGTGCCTGCTGCCTTAGGGCAGTTCCTCTTGTAGTGGCCCACCTCGCCACAACCGTAGCAAGTCTGCCCTACACCCGCACTGGGAACTTGAGTGATCGGCTTTTCGGGGTCCTTGCAGAAACGGGCTGTGTGTCCTTTCCTGTTGCAGTTGGCGCACTGCATTTCCCGACAAGGTCCATGGTGGTGGTAATTGCATTTGGTGCACTTTGGGAGGTTACCTATATAAGGCTTTGTTGGGTAGGTATTTGTAGGAGGTGTAGTAGGTACAGTGGCAGCATTCACTGAAACCAGTTGTTTCTTTGCGGATTCTTGGGAAGACCCACCCTTCCCTTTATTCCACACTCTCTTCCTGCTATGGTTGTTGTTGTTGTTGTAGTTGTTGTTGTTGTTGTTTCCTTTCTGTGGTTCTGGTGCAGAAGTGGTTGAGTTTTGATGACCTCCGTAGACAATCAGAGATTGTGCCAGTTCCTTAGCACTTTCAAAGGTGTCAGGTTTGGAAGCTAACACGCTTGATCGTATTTGGGGCATCAGTCCCAAGATGTACCTTTCTATTTTCTTGCTCTCGGGAGCAATCATATCTGGACAAAGGATTGCCAGCTTGCAGAATCTGTTGGTATAAGTAGCGATATCGGTACCAACCATTCCGAGAGTCCATAGTTTGTGTTCGAGCTTTTGAATCTCTCCTCGTGGGCAATATTCACTCATCATCATGGCTTTCAGGCTCTCCCAGCTTATGGAGTTTTCCATGATTAGGGTAAGTACTTTAACGTGGCCATTCCACCAAGTTAAAGCTTTATCAATAAGGGTGAAAGTTGCAAATTTGACTTTGCTGTGTGCGGGATAGGAGCAGATTTCAAAGACTGCCTCCGTCCTTTCAATCCACTGCCTCAGGGCCATCACACCACCAGTTCCATAAAACATCCGAGGCTTCGCATTGGTGAAGTCCTTATAGGTGCATTCTCGAGGTGGTCCATGACTCTCGCCATGGTTGGATAGGTGTGTGCCAGATCCCGAGCCATTAGTACTCGAGTTATTGATCTGTGACATGGCAGCTACCACCGCTGCGGTGACTGCTGCTTGAAACATAACATCATCAAATTGAGGTGGTGGAGGTGGTGGTGGTACAGGTGCTTCTCCACCGTTGTTTCGCCTTGGATTCCTACGCGGAGGCATCCTTCAACTATAGGTTGAAAAGACAAGGATAAGAATTTCATAGAATAGAAAATGTATGTGTCTCATGAACTAAATTGGTATAGTTCAACAACAGATGATAGTATGAGTCTTAAAATAGAAGAATGAAAGTTATTTGTAAGACTGAAGGTATGAAACAAGTATTTGGTTTCACAAAGACCTCTCAAGGTTTGAACGAAATACTTAACATAGTAGTAATAGTGTCACTTATATTAATATAAAAGTTGTTACAACGATCATGAAAATTTGACCCCTATAAGGGTCTCCGATTACAAAGTTTTAGCCGATGTCCTAAGCTATAACAAAATTTGAGTCTTTGACAAGCACTACTTGCGACGTAGGTTGCGCTTGGAGCTTGACTCCGCATCTGATTGCTTCGACTCCATTAGATGCCTATCAAAAGCGGCTTGTTGTTCCCTCAGTTCAGCGAGGGCTGCAATCATTTGTGCTTGAAATGCTTCGGTTTGGAGTTGAGAATTGTCTTGTATCTTGTCCAGCCTACGGATGTCAGAAGTGTGAACCTGCACTTCCACGTTGACATCCCGGAGTCGACTAGCTTGAACTCCAGACTGATAGGACTGATTGGCTAACTTACCCACCATTACCAGGAGTGCTCGATCAGCCGAACCTCCGCCGCGGACATCATAGAAGTCCCGACACATGCCGTAGGGAGGGCGTAGGTTTTGCTGTTGGCTCCAATGGTGGAGGTGACTTCCGCAAACGGGAGTCGGTCCTTGAAAGTTCCTTACGAAGACGGGAGGTTGAATGGGTGGTGGATTGATAACTTCCGGCTCTGAGTCGGTACCGGAGTCATCACCCACTTCTATGGGTTCCTCGTCCTCTTCGGGATCATCTTCGATCCATCCTCCGTTGCCTTGGTTGGGAAAGTAGGGGTCGCCAAGGTGGTGAAATCCAGCCATTTGACTGTACGAGAAATAGGGTTATAAGAATGGAATAAAGTTGAAACATGCAAAACATGTAAGTTAAACTAGTTTAGATAGCAAATACTCCTATAGTATTTAAATTCTTGTGTTTGATTCTAGTAATGGTTTGGTAAGTTTTGACTTGTTGCTTACTACAATCATTCCTCGATATACGTTGGTCCAATCTCGGGCAAATATAGTTGATCACGCTATATTTGTCCAAAATCTGATTACATATATCGAGTCTCAAACGTAGTTTCAACTTGTCTAAATACTTGTATAGTTGGGTAACATGAAAATAATTTGTGGTATGCATGTAATTGTACTTAAATGAACTATCAATTTAAGTTGAACGCAATGCTGCTTAAGCGTAAAAAGAAAATTTGTTTTGTCAGAGAGTATTAGTCCTTTAAGCATTTATAGTTTGTATATCTTATGTGGTTCGATATACTTAGTTCACTATAAACCTGGCTCTGATACCAATCTGTCACACCCCCAAACCTAAATGGCGGAAACGTTCGGGGGCGGATGACTTCATGTGGCAGCGTAACAAATGAATACATAGTAAAGAAAGCAATACAACCATCATATATATAATTGAAAGTTTACATTTGTCAAAAGTTACATGTTTAAAACCAATTACAATATGATGTCAAAATACGAGATTAAACTGGCGCCGCAGCATCCCTTCATCAAAAGCATAAAGATACCTGAAATTACTGATTCCCTGGGACATACAAGTAATTTTGAAAGAGTAGATCAGCATTTAAGCTGGTGAGTTTCATAAGTATTTAAGTGACAATGTTTGTATGAAATGAAATGTTTTGTCTTTGTTTGATTGTGTTTAGAAAATCCTATATTTTCTACTAGTATAAAAGTAGCCTTCACTCAAGACCAATGTTTGTTTCTAAAATGTATGTAAGTGTAAAATAACCAATGTGTTTGAAAACCTCGTAAATCAATGCATTTTTAATACCCCATGTGAGTTTTATAACCATACTATTGACTCGGAGTGCCTATACACAACGTTCTTCAGGCGTTGGAATGTTATGACGTTTGTCACCCCAAACGGTGGACTGCAGCTAACAGTCAGGGTGCGGGTTGTCAAGCCCATATAGATCTATACACAAACACCATGCTCCCCCTCCAAGGGATTCTGGTATATAATACAGGACTTGAAATGTGTACTCGAACGTACATGAAGTTAGTGTCTCACAAAACCGTGGTATAAAAATAGATCTACTTGTTAAAATGTTACGTTTGTTCTTGTATACAAAAGTGACTTCTTGAAATTCATGTTTCTAGTACATAAGAGTTAGAAATTTGTTCGTAAAACTATACCTATTATAGTTTTCTAAAAGTGTGTCTCGTTTGTTTAGAAATACCTAGAAAAGGAATCATTTGTTATGAAAGCATAGATTTTCGGTGTAGAGTCTAAGATAGAAAAGTATACATATAATCTAAGAAAAGTTTAGTTTAGGCATGCATTACAACAATTTATATTTCAAAAGATAGAATGTTATTTTAACATATGTTATATATATGAAAGTTCCTTATAAGGTTTGTAAATCGCATGTGATTTGGATATATAAAAGCATATAAAAGAGTTCTTTATGTAACACACGATAATACTCGTGTGTTTTACTTGTAATCCCCCCCCCCCTTGAAAGCATATAAAAAAATATATAGAACATTTAAAAGGTAAATTAAGGGGTATGAACTCACTTGAAAGTTTAAAGATAGCAAGATGGAAAACCGGGCAGAGTTTCGTCTCGGGAAACGGATTTTTCTCGGGATTCTCGGGAATCTCGGGAGTAAAATCGACCCTCGGGACTTGAGCAAAAAGACCAGAGCTTCGGGTTTGAACGGGCACAGAAAACGAGGCAATATCGTGAAAGAAAGGAGAGAAATGAGCATTTTTCTCGGAAGCCCTCGCATGCTATTTATAGGAGGGTCTGAGAAGCCTCGTACGCGGGGCGTACGGTCGTACGCAGCGCGTACGCGTACGTCATGCATGACCGAAGCCTCGACTGCCTCGGCTTCGGATGGGACGGATCAGTCTGGCGGGTCGGACGGGCGGGTCGGACGGGTCGGTAGCCTCGCATAGAGCGACGTGGACGATCAGAGGCCAAGGCCTTCGGGTACGCAGGGCGTACAGGAGTACGCAGCGCGTACCTCGGATGAGGACGCTGACTCCACTTCGGATAAGGCTTGATTTTTGAATTAAATAAATATATAATTTATTTAATAAACTTCAAAAATTCATATGTTTTTCATATGAACTCCGTTTTCGATGGTCTTTATATCAACACGTAGGTGAGACTACGCTGTACAACTTTCGTTTAGACTCCGTTGGCAAATTCCGAAATTATTTTTATTATTTATTTTATAACTCATCGTGTTTAAGGAAATTTCTTTAAAAATTCATAACTTCTTTATCTGACGTCGGTTTTTGCCAGACTTTTTACCGCTGAAATACCATTGTCGAGACCTTCGATTCTCGCTTAGGTCATTCCGGCCAAAAGTCGTTCGTTCTCCGATTCGAGTTTTTAGCTGTCTGTTGCTATGCTGAACTTGGAAAAATCATAACTTCAATATACGAAGTCGGATTTGGGCGTTCTTTTTACGTACGATCATGGTTTAAAGACGTTTAAACATAGAAGGAATTAAAATAGAACTATTTGGACATTTTATTATGAAATTTAATTTTATTAACTCAAAAGTGGTTACAATACTTGACCTTTTAGGTCATTACAAAGAGTTGAAATATCGGGTTGACACATCTGGTACCATGTTTGCCTTTCCAGGAAGATAACGAATCTCACATTCGTAATCATTCAAAAATTCGACCCATCTTCGTTGTCTCATATTAAGATGTTTTTGGTCGAAGATGTGTCGGAGACTCGTGTGGTCGGTAAAAATAGTACACTTAGTACCGTATAGGTAATGTCTCCATATTTTTAGTGCAAAAACTATAGCTCCCAATTCAAGATCATGGGTAGTGTAATTATTCTCATGCACCTTAAGTTGTAGTGATGCGTAGGCGATAACCTTTCCTCTTTGCATCAACACACATCCCAATCCTTGATTTGATGCGCCACAGTATACGACGAAATCTTCTGTCCCCTCTGGAAGGGATATGATTGGTGCACTACACAACATTTTTCTTCAGTTTCTGAAAAGCAACTTCTTGTTTGTCTTCCCAGTTGAACTTCGTATCCTTCTGGGTTAGTGTTATAAGAGGCTTGGCTATTTTGGAGAAATTCTCTATGAATCTGCAGTAATAGCCAGCAAGTCCTACAAATTGAAGCACCTCTTTTGGTGCCTTTGGTGCTTCCCAATTCCTGATTGCTTCAACTTTGGATGGGTCAACATGAATTACTTCGTTGCTAACTACATGACCTAAAAATTGTACTTCTCTAATCCAAAACTCACATTTGGAGAATTTAGCGTACAACTTTTCTTTTCTGAGTAGTTCCAAGATTATTTGCAGGTGTTGACCATGTTCTTCCTTGGTTCATGAATATATCAATATATCGTCGATAAATACGATCATGAATTTATCCAAGTATGGTTTGCAAACACGATTCATGAGATCCATAAACACTGCTGGGGCATTGGTCAATCCAAAAGACATAACTAAGAACTCATAATGACCATAACGAGTTCTAAATGCTGTTTTTGGAATGTCATCTTCTTGTACTCTGAGTTGATGGTATCCTGATCTAAGATCTATCTTTGAGTAGTAGCTAGATCCTTGCAGTTGATCGAATAAATCATCAATTCTTGGAAGCGGATAACGATTCTTGATCGTTAGTTTGTTCAGCTCCCGATAATTAATACACATTCGAAAGGATCCGTCCTTCTTCTTGACAAACAAGATTGGTGATCCCCAATGTGAAAAACTTGGTCGAATAAAGCCTTTGTCAAGAAGTTCTTGTAGTTGGCTAGAAAATTCTTGCATTTCAGATGGAGCCAGCCGATAAGGAGATTTTGCTACTGGTGCTGCTCCTGGAATTAAGTCGATTTGAAACTCGACTTGTCGGACGGGAGGTATTCCAGGTAGATCTTCAAGAAATACGTCAGGGAAATCACATACTTGAGGTATGTCTTTGATTTCTTTTATATTTCTTCTCTTATCGAAAATGTGGGCTAAGAATGCGCTACATTTCTTATATAGATATTTCTATGTCTTGGTACAAGAGATGACTTTGAGGTTTTTCCCAGACATATCACCATAGATAATTAGGGCTTCACCGTTTGGTAAGGGTAGTGGTATGGCTTTCTCATGACATAGAATTTCGGTGTGGTGTGAAGATAACCAATCCATGCCAATTATAACATCAAAACTACTGATAGGTATTGGCTTGAGGTTGACGTGAAAAATGTAGTTATTAAGAGTTAATAGATAGTTTTCTAGTATTTCATTTATTTTCTCAGTTTAACCTTTAGCGATTTCTACTTCATAGATTTCTTTTAATTTGCTAGACTCACGACTTAATAATTTTCTAAATATCGGAGTTATAAAACTTCGATCTGCTCCAGAGTCGAAGTGTATGCTAGCGTATAAATTATCTATGAGAAATGTACCAGATACAACCGAAGGGTCTTGGATAGCCTCTCTGCTTCCAATCACAAATGCCCTGCCACGCCCTATGCCTCCTTGACTCCTTAACTTTGGACATTCTTTCTTGATATGTCCAACCTCCCCACACTCGTAGCATTTTCTTCCTTCACGACGGCCTGTCCCATTATTGGTTTGTTGATCGACTGTTGCAGGTGTTGTGCTCCTACAGTAACTAGCAGTATGCCCCTTTTTCTTGCACTTCATGCAGACAAAACAGTCACATGGATGATGACGGTTTCACTGATTGCACTGATTGCACCATGAAGATTTTAGTCGAGTAGGTACTGCTGTTGTGGCTGCATAGTTGGTTGCCACTTCTTGTCTTTTCTTAGATGATTGTTTAGGATTATTCCTATTAAACTTGCGCTTGTTTGTTCTAGATTTAGGAGACTCAGCCTTTGAGACCACTTCTGTTCCTTGGATCTTTGTGAGGGTTAGCTGATGAGCTATCCTCTTGGTGCTGTCAGAAGTCGTAGGCTTTGATGCGATCACCATGCCTTTGATTGGTGATGCTAAACCCCAAATATATCGTTCAGTCTTTTTATATTCAGTGGTGACAAGTGTTGGACACATTACAACAAGATCATTAAATCTAGCGGTATAAGCTTTTATCTCTAAACCCTTCATGGTTAGGGTCCACAGTTCTTGTTCCAGTTTATGTATCTCCTCCCTAGGACAATACTCCTCTACTAGCATCATTTTTGGCTCCTCCCATTTCATGGAATTTGCAGTATCAATTCCCATGGTACTCATATGGCTATTCCACCATGTAAGTGATGCGCCAGCGAAAGTACATGCTACAAATCGCACTTTACAATCATCTGGACAAAAGCTTATTTGAAAGAAGGATTCTGTCTTTTCTATCCACCTTGTCAAGTTCACTACCCCTTCATTTCCATGAAAGATTTTTGGCCTGCAATTCATAAAATCTTTGTAGGTGCATGTTCTAGCGGTCCCTACATGGCCTTCATTTCTAACTCCATCTCTTGTGACATTATATAGAGTCGCAACAATTCTTTGAGCTATGATTTCTTCAAGTTGTACTGTACTTATTGAGGGATTTATTTCTGGTGGTTGTTGTGGTTGTTGTTGTTGTGGTGCTAATGGTCGGTTAGGGGTTAGCCGATTACTCCTTCTAGGCATTTTGTTTTAGTTCCTATTATAAATAATAAGAATTTTTATGAGTTTTGTTAATCATTTAATACAAAAGTACTAAATATTCTAGTTATTATTCACAACGTAAGACAACATAGTGATTACTGTAACGTATGCTTCATATTATTACCAGTGGTTACATCAGTTTATTTAGGTTTCTAAGAGAAAATTTGTCTATAAACATTGCAAAATTTGCAAGGTTTTCTACATCCTTGCTATAAACTTTCCTCTTTTCGCCTTAACTAGTCTGATTTTCTCTATTTACATAACCACTAGTTGTAGCTTATCTACCAGAAACCTAAGTGATGACCCAGCACGTCAGTGACATTAACCACTTGCTCTTCAAGTGCTTGAGTTCTCTCCTCAAGACTTCCCGTGCGTTCTTCATTTCTTGAGGTTTGATTGTAGAGCTCTAACTCTATAATCCAGGCATCGTGAGTAATCATGTCATTATAAGCAAAATTTATACGATGATGGACATCCATCACCGATTCCTGATCTCGTGTCCTTCGTCCTTCTAGCCTTCGCACTCTTCCAGAGATGAGTAGCCCTCCCTTCGACAATTCCATCTTATCTTCAATTTTCACACTTTTCTCAAACAATTGAGATAAATTGTTATCTTCAGAAGAATGTGGGGGATGTGGTCAAGATGACTGACCAGTCTCATACATCTTGACAGCTTTTTCTTCCGCCACCCATCGATCAACTATTTGTGTGATCCGTGCAGGTTCATCTTGAACTCTATGACTTCCTGCAGATGTTGCCTTCTGACTCTTCTTAAGCTTTTGCCATATCGGTATAGATTTACGTTCAATGCGTTTCATTTTTACTCCTCCTGGAACTTTACGGTAAAGAGTGTTTAGCGGTGGTAGGGATGATGCCACTGAATCTGTATCCTCCATGGATTCGATTTCTTCCATTGGTTAACTCTCTTCCCATTCGTTGGAGGGTAAAGGTGCTCCATCGTCAGAAGGTATTGGATGAAAGGTGGTTGGAGTTACAGGGTAGTAAGGATCGCCTACCATCATAGGGAATGAAATTTCCTCTTCTTCATCCGTATCCTCGATGATTATCCATTCTCGTGAATGTGCCATGTCGGATTCCTATACATTTTGGATCTCAGAGAGTTTAGTCTATCAAATATTTCTCCCAAATTAAATAGTTCATATGATCTTATCATAATAAAATGTAGTTGCGCACCTACACCTAGTTGTGATAGGATCTATGCACATATAATCTTTAGTTGGAAATCCTTGAGATCAAAAACATTTCGGGTATTAAGGTGTATTCTCATCACGGGTCTGAGTCTTTATATATGACTCTATATTCTTATTTATTGTATTCACGCTTTTACTATTGTTTGTTACTTCAGGTCTATCTGATAAGGCTCCGGCTAGTCAGGACTGTCGAAAGGGCAGGATCATTTTAGCATATAGTCGTTCTGAAATCCAGCAACCCAAATCGACATGTCTACCCTTGTCATCGCTCCCGTAAGTAGTCCTTCAGTATCATAATTAATAATACTTTTCATTGCAGGCTAAGGGATATACATAAACCTAATAGAGTAAGCCCTAAACTATAGACGTGCTTTCCTAGAAAGTACTAGTTCACTATAGTTAACAGCTCTGATACCAATCTGTCACACCCCGGCCGTCGGCGGGAACACCGGGTAGTGTAACATCATTTTTCGTATCACAGTTATATAACACACATTGAACAATACTAAAGAAAATACATACCTTTATTGATGATTGAAACTTACATTATTGTTTTCCTAGTATTTATTACATAATATCCGACTATGGCATACTTCTTAATAAACAGAAAGATAATAGTAAAACTTCTCCTGTTCGAATACATACCAACTTTTCAAGTTCCTGAAAACACATGCACTTTAAAAATACGTCAACATAAAGTTGGTGAGTCCACAGGTTTTGACTCCATAAAATAATACATTTTCACACATTCAAAAGTATAGTTTTGAAAGTATCATTTTGACTCTCCAACATTTAGTATGTATATTAGGTATAATAGTATACTTATCAGTTAAGTGTTATACCTAAACATTTCTTAATCCTAAAGTATAAGTAGGGGAAAACTTATACTTAACATTAATACTTGTATACGACAAAGTATAATGTTTCTCACAATTTGCTACCATGAGCCTGTAACCGCTGCTATGACATAATACCTCTGATAGAACACACTCATGATTTACCATGAGAAACAAACACACTCATGGTTTACCATGAGAAACAACACCGTACGCTTCATCGACACTGGAATAATAACAAATAAAAGGATAGTTCATCACTTGTTTTTGGTTGACTGTAGCTAACAATCACAAGTGGGGTGGTCAACCCGTGTACTAATTATACACAACTTCCTCGCTCACATGGGATTAATGGTTATAGTTCGGAGGATTTCCGCTAAGATCCCCAATCTTAGTTGATGAATACAATTACTCATGTAGACTTTGACGGCTTCCTATAGCTCTAACAACAAAAGCATCTTCATGTCTAAAACCCTAAGTTACTAGACTATGCTTTTAAACATTACTCCTAACTTCATAATATTTAGGAAGTATAACAACTATATCTTGAAGTAAAACCAGGTATTATCTTGACCTAAAACCAATAATAACAACATATAACATTTGTAGTTTTATCTTGACATAAAACTATCAATAACAATACCAAGTTTTATCTTAACATAAAACTAACAATAATAACATATAACATATCCAGTTTTATCTTGACATAAAACTATTAATAGCAACATACTTTATAACTTAACATATAGAACTTTCGAATATAGCTTTGATATTATACCGCACACAACATATATATAGAATCCTAAGTATAACTCAAGATCTACATTAGTAAATTAACATACTGATAAGTTGATAATAGTTGTATATATTCAAAATATTATATTTAGAACAACCATATCCCGGTTATCATAACTATACACTATCATATAGACATAATAATAACATATATACATACATATATATATATATATATATATATATATATATATATATAATATCTAGCATGCGTTTTTGTCACACCCCAAAACCGGAACGGCGGAAACGTTCTGGGGTGGATGACGTCATGTCAAGTATCACAACATATGCAGTATAGTAATCAAAGTACAACAACCATTGCATTAACAATAATAATTTTACATAGGTTACATTTCATTGCAACATTCAAGTAATATAGAATATAACATAAATGCAGCTCGGTTCTAGGCTGACTTCGCAAAAGCTCCCGGGATGTACCTGTCTATCGATGACCTGAGAATACAAGTTATTTTGAAAGCGAGTATCAACATCTTTATAATGCTGGTGAGTTCATAAGTATTTAATGACATTAGTATAAATACATGTTTTATTCAAAATAACCTCATGAAAGGTGTTGGTTTCAAATCTACGGAGTATTAGAATCCTTTCCATAAAATCCTATATTTTCTAAATAAAAGCAGCCTTCTACCAAGGCCCAATTGTTTTATGTTTCAGGATTAATTTCCCAAAAGAACTATCATAATCAAAATATACTTTTTACTTTAAAGGAGTTATAGAAAAGCCTCAAGTAAAATAAAAAGGGAAATTGTATTTTTCCTCAGCAAAAAACACTGCTGCCTAAAAGTATATAAAATCCAGACTCCGGGCGGAACGTCTCGCAAAGCTTAAAGGTAAATAAATCATAGACATCAGGCGGGATGCCTTGCAAAGTATAAAAATCAGTAAAACATAGAATCTAGGAAGGTATCGAATGAACAATACGCTTGGCTCAATCTGAAATAAGGAAACACAGACCCCAGACAGTATCAAATGAACGATATGGCTAGCAAGGTCTAAAACAAGGAAACACAGACCCCAGACAGTATCAAATGAACGATACGGCTAGCAAGGTCTAAAACAAGGAAACACAGACCCCAGACATTATCAAATGAACGATACAACTAGCAAGGTCTAAAACAAGGAAATACAGACTCCAGACAGAATCGAATGAACGATACAACTAGCAAAGTCTAAAACAAGGAATTATAGACGCCAGACAGTATCGAATGAACGATACAACTATCAAAGTCTAAAATATATGGTAATCCTAAGTGGGTTGGTTTAAAGGTTTATAACATGACCTAGTATATAACTAGGAAAATAGGTTAAGATGGTTTGAAAAATACCGTGATAATTCTAGTTACCTTAAAGCCATGAATTATAAGGTAAAAATAGAGGTACTCATAACCATACTGATTGACAATCGAATACTTGACGTCTTGCTGGCGTCGAAATGAATGTAACATTTGTCACCCTTTGGCTTGGTCGGCCAAGGACTGTAGCTAGCAGTCAGGGTGTGGGAGTGTCTGTCCCTTATAGATCTATGCACACAATGCCCGCTCTCCCTCCAGAAGACTCTGGTTACCAACTTGACAACAGTGAAATCCATGTCCTGAGGATGTATCTCGTATTTCAAATTCTGTTATAAGTACTGGAATAATGATATAGACTCACGAATGAACTGAATCCTTTGGAATTCTCCATACTGGAAAGACTAAATAGAAATCTCCTAACTATTCCTATAATAGTTACTAATGTTTCAGGTATATGATTGGTGAATGGAAGGATGCACTTGCTACCCAGGGAAATGAATTGGCTGATGGAAACCTTTATGACTATACAAGTATACATGATATATAACTAATATTGAAATGACCTTCGGACGGATAACCGATACTCTAAAGCCAAATCAAAACAAGAAAAATGAGACATGGCGAGCTAGCCTTCCTAAGTCCTTTAAACATTATTTATATAACTATACATATATAGGCATGCGTTTAACAATATAAAATCATAGAAGAAACCTTGGTAAAACCTTTGGAAAACTTTACAAATTTACGACTCAATTTTAGTTTATAAAACAAGGTTTGAAGACCTTTGGAAAACCTTTGGTAATCTAAAAGAGAAATTCATACAATAAAACAAGATTTCAAAATGGGATTTGAAAACCTTTTGCTAAATGAAGCAGTATATCATGTAAAAATCTATTTGCCATATAGTTATTAATCACATGTGATTGATATAATAACCCTATAGTCAACTTGTATTCGCCCCCATAAAAGCAGTTAAATCATTTGAAAGGTTGATTCAGGGGTATGAACTCACCTGACGTGGGTGATTCGGATGAATGGACGGTATAGGACGCTAGGTGTCAAGTGAGGACTTGAACACACACTCGGATCCTATTCAACATGTAATGATACATTTAAGTATATAATTAGTCATTTAATAACTAATTAAGCAAGTAATGATGTCCAACTACATGAAAACACTTTGCTACAAGTGCTAGGAGTGCTAAGGATTGCATATAAGGAGAGTATGGACTCACATTGGAGTTTACTCCTCAAATGGTAATACCTAGGGGTGTTTACGGTTTTCATACCACTTCCCCCATGAGTTTATGGCCGTAAACACATGGAAGTGGTGTCATTGAGTGTTTGAAGGTCTTATATGACTCAAGGAATTTTGCTAGACTCGAATCAAGGGCTATGGAAGTGATTGGGGCTTGAAATGGACACTTTATGGAGTTTACGGTCCTTGGACCACTCCCTTGGGAGTTTACGGCCGTATACACATGAGTTTATGGTCTTAAACGCATGATAGTCCATTTCTCTTGTGCTTTGGTGGTTCTAGGCTATGCATGCAAGGTTCTAGTCCCAGATACAAGCCATACAAGGTGTTAAAGGCACTCAAACACCCCTTTAGAGGTGTTTACGGTTTTGGGAGATCCCCAAACCGTAAACTCATACTTACCCTCTTAATTTCTTGTTTTTTGGTTCTTAAATCATTCATGCAAGTCCCTAGGCCATTAGCTAAGCATTGGAAAGGTTTTGGGAGGGTTTTTGGGCATCAAAACCCTCTTTCAAGGTGTTTACGGTTTTGGGATATTCCCAAACCATAAACTCTTGTTCTTGGGGTTTTTGGATGATTAAGCCACGAATTTGCAAGTGTGAGAAGCTAAACAACAAGCTAGGAAGGTTAACTTACTGTTTGGAAGCTCGAAGGAGCGATTTTTGACCAAAACCCGATTTTTAGAGAGAGAAAGTAGAGAGAGAGAGAGAGAGGAGACTCCTAAGGTGTGAAAAGGGTTGGAATGAAACCCACTCAACCCTTATATAGGGTTGAGTTCACGACCTGGGTGGGGGTCCACGCCACACCAACCGCATACGGGGTTTTTTTCACGACTTCTGTTAAACACGACAAATTTTAAATTATACCGCCTTATTTTTGGTTTGCTTAACGAATATTATTAAAAATATTATAATGGGATTAAATCCGGTTTGAAATATTCTGGGATAAATTTTGGCTAATTTTTGATGTGCTTAATTACGGAGTTAAGACAAACGGAAATTTCGGGTTGTCACATCATCCCCCCGTTAGAGGGAATTTTGTCCTGAAATTAGAGTTTAGGCAAAGAAGTAGGCGTGAACAATTGAGTAAAGAGATGAGGGTACTTCCTATTCGGAAAGTCCTTGCGCTCCCAAATGAACTCCAGTCTTCGCTTGGCGTACCAGACGATGTTTAGAGTGTTTTAGATTTTCATCATCGTCTGACGGATGCTTTCACAGTATGATTCCTACTGGAAAGAATCATGCTCTTACTCGCTCTGTTGTTTCATGGATAGCAGTCTCTGATCAGGGCTAACTTAGCCCGTTGAGATTTTCTAAAGCGCTGGACTATTTCAGGAGGTGGTTCTACTATCTCTTTTGAGATAGTATTCCTTGGAACACCTAGTAGCCCAACGAATCTCTAAGACATGCCCTGTTCTCTAAGGTGTTGGTTTGTTCCAGTTGCATAAAGCGTGCATTCTTGTATAACCCATCGACTAACACCTAGACTGGTGTGGAGTCTATAATCTCTTCGGGATCTGGGTTATAAGGCTTAACGCACCCCACTTTCATACTTTATTCAAGGATTCTTGGCTGCGGAGGTTATCCTGTGGTTCTTGGCATTCTAGTATATACTTCGGAGAATGCAGTCTATCGTCTACAGGGCGACAGTGACTTCTTCCACGTGAGGAGGCGAGGTGTCCTAGGCACTACTCGTCGGTAACGGGGTGGACGAAGTGCCTGAGTAGTGCGTGTATCCCTTGCACCTACTCTTCCAGTGTTTATGAGTTTCCTTGATTTAGATTAGGTCTAGAAAGTATAGGGTTCCGTCACTCGGAGCTTCTAATTTACTCATCCACTCTTCCTAGGGTTTAGCTTATCACAACATCCAGTTTCCTGGGGTCTTCGCCGAGATGCTTAATTCGTGTGGGCAAACGTGAATGGATGGTCACAGTCAATGTTCTTGACTCTTACAACTTGAGTTACTTTTCCAATTGAGGGTGTTAGCTATTATGTTGGCCTAACCGGGATGACAACAAATTTCGAATTTGTGGTCATTTCAGTAGCTCAACCCGCAATGGTTCTCTTGACTCTAGCTCTTATGTTATGGGATAGGAAGAAGAGTTTCACTTTAAGGTTCGTGGTAGAGCTCATACTCGGGTTAATCACTAATACTTGGCGTATGCAAGCCGCATATAATTGAGATCGACGGGATGTTCAGTTGTGCGACCCCACCCCAAACCCACAACCCAACGAGGACCAGGGAATAGGGAGGAAGCACCCAACTTAAATCTTATTGATCTGAATTATATGCCACTCTAATGCATATACTCAGTAGTAGTATGTTAATCCCATGAGTTCTTTCTCTTGATTCACGAACCTGGTTGTGTGGTGCTAATAGTCTTTCTGGAGGATCTACGGAGTAGGTTTCGGGTGGTTATCGTCTTTTGGAATACCTGCAGTGTCTTTCGCTTCGGGTTCTATTTTTCCTAAAGAGAGGTTGGTTAACAGCGTGCGATACCCTTCCCCTGGGTATTTCGGAAGGTTTTAGATAAGAGAGACAACCGACGGATTGCAGTAGGTTTTATTGTTAAGTTCAAAAGATCTTTTATTTGCCAAAATGGCTATGGTGAAAGTACTTTTTACACAACACTAGGAATTTACACATGGTTGCACTAAGTCGAACCATGATTGATAGAGGCATCGAAGTTGGCATACATAGACACGATATAGAATGAGGGTCGGTAGGACCATGTGCTAAATGGGCACACAAGTTCTTGGCGACTCGGGTTTCATCCATGGTATCACTGTCGCGGACACTTGGACCGATAGAGTCAACGCGGAACTATAGAGGGTCCTAAGATTTTGGAATAATGTACTTTTCATGAATGGATTCTCACGAGGCCTCTCTATAATCGACTAGCATACAATAGGCATGTATAATTAAGGTGGAAAGGACGGTTGACTGAGCGACTCCGCCCTAAATCCACAACCAAACGAGGAACGGGAAATAAGGCAGCATCACTCACTCGAGGTCTATCCATCTTAACTATACATGGCTTTAACGTATATGTCGATCCATTATAGCTTTAGCTGATGAAATTTTGAATTTTACAACAGTGCTGCGACTTTCGCCTTAACGGGAGAGGGATTACATTTAGAATTAGCCTTTTAAGGTTTTCGGTTGGTTATCTAGGATTGAGAGACGTACCAAAATTTCTATCTGCTTCCTTGATGCTTCTCCCTAGGCATTAGGGTTAGACTCCTCCTGCGCCCTTGTCACTTCTTTCAGTTGGGCAGTCCCACTTGAAGTGCCCAATCTCACCACATAGATGGCATACTGGGATGGTCGCTACATTGGTGGTTGATGTAATGAACTCAACCAGGGTTCTATAGGTACGAGCGGTATGCTCTTTCTTGTTGCACTTACGACAAAAGAATTCTCGACAAACACCATGATGATGGTAGCTACACTTGCTGCAATGAGGGAGGTTTTCTAGGTATGGTCTTCTTGAAGTCGGGATGGAAGGGTTGACAGGGGTATTGACTACCTCAGCTCGTTGCCCTTTGGAAGGCCCTTGAGTCAAGGTACTTCCCTCTTCGCTATTGAACTTTCTTTTTAGTGGATCTGGTTGAGGTTCTTGGGTGGCTGGGTATGCAGGTGTTGGTTGCTGCTGTCCATTGCTTTGATCGAAATTCCCGACGGGGCTCTTGCTAACGTTGGCATTGTTAGTGTGCAGGTGAGCCATGACCGCTGCTATGGCTGCTGAAACTCCAGCTTGAAACGTAGCTTCATCGAATAAGAGAGGCGATGTTTTGCCAGCGGACTGGTTACGCTTCTTTGGAGGCATGGTTTTCCTACATGGAAAAGGAACACAAGCAGATGAGAGACGATGATTAACTCTAGACATATCTATTCTTACTGTATTAGGCAGAAAATTTTCCCGCACCTCGAAGATTGGTTATCTGAGTGTCAACCTACATCCCTATGATGCAGTCCGGGTATCAAGGTAAGAGTAAGAGTATCGCAAAGACATAAGATGGGAATCGTTCCTACTAAGTTATCCTTATACTGGAGAGACTCGCTCTCCGGCCTTGGAAAGATCTGAGGACAGTTCGGAACAAAGATCACAGAAGAAAAGGCTCATGAAGACTTATGGCTAAACATTCTCAATTGAGGTTTTGGGATCCGATCCAATCGTATTACTTGCGACGGGAAAAGACGGTTTACCTAACACATAGTGTGAGTAGTGTAATCACTAACTCACTAAATTGTATTATTTTATGGGTGTATTAGCGTGACGATAACGAGGAAAACACACTTTTCGGGTTCCATGTATCGGCTCCTTCTGTCTGCCTCTTATCCTTGACCGAGACCGGCGTTGGTTTTCTTCGGGTAGTTACCTAGGGTTCTCTTCTCGTGTAGACATATTGAATTTCTACTCCGTCTTACTTCCGATCCTGACTCTGAGCGTCATCGCTGTCTTACCTCTGGTCCTGCCCTGAGTGTCATCGCTTCATGATGGATGACTGGAAATCTCGGAAGTTCAGGCGAATTTCCCACCGATATCCCTAAAAGGTATAGGCACTTGGTGGTTTCAATAGTCTCGTCCTAGTTCATTTATTTCCAAACTGGAAATCTTCTGGGTCTAAATCAACTCTTTTGTCGAACACTAAAGTGGATAAGGTTTTCTACAGGGTTCGTGCGATAATAGAAATGTCTAAAGAATCCTAAGAGATTATTAAAACATTTCACTGGGTGATCCATATTGAGTCCTGCTACAATTACATAGCGTACACAAATCATATATAACTTAGATCCGTAGGCCTTCGAATATGTGTAACTACTCTATATCCACATCCCAACGAGGAAAAGGAAGTAGAGTGAAACCACATATTCATAGTCTATGGGATCCTTATTTATATATAACCTTGGAAGTATACCCTCTGTAATCATAGGTATATCAATAAGGATCTTTTTAGTTTTTCACACAAGGTTATCTATGGATCCTAAAATACCCCTATGGTATTTTAATTACTTGGTTTATTCTTAACTTTTGAATATGATTCTCGGATAAATGTGAGTCTTTTAGTATTCCAAAATACTCCCATTGTATTTTAAACTTTATGTTTGGCTCTAGCATTCCTATTTGGTAAGTTTCAGATTCGTTGCAACACCACCATCACTCCCAAGCACACGTTGGCCGCATCTCGAATAAATGTAGTTGATCAGGTTACATTTATTCTAGCTTACGATTAAATAACTACCCAGGTTTAACGGTAATGGTCAACATCCAAAGACTTTTATTTTGTTTTTCTTGTGATAATTTGTTCGAGTGTTTAGATTCTGGATGTTCTTATACATTGATAAAATATGGTTATACTTTTAATGTATAATTCTTGGTCAGAGTGTTTTATCCCAATGTATTTATGGGCTATATATCTTTTATGAATTGATATACTGAGCTCACTATAAACAATGCTCTGATACCAATCTATCACACCCCAAAACCGAAACGGCGGAAACGTTCTGGGGTGGATGACATGATGTCAAGTATCACAACATATGCGGTATAGTAATCAAAGTACAACAACCATTGCATTAATAGTAATAATACTACATAGGTTACATTTCATAGCAACATTCAAGTAACACATAACATAACATAGATGCAACCCGGTTCTAGGCTGACTTTGCAAAAGCTCCCGGGATGTACCTCTCTATCGATGACATGAAAATACAAGTTATTTTGAAAGTGAGTATCAGCATTTTTATAATGCTGGTGAGATCATAATTATTTAATGACATTAGTATAAATACATGTTTTATTCAAAATAACCTCATGAAAGGTGGTGGTTTAGAATCTACGGAGTATTAGAATCCTTTCCAGAAAATCCTATATATTTCTAAATAAAAGCAGCCTTCTACCAAGGCCCAATTGTTTTATGTTTAAGGAGTAATTTCCCAAAAGAACTATCATTATCAAAATATAGTTTTTACTTTAAAGGAGTTATGAGAAAAGCCTCAAGTAAAATAAAAAGGGAAATTGTATTTTTCCTCAGCAGAAAACATTGCTGCCTAAAAGTATATAAAATCTAGACTCCGGGCGGAACGTCTCGCAAATCTCAAAGGTAAATAAATCGTAGACTTCAGGCGGGACGCCTTGCAAAGTCTAAAAATCAGTAAAACATAGACTCCAGGAAGGTATCGAATGAACAATACACATGGCTCAATCTGAAACAAGGAAACACAGACCCCAGACAGTATCAAATGAACGATACGGCTAGCAAGGTCTAAAACAAGGAAACACAGACCCCAGACAGTATCAAATGAACGATACGGCTAGCAAGGTCTAAAACAAGGAAACACAGACCCCAGACATTATCAAATGAATGATACAACTAGCAAGGTCTAAAACAAGGAAATACAGACTCCAGACAACATCGAACGAACGATACAGCTAGAAAAGTCTAAAACAAGGAATTACAGACTCCAGACAGTATCGAATGAACGATACAACCAACAAAGTCTAAAATATTTGGTAATCCTAAGTGGGTTGGTTTAAAGGTTTATAACATGACCTAGTATATAACTAGGAAAATAAGTTAAGATGGTTTCAAAAATACCGTGATAATTCTTGTTACCTTAAAGCTATGAATTATAAGGTAAACATAGAGATACTCATAACCATACTGATTGACAATCGAATACTTGACGTCTTGTTGGCGTCGGAATGAATGTAACATTTGTCACCCCTTGGCTTGGTCGGTCGGGGACTGTAGCTAGCAGTCAGGGTGTCGGAGTGTATGTCCCGTATAGATCTATACACACAATGACCGCTCTCCCTCCTGGAGACTCTGGTTACCAACTTGACAATGGTGAAATCTGTGTCCCGAGGATGTATCTCGTATTTCGAATTCTGTTATAAGTACTGGAATAATGATATAGACTCACGAAAGAACTAACTCCTTTGGAATTCTCCATATTGGAAAGAGTAAATAGAAATCTCCTAACTATTCCTATAATAGTTACTAATGTTTCAGGTATATGATTGGTGAATGGAAGGATGCCCTTGCTACCCAGGGAAAATGAACTGGCTGATAGAAACCTTTATGACTATACATGTATAAATGATATATAATTAATATTGAAACGACCTTCGGACAGATAACCGATACCTTAAAGCCACATCCAAACAAGGAAAAGGAGACAGGGTGAGCTAGCCTTCCTAAGTCCTTTAAACATTATTTATATAACTATACATATATAGGTATACATTTAACAATATAAAATCATAGAAGAAACCTTGGTAAAACCTTTGGAAAACATTACAAATTTATGACTCGATGTTAGTTTATAAAACAAGGTTTGAAGACCTTTGGAAAACCTTTGATAATCTAAAAGAGAAATTCATACAATAAAACAAGATTTCAAAATGGGATTTGAAAACCTTTTGCTGAATGAAGCAGTTTATCATGTAAAAATCTATTTGCTATACAGTTATTAATCACATGTGATTGATATAATAACCCTACAGTTCAACTTGTATTCCCCCCCCCCCCCATAAAAGCAGTTAAATCATTTGAAAGGTTGATTCAGGGGTATGAACTCACCTGACGTGGGTGATTCAGATGAATGGACGGTATAGGACGCTAGGTGTCAAATGAAGACTTGAACACACACTCAGATCCTATTCAACATGTAATGATACATTTAAGTATCTAATTAGTCATTTAATAACTAATTAAGCAAATAAGGATGTCCAACTACATGAAAACACTTTGCTACAAGTGCTAGGAGTGCTAAGGATTGCGTAGAAGAAGAGTACGGACTCACATTGGAGTTTACTCCTCAAATGGTAATACCTAGGGGCGTTTACGGTTTTCATACCACTTCCCCCATGAGTTTACGGCCATAAACTCATGGAAGTGGTGTCATTGAGTGTTTGAAGGTCTTATATCACTCAAGGAATTTTGCTAGACTCGAATCAAGGGCTATCGAAGTGATTGGGGCTTGAAATGGACACTTTATGGAGTTTACGGTTCTTGGACCACTCCCTTGGGAGTTTATGGCCGTAAACACATGAGTTTACGGTCGTAAACTCATGTTAGTCCATTTCTCTTGTGCTTTGGTGGTTCTAGGCTATGCATGGAAGGTTCTAGTCCCATATACAAGCCATACAAGGTGTTAAAGGCACTTAAACACCCCTTTGGAGGTGTTTATGGTTTTGGGAGATCCCCAAACCGTAAACTCATGCTTACCCTATTAAATTCTTGTTTTGGGGTTCTTAAATCATTCATGCAAGTCCCTAGCCCATTAGCTAAGCATTGGAAAGGTTTTGGGAAGGTTTTTGGGCATTAAAACCCTCTTTCAAGGTGTTTACGGTTTTGGGATATTCCCAAACCGTAAACTCTTGTTCTTGGAGTTTTTTGGATGATTAAGCCACAAATTTGCAAGTGTGAGAAGAGAAACAACAAGCTAGGAAGGTTAACTTACCGTTTTGAATCTCGAAGGGGCGATTTTTGACCAAAACCCGATTTGTAGAGAGAGAAAGTAGAGAGAGAGGAGACTCCTAAGGTGTGAAAAAGGTTGGAATGAAACCCACTTAACCCTTATATAGGGTTGAGTTCACGACCTGGGTGGGGGTCCACCCAACGCCAACCGCATACGGGGTTTTTTTCACGACTTCCATTAAACACGGCATATTTTAAATTATACCGCCTTATTTTTGGTTTGCTTAACGAATATTATTAAAATATTCTACTGGGCTTAAATCCGGTCAAAAAAATTATGGGATAAATTTTGGCTAATTTTTGACGTGCTTAATTACAGAGTTAAAACAAACGGAAATTTCGGGTTGTCACATTTTCCCCCCGAAATATTAGAAAGTGGGGCCGTGAAACTCACCCTAGTAGCGTGATTTTATGTTATCTAAGCAAAACGGCCAGCGTGCCAGATCGTTGGGGCTCAGGATGCAAGATGGCTTCAGCAAGGGAGAGAGGAGATAAGGAAATGGTGTAAGGAATAGCTGAAGTCGGACCTGCTATTTATAGTAAGGATTTTGGACTCTCACTTCGTGAGTTTCATAAGGCTCACATCGTGAGTCTTGCATGATCACCCCATAGACTTGCCATTTGCGTCCCTAGCTTCGGAAGGTGGCCATGTGACTCCTCACGTCGTGAAAAACTCCTTGTTGACGTTGTGAGTTTGGATCCTATCCCCACGCAACCTCGTCACACCTTCTAGATTCCGAAATGTGGCAAAATGACTCCACACGTCGTGAATAAACCCTTGTTCACGTCGTGAGTTTAGTTAGATTAGGATTTCTGAAAACTGAATCTTCGGAAGGTCGTAACTTTCGCATACGAACCCCGCTTTTGACGTTCTTTATATCCACACGTAGGTATTTCCGAGAACTACAACTCTAATTTAGACTCCAATAGCTAATTCTAAGTCTATTTTAAATTCCTCTTATTATAGAGATTTATAGTGTTCGGTTTATGATAACTTCTTTATGCGAAGTCAGATTCAGACGTTCTCTATATTTTTGGAATCGTATGGACGTATACTTTGAGTTGTATCATAAAGAAAGTTCATATTTGTATTAGAATCTATCATGAAATACATAACACTCTTAACACATTACTAGGTTAACATAATCACATTACATGATTGGCATAATCACATGTGATTGTCTATTGACCTATTTTGACTAGTGTTACATATATATATATATATATATATATATATATATATATATATATATATATATATATATATATATATATTATAAACTGTCTTGACAAACAAACGTAATAAACTATATTTAGTATAGTTGAAGCTCACAGACCACACTTTCAAAGGACACACAATCATTTAAAGGCATAAGTATCTAAATTGCAAAGTAAAACGGGTTAAACACGACATTCACATCCTTATTGGGTCCGGAAATAATATACATGTTTAATGGGCCTTGGTTGTCCTTTTACATGTATATTGGGCCCGGGATATACATTCACATTCCTATTGAGCCTTGAAATAGTATACATGTTTAGTTGGCCTTAGTTGTCCACTTACATGTTTATTGGGCCTGAAATATACCTTATATGTGTATTCACGTAAATTCGATTAAGGATCTAGTGAGACGTTTCGTTTGGCACCAAATGAGTGTACAAACATAGCCTGTAGTTATAACCAGAGTCTCCCGGAGAGAGAGCTTGAGTTTGTGTATGGATATATACGGGGGTGACACCCCACACCCGAGTTGTTCGCTACAGTTAGAAGGCCAGTTTAGGGTGACAAACTATACCTAAACAAGTCGGCATCTATCAGACATCATGACAGGCGAAATTTTCATTTTCAAGTATGGTTATAATTGCTCACTTAGAGGAATTAACACCATTGCAAAATTTACAGAAACAATCTTTTATGGATAACACGGTAACTTACACGCGTCGATACTCATTCTCAGGTGTTGAAATTTCAACGTTTTTCATAATCCGACAACATCGGGTTTTCTAGTTCATTCTTTTTTTATATTCTCACAAACATTAACACACGTGCATTAATAGAAGATCGTACACAAACATTTCAAACCATTTTTCGGAAAATATCGGACTTTCTGGCAGTTGTAAGGTAATACAAAACATTTTACTCAATCATGCTTATGAACTCACCAACATTATATATGTTGACCTATTCAAATTAACTTGTGTTCTCAGGAAATCATTGAGCAGGTTGGTCAGTAAGAATACCTGGATATTTTGGTTATGTTCTGTTATCTACTTACTTTGGATATTTTGGCACGTAATATTGAAATACAATACTTGATGTAAACAATGACACTTGTAATATTACATGTGTTATGATGATGATGTTTTGTTTCAATTAAATAAACTGAGATGATACTCAAGAATGAAGTCACCCAAGCCCCCGGACGTTTCCACCGTCTGGTTTGGGGGTGTGACAGATTGATATGAGAGCATTGTTTATAGTGAACTGACATATCTAATCATATAAGATATGCAACTATAATACAATGGGACTAAACTACTATGAACAAAATAATTAAAATACATACCTAGGTGTGCATTAATACAATAACACTAAGAGTCTCTGGAGGGAATTGAACACTGTGGTTAAACCCGGACAATAACTATATTTATTCAAAATACGGCCAACATGTGTTTGAGAGTGATCATGGTGGGCAATGAATTTAGAAACTTACCTGGTATCCAAAAAGCTTTAAGGAACTCAAACATAAACAGTTATAATACTATATGCGTATTTAGAAAGCTGTCTACATGCACTCTCCTCACACACTTCTCACCCCTCCGTTTCTCACACAATCATCATGGAAGAATTCCAAAAAGGTGTCCTTTAGTATCAGGCCCTGGTGGGAAATGGGCTGATCGAAGGGGAACCTTGTTTGGTTCAAGGGGCAGATCCACGTTTAGGACTTGACGAGTATGTGGAGACAGACTATGAGTACAAGAAATCTGAAGAGGAGACAGAGGAAGAAGGGAAAATTGAGGAAGTCTCTAACGAGCCTCACTCTTCAGAGATGATATAGGACCATCCCGCAACACTTGAGGATTCCACTGACAGACTACGCCTCTTAGAAGAGAAAGTAGCCACTCTTTGAGGGACAGTGTGAGCAGAGCAGAGGAATAAAGAGATCACTCAAGAGATGAGTGAATTAGCTGACCTTGTGGCACAATATTTTGGGCATCTGAGCACCAGCACCAGATGCATCCACCCACGATTGGGATGAGCTCCACCCTTCCCCCCACTACTATTCCTTATGATTCTCTTTCGTGTGCTAAGATGCAGAAAATGTCATCCCACAGAGATAACAAGCATACCCGTGAGACACCAATCCTATAGATGGACTCTGCTACATTCCAAACTGCGGTAACAACTTCCGTAACCGCTACTATGGCACAACTCAACGCAAACAACACCAACACAGGTGGAAATAGTGTCGACAACTCCAGCTGAAGTAACAACCACGAAAACCAACGAATGACAGCTTATCAAGGCACTCTAAACCCCAAACTTAAGAGGAGGAAGCAAGAGTCTGGGAGTAAGAGAAAGTGACAACCAACTCAAGGGTCCTTAAAGAAACAACATGTTGTTGCTGTCCATGCGACCATGACCCCTACTAAATCAACACCATCGAGACCATATGTTGGAAGCCTTCCAAAATGCAACAAGTGTAGTTTCCATCGTAAGGGAACCTATCGGAAGCTACATTTCAATGGATGCAACAAGAAAGGACACATCGTCCGTTACTACAAGACTACGACCCAACACACCACTCCAACCTTTATATCTGGAATGAAGCCAGTATGCCACAAGAGCGGTGAGATGGGACATTTCAGGAGGAATTGTCCAATAAAGAGTAATGATGGGGAAGCAGGAGGAATTTAACAATTGAACGTGAAGAATCTTGGTACGTTCTCGAACAACAATAGTTAAGCACCAAACTTTTACCAAATCAATTAAGAATCACCAAATTGTTATCTCAACAAAAACTCTTTCAACCATAACAACAAATCCTTGAACACTCTTTAACAACGAGGCACGCTAACATTTAGGCGAAAGACACTACACTCCTTCCTACCCCCACGATAATGACGGAAAAAACGAAACCACAAAAGATATATATACATAGGGTGCACTCTCACGTTAAATAATCCTTCATCCCCAATCAATTTGATGCCAGTAGATATTAGGAGCTTTGATGTGATTATAGGTATGGATTGGTTAAGCCCCACCATCCCGACATTATGTGCCACAAAAGGCCATTCACCTTCACCTCCCTAACCAAGAACCCCTAATCATCTACGGCAACAAGCCTGACGCAAATCTTCGTTTTATCTCGTGCATTAAGGCACAAAAGTGCCCTGCACAAAGAATTATACATTTCTCACTCATGTGGTGGATAAGCAAAAAGAAGAGACGAACATCAATGATATCCCGGAAGTGCGAGACCTCCCTGGTGTATTCCCTGAAGATCTCCCAAGAATACCTTCCTAGAAACAGGTTAAAATCCAAATTGATCTAGAACCTGGACCAATGTGAATTTCCAAATCACCCTATAGGTTAGCCCCGCCGAAATGACAGAATTATCGAGCCAGCTAAGTGAACCTTCGGATAAAGGATTCATCAGGCCAAGCTAGTCACCTTGGGGAGCTCCAGTCTTGTTTGTCAAGGAGAAAGACGGACCTCTCAGAATGTGCATCGACTATCGGGAGTTGAACAAACTCACTGTCAAAAAACTGATACCCACTCCCTCGGATTAACGATATATTTGACCAGCTTCAAGGAGGTAGTTACTTATCAAAAATAGATCTAAGATCCAACTATCATCAGCTCTAAGTCTGAGAAGAGGACATTCCAAAAACTGCTTTTTTTTTATCTCGATACGACCATTACTAAATCGTTGTGATGCCCCTCGGTCTAACAAATGCCCCCACGACATTTATGGACCTCATGAATCGAGTCTGCCACCCATTCCTTGTTAACTTCGTAATCGTCTTCATCGATGATATATTCTCATCTACTCACGAAGCAAGGAGGAACACAGTCAACATCTTCGATAAATTTTGGAAACATTCCGAGCAGAGAAGACATAAAAAAAATATCTCCAACTGTGAATTATGGATTTGCAAGGTAAAACTTTTTGGGTCATGTGGTTAGTAAAGAAGGAATACATGTGGATCCTTCAAATTTCAAATCCATTGAAGGCTGGGCGATTCCGAAAACACCAACGGAAATTTGACAATTCTTGGGCCTCGCAGGCTACTACCGAAGGTTTATTCAGAACTTCTCCAAGATTGCCAAGCCCCTCACCACTTCGTCAAAAACAGGGCAATCTCAAAGTAGCACTCTTACAGGACCCGAGATCATTCGGGAAACGACATAGAAGATAATCCAAATCAAGGCACGACTTTGGGCATTGCGAGACCGGCAAAAGAGTTATGTTGGTTAACGACAAAAGCAAATGGAATTCCAACTCGGAGATCGGGTGCTATTAAAGGTCTCTCCTTGGAAAGGGATGATCCATTTTGGGAAGCGAGGAAAACTAAATCCATAATACATCGGATCGTTCAAGATTCTTGCCCGGATTGGCCCTGTGGCTTATAAGCTGCAGCTACCCGCGAAACTCAGCAACGTACACCCTGTGTTCCACGTCTCGAATCTGAAGAAGTGCTTATCAGATGAAACCCTTGTCGTTCCTCTGAAGAGATTGAAGTAAACAAGAATATCCTATTCTTTGAAGAACCAATTGAGATAATGGATAGGGAAGTGAAGCGCACGAAACAGAGTCGCATTACAATTGTGAAGGTTCGATGGAACGCTAAGTGTGGACCGGAATTCACATGGGAACGTGAATACCAGATGAAGTAGAAGTACCCTCATGAATTCGCTCGTTCGTAGTTCTATCTTTCAAAAGAATTTCGGGACGAAAGTCCCTCTAATAGGGGGATGGCGTCACAACTAGCATTTTTAGCTAGGAAATTTTGTCTTCATGAAAAATCAACTCTTGTATAGCTTGTAATATAAATTGATGTCATGTACTATGCTCATTCAAAATCAACCAATTGAATCAAAACTCCTGAGTGAAGTTCAAAACAAAATAATACATCTTAAATACTCAATTGTGGGTTTGAAACCCTAATTTCCCAGTTCAAACCCTTATTGGACTAGAAATCATTTATTGGGCCTAATGGGCCAATAAACTTACAAATTGGTTATTTCGGTTCTAATTGGACCCACTTTAATGAAATTATAACCTTTTGGGCCATGTTGGGCCTAAAATATCTCATTTCACTTTTATGGGCCTTATTGGACCTCAAATGGCCTACTTCATTCTCATGGGCCTTTTTGGGCCGTGAACAACTCTCTTGAACATTATTTGGGCCGTAAACCCCTATCCTTACCAATTTTGGGCCATAAACCCTTATAAAGGCCCAATGGGCCGAAAACTTCTACATTTGGCCTTGTAATTTCGAGAATATACAACATTATCCCAACTTACATTTTATTTCTTTCCTTCCCCTCTCATCCTCGGTTTTATTAAAAAAAGAAAAAAGAAAACAAACAAATGAACGGATTAAGGCTTGACACCTCCTTATTACATGGAGGATATCCATGTTAATTACATCACAAACATCCATTTTCAAAGTCTTAATCCTTTATGTAATGACCATCTATCAAATCCATTCACTTCCCTTTCTTATTCTCGGCCTAGGAGCAAACCCACCTCCATCTGCAATTCAAACTTCACTTACACTTCTAAAATCCTCTCTAACTCTCAAGAAACCTCTCATTTCCTCTATTAAAAATTGTGTGTGCTTGGGTATGTGTCCTAGAGTACTTCATAAAAGACCATCATCTTGGTAAGATACCCTATATTCTAGTGATTAACTTCATCATATGAAAAATGCTTCATCCATTAAAACCTCATTTCGTGACCCATGCTCTAGATCCATCTTAGGTTTGAAAAACTCCACTCAAGAAGCTTACTAGGGTCAGGATCTCATCCATTCTGCCTCAAAACAAAAACCATCAAACCAGTGTGAGTTTATACCCACTATTTTAAGTTTTTACTATGTTTTGGGGGAGAATACAAGTTGTTTTGTGTATATATATGCGTATATGCATGATTATGTGTTTTTTTTCATGTTATATGTTGTGATTATGTGTTATAGTTTACATAAACTCAAAAATCAGCTCTTAACAGAAAACGTTTTGGTCTAATTACAGACCGTTTTGACCACATTAAAGGTAATATTTCTCAAAACTGTTTTACATGAAAAAAAGTTCAGGTTCATATCTTTATAATGACTACTCTCATGCGTTCATACGATTTTTCTACAATTTTTTACGATTTTTAAAAAACTGCCTATCATTTTAGGAATAATCTCGGACCAATCGGTGAAGGTGAACATTTTCACATTGGTTTGAGGCCGTTAAAAATTATGAGAAAATTTTTGAACAAAGCAGACAAAATTTCCAAACTCCCAGAGCTTGTGGATACAAATTTTGACTTACGATGAATTTTCTATAATTTTTCTAAAAACAGGGACAGAAAAGAAAAAAACCAACAAAATTGTTTTAACTTACTAAAAGTGCTTACACTGGAGTTAGATGCAAGTTTATATAACTTATACATACTTTTAAGACATCTAGACATGTTAACTTATATGTGTGTGTGTGTGTGTGTATATATATATATATATATATATATATATATATATATTGTCTTGACAAACATACGTAATAAACTATATTTAGTATAGTTGAAGGTCGCAAACCACACTTTCAAAAGACACACAATCATTTAAAGGCATAATTATCTTAATTGCAAGGTAAAACGGGTTAAACACGACATCCACATCCTTATTGGGCCTGGAAATAATATACATGTTTAATGGGCCTTAGTTGTCGTTTTACATGTATACTGGGCCCGGGATATATATTCACATTCCTATTGAGCCTAGAAATAATATACTTGTTTAGTGGGCCTTAGTTGTCTACTTACATGTTCATTGGGCCTGAAATATACCTTATATGTTTATTTGTGTAAATTCGATTAAGGATCTAGTGAGACGTTTCGTTTGGCACCAAATGAGTGTACAAAAGTAGCCTGTAGTTATAACCAGAGTCTCCTAGAGAGAGAGCGTGAGTTTGTGTATAGATATATATATGGGGGTGATGCCCTACACTTGAGTTGTTCGCTACAGTTAGACTAGGCCAGTCTAGGGTGACAAACCGTACATTAAGCAAGTCGACATCTATCAGACGCCACGACAGGTGAAATTTTCATTATCAACTTTGGTTATAATTGCTCACTTAGAGGAATTAACACCATTGCAAAATTTACAGAAACAATCTTTTATGGATAACACGGCAACTTACAGGCGTCGATACTCATTCTCAGGTGTTGAAATTTCAACGTTTTTCATAATCAGATAACATTGGGTTGTCTAGGTCATTATTTTTTTATATTCTCACAAATAGTAACACACGTGCATTAATAGAAGATCGTACACAAACATTTCAAACCATTTTTCGGAAAATATCGGATTTTCTAGCAGTTGTAAAGTAATACAAAACATTTTACTCAAACATGCCTATGAACTCCCCAACATTATATATGTTGACCTTTTCAAATTAACTTGTATTCTCAAGAAATTGTTCAGCAGGTTGGCATGTAATATTGAAATACAATACTTGATGTAAATAATGACAGTTGTAATATTACATATGTGATGATGATGATGTTTTGTTTCAATTATATACACTGTGATGATACTACAAGAATGAATTCACCAAATGTGACATCTCCATTTTTACGGCCAGAAAAGACCAATTTCGTTTATGCTTTTTAATAAAAATCAGAGTAACTTCTTAAGAAAAGTGTTGCGGAATTTGTTCCTAAAACAAAATATGATAAGAATTTATCAAATCATTTCCTAAGAAATGTTTTTTCATTACATTATAAAAACTCGGGATGTCTATCATTGATACAAATCATAAGCATAAACCAAAAACATCATAGGCCACAAAACACAAACTAGCCTCATAACAACATAGGCTTTACAATATCCCATTTATATTCTACTGGCCTAAAATCCATAATATTTCGTCAAGTCATCCAACTATGCTTTTGCCAGTACCTGTAATACAAGAAACTGTGTGGGTCAGGCTGGGGAGCCTAGTGAGCATATACGGTTTTCAACCCAAAATAAATAAGTTTATTATTTTCAACAATCATTAAAGCCAATTACCCGTTCCGGTTATCCTCACCTTACGTCCCTAAAGCATCTATCACAAGGGACATATCCTAAGTAATTTCACCGGGATGGACACTACTGCTAAGGGGAATCCTCAGCCATAAGTGTCTATAAGGTAACCATGAGGGCGATGGAGTACACCGGTGAACATATCGTTCACAAACACCTACAGGTTGCGAGCTTGCTTGCGTTCCACTGGACTTCTTAGAAAAGTCCGTCGTCGTCATCCATACTCCGCTAATTGACTGGATCAACGTCAACATGGAGGCCTCTCATCATTTTATTGCACAACACACCAACTATTTCATCTACCCATGTTTTACCCAACAAATTTGTAGACATAAAATACATATACAATTCAAATATGGAAAACAAAGTTTAAATCTTTCATACATCATAGATCTCAAAGTAAAAAGCATACATATACAGTTTAGATCTGAAAAGTACAAATATGAAGTGAGAAACTCTAGATATGAAGAAAAAGATTCAGATCTAGAAGAAAAGTTTAGATCTGAAAGAAAAAGTCAAAATATGAAGAAAAATTTCATATCTGAAAAGATAGAGGTTCAGATCTCTCATCCAACATAGATCCCAAGTAATATATATATATATATATATATATATATATATATATATATATATATATATATACACACACACACACATAGCACGTAATTTATATAAAATACTTCATATCTATGTCTAAGATGAAAGTGACTATACACTCCCCTGATAAGGAGTGATTCGGACAACACTTCGCTTCTTAAAATAATTTTCTTTGACGAAACCGGAAATATTACTTGTAAACCGGGCTCCGCAAGGGCAGGTTTTCAAACCGAAAAGCTCTTTTACTCGGAGACTCCTGGCCCTCCAAAGCTTTCTCTTAGAGCTAGAAAGGTTTCCTAGGCTGCAGGGGTGTTTTGGAAGGCTAGAGAGATGTTAGAGAGAGAAAGAGAAGTTGGTAAATGGCAAGGAAACAAGCTGCCCTCGCAGCCCTTATATAGGCCGAAGCCTCGCAGTATGCTGGGCGTACTCCAAAGTTCGTACCATACTTGTCAATGAACTGCTGGGGCAATGTGGCTCAATGCTGACTGAGGAAAAAGTCAATCCGCGGGGCGTACTGCGTTACGTAGGGCGTCCGAAGGTACGTTGGGCGTACCCCTCGCACCCAGCTTCGAGATTTCCCACTCCGACTTAAAAAATTCATATCTTTCGCATACAAGCTCCGTTTTCGACGTTCTTTATATCCACATGTAGGTGGGAACATGATCTAAATCTTTTATTTAGACTCCATTGGCTAATTCTCGACCTATTTTAAATTTAAATTCTTTAACAGACCGGGACAATAAACCCTATTAAAATTTCATAACTTCTACATCTGACGTCCGTTTTCGGCTGTCTTTTTACCGTTGCAATACTATTAACGAGATCTTCGATTCTTGTTTAGGTTGTTTTGGCAAAAAATTGTTCAATCTAATATTTGAACTTCGGGCTGTTTACTACTGATACAAAACTTAGAAAAACCATAACTTTCTCATACGAAGTCAGATTTGGGCGTTCTTTTTATGGACGCTCTCGGTTTAACGAACACTACGACTTTTGTTTAGATCGTCAAGGTTAAAAATTCCTCTATTGTAAATTCACTATTTACGTCACATAGTGTCGTGTTGGTTCTGTCGCGAAACTTCGACAAGCCATAACTTCTTCGTTAAAGCTCAGATTTTGGTGTCTTTATGTCTTCAGAATCCTTGTCACGACCACTGCAACTTTCTTCATTGATATTGGGTTTATCTAACATTTTATTTTTGATGCTTATTTTTACCCTTTATTTATTATATTATAAACAAGTAATAAATTCACAAAGCACATAATTCACATAATATTCAAGTAATTCTTCTTTATTAATTTAAAATGGGTTACAATGGTTGTACTAGACTATTACATCATCATTAGTGCTAAACCTAGAAACACGAGCATTACAATTATCTCCCCCTTAGGATGATTTCGTCCTCAGAATCATGCATCAACAAACAAATGCGGATAGCGACTCATCATGTCACTCTCCGTTTCCCAGGTGAGATTTGGCCCATTCGAATGTTTCCGTCATACAAGCATTAAGTTGAACATCTTGCGTTGCAACTTCTTCATCTTAAGGTCAACAATCGTCTTAGTCTCTTTGATTAGCCTCTTATTACCATCCATCCTTAACTCTGAAATTGGAATTATGTTGGGAACTTCATCCGTGAACTTCCTCAAATAACACACATGGAATGTGTTATGAATACCCTCTAGCTCTTCTGGTAGTTCTATCTTGTAAGCTTGGTTCCCAATCCTCTGAAGAACTTTGAACGGTCCAACGAATCTTAGACTCAACTTTCCTCTTTTCCCAAATCTTATAAGTCCCTTCCACGGTGAGACTTTAAGCAAAACCAAATCCCCAACTTTGAATGTCACCGGTCGTCTCTTCTTTTTAGAATAGCTCTTTTGACGATCCTGAGCTGCTAACAACCTTTCCCTAATCTCCATCCTCAAGCCAACAAGACGGCGTATGACACTTTTGTCCATACAAAGCTTGATAAGGTGCCATCTTGATGCTCGAATGGTAACTATTATTGTAGGAAAATTCTACCAGAGGTAAATGTTCATCCCAGTTACCTTGAAATTCCAGGCTACATGTGCTTAGCATATCCTCCAATGTTTCAATCTTTCTTTTGCTCTGACCATCGGTCTGCGGATGGTAGGCTGTACTTAAACACAACTTTGTACCCAATTCCTCTTTTAGACTCCTCCAAAACCTTGATGTGAAATGACTATCACGATCTGATATAATCGTTAAAGGAACGCCGTGAAGTCTTACTACCTCCTTCATGTAAGAAGTCTTACTACCTCCTTCATGTAAGCATTGGCAAGCTTACCCATAGACCATCTTCCATTAGCTGCTATGAAGTGTGCACTCTTAGTGAACTGATCAACGACCACCCAAATCATGTCTTGACCGTCCTTTGTTCTTGGCAGTTTAGTGACAAAGTCCATGGTGATGTCTTCCTATTTACCCATGGGAACAGGTAAAGGTTCTAAACTCCCATACGGTTTCTGATGTTGTGCCTTAACTCTCACACATGTCACACACTCGACCACATACTTCAAAACATTGAGATTCATCGTCGGCCACCAGTAGTAGGGTTTTAGATCCCTATACATTTTTGTGCTACCAGGATTAATCGAGTACATGGTCTTGAGAGCTTCTTCCATCAGAAGATTTCTTATTCCTCCCGTCTTAGGTACCCGAATCCTATTTTTGAATACCTTCAACCCTTGATTATTCGTACCAAACACCAGCGTTTTGCCCAAACACTCTTCCTTTTGGTCATTTTTCTCTGAAGCTTCCTCCTGAGCTTTCTTGATGCTTTCCACAATCGTTGAGACAACTTCAATCCTTAATGCCCTTGGCCTTTTCCTTTCAAGGCTCACTTTTCGGCTTAAAGCATCGGCTACGACATTTGCTTAAACAGGGTGGTAAAATATTTCACAATCGTAATCCTTAAGCAACTCTAGCCAACGTCGTTGCCTCATGTTCAACTCTTTTTGATCAAAAAGATACTAAAGACTCTTATGATTAGTGAAAAGCTTGCACTTCGTGCCGTAAAGATAATGACTCTATATATATAATGCAAATACTACCGCCACCAACTCCACATCATGAGTGGGGTAGTTCTTTTCTTGTTCTTTCAAATGTCTCGATGCATATGCTATTACCTTATCCATTTGGGTCAGAAAGCAACCTAACCCAACCCCAGATGCATCGCTATAAACTGCGAAGTCTTCAACACCCTCGGGCAGAGAAAGAATTGGTGCTTCACATAACTTCTTCTTTAGCTTCTCAAATGCTACTCTGTGCTTCTCACTCCAAGTATGCATGGCTCCTTTATGGGTCAAAGCTGTCAATGGAGCAGTTATTGAAGAAAAGCCTTAGATAAACCTTCGGTAATATCTGACTAATCCTAGAAAGCTTTGGATCTCAGTGGGACTTTTTGGTCGTTCCTACTTCATTACAACTTCAATCTTTGTTGGGTCAACCATGATCCCTTCTTGGTTAACCACATGACCCAAGAATTGGACTTCTCGAATCCAAAAATAACATTTGGAGAACTTAGCATACAACTTCTCCTTCTTCCGAACTTCTAACACTTCTTGCAGGTGCTTGCCATGCTCTTGCTGGCTTTTTGAGTAAACCAGAATGTCATTTATGAAATATATTACGGATTTATTGAGGAATGATTTGCAAACCCTGTTCATCAATTCCATGAATGTTGCTGGAGAATTGGTTGGTCCAAACAACATAACAAAGAATTCATAGTGTTCATATCTTGTTCTGAACGCAGTTTTCTCAATATCTTGTTCTCGCACCTTTAGCTGATGATATCCTAACCTAAGATCGATATTGGAGAAATAAATTGAACCTTGCAGCTGATCGAACACGTCATCAATCCACGATAATGGGTACTTGTTCTTCACCGTTTCCTTGTTCAGCTCTCTGTAATCTATGCACACCCTCATGCTTCAATCTTTCTTCTTCACGAATAACACCAGAGCTCCCCAGGGTGATGAACTAGGTCTAATGAAACCATTGTCCAACAACTCCTAAAGTTGTGTCATAAGCTCCTATATCTCCGTCGGCGCTAATCGGTATGGTGCTTTTGCTATTGGGGTCATTCCTGGTAACAAGTCTATTTGGAGCTCCATTTGTATATCAGGGGCAATCCAGGGAGTTCTTCGGGAAAGAATTTCGGATAGTCACACACCACTGGTATATTTTGCATCTCCTTCTTCTCTATCTTAGCATCGTTCACAAATGTGAAGTATGATGTGCATCCCTTAGACAAACATTTTCTGGCCTTCATCAGGGAGATGATTCCAGAATTTACTCTGCATTTGTCACCATACACCACAAATGACTCTTTTCCAGGCGAGTTTACTCATACTATCTTCTTCTTGCACAGTATCTCGACATCATTGGCGCTAATCCAATCCATTCCCAGTACGATATCGAAACCATTCAACTCAATAAGTAACAGCTCCTCGTGGAATTCGTTTCTGTTTAAGTCGATGACGATATTCCTAATGCAATCGCTAACAGGTATGAATTTGCCACTGGTAACTACTACAACTAGAGCATTATCAATTTTTTCTATAGGCAATGCTAGTCTTCCACCGAACTTATGTGATATAAAGGAGTAATTTTCTCCATAATCAAACAATATATTGGCCGGCAATCCATTTACAAGAAAAGTACTTGAAGCGACGTCTGTTGCTTCCTTCGCGGCTTCAAGTGTCATCTGGAAAGCTCTGGCTTTTGGCTTCAGTGGGACATTAGGCCTTGCTGCCTCCTTCTTCTTCGGGCAGTCCCTCAAAAGGTACCCTTCCTTGTTACAACCATAACAAACTTCTTGTTGAACGTGCACTCATTGGCATAGTGCCCAGGCTTCCCACATTTAAAACAAGTGACCTCCCCATCACATTTCACATGATGTTTCTTTTCTCACTTTTCACACCATTTCGCTTCGCCTCCTCCTCCTCTCGAACCAGACTTTGTGGATTTACTTTTCTTGTTGGATCTCGAACATCCTTCAAACTTCCTCTTCTCAGCCACCTCAGTTCTCTCCAGACCCCTTTCTTTTAAATGGGTCTCAACATTCTTGGCTGCTCTAATGGTTGCCTTTAACGTGCTTGCCATTTTGACTGTTGGGCCAAATTCTGATGGCAATCTGTTAGCAAATTTCTCTATCTTGGCGAGTTCAGTCAGCACCATGTATGGAAATAGTTTCATCTTCTTAGTAAACGCAGTTGCATAGTCATCAATGCTCATTTTCCCTTTCTTCAAGTTCTAGAACTCATTGTTTAGATCAATCAGATCTATCTCGGAGTAGTACTGCATCTTCTACTGTTCCATGAATGCTTCCCAAGACATCTTCAAAGCTTCCCCTCGTGGCATCATATCCGCCAACAATTTCCAGCAGCTCAAGACTCCGGTCTTTAGTTGTTGAACCGTAAAGACGGTATTCTGCTTATCACTATAGTTGTAGCTTTCAAACACCATCTCCATTTCAGAGATCCAATCCATAATCTTCGTAGGCTTTGGGTTTCCAGAAAGACTTGGTGGTTTGGCACCCAAGAAGTTCTTATACATACATCCATCTCGGTCGATATCCCTCTCTGGGTCATTCCTTTTTACGACTGGGGTTCAACTTGACTGACAGTGCGGTTGTAGTCCCATTCCTCTGACTGTCCGTCATTCAGTTCCGGTTGCTCAACAAGCATCGAAGGTTCATTTATGTTATCCACTTTGGGTTCTTGCCATTTCGATCTATACACCAAATTAGGTGATGTTAGATCTTTATTCATGATAGACGTTTAAATTCTCCTTATCACTCTGAAACGCTACATGCTAGTTCTAATATCATATTCGAACGCTTAGAATCCTGAACATATAAGGTTTCCAGATCCGGTTGGCAACAGACCATGGATCCGAACACATAATAACACATAAGGAAAGCATAAAGCATTTAGCACATAAAAGCATTTTATGCATCTTTCCTAAAATAAACTAGTGCTCGTGTTTAAAATATGGAAGAAACTCATCTCACGATCATCGCTTATCATTCTAAGTTTAAGTCTAGAAATCCTGGAAATTCCTAGTTCGCTTAAACTAATGCTCTGATACCAACTGTGACATCCCCATTTTTACGGCCAGAAAAGACCAATTTCTTTTATGTTTTTTTAATAAAAATCAGAGTAACTTCTTAAGAAAAGTGTTGCGGAATTTGTTCCGAAAACAAAATATGATAAAAATTTATCAAAGCATTTCGTACAGAAATGTATTTTCATTAAATTTCAAAAACTCGGGATGTCAATAGTCGATACAGATCATAAGCATAAACCAAAAACATCATAGGCCACAAAACACAATGTGGCCTCAAAACAACATAGGCCTTACAATATCCCATTTATTTTCTACTGGCCTAAAATCCATAACCTCTAGTCAAGTCATCCAACTATGATTTTTCCACTACCTGTAATACAAGAAAACTGTGTGGGTCAGGCTGGGGAGCCTGATGAGCATATAGGGTTTTCAACCCATAATAAATAAGTTTATTACATTCAACAATCATTAAACCCGATTACCCGTTCCCGTTATCCTCTTCTTACGTCCCTAAAGCATCTATCACAAGGGACCTGTCCTAAGGAATTTCATAGGGATGGACACTACTGCTAAGGGGAATCCTCAGCTATAAGTGTCCATAAGGCAACCAATGGGGGGGATGGAGTACACCGGTGAATACATCGTTAACAAACACCTACAGGTTGTGAGCCTGCTAGCGTTCCACTTGACTTCCTAGAAAAGTTTGTGGTCGTCATCCATAATCCGTTAGATGACTGGATCAACGTCAACATCGAGGTATCTCATCATTTTACTTCACCACACACCAACTATTTCATCTACCCATGTTTTACCCAACATATTTGTAGAAACAGTTCAAATCTGGAAAATAAAGTTTAAATTTTTCATACAACATAGATCTCAAAGTATAAAACATACATATACAGTTTAGATCTGAAAAGTTTAGATCTGTAGTGAGAAAGTCTAGATCTAAAGGAAAAGATTCAGATCTGGAAGAAAAGTTTAGATGTGAAAGAAAAATTCTAAATCTAAAGAAAAAGTTCATATCTAAAAAGAAAGAGGTTCAGATCTCTCATCCAGCATAGATCCCAAGTAAATAGATAATATATATACACACCTAGCACGTAATTTATATAAAATACTTCATATTTATGTGTAAGATGAAAGTTACTATACACTCACCTGATAAGGAGTGATTCAGACATCACTTCGCTTCTTAAAATAATCTTCTTTGATGAAACCAGGAAGATTTCGTGTAAACTGGGCTTTGCAAGGGCAGAGTTTCAAACCGAAAAACTCTTTTTCTCGGAGAATCCAGGCCCTCCGAGGCTTTCTCTTAGAGCTAGAAAGGTTTCCTAGGCTTCGGGGGTGTTTTGGAAGGCTAGAGAGATGTTAGAGAGAGAAAGAGAAGTTAGAAAATGGCAAGGAAACAAGCTACCCTAGCAGCCCTTATATAGGCCGAAGCCACGCAGTAAGCTGGGCGTAGTTCCGAGTATGTTGGGCGTACTCTGAAGTTCGTAGCATACGTGTCGATGAACTGTTGGGACGATGTGGCTCTATGGGAACCGAGGAAAAAAGTCAATCTGCGGGGTATACCTCCTTCATACACGGGGCGTACCTCCTTCGTTCTTGGGGCGTACTTTTGTACGCAAGGCGTCCAAAGGTACGCTGGGCATACCCCTCGCACCCAGCTTCGAGATTTCCCACTCCGACTTCAAAAGTTCATATATTTCGCATATGAGCTCCGTTTTGACGATCTTTATATCCACACGTAGGTGGGAACATGCTCTACAACTTTTATTTAGACTCTATCAGCGAATTCTTGACCGATTTTAAATTTATATTGTTTAACAGACCGAGACAATAAAGCCTATTAAAATTTCATAACTTCTTCATACGACATCCGTTTTCGTCTGTCTTTTTAGGGCTGCGCTACTATTAACACGATCTTTGATTCTCGTTTAGGTTGTATCGGCCAAAAATCATTCAATCTAATATTCGAACTTCGGGCTGTGCACTGCTGATCCGAAACTTAAAAAAATTATAACTTCCTCATATGAAGTCAGATTTGGGTGTTCTTTTTATGCATGCTCTCGGTTTAACGAACACTACGACTTTTGTTTAGATCGCCAAGGCTAAAAAGTCCTCTATCGTAAATTCACTATTTATGTCACACAGTGTCGTGTCGGTTCTATCACGAAACTTCGACATACCATAAATTCTTCGTTAAAGCTTGAATTTCGGCACTCTTTATGTCTCCGGAATCCTTGTCACGACCACTACAAATTTCTTCATCGATATCGGGTTTGTCTAACATTTTATTTTTGACGCTTATTTTTATCCTTTATTTATTATATTATATTATAAACAAGTAATAAGCACACAAAAGCACATAATTCACATAATATTCAAGTAATTCATCTTTATTACTTTAAAATGGGTTACAATGGTTGACATAGACTATTACATCATCATTAGTGCTAAACCCATAAACATAGGCGTTACACCAAAGCTCCCGGACGTATCCGTCGTCTGGTTTAGGGGTATGACAAGTTGTGCCAATTTTAGTGATTGTCTAAAGCCCACACTAAATGCCTTTATCTTCGGCCGGTTAGCAAGATATGGGATTGCACTGATAAACAATTACGATATCTGTAACTGATCCCTTGGTAAATCCTTGTTAATATTCTATATGTTAAATTAATAGAATGATTGTCTAAAACATCGTAGATCCATCTCAAAACCCTCGTTAAGCCTAAAATTTTATATAGAATTTATCTATCACTAAATCAGTTGCTGAAACTAAAGTTTCTAGTAGTGGTTAGGGGAAATGACACTGTAGCACATTAAAGTTTCGTCATTTGTCCGATTTGGTCACTAAAGTTATTTTTTTGCACAATAAACCATTAAACTCGTATTTGACCTATCAATTAAGCACATTAAAGGTTTACTGGTCATTTCAATTACATGTCATTTAATATTTACTTTTAAAGGGACAAATATTCCACATCATCTTTGCCATTTCTAATAAACTTATGTATTTGGTCCTTCGATGACCATCCACCGTACACCTATTCTTTCACACTGACTCTCCTCGTCTCTTTCTTCTTTGTGAGTTGCTGAGCCTTAAACCCTTCCCATCTCCATCGTCGGCAACTCAATCCACAGAAAGTTCACTCGTCTCATTAGCAATCAATGCTGAAATTTTATTGAGGAATCAGAAAAGATAATCGCACAATTGAGTTTTTTTTTTTTTATTTGGGGGGGGGGGGGGGGGGGGGATGTAAACTCCTCATCCGATTCAATCATGTTTGGAATTCAAGAAGATGATACTGTTCTCTATTGTTGGTTGCAAACGCTTCTTGTCCATCTAACATCATTAAGCCATTACAGTTATGAGTCCAGATTTATGCACTCCCGGATCTTGTGGCCCAAAGAACTTCACTTTCAACACGAGTCTTCTTCATGAACCAGATTTAACGGTTTAAATATTTGTTCTCCATGTGGATTCAACTACTCAAATGGCTTTTTCACTTCGAGTTCATGTACTCAAAACAACGATAGAGTATGCATTTCATGTTCTCTACGTCAAAATAGTTCTTGTTGGGAAATTTGTAACCTGAAGCCTCAACAACTTTAAGATCACCGGTTACATCAATTACAGAAAATTGATAATCATAATCGGTTCATCCATTTTTGGATTCTTGTTAGTTTAAATCCACTTATGTATACTTCTCTGTTTCCTCCTCAAAAAGGGTAAACAAAAGAAGAAAATTTCAGGAGAGAAAGAAACCAACGCACCAGTATCATGCTATTATAGGACTTCGTCGCACCATGTCCAGGTGTAGCTCAAGTTTTCCGACTTTCAAAGCTCAAAGACACCAAACGACCATCTTCAGGTGGCTTCTCACTGTTGAACTGACCGCTTCGGTTAAAAATCGTGATGGAAGTTGTAAAAGCTCTTGCATTTCTCCACACTTAAATCAGCCCTCTGCTTATCGTGATGTGAAAAGTTCAAATATTCTCATAGATTCCCATTGGGGTTGTGTAGCTAGGTTCATTCGAACAAGATGATTGAAAACATGAAGACTGCTTCAATGTGGGAGGCTTGGAACACATAAATGATTAGGATTTAGTTAAATCTGAAAAAAAAAATGAGAGGAGTTGTGGGTAAATAGTTATTGTAGCAGACTTGGATTTTGGAGGTTAGACAGTAAGAGATTGGTGGCGGTTCTTTGGTGGGGAGAATTTCCGATGAACACAGTTGGAAGAAAGAAGAAACAGGAACAGTTGTCTTAGGAAGAGAAAAAGATAACAAAGGGATAGGGGTAACATGTTCAGGCAAGAAGATAGAGATGGAGATGAGCTGGAAGCTTCCCATACGCATCACACACATCACAGTACCAAACAATAAAGATAAATTAATTACTAATGCCACATCAGATTTTTTTACCGGGTAACCTGTTAAATTTTCGTAAAATGACTTAATTGATAGGTCAAATACGAGTTTAATGGTTTATTGCGCAAAAAAATAACTTTAATGATCAAATCGGACAAATGACAAAACTTTAATGCGCAAAAATATCACTTCAAATCTAGAAAAAAATCTATATCCTAATTTATATAATCTAGAAAGTAGAAATTGGAGTCAAGATGATAATTATTATGAAAACCTTAGGAAAACCAAAATTAAGGAGTTAAGGAAGCTAGAGCTTAGAAAAACGAGTGACGATATGAGCTAGAAATAAAAGAGAAATAAGAGAGCGCTGCATGGAAATGCAGCTTACACACTACTAGAAAGCAGAACTGGAAGCTGATGAAGACTAATTTAGATTTGCTCGAGTTTATGATCTGAAGCAGCAGTGGATGAACCAATTAACAGATCGAACATCTGATATATAAATGCGGGTATATATAAAATGCATAGAATGAAAAATGGGTCGACCCGGTGGTTGAACTGTGACTCGGTCGCAATACCGGCAATACTGGGTCAACTGAAAAGGTGGGTTTTAAAACAATGCTTACTATACACGCAAACCAATCCTATTAGTTGACTATATCTTCAATCACTCTAATAATATTAAGAAAATCAAAATATCAGTTGAGGTAATAGTGCTGTTTTGTTTAATTCTGGCGGGTTATAAAAATTTTCAACTTTTTATATTCGGAGATGGACTCTTAGAAAAAGCGTGTATTATACACCTCTATATTGGCTATATTCCAGAATGAGTTTCAAGATTAGAACTTTAAAATACGGAAATCAACTCTCAGTGATGAAACTAAAATACATGAAAACCCTCTATTGTCCGAATCGCCTTCTTAAAACCATTTGGATCTTGTAGAACATGTTGGATCTTATTTAAGAATCTTCAAAATCAAAAGACAATTTTTTATAAGAAAAAACATACAAACTGCAACATTGTAATATGGATGTACTGAGGGATTAACCATTATTAAATTTCTTAGTTGTGACAGGAGCAAACACCGTTACTACATGACCCTATTCCAATTACACAAAAGGAATTGCAATCGCTATCCTTATTACAATGTATGGGAACCACACGTTCACTCATGTTTTCACCATTGCTTTTAGACTGAGATTGAAGGGTGGCTACGTGTTCTCTATCAGGGAAAGCGCATGACATCTGCAGACCTGCAAAGCATAGCTGGTTAGTGTTGAACTTTGCAACGTTTCAGAAATTAGAGAAGGGGGGAGAAAAAACTGTACAAGAGATGGAAAGCAATAACGCGACAAAGAAAACTATCTTCAGTGAAGTTCGCTCCATGTTTTACCACAATATAATAGGAACAGAAGGAATAAGTTTCAGTGTGTAACATGATCGTATGCACAAGATATATATAGAGGGAGATTCCTTAACAGTTAAATCAAAAAAGGCAATCAAATTAAAAACACTAATCAATAACTAAATACTGTTTTAAGGAGCATTTAGGAAACACATAATCTTCAATTTATTTTAGATCTTTTATTTATGTTGTGCATAAATCGAATAGGCAAAGGAAATTGCAATTTAAATAGAGAAGAAAAATAAACCAATTGTTGAACATGAAAGCTTTGTTTCTTTTGGTATACATTATCAACAAAAATGCTTTTATAAGAAGAGATATATATAGTGACCGAACTACTCCGTCAGCTATTACCGACGGAATACCCTATGCATCGTGACAAAAAAAGAAATTGTTCATTATATCCGTTGGAATATTTCCGACATAATAAAAAGAGAAAATATTTTTTTAATATCTTTCGTTATTCCTTAGTAAATGTTTATTTATTGTTTTCTTTCCGTTTGTAATGCATCAAAAAACAAATAAACCACCCTTAAAAAAACATAAATGAAATATCCTTATGATTTTCTTTCTACTCATCGTCTTATCCATTTTAAATAATTAAAAGTGGTATATTTAATAAAATTTACCATAATAAATGAAAATGATTTTGTCAAATGCTATTTTTTCTCAGTACATTCGACACATTCGTTTTCTAAGATTTTTTTATTTTCTTTTTTCACTTGTCATTTTTTTATTTTTTTTTCTTAAAATTTAGTAAGAGTTTATATATGGTAGATACATTAATTTTACTAATCTTGAGAATAAATGTTTTAGCTGTTTCTTTCCTTAGTAAATATTTACATATGGTAGTTACTTAATACACCTTTAAAATGATTAACATTAAGCATTTTTAAATCATGTATTTAGGTTAATGCCTTTTATTTTAATATAAATTTATATTTACCTATATATATATATATATATATATATATATATATATATATATATATATATATATATATACTAGTTTATAACCCATGGGAACCACGGTTACAAAATTAATTAAATTTTAATAGTAAAAAACTCAAAATTATTAATCACTTATTTTAAATAAATTATTAATTAAGAGAATTTTTTAGTTATATAAATTATAATCATTGATTTAAATAAATATGTAAAATTATATCACTTTATGATTTGTATTAATTTTATTTTAACTTTTAATCTGATATTATTAACTTAATATAACTAGAGTGAGAAATTTAAAATTTCAAATTTGAAATGGAGAATAAATAAGTTGATAAATGACATGCACTAATTAGGAGACAAAATTAGGTGACACATGGCAAAAGAAACATAAAATATGCATTAATTATGAGGCCTAATATGATGATACATGTCAAAAGTAGAATAAAACTATTTTTTTATTAGAATAGAAATATATATATATATATATATATATATATATATATATATATATATATATATATATATATATATATATATATTATACTTGTAATTAATATAGAAACAATGAAATTTTAAAATTTCATAACATTTTTGCATCATAATTTTATTTTAGTATTTATTATTGTTTTAAAGATAACAACATAATATGGATTCAAACGACTCTAAAACAAACGCAAACATATAAAATTATGTTTGGATAAAAGAAATTCAATGTTATGTCCGACATGTGAATATGCCAATAGTTTTTTTTTTTGTTACAATACATGGAACTACCTAATTGTTATCATTCCATTTGTATTTATTTTGAATGTTTACTTTAAAAAATGTTTAAAGTTTACACCTAAATTTTCAACATTATTTTTAAAGTATGTTAATATTTTTTATTAGTATATATTGAATTACTTACTTTATTAATGATTATATCCTTTTTCTTTATGTATAATATTACATTAAGAAATACATAATGTTTACAAATCTACCATAATTAAAGAAAAAGATTTTTCCAAATGTCATTTTCTTATTAAATTTGATACATGTCATTTTCTAAGTATTTTTGATTTTTTTCTTTTTCCCAGTTTTAATTTTCTTACATTTTTCATTTTCTTAAAAAGTTAAAATTCACTTTTTAATAAGATTTTATATATGGTAGATACATTATTTTTATAAATATTGAGACATCATTATCTTTCCTTAGTAAATATTTATATATGATAGCTACTTAATACACATTTAAAGATATTAACATTAAGCATGTTTATGTCATGTATTTAGGTAAATGACTTTTATTTCAATATAAATTTTTATTTACCTATATATAAATATATTTCTTAAATTTATCGAAATATACTTAATAAAATACTAAGTATTTTATCTATCTATACTATTTTATTTATACGTTATATGACAATTAAATTATATATATATATATATATATATATATATATATATATATATATATATATATATATATATATATATATATGTAATACATATAGAAACAATGCATAAAATGTGGATTTACATGTTACGAACTCAAGTCATGTACAATGTGTAGTGATTAACACTATTTTTTATAACTACACATATAAATTTATAATGTCTCCATTTTAATAGTTGAACTTTTATAATTTGATAACATTTTTGCATCATAATTTTATTTTAGTATTTACTATTGTTTTAAAGATAAAAACATAATATGGATTCAAACGATCCAAAAGACAAACGCAAACATATAAAATTATATTTGGATAAAAGAAATCCAGTGTTATGTCCACCATGTGAATATGTCAATAGCTTTTTTATTAGTATACATTGAACAGCCTAATTATTATTATTTCGTTTGCATTTATTTCGAAATTTTACTTTAAAAAAATGTTTAATGTTTACACCTAAATTTTCAAAATCATTTTATAAATTATGTAAATATTTTTTATTAGTATATATTGAATTACTTACTTTATTAATGATTATATCCTTTTTATTTAAGTAAAAGTATTACTTTAAAAAATACGTAATGTGTACAAATCTATCATAATAAATGTAACATCCCCAATCCCAATAATTTTTTTCCAGTTTTAATTAAGAAATTCATTTCTATAAATTTGAAATTTCAATCACAATTGTTTTCAAAATCCATAACTTCAGATCCTAAAATGCATGTTGTGCCCTTAGGCCGGGCCCATTCCCTTAGATCCCGAAGTACTTGAAACAACCAACAAACTGTAAGCTAATGCTTAGTGAGTTCCCTAGAGCACACCCCACATAATTCACATAATCATGAAATCCATATCAATCATATAAGGTAGATAAGCCATACATACAAACATATAAGGATGCCCTGGAAACCCTCCAAGGTCTTACTCCAGGTGTCATGGGAACCCCCACATGGTATTAGCCTAATGCCTCGGGAACCCCCCAGGTTTTGATTAAGGATGCGATGGAAACACTCCAAGGTCTTGTTAGATTAGGTGTCTAATCCCATAACTATTTTGGTTTGTAGTTGACCCGATTAAGAGCATGGTCCTTTTTGGTTGCCTTCACCATAGCAACTGATATGATGAATTAAGGAGAAAAAGGATTAATTATGATTTATTAATATATTATATTAATAATATATTAAAAGATAAATCATATTGTTTAATTAATATTAGTCATATGACAACCCGAAATTTTCTATTGCCTTGGAAACTCAGCCATTTAACCCAAATAAATGTCAGACTTATTCCTACTATCATTTAGCACAATTTAGAGTATGTTCGAGCATTTTGAGCCTAGTACACTTAAGGAATAAGTGTTGGGGTTTATCTGCCGAAGCTATAGTACAACAAACGGGCCGGAAACACACCTACCTGGAGTTCACGACCACCACATGGGAGTTTACGGCCGTAAACTCCATGTGGGCCGTAAACTCCACCTTATATGGTGAGATATTGGCCATTTGTTCATTCCATCCTTTCCTTTGGCCCAAATCCTCTCAATTAGCATTCCGTTCTTCGTTCCCGATCATCAAAACTCGTAAGTTTCTTGTCCTAACTAGTTGATATTTTGACTTTTCTAGTGATCTTACACCATTCCATCCGTGAAATCATTCCAATTGATTTGATCTTCAAGTGTTCTTAGATTCACCAAGAACACCAAGAACATACACTAGTGTTCTTGGCAAAAATCGACCATTCAAGCTCCTAGATCGTAAGTACTCTTATCCTAACTCATTATACACTAGGTTTAACATTTTTAGGGCCTAGAAAACATCAAGAAACAAGGATGAATAAGAGTTTACAGCAAAGGGATGTTCTTGGGCTGTAAACTCCCTTTAAGGGTGCAAAGATGCCTTTCCTTCTTTCCTTATGACCAGAACTTAGTCTAGAACCAACCACCATTGGATGAGGGACATAAATCATCAATGAAACCATCTCCTCATAGGGTTTACGGCCGCAAAACCCTAAGGAAATGGTCCATGGGCCGTAAACTCCATAAAGGGGTCATATGGTGCCCCTAACCCTCCCCTATGGCTTGTATAATTGACTAGGGCCTTGCATGCTTAATCTAGGAACATCAAAACACAAAATGATTGGGAACACATGAGTTTATGGCTGTAAAATCATGTGTTTACAACCGAAAACTCCTCTAAAAGTCCACATGGAGCCCTAATCACTTCCTATGCCCTAGATTCGAGTCTAGCTTAATTCCTTGAGTGAGATAAGAACTTTAAACACCCCATGGCACCACTACCATGAGTTTATGGCCGTAAAATCATGGGGGTTATGGTCCAGGAACCGTAAACACCCCTAAAGGCCATCATTTGAAGAGTAAACTCCAAGGTGAGTCTATACACTCTTCATATGCAACCCTTGGTGCTCCTAACACTTACAACAAAGTGTTTTTCATGTATTAGGACATCCTTACTTGTTTAATTAGTTACTAAATGACTAGTTAGACACTTAAATGGATCATTACATGTTAAATAGGATCCGAGTGTGCGTTCAAGTCCTCACTTGGCACCTAGCGTCCTATACCGTCCGTTCATCCGAATCGCCCACGTCAGGTGAGTTCATACCCCTGAATTAACCTTTTAAATGATTTTAAATGCTTTTATGGGGGGAATACAAGTTGAACTATAGAGTTATTATATCAATCACATGTGATTAATAATTGTATAGCAAATTGATTTTTACATGTTAAACTGCTTCATACAGCAAAAGGTTTCCAATCTCGTTTTCAAATCTTGTTTAAAGTATGAATTTCTCTTTTAGATTATCAAAAGTATTCCAAAGGTTTTTCAAAGGTATTCCAAAGGTTTTCAAAGCTTGTTTTTATAAACTGAAATCAAGTTGTAAATTCTTAATTGTAAAGTTTTCCAAAGGTTTTACCAAAGTTTCCTTCATGCTTTTATATTGTTAAATGCATGCTTGTATATGTATAGTTATATAAGTAATGTTTAAAGGACTTAGGAAGGCTAGCTTGCCCTACCTCATTTTCCTTGTTTGGATGTTGTTCTAGGGTATCAGTTATCCGTCCGAAGGTCGTTTAATTATTACTTATATATCATGTATACATGTATAGACATAAAGGTTTCCATCAACCAGTTCATTTCCTTTGGGTAGCTAAGGCATCCTTCCATTCATCATTCATATACCTGAAACATTAGTAACTATTATAGGAATAGTTAGGAGATTCTATTTACTCTTTCTAGTATGAAGAATTCCACAAGATTCAGTTCATTCGTGAGTCTATACTGTTACTATACTACCTTAAATAGAATGTGACGTACTATTTTTCGATACGCCACTTCCAAGCGCCATCGCCGTCTAACCAGAGTCTCCTGGAGGGAGAGTGGGCATCATGTGTATAGATATATGCGGGACAGACACTCCCACACCTTGACTGCTAGCTAAAGTCCGAGCCGGTAAGGCCCAATGGGTGATAGATGTAACTATACATCGCATGACTTGGAGGGTCATCAAGGATTCGATCGTCAATCAGCATGGTTACATACGAGTTCACATTCACCCTTATATCCACCCTTTTATTTAGACCGAGCCAGGCGTATCCTTCATTTGATACCCTCCTGGAGTCTATGTTTTCCTTTGTTTCAGACTTTGCTAGCTGTATTGCTCATTTGATACTGTCTGGAGTCTATGTTTCTTTGTTTTAGACTTTGCTAGCTGTATCGTTCATTTGATACTGTCTGGAGTCTGTGTTTCTTTGTTTTAGACTTTGCTAGCTATATCGTTCATTTGATACTGTCTGGAGTCTGTGTTTCCTTGTCCTAGACTGCGTCAGGCGTATTGTCCTTTCAATACCCTCTTGGAGTCTATGTTTTACTTATTTTTAGACTTTGCTAGGCGTCCCACCTGGAGTCTAAGTTTTATTTACTTTTAAGCCAGTAGTGTTCCTGCTGATAAAAAAAATATGATTTTCCCTTATTATTTTTACTTGAGGCTTTTCTCATAACTCCTTTAAAGTAAAAACTATATTTTGATAATGATAGTACTTTTTGGGAAATTACTCCTTAAACATAAACAATTGGGTCTTGGTAGAAGACTGCTTTTATTTAGAAAATATAGGATTTTCTGGAAAGAATTCTAATACTCCGTAGATTCTAAACCATTATCTTTCATGAGGTTATTTTGAATAAGAATGTGTATTTATACTAATGTCATTAAATACTTATGAACTTACCAGCATTATAAAAATGCTGATACTCACTTTCAAAATAACTTGTTTTCTCAGGTCATCGATAGACAGGTACATCCCGGGAGCTTTTGCGAAGTCAGCCTAGAACCAAGCTGCATCTATGTTATGTTCTGTATTTACTTTGATGTTTCTATGAAATGTAACCTTTGTAAAATTATTACGATTAATGCAATGGTTGTTGTACTTTGATTACTATACTGCATATGTTGTGATACTTGACATGACGTCCTCCACCCCAGAACGTATTCCGCCGTTCTCGGTTTTGGGGTGTGACAAGTCAACAATTAATAAGAATTAATTTTGTGGCTAAAAGACATTAATTAAATAAAGGGGACCAGAACTGTCAAGTGTGTGATGTTGAATATTGGGCTAATGAACTCCATAGAAGTTGAAGTGGACGAAATCTATGGGGAAACCCATTAGAATTCATCCAAGGCTTCTAAGGAGGGAGTCCATGGGCTGCTTAGGGCCTAAACAGTCAGATTAGGGTTTCCTAGTTGAAAGCCCTAAGAGCCGAAGTATAATGGGAACCCTTGGCAAGCCAAAAACATCCCTAACCTTCTAAGAGAAACCCTAGGAAGTTTTTGGTGCCTCCTCACTCTCTCCTTGTTCATCTTGTTGCTCATGGTGTTTGCGACTCCATTAGAGGTGCAACATTTGAGGAACTAAGCTTTCAAAGGTCAAGATCAAAAGGAATTAAGATTGTTATTACTACATAACAATCAAGGTAAGATCTAAACCTTATTCATATGTTAATTTGATTATTGTATGCCAGAATTTGGGTTTATGTGCTTTGGATGATTATTGCATATTCTTTAGACTCTGGAATTGGACATACCTAAACTTTAGCACAATGAGGTATCCAATACTAGATCTATCTTTTCAAATAAATGAAAGTATATTGTTGTTTCTTGAAAGCAAAGTATAACAAATGTTTTGACTCTAGAATTGGAAATACATGAACTTTAGCTACCTTTGGCTTAATGTACTCTTGAGTAGACTTTTTATTGTGCAAGCTTGCATAAAGTTTGATGCACAAAATAAAAAAAATAAAAAATAATAGTTATATTGAGAATTATATTTTCAAGGTTCAAACATAGGTCTGATGTAAAAGTTGAAAACTCAGGAAAACAAATGATAAACCTAATGCATAATGAAGAAAACAGAGGAGAATAGAGGCTTGATAATTACTTTTCTATCAAAGTCCGACTAAAGCAGGACCTGGAAAATCCTTATCAATGAACCATGAAATTTGTTAAATTAAAGAAATGTGTTAAATTAAATATGAACTACCACAAGCACAATGTAAGGCTTACAAAACATAAAACCAAAAGTTATGTTAGAATTCAAAACTATGTAAACATTAAAAATAACACTTCCAAAACTAACTATCATAATCAAATATGCCAACATCCTCCAAAACAAGAAAATGCCTCAAAAGTAAACTCCATATCTTCCAAAAAGTATTTAGAGGAAATTGAATGATTTCTCTACGAACATGATTGGAATAATAACTATACGTTATGACCTCAAGATGTTTTCTTTATTTGTTACATGAAACATGTCTTCTTCAACACAAATAGATACAATGAACTAGCTGAACTTGATGAAAAAATAGCTCATAGAAGATTTGCTAGATAAATTGCCGATAGATTTGGCTTAATAACATACGGAACATTATAAATAATTTTTTCTTTAAGCTAACCAGCTCAATGGTAAGGGCATAGTTAGGTTGGCATGCGTTAGAAACTGCAATCATGGTAATTTGAACGAGACCCACAACCATGTATATTATGTGGTTATTTTAGTTTATAGTTGGAAGATATGGTAATCCATTTTTTCTCAACTCATTAGACACTTTATTTATCACCTAGTGACATGACATTACGTGATTATCATCTACAAGTACGAAAACAATAGATTCTACTTAAAGCAAACATGGTAAGATAAGTTTTCCATGGCTATTTACATTTTCAAATGACGAGGGATATTTACGTCTTTTTAAAAATCTTGTATGGTGTTGTTTCTTTTTTGAATCAACAACCATTTGGTACAAAGGACTATGCATCGAGTATAATTATTCCAGCATGCAAAGTTGTGATTGACATATCAACTGCTGCAACATATTTGATTAATCAAGAAGTGTCTCCTAAGACTGAGACTTAGGAACACATGTTTGTTAGTGGAATAATACTTTTTTGTGTCCAGAAGAAGCTTTTGTGTTTCCAGAATGATGATAGAACACAGCATCCTAAAATTTGCTTAAAATTAGCAAACCTCAAAAGAATAGAATCTTCAACTCCAATTCCAACGAATAACACGGGAAGCCATAAACAATTTCACTTCTCTATGCTTTGATATTCTTATATATGTTTTATAACCCACAAATGATGAGATCATAAGGAAGGAACCACCAGCCAACACAACAACTACTTTAGACCTGGACTAGCTAGAAAGCCCTAAAATTAAGAACCACAAGTTAAAATTACCATCACACCCCACTAAACATAGGCCAAAATGAAATGTTATACCCCCATCTACCCTTTGAAAAATCACAAACATTCCATTTTCGAAAACTGTCAAAGTTCAATTTTATGGAATTACTCGTCACATGGGTCAATTTTTGTTTTTGATGAATGTATTTACGACATTTTGCATTTTTCAAGGGACGGAGAAAAATGTGTTCAAAAACTTCCAACAACCTTTACAATTAATATCTGCACCTAATAATCAATAGATTGATCAACAATCAATTTTTATTCATACTTTCAATGTTAAATTGGTATACCAAACACTCTAACTAAAAAGGAGACATAAATTAGACAAAAATGAAAATGTAAACAAAATATCTTTAAGATTATCTTCCAAGTTGGACAACCTTAATAACAGAGTATTGTGAAAATATGGTTGAAATACAAAATCACCCCTTCTTAAACCCAGTCTCTAGATATCTTCCTCTTGGTAATAAATGAGATTATAACAAATCCTATTGAGCCTTTTACTGAACACATTATGAATTTTTTTTCTACATTTAAAAAATATGTAGATTTTTCTACATTTACAAATTATAGTTGACAAATTAGATTATCAAGTATGTATTTGGTTGTGATGCAGGTCCCTCGTTACAATTAACAAATGGTGTCAGTTTGGTTCCTCTTGTTAGCATAGACGTTTGGGAGCATGCATACTATTTGCATGTCTATTTACGACTATGTACCACTTAAAGGATTAATTGATCGTACAGTTAAATGTTTGAATGTATTACCTTTGTGAAGAGGCATACATAGATAATATCAAAGAGATAAGAAGTAATTGATGTCATACCCAGGGTAACAAAGTAAGGAAACAACTCTAGGTTTTAGAAATTAACTTCTTAATAAAGAAAAATGTCTTTCGTATGGCTATGATTTAACTTGATTCGTGCAAGTAATGCTGAGATATGAGGTGGATGATGATTGAAAAAGAAAAGATGGGAGAAATTATATCTTACGTAATATAGTGCAGTTGAGCTAAACCTAACCTTATATACGAATGAAGAAAAGAAAAATAGAAAATCAAGAGATTTACTTGAATCGGAAGTTGGGGAAGACTAACTTTAGATTTGCTCGATTTTATGGTCGGTGGCGGCTGCCGGAATCAGAAGCTATGGTGAGTGGTGTTGTCATGTATTTGAAAGGAGTGGGTGAAATTAGGTTTAACAAAGTGGGGGGAACTAACTCTAGATCGATAAAACAAATTTGAGAAGGAAGGAAACTTACACCAATTTCATGAAACTAGAATTAAGTTCCACATTTTCAGTGAGAGATTAGCGATAGAAAAAAAAAACGTGCATACCGAATTACAGCTTCCGTCGGCTTTCTCTCAGTAAAAGCGACAATTTTTCTGTCTGTCACTAAAGCCCACACTAAATGCCTTTATCTTCGGCTGGTTAGCGAGAGATGGGATTGCATTGATAAACAATTACGAGATCCGTAACTGATCCCTCGGTAAATCCTCGTTAATATTCTATATGTTGAATAAATAAAATGATTGTCTAAAACATCGTAGATTCATCGCAAAACCCTACTTAAGCCTAAAGTTTTGTAGAGAAATTATTTGTCACTAAATCCGTGGCTGAAACTAAAGTTTCTAGTAGTAGTTAAATGCCTACACCTCGTACCAAATACATATAGAAAAAAATATGTATCCTAATTTATATAATCTAGAAAGTAGAAATTGGAGTCAAGATGATAATCATTATGAAAACCTTAGGAAAACTAAAATTAAGGAGTTAAAGAAGGTAGAGCTTAGAAAAACGAGTGACGATATGAGCTATAAATAAAAGAGAAGTAAGAGAGCGCTACATGCAAATGCAACTTACACACTACTAGAAAGCAGAATTGGAAGTTGATGAAGACTTATTCAGATTTGCTCGAGTTTATGATCTAAAGCAGCAGTGGATGAACCAATTAACATATCGAACGTCTGATATATAAATGTTGGTATATATAAAATGCATAGAAAGTCTGAAAAATGGGTCGACCCGGTGGTTGAACTGTGACTCGGTCGTAATACTGGCAATACTGGGTCAACTGAAAATCAAAAGACAATTTTTTATAAGAAAAAACCTACAAACTGCAACATTATAATATGGATGTACCGAGGGATTAACCATTATAAAATATCTTAGTTGTGACAGGAGCAAACACCGTTACTACTGTTAGAGTAATTCAGAGTTGTGATAAAAGTTTTAGTCTCTGCACGTGTTTTTTGTAGTATTTGAATGGAATAAGTCAATCTGAATATGGACTAAGTGGTCCTGGTCTTTAGGTGATAGTGGAGTCAGTTCCTTATTTTCTGCATTAGTCTAGTTTAAAAAGGGCATGATGTACGTTGATGGGTAGTCCCAGTGTGTGTTTTTCTTTCACTTTGATTGTGAATAAAAGTATAATCTTTTCCCCAGATTGCTCTGTTGTTCCCTGTTTAATTACTTCTCTACATTATTTCGATTTTACCCTTCCCTGTGACAGTCCTATTTTTGTCCCCTGTTAAGTCTACTTTCCTGTTCCCTGTTTCTTAATTGGTGAAAAAGGCATTGTCACTCCTGCAAAAGCTAACACTTGGTATCAGAGCATAAACCTGATGTATGCCAAAGTACCAACCACGTAAAGAGATGACAGGGAACACTGGAAATGGTGAGAAAGATGGTATGGTCACTCTTCATTACTCGATGCTATCAAGAAGTAATTACTCTGCATGGGCCATAAAAATGAGGGTCTTCATGCAAGCTCAGGGAGTGTGGGATGCAGTGGAACCTAGAACATCCAACACCGTTGTAGAAGTCAAGAAGGATAAGATGGCCCTAGCAGCAATATATCAAGGCATGCCTGAAGACCTATTTCTTTCATTGGTTGAGAAGAAAACAGCCAAAGAAGCATGGGAAGCTTTGAAGACCATGTTCTTAGGAGTAGATAGAGTGAAGACAGCAAGAATTCAGACTTTAAAAGCAGAATTTGAAGCCTTGAATATGAAGGAGTCAGAAAGTGTAGATGATTTCACTATGAAGGTGAACAATATAGTAAGCACCATGCGTGCTTTGGGTGACTCCATGGAAGAAGAATATGTAGTGAAGAAGCTACTAAGAGCGGTTCCATCTAAGTTCCTCCAGATTGCTTCTACATTGGAACAATTTGGAGATTTGACTGTGATGACAGTTGAAGAAGTAGTGGGAAGATTAAAGGCCCATGAAGAACGCATGAAAGGGCATGGTGAAATTGATGAGAAGAAACTTCTATTGACCCACCAGGAATGGTCTGAAAGAAATAAGAAGAAGGCTAAAGATGACTATAAGCACACTCACAAAGGAAACTGTGGTGGGTTTGGAGGCTCAAGAGGACGGGGTAGAGGTCGTAGCAGGGGTGGCAATTATAGTGGTCGTGGTGGTCGAGGCAGAAACGGATCACACCATCAGAAAGAAGAAAAACCGGGTCAATCCATCAGCCAAGACAAAAGTGGAGTCCAATGCTACAATTGCCAGGAGTTTGGTCACTATGCTGCTGAATGCAAGAATCCAAGGCATGAAAGAAATCAAGTGAATAACTTGATTCAAGAACAGGTCGACAACGAACCAGCACTATTATTAGCATCTTTTGATGAAGCTGTAGCAACTAGTGAAGTCTTCCTAAATGAAGAAAATATAAACCCACCATTGAAGACAAAAGGGGATACAGTGAAGCAATCAAATATGTGGTATCTGGACACAGGGGCCAGCAACCACATGACCGAGGACAAGTGCAAATTTAGAGAGCTGGATGAAAAAATTCAAGGCTATGTGAAGTTTGGGAATGAGTCTAGAGTCAGGATTGAAGGCAAGGGCAAGACTGTCTTTCAATGTAAAAATGGAGAACACCGAAAACTTGAAGAGGTTTATTATATCCCAGACTTATGCAGCAATATAATAAGTCTGGGACAACTAGCAGAAGGTGGAGATGAGATTAGAATAAAAGATCCATTCTTATGGGTGCATTATACTGTAGGAAGGCTGTTAATGAGGGTCCAGAGATCTCCAAACCGGCTTTACAAGATCAAGTTGGAAGAGGTGAAGTCTGTGTGTTTAGTTGCTGAAATCAGTGAACCTTCGTGGCTTTGGCACTCTAGGTTGGGCCATGTAAACTTTCACTCGCTAAAACTCATGTCAGATAAGAAGATAGTTGAAGGAATGCCAAAGATACTCATCCCAAATCAGCCATGTCAAGGTTGCCTGGTAGGAAAGCAGTCACGAAATTCCTACCCTTCACAAGCAAGTTATAGGGCAAAGAAACAGTTGGAGCTAGTACATGGTGACTTGTGTGGACCGGTCTCACCTCCTACACCTGCTGGAAACAGGTACTTCATGTTGCTTGTTGATGACTACAATAGAGTGATGTGGGTGTATCTCATGAAGACAAAAGAAGAAGCTTTTCAAGTCTTCAAGAATTTCAGGTCAAAGGTTGAAACTGAAACAGGTGAGAAGGTCAAAGTCTTGAGAACGGATCGAGGAGGTGAATTTGTTTCAAATCAATTCACTTCATACTGCAGTGAGACTGGTTTGACACGCCATTATACCGCTCCATACTCCCCACAACAAAACGGAGTTGTGGAGAGACGGAACAGGACTATTGTGGAGATGGTAAGGAGCAACTTGAAGTCGATGAATGTTCCTGATGTGTTATGGGGTGAAGCCGTGAATCATGTGGTATACTTGCTGAACCGGGTCAACACAAAAGCTTTGAAAGAAACTACTCCATATGAAATGTGGACTGCGAGGAAACCACATGTAGAACATCTCAGGGTATTTAGGTGTGTCGCACACATGCTAATTGAAAGGAGTCATCTAAAGAAATTAGAAGATAGAAGTAAAAGGCTTGTACATCTTGGAGTTGAGAAAGGAACGAAGGCGTATCGGCTGTTGGATCCCGACACAGGTGCGATGTATGTGAGCAGAAACGTTGTTTTTGAAGAAACTAAGACTTGGGCGTGGGAAGAGACGAGAAGAATCAAAAGGATTCCAGGGATCAGCTTCACCATCGCAGGGTTTGACCTCGACGAAGTCAATGACGTTGAAATTGGGTCTACGCCTTGCACTCCAGATGATCACACACATCAAATGCCCCAAATAAATATGGACTGGAACGCAAGTGGGTCTCAGCCCACTAACCAATTAATGGACCCACAATTAAGCCCACTTGATTTGCACTCAAACCCACCATCGACTCCTAATTCCCCAATTACGCCAAATGTGCCAGTATCGCAAGACGACTCCCCTGGTACCGCTTCGAGCTCGACAGGTGGTGGCGCTCCAAAGCGCTAACGGCTACTCACGGATTTGTATGAGAGTACCGAACAGCTGATGATGATTCACGACGATGAGGAACCTGCCACATATACAGAAGCACGAAAAATTAAGGAATGGGTCAATGCTATGAACTTGGACATAGCCTCGATCGAGAAAAATAAAACCCTTGTTGATCTTCCAAAGGGACGAAAAGCAATTGGCTTGAAGTGGGTGTTCAAAGTAAAAAGGGATCCAAGTGGGAAGATAGTGAAACACAAGGCAAGAATTTTCGCAAAAGGCTATGTTCAAAAACAGGGAATAGACTACGATGAAGTATTTGCACCAGTGGCGAGAATTGAAACGGTACGTGTCATCCTAGCCCCTGCAGGTTCTAACGGCTGGCATGTACATCATCTTGATGTGAAATCAGCCTTCTTGAATGGGAAATTGGAAGAGGAAGTCTATGTTACACAGCCTGAAGGTTACGAGAAGAAAGGTGACACTAACAAAGTGTACAAGTTGTCAAAAGCCCTCTACGGGTTGAAACAAGCACCCAGGGCTTGGAATCCTTGTTTAGATAATTACTTGAAGAGTTTGGGATTCACAAGGTGTCTTCAAAAATACTCTGTGTACACTAGGAAAAAGGAAGGTGATACCCTGATAGTTGGAGTGTATGTAGATGACCTATTGGTCACGGGAAGTTGCCAAGAAGACGTGAAAATGTTCAAATTGGAAATGAATGCCAAGTTTGAGATGAGTGATCTTGGACTTTTGACTTACTATCTTGGAATTGAGGTAAGTCAACATGAATCAGGCATCACTTTGAAGCAAGAAGCATATGCCAGAACCATTCTTGCCAAGACCCGTATGCTGGAGTGCAACCCCACTAAAAGTCCAATAGAACACAAGGTGAGGTTGAAGAAGAATGAAGATGGGGAACTTGTAAACCCCACAGAATACAGAAGCATAGTAGGAGGTCTCAGGTATCTAACTCACACTCGTCCGGATATAAGCTTTGCAGTTGGTGTAGTTAGTCGATTTATGGAGAGACCAACCATGAAACACCTCCAGGCAGTGAAGGGGATACTAAGATATGTGAAGGGCACTTTAAATTATGGGATAGTCTACACTAAAGGAGAAAGCAAAATCACTATCACTGGATATTCTGATAGTGATATGGGAAATGATGAAATTGATAGAAGAAGCACAGGAGGGATGGCTTTTTATGTGAATAGCAATCTGGTCACTTGGGCATCACAGAAACAACAAGTAGTGGCACTATCCTCTTGTGAGGCTGAATTCATTACAGCTACAATGGCAGTGTGTCAAGGCATCTGGTTGCGCCGCCTTCTCACTACCTTAACTGGTCAAAACATACCTCCTGCAGTCTTGTATGTAGATAATCAATCAGCCCTTGACCTCATGAAGAACCCGGTGTTTCATGGACGAAGTAAGCACATAGACATAAGGTTTCACTTTATTAGAGAATGTGTGGAGAATGGTGAGATAATAGTGAAACATATATGCAGCAGGAACCAAAAAGCTGACATTCTCACCAAAGCAATGGCAAAAGTGAAACATGAGGAGATGTGCAGTCTGATTGGAGTCAAGCAAGTGGTCAACTCTGAATTAGGGGGAAAAATGTAAAAGTAATTCAGAGTTGTGATAAAAGTTTTAGTCTTTGCACGTGTTTTTTGTAGTATTTGAATGGAATAAGTCAATCTGAATATGGACTAAGTGGTCCTGGTCTTTAGGTGATAGTGGAGTCAGTTCCTTATTTTCTTCATTATTCTAGTTTAAAAAGGGCATGATGTACGTTGATGGGTAGTCCCTGTGTGTGTTTTTCTTTCACTTTGATTGTGAATAAAAGTATAATCTTTTGCCCATTTTGCCCAGATTGCTCTGTTGTTTCCTGTTTAATTACTTCTCTGCATAATTCCGATTTTACCCTTCCCTGTGATAGTCCTATTTTTGTCCCCTGTTACGTCTACTTTCCTGTTCCCTGTTTCTTAATTGGTGAAAAGGCATTGTCACTCCTGCAAAAGCTAACAACTACATGATCCTATGCCAAATACACAAAAGGAATTGCAATCGCTATCCTTATTACAATGTATGGGAACCACACGTTCGCTCATGTTTTCACCACTGCTTTTAGACAGAGATTGAGGGGTGGCTACATGTTCTCTCTCAGGGAAACGCATGACATCTGCAGACCTGCAAAGCATATCTGGTTAGTGTTGAACTTTGCAACGTTTCAGAAATTAGAGAAGGGGGGAGAAAAAACTGTACAAGAGATAGAAAGCAATAATGCGACAAAGAAAACTATCTTCAGTGAAGTTCGCTCTATGTTTTAACACAATATAATAGGAACAGAAGGAATAAGTTTCAGTGTGTAACATGATCGTATGCACAAGATATATATAGAGGAAAATTTCGTAACAGTTAAATCAAAAAAGGTAATCAAATTAAAAACACTAATAAATAACTAAATACTGTTTTAAGGAACATTTATGATGTGAAAGGTAACACATAATCTTCAATTTATTTTAGATCTTTTATTTATGTTGTGCATAAATCGAATAGGCAAAGGAAATTGCAATTTAAATAGAGAAGAAAAATAAACCAATTGTTGAACATGAAAGCATTGTTTCTTTTGGCATACATTATCAGCAAAAATGCTTTTATACGAAGAGATATATATAGTGACCGAACTACTCCTTCAGCTATACCAATACCCTCTGCATCGTGACAAAAAAAGAAATTGTTCATTATATCCGTTGGAATATTTCCGACATAATAATAAGAGAAAATATTTTTTTAATATCTTTCGTTATTCCTTTTTAAATGTTTATTTATTGTTTTCTTTCCGTTTGTAATGCATCAAAAAACAAATAAACCACCCTTAAAAAAACAGAAATGAAATATCCTTATGATTTTCTTTCTACTCATTGTCTTATCAATTTTAAATAATGAAAAGTGGTATATTTAATAAAACTTACCATAATAAATGAAAATGATTTTGTCAAATGTTATTTTCTCATTACATTTGACTCATGCATTTTCTAAGATTTTTTTATTGTCATTTTCTTATTTGTTTTATTTTCTTAAAATTTAGTAAGAGTTTATATATGATAGATACATTAATTTTACTAATCCTGAGAATAAATGTTTTAGCTGTTTCTTTCCTTAGTAAATATTTATATATGGTAGTTACATAATACACATTTCAAATGATTAACATTAAGCATTTTTAAATCACGTATTTAGGTTAATGTCTTTTATTTTAATATATATATATATATATATATATATATATATATATATATATATATATATATATATATATATATATACTAGTTTATAACCCGTGGGAACTACAGTTACAAAATTAATTAAATTTTTATAGTAAAACTCAAAATTATTAATCACTTATTTTAAATAAGTTATTAACTAAGAAATTTTTTAAGTTATATGAATTTATAATCATTGATTTAAAAAAATATATAAAATTATATCACTTTATAATTTGTATTAATTTTATTTTAATTTTTATTCATATATTATTAACTTTATATAATTAGAGTGAGAAATTTTAAATGTAGAATAAATAAGTTGATAAGTGACATAGATTAATTAGGAGACAAAATTAGGTGACACATAACAAAAGAAAAATAAAATACGCATTAATTATGAGACCTAATATGATAACATATGTCAAAAGGAGTATAAAAGTATTCTTTTATTAGAATAAGAATATATATATATATATATATATATATATATATATATATATATATATATATATATATATTATAACTTTTACATGCAATACATATAGAAACAATGAACTTTTAAATTTTCATAACATTTTTGCATCATAATTTTATTTTAGTATTTATTATTGTTTTAAAGATAAAAACATAATATGGATTCAAACGACTCTAAAACAAACGCAAGCATATAAAATTATGTTTGGATAAAAGAAATTCAATGTTATGTCCAACATATAAATATGCAAATGGTTTTTTTGTTACAATACATTGAACTACCTAATGATTATCATTTCGTTTGTATTTATTTTGAATGTTTATTTAAAAAAATGTTTAAAGTTTACACCTAAATTTTCAACATCATTTTTAAAGTATGTTAATGTTTTTTATTAGTATATATTGAATTACTTACTTTATTAATAATTATATCCTTTTTGTTTATGTACAATATTACTTTAAGAAATACATAATGTTTACAAAACTACCATAATTAAAGAAAAGGATTTTGCCAAATGTCAATTTCTTATTACATTTGATACATGTCATTTTCTAAGTATTTTTTGATTTTTTTCTTTTTTCCACTTTTCATTTTCTTACATTTTTCATTTTCTTAGAATTTAAAATTCTCTTTTTAATAAGAGTTTATATATGGTAGAAACATTATTTTTATAAATCTTGAGAATAAATGCTCTAGCTGTATCTTTCCTTAGTAAATATTTATATATAATAGCTACTTAATACACATTTCAAGATATTAACATTAAGCATGTTTATGTCATGTATTTAGGTAAATGACTTTTATTTCAATATAAATTTTTATTTACCTATATATACATATATTTCTTATATTTGTCTAAATATACTTAATAAAATACTAAGTATTTTATCTATCTATAATATTTTTTATACGTTATATGAAAGTTGAATTTTATATATATATATATATATATATATATATATATATATATATATATATATATATATATATAACACATATAGAAACAATGCATAAAATGTGGATTTACATGTTACGAACTCGAGTCATGTAAAATGTGTAGTGATTAACACTATTTTTTATAGCTACACATATAAATTTATAATATCTTCATTTTAATAATTGGACTTTTATAATCTGATAACATTTTTGCATCATAATTTTATTTTAGTATTTACTATTGTTTTAAAGATAGAAACATAATATGGATTCAAATGACCCCGAAGACAAACGCAAACATATAAAATTATATTTGGATAAAAGAAATTCAATGTTATGTCCACCATGTGAATATGTCAATAGTTTTTTTATTAGTATACATTGAACAACCTAATTATTTTTATTTCGTTTGCATTTATTTCGAAAATTTACTTTAAAAAACTGTTTAATGTTTACACCTAAATTTTGAACATCATTTTATAATGTATGTTAATATTTTTTTATTAGTATATATTGAATTACTTACTTTATTTATGATTATATCCTTTTTATTTATGTAAAAGTATTACATTAAAAAATACGTAATGTCTACAATTCTGCCATAATAAATGTAACAATCCAAATCCCAATATTTTTTTTCCATTTTTAATTAAGAAATTCATTTCCATAAATTTGAAATTTCAATTACAATTGTTTTCAAAATCCATAACTTCAGATCCTGAAGTGCATGCCGTGCCATCAGGCCGGAACCTTGCCTTTAGATCCTGAAGTACCTGAAACAACCAACAAAATGTAAGCTAATGCATAGTGAGTTCCCCAGAGCACACCCCATATAATCATTAAATCCATATCAATCATATAAGCTACATAAGCCCTACATACAAACATATAAGGATGCCCTGGAAACCCTCCATGGTCTTACTCCGGGTGCCATGGGAACCGCCACTTGGTCCTAGCCCAATGCCTTGGGAACCCCCCCCCCCCCCCCCCCCCGAGGTTTTGACTAAGGTTGCGATGGAAACTCTCCAAGGTCTTGTTGGATTAGGTGTCTAATCCCATAACTATTTTGGTATGTACTTGAACCGATTACGAGCATGGTCCTTTTTGGCTGCCTTCACCATAGCAACTGATAGTATAAATTAAGGAGAAAAAGGATTAATTATGATTTATTAATATATTATATCAATAATATATTAAAATAGAAATCATATTGTTTAATTAATATTAGTCAAGAATGAATAAGAATTAATTTTGTGGCTAAAAGTCATTAATTAAATAAAGGGGACTAGAACTGTCAATTGTGTGGTACTTGAATATTGGGCTAATGGACCCCATAGAAGTTGGATTGGACGAAATCTATGGGGAAACCCATTAAAATTCTTCCAAGGCTTCTAAGGAGGGACTCCATGAGCTGCTTAGGGCCTAAGCTGTCAGATTAGGGTTTCCTAGTTGAAAACCCTAATAGCCTAAGTATAAAAGGAACCCTTGGCAAGCCAAAAACGTCCCTAACCTTCTAAGAGAAACCCTAGGACATTTTTGGTGCCTCCTCCATCTCTCCTTGTTCATCTTGGTGTTCATGCTGCTTATGACTCCATTAGTGGTGCGACATTTGAGGCACTAAGCTTTCAAAGGTCAAGATCAAAAGGAATTAAGATTGTTTGAAGAGGAATTGTAATGAGAAACCAAATAGAATCAGAGTTAAATAAGCAAAAGATCAATTAAGAACACAGAATGTAAATAGAATCTGGTTTCAGCTCTTATTACTCTCAAATGAACAAGAGTACAAAAGTAGACAACATTCAGGCAAAACTTGTTATCTACCTCTATGTTCAGTCCCTATTTATAGGAAACTGAGAGTACAAAAAATACTAAGTCTAGGAGTTATGCTTCGAACATGAAAATGAGTTAGTAAATATATTACATACGAAATACAGTACACAATTCGACTCTTTACAACAAGACTTCGATCCTAACATTGTTATTCCTACATTACAATCAAGGTAAGATCTAAACCTTATTCATATGTTAATTTGATTAATTTATGCTAGAATTAGGGTTTATGAGCTTTGGATAATTATTGCATATTCATTAGACAAATTAGATCCAAAGCTTTAGGGTTTACATGTACACCATAGAATTGATGTAGTGCTCATAACCCATCCCTGGTATCAAAACTTAGGCTGTTTGGTTGATGTACTTGATGCTTTTACATAATCGTTCAAGCTGAGAATCGCAAAAAATCTGTTTTCTGGAGCCTGAACTCATTGAGTTCATAGTTGAACTCGTCGAGTTCACTGGCAACTCGATGATTCCAATGTTGGCTCGACGAGTCGGAAGGTCCGATGCCAGATTATGCGAGATTTTGACCTGTTTTGGCTTTGGCTGTGGATAATTACCATAAACGTTTTTTATTAATAAAATCTGATTTCTATTAATTTGGAGTGATTATCCTTGCCAAAATAGAAGATAATTGTCAATTAATTAGATAATCACTACCTTATATGATAAACTTAATTTATTTGCATTATTTGATTGGATTATCTTGCCATAAAATTGAATTAGGTCCAATTTAGATAATTACCAATTATTTAATTAATTAAATTATTTGTAATTTGATCTAGATAGTTTTGAAAAGTTTCAAAACATGTCCTCAAGTTTTGCAATTTAAATTTTTGATTAAAAAGTTTAATTTTGAAATGTTTAAATTCTAAACCCTAATGTTTTGAAAAGTTTCAAAACTTGTCCTCAAGTTTTGGAATTTAAATTTTTGATTAATAGTTCTAGTTTTAAAAAATATTAAATTCTAAAACCCTCGTTTTCGAAAAGTTCAAATTACACCCTTATGGATTTATTAAGTTAATTAAATGTATAATTAAAAGAGAGTTAATAAATCCATAATGATATGGTTTATATTTAATTAAATTAAAAGGTATAATTTATTAAATTAAACCACCGAGTATTTTAAAAGTGTAAAATACACCCTTATACTATATATAAAATTAAAAGTCTAATATTATATATGTTTGACTAAAGAGTCAATCTTACCGTTAGTAGGCCTCATTCACGAAGCTTATCTCTATGGGGTGTTTAAGGATGCGGAATGTAAAATGACTGTCATTGGGTATCGACTCTTACCCACCACACTCTTAACTAGTGAAGGGTCTTTAGCCGAACGGGTAGGATACGACGCAACCTTCCATTATAAGTATAATGAAATACGGAGTAACTAAATGTTTTATAAATTACCACATCTTAGTTACTTTAGGAAAAATGTGGAGTTGGTGCTATTCCATAAAATTACACTTTATACCCTTGCTAAGACGTTAGTGGAGCATGTGGTTAACCGACACACTAATTGGTCTCTAAGAAAAGGTGGTAAAGGGTGACTCTATGTTTGTCATAGATCGATGGAGCGTGTGTGGTTAACCGACACATTGATTAGGTTATTGTAACATTGGGGGCACCATGTATATTTGCACGGTTATCGACAACTGGTTTGCGATCCTCGGCATCCCATTCACAAACGAAGGACACACTTGAGATTTAAACATGACATTGAAATGTTCAATGAATCTCAAAAGATTTAGGAGTTTCAATTCATTTAAAAGTTAATTTTCAATTTTCGTTTTTCATGGTGGAAATTGGTCAATTGTCATTTACCTACCTTCAAATGTTCTTCAATTTGGATTACGGCATCCCTCTTCCATAATTAAGAATATTGTGTTGGGTCCTAGCCTTGATATTTCATTTGGGTGTTATATCAAGGATTCCAATCAACTAACTTGAATTTCTCTCATTTTGTAGATGTCAAAGTCTTACAACTATGGTCTTCCTGAGTCCGTTGGCAAAAGCTTTACACATGAAGATGATGTTCCACGATTGGATATTTGAAATGGAAATCATTCTTCACTTCCTCCACCTCCTCCAATAATTCTCCTAACCCATGTGTTCGAAGACTTGAAAAGTTCAATGTCACTCAAGCCCTATTGGCGAAAAGACACGAAGATGGAAAGTCAATATGCACTCATGTCTTGGATATGAAGTCGCATATTGATAGATTAGGAATGTTGGGCATCGATATCTCAGAGAAGTTGGGTGTTGACTTGGTTCTTCACTCATTTCCCGATTCATATGGTAAGTTCGTTTGAGAGTACTGTATGATGGAACACGACGTGACCCTCATATTTGACTTATTTGCTTATTGATACTTAATCAACAATGATTTGGCGCACTGATCGAGAAAATTTGATTAGTAAATCAATATCCCAACCTTCTATGGGCAATGGCAACATTGGAAGTCTAGAAAAGTTTTCTCTACGTAAGAGAAAGGATGAGTCTGAGATAGTCTCGTGTACCATTCCAGAAGAATCCATAAGTTTCTACTGCCAAAAGAGGGGTCATTGGTTATGAAGCTGACCTGACTACTTAAGAGATCTAAGAAATGAGAGAGTTAAGATGTATGGCTCTACTTATGGTAAAATCCACTATCTAACTCTATTAGGTTCCTATTTGCAGATTCTAAATACATGATGTGATAAGATTAGATTTGGTGTTTTGTAGGATTGAAGAAAAGTAAGGAAGCTTAAAGGAAGAAGTGAGATGAGTCTGATCGCGAATAAATGGATTTTGATCGCATGATTCAATGATTGGATTTTTAGAGCTGCTACTTTTAGAGTTATGAGCGATTGCTTAAGAATATGTAATAGCATAATTTTCATTTGATTTGCGTTGTAAGGACAAGTTTTCCACACCTTTTTATAAATAAAATAAATTTTGGTTTTTGGTTTATTTATAATTCCTTGCAATGGCATGTATGAAAATTGATGTTTGTCTATTTCTATTTATAGCAATGTTGAAATGGATGTGATTCTTAGTTATGTTATTTGTGGTAATGTCGAGAATTTACCAAATAAGGAAAGATCCTTATCGCCCGAGTTTCAATTGGACAAAAACTTGGAATGATACAACTTGTATTGTATGATGAATGAGAACCTTCATATTTGGAAAATTAAGACTTATTCCTTGACAAAGAGTCAAGTGAAGGACTAGGATAACTGTTGTATAATTTTGTGCATTGGTCAAGCCCTCCGCAAATAACAATAAGATTATTCGTCATGATTTACTAAGAGTCTAGTAAATGTGGTTATGCTTACAAGATTAAGTATGATTCCGAATCATTGAAAAGTTTCAATGAATGGCAGAACGAATAAGAAGAATCAATTAGGCTGAAAGATAAAAGTTTCTCTAATCTAGAAAGAAGGGAGAGTACTTGTGTATAATGTTTTATGATTTTCTCATTGATTGTGAAACCATATCACCATTGATCCTCTCAGTAAATCTTAGTGCACTAGTATGGCTAAGAAGAGGAATCGGAAACTGTTGAAATGCTTAAATCAATAGGTGAGTCATACTTTGTTCCAAAATCAAGTCTTAGAGTCATACTCCAAGATTGTGACTTGAGTGACACATCTTAAGAAGTTTTAACACACTCATCAAATGTGAAGCAGAAAATTGTTTTTCTTTCTCTTGCACGTTTGAATTTGGTAAGTTGTGATGCCTTGATAGGACAAAAACCAATTAAGACCAATTGTGTGTAGTGGTTTGTCTTGATAAGAATCCGCACTAACTCTTGAATATTTGTTTGTCATGAAATGTTTCTTGACAAGAGAATGTTATATGTCAAGAGGTCAGTGGGAGTCTAAATGATCTTGAAAAGGTTCAAGAGCTAATCAAGAGTAAACCTATTATTAAACACTAGCACACGACTTGAGGTTTGTAACCTTTTGTAACCTATTGTTTTGACAAAATTTTATTTCTATGCCATTCAAGTAAAGTTACTTATGCATATGAGTTCTATGAGTTCTCAATTGACTGCATAAGGGCAAACACCTTGTTCAATGAAAGTACATTGACTAGTATAGGTGAGCTGCTAAATAACTTGGAAGCAATGGTGGGACCCTTGATGAAAAGAAATTAAGAATGACCAAGTTATGTCCATAAGAGTTTGGATTTGTCACAAACATTGTCCTACGAATATGGTTATGACAAAATTCACATGGATAGGAACACATACACCATAAAATCTAAGTGTCGTAAGGTTTCTCTCCTTCATGAAAATGATTGTGAGGAAACGCTTTCACTAGAGATATTTTAAGTAGATAGTGATTGTGTGAATTACATTCTTAAATTCGATTATGATTACGACATCCCTCTTCATAGTTTGAATTGTGAGATTTGGAAATTAATTTAAACATTTAATACTTATTGCTATAAGTACTGAAATTGTGTAGACACACATACAAGATATCTAAGGAAAGGTGTATGATGTTGAGAAGCTTAGATAAAGGCTTATCGAAGCATATCGTATTAGAAATATGAACTTTGGAAGTCAATAAGTATTTCTTTCTAGAAGTCTAAATGTTTTCTAAATGCATGTCAAAGCTAGTGGGAGCATAAATGTTATGTTGGTATAGATATAATCATCATGTTAGTGGGAGCATGATTATTATTTTAAGTGTTGCAAGTTAGCAATATTAAGGGAAAGAATATTATTCTTCATTTCAAATCTAAAGGCTTAGATCGAGAAATTTTAATTGAATTTAGTCAAAGGACATATATGGATGTTATGTTGAAAATATTCAACTTAAAAGTATTCCATATATGACAATATTATAGCAAGGAACTGGTAAAGTATCACGTTTTTCATTATGAATCGTGTCTTATACGCTTCGGGTATAGGATCGATTGCATGTGCTATAATATTCGACCGTTCTAAAATTTTCCAAATGCCTAAGGCATTAAGAGGGAAAAGGGACTAGAACCAGTTTGACTAAAATAATTGATCAAATGTCAACGATAATCTAAGGTTCGCTAAGGATTGGTCGCTTGTGAGCAGTTGGAAGTATAGTAACGGATGGACCATATTGGCATTATTATGATTAGATATGATTCTATTAATAAGAAGTTGTCATATGGCAAATATGGAAATGCTTCCATATTGGGAGTTGGACGTTAAGAATTTATGTCTAGATTAGAAACATTTAGGCAAGAAGAATGTTCAAAGGAATGTACTTTGAATGCCAGACTTCAAATCTATGGAATTGTCTTGTAACAATCTCCAATAGAGAAATTTGTAATTTCATTGACAAAGTCTTGGTGACATTTGTGCAATAAGAGGATCATTGCATAAAATGTTAGAATCAAACATATTCTAATAGTGGGAAGAATTTGGTATTCTTACACTAATGATAAGGATTGGGAGTTGTGAAATGCGTATCATTGGAAATGTGTTCAATTAATCTATTTCACAAAGTATGGACCATAGGTAAACATAGTGTACATGCTTGGTGCATGGGACAACTGTTGTTGTAATTCAAGTAATAAGTTGATTATCCGAAACATTATACAATGAATAATGTGTAATCCACAAGGTGACTAAATAAAAGGGGTATTATTTATACTCAAAAAATTTGGGGCCATATTGGATTCGATTATTCTTGTGTTTCACTTTGCATGTTTTGACTTCTTGAATAATAAGATTATTCAAACGTTCCACAGTCACTCATACTTTGGGAGTAAGTATGAAAGAAGATTGTCATGAATTGGTTTGTAGATTGTCTAAAGTGTATTAAACATAGCAAAAGTTTGTTGTAACGTTTATGAGTGCTTATGAATAAGATTTGAGCATTGGATTAAACCCACGCTCACTTGAATCACTTCATGGTTTTTATCACAGGTGATTAGTGAGACGATAATATATTATAATCTTGAAACCGATTTGTGTGAGTTGTATTCTACAAGTCGGTTGCACATTGATAATATGTAAACGCACCAGTAACTTGGTGTTATAAAACATATTGTTGTGTGTGATTTGATGAGTAGGTACAAGCGAGCATCGAGTCAATGTTTATCCGTTCCTTTTAACCAAAGTGGGATAAAAATGATATCTGTGGGCCCCTCGATGATTTAGTGATAGCACCCTAAGCTCTTGGCCAAGCCGGGACTAAGTTGATGTGTTCAATTGTAGCCCGTTGTTAGTCGTCATAAATCGAAAATCAGGAAACAACACATGAACAGAGAGTATGATTAAAATCCATGTCTCAGTTCATACGATACCTAGAATGGAGGAGTATATGATCCCTTATCTAAAGGACATGTTTCCGTTATGATCAGAGTTCGACAACGGCTTTTGAAAGCTACAATTGTTGATCAAGTTCTGAAGTCATACTCAATGTACTTATTAGACTTATCCAAGTAGGAGACTGTTGGATTAGGTGTCTAAGCCCATAACTATTTTGGTATGTACTTGATCCGATTACGAGCATTGTCCTTTTGGGTTGCTGTCACCATAGCAACTGATAGGATGAATTAAGGAGAAAAATGATTAATTATGATTTATTAATATATTATATGAATAATATATTAAAAGTGAAATCATATTGCTTAATTAATATTAGTCAAAAATTAATAAGAATTAATTTTTTGGCTAAACGACATTATTTAAATAAAGGGGAATAGAACTGTCAATTGTGTGATAGTTGAATATTGGGCTATTACCGACGGAATACCCTCTGCATCGTGACAAAAAAAGAAACTAAACAGTATATCCGTTGGAATATTTCCGACTGAATAAAAAGAGAAAATAACGTTTTTTAATATATATGGTTATTCCATTGTAATTGTTTATTTATTGTTTTCTTTCCGTTTGTAATGAATCAAAAAAACAAATAACCCACCCTTAAAAAGCAGAAATGAAATATCCTTATGATTTTTCTTTCTACTCATCGTCTTATCAATTTTAAATAATGAAAAATGGTATATTTAATAAAATTTATCATAATAAATGAAAATGATTTTGCCAAACGTTATTTTCTCATTACATTTGACACACGCATTATCTAAGATTTTTTATTTTCTTTTTTCACTTGTCATTATCTTATTTTTTTATTTTCTTAAAATTTAAAATACTCTTTTTAGTAAGAGTTTATATATGGTAGATACATTAATTTTACTAATCTTTGAGAATAAATTTTTTAACTGTTTCTTTCCTTAGTAAATATTTATATATGGTAATTACTTAATACACATTTCAAATGATTAACATTAAGCATTTTTAAAATCATGTATTTTGGGTAATGTCTTTTAATTTAATATAAATTTATATTTACCTATATATATATATATATATATATATATATATATATATATATATATATATATATATATATATACTACTTTATAACCCGTGGGAACCACGGTTACAAAATTAATTAAATTTTAATAATAAAAACTCAAAATTATTAATCACTTATTTTAAATAAATTATTAATTAAGAGAATTTTTTACTTATATAAAATTATTATCATTGATTTAAATAAATATGTAAAATTATATCACTTTTTAATTTGTATTAATTTTATTTTAATTTTATTTTAATTTTTATTCTAATATTATTAACTTAATATATATAGAGAGATATATTTTAAATTTCAAATTTGAAATGGAAAATAAATAAGTTGATAAGTGACATGCATTAATTAAGAGACAAAATTAGGTGACACATGGCAAAAGAAAAATAAAATATACATTAATTATGAGGCCTAATATGATGACACATGTCAAAAAGAGAATAAAACTATTCTTTTATTAGAATAAGAATATATATATATATATATATATATATATATATATATATATATATATATATATATATATATATACTAGGCGTAACCTCGCGCTTTGCGCAAGAATGCATTTAAGTGGTTAAAACAATTATGGGAAAAATCGAAATATGTTGAAATTTACGTTTTTAGTCATGTTTTGTGCATTAACCGAATTATCAAATAACATAACAATCTATCAATTTATATTTTGATACTATCTAATATTAGTCCATACCTTATAAACTTTACTTTTACTTTTATAATATCCAAATTTATATTATAAGTTTTTGTATAACATTAATATAATCTACTTTTCTTATGTCCGATAATATTTTTTGGATAAAATAAGAAATAAGTAGTTTTAAATGAGCTATTAATAAACAATATTGAACTAATAAACTTTGTATTACACTATTTATATTACACCAAAACATCCAAGGATTCATACATGAACTTTCAAATATAAAACATTGAAATTAAGAATGAAGTCATACAAAATATATAATTATACATAAATGTCATCAAGAGTTTAAAATAAGTCGATTAGTAAATCTGATATTTAATTTTAATTACATATTTCGTAAAACGTATGTTTGACTTTCTGTTGGTGCGTCGAGAATACTTTTCCTTAATTTGTACCTAAAAAATTAAGGTGAATAGGATTATAAAATAGATATTACTAAGCATTAATATATATAATTAAAAAAGGTATGTTGATCTCCTCCCACCGGTTAAAGACAACATACCTCTCTATTGGTATCGATTCCTATATGAAATTGAAGTAGTTATTCTATGTACACATTGTTTTCTAATTACATAAACAAATATGAGTAACCAAACATAAAAATGTTATCTTTATGTAGGAAAAATATTTTAGTTAACTAAAAAATTAAATAATATAAATTTAAGAGTTAGGAGTTTCAAAACATTAATATTTTTATTAGTCAATCAATTAAGTAACACATGTTGAAAATTTTACAATCATTATTAAAAAGCATTTGAAATATTAGATTTTAAATGAATTTTGGTTGAAGTATTTTGACATCTATATATATATATATATATATATATATATATATATATATATATAGAGAGAGAGAGAGAGAGAGAGAGAGAGAGTGAGTGAGAGAGAGAGAGAGAGAGAGAGATGGAAAGTAGAACATATGTATGAGTTTTAATTAATTACCTTTTTGAAACGGCACAATTACAAAACAAAAAAAACATATTTAAAACATTTAATTAAATATTTTCGACATCACCCTATATAAAATATGGTTAAAATGTTAACGATTAAACCACAACATACAACGACTGTATTACAATAATCCAAAAACGAAGACAATATAAAAACGAATTCGTATAACAAACTTACAAACTGAAAGCTCTAATATAATAGCATATCCTCAAAAGTGGTTATAAGACCTCAACCTAACACAAAAACCTTTAAGTTTGTTTTCTTTCTGAAATTTGTATATGATTTGTATGGATGTCTTCCCAAAAGATTGAGCTTTTTATAGTAAACTTTTCACCAAATGCTAATTAAACGTAATATAAGTTATAAAACTTTTGAGTTGCATTAGTTAAAAAAGGGGTTTCAAATGAATGTTGTTTGAGGAAGTTAAAAAAGGGGGTTTCAAATGCATGAGATTCAAGAAAAAATGCTAGCATTATAACTATATATGATATATATATATATATATATATATATATATATATATATATATATATATATATATATATTATACATTTAATACATATAGAAACAATGAACTTTCAAAATTTCATAACATTTTTGCATCATAATTTTATTTTAGTATTTATTATTGTTTTAAAGACAAAAACATAAAACGGATTCAAACAACTCTAAAACAAACGCAAACATATAAATTTATGTTTGGATAAAAGAAATTCAATGTTATGTCCAGCATGTGAATATGCAAATAGTTTTTTGTTTTTGTTACAGTACATTGAACTACCTAATTATTATCATTTCGTTTGTATTTATTTCGAATGTTTACTTTAAAAAATGTTTAAAGTTTACACCTAAATTTTCAACATCATTTTTAAAGTATGTTAATATTTTTTATTAGTATATATTGAATTACTTACTTTATTAATGATTATATCATTTTTGTTTATGTACAATATTACTTTAAAAAATACATAATGTTTACAAATCTTCCATAATTAAAGAAAATGATTTTGCCAAATGTCATTTTCTTATTATATTTGACACATGTAATTTTCTAAGTATTTTTTGATTTCTTTTCTTTTTTCCACTTTTCATTTTCTTACGTTTTTCATTTTCTTTAAATTTAAATTCACTTTTTATTAAGAGTTTATGGGCGTGTTTGACACGGAGCTTTTGGAAGCGTTTGGGAGCTTCTAGCTTTTAGCTTTTGACAAAACACTCTAGTTTAAACAAAAAGCTTCGTTTGGAAGTACGAGCGTTTAGCTTTTAGTTTTCTCAAAACGCTCCGATTCTAAAAGCTACTTCATGTAGCTTTTAACAAAATGCTCCGGAGCTTTTGAAATCAATTTCCATAATTACCCTTAAAAATATATTTATATACTTTTTTATTTTTAATCAATTGTCCTTTTATGTAATTTTATATATTTCAAAAGCTTCCAGCTCCTTTTGCCAAACATTCATATAACAAATAAAAGCTACAGCTTCCCGCTACCAGCTACCAGCTACCAGCTACACGCTACCAGCTACCCGCTACCCGCTTCCAGCTAACAACTACTTTTGCCAAACACGCCCTATATATGGTAGATACATTATTTTTATATATATTGAGAATGAATGCTCTAGTTGTGTCTTTCCTTAGTAATATTTATATATGTTAGCTACTTAATACACATTTCAAGATATTAACATTAAGCATGTTTATGTCATGTATTATGGTAAATCTCTTTTACTTAAATATAAATTTTTATTTAGCTATATATACATATATTTCTTATATTTTTCTAAATATAATTAATAAAATAGCAAGTATTTTATCTATCTATAATATTTTTTTATACGTTATATGACAATATATATATATATATATATATATATATATATATATATATATATATATATATATATATATGTAATACATATAGAAAAATGCATAAAATGTGGATTTACATGTCACGAACTCGAGTCATGTAAAATGTGTAGTGATTAAAACTATTTTTATAGCTACACATATAAATTTATAATGTCTCCATTTTAATAATTGAACTTTTATAATTTGATAACATTTTTGCATAATAATTTTATATTAGTATTTACTATGGTTTTAAAGATAAAAACATAATATGGATTCAAGCGACCCCAAAGACAAACACAACCATATAAAATTATATTTGGATAAAAGAAATTCAATGTTATGTCCACCATGTGAATATGTCAATAGTTTTTTTATTAGTATACGTTGAACAGCCTAATTATTAATATTTCATTTGCATTTATTTCGAAAATTTACTTTAAAAAAATGTTTAATGTTTATACCTAAATTTTCAACATCATTTTATAGAGTATGTTAATATTTTTTGTTACTTTAAAAAAATGTTTAATGTTTATACCTAAACCTATCAATTAAGCCATTTTTCCTGATTTTAAAAGATTTACCGGTCATTTCAATTACATGTCATTTAATATTTATTTTTCAAAAGGGAAAATTATTCCACCTCATCTTTTCCATTTCTAATCTACCATTCTAATAAAACAATCCTAACTTCCACGTGTAGCTTTCAAAAACAATCCTCCTTCAATGTTAAATTCCTAATCTGCCCTCCTTCGTTAATATGCCGATTACATTACATGTGACATTATAACTAATATCCTATTTTATATGATTTTAAAACTTACCATATTTTCACTCTAATAAAGTTTCTCTATAATAATCAACTCCGTCAAAATCCTTTAAAATAAGGAAGAGATAATCCTATAAATAAGGAACTTTATTACTCATTATGGTTTACTTTTCCCTGTTAATTCTTAAATTTACGTACATCCTCCTTATTTCTTTTAATAAGTTTCATAAATGGTCCCTATTCATTAAATAAACAAATTCATTTTCCTAAAATTTGTATGAAATTTCGTGGTTACAAAACAATTTATTCACTCCAATCAACTCACTGAAAATCAGGAAGTGATGACTTCTGGTATTTTATTTTTTTAAATTTAAATTACATTTGAGTTTATTTACTTCCCACTTTTCATCTTAATTCACTTCTATGTAAGATTAAAAATGTTTTAACTATCAATTTACATGAATATTTGTCATTCTTCCTTTGCTGAAAACAAGAGCAAAGGTTCTCCAACATTGTCATCAGTCGGATATGTCTACCAACTGTATGTACTTCTTACTTAAAACATTTCTATGTTATCCCTTTTGCTCTATTTCTCAATCAAGAAAAAAAATTACTTAAGCTACATATGTGTGTTTTGTTTGAGAATATTTTGTTGTCTTGCAAAACATTTTCCAAATAAACATAAAGTAGAATCAACATTAATGTATTTATGTTTTGTTCTTTTTTTAATACAGTGACAATGTATGCTTAGAACATCAATTTCATAAACGAATTGGATAATATGAAAGATGATTACACATTAAAAGTCTGTATTATTCGTTTGTGGCAATCATTCTCGGATATAAACCCAAATATAGTAAAATCACTAGATATGATCTTGATAGATAGATGAGATGGTAAAATACACTTTTATAATATCGTTTTAATAAGTTATATTTTGAATTCTAACTTAATTTTTTTATTAAATTTAAATTTTCTTAACTAAATTTTTTTTGTCATATTTGAATAGGGTACAAAAATCCGAACAAACGTATATCCAATGGATTTTGATAGATTTCAATCAAAACTTGACGTAATTTTTGATATTTAAACAAATATTAATATTCATTTTAAAGAATCAATAAAAAAAGTCTTTGTAAAATCATAAATGCTATTAATAATTTATTTATTTTATAAATATTTTTCCGGTGGTTTCCACGGGTTGTAAGCTAGTAAACTAAGCCTCAAACTCTTCCCATCTCCATCGTCGGTAACTCAATCCACAGGAAGTTCACTCGTCTCACTAGAATTCAATGCTGAAATTTTTTGAGGAATCAGAAAAGATAATCACGCAATTGAGTTTTTTTGGGGGGGAGGGGGATTTAAACTCCTCATTCGATTCAATCATGTATGGGATTCAAGAAGTTGATATTGTTCTCTATTGTTGGTTGGAAACGCTTCTTCTCCATCTAACATCAATAATCCATTACAGTTATGTGTCCAGATTTATGCACTCCCGGATCTTGTGGCCCAAAGAACTTCACTTTCAACACGAGTCTTCTTCACGAACCATATTTAATGGTTTAAATATTTGTGCTCCATGTGGATTCAACTACTGAAATGGCTTTTTCACCTCGAGTTCATGTACTCAAAACAGCGATAGATTCTGCACTTCATGTTCTTTTCGTTAAAATATTTCTTGTTGGAAATTTGTAACCTGAAGCCACAACTTTAACATCAACGGTTACATCAATAACACAAAATTGATAATCATAATCGGTTCATCCATTTTTGGATTCTTGTTAATTTTAATCCACTTATGTATACTTCTCTGTTTCCTCCTCAAAAAGGGTAAACAAAAGAAGAAATTTCAGGAGAGAAAAAAACCAACGCACCGGTATCATGCCATGGTAGGTCTTCGTCGCACCATGTCCAGGTCTCACTCAAGTTTTCTGACTTTCAAAGCTCAAAGACACCAAACGACCATCTTCAGGTGGCTTCTCACCGTTGAACTGACAGCTTCAGTTAAAAATCGCGATGGAAGTTGTAAAAGCTCTTGCATTTCTCCACACTTAAATCAACCCTCTGCTCATCATGATGTGAAAAGTTCAAATATTCTCATAGATTCCTATTGGGGTTGTGTAGCTAGGTTCATTCGAACAAGATGATTGAAAACATGAAGACTGCTTTAATGTGGGAGGCTTGGAACACAGAAATGATTAGGATTTAGTTAAATCCGAAAAAAAATGAGAGGAGTTGTGAGTAAATAGTTACTGTAGCAGACTTGGATTTTGGAGGTTAGACAGTAAGAGATTGGTGCCGGTTCTTTGGTGGGGAGAATTTCCGATGAACACAGTCGGAAGAAAGAAGAAACAGGAACAGTTGTCTTGGGAAGACAAAAGGATAACAAAGGGATAGGGGTAACATGTTCAGGCAAGAAGATAGAGATGGAGATGAGCTGGAAGGTTCCCATACCCATCACACACATGACTGTACCAAACAATAAAGATAAATTAATTACTAATGCCACATCAGATTTTGTTACCGGGTAACCTGTTAAATTTTTGTAAAATGACTTAATTGATAGGTCAAATAAGAGTTTAATGGTTTATTGCGGAAAAAAATAAGTTTAGTGATCAAATCGGACAAATGACAAAACTTTAATGCGCAAAAATATCACTTCAAATCTAGAAAAAAATTTGTATCCTAATTTATATAATCTAGAAAGTAGAAATTGGAGTCAAGATGATAAATCATTATGAAAAGCTTAGGAAAACCAAAATTAAGGAGTTAATGAAGCTAGAGCTTAGAAAAACGAGTGACGATACGATCTAGAAATAAAAGAGAAATAAGAGAGCGCTATATGGAAATGCAACTTACACACTACTAGAAAGCAGAACTGGAAGCTGATGAAGACTAATTTAGATTTGCTCGAGTTTATGATCTGAAGCAGTAGTGGATGAATCAATTAACAGATCTAACATCTGATATATAAATGCCGGTATATATAAAATGCATAGAAATTCTGAAAAATGGGTCGACCCGGTGGTTGAACTGTGACTCGGTCGCAATACCGGCAATCCTGGGTCAACTGAAAAGGAATTGACTATATCTTCAATCACTCTAATAATATTAAGAAAATCAAAATATCAGTTGAGGTAATAGTGCTGTTTAATTCGGGCGGGTTATACAAATTTTCAACTTTTTATACTCTGAGATGGACTCTTAGAAAAAGCGTGTATTATACACCTCTATATTGGCTATATTCTAGAATGTGTTTCAAGATTAGAACTTTAAAATACGTAAATAAACTTAATATCAATGATGAAACTAAAATACATGAGAACCCTCTATTGTCCGAATCGCCTTCTTAAAACCATTTGGATCTTGTAGAACATGTTGTATCTTATTTAAGAATCTTCAAAATCAAAAGACAATTTTTTATAAGAAAAAACATACAAACTGCAACATTGTAATATGGATGTACTGAGGGATTAACCATTATAAAATTTCTTAGTTGTGACAGGAGCAAACACCGTTACTACATGATCCTATGCCAATTACACAAAAGGAATTGCAATCGCTATCCTTATTACAACGTATGGGAACCACACGTTCACTCATGTTTTCACCATTGCTTTAAGACAGAGATTGAGGGGTGGCTACGTGTTCTCTTTCAGGGAAAGCGCATGACATCTGCAGACCTGCAAAGCATATCTGGTTAGTATTGAATTTGCAACGTTTCAGAAATTAGAGAAGGGGGGGGGGGGGGGGGGGGGAGAAAAACTGTACAAGAGATGGAAAGCAATAATGCGACAAAGAAAACTATCTTCAGTGAAGTTCGCTCCACGTTTTAAAACAATATAATAGGAACGGAAGGAATAAGTTTCAGCGTGTAACATGATCGTATGCACAAGATATATATAGAGGGAAATTCCGTAACAGTTAAATTAAAAAAGGTAATCAAATCCCCTAATCTAATAAATAAGTATCAAATTGCCACGTGGCAATTTATTAGCCTTCCCCAATCGATTTTTCCCACTCAAATTAGTAAGTGAATTTCCGAAAATGCCACTGCTCAGAGGATTGTGATCTGCAAAAAAAATCATACTCTATTTCGAATTCAGAAAAGATATTCAAATCCTTCTATTGATTACCCATTCAACAATTTTAAGTAGTTTCTGATTTTACAGTTCTCGCATGCATAAAATCAGGGATATACCTAAATTGATTTCCCTCTACTTCTCAAGAAATCAACAACCAAATCGTATCCAAAATTGCATCTACATGTAGGGCTCAATTGCTGCTTTTAAGGGATTACGATACACCTCCTTATCTTAATCCATCTCTTCTCCGTCGGACAATGGTTCAAGTTTTCCTGAGGTTTATTAACAACTACGTGATGATTTAAATATTATTCCATTGTCGATTCATCTCTTTTGTTTTCGGTTCTTGAGACATCATTGTTGATCTGGTATATTTTCTTTGGTTTTTGTTTCCTAATACAATCATTTTAAGATTCATATGAATAACTTTTATGTAAATATATTCTTATTTGAAAGTGGTGATACATTGGTAATAGCATCTACTATGTTTTCCCTCTATGTTTCCGTTAATTTGTGTTTATTGATGCATATTACAATTCTCGGCGCCTAATTTCTTTAATGGGGGTACAAAGTAATTTCACAATCAAATGGTTATAGCGGCTACTGTGTTTTCCCAATTTTGTTAGATTCTAATCTCTAACGTAAACCCTAAACCATACTCAACCAGTATCACTTCAACTCCTTACAAGCCTCTTAAACCTAGGGATTTTTAGTTGAATCTGTTAGCCATACTCATACATCTCCTTAATTAGGTTTGTTCTTTAATTTTTCTAATAAGATGTTTCTGATAGTGTGTATTATGTTTGATATATGTCTGTTTTGTTTCAGGGAGAAGTGAAGTAGGTTGTTGGGCTTATTGGCGACATCCATTCTAGCAACTAGGTTTTTGTTCTTGCATCTTTATCTCCATGTCTAGATTCTTTTCACATTTCTTTTATTTATTCTTAATAAAGTGTTTGTATTTATGTATCTTATAGGACCATACTAGATGTAAAATATTGATGTGTTTATACTGGATGTAAAATATTGATGTGTTTGAGCAGAAGCCTTGGAAGCATCCTGGAGCTGATATAACAGACTATTTCAATTTTGGGTTGAACGAATATAGTTGGAAGCTTTATTGCAAACAAGTGCTAAAGGCTTCTATTCTTGTGTTAACTTTTATAATTCTTCAATAAAGTGTCTATCTTTTTATATCCTAGAAAGATGTTTTGTTTTGTTGTTGTTGAGGTTCTTGTAATTGTTGTTTCATAACCTCTAATGGAGGAAAATTATGTCATGTTATTGGCAGGAAGAATATCGTCATAGAGGACCAATGTCAAGTGGGAGGAGTCCAGTGTCACAGCCTACACAATTACCGTAGGGGAGTTGGAGAAGGTGTACCAGACATTATTTTGATGACGAGGATTAGAAGGTCATTTATGTCTTTTCCCCTAATGACATCAGTTCCAGTCCTAGATCAATGCACATTACTTATAAATTCATGGTTGTTTACTGCATAATTATTGTTTCAGATGAAAGGAAGGACAATTCAAGTAGAAGACAGCATTGTTGAATGTCAATCATCCATGGATATAAGGCGTCAACTAGATTGTGATTCAGAAGTTATACAAGTATGGATTTTCTTACCTATTTGTTGACTGAGGTTTTGTAGTAGCTACATTACATACATCTCTTGTTTCATTGATAATGACATGATTGTATCAGATCACCATTGTGGATCCAGAGGAACATTGTTGTGAGTCTGTAAAAGAAGGGTCAGGTAATCTTGAGAGTTTTATTCCAGAAGCATCTACTCATGGAGATGTTAGTGGGGATGATAGAACAAATCATCTTTCTTTTAGTAGTTCAAGTGAAGATGAATCATTTGAAGGGAATTATTTGGAGACTGATATAGATGCCCTTAAAAGGTGAGATCAATAACCTCATGCTATTTGTGATTTTGTGTCAACCTTAATTTAGTTTTTTCTAATTAAAGTTTTCTTTTGTATGTGTTTTGGGGTTCTAATGAAAGGAGTAGACGTAAGCCTGCGAACAAGATTCTAAAAATCATGAAATCCATCAATGTTCAGGAGGAACTGATGAAGCAATCAAAACTTCAGACAACATAAAGGAAAGAACTGGTGAGGATACATGCACCACAGACCTATCCATAATGCCTGAAGAATCATCAGAGGCTTAAAAGATCCCTAAAAAAATTCATTGCAAATCATTTGAAGATAGGTGGAAATCTTATAGTCATGAGAGGTGTTCATCTACTGAGTTGAATCAGTCACAGAAGCCTGGTTGTCATCATTCAGAGGGCTTGAAAATATCAAATAAGTATCATAGATATCATTCAAGATACCATAGTCTTGTATATAACAATAGGAACCGTAAAGATTCTAAACCCAAATATCACCATGAAATGATGACATCATCTTCTCAAGAAGATGAGATGAAGAAAGAAAACATGGGGAGCAAAGATACCATGGAAGACACAATACTCCTATATATAATCTGGGGAACTGATGATGACATACTATTACTATTACTATATTAATTTAATTGTATATTTATATCAATATATGTCATTTCATATATAGGCAATACTTTTTTCATTGCATGTTTTATGGAACTACACGTATATGTTGTTTCTTAGCTTTATGGTTTAGGGGGGCCTTTGGTTTGCGAGATTTGGCTGGAATTAGAATTCAATTCCATTCCAGTCCCATGTTTGGTTGCAATTTGAAAATTAATTAACTTCCCATCCCAAAACGATGGAATTCAGTTCCCAGGATTTTCTTTCATGCTAAAAATATTTAAATTCACAAGTAAACACATGTTGCTAATTAATCTGCTTTAGCCCTTCTACCCCATAAATGGAATGGAATTCATTAACAATTAAGTTCTTTTTGAATCTGTATTTATATTTAAATGTTTTTCATTTATTGTAAATGTATATACGATGAGGATATTTTGGTGTAGTAATAGAAAGAGAAGAATGTAATTGAATTCCTTACATCCTCCTCAGGATGGTGATGCCAACGGGAAAAAAAAAGACTATTGATTCATACCTTTTTAAATGGGAAGAGATATTTAGGCATTTCAAATGAAATGATTTCTATTTTCACTGGGTATTTTGTTTATAGAAATTTTATTGAAATTAGGTTTTATATTTTAACGTCTAATCTTATTAATTTTAATAAATAATTTAATCGTTAAACAATATATTATATTATGTTTTTTTAATATAATATTAATAATAAGTTACATTTTTTAAATGCTTTAACTAATTCAAAATAATAAATAATTTAAGTGATTTTCTATCACAATTAAACGGACTTTTCAATTGACGTTTATACATATATCTCAACAAATAATTCTCTAAGACTTATTAAATAATCGTTAAGTTTTTGTTACGACATATATTTAAAAATATAGCATTAGTATATTTATTAAGATAATTCTATTGGTTTATTGATTCGTATAAAACATGGATTATATTGGTGTTAGATAACAGAAAAAATGATAAAAATGTACAAGTTTTGAACATGATGTGGAATTGTAATTGTATAAGTTTTCATACGTATTTTATCATTATTATAATTTTCAGAAATTGTTTTCAAATATATTATGATACAGAAACAATTTTATATATTAATTAAAATAACAATAATTAACTTACAAACAAAATATCAATGTCAGATAAAAATAACTTTTTACAAATTTATTATTAATAATTAGGATTTTTATAGTTTCTATGTTATTTTATAATGTATATCTTAATTTTAATTAATCATTTATAAATTTGTAGATAAAACATTTATCTTTGTAAACCAATATATTTTTGCAAATCTTTGATTGGTATTACAATTTGAAATAATCAATAGTTTTTTTTTCACAAGTTGGGTTGATTGATTTGCTTTTTGCAAAAATTGGGTTGAAAAAAAACTTTTGAACAATAATTTCTATTAATCTCATCAATAATTATGTAATTAAATACTTACAAATCATAAAGTTATTAAAAATATAATATTACAATTCTTAAGTTTTCTGAATTAATGATATATTATTTTGTACATAATGAATTTTTAATTCTATTTAAAATTAACCCCATGGATTCCATGGGTTTTAACCTAGTTAAAAACACTAATAAATAACTAAATACTCTTTTAAGGAACATTTATGCTGTGAAATGTAACACACAATCTTCAATTTATTTTAGATCTTTTATTTATGTTGTGCATAAATCGAATAGGCAAAGGAAATCGCAATTTAAATAGAGAAGAAAAATAAACCAATTGTTGAACATGAATGCTTTGTTTCTTTTGGCATACATTATCAGCAAAAATGCTTTTATACTAAGAGATATATATACCAACCGAACTACTCCGTCGGCTATTACCGACGGAATACCCTCTGCATCGTGAAAAAAAAAACTGTTCATTATATCCGTTGGAATATTTCCGACGGAATAAAAAGAGAAAATAATTTTTTTAATATCTGTGGTTATTCCTTTGTAAATGTATATTTATTGTTTTCTTTCCGTCTGTAATGCATCCAAAAACAAATAACCCACTCTTAAAAAAACAGAAATGAAATATCCTTATGATTTTGGGAAAATGACATATATGCCCTATTAAGTTTTTAGGGTTTACCCAGTTAGCCAATTAATTTATTTTGTCGCTTTATGAGGGAACGAATTTCTGGGCAACCTGTCTATTTAGTCTCCTAGACCTGTTTTAACCGGTTTCCTTGCCACATATACATTATTTGCCACATCATTCAAGTCAACACTTCCAAAAGGATGAGAAGAAGAACACTCTTCCTTCTAAACCTAAAAGCCCTCTCTCCCTTCAAGATCTCCTTGTCCTTTTGCCTTCCCCTGGCAAGACATCAAAAACCAGATTTGATGTCTATGGGGATGTCACCGACCTATATGGGTCTCGTCATCGCTGCAACAGCCGATTTTCTAATATCGGTTCACCCAGAAACAATAGAAGATACATGTGGTGAATGGAAGAGATTCAAGAGGATAAAGATCTGGTTGTTGTTGATGAGTCCATTGTTGTTAACAACAGACCAAAGAAAAGGAGACATAGTGGTAGATCGAAGAAGGAGAAATCGATTTCTTTCTGTTTCATTCCATCCCCAAGTAAGAATAAACAGATTTAGCACCCGACAACTACAAGACCTGTCAGATGTCGCTGGCGATTCTTGGTTAAAGTTCAAAAATTTACCAATACAAGAGAAAAAACTTATGCATCTAAACTTATATTCGAATTCACATTAGAACACAAATAATCTTCAAGATTCCGGCCAATTTTTGTTGGGTTTTCTTGAGATCCAAAGATTGTCAACAGGAAGGAAGAAAAAAAATACATAAAGTTCAAATGGAACCTCCAAGAGGGCTTTTGTTACATCTATGGAACTTCATCTGTTTCTTGCCTTACTTTATTGGCCTTCTGCTTGTTGGCTTTCTCAAAGGTCACCCCTTTTTCATATTTTGATCATATTTGATTATTTTCTGTTTAACATTCTCACTAATTAGCTTGCGATTCAAATGGGTGTATTTGATTTCAGGTGCCATTGTTGCCCCAATCGTTTGTGTTCTTATGACAACCGGAAATTTCGTGATTGTTCTGGGTCTCTGGCCAACGCATGTTGTTTGGGCTTATTTTTTGCATTTTAAGGTCTTTTCATTTTCCTATTTAAGTTTGGTTATATTCTTTCACTTTTTTACATGTTTGTGGATGAAAAGTAATAGCCACATCTGATTCTTAAAACCTAGATGTAGAACGGAAGTGATTATCTAGATGGTGATGAAAGAATTTGAGAGAGAAAGATCGATGTGGTTCCAAGGTTATGGGCAAATTCAAAGTCAATGTCGGAATATTGGTCAACAAATAGCAATTTGTCAAAGAGGTAACCGGATGACCCCTTCACTTTGGCCAAAAGAATGTAATCGACCCGACAAATACAATTTCATTCCCTCATAAAGACACAAAATTAGTTTAAGGACATAAAAGGTCAACACTAGAAAGTTTATAGGACATTTATGTCATTTTCCCTATGATTTTTCTTTCTACTCATTGTCTTATCAATTTTAAATAATCAAAAGTGGTATATTTAATAAAATTTACCAAAATAAATGAAAATGATTTTGCCAAATGTAATCTTCTTATTACATTTGACACATGTCATTTTCTAAGATTTTTTGATTTTCTTTTTTCACTTGTCATTTTCATATTTTTTTATTTTCTTAAAATTTAAAATTCTCTTTTTAGTAAGAGTTTATATATGGTAGATAAATTAATTTTATTAATCTTGAGAATAAATGCTCTAGCTGTTTCTTTCCTTAGTAAGTATTTATATATGGAAGTTACTTAATACATATTTCAAATGATTAACATTAAGCAGTTTTAAATCATGTACTTAGGTTAATGTCTTTTATTTCAATATATATATATATATATATATATATATATATATATATATATATATATAATATTTTATACATGTAATACATTTAGAAACAATGAATAAAATGTGAATTTACATTTTACAAACTCGACTCATGTAAATGTGTAGTGATTAACAATATTTTTTATTGCTACACATTTAAACTTATAACGTCTTCATTTTAATAATTGAACTTTTAAAATTTGATAACACTTTTGCATCATAATTTTATTTTAGTATTTATTATTGTTTTAAACATAAAAACATAAGATGGATTCAAACGACTCTAAAGACAAATGCAAACTTATATAATTATGTTTGGATAAAAGATATTCAATGTTAATACATTGAACTACCTAATTATTATCATTTCGTTTGTATTTATTTCGAAAGTTTGCTTTAAAAAAAGTTTAATGTTTACACCAAAATTTTCAACATTATTTTTTAAGGTACGTAAATATTTTATTAATATATATTGAATTACTTACTTTATTAATGATTATATCATTTTTGTTTATGTACAATATTATTTCAAAAAGTACATAATGTTTACAAATCTACCATAATAAAAGAAAAGGATTTTACCATATGTCATTTTCTCATTACATTCGACAAATGTCATTTTCTAAGATTTTTTTTAGTTTCTTTTTTCCACTTTTCAATTTCTTACATTTTTCATTTTCTTAAAATTTAAAATTCACTTTTTAGTAAGAGTTTATATATGGTACATACATTAATTTTATTAATCTTGAGAATAAATGCTCTAGTTGTATCTTTCCATAGTATATATTTATATATGGTAGCTACTTAATACACATTTCAAGGTATTAACATTAAGCATTTTTATGTCATGTATTTAGGTAAATGTCTTTTATTTCAAAATAAATTTTTATTTACCTATATATACATATATATCTTATATTTTTCTAAATATACTTAATAAAATACTAAGTATCTTCTATCTATCTATAATATTTTTTATACGTTATATGACAATTAAATTATATATATATATATATATATATATATATATATATATATATATATATATATATAATTTTATAAATGGAATACATATAGAAACAATGCATAAAATATGAATTTACATGTTAGAAACTCATGTCATGTAAAATGTGTAGTGATTAACACGATTTTTTATAGCTACACATTTAAATTTATAATGTCTCCATTTTAATAACTGAACTTTTAAAAATTGATAACATTTTTTGCATCATAATTTTATTTTAGTATTTACTATTGTTTTAAAGATAAAAACATAATATGGATTCAAACGACTCTAAAGACAAACGTAAACATATAAAATTGTATTTGGATAAAAGAAATTCAATGTTATGTCCACCATATGAATATGACAATAGTTTTATTATTAGTATACATTGAACAACCTAATTATTATTATTTCGTTTATATTCATTTTGAAAGTTTACTTTAAGAAAATGTTTAATGTTTACACCTAAATTTTCAACATCATTTTTTAAAGTATGTTAATATTTTTTTAGTATATATTGAATTACTTACTTTATTAATGCTTATAATCTTTTTATTTATGTAAAAGTATTACTTTAAAAAAAATATGTAATGTTTACAAATCTACCATGATAAATGTAACAGCCCAAATCCCAATAATTTTTTTTTCCATTTTTAATTAAGAAATTCATTTCCATAAATTTGAAATTTCAATCACAATTGTTTTCAAAATCCATAACTTCAGATCCTGAAGTGCATGTCGTGCCATCACGCCGGGCCCTTGCCCTTAGATCTTGAAGTACCTGAAACAACCAACAAACTGTAAGCTAATTCTTAGTGAGTTCCCAGAGCATACCCCAATTTCCGGGGTTTTGCACCCTATTTAAGGGGTCATTGGCCTCCTCAGCCTCCCCTTTGCAACCTCTTGTCATTCCAAACCCTAAATTTCTGTTTGTTTATGTGTGCTTTCTTGGTGTGTTAAGCTTTAAAGAATGATTTTGGTGGGAAAATCTTTGGGAAAATAAGTGATTAGAAGCAAGGAATTCATGGTGAAATTAGAGATCTACTTCCTTGGGCACCCTTTTTGAAGGTATTAAGCTGTTACCTTGGCTCATCTCTTTCTAGATCTCTTTTGGAGGGTTTTTGGAAAGCTTTTCTTGTGTTTGAGCTAAGATTTGAAGTTGCAACTACAGATATGAACTCTCTTTAGTCTCTAGGGCCATAAAGTTGCCAACTTTGTCAAGTATGAACCTCCCCTCAATTGTTAGACTTCATTGCAAGCTTAGTTTTGTCATTTTAAGGCTTTAGAGCTTTGCATGCACGTAAAGTTTGCAACTTTACGTGATAAGCATGCCTTGGGAAGTTGGATCTGCAATATGGAGCCTTTGCATGGCTTAAAAAGCATTTGTATGGATGAAGGTTTGAAGGGACTCGGCGAGTCCGATGAAGATGGTCGTGGGCTCAGTGAGTCGGATGAGTGACTCGGTGAGTCCGATGAAGATTGCCTTGGGCTCGACGAGTCAGTCGAATGAGTCAGCGAGTCAGTTAGGGTCTTCCCGATCCTTGGACATGCATGAACTCGGGGAGTTGCATGGAAACTCGACGGGTTAGCTAGAGAGTTATCGACTGCAAACACTAGGAACTCGATAATTCGCTCAGGTGACTCTGCGAGTTGACAAGCTATGCAGGGACTCGACGAGTGGCTGGATACACTCGACGAGTCAGATCAACATGGAAACGTGACCTTGACCTTTGGCCCGAGTTATGTCCTAGGATTGACTATGTGACTTCTGGGAGTGTCTTGGGAATTTATGAGCTTTGTGATGTGTTGGATATAGGTGGTGGAGTTTGTGGCGGTGATCCGGGAGTTGAGCTTTTATTTTCAGTCGGCAGTTGTGAGGTGAGTTATCCTCACTATATCAATAGGGTCTAAGGGACCAAGGCCGACCCTTATGGATTGTATCTGGTTATGACATGATATGTTTATAGATTACATCCTGGTAGTTGGGATGGTGATATGCTTATGCTTAGTGACCTGGTTAGGTCAGTGTCTTGGTTATAGGATGATGTTATGCTTGTGACCGGTAGGGTCTGTATCCCGATTTTTGGGATGGTTCTATGATTAGTGATATGTTAGATCGATTTGACTGTTATATGATATGGGATAGAGTATGATATTATGTGCACATGTTTCTTTGATTGGGGGTTGGGTTGAGACGGTCCTGCTTTGTGCTATAGGCCAACATACCCAACGAGCGGTCTGGATAGGCTGTAGGCCCTGCGAGGCGGTCCAATCATGCCAAAGGCTCGGGAGTGGTCCAGATAGGTTGTAGGCCCTGCGAGGCGGTCCAGTCAGGCTGAAGGCTCAGTGGTACGTTGTTCTTTATTTGTAATATGTTCTGGTTATTGGTATGGCGCTGATATTTTAGGGTAGCTCACTAAGCTTTCGAGCTTACAGTTTCAGTTTGTTGTTTCAGGTACTTCTGGTGATCGAGGGAAGACGAAGGCCTGATCGTACCGCTCCTCCTACTGCTATGTTTTATGACTGAAAACTGGGATACTCTGATGATTATTACTTGAAAAAAAATTATGTAATGATTAAATGGTTTTTAAGTGTGTTGTAAAAGTCTTAATTTGGCATGATTTTATGGGTGTTACAAGTTGGTATCAGAGCCTTGGTTATTTTGTGAATTGGAGGAACATTCATGTGAATCCAGTCTCAAATCGAGGAAAGATTTTCAAAATGATTTTTGTAAATGGTTTTCAAAATAAGTAAAGTAAGATGTAGGGTGTACGATCAGCCGGAGCTAGTAAGTAAACCCCAAAATACCATACAGTTAATTGATGATGCGATATGTTAGAACAACGTGCTAGTACTACGCTAAGGATTCTCAGGAATTGCATGATAAGAACTTCCTAATTATATGATGCCTTCTAGCCTAGGGTTTTCCTTATATGGGATTGACATCATTACTGTAGTTGCTTGTGTATGTATCACGGCTGTACATAATTAAGATCTTATAGCCCGAGAATATTCGATTTGGCCTTATGTTCTGTTCTTAATGATTAGGTCGTAGGGTAGAATCTGATATTCAAAAGTCTATAGGGTCCAACATTATGTATGGTTAGCATACACTAGTGGTGCAGGGGTTGGTGGAAGTCTCATGGATGAGTGAGGTCGAGCGACCACCATATGCATGTATAGTGTCAGGGTGTTGTGATGATACTTGAGACAAATATGGGTAGGTGTGGAAGGTAGTATGGGCCCGTACTACTGAAAGCACATGAACCATACGCGTAGCAAGGAATTCACAACCCCTAGGGTTTGGTTGGGAGTCGGTTCCCAGTTATTTATGCGGACTGTCTGACATCTTCCTTGTAACACCCAAAAACCCAGGTATACCTTGTGAACCCTAATCTTTGATAAATTGTCCATATTGGTCCTTGATAAAGAGAGGAGTGGTAGACGGGTAGGCAGGGCGTACTAGAGTTTGATCAACGTACTCGTGCGCGTGTTTGATCGCAGAGGGCTGCCTAGTACACCGGGCGTACTAGGCACAGATTGAAACCCTAATCTTAAGTGAGTCCCCTATTTAAAGAACGTTATGGCCTCCTTGTTGGCCACAATTTCCAGAGACTTATCCTCCCCAAAACCATAAACCTCGTTCTTGTAGCAAGAGAGTGCCTTTGAGAGCTTGTTGGTGTGTTCTTGAGCATTAGAAGTGGAAAGGAATCTTTGGAGAAGAAGGAGTGAGAGCCCAAGCTCTTGGATCTGAGCTTAGCAGTGAGAAAAGCTTCATTTGGAGGTAAAATCCTCCAAACTTTCCTACTCTTTTTTTGTGTTTATGTGTGAGGTGTTTTAGGGTTTTTGTCCCTAAAGTTGATGGCTTTATGAGTTGATAAGCCCCTAGAATCCGAGATATATCCCTTGTTAGCTTATTTTGTTTTATAGAGCCATAAAAATCTATTCTTGGTCATTAAGAGCTGACCATGCATGAGTTATGAGTCTCTTAAGGAAGGAAACGGCATGATTTGGGTGTTGGTGACCTTTACAGCCATGCAAAGGCTTTAAGTCACTGACTTTATGGATTAAGAGGAATTAGAGCAACCTGATCTGGGATTTGAGCTTATGTCTTAGCCGATTCAGACCAAAAACCAAGAGGAGTGTGAAACTGGGACTTACACTGGGCGTAATCCCAGTACGTGTAGCGTATGGGTCGAGTTCCTCGTTTCTGGATAGCCACGGGGTACACCCCGCGTACAGAGCTGGTATGCGTCGCGTACTCCATGCTGTTGACTTTTGTTGACTTCTAGGGTTTGGTCAAGATTGAGGACTATTAAGTTTTGGAGGGGTAAAATGGTCTTTTACCCTTATGTGAGTTGTAGAAGGGTTAATATAGCTTCTTGAGGGCCAATATTAATTAGGGAGAATTATTTTGTGTTAGGCGGGAGCTAGACCCGGGAGTAGAGATCAAGATCCCGATTGCAAGATTTTCATTCATTAGAATTATGAGGTGATTGTTCTCACTATACTTATCTTGAGTGGTAAATCTTATGTGTGACTAGAGGGTCTTATGTGCATGAACTGTGTAATGAGATATCCTACTATTTACTTGTGTTATGCTTTATGAGTATTATATTGTGATGCTAAGTTGAGGGACCGGGGGGAGTTGTGGGACCAAAAGGTCCCACTGAGACACATCGACCAGAGGGTCTAATTGAGTTATAGCCTCGAGTTGCTAATGTTATGTATGTGGTATTTTAGGGAACTAACTAAGCTTTTATGCTCACCGTGTTATGTGTTATGTATTTCAGGTAGTTCCGAGGATCGCGACAAGGCACCGGCATGATTGTACACACCGGCAGGAGATTGTTGTTATGATTCTGGGATTGTGTTTTATTTGTTGACATTTGAGACATATGTGTTTTTGAGGATTATGATAAAAGTTTTATTGTGTTTAAAAATGAAAATTTTTGTTTGAGAATTTACGTCGTTACATTCATGTTGTATTTTAAGTATGGTGGTTACGAGGCGTTTTGTGTCGGGATCCGGATCGGGATCAGGACAGGGTGATTAGGAGGCCCCAACAACGCCTGAGATTATCGATCAAGAAAGACCAGTGTTGGCTGAGGATCGAGTCAGGGAGATCATCCGCGAGGAGGTGGTCGAGATTATCCGAGGTCAAATTTTGGAGTTATTTGGGTCTATCAAGACCAATATGATGGAGTACTTCGATGAGAGATATGCAACCCTTGCAGAGACGGCTGTCGTTGCAGCCACATTGGCTGTATCTATGGCAGGGGGAGGAGTAAGAGCCATTCGGGGCTTCTAGTATAGGGAATTCGATAACACGAAGCCCCCTTGGTTTGATGGGACTCAGGACCCCATCAAGGCTATGAGGTGGATTTTGGATGTGGAGGGGTTTTTCTTTACATGCTCATGTCCTACTGACTAGAAGTCAGGTGTGCTCTGAACCTGCTTAGGTCCGGGGCCAAGGACTGGTAGAGACTGACGACCGGGCCGTACATTGATGATCAGAGAGCTGCTATTACTTGGGAGCAATTCATGGATATGTTTCATGCCCAATACATTCCATGGGTTGATCGGGAACGACTTTCACATGAGTTTTTGAGTTTGAGATAGGATGGGGAGTTGGTGTCGGAGATCACCCGCATGTTCGCCGAGAGGGCGATGTTCTGCCCAGAGTTTGCTTCTGAGCAGGCTCAGATGAATTGTTATCTAAGCATGCTCAAGACAGACATCCTTCAGTTTGTTGCCATGCAGCGATGTGATACTCATCTAGATCTACAGGAGGCCGCTAGGCAGTGTGAGTTAGAGATGAGCTGCAATTGAAGTAGCAACGTCAGGCCCTGGCATAGTCTCAGCCGACGTCGAAGCAGTCTAAGACCGCTGATTCTAGGACTGGGGGTCAGTAGAGCCGCACTTGTGGAAAGTGCGGAAAGCGTCATTCTGGAGATTGTTGAGCGGGTAGTGGGTGCCACAAGTGTGGCAAGGAGGGGCACTATGCTAGGGACTATCTCCAGTCCGCCCCTACATCAGATACGAGGATATGTTATCATTGTCATCAGGTTGGTCATGTGAAAACCAATTATCCTCAGCTCGCAGCCAGATTGGCACAGGTTCAATGCCAGCTACATTGAGGATTCGGGATGGGAGGCTAGTTAAGGCGAAGCCTCCGAAGGCTTAGGGACGTGCCTTCCAGCTTACATCCAAGGAGGCCTAGGCAGCACCAAATGTGGTTGCTGGTATGTTTCTTCTCTTTATCTCATTTATTATGTATTTGTTATGCTTATTTATTATACCCGTGTTTAGGTACATTTTTAGTGAACTCTTTTCCTGCTTTGGTTTTATTTGACTCGGGGGCGAGTCGGTCTTTGGTATCTCAGACATTTAGTAGGGATTTCATTATGCCAGTAGGCGAGCTAGAGTGTCTGTTGCGAGTCTCTATCGCCAATGAAAACAGGGTTCTGATTCTTTGGTCTTCCGAGGATGCGAGTTGGAAATCTTCGAAGTGTCCTTTCCGATAGATTTGATTCCGAATCCCATGGGTAAGTATGCGTGATTGTGGGGATGGACTGGCTTATTCGATTTGGTGCCATGAGAGATTGCGAGGGATAGCAGGTGGCAGTTCAAACCCCAAGTGGGGGAGAATTGATTGTATATGGCGAGAGCACAAGAGTGGGATCAAGGTTCTGTTCAATTGCCAGGGCTCGGCAATATATTCAGCACTGGTGTACGGTTTTTCTAGCGTATGTGGTGGACACGCGAGCTAGGGATCAGATTTCAGTTTTAGAGGTTCCAGTAGCCTGGGAGTTTGCAAATGTATTTCCGGAGGAGTTTCTAGGGATACCTCCAGAGAATCAGGTTGAGTTTCGAATCGACCTGGTGCCTGGTGCGGCCCCTATCGCCAAGGCGCCAAACCGATTAGCGCCACCCAAGATGCAGGAGCTGTCTTCACAGCTGCAGGAACTGTTGGACAAGCAGTTCATTTGACCTAGCAGTTCTCCATGGGGAGCACCGATCTTCGTCAGGAAGAAGGACGGTTCGCACCGGATGTGCATTGATTAGAGAGAGTTGAACAAGTTGACAGTGAAGAACCGTTATCCACTCCCGATGATAGATGACCTCTTTGATCAGTTACAAGGTGCATCTTGGTTCTCCAAGATATATTTGAGGTCAGGGTATCATCAGGTCCAGGTCAAAGAGGAGGACGTGGAGAAGACCGCGTTTTGGACTTGTTATGGTCACTACAAGTTCGCGGTGATGCCATTTTGGCTCACCAACACGCCAACAATATTTATAGACCTGATGAATGGAGTCTGCAGATCGATGCTTGATCGCTCGGTCATAGTGTTTATTGATGATATCTTGGTATATTCCAAGACCTGAGAGCAGCACGAGGAGCACCTCAGGGAGTTGTTGGGAGTTTTGAGACGAGAACGACCGTATGCTAAGTTCTCGAAGTGTGAGTTTTGGTTGCGAGAGGTCTAGTTCCTAGGACATCTTGTTAACCAGGAGGGGATTTTGGTCAACCCGGTCAAGATCGAGGCAGTCATGCAGTGGGAGGCGCCAAGGTCTCCCTCGGATATCAGGAGCTTTCTGGGATTAGCAGGGTACTACCGAAGGTTTATTCGGGATTTCTCCAAGATTGCAGTAACCCTCACCTGTCTAACGAGGAAGGGGGTGGATTTTCGGTGGGGCCCTGAGCAGCAGAGGGTATTTGAGACCCTCCGTCAGCGTTTGTGTGAGGCTCCAGTTTTGACTCTGCCGGAAGGAGTTGAGGATTTTTTGGTGTTCTGTGATGCATCCATCATAGGCTTTGGGGTGGTCCTCTTGTAGATAGGATGGGTGATAGCCTACGCGTCGCGGCAGTTGAAGCCGCATGAGACGAGATATCCTACTCATGATTTAGAGCTAGGAGCGATGGTGTTCGCTCTCAAGATATGGAGGCATTACCTATATGGGGTCCGTTGTACCATATACACGGATCATAAGAGCTTGAAACATATCATGGATCAGTCGAACCTGAATATGAGGCAGCGCAGGTGGATGGATGTAGTTAAGGACTACGATTATGAGATCCTTTACCACCCCGGTAAAGAGAATCTGGTGGCGGACGCTTTGAGCCGCAAGTCAGTTGGGTCTTCCACCCCAACAATATGTATGATCATAGCGGTGGATTCTCTGCTTGTGAGTTTCATTAGGGATGCTCAGTTTGAGGGCATGCGACCTAAGAATTGGGAGTTTTAGAGGATCAGGGGTGAGAACACCTGGTTTGTGCAGGATAGTTGAGGATTATTGACCTGATGCGGTCGAGTATAGGTTCCTATGTCTGGTGGGGTCAGGCATACAGTCATGGAGGAGGCTCATAAGTCTCATTTTTCTATCCACCCGGGGGCCACCAAGATGTACAGAGAACTGATTTTGAGTTACTGGAGGCCATGTATAAAGCGACAAATATCTTGGTATGTCGAGAGGTGATTGACCTATAGGATGGTCAAGGCTGAGCATCAGAGGCTGCATGGTATGCTGTAGCCCCTAGAGATTCCTATGTGGAAATGGGAACAGATCACGATGGATTTCATTACCAAACTACCGAGGACGGCGAAAGGGTTTGATGCTATATGGGTCATCATAGATCGATTGACCAAGAGTGCCCATTTCATGGCTATACGGGAGAGTTCTTCGGCCGAGAAGTTGGCCGACGTGTATGTTCGCGAGATCGTCGCTCGCCTAGGGGTTCCAGTCTCCATTGTTTCCGACCGAGATGTTAGATTTACCTCCCGTTTATGGCAAAAGTTCCATGAGGAACTGGGCACATGGTTGCATTTTAGTATAACATTTCATCTGCAGACCGACGGTCAGAGCGAGCGGACCATCCAGAACCTCGAGGATATGTAGAGGGCGTGCGTCATTGACTTTGGTGGGAGCTGGTATTCCCACCTACCCCTTGCGGAGTTCGCCTGCAACAACAATTATCATTCCAATATTGGCACCCCGACTTTTGAGCTGTTGTATGGGCCAAAATGCCGCACCCCAGTTTGTTGGGGTGAGGTCGGGCACAGGTTGATGGGATGGACGGAGGTAGTTTTGCGGACTACAAAAAAGATTCTGCAGATTAGGCAGCGATTGTAGACTGCTCAAAGTCGGCAGAAGATTTACGCCAACATACGCCGATCTGAGTTATAGTTTCAGGTGGGTGATATTGTACTCCTGAAGGTCTCACCTTGGAAGGGTTAGATCCGCTTCAGGAAGAGGGAGAAATTAGGTCCCCGTTACATTGGGCCGTTCAGGGTCATTGCCAGGGTCGGCAAGGTGGCATACATGCTAGAGCTACCGGAGGAGCTTAGTCAGGTCCATAGCACTTTCCACGTTTCGCAGTTCCGAAAGTGCATTATGGATCAGGAGGCGGTGGTGTCATTGGATGATATTCAGTTCAATGACCGCCTGAATTACGTAGAGAGGCCTGTGGCCATACTGTAGAGAGGTAGATGAAAGTTCTGCGAAACAAGGAGATACCTTTGGTGAAGGTGCAGTGGGAGCATCGGAGGTGATCCAAGTGGACGTGGGAGCCAGAGTCTGAAATGCGGAAGCATTACCTGGCGTTGTTTACCTCAGCCGACTTCGAGGATGAAGTCTAGTTCAAGTGGGGGAGAGTTATAATGCCCCGATTCCCATTTATTGATTTATGTTTTTATAAGATCTTTGTGGTTTCAAGTTCTACTCGACAAGTTGGTTGATCGACCCGTCAAGTAGCAGCGGGTTAGTCCACGTGTTTAATTGACCTACTCGCCGAGTCCAAACAGGGACTCGACGAGTAGGAGCTGGAGGATGAAACCCTAATTTTCGGGGTTTTGCACCCTATTTAAGGGGTCATTGGCCACCTCAGCCTCCCCTCTGCTGCCTCTTGTCATTCCAAACCCTAAATTTGTGTGTGTGTGTGTGTGTGTTTGTGACAATGTGCTTTCTTGGTGTGTTAAGCTTTGAAGAAGGATTTTGGTGGGAAAATCTTGGGGAAAACAAGTGATTAGAAGCAAGGAATTTGTTGGGAAATCAGAAATCTACTTCCTTGGGCACCCTTTTTGAAGGCATTAAGCGTTCACCTTGGCTCATCTCTTTCTAGATCTCGTTTGGAGGGTTTTTAGAAAGCTTTTCTTGGGTTTGAGCTAAGATTTGAAGTTGCAACTTCAAATCTAAACTCTCTTTGGTCTATAGGGCCATAAAGTTGCCAACTTTGTCAAGTATGAACCTCCCCTCAAGTGTTAGACTTCATTGCAAGCTTAATTTTGTCATTTTAAGGCTTTAGAGCTTTGTATGCATGTAAAGTTTGCAACTTTACGTGATAAGAATGCATTGGGAAGTTAGATCTAAAATATGGAGCCTTTGCATGGATTAAAAAGCATCTGTATGGATGAAGGTCTGAAGGGACTCGGCGAGTGCCATGGTCAACTCGGCGAGTCTGATGAAGATGGTCATGGGCTCGGCGAGTCGGATGAGTGACTTCGCAAGTCCGATGAAGATTGCCTTGGGCTCGACGAGTCAGTCGAATGACTCGGTGAGTCAGCTAGGATCTTCCCGATCTGTGGACATGCATGAACTCGGGGAGTTGCAAGGAAACTCGATGGGTTAGCTCGAGAGTTATCGACTGCAAACACTAGGAACACGACGAGTCACTCAGGTGAATCTGCATGTTGAGAAGCTATGCAGCGACTCGACGATTGGCTGGATCCCAATTTTTGGAATGTTGCTTTGATTAGTGATCCGTTAGATCGATTTGACTGTTATACGATATGAACTAGCATATGATATTATGTGCACATGTTTTTTTGATTGGGGGTTGAGTTGAGGCGGTCCTACTTTGTGCTGTAGGCCAACATACCCGGCGAGCGGTCCAAATAGGCATTAGGCCCTGTGAGGGGGTCAAGACAGGCTGAAGGCTCAGTATGCATGTTGTTCTGTATTTGTTATATGTTTTGGTTATTGGTATCGCACTAGTATTTTGGGGTAGCTCACTAAGCTTTGGGGCTTACAATTTCAGTTTGTTGTTTCAGGTACTTCTGGTGATCGAGGGAAGGCGAAGGCCTGATTGTACCGCTACTCGTACTAATATGTTTTATGATTGGAAACTGGGATACTCTGATGATTATTTGTCACACCCTGAAACCGATGGTGGAAACATTCCAGGGCGGAGGACGTCATGTATATCGTAACCAATGTACATAGTAAGCGTAGTAAACACAACCATTACATTAGATAGAAATATTTACATTGTTTGAAAAAAAAAGTGTTACAAGTGTTATACATATATATATATATATATATATATATATATATATATATATATATCATATGAAAAAATGCTAAGAAGAGTCTTCTATACGCTCCGTCTTCTCCAAAAGATCGTGGTGTACCTGTCTAATGTGGACCTGAGAATACAAGCAGTTTGAAAATCAGCATAAAGCTGGTGAATTCATAAGCGGTTCATTTTTGAAAAAGAATAAGTTTCCTTTGGTTTTCTGAAAAGTGGTTACCCAAGAAAATCCCATATTTTCTTATAAAAACAGTTTAGTTATCATTCGTTACACAATTCGATTATGAGCCGTTATGTTATCCTAGGAAAATCCCTTATTTTCCTAATAGTTTTGTTATCCATTCGTTACATAATGTACTAATATTTGGCATACTGGTAGTATTAGTTAGGTATTCTGATATCTTAGTTATCCTACACACGAATGTCAAATATCTACCATACTTACCCGTATTTTCGAATATTTGGATACACTCAGAAACGTACATTAACTATATATTCGATGTTCTGGTGACTTCCAAAAGCATACTTTAGACGTATTTCCGAAGCTCTATCGACATCCAAAGGCGTATGTTTTCGAAACTCAGTCGATGTCCAGAGGCTTACTTTCGAATTATTTACGAAACTCTGGTGACACTCAAGGCGTACACTAACAGTATTTCCGAAGTCTTAGTGTCATCCAAAGGCGTTCTTTCATATTCGTCTTTTGTATTCGTTCTATTCCTAACTGTACTTTCGTATTCGTTCAGTTCCTAACTGTACTTTCGTATTCAGTCTGTTCCTAACTGTACTTTCGTATTCGTTTTGTTCCTAACTGTACTTTCGTATTCGTTCTGTTCCTAACTATACTTTCGTATTCGTTCTGTTACTATCCGAGGGCGTATCATATTAGTATTAATCCTATTTTAAGATTAGGATGAATCCTTTGTAAATTATAAAATGTAACATAGATTATAACACTTTATAAAGGAATCTACATTTAGTCTGAAAGTTAACTCTGCAATTCGAACTATTGGTTAATACGATTTTCAATATTAAAACCATACAAATTATGAAACATTTGAACTGAAAATAATAGTTTAAGTACAAGATTTCCTTGTATCTTTTCTTGTATTCCCCCCTGAAAACATTTGAAAAACACTGAAAAAGAGTAGGGGTATGAACTCACCGGATGAGGAATGTGTCAGCTAGGATGCTAAGCGTCAGTTCGGGGCTTGAACGCGTGCGAGGTTCCTATGTAATATGAAAAGATACACATTTGTATCTAATTAAGCTTTGAACTACTAATTAGTTGAGGATATACACTTCTAGTCGCAAAAACACTTCATTTCAAGTGTTTGGAGTGACCCGCGTGACATCTATGGACGTATATGGCTTGGATATGGAGTTTACACTTCAAGAGTAAACTCCTAAGAGAGCTTACAACCCTAATGACCCACTCCCCATGAGTTTACAGCCGTAAACTCATGGTGGGGTGTTCTAGGGTGCTAAATAGCCTTATAAGATTTGAGGGGTGATGCTAGTTTTGGTTTTAAGGCATTGGAAGTGTTTAACCCAACATATGGACCATTACAAGGAGTTTACGACAGTAAACTAAGAGTTTACGACCGTAAGCTCCCCCACACATTGACCCTTTTATAGGAGTTTGGTGGTCCTAGGTCATTCACAAGTGTTTCTAGCTAAATCTATAAGCCATGGACTGAATTTAAGGCACCAATTGACCCATTTAAAGGAGTTTACGGCCCAGGAACCCATCCTTGGGGGGTTTACGGCTGTAAGCTCCTATAGGAGTGGTTTTCATCATGCTTAAGGCTCCTATTTCGTTTGTGGTTGCTTCTAGATGTTAGTTCAAGGCTTATGAGGTGTATAAGTGGCATTTTAACACCTTAAAAGGAGTTTGCTACTCATGAAAGGGATGTTCTTGGGCAGTAAACTCATGTTTACTCCCTAAATGATGAGTTTAAGGGTTTCCAAGTCCAATCCAATAAGTCCTTAAGTCGTATCTAAGTTCCAAAGGTGGCTTGGAAGGGTTTTTGGGCTCCAAAACCCATTTTATGTGAGTTCACGGCCTAGGACTGTTCTAGGGCCATAAACTCATGGTAATGGTCCTATTTCATAGATTAACCATGAATTTGAATGTTAAAGATGTTATACTAGGAGCTAGGATAGTTACCTTGATGATTTGGAGCTTGAAATGAGTGATTTTGGATCAAGAACTTGGATATGAGAAGAGAGGTTAGAGAGAGAGAGAGAGAGAGAGTGAAAAGGCTTCAAATGAGGCTTAATCAACTTTATATATGGTTTGGATTTGAGACATAGTGGAATTCTACCCGATACCGACGTTAAACGGGGCTTTTGGTCGCACCTGATTGAGTTGTCGTAACCCGGCGGGGTCGAATCTAAAATTTCTCAAATTAATAATTTGGGCCGTTTATATGAGTTTCTAAAGGGTTTAAACACTCACGATATCATAATAAACATATTAATTTAGAAAACTTATCCCAAAAACGAAATCAGAACAAATCGCTAAAGACGGGTTTTACGGACGGAACGAGTTACGGCGATGGAACAATTTCGGGTTGTCACATTATCCCCCCGTTAGGCTGAATTTTGTCTTGAAATTCAGAATTAAGAATACAATTCATGAATTTGAAAAGAGATATGGATGAATCTACTGCATCGGGTCTTCGCGCTCCCAAGTGAATTCGGGTCTCTGCTTGACATTCCAGCGAACCCTCACTATCGGGATGCGGCTTTGTTTCGTACTTTTGATCTCTCGATCCATGATCTCAATTTGTTCTTCCAGGAAGTTCAGGTTTTCGTTGATCTCGATCTTGTCAAAAGGGATCACTAGGGTTTCGTCGGGCGGGCGCTTCTAAGGATTCGAGACGTCGAAGACAGGATGGATACTACTACGTCCTCGAGATAGTTGGAGTTTGCAGACCATGGTTCCAATTCTGGCGAGGATTTTGGAAGGTCTGATGTACCTCGGGTGAAGTTTTCCGCGTTTTCCAAAGCATATCATGCCTTCCCAGGGTACGACCTTTAACAGGACGAAATCTCCAACAAGAGAGTACACCTTTCTGTGTCAAAGTAGTTTGATGATTTTGGAAGAAGTTTCAGGGTGGGTTTGCGATAATAGCCGACTGAACCCAAGAATTGACGTGTTTCTGTGGGTATCTTCGGTGCCGACTAATTCTCTATCGCCTTGATTTTTGGAAAGGTCTACAGGTTTGCCTTCTTTGCTTACTACATGACCAAGGAAAGTGGTTTGACCGAAGGGCACCACTATGAACTCGTAGTGATCATGCCGAGTCTTGATCGCTGTCTTGGAAACATCATCCTCACGGAGGCTTGGCTACTAGGGTAGATCTAGGAATTACGTCGATGCGAGACTCGACTTTGATGGGTTTTATGCATAAGAAACATTCCTATGTGCTCATACAAACCCTAATGCTTGGATCTAGGTTTCACTATTGGACATGCTTTGATTCCAAGACTTACAAACCCTAATCTAGCATATAAAAAACATAACTAACATATAGAATTAGATCTAGATGTTTACCTCTTCAATTGTTGGCTTAGATCTTGTATATCTTCTTCTTTTGAGCCTAGAGTCACAAATGCAACTCCTCTAATGGTTCACAAACCCCACAAGCAAGAAGGCAATATGAGAGAGGGAGAGGGAGGATAGAATTCGGCCTAGGGTACTCTTGGAATCAAGTGGTAGCCGAATTCATGCCCTAGGGGTCATATTTATAGTTACAGATTACTAGGGTTTCACTCTAAACCCTAATGGACAGCTTAACCACCAAGCAGCCCATGGAACCTTCTGGAATAAGGCCCTTGGAAGAAAATATGATGGTTACCCATCATAATTTCATTCCCCCTTAAGCCCATTAGGTTTCCTTAACCTAAAACTCAACTATCACACATTTGACAGTTTATACCCCTTTATTCAATTAATCTCTTTTGACCACTAAATTAATTCTTAAATAATTTATGACCAATACTAATTAAATAAATATGATTTCTCCTTTAATATATTATTCTTATAATATATTAATAAATCATAATACTCTCTCTTTCTCCTTAAATTACCTTGTCAAGTTGCTATGGAGAAGGCAACCCAAAAGGACCATGCACAACCGGGTCAAGTACATACCAAATATAGTTACGGGCTTAGACACTATTCCAACAGTCTCCCACTTGGATAAGTCTAGTAACTATATCTCACATATGACTTCAGAATCCGATTAGCAATCGTAGCTCTTATACTTCGCTGTCAACTCTGATCAACTTGTCCTTTAGATAAGGGATCGTATAATCCTCTGTTCTGGATATTATGCTGACAATGCTTATTGTCCAGCAGTAGTTCCTTGATTTCCGATTTGTTTGAATAAGAATTTAGTTGAACACATCAACTTCATTCTGACCGGGCCCGGCACATAAGTCAAACCAAATCATCAAGTGGCCAATATATCACTTTTATCCTCATAGAATAAAAGGAACAGATCAACTTCAACTCATATGCATCTATCATTTGCTAATGGATCACACACAATAATGTGTTTTATAACATCAAGTTACTGATGCATTTACACATTATCAATGTATAACCAACCAGCAAACAACAACCATATCTCTAAGTTTTAAGACTATATGATGTTATCACTTTGTGATCACTTAAGATAAAACACCACTAAGTGATACAGCAAACTCGGGTTTAATCCAATGCTCAACTCATATTCACAAGCACTCATGAACTTTGCAACAAACCTTTGCTATGTCCAAAACCTTTTAGACAATCTACAAACAATTCATGACAGTCTTAATTCATATCTACTTCCAAAATATGACCGACTGTGGACCTTTTGAATAATCATATCATTCAGGAAGTCAAAACATGCAAAATGGAAACAATAGATAAATAACCAACATAAGATAGTAACTTTACTCATAAATAATACAATTTCATTTATTCATCAAATGTCAAGTACAAACTATCTATTACACATTTCCTATCTAATCCAAACTTATATCATCCTTCAGCCCAATGCTCTTAGCGTGCTGCAAGTGTTTGACCCTACTCAGTCCCTTCGTAAGAGGATCTGTTGGGTTCTCTTCTGATGATACCCTCTTCACAACGAGGAGTCCCTCTTCTACCCGATGTCTGATAAAATGGTATTTTCTGTCAATATGTCGAGATCTTCCATGATCTCTCGGTTCCTTGGTCAAGGCAACCGCACCTTCATTATCACAGAAAATTTCCATCGGCTCTTTTATGGATGGCACAACTCCAAGGTCTCCAATGAATTTCTTCAACCATATAGCCTCCTTTGACGCTTCGCTCGCCGCAATATACTCTGATTCGCACGTTGATTCAGCTACGGTCTCTTGCTTGGAACTTTTCCAAGTCACTGCTCCTCCATTTAGGGTAAAGACCCAGCCCGACTGCGATAGGAAGTTATCCCGATCCGTCTGAAAACTAGCGTCACTGTACCCTCGTACCCTTAAGTCATCACTCCTACCGAGGACTAGAAACCATTCCTTGGTCCTCCGAAGGTACTTAAGAATATTCTTAACTGCAATCCAATGTGCTCTACCAGGGTTCCCTTGATATCTGCTGACCATGCTCAAGGCGAAAGCCACATCAGGGTGAGTACAAGTCATAGCGTACATGATAGAGCCTACTGCGGAAGCGTAAGGTACTCGACTCATATCAGCTATCTCTGTCTCTGTACTCAGGCTCTGAGTCTTACTCAGCTTGGTATTGCTTTGGATTGGCAACTCCCCTTTCTTGGAATTTTCCATACTAAAATGCTTTAGTACCTTTTCCAAGTATGTATCCTGACTGAGTCCTATCAGTCTCTTTTCCCTGTTTCTAACTATTCTTATTCCCAGAATATAAGCAGCCTCTCCGAGGTCCTTCATAGCGAAACATTTCCCAAGTCAGGACTTGACCTCCTGCAAGGTTGGGATATCGTTTCCTATGAGTAGTATGTCGTCGACATACAATACGAGGAAGCTTACTATACTCCCACTGGCTTTGACATACACACAAGATTCATCTTCGCTTCGCAGAAAGCCAAACTCTTTAACCTTCTCGTCAAAACAAAGATTCCACCTGCGAGATGCTTGTTTCAATCCATAAATGGATTTCTCAAGCTTGCATACTCTATTTGGATGCTTCGCATCGACAAAACCCTCTGGCTGATTCATGTAGACATCCTCAACCAACTTTCCCTTAAGGAAAGCGGTTTTCACGTCCATCGGCCATATTTCATAATCATGAAACGTAGCTATGGCAAACATCACCCTAATAGACTTTATCTTCGCAACTGGCGAGAAGGTCTCATCATAGTCAACTCCGGGAGTTTGAGTAAAGCCCTTCGCAACCAATCACGCTTTATAAGTATGCACTTTCCCATCCATGTCCGTCTTCTTCTTGAAGATCCACTTGCACCCGACTGTCTTACGACCCGGTACATTATCAACCAAATTCCAAACTTGGTTGTCGTACATGGACTGAATCTCGCTGTCCATACCCTCTTTCCATTTTGCAGACTCTGGGCCTCCCATGGATTCCTTATAGCTGCTAGGTTCATCCAAATTTACTAGTGTACTATCACTAATAAATGTATCCCCTTCAGTAGTAATATGAAAACCATAAAACTGGGGTGGAACACTAGCCCTAATGGAACGTCGAAGAGGTAGGGACTCGTCAATAGGTTCAACAGGAGTTTCCTCCTCAAGTTGAGTGCCAGTGTCCGAGGTTCCTTCATCGCTTTGATCTTGAATTTCTTCAAGTTCAATTTGCCTCCCACTGTCTTCTTGGCTTATTAATTCCCTTTCTCGAAAAACCCATCTTCTAGCAACGAAGACAACATTGTCACTCGGTCTATAGAAAAGGTAGCCAAAAGACTTCTGCAGATAGCCAATGAAATAACACTTCTCACTACGAGGTTCTAGTTTGTCGTGAGTCTCTCGTCTTACGAAAGCCTCGCAACCCCAAACCTTGATATGTGCCAACGAGGGAGCCTTCCCTGTCCACATCTCGTGAGGAGTCTTGGAAACCTTCTTGGTGGGAACTAAGTTAAGTATGTGGGCGGCAGTCTCTAAGGCATACCCCCAGAAAGCTATTGGTAATGAAGTCCGACTCATCATAAAACGAACCATGTCCAACAAGGTCCGATTACGTCTCTCAGCCACACCATTCAACTGTGGCGTTCTCGGAGGCGTCAATTGCGAAACGATTCCGCATTCTTTTAGATAGTCATGAAACTCAAGACTTAGGTACTCTCCTCCTCGGTCTGACCGAAGCATCTTGATTTTCCTGCCCAGCTGATTCTCCACTTCATTCTTAAACTCTTTGAATTTTTCAAAGGTTTCCGACTTTTGCTTGATCAAGTAGATATATCCATATCTGCTATAATCATCTGTAAAAGTCACGTAGAAGCGGCACGCATCCCTTGTGGTGGATCTAAAGGGCCCACACACATCGGTGTGTATGAGATCCAATAAACCCTCACCCCTTTCACAAGTGCCAGTAAAGGGTGACTTGGTCATCTTCCCAAGTAAACAAGACTCACACGTGTCATCGTCCCTAAGGTCGAATGACTCCAACACTCCATCCTTTTGGAGTTGGGCTATGCGTTTCTTGTTGACATGGCCAAGGCGACAATGCCACAAGCATGCTTTGTCTAGACTAGTAGACGAATCAATATTCAAAACATTATTTCCAAAATTATCAACAATCATCACAGATTCATAAATCTCATTACAAGGTAATGCATTGAAATAAAAGACACCATTCAAATAAACATTAATAGAACCATTATTATTATCTAAAGAATATATGAAACCTTGTCTAAACAACCCGTGAAAAGAAATAATGTTTCTTGCCATATCTCGCGAATAACAGCAATTCTATAAATCTATTCCTAACCCATTACTCAACACTAAATAATAAACACCGACTTTGGTCACAGGCGACGATCTTCTGTTTCCCATAATCAGGTTCATCTTCCCATGCTCCATCTCCCTACTTATTTTTAGGCCTTGCAAATCAGAACAAATGTGGTAACCACATCCTCTATCAAGAACCCATGAAGTAGCAAACGATGAGTTATTAGATTTAATAGTATACATACCTGCAAATGTGGGCTTGATCTTCCCATCTCTTATGTCCTGCAGATATTGAGGGCAACTTCGCTTCCAGTGACCCTTTTGGTGGCAATAGAAGTATTCTGCTTCTTTAGGATCGGAAGAGGGTTTAACGGAGCCAGCTTTGGTCCCACTTGAGGACGAACCATCACGGGGTTTCCCCTTATAGTGGCTCTTACATGGAGCCTTCCTATTTTTACCCTTTCCTTGACCTATTGCCATCACAGGAGCGGCCACAGCAGGGGACGGTGCAACGGATTTGTCTTTGAGGTTGCTCTCAGCAGTCCTCAAAAGTCCTTGGAGCTTGCTCAAGGAGACCTCCTCTTTGTTCATATGGTAGGTCATCCTAAACTGATTGTAGCAGGAGGGCAAGGAATGGAGGATTATGTCGATAGCCAAATCCTCATCAAACTTAACATTAAGTTTGAGAAGACGATCAACATACCTCTGCATTTTCTGCAAATGAGAGGTTAGGGATTCTCCACTCCCCATCTTAGCGGTGATCATGTTAGTAATGATCTCATAGCGCTCTTGCCTCGCGCTCTGGTGATACCTGTCCAGCAAATCCTGATGCATTTCATATGGATACATGTCCTCATAGGACTTTTGGAGTTCGAGGTTCATGGTGGCCAGCATGATGCAGTGAACTTTCGTGGCATCATGCTCGTGAGCCTCAAAGGCGGCCAATTCCTCAGGAGTGGCAACATCTGGGATGATCTTCTCAAGCTTTTTATCGAGGACATATTCTTTGTCCTCGTAGCGTGTGATCATGCGAATGTACCTCATGCACTCGTTGAAGTTTGAACCATCAAATGTCACTTTCTGACACAAGTTCATCAACGAGAATGACCTAGAAGCGTTGTTGTTGTTGTTGTTAGCAGACATCTGAAAAAGAAAGGGACAAAGTTTGATTAGAAATGAATCCCTAATTAAACACCCAAATGAGAAATTAGGGCTAGGATCCAACAACATTATTTACAACTTAGAAAGGGATGCCGTACTCTAAAAGTAAATAACTTGAAGGTAGGTGAATGACGATTCACTAATTCTCACCATGAAAAACGAAAAAGCAATTTAGGTTTTAAATGTATTGAAAACTCCTAGATCTTTGAGATTCATTGAACTTTTCAATGGCATGTTTAAATCTCGATATGCATTTCAAATTTTCGACTGGGATGCCGAGGATCGCAAACAAATTTGTGAATAACCATGCGAATTAACGTGGTGCACTCAATGTCATTATCACCTAATCAATGTGCCGGTAAACCACACACGCTCCATTGATCTATGACAAACATCGAGTCACCCTTCGCTACTTATGTCATCCCCAAATTGATGTGCCGGTTAACCACACGCGCTCCATCAACGTTTGACAAGGGTACAAAGTGCAATTCCATGGATTAGCATCATTTTCACATTTTACCCTAAAGTAACTAGGAATGGGCATTTGAAAAAGGCATGTAGTTACTTTATATTCAACATTATACTGTTAATGAGTAGAGGGTTGCCCTATCCTACCCGTTCGGCTAACGACCCTCCACCAGTCAAGCAAGCGGTAGGTGTGAGTGTACACCCATTAAGCGCCATTTTATAGGCAGCAACCTTATACCCACCTTATAGACCGGCTTCGTGAATGAGGCCTACTAACGGTAAGACTAGCATTTAAGTTATATATATATATATATATATATATATATATATATATATTAATTAAGCTTGTAATATATATAATACTATAAGGTTGAATTTTAAACTTGTAAAATTCTAAGGGTTTGAAATTTAAATTGTTTAAAATTAAACATTTAATTACAAAATTCAAATTTCAAAACTTGAGGGCAAGTTTTGAACTCTTCAAAACATAAGGGATCAAATAACAAATAATTCAAATTAACCAATTAATTTCATAATTATATATATTTGACCTAATCTTAATTTTAGTCATTAGATAATTACCAAATAATTTTTAAATAATCCATATTTATCACATAAATAACCAATATTTAAAAAGATTTGACGAAAAACAACAGCCAAAAAACCTGAAAAACCCTAATTCTGACGAACTGACTCGCCGAGTCATGCCTGGACTCGCCGAGTCCAGGTAGTGACTCGCCGAGTTGAGTCGGGCAGGGACCAAAAAATCATTTTCTCAGCAAATAAAGCAGTTAAGCATCACATACAACTGAAACCAATCAAAGCTCTGATACCACTGATGGGTTTTATGCATAAGAAACATTCCTATGTGCTCATACAAACCCTAATGCTTGGATCTAGGTTTCACTATTGAACATGCTTTGATTCCAAGACTTACAAACCCTAATCTAGCATATAAACAACATAACTAACATATAGAATCAGATCTAGATGTTTACCTCTTCAATTGTTGGCTTAGATCTTGTATATCTTCTTCTTTTGAGCCTAGAGTCACAAATGCAACTCCTCTAATGGTTCACAAACCCCACAAGCAAGAAGGCAATATGAGAGAGGGAGAGGGAGGCTAGAATTCGGCCTAGGGTACTCTTGGAATCAAGTGGTAGCCGAATTCATGCCCTAGGGGTCATATTTATAGTTACAGATTACTAGGGTTTCACTCTAAACCCTAATGGACAGCTTAACCACCAAGCAGCCCATGGAACCTTTTGGAATAAGGCCCTTGGACGAAAATATGATGGTTACCCATCATAATTTCGTTCCCCCTTAAGCCCATTAGGTTCCTTAACCTAAAGCTCAACTATCACACATTTGACAGTTTATACCCCTTTATTCAATTAATCTCTTTTGACCACTAAATTAATTCTTAAATAATTTATGACCAATACTAATTAAATAAATATGATTTGTCCTTTAATATATTATTCTTATAATATATTAATAAATCATAATACTCTCTCTTTCTCCTTAAATTACCTTGTCAAGTTGCTATGGAGAAGGCAACCCAAAAGGACCATGCACAACCGGGTCAAGTACATACCAAATATAGTTACGGGCATAGACACTATTCCAATAGACTTGACATTCGGGAGGAATTCTCGGGAGCTCTTCGGGAGAGACATCAGAAAGGTTGCGGACTTCAGGGATGCTCTCGAGGTCTTCAACTTCCCATTTCCCGATGATCACATGGACTAGGAATGCACAACACTCGTTTCCAGGAAATTTTTGAGCCTTGATGCACGAAATGATGCGAAGGTTGGAATTAAGTTTGTCGTCGTAGATTGTGAGAGTCGGGTCAGAGAAAAGATTTGGACAGATGGCCTTTTCAAAACCAAAAATAACAGCATGAATGAGGCTCGGTCATTCCATGCCAATGATAGCATCAAAGCTCTTTATGAAAATTTTGTCATTTAGTCGAATGGAAAAGAATAGTCATCCAGATTAAAGATACAACCTATGGATATGTCGTTAGCGTTCTCTTTCTTACTATTAGCCATCTCGACGGTTCATGTTTCGGTTACTAACGAAGGACTTAGTTTAGAAAGGTGTTTGAATGGATAGCTAGCAAATTTCTTTCAGCACTAGAATCGAAAAGGATTACAGGCATAAGATTTGTCAAGGAGGAATATACATGTGGCAACGGTGGGGTCGGCGGCTGCCTCATCTTGTCCAATAGCTAGGACTCTCCCGGTGTTGCCAGTTGTTACTTCCTTGGGGCAGTTTTGCTTATAATGCCCGACTTCACCTCATCCGTAGCAGGCTTGACTGATACCCGCTCTGGAAGCTTGACTGGTTGGTGTTCTACAGCTTCGCGCAAGGTGACCCTCTTGGCCACAGTTTTTGCAAAACTTCTCACGACATGGACCTGGGATACGATGGTGGTAATTGCACTTGTTGCACCATGGAAGAATACCAGCATATCCGATGATAGGTGCTTGGGCTGAGGAACCGACAACAGAATTAGCAGCAGGGGTAGTGGCAGCGTGGACTGCCACTATCTGCTGTTTCTTCGAGGACTCCTATGAAGGCTGACTCTTCTTCTTCTTCTTCCAAAACTTTATTTTTTCACCACTTCTCTCTGTTGGCTCAGGAGAGGTGGTTGCTTCCTCTAGGTCATCATTGTGGTCGATCAGGGATTGCGCTAGCCATTTCGCGCGATCGTAGGTATCCGGCTTCGCAACTAAAACGTTCCCTTTGGTGGGATGGGTCAACCCCCGGATGAACCTCTCAATCTTCTTACTCTACGGGGTAACCATTCCCGGACAGAGTAATGCCAAGTCATCGAATCTGGATGTGTAAGCGGCGATATCGAAACCCTTCATCTTCAGGTTCCAGAGTTCATGCTCCAGCTTCTGTATTTCGCCCCGAGGGCAGTACTCCGTGAACATAAGTTCTTTCATGACTTCCCAAGCGATAGCATTGGCTATAGGTACGGCTAGAGATTTGACTCAACCGTTCCTCAAAGTCAGAGCTTTATTGGTGAACGTGCAGGCGGTGAATTTCACCTTGTCGGATTCTGAACAGGCATACATCTCGAAGATAGATTCGATTTTCTCTAACCACCGAGTTAGAGAAATGACACCTCCTATTCCATCAAAGAATGTGGGTTTTACGTTCATAAAGTCCTTATAGGAACATGCCTTCTGGTGTTCCAGGCCACCTTCCTGGTTTTGGGGCTGGGGATCACCACCTTGCCCACCTAAACCACTGAGGTTTAATTGTGATATGGTAGTAGCCACAACAGCAATAACAGTTGTTTGAAACATTACAGGATCAAATTGAGGAGGAGGTGGTGGCAGAGGAGGATTGTTATTCTTTGAGCTGGGTCTTTTCCTCGGAGGCATCTTGATCTAAAAAGATCAGGAAAGAGAGGATGGTAAGTCCTCTGAATTGAATCAAGAGATATGGAACATGGGATATCTTATTAAGATAGATATAGAATTCTATTAAGCGATAAAGCAGGAAAGAGTTATCAAAGCAGATAAACTATCGCTAAAGGAATGATTGAGGAGTAACGCTGGAATGAGGATTTCTATAACGGATTTGGCTTGAGAAATACTCCCATAGTATTTCATGTTTCGCTGTGACGACGGCTCGTTGTTTGGGTATTGGGTAAGTTTTAGGCAAGCCGCATACCACAGTCACTCCCAAGCACATGTTGGCCGTGTCTCGAATGAATATAGTTGATCGGGCTATATTGATCCTAGACACGACTACATAACTACCCAGGTTTAACTGCAGCGTACAATACCCATTTACTTATGTTTTGTTCTACTTGTAGTTACTGATTTTGACTATTAGGTATACTTGTATACTTTTGAAAATACTTATAATTTTTAAGTATACTTTTAGTTCAGAGCACTTAGGCCCCTTAGTGTTTATAGTCTTATACCATGTAAGGTTTGGTATACTAGTTAACTATAAACAAGGGCTCTGATTCCAATCTGTCACACCCCGAAACCGATGGCTGAAACGTTCTGGGGTGGAGGACGTCATGTATATCGTAACCAATGTACATAGTAAGCATAGTAAACACAACCATTACATCACATAGAAATATTTACATTGTTTGAAAACAAAGTGTTACAAGTGTTATACATACATACATACATACATACATATATATATATATATATATATATATATATATATATATATATATATCATATGATCAAAAGCTAAGACGAGTCTTCTATACGCTCCGTCTTCGCCAAAAGATCACGGTGTACCTGTCTAATGTGGACCTGAGAATACAAGCAGTTTGAAAATCAGCATAAAGCTGGTGAGTTCATAAACGGTTCATTTTTGAAAAAGAATAAGTTTCCTTTGGTTTTCTGAAAAAGTTGTTATCCGAGAAACTCCCATATTTTCTTATAAAAACAGTTTAGTTATCATTCGTTACACAATTCGATTACGAGCCGTTATGTTATCCTAGGAAAATGCCTTATTTTCCTAATAGTTTAGTTATCCATTCGTTACATAATGTACTAATATTTGGCATACTTGTAGTATTAGTTAGGTATTCTGATATCTTAGTTATCCTACACACGAATGTCAAATATCTACCATACTTACCCGTATTTTCAAATATTTGGATCACTCAGAAACGTACATTAACTGTATATTCGATGTTCTGGTGAAGTCCAAAAGCGTACTTTACACATATTTTCGAAGCTCTGTCGACATCCAAAGGCGTATGTTTTCGAAACTCAGTCGATGTCTAGAGGCTTACTTTCGAATTATTTCCAAAACTCTGGTGACACTCAAGGCGTACACTAATTGTATTTTCCGAAGTCTTAGTGTCATTCAAACATGTTCTTTCATATTCGTCTTTCGTATTCGTATTCGTTCTATTCCTAACTGTACTTTCGTATTCGTTCTGTTCCTAACTGTACTTTCGTATTCGTTCTGTTCCTAACTGTACTTTTGTATTCGTTCTGTTCCTAACTGTACTTTCATATTCGTTCTGTTCCTAACTGTACTTTCGTATTCGTTCTGTTACTATCCAAGGCCGTATCTTATTAGTATTAATCCTAGTTTAAGATTAGTATGAATCCTTTGGAAATTATAAAATATAACATAGATTATAACACTTTATAAAGGAATCTACATTTAGTCTGAATGTTAATTTTATAATTCGAACTACTGGTTAATACGATTTTCAATATTAAAAGCATACACATTATGAAACATTTGAACTGAAAATAATAGTTTAAGTAAAAGATTTCCTTGTACTTTTGCTTGTATTCCCCCCATTAGAACATTTGAAAAACACGGAAAAAGAGTAGGGGTATGAACTCACCGGACGAGGAATGTGTCGGCTAGGATGCTAAACGTTAGTTCGGGGCTTGAACGCGTGCGAGGTTCCTATGTAATATGAAAAGATACACATTTGTATCTAATTAGGCTTTGAACTACTAATTAGTTGAGGATATACACTTCTAGTCGCGAAAACACTTCATTTCAAGTGTTTGGAGTGATCCGGGTGACATCTATGGACGTATATGGCTTGGATATGGAGTTTACTCTTCAAGAGTAAACTCCTAAGAGAGCTTACGGCCCTAATGACCCACTCCCCATGAGTTTACATTCGTAAACTCATGGTGGGGTGTTCGAGGGTGCTAAATAGCCTTATAACATTTGAAGGGTGATGCAAGTTTTGGTTTTAAGGCATTGGAAGTGTTTAACCCAACATATGGACCATTACAAGGAGTTTACGGTAGTAAACTAAGAGTTTATGTCCGTAAGCTCCCCCACACATCTTCCTTAGATGTTTTGGTGGTCTTAGGTCATTCACAAGTGTTTCTAGCTAAATCTACAAGTCGTGGAATGAATTTAAGGCACCAATTGACCCATTTTTAGGAGTTTACGGCCCACGAACCCATCCTTGGGGGGTTTTCGCACGTAAGCTCCTATAGGAGTGGTTTTCATCATGTTTAAGGCTCCTAATTCGTTTGGGGTTGCTTCTAGATGTTAGTTCAAGGCTTAAGAGGTGTGTAAGTGGCATTTTAACACCTTAAAAGGAGTTTACTACCCACGAAAGGGTGTTTATGGCCCAAGCATGTCCTTGGGTAGTAAACTCATCTTTACTCCCTAAATGATGAGTTTAAGGGTTTCCAATTCCAATCCAATAAGTCCTTAAGTCGTATCTAAGCTCCAAAGGTGGTTTGGAAGGGTTTTTGGGCTCCAAAACCCATTTTATGTGAGTTCACGGCCTAGGACTGTTCTAGGGACGTAAACTCATGTTAATGGTCCTATTTCATAGATTAACCTCAAATTTGATGGCTAAAGATGTTATACTAGGAGCTAGGATAGTTACCTTGATGATTTGGAGCTTGAAATGAGTGATTTTGGATCAAGAACATGGATTTGAGGAGAGAGGTTTGAGAGAGAGAGAGAGAGAGAAAAGGCTTCAAATGAGGCTTAATCAAATTTATATATGGTTTGGATTTGAGACACGGTGGAATTCTACCCGATACCGACGTTAAAAGGGGCTTTTGGTTGCACACGATTGAGTTGTCGTAACCCGGCGGGGCCGAATCTAAAGTTTCTCAAATTAAGAATTTGGGCCGTTTATATGAGTTTCTAAAGGTTTAAACACTCAAGATATCATAATAAACATATTAATTTAGAAAACTTAGCCCAAAAATGAAATCGGAACAAATCGCTAAATACGGGTTTTACGGACGGAACGGGTTACGGCGATGGAGCAATTTCGAGTTGTCACATTATTACTTGAATACATATTATGTAAAGATTATATGGTTTTAAGTGTGATGAAGAAGTTTTAATTTGGCATGATTTTATGGGTGTTACACTCCAAGGTCTTACACCTTAGTGCCTCGGGAACCCCCCAAGGTCTTTACTTAGGATCCCATGGAATCCTTCCAAGGTCTTACACCCAAGTGCCTCGGGAACCCCCATGGTCTTTCATGAAAGTATCACAAAACAACTAACATACAACATAGCATATAACCAACTAGTGTACCACATATCACTACATCAACTAGTGTACCACATATCACAAATTGGGTCATCCTTGGTGACTTCAACCCATTGGTATGGTGATGAGAATCATCTCTCACGGAATGTGGAACCGGTAAGATCAAATCCCAAGTCACAGCTTCGAACTCAACTACCTACAACAACCATGGAACTAACTTCATAAAAATCCCAAAGTACTTGGATACCCTTAATGTCAAACTTGGTCAACCATGGTCAAAGGTCAATAGAAGTCAACTTAGTCTGATCGCCACGTTGTGGTACCCTTGTACCACATCGTGTTGCTGGATACGACAAAATAGTAGCGAAGCAACCCACTACCACGTCGTGGTGGCCTTACAACGTCGTGGTTTCGAGGTTTTCAGCAACTTAATGCGTTTAGCTACTTCGTTCATTTCCAAAAGGTCTCCAACTCAGATCTGGTCCAAAATAGGGTCTAAATGGATAAAGTTTCCAAGCACATGTTGGCCGTGTCTCGAATGAATATAGTTGATCAGGCTATATTGATCCTAGACACGACTACATAACTACCCAGGTTTAACTGTAGCATACAATACCCATTTACTTATGTTTTGTTCTACTTGTAGTTACTGATTTCGACTATTAGGTATACTTGTATACTTTTGAAAATACTTATAATTTTGAAGTATACTTTTAGTTCAGAGCACTTAGGCCCCTTAGTGTTTATAGTCTTATACCATGTAAGGTTTGGTATACTAGTTCACTATAAACAAGGGCTCTGATTCCAATCTGTCACACCCCGAAACCGATGGCTGAAACGTTCCGGGGTGGAGGACGTCATGTATATCGTAACCAATATACATAGTAAGCATAGTAAACACAACCATTACATTACATAGAAATATTTATATTGTTTGAAAACAAAGTGTTACAAGTGTTATACATACATACATACATACATACATACATATATATATCATATGAGCAAAAGCTAAGACGAGTCTTCTATACGCTCCGTCTTCTCCAAAAGATCACAGTGTACCTGTCTAATGTGGACCTGAGAATACAAGCAGTTTGAAAATCAGCATAAAGCTGGTGAGTTCATAAACAGTTCATTTTTGAAAAAGAATAAGTTTCCTTTGGTTTTCTGAAAAAGTTGTTATCCAAGAAAATCCCATATTTTCTTATAAAAACAGTTTATTTATCATTCGTTACACAATTCGATTACGAGCCGTTATGTTATCCTAGGAAAATGCCTTATTTTCCTAATAGTTTAGTTATCCATTCATTACATAATGTACTAATATTTGGCATACTTGTAGTATTAGTTAGGTATTCTGATATCTTAGTTATCGTACACACGAATGTCAAATATCTACCATACTTACCCGTATTTTCAAATATTTGGATACACTCAGAAACGTACATTAACTGTATATTCGATGTTTTGGTGACGTCCAAAAGTGTACTTTACACATATTTTCGAAGCTCTGTCGACATCCAAAGGCGTATGTTTTCGAAACTCAGTCGATGTCTAGAGGCTTACTTTCGAATTATTTCCAAAACTCTGGTGACACTCAAGGCGTACACTAATTGTATTTTCCGAAGTCTTAGTGTCATTCAAAGGCGTTCTTTCATATTCGTCTTTCGTATTCGTATTCGTTCTATTCCTAACTGTACTTTCGTATTCGTTCTGTTCCTAACTGTACTTTCGTATTTGTTATGTTCCTAACTGTACTTTCGTATTCGTTCTGTTCCTAACTGTACTTTCATATTCGTTCTGTTCCTAACTGTACTTTCGTATTCGTTCTGTTACTATCCAATGCCGTATCTTATTAGTATTAATCCTAGTTTAAGATTAGTATGAATCCTTTGGAAATTATAAAATATAACATAGATTATAACACTTTATAAAGGAATCTACATTTAGTCTGAAAGTTAATTTTATAATTCGAACTATTGGTTAATACGATTTTCAATATTAAAAGCATACACATTATGAAACATTTGAACTGAAAATAATAGTTTAAGTACAAGAATTCCTTGTACTTTTTCTTGTATTCCCCCTATTAGAACATTTGAAAAACACGGAAAAAGAATAGGGGTATGAACTCACCGGACGAGGAATGTGTCGGCTAGAATGCTAAACGTTAGTTCGGGGCTTGAACGCGTGCGAGGTTCCTATGTAATATGAAAAGATACACATTTGTATCTAATTAGGCTTTGAACTACTAATTAGTTGAGGATATACACTTCTAGTTGCGAAAACACTTCATTTCAAGTGTTTGGAGTGACCCGGGTGACATCTATGGACGTATATGGCTTGGATATGGAGTTTACTCTTAAAGAGTAAACTCCTAAGAGAGCTTACGGCCCTAATGACCCACTCCCCATGAGTTTACAGCCGTAAACTCATGGTGGGGTGTTCTAGGGTGCTAAATAGCCTTATAACATTTGAGGGGTGATGCAAGTTTTGGTTTTAAGGCGTTGGAAGTGTTTAACCCAACATATGGACCATTATAAGGAGTTTACGGTAGTAAACTAAGAGTTTACGTCCGTAAGCTCCCCCACACATCTTCCTTTGATGTTTTGGTGGTCCTAGGTCATTCACAAGTGTTTCTAGCTAAATCTACAAGCCATGGAATGAATTTAAGGCACCAATTGACCCATTTATAGGAGTTCACGGCCCAGGAACCCATCCTTTGGGGGTTTACGACCGTAAGCTCCTATAGGAGTCGTTTTCATCGTGTTTAAGTCTCCTAATTCGTTTGCGGTTGCTTCTAGATGTTAGTTCAAGGCTTAAGAGGTGTGTAAGTGGCATTTTAACACCTTAAAAGGAGTTTACTACCCATGAAAGGGTGTTTATGGCCCAAGCAAGTCCTTGGGCAGTAAACTCACCTTTACTCCCTAAATGATGAGTTTAAGGGTTTCCAAGTCCAATCCAATAAGTCCTTAAGTCGTATCTAAGCTCCAAAGGTGGTTTGGAAGGGTTTTTGGGCTCCAAAACCCATTTTATGTGAGTTCACGGCCTAAGACTGTTCTAGGGATGTAAAATCATGTTAATGGTCCTATTTCATAGATTAACCACGAATTTGAAGGCTAAAGATGTTATACTAGGAGCTAGGATAGTTACCTTGATGATTTGGAGCTTGAAATGAGTGATTTTGGATCAAGAACTTAGATTTGAGGAGAGAGGTTCGAGAGGGAGAGAGAGAGAGAGAAAAGGCTTCAAATGAGGCTTAATCAACTTTATATATGGTTTGGATTTAAGACACGGTGGAATTCTACCCGATACCGACATTAAACGGGGCTTTTGGTCGCACCCGATTGAGTTGTCGAAACCCGGTGGGGCCGAATCTAAAGTTTCTCAAATTAATAATTTGGGCCATTTATATGAGTTTCTAAAGGGTTTAAACACTCACTATATCATAATAAACATATTAATTTAGAAAACTTAACCCAAAAATGAAATCGGAACAAATCGCTAAAGACGGGTTTTACGGACGGAACGGGTTACGGCGATGGAACAATTTCGGGTTGTCACATTATTACTTGAATACATATTATGTAAAGATTATATGGTTTTAAGTGTGATGAAGAAGTTTTAATTTGACATGATTTTATGGGTGTTACACTCCAAGGTCTTACACCTTAGTGCCTCGGGAACCCCCCGTGGTCTTTACTTAGGATCCCATGGAATCCTTCCAAGGTCTTACACCCAAGTGCCTCGGGAACCCCCCATGGTCTTTCATGAAAGTATCACAAAACATCTAACATACAACGTAGCATATAACCAACTAGTGTACCACATATCACAACATCATATTTTTTTAATAGTTTAAAGTCTTCCATAACTTGTCCTCGAGCTATGGAACTTGAAGAGTTTTTTGAATTAAAACTACTTTAAACTCATAAGTTATGGAATTGAATAGTTTTGAATAGTTTCAAAATCTGCCCTCAAGTTTTGGAATTTATAAAGTTGTCACACCCCCAAACCAGAACGGCGGAAACGTTCGGGGGCGGAGGACGTCATATTCAGTATCATAACAGTTCATAGAAAGGAAAGTACACACCACCATACATATATAAAGGTTTTTTTTAAAAATGTTTACATCATTGTATTCATTACATGCCCAAAAGATAAAAGCATAAACATGTTTCAAAAGAAGTAATTAACGTCAACGCCTTAATCCCCAAAAGTTGATTTCCAAACCTGCTTAGCGGTTCCCTGAGAATACAAGTTATTTCAAAGAGAAAGTGTCAACAATTAAGTTGGTGAGTTCATAAGTAGTTTAGAAAGTTTGTATGCCATTCCAAATTGAGTGTATGTTTTCCAAGAAAATCCCTTATTTTCTTATAAAAGTGTGAAATGCATGAGAATATATGTATTGAATAATATGGATAGTTAAATCAAGAAAATCCCTTATTTTCCTATTAGTTGTTTGTTTTGTATACCGGGAAAATCCCATATTTTCCTAAAGTGATAGTTAGCCTAATGTCCCAGACTAAAAACCGAAAGCAAAAGACATGCCTTAGGGAGCTAGAGCATAGATTTATATAATAAAACCTATTAGAAGATTTCAGTTTGTTAGATAAAGAATAGTTTTAATAACTACTCATTCATTAATCAGAAGTACTATAATAATTGTATATTCGATGAGTTTTATAACCATACTAAACATAATATGCCTGTAGCGATGTTCTTCAGGCATCGTAGGGTTATGACAAACTGTCACCCCAAAGGACGGACTGTAGCTAACAGTCAGGGTGCGGGATCATGACTTCCCGTATAGATCTATACACATTTGACACGTTCTCCGAACGAGAGACTCTGGTTATAGACAGGACTTGAAGCGGTACCTTTTAGCAAAACGGTATTATTTGAAGATGTACACGTCTCACGGATTCTCAACTAAGTCTATATTAAAGTAGTAGTTTCGTATGCAAAGTTTATCCTTTGTCACAATGTTCGACAATGCATAAATCATAAGTTTTTAAAATGTATTAAAACGGTTTAGCAACGAAGGATGCTTTGGAATTGCTAAATACTTTGTATAAATCTAGTGCATGCAAAAAGTGACAAGAGTTTTCACATAGTAGTAGTGAATCACAAGTGATTCATTCGATAAAAAATGAGTACAGTGAAACTTTATGAAATACATGATAATAACCGTATGTTTACTTGTATCCCCCCCTTAAAAGAGTATAAAAAGCATTTAAAATATATTTAAAAATATGTTTGTAGGGGTATGAACTCACCTGAAGGTTTGAAGAAAGCGAGATGGAAACCGGGCAGAATTTCATCTTGGGAAACGGATTTTTCTCGGGATTCTCGGGAATCTCAGGAGTAAAAACGATCTTCGGGACTTGGGCAAAATGACCAGGGCTTCAGGTTAGCACGGGCATGGAAAAGGAGGCAAAACGCAAGAGAAACGAGAGGAAATGAGCAAGTTTTCCCGGAACCCTCGCATCCCTTTTATAGGGGCTGAGAGGCCTCGGTACGCGGGACGTACCCGTGCGTCATGCATGACCGAGTGCTCGACTGCCCCGGAGCTCGGATGGGACGGGGCATAGCTCGCATAGGGGGCGACGTGGTCGAACCGAGGCCCTTGATTTGAGTACGCGGGGCGTACGAGGGTACGCAGGGCGTACCTCGGTCCTATCTTGACTCCTCTTCGGATATTACCAAGAGTTTAAAATTAAAAATATATATTAATTATTTATTAAACTTCAAAAATTCATATCTCCTTCATACGAACTCCGTTTTCGACGTTCTTTATATCCACGAGTAGGTGAGACTAAGATCTACAACTTTTGTTTAGATTCCGTTAGCAAATTCCGAAATTATTTTTATTATTTATTTTTAAAAGGCCGTGTTTAAGGAATTTCTTTAGAAATTGATAACTTCTTTATCTGACGTCGGTTTTTGCCAGACTTTTTACCGCTGAATTACCATTGTCGAGACCTTCGATTTTCGTTTAGGTCATTCCGGCCAAAATTCGCTCGATCTCCGATTCGAGTTTTTAGCTGCCTGCTGCTAAGCCGAACTTAAAAAAAAAAATCATAAATTCAATTTACGAAGTCGGATTTGGGCGTTCTTTTTATGTACTTTTGCAGTTTAACGATATCTATGACTTTCATTTAGACACCTAAGGTCAAAAAGTATTTTATTGAAACTTTGCGTTTTTACGTAACTTCGTATTGCCGGTTTTTGTCGGAAAACTTAGAATGGTCATAACTTCTTCGTTATAACTCGGATTTTAGTGTTCTATATATGCTTGGAAATCTTAAGAAGATATCTACTACATAGTGTACTCCAACCAGAGCTTTTGAATACTTCATTTTTCGATGATATCCCAATTACTTTTTCCAAGAGGTTACAAGACTCGATTTTCAATGACCTGAAATGACGGGTTGTTACATCATCCCCCCGTTAGAGGGAATTTCGTCCCGAAATTTTAATACAAAAGAAAAGTTTTATGGGCTGAGGAAGAGGTGTGGATACTTCTGTTGCATTTGATCTTCTCGTTCCCACGTGAACTTAGGTCCCCTCTTAGCATTCCATCGGACCTTTACTATTGGAATGCGATTCTGTTTAGTTCGCTTAACTTCCCTGTCCATGATCTCGACGGGTTCTTCCACAAAGTTAAGATTTTCATTTAATGCGATTTCATCGAGTGGAATTACTAGTGTTTCGTCGGACAAACACTTTTTCAAGTTTGACACGTGGAATACTGGATGTACTTTGTTAAGCTCGATCGGAAGTTGGAGTTTGTAGGCCACTTGACCAACTCTTGAAATGATTTCAAAGGGTCCAATGTACCTAGGATTTAGCTTCCCACGTTTTCCAAAGCGTATCATGCCCTTCCAGGGTGAGACCTTCAGTAGTACACGGTCGCCAATCTGGAATTCCAAGGGTTTACGTCTTTTGTCGGCATAGCTCTTTTGCCTATCCCTTGAGGATTTCAGTCGTTCTCGTATTTGCACGATCTTTTTAGTCGTTTCTCTGATGATCTCCGGACCAATGAGGGTGCTATCAGGGACTAGACCTTTTGCCAATTGCGTGTCGCCCACTTCTGTCCAGCACAGAGGTGATCTGCACTTATGGTCGTAATGGGCTTCAAATGGAGCAGTCTTGATACTAGTATGATAACTATTGTTATAAGAGAACTCGACCAAAGGTAAGTGAACATCCCATGCTTTACCAAAGTCGATTACACATGCTCGCAACATGTCTTCCAAGGTTTGGATTGTTCTCTCACTCTATCCATCAGTTTGTGGGTGGTATGCTGTACTCATATCCAACCTTGTTCCCATGGATTTTTGCAATGATTGCTAGAATCTGGAAGTGAATCTGCTGTCTCTATCTGAGATGATGGACATCGACACTCCATGAAGTCGTACGATCTCCCGGATGTAGGTTCTTGATAGTTTTTCCATCTTATGAGTTTCCTTGATCGGTAAGAAATGAGCGGACTTGGTTAGTCTGTCGACGATCACCCAAATAGTATCTTGGCCACCCTGAGTTTTGGGCAGTTTCATTATAAAGTCCATGGAAATCTGCTCCCATTTCCACTCAGGTATTTCAGGTTGTTGGAGTAGGCCTGAGGGTTTCTGGTGTTCTATTTTTATCTTGGCGCAAGTCAAACACTTGCTCACATTGGTAGCAATCTCCGCTTTCATGTTTGGCCACCAGTAGAGTTGCTTGAGATCTAGATACATCTTGTCTGACCCTGGGTGTACGGAGTATGGAGTCTTGTGTGCCTCGCTCATAACTACCTCTCTGAATCCACCAAACTTGGGTGTCCAGATTCGGTTCATGAAGTAGCGTTCTCCGTCACTCTTAATTTCTAAGTTCTTGTCCATTCCTCTAAGGGTCTCACCTGTCATGTTTTCGGGTTTCAAGGCCTCTATTTGAGCTTCCTTGACTTGTGCTGACAGGTGCGAATGGATCGACATGGCTAATGACTTCACTCTTCGGCTAGAGTACTCCTTACGACTAAGGGCATCGGCCACGACGTTTGCCTTTCCCGGATGATAGCGAATCTCACATTCGTAGTCATTGAGCAATTCGACCCAACGTCGCTGTCTCATGTTTAACTCTTTCTGGTCGAAGATGTGTTGGAGGCTCTTGTGGTCTATAAAGATAGTGCACTTGGTACCGTATAGGTAGTGCCTCCAGATTTTAAGAGCGAAGACCACCGCTCCAAGTTCTAAGTCATGAGTGGTGTAATTGACCTCATGCGTTTTCAGTTGTCGTGAGGCATATGCAATAACCTTTCCCCTCTGCATTACCACATAGCCCAGTCCTTGCTTCGAAGCGTCGCAATACAACATAAAATCTTCGGTCCCCTCTGGAAGAGAAAGGAAGGGTGCACTGCAAAGGGCCTGTTTCAAAGTCTGAAATGCAGCATCTTGCTTTTCTCCCCAGTTGTAGGTCACACCTTTCTGGGTTAAAGCGGTAAGAGGTTTTGCGATGTTGGAGAAATTCTGAATGAACCTTCGATAGTAACCAACAAGACCTAGAAATTGGCGAATCTCTGTTGGAGTAGTTGGGGCAGACCAGTTTTTGATAGCCTTGATTTTTGATGGGTCCACGTGGATTCCTTCCTTGCTGACTACGTGACCGAGGAAGTCCACTTTTCTAATAAAAAATTCACACTTTGAGAATTTTGCATAAAGTCTCTCAGTCCGTAACGTCTCTAAGACTTGTCTCAGATGTTGACTATGCTCTTCTTTATTCTTTGAATAAATGAGTATATCGTCTATGAATACGATCACAAATTTATCCAAGAATGGACGACATACCCGATTCATTAGATCCATGAATACGGCCGGGGCATTGGTTAGTCCGAACGGCATCACTACGAACTCGTAATGTCCGTATCTCGTTCGGAAGGCCGTCTTGGGAACATCGCTCTCCATGACTCGCAGCTAGTGATATCCCGACCTCAGATCGATCTTGGAGAAATAGTTGGCTCCTTGGAGTTGGTCGAATAAGTCGTCGATAGGGGGTATCGGTTCGTGATGGTAAGTTTGTTGAGTTCTCGGTAGTCGATGCACATCCTGAATGATCCATCCTTCTTTTTAACGAACAAGACAGGTGCTCCCCATGGCGAGAAGCTCGGCCTGATGAATCCTTTTCCAAGTAGCTCATTCAGTTGGCTGGATAGCTCCTGCATCTCTACCGGGGCTAATCGATAGGGTGCTTTGGCTACTGGGGTAGCTCTGGGAACCAGATCGATTCAGAACTCGACTTGTCTCGCGGGTGGTATTCCCGGTAGGTCCTCGGGAAAACGTTGGGAAAAACGCATACGTCGGGCACATTCTTGACGTCCTGGACTTCGCGTTTCACATCTACAACATGTGCCAAAAACGCGTGACACTCTTTGCGTAGGCACTTCTGAGCTTGGATACATGAGATGATACGAAGAGTGGTACTGGGTTTGTCGCCCAAAACAATGAAAGTTTCGCCGGTTGGAAAATTAAGACGAACGGCCTTATCGTAACATAAAATGTCTGCATGATGAGAACTTAGCCAATCCATGCCAATGATGACATCGAAACTCTTAATCGAGACTGGCATGAAGCTGATTGTAAAGGGATTATCGTTTAGAGTTACAGTACAGTTTAAGTATATCTCCTTGGTTCCTTCGGTTTTACCGTTGGCCATTTCTACTATAAACGATTCACTTAATGATTGTGGTAATGGCTTTAGCAGGCCTTTAAATTTGTGACTCACAAAACTTCTCTCCGCTCCACTATCAAACAAAATGAATGCATACGAGTTATCGAGAAGAAACGTACCCGTAACAACAGTGGGGTCCGCAACGGCTTCATCTTGTCCCATTGCGAATACTCGGCCCCTCCCGCCGGTATTCCTGTTGTTTGCCTTCGGGCAGTCCCTGCGGTAGTGCCCCGTGTCTCCGCACTCAAAGCAGGCGCGACTTACTCCGGTATTAGTAGTGGGGGCGGGTTGTTGGGTTGGCTCTTTGCAATAGCGGGCTGTACGTCCCTTCTTATTGCACCTGGTGCATTGAAGGTCACGGCAGAGACCGTGGTGGTGGAAGTTGCATTGGTTGCATTTCGGAAGTTTCCCATTGTATGAGCTTGTGGGGGCAGTATTGATAGGTACAGTAATAGCGTGGATCGCTACTACTTGTTGTTTCTTGGGGTTCTCCTGTAGGGTTTGCCCCCTTCTCTTGTTCCAAGGACTATTCTGGCCCTGTGCCTCCTTAGATAGATTGGCGGTAGTTGCAATGGTACCCTGTTTTACCCCGTGGTCGATGAGTCGCTGAGCCAGGCGTTTAGCGCTGTTGTAGGTGATAGGGTTGGAAGCTAGGACATGCCCTTGAATCTGGGGTGACAATCCCCAAATGTACCTTTCAACCTTCTTTGATTCTGGGTTGACCATGGTAGGGCACAATGCAACGAGGTCGTTGAACCTAGTTGTGTAGGTGACTAGATCAGACCCAGTCATTTTCAGATTCCAGAGCTCCTACTCGAGCTTTTGCACTTCGCCCCTTCGGTAGTATTCTTCCAGTAGTAGAACCTTCAGATCTTCCCAACTCATGGCGTTGGTGACAGTGAGCGTCACCGAATTCACATGGCTTTTCCACCAAGTGAGGGCTCGATCTATGAAGGTGCAAGCAGCGAACTTGACCTTGCTTGTTTCTTGGCACGAGTAGATCTCGAAGACTGTTTCGGTCTTTTCGAACCATTGCATTAGTGCAATGACTCCTCCCATGCCATTAAAAGTCTTTGGCTTTGAGTTGGAGAACTCCTTGTAGGTACACTCCCTCACTTGACCACGGCCGGTGCCATGATTTGAATGATTCGTGCTGCTTCCTGTACCTCCATTTGCATTGGAGTTTATTTGTGAGAGAGCTGCTGTTACTGCTGCTGTGATAACCGCCTGGACCATGGCCGGATCATACGTTGGTGGTGGAGGTGGTGGTGGCACCATGCCCGGTCTGGGCCTCAGGTTTGGACAAGGAGACATCGCGCTGCCAAAAGAAAATGAGAGATTATAAGTTTTGGTGATTGCAAGTTGAATGATATTGAGTTAACTTCCTTTAAAAGTTTAAGGATTTGGTTTGGCCAACACAGGGTTTTGAGTCTGATTTATAAATGAAGTTTGAATAGATGTACTTATGAATTGGACGAACTTCACATAATCAAAACAGAAAAGAGGTTTTCCCTATATATTTTAAACATATAGTTGTGTTACATCCGGGTTTAGACAAAAAATTTTGACCTTTCTAAAGGTCTCCGATTACAGAAAGTTTAAAGAAAGTAATACTTTTATCCGAAGTCCTAACTTATAACAAAATTTGAAATTTTGGCAAGCACTACTTGCGACGTAGGTTGCGCTTGGAGCTTGACTCCGCATCCGATTGCTTCGACTCCATTAGACGCCTACCAAAAGCGGCTTGTTGTTCCCTTAATTCGGCTAGGGCTGCAATCATTTGTGCCTGAAATGCCTCAGTTTGGAGTTGGGCATGGTCCTGAATCCCATCCAGCCTACGGATGTCAGAAGTGTGAACCTGCACTTCTACGTTGATTTCGCGGATCCGGTTGGCTTGAACTCCGGATTGATAGCACTGGTTGGCTAGTTTGCCAACCATGACCGGAAGTGCTCGGTCCGCCGATCCCCCGCCCCTGACATCATAAAAGTCTCGGCACATGCCGTAGGGAGGGCATAAGCTTTGTTGTTGGCTCCAATGGTGGAGGTGACTCCCCCACACAGGAGTGGGTCCTTGGAAGTTCCTCACATGGACGAGAGGTTGTGGGGCCGGTAGATTGATAACCTCTAGCTCTGAACCTGTACTAGATTCATCTCCTTCATCCAACTCTATAGGTTCTTCTTCTTCTTCGGGATCTTCTTCGATCCATCCTCCATTACCTTGGTTGGGGTAGTAGGGGTCATTGGGGTGGTGGAATCCAGCCATTGAGTCTATACGAGAATAGGGTTAAGAATTTACTATAAGCTAGAGTACATGAAATTTACCCTTAAGTTTAATGGTTGTTGATACTCAAATACTCCCTTAGTATTATTTAACGATATGTTTTTGGCAAGTTTTAAATATGTTGTCCATTGCAGACACTCCTCGGCACACGTTAGTCGGCTCTCAGACAAATATAGTTGATCAGACTATATCCTTCCCAGTTCCGATTACATGTCCCAAGGCGTACCAGCACTGCACAACTTATTTATAATACTTCTAAAATGGTCCGATGTGAAACTGTTATTAGTACGAAATGAATGCATGCTTACTTTACAAAAACTAAATAAATTTAATTTCAAAAGTATGACTCTTCTCAGAGTGTTTTTGCCTAGTTGAGTTTATAGTTGTATACCAAAAATGGTTTTGTTATACTTAATTCACAATAAATGATGCTCTGATACCAATCTGTCACACCCCCAAACCAGAACGGCGGAAACGTTCGGGGGTGGAGGACGTCATATTCAGTATCATAACAGTTCATAGAAAGGAAATTACACACCACCATACATATATAAAGGTTTTTTTTAAATGTTTACATCATTGTATTCATTACATGCCCAAAAGATAAAAGCATAAACATCTTTCAAAAGAAGTAATTAACGCCAACGCGTTAATCCCCAAAAGTTGATTTCCAAACCTGCTTAGTGGTTCCCTGAGAATACAAGTTATTTCAAAGAGAAAGTGTCAACAATTAAGTTGGTGAGTTCATAAGTAGTTTAGAAAGTTTGTATGCCATTCCAAATTGAGTGTATGTTTTCCAAGAAAATCCCTTATTTTCTTATAAAAGTGTGAAATGCATGAGAATATATGTATTGAATAATATGGATAGTTAAATCAATAAAATCCCTTATTTTCCTATTAGTTGTTTGTTTTGTATACCGGGAAAATCCCATAGTTTCCTAAAGTGATAGTTAGCCTAATGTCCCAGACTAAAAACCGAAAGCAAAAGACATGCCTTAGGGAGTTAGAGCATAGATTTATATAATAAAACCTATTAGAATATTTCTGTTTGTTAGATGAAGAATAGTTTTAATAACTACTCATTCATCAATCAGAAGTACTATAATAATTGTATATCCGATGAGTTTTATAATCATACTAAACATAATATGCCTGTAGCGACATTCTTCAGGTGTCGTAGGGTTATGACAAACTGTCACCCCAAAGGACGGACTGTAGCTAACAGTCAGGACGCGGGATCATGACTTCCCGTATAGATCTATACACATTTGACACGTTTCCGAACGGGAGACTCTGGTTATAGACAGGACTTGAAACGGTACCTTTTAGCAAAAAGGTATTATTTGAAGATGTACACGTCTCACGAATTCTCAACTAAGTCTATATTAAAGTAGTAGTTTCGTATGCGAAGTTTATCCTTTGTCACAATGTTCGACAATGCATAAATCATAAGTTTTTAAAATGTATTAAAACGGTTTAGCAATGAAGGATGCTTTGGAATTGCTAAATACTTTGTATAAATCTAGTGCATGCAAAAAGTGACAAGAGTTTTCACATAGTAGTAGTGAATCACAAGTGATTCATTCGATAAAAAATGAGTACAGTGAAACTTTATGAAATACATGATAATAACCATATGTTTACTTGTATCCCCCCTTAAAAGAGTATAAAAAGCATTTAAAATGTATTTAAAAATATGTTTGTAGGGGTATGAACTCACCTGAAGGTTTGAAGAAAGCGAGATGGAAACCGGGCAGAATTTCGTCTTGGGAAATGGATTTTTCTCGGGATTCTCGGGAATCTCGGGAGTAAAAACGATCTTCGGGACTTGGGCAAAATGACCAGGGCTTCGGGTTAGCACGGGCATGGAAAACGAGGCAAAACTCAAGAGAAACGAGAGGAAATGAGCAAGTTTTCCCGGAACGCTCGCATCCCTTTTATAGGGGCTGAGAGGCCTCGGTACGCGGGGCGTACCCGTGCGTCATGCATGACCGAGTCGTCGACTGCCCCGGAGCTCGGATGGGACGGGGCATAGCTCGCATAGGGGGCGACGTGGTTGAACCGAGGCCGTTGATTTGAGTACGCGGGGCGTACGAGGGTACGCAGGGCGTACCTCGGTCCTATCTTGACTCCTCTTCGGATATTACCAAGAGTTTAAAATTAAAAATATATATTAATTATTTATTAAACTTCAAAAATTCATATCTCCTTCATACGAACTCCGTTTTCGACGTTCTTTATATCCACACGTAGGTGAGACTAAGATCTACAACTTTCGTTTAGATTCCGTCTGCAAATTCCGAAATTATTTTTATTATTTGTTTTTAAAAGGCCGTGTTTAAGGAATTTCTTTAGAAATTGATAACTTCTTTATCTGACGTCGGTTTTTGCCAGACTTTTTACCGCTGAATTACCATTGTCGAGACCTTCGATTCTCGTTTAGGTCATTCCGGCCAAAAGTCACTCGATCTCCGATTCGAGTTTTTAGCTGCCTGCTGCTAAGCTGAACTTAAAAAAAAAATCATAAATTCAATTTACGAAGTCGTATTTGGGCGTTCTTTTTATGTACTTTTGCAGTTTAACGATATCTATGACTTTCATTTAGACACCTAAGGTCAAAAAGTATTTTATTGAAACTTTGCGTTTTTACGTAACTTCGTATTGCCGGTTTTTGTCGGAAAACTTAGAATGGTCATAACTTCTTCGTTATAACTCGTATTTTAGTGTTCTATATATGCTTGGAAATCTTAAGACGATATCTACTACATAGCATACTCCAACCAGAGCTTTTGAATACTTCATTTTTCGATGGTATCCTAATTACTTTTTCCAAGAGGTTACACGACTCGATTTTCAATGACCTGAAATGACGGGTTGTTACACGAAGCAAGCCACCACCACGTCGTGGTGGCCTTACCACGTCGTGGTTTCGAGGTTTTCTGCAACTTAATGCGTTTAGCTACTTCATTCATTTCCAAAAGGTTTCCAACTCAGATCTGGTCCAAAATAGGGTCTAAAAGGATAAAGTTTCCAACTTTGTCCAATAGAACCCTCCAAAATGTATAGTTCTTGACTTTTAATATCCAAAACACATGATGACTTCACCAATACTCATCCATTCCATGGGTTTACTCCATCAAAAGCTACAAGAGGTTTTCTAACTCCAATCACACCATAAAAGTCGATGGTTTTCAGACATGCATGTTTAATGCACGTCTTAAATTCTTATTAGGTCAAAATATGGCAAAAGACCATGATTCCATCAATGACCTTAAAACTCAAATCTAAACTAGATCCAAAGAGCCAAATGCTCCAAATGGCCTGGGGACTCATAAAGCTGCAAGCTTTATAATCTCCAACTACCTTAGATAAGAAGATCTAGAGAAGCAAAGAGAAAAAACCATAGATCTACTAAAAAACTCATCAAGATGAAGACTTTTTACCTCTTTGAGATGTTGGAGGAAAGTGAACTCATGGATCTTCATAGCCTTGCACTTCTCTGAGGTCTCTCACCACCTTCTTTCTTCACAAGAACTAAAAATTCACACTTTTAAGGCTAAAAATCACCAAATGGAGCCAGGGTTTGCAAGGAACGATTTTTGAGAGGTGGAGGCAGATAGGAAGGGGCTAAAAGGGGCTAAGGATCTTTAAATAGCGTTCAACCCTTAAACATTAGGGTTTTCCCCCAACAGCCACCTCCACGTCGTGGTGATTCATTAAACCTTGCGGTCCCAAAACTCGACGCCACGTCGTGGTATCTAAAGTAGGTTGCCACACACACACACACACACACACACACACACACACACACACATATATATATATATATATATATATATATATATATATATATATATATATATATGAAAATCATACCATACCTGGACCCGAGTGTTGTAACTCTCCCTACTTTGTCTAGACTTCATCCTCGAAGTCCGCTGACAGAAACAGATCTGGGTAATGCTCTAGCATTTCATCCTCTGGCTCCCATGTCCATTCCGAGCCCTTTTGGTGCTGCCATTGTACCTTCACTAATTTTAGTTCCTTGTTACGAAGATCCTTGGTCTTCCAATTCATAACAACAATGGGTTCTCAATGTAGTTCAGGCTCTCATCTACCTAAATGTCGTCCATAGATATAACTGCATCCTCGGGAGTGACACACTTCTGAAGCTGAGACACATGGAAGGTGTTATGAATCTAACTCAGCTCATCTAGGAGATCCATTCGATAAGCAACCTTGCCCACCCGACTAGAAATCCTAAACGAGTTAATGAATTGGGGCCCCAAGTTGCCCTTCTTCCGAAACCTGATGACACCCTTCCATGGTGACACCTTCAGCAACATGAAATCTCCCACCTGAAACTTGAGGTCCGAGTGACACCGGTCCGCTTAGCTTTTCTGACGACTCTGCACGATCCGTAGCCTATCACGCACCTGTTGGATCAACTTGGTAGTCTTAAGCATCACCTCAATGCTTCCCATGACTTGATGCCCAACCTCACCCTTACAAACTAGAGTTCTACACCTCTGACCATACAACATCTCAAATGGGGGTCGGTCAATACTAGCATGATAACTATTATTGTATGAGAACTCTTCTATGAGAAGGTAAGTATCCCAGGTCCCTCCGAAATCCAATATGCAAGCCCGAAGCATATCCTCGAGCATCTGACTCGTCCGTTCACTCTGACCATCGGTCTGAGGATGGTAAGCTGTGTTAAAATGTAAATGTGTGCCCAATTATTCATGGAACTTCCTCCAGAACCTTGAGGTGAGTCGGACATCATGGTCTGAGACTACCGATACCGACACTCCGTATCTGACCACCACCTTGCACACATAGATATCTGCTAATTTCTCAATAGAGATGCTCTCGGGGATCAGAATGAAATGGGCACTCTTCGTCAATATGTCTACAATTACCCATATAGAATCCACACCCCTTGCTGTCCTCGGTAACTTCATGATGAAGTCCATGGTAATTTCTTCCCATTTCCACATGGGAATGAGTAGCAGCTGTACCTTTCCATGAGGCCTCTAATGTTCGTCATTGACCTTCATGCAGGTCAAGCACTGCTCCACAAACCACGCGACCTCCCATTTCATGCAGGGCCACCAGTAACTCAACCTCAAATTTCTGTACATTTTTGTAGCCCCCGGATGTATAGAGAACTTGGACTTGTTTGCCTCCTTGAAGAACTTCTATCTCACACCCCCGGATGTCGGAAACTACACCTGACCACATTGTGTCAAAAGACCTCGACCATCCCGAACAAACAAGGGAATCTGACCGTGGATCCACTCTATCTTCCAGTTCTCTTTCTTCAAACCCTCCACCTGAGCCTCCTTGATCATATCCATTAAGGGGGAAATCACTGTCAACTTCAAGCAAACACACCTAATCGGAGCACTCGCCGCCTTGCGACTCAAGGCATCGGTCACCACATTAGCCTCCCCTGGGTGGTACAAAATCTCGTAATCATAATCCTTCACTACATCCATCCACCTCCTCTGCAGCATGTTAAGGTTCTGCTGATCCATCAAATACTTCATACTTTTGTGGTCAGTAAAGATGGTGCACCGGACTCCATACAAGTAATGCCTTCAGATTTTGAGGGCAAACACAACCACCCTCAATTCCAGTTTGTGAGTGGGTTAATTTTCCTCATGAGGCTTCAACTGCCTCGAGGCGTACGCGATCACATGCCCCGTCTGCATCAAAAATGCCCCTAACCTCGAGATAGACGCATCACAATACACCATCAAATCATCCAATCCTTTGGGTAGTGCTAAAATCGGGGCCTCACATAACCTCTGTCTCAACGTCTCGAAAGCTAACTGCTATTCTGAGACCCACCAAAAAGTCACATTCTTCTTGGTCAAGCGAGTCTAAGGTACAAAGATCTTGGAGAAATTTTGGATGAATCTCCAATATTGCCCCACTACACTCAAGAAGCTACGGATCTCAGATGCATTCTTCAATACTTCCAACTGCATCACTGCCTCAATCTTGGCTCGATTAACCAAAATACCCTCTTGGTCGATGATGTGCCCCCAAAACTGCACCTCTTGTAACCACAAATCACACTATGAGAACTTGGCATAAAGACTTTTCGTCCTCAGTGTCTCCAATACCTCCCTAAGATGCTGCTCCTTGGTCTTAGAGTAGACGAAGATGCCATCGATAAAAACAATCGCAGACCGATCCAACATCGGCCTACTCACCCTGTTCATGAGGTCCATGAATGCTTCTTGGGAAATGATGAGCCCAAATGGCATTACTACAAACTCGTAGTGATCATACCGAGTCCTGGAAGCTGTCTTCGGTATATCCTCATCTGATGGTACCCCGACCAAAGATTGATCTTGGAAAACCAAGACGCACCCTACAACTAATCAAACAAATCATTGATCCTCAGAAGTGGATAATGGTTTTTCACTGTTAGCTTGTTCAACTCCCAATAATTGATGCAAATCTCGTGTGTCCCATCCTTCTTATTCACGAATAGGATTGGTGCTCCCCACGAGGAACTACTTGGGCAAATAAACCCTCGGTCTAGCAACTCCTAAAGCTGCATAGACAACTCCTGCATCTCGGGCATAGCTAGCTGGTACGCTGCCTTAGCTATCGGTGTTGCACCTGACACCAAATCAATGTGAAACTATACTTGCCTCTCCGGAGGCACCCCATGAAGCTCTTCAAGAAAGACATCTCAAAATCCCGTATAACTGTTACACTGTCCAAATTTGTTGTGGTTTCAATCCTTATATATGAGATATATGCCAAAAATCTTGAAAAACCATGATGGAGAAGTCTCCTTGCCCTCAAATACCAACATAGGGTTGGCCCATGCGAGGCTCTCTCCACATGAACAAACAGTTATCCTCCACTTGGGGTTTAAACTCTCACCCGCTGTCACTTGCAGTCTATCATGGCCCCATTTGCCCCCAACTAGCCCATTCCGATAATCACCTTCAGCCCTCGCAACGGTATCAAAACCCAATCAACACGGAACCTCTCCTCAAACACATTCAGGACATAGTCCTGATATACCCTCGCAGCACTCACGGTCCAGTCATCCATAATCTCAACTTCTAGTGGGGAATCCAACGTCCCCGGGGCATCCCAAAACTTCTTGCTAAGCACAAGGGATACGAATGATCGGGTAGCTCCTAAATCGACAAGTGAGCCAAAATACCATTGAATACAAAGGTCCCAGCCATAATGTCTGGTGTAGCTCGAGCCTCCTCTGTGGTAAGCTGAAATGCGTAGCTCTTCATCACAGGAGCTTTCACCTTTGCAGGGCGGCCATTAGTGATCCTCATTATGGGGGGTGTAGGCGCCTGTTGGGTTTTGAGCATTCTAATACTTCCTAAGTGTACATGCAACCCTAATAAACCTTGGATCTATGTTTGTCTAAATACATGCAAAATGTGTTTTCCAAGGTTTATAACCTATCTAGCATGGCATGGGGAACTTTTAAACATCAAAGAACTAGATGAATTACATACCTTTTTGATGAGTGTTGATTCCTTGGAGTTTGAGAGCCAAGAACCAATAATGTGAATGCCTCAAATGGAAATCACAAATCACCACAAACTTGGAAAACTTTATGAGATAGTATACACACTCTTAGAAATCGGCAACACCTTACACACATACTAGGGTATCATTTCATGCAACATAAGGTTGTTTATATAGTGTGCATGGTTAGGGTGAAACCCTAATAACCCATGTCTTTTCCTCTTCCAAGGATCCATGGGTTAAAAGCTCCATGGATCATCCATGGACTTCCATACAAGCTTAGCCCATTAACAAATGAGTGTTAGCCCACACTATATAAATACAATAGCCCATGATTTAATCAGTCTTCCTTTTAATCACTAAATTAATTCATAATTAATTTAAAATTAAAACTAATTAAATAGCATGACTTAATATTAATATATTATAACTTATAATATATTAATAAATCGTAAGTATACAATTCTCATAAAATTATACGTAAATAGTTCGGATGAAGTGCAACCCAAATGGACCATGCCGGGTCGGGTCAAGTATATACCAAATAAGTTATGGAGTTAGACACCTTATCCAACAGCGCCTCCACTGCTGCTCCTCCTCCCAGCAACCTCGGACTATCGACCCTTTTATGTCCGGTCTGGTTGTAGTGGAAACAAATCAAGCCCTTCTTGGGGCAGCCCCTGCTCAAGTGGCCTGGCTGACCACATGCATAACATATTGTGCCCCTCAACCGACAAACTCCGCCATGTGACCTCCCACACTTGGCACACCGTCCACGGCCCTCCTAGCTCTTACCAAAAGAATCCGAGGTCTTAGGATTTTCAGCACCGTGAAAATCTCACAAACTCATTGATATCATCCCTCAACATACACTGATATCTCGTTCCCGAAACTTGGCGGTGATCTCCGCCACAGTCTTAGTGGTCTGTTGTAGGTCCTAGAACTCCCTCAATCTGTTAAGGGGATAGTTATAAAAATTGGATATAAGAAATTTCACTTGGAATATATGCAAATAGAGCCTTTATGACAGAAAATTTTGCATGTCATAAAGCTACTGTCATAATTTCACAGAGGTCATAAGTTTTACACAAATCATAACTTGACATTTTCCCAGCGAATGGGGTCTCACTCAGTATTATATAGAGAGGAGAGCCATTTTAGCCGACACTGCTAATATTTAATCGAATTGATAAACACTTAGAGTCGATCATTTTCAATAAATGAAACGAAATGGAATATCTAGTCAACAAGTACAACTAGTATTTATTATTTGGTAATAATGAATTTAACACTTTGCGTGAAACTATTAGTATTATAGTAAGACGAAATCTTCACAATAAATATATTATATATAATATTGTAAACATTAAGTCCTGTAAGAGTTGTAACTAGAGTCTCCTGGAGGGAGAGCGAGAGTTTGTGTATAGATCTATACGGGGTTGACACCCTGCACCTTCGTTGTTTGCTACAGCTAGACCGGCCAGTCTAGGGTGACAAATGTCTTGAACAAAACCAACGCTTGAAGAACGTCATAACAGACACTCCGTCACATTAGTATGGTTATAATGACTCACTAGAATATATCAAAGATGTAATTATACAGATTCTATCTTCGGTTAAAAATCAACTATTCTGACTACCTCAATGAGACTTTTTTGCACCCGTGTTATATCATTACCAAAATTACTACTTTATACATCAGAAAATATAAGATTTTCTGGAGAAACGATTCGTACAATTTTGGAAAATAATGAATTAAGACACACATGCAACTATACTCGATTTGAAAGAAGAATTACAACCATTTGATAAGAAAATATTTGATTTTCTGGGTTTTTAAACTATCACCAAAGTTTTTATACTCAAATGCTTATGAACTCACCAACATATTTTGGGAAATTTTTTTACTGATGTTTCTTTTGTGTACACTGGAAAACATAAACATGTTGTAAAACAATGTAAGCTTGTTATATTTATGTATGTTGTTTGGATTGCTATGTTTCATTTATATGCAATTGTTATGATACTGCACAATGAAGTCACTCGCCTCCAGACGTTTCCGCCGTTCTGGTATGGGGGTGTGACAAATGTAGTAAGCAGTTTCGCGATCCTAGAGAAGTTCTGAATGAACCTACGATAGTAGCCAGTGAGTAAAATAGACGAATCTCTATAGGAGTCTTTGGTGCTGACCAGTTATCATTGGCTTTGATTTTAGAAGGGTCCACATGAATTCCCTCTTCATTAACAACGTGACCTCGGAATTCGAGTCTTCGCATCCGAACTTGCATTAAGAGAACTTCGCGTAGAGCTTCTCTGATCTTAATTTTTCCAAGATCCGACGTAGATCCTTACTATGCTCTTCCTTACTACGAGAGTATATAAGTATATCATCAATGAACACAATGACGAACTGATCCAAATAAGGACGACATACCCTAATCATTAAATCCATGAATATTACAGGCACATTAGTCAATCCGAATGGCATCACTACATACTCGTAGTGTCCATAACGAGTTCGTAAGTCTGTCTTCGGAACATCCTCATCTAGCACTAATAATTGGTGATAACCGGATCTCAGATCTATCTTCAAAAAGTAGTTCGCCCCTTGAAGTTGGTCGAACAAATCGTCTATGCAAGGCAAAGGGTAACGATTCTTTACAGTAAGCTTGTTTAGTTCTCTAAAGTCGATGTACATACGAAACGATCCATCTTTCTTCTGTACGAACAAGACCAGAGCTCCCCAGGGAGAGAAGATTAGTCTAATGAAGCCCTTGCTGAGTAGATCGTTAAGTTGAACGGATAGTTCCTGCATCTCTGCTGGTTCAAGAAGATAGGGTGATTTGGCTACTGGGGTAGCCCCTGGAACTAAGTTGATTATGAAATCGACTTAACGTTGCGGAGGTAATCCTAATAGTTCTTCTAGAAAGATGTCGGGAATATCGCATACCACTTGGATGTTCTTTATGTGTTTCATCTCTTGGCTCACATCGACAACATGAGCAAGGAATGCACGACATTCCTTTCGCAAGTACCTCTAGGCTTGAATACTCGAGATGATACGAAGGTTCGTGTCGGGTTTGTTGCCATAGACTACTAGAGTTTCGCCAGACGATAGATTAAGGCAAACAACCTTTTCATAACACATGATGTCTGCACATTGCAGACTCAACAAATCTGTGCCGATAATAACGTCGAAACTTTTAATTGAGACCGGCATGAGGTCGATTGAAAATGAATGGCTAACTAGAGTTAGAGTACATCCTATGTATATAGTGTTGGATAAGGTGTCTAAGTCCATAACTTATTTGGTATATACTTGATCCGACCGGCATGGTCCATTTGGGTTGCATCTCATCCAAACTATTATGGATAATTTTATGAGAGTTATACACATATGTTTATTAATATAATATAAGTTATAATATATTAATATGAAGTTATGTTATTTAATTAGTTTTATTCTTAAATTAATTATGAATTAATTTAGAGATTAAAAGGAAGACTAATTAGATTATGGACTATTGGTTTTATATAGTGTGGGCTAAGACTCATTTGTTAATGGGCTAGGCTTATATGGATGTCCATGGATGATCCATGGAGCTTTTAACCCATGGATACTTGGAAAGGAAAAGACATGGGTTATTAGGGTTTCACCCTAACCATGCACACTATATAAGCATGCTTGTGGAGCATGAAAAGGCAACTAGTGAGCTAGTGTGTGTGAGCTTGTGTGTGGCCGAAATTATACAAGTGTGTATACTCTCTCAAAGTTTTCCAAGAGTTTGTGGTGTTTTGTGATTCCATTTGAGGCATTCACACTATTGGTGCTTGGCCCTCAAACTCCTAAGAACCAAACTCATCAAAAAGGTATGTAATCTCTTCTAACTCTTTTATGTTGAAATGTTTCCCATGCCATGTTAGATAGGTTATAAACCTTGGAAAATTATTATTTTGCATGTATTTAGACAAACATAGATCCAAAGTTTATTAGGGTTGCGTGCACACTTAGGAAGTGTTAGATTGCTCAAAACCCAACAGTGGTATCAGAGCCTAGGCTTGCTTGTTTGATACTTGATGCAAAATAGTTGAAAAAGTCGAAAAACTTGCTGTCTGACTGATGAACTCGCCGAGTCCATGTGTATCTTCAACCTACTCGTCGAGTTGGTTCATGCACTCGACGCGTAGGATCGACAGAGTGCATATTTTCGACTTTTGCTGCTGGAAATGGACTAGAAACATTACCCTAAATTGTTTTGGTGTTTTAAAACTTATTTTAGTTGGTGTAATGGTTGTTCTAATCCATTTACAATAGCATATATCAAAATTCCATGATTTTATGTGTTCATATAATTCTTGTAATTTTGATGATCATGTTCATGTTCTTATGAATTTAGAAGATGATAGGAATTATTTGCTGAATTGTTTAGAATTAATTCTTGATCATTTATGTGTTTTAATGGAATCCATAATTTGTCCTCAAGTTATGGATATCCAAAGGTCACTTTCTTTAACACACACATTTAAACACATAAGTTACATGAAAGTGAAGAGTCTTCATTTTTATGAACCTTTAATTCATAAGTTATGAAATGAAAAGTTTTGGATAGTTAAAAAACTTGTCCTCAAGTTTTGGAATTTGTAAAGTTTCACACACTTTAATAAACTTTAATTCCAACCCTTAGATTTTTAATAGTTAAAATTCAACCCTTATACTATTTATAACATTAATGGTTAATTATTATATATATGTATAAGAATAAGTCGTTCTACCATTAGTAGGCCTCATTCACGAAGCCGGTCTATAAGGTGGGTATAAGGTTGTTGCCTATAAAATGGTGAGTTAATGGGTGTCCATTCTCACCCACCGCTTGCTTGACTGGTGGAGGGTCGTTAGCCGAATGGGTAGGACAATGACTTTAAATCCTCATTAAAAGTATAATGATTATTATAAAGTAACTAAACCTTTTAATTCCTAATCTTAGTTATTTTAGGAAAAATGTGAGCATGGTGCTAGTCCATGGAATTCACACTTTGTACCTTACCAAGTCGTTGGTGGAGCGTGTGTGGTTAACCGGCACACTAACTTGGACTAGTAAGGATCACGAAGGGTGACTTAATGTTTGTCATAGATCAATGGAGCATGTGTGGTTAACCGGCACATTGATTAGGTGATAATATTAAGGGTACCAAGTGAATTAGCATGGTTATTCACACCTTGTTTTGTGATCCTCGGCATCCCAGTCACAAAACATGAAGGGCACAATCGAGATTGAAACATGCCATTGAAAAGTTCAATGAATCTCAAAAGAATCGAGGAATTTCAAATCCAATTAAAACCTAATAATACATTTTGTTTTTCATGGTGGAAATTGGTGAATCGTCATTCACCTACCTTTCAAATATATTATTACTTAGATTACGACATCCCTCTTCTAAGTATAATATATTGTGATTGGGTCCTAGCCTTAATATTACATTTGGGTGTCTTATTAAGGATTCTAAATATCTAATCTAAACTTGCTTTCTTCTTTCAGATGTCTTCCAACACTAATGCTTCAGGCTCTAACCCAACTGGTTCTTTCTCTCTCATGAATCTTTGTGGGGGGGGGGTCATTTTTGATGGTTCCAACTTCATGGATTGGATTAGGAACATCAGGATGGTTACTCGTTATGAGGACAAGGAATATGTCCTCGATAAGGAGTTAAAAGAACTTGATGAGTCTACTGCTACTCCTGAGGAGATCGTTGAATTCAGGACACATGAGAGAGATGCTACTAAGGTGACATGTATCATGATGGCCACGATGACAGCCGAGCTCCAAAAGTCATATGAAGATTACTACCCTTTTGAGATGCACCAAGACCTGATGGAAAGGTACCATCAGAGTGCTCGTCAGGAGCGGTATGAAATAATCTCCTCCATAATAACTACCCGCATGAAGGACGGTGATTCCGTCACGGCTCACATGCAAAAGATGCAAAGGTATGTGGACCGTTTGCTGAAGCTAAATGTGAACATCCCTGAGGAGTTGGCAATTGACATCATTTTGCACTCCTTACCTTCTTGTTATAACCAATTTCGTATGACATATCATATGCACAAGGAGGAAGTTACCCTCAGCAAGCTTCAAGGACTCTTGAAAACCGCTGAATCCGGTCTTAAGGGCAAGGCGGTTGTTACCTCTCCTACTTCTACTCCAACATCTACCCCTGTTTTGGCTATCGGGCAAGGCAAAGGGAAAAAGAGGAAGCACCCTTCGAAGGGTACCAAGGGAAAGTCTCTTGAAGGCTCCTCATCGAAGACCAAGAGCGGTTCTGTCACCCCTTCTGCCATTCCCAAGGATGCGGAATGCTTTTATTGCCATGAAAAGGCACACTGGAAGCGAAACTTCCCTAAGTACTTGCAGGATCTAAAGGATGGGAAAGTGAAACCCACCCATGCAGGTATTTACACTATATTGTCTAATTACTCAACATATTTTAACTCTTGGGTGCTTGATACAGGATGTGGTATTCACATATGTTCTGATGTGCAGGGCCTAAGAAGAAGTGAGGATGTGGAGCACGGGAAGATAAACTTGATCATGGGGAATAGGAAGGCTTCACCTGTTTCCAAGATTGGAGTTTATACTTTGTTGCTTGATAATGGGTTAAAATTAGATTTGAATAAATGTGTGTACTCGTCTGATATGGCGAGGAATATTATTTCTTTTCATGCTTTGTACAAACAAGGTTTTACCTTTTCGTTTGATAATGAATGTGGTGGTATTAATGCTTTCTATAATAATGTGTTTTGTTTTAAAGCGTTACCTTGTGATGGTGTGTATGAAACTGTGTCGATTGTAGACAACTTAGGAAATAATGTGTTGTATATTGATTCTTCTACTAGCCTAGATAAAGCATCATTGTGGCATTGTCGTCTAGGACATGTAAACAAGAAACGCATAGGCCAACTCCAAAAGAGTGGAGTCTTGGAATCATTCGACCTTAAATCGGATGATAGTTGTGAATCTTGTCTACTTGGAAAGATGACAAAATCACCCATCACTGGAACTTGTGAGAGGGGTGAGGGTTTGTTGGACCTGATACATACTGATGTATGTGGGCCATTCAAAACCGCCACAAGGGATGCTAATCGGTATTATGTGACTTTTATTGATGATTTTAGTAAATATGGGTATGTCTACTTAATCAAACATAAGTCAGAAACCTTTGAAAGGTTTAAGGAATTCAAACAGGAAGTAGAAAATCAATTGGGCAGGAACATTAAGATGCTTCGATCCGATCGAGGTGGCGAGTATCTTAGTACCGAGTTCCTTGACTATCTTAAGGACTGTGGGATTATCTCACAATTGACTCCTCCCAGGACACCACAGCTGAATGGTGTAGCTGAGAGGCGTAATCGAACCTTGTTGGACATGGTTCGCTCTATGATGAGTTGAGTTTCGTTACCAATCTCTTTTTGGGGGTATGCCTTAGAGACTGCCGCCCATATCCTTAATTTAGTCCTTACAAAGAAGGTTACCAAAACACCTCATGAGATGTGGACTGGGAAGGTTCCCAATTTGGACCACATCAAGATTTGGGGTTGCGAGGCTTTCGTGAGGCGTGAGACTCATGATAAGCTCGAACCCCGAAGTGAAAGGTGTATTTTCATCGGATACCCACAGAAATCCTTCGGTTACCTCTTCTACAGACCAAGTGAGAATGTGGTCTTTGTAGCAAGAAGAGGGGTCTTTCGTGAGAGAGAATTTATAAGCCAAGGAGACAGTGGGAGGCAAATTGATCTTGAAGAAATTCAAGAAGCAATTGGTGAAGGAACCTCAGACACTAGCAATCAACCTGCGGAGGAAATTCCTGTTGAGCAAGCTGACATGTCTGTACCTCCGAGGCGTTCCACACGGTTTAGGAACACACCTTCGTTTTATTATGGATTTCATATTACTACGGAAGGTGATACGTTTATCAGTGATAGTACACTGTTAAATTTGGATGAACCCAACAGTGTTAAGGAAGCCATGGCAGGCTCGGAGTCTGCTAAATGGAAGGAGGCTATGGACAGCGAGATACAGTCCATGTATGACAATCAAGTTTGGAACTTGGTTGACAATGTACCAGGCCGTAAAATAGTCGGGTGCAAATGGATCTTCAAGAAGAAGACCGACATGGAAGGAAAAGTGCATACTTATAAGGCTCGACTGGTTGCGAAGAGTTTTACTCAAACTCAAGGAATTGATTATGATGAAACCTTCTCGACGGTAGCAAAGATTAAGTCTATTAGGGTTATGCTAGCCATTGCAACATTTCATGATTATGAAATATGGCAAATGGATGTCAAAACTGCTTTCCTTAACGGAAAGTTGGCTGAGGATGTGTACATGAATCAGCCAGAGGGTTTTGTCAGTGCAGAGTACCCCAATAGAGTATGCAAGCTTGAGAAATCCATTTATGGATTAAAACAAGGATCTCGTAGCTGGAATCTTTGTTTTGATGAGAAGGTAAAAGAGTTTGGCTTCTCGAGAAGCGAAGATGAGTCTTGCGTGTATGTCAGAGCTAGTAGGAGTATAGTTAGCTTCTTGGTACTGTATGTGGATGACATACTACTTATAGGAAATGACATTCCAACCTTGCAGGAGGTTAAGTCCTGGCTTGGGAAGTGCTTTGCTATGAAGGACCTAGGGGAGGCTGCCTATATCCTAGGGATAAGGATATTAAGAGAAAGGAGTAAAAGACTAATTGGACTTAGTCAGAGTACGTACTTGGATAAGGTGTTGAAAAGGTTCAACATGGAGAATTCCAAGAAAGGAGATTTACCGATCCAAAGCAATACCAAACTGAGTAAGACTCAGAGTCCGAGTACAGAGGCAGAGATAGCTGAGATGAGCCAACTACCATATGCTTCCACTGTTGGCTCGACCATGTATGCTATGCTATGACTTGTACCCGCCCTGATGTGGCATTTGCTTTGAGCATGGTCAGCAGGTATCAGGGGAACCCTAACAAGGCTCATTGGACCGCGGTAAAGAACATTCTCATGTACCTGCGGAGGACTAAGGATTGGGTCCTTACCCTTGGTGGGAGTGATGACTTGAGAGTATTAGGGTATAGTGATGCTAGTTTCCATACTGATAGGGATAATTTCCGCTCTCAGTCAGGCTGGATCTTTACCTTAAATGGAGGGGAAATTTCTTGGAAGAGTTCCAAGCAGGAGACGGTGGCTGATTCGACTTGTGAATCAGAGTATATAGCAGCGAGTGAAGCAGCAAAGGAGGCGATATGGCTGAAGAACTTCATCGGAGACCGTGGAGTTGTACCAGCTATTAAGGAACCTATGGAGATTTTCTGTGACAACAATAGTGCGGTTGCCTTAGCCAAGGAACCAAGAGATCATGGCAGATCCCGACACATTGACATAAAATATCACTTCATATGACACAAGATTGAAGAAGGACTCCTCGTGGCAAGGAGGAAATCGTCAGATGAGAATCCTGCAGATCCCCTTATGAAGGGACTGACGAGGGTTAAGCATTTTCAGCATGTGAGGCGCATCGGGCTGAGGGACGATATTATTTTTACAGATTTGATAGTTTTTCCTAAAACTTGTAAAATGTAATCGACGTTTGATGATGAATAAAATTTGTGATTTATTTATGAGTAAAGTGTTACTATCATTGTCAATTATTTACTATTGTTTCAGTTTTGCATGTTTTGACTTCCAGAATAATTAATTTATTCAAACCTCCACAATCAATCATACGTCGGAAGTAGGTATGAATCAAGATTGTCATGAATTGGGTTTGTAGATGGCTAAAGGTGTTTAGACATGGCAATGGTTGCTGCAACATTCATGAGTACTCATAAGTTATAAGTATTGGCATAAACCCATGCTCACTTGTATCACTTCATGGAATTTATCTCGAGTGATCGTGAGACGATAATATCATATAAATCTTCAAACCTAGAGATATGAGTTGTTTCCTATGAGTTGGTTGTGCATTGATTGCACGTAAACGCATCAGTAACTTGATATCATAAAACGTGCCTTTGTGTACAATTCAACAAGTAGTAGAACAAGCATGTGAGTCGAAGTTTATCTGTTCCTTCTAGAAATAGAAGCGATATCTGGGCCCCTCGATGATTTTATGTTGACCGATGTACCGGGCTCGGTCAGAACTAAACTGATGTGTTCAACGAAGTTCTTTGTCAAACAAATCGGAAATCGAGAAACAACTACCAGACAATAAGCAAGACATAGTTCCATGTGTTTGTCCGACTGATATCATGAGAACAGAGGACTATATGATCACTTGTCTTAAAATGGCGCTTCATAGTTCGATGGAGTTTTTGAGAGCTACGATTGCTGGTTGGTTCCTGAAGTTATATAGGCAAATAGAGTTATTAGACTTATCCAAGTGGGAGTCTGTTGGATAAGGTGTCTAAGTCCATAACTTATTTGGTATATACTTGACCCGACCGGCATTGTCCATTTGGGTTGCATCTCATCCAAACTATTATGGATAATTTTATGAGAGTTATACACATATGTTTATTAATATATTATAAGTTATAATATATTAATATGAAGTTATGTTATTTAATTAGTTTTAGTCTTAAATTAATTATGAATTAATTTAGAGATTAAAAGGAAGACTAATTAGATTATGGACTATTGGTTTTATATAGTGTGGGCTAAGACTCATTTGTTAATGGGCTAGGCTTATATGGAAGTCCATGGATGATCCATGGAGCTTTTAACCCATGGATCCTTGGAAAGGAAAAGACATGGGTTATTAGGGTTTCACCCTAACCATGCACACTATATAAGCATGCGTATGGAGCATGAAAAGGCAACTAGTGAACTAGTGTGTGTGAGCTTGTGTGTGGCCGAAATTATACAAGTGTGTATACTCTCTCAAAGTTTTCCAAGAGTTTGTGGTGTTTTGTGATTCCATTTGAGGCATTCACACTATTGGTGCTTGGCCCTCAAACTCCTAAGAACCAAAGTCATCAAAAAGGTATGTAATCTCTTCTAACTCTTTTATGTTGAAATGTTCCCCATGCCATGTTAGATAGGTTATAAACCTTGGAAAATTATTATTTTGCATGTATTTAGACAAACATAGATCCAAGGTTTATTAGGGTTGCATGCACACTTAGGAAGTGTTAGATTGCTCAAAACCCAACATATAGTGCTAGTGCTCTCAGTCTTTCCATTAAACATTTCTACAGTGAACGGTTCTTTAAGTGTTCGTGACTTTTGCTTAATTAAATGAGTAAATTTTTGGTTCACGAAACTCCTCTCCACTCCACTATCAAACAGTATGCATGCATAAGACTTATCGAGAAGAAACGTACCACTGACCACTGTGGGGTCAGCAACAGCTTACTCATGGCCTATATCCAAAAGTCTTCCCACTCCACCAGCATTCCCTGCCTTCGGGAAGTTCCTTTTGTAGTGTCCCACCTCGCTACAACTGTAGCAAGCCTGGCCCACACCAGCGCCGGGGACTTGGTTGATTGGTCTTGCCGGAGCATTAGAGAAACGCGCAGTGTGCCATTTCCTGTTGCAGTTAGAGCACTGATTTCCCGACAGGGTCCAGTGTGATGGAAGTTGCATTTTTTGTACTTCGGCAGGTTTCCCGCATATTTCTTTATCGGTGCAGCAGCGGAGGGTGCTATCGCAGCATGAACCGCTATGACCTGCAGCTTCTTGGCAGCTTTCTGTGCATCGTTCTTCTTCTTGTCATCCCAGAACTTCCGCTTGTTATCAGCGGATTTGAGGGGTTCTGTGATGGCTAGGGTTGTTGTTGTTGACGGCGTACGGACCCCATGGTCAATGAGCCTTTGTGCCAATCGCTTGGCACTATCGCAGGTAGTGGGGTTTGAAGCTAGTACATTCCCTTGGAATGGAGGCACCAGCCCCAGATAAAACTTTGCACCTTCTTCGCTTCAGAAGGGACCGTTCTCGGGCATAGTGCTACCAGATCGCTGAATCTGGCATTATAGAAGACTATGTCGGAGCCCTTCATGGTTAGGCTCCAGAGCTCTTGCTCAAACTTCTGAACTTCGCCCCTCGGGCAATATTCGTCAATCATAAGCTCCTTCAGAGCTTCCATGCCAATCGCATTTGCCACTATAAGAGATAGTGACTTGACATAGCTATTCCATCATGTCAGTGCTCTGCCGCGAAGGCGCAAGCGGAAAATTTAACCTTGCTCCCTTCCGGAAAGGACCAGATCTCAAAGATCGACCCCCATCTTCTCGAGCCATTGCGAGAGGGCAATGATTCTGCCAGTTCCATTGAAGGCCCTGGCTTTGTAGCTGGTGAAGTCCTTGTACGAGCACTCTCTAGAGCGCACTGGAACTTCGACAACAGTGGGAGGCACATAAGTCCCACTCCCAGTACTACTGGTAGTGGTGAATTGTGCTAGAGCTACAGTAACAGTCACGTTCACAGCAACTTGGATAGCCGTTGGGTTATATTGAGGAGGAGGAGGAGTTGGAGTTTGATTCGGAATTATTGGAGTAGTGCGTCTTGCTGATCGACAGCGGAGGCATCTAGTGGCTATAAGATTACAAGGATAAAGATATGGTTAAGAGTTTGATAGAGAAAATGATGAGAGTGACACATGAACTAACTCTCCATAGTCCTACAACATAAATGAGAGTGTGATTGAATATAGATCTAGCACTAGAAAGATGAAAGCATTTAAATATTAAATTTCCATAAGATTAGATATCTGTCAATAATACCGGTATTATAGATGTAATAAGTTTGGGAAAATGACCTAGAAGTAGGTCTTACATCAAACCAAGATAGGAAAATTTTGACAGAATTAAGACTTAACAAGTTTAAAGTCTGATCATAGATAGGAAACTAAAACTAGAGGTTTTACATAGACCTAAGTTATATCCAAAATAGAAGTTGAGTAGTCTCTATGTACGACGAGAACCACTAGAATGAGTCCTTGATTTTGCCAGACGACACTCCATATCCCTCATGCGTTTTTCATATATTGCCTGCCGAGCTTGAAGTTCCCTGACTTCAGCTTGGGTTGCAGTAAGATCTCTCTGTAGAGTTGCATTCTGGTTCTATGTCCTTTCATAAGCAGACTCCATATGGCAAATGCGAATCGTATTGACTCCCGCATCGGCATCAACTTCCATGATTCGGTTGATGGCCGTTCTACCTTGCTCATCATTTTGAGCAATCATGCGGACCAGGATAGGCAGGACTCTGTCCGCTGAGCCTCCCTCACTCAAATTATAAAAGCTTCGATTTCTGTTGTAAGGTAAGGGTCGACCATGTTCGTGGCTCCATCTATTCAAGTTTTTTTCCCACAGGGGTGTGGGACCTTGAAATGCTAGACGAGGGTTGGGGTTTAGGATTTGAGCCACTAGGGGTAGGTTATTAACTTCAGGTTCGGAGTCAGAATCCTCCAAGAAGTTCTCTGTGAAGTTGTCATCCAGAGGGATTAGATGATTTTCTTCTGGTCCTACATCGATCCATCCTCCGTTACCTTGGTTGGGAAAGTACGAGTCGCCGTGGGGATGGAATCCAACCATGTTATCTACATGAGAATAGGGGTAAAAGAAATAGTTAATAGACGTACTAATTAGGATAATTATAAGATGATCTTTATCAGTTACTTCAATATTTGCATAGTGTATACTAGTTACATGTAATCAAAACAGGATAGACCTTCGAATAAGTAACCCTAACTCCAAATCCACAACCAAACAAGCAACATAAAATAAAGCAAAGATCACAAATTCTAAGTCTATGACACCTTAGTCACATATAACCTTAGCGTGTCCACCAAGCAACTATCGAATTACTAATAAAGGCCTTTAGTTCTCAAATAAGAATTATAGTAACACAAAATACTCCTATAGTATTTTAAGCTTATGTTCTGTTCTAATGTTTTCATTACAGCAGTGTTGGTAAGTTTTTAGACTTGCTGCAACACCATAACCATTCCTAGGCACATGCTAATCACTCCTCAAAAAGATATAGTTGATCAGGCTATAACACTCCCAGATCTGATTATATGTTCCCAAGCCTGATTGTGTTGTCCAACAATCATAATACTTTTGTTATGTCCTAGTGACACCGATTTTAGTATGAATGCAGGTATGTATACTTAGTTAAATATTTTATTATTTAAAATTATAAACTCTTGATTAGATTATTTTAATCCCATTGTTTTTATAGTTTGTATATCTTTTATGGGTTGATATACTCGATTCACTATAAACAAAACTCTAATACCAATCTGTCACACCCCAAAACCTGAACGGCGGAAACGTTCGGGGGTGGAGGACATCATGTACTGTATCACAACAATGCATAATAGTAAACAAGAAACAACATCATCCATTGCATTAATAATATAATTTTAATACAAGTGTGGTCTGTATAGTTTATAGGACACTAAAAATATGAATCAAAATAAGAGACGAGTCTTGAATGTGCTCCATCTTCTCAAAACATGGCATCGGTACCTGTCTACCGATCACCTAAGAATACAAGTTATTTTGAAAGCGTAGATCAGCATTAAAGTTGGTGAGTTCATAAGTATTTTAGTGTTGTTTCTTGTATGAAAGTGTTTGTAAATGTTTGATGTAAATGTTTGTAGTAATTGTTTGAATCTCCTAGAAAATCCCATATTTTCTAGCAAAAAGTAACCTTCTACCAAGGCCCAAATGTTCTGTGTGTTGTGTTGTTTGTAAAAGTCTATCTTTCTCAAGTATGACTATCATTACCAAAATATAGTTTACATTACCGTTTATGTTAGAAGATCACAATGTGAATGCAATGGGAAAATAACAGTGTACAGTAGTATTGTATGTAGGTAACTACCAATGTACTAACTACCTTAAACCAGTTTGTTAATTAAAGTAAAATGTGATACGATTGTAACCATACTTGATAGACTTAGTATAAAACAACACCCTAAGGCATCGAAATGGTGTGACATTAGTCACCCGTAGACCTACAGGTCCCACTATAGCTAGTAGCAAGGTGTAGGATAGTCAATCCCGTATAGATCTATACACCAACTCACGCTCGCCCTCCAGGAGACTCTGGTTGCAATACATGTCACACCCCGAAACCGATGGCGGAAACGTTCCGGGGCGGAGGAAGTCATGAAGTATCGCAACCAATGTACATAGTAAGCCTAGTAAACACAAAACATTACATTACATAGATTCATTTACATTGTCTGAAAACAAAGAATTACATGTGTTATACATATATATCATATGAACAAAAGATAAGACGGGTCTTATATATGCTCTGACTTCCAAAAGATCACGAGGTACCTGTCTAATGTGGACCTGAGAATACAAGCAGTTTAAAAATTAGCATAAAGCTGGTGAGTTCATAAGCGGTTTGTTTATCTGAAAAAATGAACAAGTTTCCTTTGGTTTTCTGTAAAAGTTATGAATCCAAGAAAATCCCATATTTTCTTAAAAGTAAAGTTTAGTTATCCATTAGTTACACAGTCGAGTTAAGAACAGTTTAGTTATCCCAGGAAAAACCCTTATTTTCCTAAAAGTTTGTGTTTGGTTACCGAATCCAAATGTAATGTATAAGTATCTACCATACTTCAAATGTTTGTGTGAAGTTTCCTGAAAGCCTGGTTATCCTTGAAATGTATGTTAGTTTTAACACGTATATAAAACTATTGTGTGGAAAGTAAACTAATTCTTAAGGTTATTAGCTTACTAAGAATCATTATTACTAATAAGTAAATCTCCGTTATCTAAATTGCATGTTCCATAACCATACGATAGACTAAAAATGGCAATAAGTAGTCCATCATCAATTTATGACTTTCATCACCATTGAACCTTTCGGTTCGGCTGTAGCTAGCAGCCATGTGCGGGGTAGTCAGCCTCGTATAGATCTATACACTAAGGTCACGCTCTCCTTCTAGGAGATCCTGGTTACGGGGGCAGTCCTCCACTCGCGTATCTGTATGGAGTGTCAAAGAGGACATGTCTCCAATTATTAAGATTAACGAATTTACAAGTAATAATGCGAAAAATCCTGTTCTAGATTCTAATTACAAAGGGCGGTCCTCCACTCGCGTATCTCTGTGGAGTGTTATAGAGGAAAAAATCAAAAGTACTAAACTAATGCCTATAGTAATAATAAAGTGGAAAATCATGTGAGAAACATATATTATAACAATATATAATAACATATGAAAACTAACTCTACAAGTCAAACTGATAGTTAATACTGTTTTGATTGTTAAAAGCATGTGGAATATGAAACAGTTCAAATGAAATAATAAGTTTGAGTACAAGATGTCCTTGTACTTTTGCTTGTATTCCCCCCTGAAAACACTGAAAAACACGGAAAAAGGGTGTAGGGTATGAACTCACCGGACGAGGAATGTGTCGGCTAGGATGCTAAACGTCGGATCGAGACTTGAAAACGTGCGAGGTTCCTATGTAATATTAAATGATACACAAATGTATCTAATTAGATTTTAAATCACTAATTAGTTGAGGATATACACTTATAGTCGCGAAAACACTTCATTTCAAGTGTTTGGAGTGGCCCAGGTGACATCTATGGACATATATGGTTTGGATATGGAGTTTACTCTTCAACAGTATGTAGTGACAAAGAACATGGTTTGACATGCGGAATTAAATCTTGCACAATTGAACATGGTGATTTGGGTGTTTAAGAGATATATTGAATGTATATGGTGTTACACAAAAAGGATCTAGATCTACACTACATAATTAACACACACTTACACACTCACTTTTACATCTCTCAAGCACACCTCTACAAGTGGTATGAACCCACTATTTATAGAGGTGTTTACATGTCTCTCTCTCTCTCTAACAAATGGGTCTAAAGGCTAAAGCACCACATGCAAGTGGGTTTTACAAAAGTCAAACATTTACAAAGTCATGAATGAATAACTTTGCAACCCCAACAGTCTCCCCCTCAAAGTTAGGAATGAATGACCCACTTCAAATCTTCCAAAATCAAGTACTACGCGGTTCGAGCCTCAAAGGTGACACATGTCGAAATGATCTTCAATCTTCAATTCTTCCATGACTCTTCAATTTGGGCTCTAGGATGTGAGACCATACAATCCGAGCAGCAACGAATGATTAACTTCAAATAATCACCCCAAAGTTGCGCATAAAAACACACCCCAAAAATCTTCAATAAACCAAACCCATTTCGAATACATCACTTCCGAACTTCCAATTGCATCATCTCGTAGGCTTTAAAACATCAAGATCACTTCGGTCTTCAAATCCACGTAATATGAAAAATTCAAGTTCGAATTTCCATATAAAACTTCTCCCCCTTTTTATAATCAAAATTTGATTATAAAACTCCATGGAAAAAGAACGTGCTCTATTCGGAATTCTTCATGCCAAAACTCCCCCTTAACATGTGGCATAAACTTTGTGCTTCAATCCGAAAAATCCAAAAAATAATCAATTTTTATTGCCGTTCACGGATCGCCTTTGACAAAATTTCTCAAAAATGGGTAGAAATTGTCAATTTCAAAATTCTGCAGTGACCCGTTGCGCCAAAAACAGCCAAATATGCGAAACACACTCCCATTTGCGAAACTGGGTAAAATGTGTAAATTCGCACAAACTGCAGGGACCATATTTGAAAATTCTGCAATTTCAACATTTTATGACCCCATTTGCGAAGTTGGGTACAAACTGTCAAAAATGCGAAACTACAGACATTCGTTTTGATAATTTCTGCATATTGTTCAAATTTGCGAAGTTGGATTATTTTTGTCATTTCTTGAAAAGAGCAGGGACCAAAATGCGAAATAAGTGTGTTTCTTCCCCAATTCGCATTTTACTGTAAGAGCTTTCCAAATCACAGACTTCGCATTCTTTAACTTCGCATTTTCATTCTTATACACTCCGCATCCCTTCGCATGTTTCAATCACCAAAATGCGAATACCTTTTCTTTTACAAGTGAACTGGTCCAAATGCGAATTAAACCATCCTTGCATATGCAGTTACACAAATGCGAATTTGACAACAAAATGCGAACCAAAATTTTGTATGTGAATCCAAAATTGTTACAATCGACAACCCAAAATCAAGCTTCCTTACTCCTTGCGAACATAAACACGCACAAAATCGATCAAGCTTCGCGTTTTAGTCAAGAACAACACCAAATTTGCGAACAGTACTCCTCAAGTCTTAAAATCGACTCCAAAATCAACTTTGCTCTTCATTCAAGAATCCAATTCTATCGACTAACCTTAGAAATCTATCCCCAAAATCCACAGTGGAACCATTCGCAAATCAAAAGATCAATCGATCGATTTCTCAAAAAATCGACTATTGACAATCGATCCTTCGTGTTTTGCTTCAACAGGAAATCATCTATCTTTCACAATCGACTACAATCATACAAATGCGAACAATAGTCAATTCCAAAATCCGACTCCCAAAATCAATCCTTTCTAGTTCGCTCCTGTTCGTCTTCATCCGCTCAAACAACCAATCAATCGATCCTCAAATTCTCAAGTTTCACCAAATGCGAATCCATTCAAAATCAAAATTCCAAACATTGATCGACTCCTCAGAAACAATCATCTATTCGTTCTTGTCTGTTCTTTCTCGTTTCATTCGTTCGTCACAGTATTCATTCATCACAAATACAACTTATTCAAATGCAAAATCAATCTCTAAATTGAACTTGATTTCGACATTTTCATCCCAAATACAACTTGTATTAACACATTTCAGCCACAATTTCATCAAATCAACCCATAGAAGTCATGTTGGACTTTTAGAGTCAACGATCTAAAAACACAAAATAGATGATTTTTAGTTCCGATTTTAGATCAAAAGTTGTTTTTCAACTGTTCTTCACCATCTTCAATTGTTCTTGATCACCAATTTCACCAAAATTAAAGATTCACAGTTCAATTTCTTAGACAATAACTTCATCCTTATCGATTTAGTGATTGAAGATGAGGAGAACAAAATCGATTCACAAGTATTATTTCAACAATCAAAACTCGTCGATTGTTAAGAATGATGAGAAGAAAACGAGATTCAAGAACTTGGAAACAATATACGATTTACGATCAGACGAATCGTACAACCATCTGAAGCGCAAAAAGAACGACGTAAGCTTGATCTATAATTTGAAGAAATCGAACTGATTTGGATGAGATATTGGGCTTATATCAATTTACTATCAGATTAAACAACACATTGGGCTTCTCAATCTGGACAAATCACGAAATAGATCAAATATGAACAGTAACAAATTGGACTTATAGCAAGACTTGAAGTATTTTGGACTACATCGTGCTTGATGAACAGTAACAAATCAAGGATTGGGCTCAACGTTGAATATGAACATTAATAAACTCAAGATTTTGATTTGTTTTTGGATCAACTTTTGATTCAAGTGAATGATTGTAAATTGAAAATCAAATCGAACGAACAAATATGAGATTGGATCGGACATTGATCAAAAAAAAATTATTGGATCACAACAAATGGGTTTTTCAACAAAAATTTAGATCCAACGAGTCAAATGATCACAAATCAAAAACGTTACGCACGATTTCAATGAAATTAAGAGAGATCATAGAGAGAGACTCACCAAAATTGCTCCAAATTGTGACAAAAATTGCCAAACCAAGAATCATTCTTCAAAAGTCACGTTGATCGTGAAAACCAAGCTCTGATACCAATTGTAGTGACAAAGAACATGGTTTGGCATGCAGAATTAAAGCTTGCACAATTGAACATGGTGATTTGGGTGTTTAAGAGATATATTGAATGTATATGGTGTTACACAAAAAGGATGTAGATCTAGACTACATAATTAACACACACTTACACACTCACTTTTACATCTCTCAAGCACACCTCTACAAGTGGTATGAACCCACTATTTATAGAGGTGTTTACATGTCTCTCTCTCACTCTCTAACAAATGGGTTTAAAGGCTAAAGCACCACATGCAAGTGGGTTTTACAAAAGTCAAACATTTACAAAGTCATGAATGAATAACTTTGCAACCCCAACACAGTAAACTCCCAAGAGAGTTTACAGCTCTAATGACCCACTCCCCATGAGTTTACGGCCGTAAACTCATGGTGGGGTGTTCTAGAGTGCTAAATGGCCTTATAACATTTGAGGGGTGATGCTAGATTTGATTCTAGGGCATTGGAAGGTAATTTGGACATTCTAAGGACCATTTGAGGAGTTTACGGCAGTAAACTAAGAGGTTATGGCCGTAAGCTTCCCCTCACACCTTCCTTTGATGTTTTGGTGGTCCTAAGTCAATCACATATGATTCAACTCATTTTTACAAGCCAAGGGGTGAATTTAGGGCACCATTTAACCCATTTATAGGAGTTTACGGCACAGGAACCCATTCTTGGGGGGTTTACGGCCGTGAACTCCTAAGGGAGTTGTTTTCATCAAGTTTAAGGCTTCTAATTCGTTTGTGGTTGTTTCTAGATATTAGTTCAAGGCTTAGCAGGTGTGTAAATGGCATTCTAACACCTAAAAAGGAGTTTACTACCCATGAAAGGGTGTTTGTGGCCCAAGCATGTTATAGGGCCGTAAACTCATGTTAATGGTCCTATTTCATAGATTAACCACGAATTTGAAGGCTAAAGATGTTATACTAGGAGCTAGGATAGTTACCTTGATGATTTGGAGCTTGAAATGAGTTATTTTGGATCAAGAACTTGGATTTGAGGAGAGAGGTTAGAGAGAGAGAGTGAAAAGGCTTCAAATGAGGCTTAATCAACCTTTTATATGGTTCGTTTTTGGTACACGGTGGAATTCTACCCGATACTAACGTTAGACGAGGCTTTTGGTCTTACCTGATTAAGTTGTCGTAACCCGATATGGTCGAAACTAATTTTTTTCTAATTACTAGTTTGGAGCGTTTTCATGTGTTTATAACGTGTTTGGATACTTACGAGGTCAAAATAAAAAGTCTTAAATTATATGACCTAAACCAAAAACGGAATCAGAACAATTTGCTAAAGACGAGTTTTACGGACGGAACGGGTTACGGCGATGGAACAACTTCAGGTTGTCACATAATATGACACAACAGTAGATTGCCATGCCATGAATTAGTGGCTCACATTAATGTTGTATTGTTCTAGTGTTTGTATAGTATGTTCTAGTGTATTGTATGTTCTCTCTGTGCTAGGGTAGTGTATGTTCTCTTTGTTTCTCAACATACTATGTTCTCTTGAATAATGTAGTGTATTGTATGTTCTCTTAGGTTCTCATCATAGTATGTTCGTTATGTTTCTCATAATAGTAAGTTCGTATTGACTCATGAATGAACTGACTCTTGTATGTTTCATTGTACTAGAAATAGAGAGTAGTGACTTCCAAAACTATACCTATTATAGTTTACTAGTAGAGTTGTTTGTATAAATGAACATGTTTGTACACGTTTACTACCCAAAGGTATTGAACTAAATGTAGAACTTTAATATACATATACATACACATAATATATAACTAAGATTCAAACGATCGTTGGACAAACAACCAAATACCCTAAGTCCACAACCAAACAAGGAACAGGAAGTAAGGCGAGTTATCAGTCCTAAGTCCTTTCAATCCTACTTATATACCTGTATTTATATAGACATGATTTGACAATACATAAGTTTGAAAGAGTTTAATAAGGAGTTTTGCATGTAAAAAGTTTGTAAAACTATTTGAAGTAGTTTGTTTGATAACACAGTTTAAAGTATAGTAAATCTATCTATTTGATAGTTATTAATCACATGTGATTGGTATAGTAACTATAATGTTTCAACATGTATTCTCCCCTACCCCCATAAAAGCATTTACAATCATGTAAAAGATAAGTTAAGGGGTATGAACTCACCGGGCAGTGAGTGATACAAATGAATGATCGATTTGTAGGATTTCTAAGTGCCAAGTGAAGCCTTGAGCACAACGGATCCTAATAAGCATATAATGACACATATATGTATATAGTTAGTGTTTTAAACAACTAATCAGAGAAGGACAAATACCTTAGGACTTAGGAAAAACTTATATGGAAGTGTTATAATCATAAAGGATTACATCTAAGGAGTTTAAGGCCACACTATGGTGTTTACGGCCATATGAGTTTACGGCCATAGGGTTTACGCCCCTATGAGTTTATGACCGTAAACTCATGAAGTCTTGTGCCAAAGAGGAGATTTAAGGTCCTACAAACATCATGGAAGTGTTCTAGACGCAATGCAAGCCTTAAGGAAGTTTTTTTGTCCAACTAGAAGACCTAACAAGGGTTTACGACCAAGGGAGATGCTCCTGGCCGTAAACTCTCTTTGATCTTGGATATTGGTTGATTTTAAGTAGCATAACTAGTCAGTAATACACAAAGGAAGGTACTTATGAGCTTAGAAGCCTTTAGGGGTGTTTGAAGTGCAAGAACTTAGTAGGTGTTCTTGGTGAAAATGAAGAACACTTGAAGATCAACCCCAAAAGATGAAGTTAATGGATGGAATCAAAGGGTGACACTGGATAATGAGATGTATCAATGATTCAAGGGAAGAACACTTACAATCTTGAAGATCTAAGAGTAAAAATCGAACGATAGTCGAGAGAGAAATCAAGTTCTTGAGGTTGAAATGGTGAATATTGAGAAATAAGGATAGAATATCATGTTTATAGCATGAGTTTACAGCCACCTTGGGTTTATGGCCGTAAACTCATATGGTGTGACCGTAAACTCCACATGATGAATTTTATGGCTTGCTTGGTGTACAATGGACTCAAGCAAATAAATCCTAACACTCATTTCTTGGATGTACTAGGCTTAAAACGCCCTAATTCACTCTAAACAATGATAGAAGATAAAAAATTGAGTGCAACCTTGATTGATTTGAACAACTATTCAAGATAGAAATTTCGGGTTGTCACATTGTCGTTCTTTGTGGCGGACCTCATCGGTGCACAACCAAGTGTACCCGATCTCCTAGTCCTTCACTTGACTCACATATACATGTGAACAAAGAATTATTTTTAATTTCCCAAAGATGAAAATTCTCATTCATCATACAATACAAGTCGCATGATTCCAAGTTTTTATCTAATTGAAACTTGGGTGATGAGAATCTTTCCTTATTTGGTAAATCATGACACTACCACAAACGAAAGAATCAAATCCATTTTCCAATATTGCTATTAATGGAATCATATAAACAACATTTTTTCACAAATGCCATTGTAAGGAAACTTAAAATAAAAACAACTTTCTTTTATTTAGAAATTTGTGGAAAAGTTTTCCTTACAATGCAATTACAAATGAATACATGTTGTTATCTATTCCTAAGCAATCTATCATCACTCTTAAGTAGCAGCTCAAAAATTATGATCTTCGAATCACGCAATCGAAATCCATCTTCGCGATCAGAATTAGCTTACTCTTCCTTTAAGCTTCCTTTCTTTTTTCTTCGATTCTGCAAACCATCAAAATGAGAGCTAGTCACATCATGTAATAAGAATATCCAAATAGGAACCTAATAGAGTTAGATAGTGAACTTTACGTGAAGCATAGTCAAATTCTTTGACTTTTACCATCCAAGTGAACATTCAGGTAAATAGGGTAGCTTCACAACCAATGCTCCTTCTTTTGGCAATAGAAACATGTGGACTCTTTGGTAATGGTACACGGGACTATCTCAGACTTAGCCTTTCTCTTTACCATTGGGTCAACTAGTTGACTATGGTCGATCCCTTTCCATTGGGAGGAGAAGACTTTTCTGGACTTCCAATGTTTCCATTGCCAATGTCCATCTAACTTTCGGAAGTACATCTTCCGATTAAATTTGCCTTTCCAGTGATCCAAATCATTGTCGATTCAGCAGCGTGAAGCAAATAAGGAGGATCAATAAGGGTCATGTCATGATCTGTCATCAGGGAATGACTAAAGAACACAATCAATAGCCAACTTCCTCGAGACTTCGACACCCAACTCTCCTAGCTTGTCAATATATGACTTCATCTCCAAGATGTGAGCACATATAGACATTGCTTGCCAATAGGGATTGAGTGATCTTGAACTTTTCAAGAACTTGTGGGTTAAGGAGAATAATTGGAGGAGGTGAAGGAAGTGAAGAATGATTTGCAGTCCCATCAATGCCCGATAAAGGGATTAATCTATCACCTTGATCGCCATGCGGGATATCATCTTCATTAGGAAATCTTTATCCAAAAGGATAAGGAAGACCATAGTTGTCATAACTAGATATCTATGAGGGAGAAATTCAAGTTTAGTTGATTTAAGCCCTTAATATAACACCAAATATGAAATATTAAGGCTAGAATCCAACACAATATTTAACAAATTAGAAGAGGATGTCTTAATCCAATTTACAAAATATTTGAAGGTAGGTACATGACGATTTACCAATTTCCACCATGAAAAATGAAATTTCACATTAGGTTTTAAATAAGTTGAAATTCCTAGACCTTCGGGATTCATTGAATTACTCAATGGCATGTTTAAATCTCGATTGTGCCCTTTATGTTTGTGACTGGGATGCCGAGGATCAAACACAAGGAGTGAATAATCATGCAAATTAACTTGGTACACTTAATGTTACAACCACTTAATCAATGTGCGAGCTAACCATACACGCTCCATTAATCTATGATTAACATAAAGCCACCCTTTGCCACACATTGTCAGTCCTAGATTAGTGTGTCGGTCAACCACACACACTCCACTAACGACTTAACAAGGCGCAAAGTGCAATTTCATAGGTTAGCACCAAATTCACAGTTTCCTAAAGTAACAAAGATTGGGAATTTAGTAAAGTTTAGTTACTTATATTTATCATCATACTTTTAATAAAGGGAGAATAAATGTCATGTTCTACCCGTTTGGCTAACGACCCTCCATCAGTCAAGAAAGCGATGGGTGAGAGTGGACACCCATTAAACGTCCATTTTATAGCCAGTACCCATATACCCCCTTATAGGTCGGCTTTGTGAATGAGGCCTACTAACGGTAAGATTGACATTACTCTTATACATATATATAAATATTAAATCTATAATATTATAATAGTATAAGGGTTGAATTTTAAACTTTTAAAATTCTAAGGGTTGGAATTAAAGTATACATGGGGGGTAACGTACAAATTCCAAAACTTGAGGGCAAGTTTTGAAGAATTCAAAAACTTTTGGTTTCCATAACTTATGAGTTTAAAGTGGTTTAATGAAAAACTCTTCAAGTTCCATAACTTGAGGACAAGTTATAGAAGACTTTAAAATCATTTAAGAAAATAAAATTCTTTATTTTCATAACGTATGAAACTTTGAGTTTTAAAATTATTGAATGAAACTTTTCATATAACTTGAGGACAAGTTACAAAACTCATATGAAGAATATTTTGGATCAAACTTTGAACAATAGCTATCATCATACAACTTTCTATTGATCAAAAACAAACTCATAAATTAAGATAATTCATATCAAACAAATTTCAAAAATTAGCTTAATCATATAAACTAATACAAGTCTTGAAACTTTGACAATTATCTAATAATTTGAAGAGAATCAATATTATCATAACAACAAAATCAAATTTTATGAACAAAAACATTTTGTGGTAATGATTCTAATCCAAAACAGGCCAAAAAACTCGAAATTTTGCTTCCTGGACTGCCAACTCGTCGAGCCCATTAATGGACTCGACGAGTCCAAGGGAAAAAGCATGCTACTCAGCGAGTCACCCAATGCACTTGGCGAGTTCACTGGGCAGAAGGCAAAAATTTTCATTTTTTCACTTTGAAAACTTATAAAACATTAAGTATATTAGAAAACAACCCATGGCTTTGATACCACTGTTGGGTTTTGTATACTACAACATCCTCTGGTGCACATACAACCCTAAATGCCTTGGATCTATGTTTTCTCTAATTATACAAGTAATAGTGTTTCCTAATCAATAAGCCATGAAGTAGCACACAAATGACATTAACAATATGAAATACTATTTAGGATGACATACCTTTTATGTAGCTTGAAACCTTGTTGTATTTGGCCTTAAGAGCTTAGCAGCAAAAGTATGAATGCCTCAAATGGCTCACAACTCACCTAGGACAAAGGTGGCTCTTGATAGAGAATCTCCATGCACCAAAAACACCTCCAAGAACTACAAGCTTGCGTTTTTAGGTTATGAAACATATATTTATATGTTGGATTTGAAGGGTCATGGGTATAACCTAAATCCATACCCATGGGTTCTATGATCCATGGTTCATGTGGCCCAACTATTTATATGTCCATACATAAACTTGGTCCAACATGGATCATAAGCCCAACACATATAAATATAACTAATTACCGTAATTAGTCCCCATAGATTTAATTAGTCTCTTTTGATCATATTAATATATTAGAACTTATAATATATTAATAAATCATATATAACATTTTCTCAAGAGTTCATGTGACAACCCGATATTTCGGGTCAATGTAATGTAAAACCGATCAAATTTAGGTCAAAATGTAACCTTCCTAAAATCTTATTCGGATTAAATAAAGTAATAGGAATCATATCAAGGTTTGCGTACATAAAAAGAACGTCCAAATCTGACTCCGGATGAGGAAGTTATGAAATTTTGAAGAAATTCCTTAATCACGTCATTTTAATAAATAAATAATAAAAATAATTTCGGAATTAGCCAACGGAATCTAAACGAAAGTCGTAGATCATGGTCTCACCTTCGCGAGGATATAAAGAACGTCAAAAACGGAGTTCGTATGAGGGAGATATGAATTTTTGAAGTTTATTTATAATAAATATAAATTTAATTATAAATTCCCGGTAATATCCAAAGGGGAGTCATCGGATTGGACCGAAGTACGCCCCGCGTACCTTCGTACGCCCCGCGTACTGAGATCGAGGGTCTCGGATCGTCCACGTCGCACTATCCGAAGAGTTCTAACCCGTCCGACCCGTCCGACCCGCTGTCCCGTCCGACCCGCCGTCCCATCCGACCCGCGTACCCAGCAACCCGTCCCATCCGAACCGAGGCAGTCGAGGCTTCGGTCATGCATGACGTACGCGTACGCGCTGCGTACGAGCGTACGCCCCGCGTTCGGAGGCGGTTCAGCCTTCCTATAAATAGGATGCGAGGCTTTCCGAAAATGTTGCTCATTTCTCTCCTCTCTCTCACAACTTTGTCTCGTTTTCCGTGCCCGTTATAACCCGAAGCTCTGGTCTTTTTGCTCAAGTCCCGAGGGTCGATTTTACTCCCGAGATTCCCGAGAATCCCGAGAAAAATCCGTTTTCCGAGACGAAACTCTGCCCGGTTTTCCATCTCGCTTTCTTCAATCAATCAAGTGAGTTTCATACCCCTTAATCAACCTGTTAAATATTCTAAATGCTTTTATATGCTTTCAAAAGGGGGGAATACAAGTTAAATACTTATAGTTATTGTTTCAATCACATGTGATTGTACTAATCACATGTGATTAATAACTAGGGAAATCAGTGGTTTTATCACTATTCAAACTATCTATCAAACTGTTTTACTTCTAAATGTTTTCCAAACCCATTTACTTTTCGAATTTACACTACAACTGTGATTTAAGCAAATGTTCCTTATACTTAAACTGTTTTAATCAAATCTACACCTTCAAATGGTTTTATAGATTGACATCAAGTCAATCTTTCTTTAAAAATAATACTTATGTTTCAAATGCCTTATAAATACTTATTTATGCTTTTATATTACAAATTGCATGCCCATATATGTATAGACGTATAAATAATGTTTAAAGGACTTAGGAAGGCTATCCACCTTGTTTCCTTTTCCTCGATTTGGATGTGGTCTGATAGGATTTTGGGTGACCATCCGAAGGTCGTTTCCATATTAATTATATATCAAATATACATATATAGACATGAAAGTACTTCCATAATCATATGTACTAAACGCACTGTTAACAAGTTACCATCGGGGTAACACAGAATCATACTATTACAACTGCTAGATCAATGAGTCAGTTCATTCATGAGTCTATACTAGGAAGAGAATATATACAACTATACTACGAGAACATATACAACTATACTAGAACAAGAAACATTTCATCACACATGCAAGAATACGATAACAAATGTGATCCACTGTATCGGAGCATGCCTTAAATGTCATGGCCCGAGTTGTAGCCAGAATTCTCTTGGAGGGAGAGCGTTGAGTTTGCGTATAGATCTATACTGGATTGACTATCCTACACCTTGCTGCTAGCTACAGCCGGACCTGCAGGTCTGCGGGTGCCAAACGTCATTCCGTTATTACGACCGTTCTTTATGTCGTTGTTATCAGTCGATAGTATGGTGCAATTATCACATTATACCTTAATATAAATCCGTTTTAAGGTAGTAGTAATCAGTACAACAGTAGTTCTTATTATACAAAACTACAGTACTACAATGATTTACCCATTACATATTTTGGTGATAATCTCACTTAAGCATTAATGTACAAACTATATTTTATCAAATGATAGTTATACTTGGGTAATCACACACTTTTACAACAGACGAGTTTACAAAACAGTTAAGCCTTGGTAGAAGGTTACTATTATAGAAAATATAGGATTTTCTGAGAGATTCAAACTTTTGCAAATACTTTTAAACATTTATTTACATTTTTACAAACTTATACATTGGGACAAGTTCAAACGTTTTTGACAATGAACATTGACACTAAAATACTTATGAACTCACCAGCTTAATGCTGATAAACTCTTTCAAAATAACTTGTATTCTCAGGTCATCAGTAGACAGATACCGATGCCAGCTTTTGAGATGATGGAGCGTACTCAAGACTCATCATTTTGTTATTTTGATTTACGTTATATTTTTGGTGTCTAAAATTTTACAGAACACACATGTATTAAATTTATATATTTAATGCAATGGATGATGTTGTTTGCCTATTTACATTTACTGTGTTGTGATTACCTTACATGACGTCCTCCGCCCCAGAACGTTTCCGCCGTTCTTGGTTTTGGGGTGTGACAGATTGGTATCAGAGCATTGTTTATAGTGAATTGAGTATATCAACCCATAAAAGATATACTAACTATAAATACAATGGGATTAAAAATACTCTGATTTAGAGTATATACGTTAAATAATAAGATATTTAAGTAAGTATACGTGCTGCATTCATACTAAAATCAGTACCACTAGGACAGTACAAAAGAATTACGATTGTTGGGCAACACAAGTAGGCTTAGAGACATATGGTCAAAACTGGGAAGATATAGCCTGATCGCCTATATTATCCGAGGGTTGACTAGCATGTGCCTAAGTTTAAATGTGTAGTTGCAACAATGCTAAAATCTTACCAACCCTACCACAATGAGAACAATAGAACATAACATTAAAATTAAAATACTATAGGAGTATTTGGTGTTACTATAAGTACTTTATACTTGAGAATTTAAAACAGGATCCTCATTACTAAGTTGATAGTTGCTAAGTGGATACACTATGTCTATATGTAATTAGGATGTTATAGACTTAGAATCAGTGATAATTTTGCCTTACCTCTATTCTGTGTGAATTTGGAAATAAGGTCACTTATTCGAAGGTCTATCCTATTTAGATTACACATAGCTGGTATGCACTTCACAAATAGCGATGTAACTAATAAGGGTTTTTCTAAATAATTATCTAGATAGTTCGTCTAATAATTATCCACTTACCCTAAATTCTCGCATAGAAATCATAGTTGGACTCCATCCCCTCGGCAACCAATATCTTCTGAACGAAGTCATAGCTGGTTGGTTTGGAGAAGAACCATAGAATGATCATCCTATCCCTTTGGATGATCACCATGATAAAAACCTTTCAACCGATGCTAATTCCGAACCAGAGGTTGAGAACCTACCCCAAGCAACTCCCTTTCCAATTCCTAACCCTCGTCTTGCTTTTCAAGGCCCGACGCCTGATTCGGTGGAATGCTTGGAAACATGGAGCCAAGAACAAGATCAGCCCATGCCATTTATTGGCGACCGAAACTTTTACGACCTGAGCAATGGGGGCTCAGCAGGTAGAATCTTGCCAATTATGGTCCGCAGAGTGGCCCAAAACGAGATTCAAGGCAGGACAGCCCAACATCAGATTGCCGAAGTTGTCACCAATGCGAGAATGCATACCCTCCATACCACTCATCTAGAAGATGCTCACAAGAGATCAGAAAGAAACCATGAGAACCTGCTGCAAGCACTAGCTGAAAACCCGAGCCAAAGTCATAGAGCTCCAAGTACGCCAGAGGGTGTACTAGAGACACCTACTTGACGTGGAACGTCAATTGGTTGAACTAAGAATTCACCAGAGGAATTACCGTCGCCAGTAGTAGACGCTTTACTTTATTTCCCTTATAAAAAGAGGAATCGTATTTTTCTGTCTATGCCTGATGTGGCATTTTCTATGAAATTATCTGGTACCGTAAGTACTTTAGTTAGGTCTTTATGCTGTCAGGAACTATCTCCTGTGGATATGATGTAAGACCTTTACAAGGTCATTTTCCTGAACCTTTACGCCGTAAATACCCATGATATTGACAGCCGGCTAACTTTTGTGTCATTTCCTTCATTCAAGTACTCTTATCATATTCTCATTGGAGTCTATCTGAAACCTGCTTTAGTTAAGTCATTGGGCCATAGCAAGTTAAATACAGAGACATTTCCAAGTCTCTTTCAGTGGTTGGATTTTGTTATTCACCAAACCACGATACCTCAACTGGTACGACAAACGTCTTGAGAACATTCTACGAACTTACCTCTATTCATTACTAGGACTGCATCATAGGGATGTAGGTCAAACCTTCGCGAACATCGTCGTACTCTTTACATGAACAATCTAAGTACATCAGGGTCAACCCTTTATACACACACTTCCATCCAGCACTAGGACTGCATCATAGGGATGTAGGTCAATCCTTCAAGAACATACTTCTATTATTTACATGAACGATCGAAGTACGTCTAGGTTCAACCATACTCGCTCATAAATTCATTTTTCTTTTCATATAACAGAATCATGTCGCCGAAGAAAAACGATCAACCCATCTACCAAACACCAACTCTTCAGATTGATGCAGCCACCTTTCAAGCTGCAGTCTCGGCTGCCGTGTCAGCTGTTCTGACCCTCCTTAACGCTAACAACGCGAATGTTAGCGGGATCGTTAACAATAATCCCAATCCAAGTAACAGTCAAGTACCTCAACGAGAAACAAACTACCACGACACCCCAAATCACAAGCCCAAGAATAACAAACGAAAGTTTTGGGCTAAGACTAAAGGCAAATCACCCCAAGGGACGAGCAAAAGACAACAACATGTGGCAACCTTCGCAGCCACGACTTCTGTACCTCATACTACCATCCCTAACCCGGCCATACAGTATGCTGGCAATCTCCCAAAGTGTAACAAATGCAACTATCACCATCATAGATTTTGTCGGAAAATGCAGTGCTTAAACTGCAATAAAAAGGGACACACCGTCCGTTATTGCAAGAGTCGGATCCAACACATTACTTCAACCACCAATGTCGAAATCTCTCGAATATGCCATCTATGTGGCGTAATGGGACACTTCAAGAGGGACTGTCCAACAGAGGAGAATGATGGTGAATCCGGAGGAGTTTGACCTCATTATGGAAAGAGACAACGAAGGACCCTACTATAGTATAGGTTCACTTCCAACCGTCAGTAATATGTATGTTTTTATAAACCATCTAGAACTAGTGCAACTAGAGTCTTACCTTTTGCGAGATCCTGTTTGTATAGGAATTCTCGTCCTGCGTATACTTGTCTTTTGTAGTATATCATATTCGCAGCAATAGTCTTGTGGTAAATCTAAAGTACCGAAACTCTGTTGATGGTTGCACGGTTGTTTTGTCTGTAAACATCTTTTGTTCAAATCTAATGTCTTTAAGTTTCCTTATGATTACGACATTATCATACTACTTGATTCAATTCTATCCTCACAAAAACAGCTTCATACGTACATCTATTCCTCCAAAATCGTCTTTCTAGCAAAACCGTTATTCCGGAACAACAAAGTACTCGTTCATATAGCACCTCATGTTTCTCATCCTCTCCAAAGAGAAATTTAGCAAACCGCCCGAAGTACCACTCGTTCAATACGTCAAGTTCAATCCAAAGACCCACAGTTTCAAGCTTATTTATATAGGACTCGTATACCCGAGACTACGATTGGTGAGCCTGGTATAGGTTCTACTATGAACTTCAGGACGGAGACTGCCCAAGATTTACAAGTGATTATGCTATCATGCGAATAAACTTAGAAGCCAACTCGTGCCCTTTCTGTCGATTGGGACAAGAAAGTCAGATAGAACAAAAGTACCTATCCTTTTTCCTTAAGTCATGAGTAATCATACTTTATTTTAGATCTTCATGTCATCTAATCAACCACAAGGTTCTGACTTCATAATCAGTATGAATTGGTTTTGTTCTTATACAAGAGGAAAGGTCACTGCCTATACCTCGAGTCAGCTTAAGACGCAGGAAGTTAACTATACAACACATAATCTTGAGTCAGGGACAGCAATAATTATTTGGAAGATCTGGAGGCACTACTTGTAGGATACAAGATGTACTATCCTCACAGTCCAAAAAAAACATTCAACATACATTCGACAAGAAGAGTTGTCATGACAGTAAAGTCAAACAAAAGAAGCAGAGTCGTGCCCCGATAAGGACAGGTTCGCTAGAATGCCAAGCGAGGGACTGAGGTCACTTAAGAACATGAGAAACAAATAAAACTTCTATCCGTGGCATGTTTACCACTTCTATTTAAACTCTCATTTCGGGACGAAATTCCTTCTAACGGGGGGATGATGTGACAACCCGATATTTCGGGTCAATGTAATGTAAAACCGATCAAATTTAGGTCAAAATGTAACCTTCCTAAAATCTTATTCGGATTAAATAAAGTAATAGGAATCATATCAAGGTTTGCGTACATAAAAAGAACGTCCAAATCTGACTCCGGATGAGGAAGTTATGAAATTTTGAAGAAATTCCTTAATCACGTCATTTTAATAAATAAATAATAAAAATAATTTCGGAATTAGCCAACGGAATCTAAACGAAAGTTGTAGATCATGGTCTCACCTTCGCGAGGATATAAAGAACGTCAAAAACGGAGTTCGTATGAGGGAGATATGAATTTTTGAAGTTTATTTATAATAAATATAAATTTAATTATAAATTCCCGGTAATATCCGAAGGGGAGTCATCGGATTGGACCGAAGTACGCCCCGCGTACCTTCGTACGCCCCGCGTACTGAGATCGAGGGTCTCGGATCGTCCACGTCGCACTATCCGAAGAGTTCTAACCCGTCCGACCCGTCCGAAGCTCCGACCCGTCCGACCCGCTGTCCCGTCCGACCCGCCGTCCCATCCGACCCGCGTACCCAGCAACCCGTCCCATCCGAACCGAGGCAGTCGAGGCTTCGGTCATGCATGACGTACGCGTACGCGCTGCGTACGAGCGTACGCCCCGCGTTCGGAGGCGGTTCAGCCTTCCTATAAATAGGATGCGAGGCTTTCCGAAAATGTTGCTCATTTCTCTCCTCTCTCTCACAACTTTGTCTCGTTTTCCGTGCCCGTTATAACCCGAAGCTCTGGTCTTTTTGCTCAAGTCCCGAGGGTCGATTTTACTCCCGAGATTCCCGAGAATCCCGAGAAAAATCTGTTTTCCGAGACGAAACTCTGCCCGGTTTTCCATCTCGCTTTCTTCAATCAATCAAGTGAGTTTCATACCCCTTAATCAACCTGTTAAATATTCTAAATGCTTTTATATGCTTTCAAAAGGGGGGAATACAAGTTAAATACTTATAGTTATTGTTTCAATCACATGTGATTGTACTAATCACATGTGATTAATAACTAGGGAAATCAGTGGTTTTATCACTATTCAAACTATCTATCAAACTGTTTTACTTCTAAATGTTTTCCAAACCCATTTACTTTTCGAATTTACACTACAACTGTGATTTAAGCAAATGTTCCTTATACTTAAACTGTTTTAATCAAATCTACACCTTCAAATGGTTTTATAGATTGACATCAAGTCAATCTTTCTTTAAAAATAATACTTATGTTTCAAATGCCTTATAAATACTTATTTATGCTTTTATATTACAAATTGCATGCCCATATATGTATAGACGTATAAATAATGTTTAAAGGACTTAGGAAGGCTATCCACCTTGTTTCCTTTTCCTCGATTTGGATGTGGTCTGATAGGATTTTGGGTGACCATCCGAAGGTCGTTTCCATATTAATTATATATCAAATATACATATATAGACATGAAAGTACTTCCATAATCATATGTACTAAACGCACTGTTAACAAGTTACCATCGGGGTAACACAGAATCATACTATTACAACTGCTAGATCAATGAGTCAGTTCATTCATGAGTCTATACTAGGAAGAGAATATATACAACTATACTACGAGAACATATACAACTATACTAGAACAAGAAACATTTCATCACACATGCAAGAATACGATAACAAATGTGATCCACTGTATCGGAGCATGCCTTAAATGTCATGGCCCGAGTTGTAGCCAGAATTCTCTTGGAGGGAGAGCGTTGAGTTTGCGTATAGATCTATACTGGATTGACTATCCTACACCTTGCTGCTAGCTACAGCCGGACCTGCAGGTCTGCGGGTGCCAAACGTCATTCCGTTATTACGACCGTTCTTTATGTCGTTGTTATCAGTCGATAGTATGGTGCAATTATCACATTATACCTTAATATAAATCCGTTTTAAGGTAGTAGTAATCAGTACAACAGTAGTTCTTATTATACAAAACTACAGTACTACAATGATTTACCCATTACATATTTTGGTGATAATCTCACTTAAGCATTAATGTACAAACTATATTTTATCAAATGATAGTTATACTTGGGTAATCACACACTTTTACAACAGACGAGTTTACAAAACAGTTAAGCCTTGGTAGAAGGTTACTATTATAGAAAATATAGGATTTTCTGAGAGATTCAAACTTTTGCAAATACTTTTAAACATTTATTTACATTTTTACAAACTTATACATTGGGACAAGTTCAAACGTTTTTGACAATGAACATTGACACTAAAATACTTATGAACTCACCAGCTTAATGCTGATAAACTCTTTCAAAATAACTTGTATTCTCAGGTCATCAGTAGACAGGTACCGATGCCAGCTTTTGAGATGATGGAGCGTACTCAAGACTCATCATTTTGTTATTTTGATTTACGTTATATTTTTGGTGTCTAAAATTTTACAGAACACACATGTATTAAATTTATATATTTAATGCAATGGATGATGTTGTTTGCCTATTTACATTTACTGTGTTGTGATTACCTTACATGACGTCCTCCGCCCCAGAACGTTTCCGCCGTTCTTGGTTTTGGGGTGTGACAGTTCATCCTAACAAGTTGTCATGGTGCTATGCAACCCAAATGGACCATGCTACTCTCAGTTCGAGTACGTACCAATAATATTTATGGGCTTAGACATCTAATCCACCATTATAACCATAGTCTCCTATAGGGTGAGTGTGATATTTGTAATACATCTATATTGGGACTAACAATCCTGCACCTTAGCGGCATAGAACAGCTAGACCGGCAGGTCTAGGGTGACAAATGTCAAAACATTTTGACGCCCAAAGTACGTCGTAACACGCTTACTATATCAATTGCACAATTATAATAACTCACATAGGGAAATAGTGGCACATATAGTTTACGGGAATTCTTACATTCAAAACGATTGTAATTATTTAAAACTGCATATACTATCATATGTATAGAAAATACTTGTACATTTCGGTCTTTGGGTCTTAAGACTACAACTCATTTTATAAGGAAAATATTAGATTTTTCTTGAACATACACTACATTTACAAAGAAAGGTTTTCAACTCTACATAAAAAAGCTTATGCACTAACCAACTTAATTGTTGACACTCTTTTAAAATTACTTGTATTCTTAGGTAATCAATAATAACAGGTAACCAGCAGCTTTTGAGGATGGCATGCTACGACGTCAGACAGACCATTTTATCATTATATTGTAATCGATTTTGAAACATGTAAATCATGAAACCATGTAACTTTGTCGATTATATTTATGATGGTTGTATTTACTTTGATTACTATTATACTCGTTGTTACGATACTATACATGAAGTCCTCCACCACCGGACATGTAACAGCCCGGAATTTCAGGTATTGTTATAATTATGTTTTTGGGTGTTTTAAGAGGGGACTCGGCGAGTTGGAGCCTAGACTCGCCGAGTAGGATCGCGGATCTGGTCGCGGGTTCGCAACTGGACTCGACGAGTCCGGATATGGACTCGGCGAGTCTGCGCTGTTTAGCGAAAACCCTAACCGTTCAGGTTTGGGACGTATATGAGGGACCTTATGGCCGTCATTGTTCACCCTAGCCTTCCGAGAGAAACCCTATTTTGATTGTGAGCATCTGGAGCAAGGTTGAAGACCATTGTTGATTTTGGAAGTGTTGTTTTGCAAGGAAGAAGAGGCTTGGTTAAGGGAACAACAAGAGAAGCCACGTTCTGAGGATTTGGGGACACAGAGAGCACGTTATTCAGGTAATATTTCGAGTGCATTCTCTTATGTTGATGTGTATATGGATTTAGGGTTTATGGAACCCTTTTGTGGCTAGATTGAATGTTACCTTAGTCCCCCAAACGATTGGAACACTGTATTGGGACCTTTGGAGGTCCAGAATGTCCCATGCCTGAGCATTTCGGGAATCAATGGAGGTTTTGGATTGGAATCCTTATGTCTTAGGTCAAAATGTAAATTATGAGTCATGGGGTGTATTATGAGCACCGAAATGAGGAGATTACGTGATGAATCAGTCTAGGAAGGCCAGACCTATGAATGGTCGGAGCAGTTCTGACCTTAGAAAGCAGTTTGAGCGGTTGCATGGCATGCACTCGCCGAGTCCGATGAACAGGCTCGGCGAGTAGCTTGAAGATTAACTGGGACTCGTCGAGTTGTTCTTCAGACTCGACGAGTTGAGTCGGGGTGGCCCCGCGATTCTTCCAGGAGGAACTCGTCGAGTCAAGGAGGATACTAGACGAGTAGAAAGGGAATCTTAGAGAATTGGTGAGGACGTCTAGACTCGCCGAGTCGCCCTAGCACTCGACGAGTCCGGTCAAGTTGACCGTTAACCGTTGACCGTTGACCAGAGTTGACCTATGTCTGACTTCTTAGGGATAGTCAAACTTAGAAGATAAAAGTGTTAATAAGAGATATATGATGTTATAGGGAGATTGTAGCTCGGCGGATCGAGCACGAGTGATTTCGGGATTTGCTAGCTTTCGATATTCACGAGGTGAGTCTTCTCACTATACTGTACCCGGAAGGGTTTGACTGTATGACCGGAAGGTCAGATATGATAAGTGATATATGTGCTATATGTGGTAAGTTATTTGTTATACGTGCTATGTATGTTATGGGCCAGAAGGCGATTATGTTATGGGCCGGAAGGCGTTGTGTTATGGACCGGAAGGTCGGCGTGGGTAGGACCGGAAGGTTTACCCAGCAGGGACGGAAGTCCCCTGAGACACATGGACCAGAAGGTCAGGGCCTGGAAAGGCGTATGTGCGTAAGTTGTATATTGGGGAACTCACTAAGCATTTATGCTTACAGTTGTTATGTATGTGTTTCAGGTACTAGCGAGGACCGTGGGAAGGCGCCGGCGTGATCTGTACACACTGAAGGATGTTTTGTGATCTTGGGATTTAGATGATTTGTATTTTGACATGACACTTGAAATGTTTATGCCTTGTTTTGAATGAAAATATTATATTTTGAAATGAAAAATTTGTTGAAAATTTACGGTGTTACAAATTGGTATCAGAGCCTTGGTTTGAGGGATTCGGGTGCACCTTCGGGCGTAACTGAACTCAAACCGAGGATTTGAGGAAAACTTTTAAAAATAAAGGCATAAACTTTTATAAATGATTTTGTGGTAAACAAGAAAGAAGCAGTGTGTACGATCAGTCAGCGCCCGAACGGTAAAGATCCCCAAAATACCTTACAATGTTATGTTATGAGATAAGTTATGATATGAATTGTTATGCATGCTAGAAGACTAGGTATTCATGATAGGACTAGAGTGGCCTGATTTGTGATGCCTTAGTCTTGGGAGTTTGCCGATATGAGATGCTTGATAGCGTGCAGGTAGATAGTGCATATCAAAAGTAGAGTACTCACTATCCGGGGTTTGGGGAGGAAGATTTTGGATGAATGCTGATGCGGTGTGGTCGGTAGTATTGGGCCCGTACTACCGAAGACACCGGGTCAGTGGGAGACCCAAGTAAGAATCCCTGGATATCAGAGACTGAGTAGGGTTGCGTTATCGAGTGCGATTATACTCGATGGAGTCTCTGATAGTTTTATGTTGTATTTCAGAGACATCATGGTTAGACCACGCCACGGAGCGAGTTCGAGCGGTGTGAGTGACGAGGAGATTCGTCAGATGATTCATGAGGAGGTGGCTGCAGCGATCCGGGCTGAGATTCCGGAGATGTTTGGGTCTATTAAGACCACCTTGATGGAAACTTTTGAGGAGCGGTACGCCACATTGACTGAGGCTGCAGCCGCTGCAGCTACCGCAGCTGTGGCCGCTACCAGGCCACAGGGGGGTGACTCCTTGCTGTTTCGGGAGTTCAGCAACACGAAGCCACCTGAGTTTGATGGGACGCAGGATCCGATTGCTGCGATGAGGTGGATCGCTGATATTGAGGGGTGCTTCTACACTTGTTCATGTCCGGAGCATCTGAGGGTACGGTTCGCCTTGAACCAGCTCCGTCTGGGAGCGAAGGATTGGTGGAAGTTCGTGACGGCGAACTTCACATTGGCAGAGATTTCAGCAGTGACATGGGAGGGGTTTACCTCTATGTTCAGAGACGAGTACGTTCCCCCAGTGGAGAGGGAACGATTGGTTCAGGAGTTCTTGACCCTCAAGCAGGGTACTGATTCGGTTGCGGTGATCACGCGGAAGTTTCATGAGAGGGCGATGTTCTGCCCCGAGCTGGTGTCCACAGAGCAGGCTCGGATGAGCCGGTACTTGGGTGTTTTGAGGAGGGATATCCGGGAGTTTGTGTCAAACTCCACCTATCATACCTTTGCTGAGCTTCAGGCGAATGCCAGGAAGCGCGAGATTGAGTTGGAGACCCAGGCCAGGGAGGAGGCCGAGTCTCAGCGGGTGGACCGGCGGCCGGCTCAGTCTCAGCCGGCAGCCAAGCGGACCAAGTCCGCCGATTCAAGGACGGGAGGTCCGAAGGGCCGCACTTGCGGAAAGTGCGGCAAGGGTCATGATGGGGCATGTCGATCTGGTGCTTGCTACAAGTGTGGCAAGGAGGGGCACATTGCTAGGGAGTGCCCCAAGGGGTTTACGGTTTGCTTTCATTGCAACCAGACAGGCCATCTGAAGGCCAAGTGCCCTCAGCTTCTTCAGGGATCTGCACCTACTGCCAGAGCTACTGCGACTCGACCGGTGAAGGCCGAGGCCCCGAGGGCTCGTGGGAGAGCCTTTCAGCTGACTGCGGAGGAGGTCCGCGCTGCGCCCGATGTTGTGGCAGGTAGGCTGTATTTCATGTATTTATTTTGATGTCGAGGTGTTATGCTTATGTTATGATATCTGTAGGTACTTTCCTTGTGAACTCTGTGCCTGCTTTAGTGTTATTTGACTCGGGTGCGAGTAGGTCCTTTGTATCTTTAGCCTTTAGTCAGCATATCAGCGTTAGTCATGAGTCGTTGAGTCGGCCTCTGAGAGTTTCTATAGCTGACGAGAGAGTGATTTGTGCCACGGAGGTTCTCCGGGGATGCGTGCTAGAGATCTTCGGGTTTGAGTTTCCAATTGACCTGATTCCTATTGCGATGGGTGATGTCTGTGTCATTGTGGGCATGGACTGGTCGAGCCGATTCGGCGCCGTCATCGACTGTGAGCGTCAGTTGGTGACTATACGAGACCCTAGTGGGGGAGTTCTTTCGGTGTACGGCGAGGGTACCCGTTCGGGATCAGCTTTTTGTTCGGCCGCTAGGGCGAGGCAGTGTCTACAGCAGGGCTGTAAGGGTTTTGTGGCGTATGTGATGGATACGCGGGAGGTTTCCGAGAGACCGAGATCAGTTGAGGAGGTCCCAGTGGTGCGTGAGTTTCCAGATGTTTTCCCCGAGGAACTACCAGGAGTACCTCCTGTGAGGCAAGTAGAGTTTGGTATCGATCTGGTTCCGGGGGCCGCGCCCATTGCTAAGGTGCCTTATCGTCTTGCACCTCCCGAGATGCAAGAGTTGTCCTCGCAACTTCAGGAGTTGCTGGGGAAGGGATTCATTCGGCCGAGCAGCTCGCCGTGGGGAGCGCCTATTCTGTTCGTCAAGAAGAAGGATGGTTCACACCGGATGTGCATTGATTACCGGGAGTTGAACAAGTTGACGGTCAAGAACCGTTACCCGTTACCGAGGATTGATGATTTATTCGATCAGTTGCAGGGAGCATCTTGGTTTTCCAAGATCGATCTGAGGTCAGGGTACCATCAGGTGAGAGTGCGGGATGAGGACATCCAAAAGACAGCGTTTAGGACGCGATATGGGCATTATGAGTTTGTGGTGATGCCTTTCGGGCTCACCAATGCCCCGGCTGTGTTCATGGATCTCATGAACAGGGTATGCAGGCCGATGTTGGATCGGTCAGTGATTGTATTTATCGACGATATTCTAGTGTATTCGAGATCTAGAGAGCAGCATGAGGAGCATTTGAGAGAGGTCCTTGAGGTATTGAGGTCGGAGAAGCTTTATGCAAAGTTCTCCAAATGTGACTTCTGGTTGCGGGAGGTCCAATTCCTAGGACATGTTGTTAATCAGGAAGGGATATTGGTCGATCTGGCCAGGTGGAGGCGGTGATGAGTTGGAAGGTGCCGAAGTCACCCTCTGAGATCAAGAGCTTCCTTGGGTTGGCAGGGTATTATCGGAGATTTATTAAGGATTTCTCTAAGATCGCAGTGCCGCTCACCAGATTGACCCGGAAGGGTGTTGCATTCTCATGGGGACCCGAGCAGCAGAACTCCTTTGAGACACTTCGCCAAAGGTTGTGCGAAGCCCCGGTATTAGCCCTCCCGGAAGGGATGGAGGATTTTGTGGTATATTGTGATGCATCGATCTCGGGGCTGGGTGCAGTGTTGATGCAGAGGGGTCATGTGATAGCTTATGCGTCGAGGCAGCTGAAGCCTCATGAGGCGAGATATCCCACGCATGATTTAGAGTTGGGGGCAGTAGTGTTCGCTCTCAAGATTTGGCGTCACTACTTGTATGGGGTTCGATGTACGATATACACGGACCATAAGAGCTTGAAGTATTTGATGGATCAGCCCAACCTAAATATGCGTCAGAGGAGGTGGTTGGATGTGGTCAAGGATTATGATTGTGAGATCCTGTACCACCCAGGCAAGGCTAATGTGGTAGCCGATGCATTGAGCCACAGGGCGGAGAGCACTCCACTGCGAGATGTATGTTTGAGGTTGACTGTGATAGCTCCAGTATTGGATGCTATTCGTGGGGCACAAGCCGAGGCTGTGCGACCAGAGATGCAGAAGAAAGAGTGGGTCGTTTGTTTGGTTTCAGAGTTCGTTGCGGATGGACGAGGGCTTATGACTTTTCAGGGTCGGATCTGGGTACCGTTCGTGGGTGGTACACGTATTACTTTGATGGAAGAGGCTCATCGATCGAAATTCTCGATCCATCCCGGGGCTACGAAGATGTATTTGGATTTGAGGAAAGAGTATTGGTGCCCCTGTATGAAGAGGGACGTCGCATGGTTCGTTGAGAGGTGCTTGGCCTGCCGTAGGGTTAAGGCCGAGCACCAGAGACCGCATGGCAAGTTGCAGCCATTGGAGGCTCCCGAGTGGAAGTGGGAACAGATCACTATGGATTTCATCACCAAATTGCCGAGGACTACCAGAGGAGTCGATGCCATTTGGGTGATTGTGGATAGGTTGACGAAGAGTGCACACTTCCTTGCCATCAGTGAGAGTTCTTCAGCGGAGAAGTTGGCGGAGATATATGTGAGAGAAGTGGTATCTCGGCATGGGGTGCCGATCTCGATTGTTTCAGACCGTGATGTGCGCTTCACTTCCAGATTCTGGAAGAAATTCCATGAGGAGCTGGGTACTAAATTGCATTTTAGTACCGCATACCATCCCCAGACAGACGGCCAGAGTGAGCGAACGATTCAGACGCTGGAGGACATGCTTCGAGCATGTGTGTTATATTTCGGGGGTAGCTGGGATGCGTATTTACCCTTGGCAGAGTTTTCCTACAACAACAGCCATCATTCGAGCATTGGTATGCCACCCTTTGAGCTGTTGTATGGTAGGAGGTGTCGAGCCCCCATTTGTTGGGGAGAGGTGGGGCAGAGAGTGATGGGCAGTACAGAGATCGTGCTTCAGACGACAGAGCAGATTCAGCAGGTTAGACAGAGGTTATTGACCGCCCAGAGCCGATAGAAGAGTTATGCAGACAGACGCCGATCCGAGCTTGAGTTTCAAGTCGGCGACTTCGTTCTCCTGAAGGTCTCTCCTTGGAAAGGAGTGATTCGATTCAGGAAGAGGGGCAAGTTGGGACCCCGGTATATTGGGCCATTTCGTGTGATTGCAAGGATAGGCCGGGTAGCCTATCGTTTGGAGTTGCCAGCAGAGTTGGGGCAGATCCACGACACTTTTCATGTGTCGCAACTGAGGAAGTGTATAGCCGATGAGTCGGCAGTGGTTCCATTAGAGGATATTCAGGTGGATGCGAGCCTGAATTATGCCGAGAGACCAGTGGCCATCAGGGATCGGAAGATCAAGGTTTTGAGGAACAAGGAGGTACCTCTGGTGTTGGTTCAGTGGCAACACCGGAAGGGATCGGATATGACTTGGGATCCGGAGCGTGAGATGTGGGAGCAGCATCCGGAGCTATTTTCAGAGTGAGACTTCGAGGGCGAAGTCTAATCCTAGTGGGGGAGAGTTGTAACAGCCCGGAATTTCAGGTATTGTTATAATTATGTTTTTGGGTGTTTTAAGAGGGGACTCGGCGAGTTGGAGCCTAGACTCGCCGAGTAGGATCGCGGATCTGGTCGCGGGTTCGCGACTGGACTCGACGAGTCCGGATATGGACTCGGCGAGTCTGTGCTGTTTAGTGAAAACCCTAACCGTTCAGGTTTGGGACGTATATGAGGGACCTTATGGCCGTCATTGTTCACCCTAGCCTTCTGAGAGAAACCCTATTTCGATTGTGAGCATCTGGAGCAAGGTTGAAGACCATTGTTGATTTTGGAAGTGTTGTTTTGCAAGGAAGAAGAGGCTTGGTTAAGGGAACAACAAGAGAAGCCACGTTCTGAGGATTTGGGGACACAGAGAGCACGTTATTCAGGTAATATTTCGAGTGCATTCTCTTATGTTGATGTGTATATGGATTTAGGGTTTATGGAACCCTTTTGTGGCTAGATTGAATGTTACCTTAGTCCCCCAAACGATTGGAACCCTGTATTGGGACCTTTTGAGGTCCAGAATGTCCCATGCCTGAGCATTTCGGGAATCAATGGAGGTTTTGGATTGGAATCCTTATGCCTTAGGTCAAAATGTAAATTATGAGTCATGGGGTGTATTATGCGCACCGAAATGAGGACATTACGTGATGAATCAGTCTAGGAAGGCCAGACCTATGAATGGTCGGAGCAGTTCTGACCTTAGAAAGCAGTTTGAGCGGTTGCATGGCATGGACTCGCCGAGTCCGATGAACAGACTCGGCGAGTAGCTTGAAGATTAACTGGGACTCGTCGAGTTGTTCTTCAGACTCGGCAAGTTGAGTCGGGGTGGCCCCGCGATTCTTCCAGGAGGAACTCGTCGAGTCAAGGAGGATACTAGACGAGTAGAAAGGGAATCTTAGAGAATTGGTGAGGACGTCTAGACTCGCCGAGTCGCCCTAGCACTCGACGAGTCCGGTCAAGTTGACCGTTAACCGTTGACCGTTGACCAGAGTTGACCTATGTCTGACTTCTTAGGGATAGTCAAACTTAGAAGATAAAAGTGTTAATAAGAGATATATGATGTTATAGGGAGATTGTAGCTCGGCGGATCGAGCACGAGTGATTTCGGGATTTGCTAGCTTTCGATATTCACGAGGTGAGTCTTCTCACTATACTGTACCCGGAAGGGTTTGACTGTATGACCGGAAGGTCAGATATGATAAGTGATATATGTGCTATATGTGGTAAGTTATTTGTTATACGTGCTATGTATGTTATGGGCCAGAAGGCGATTATGTTATGGGCCGGAAGGCGTTGTGTTATGGACCGGAAGGTCGGCGTGGGTAGGACCGGAAGGTTTACCCAGCAGGGACGGAAGTTCCCTGAGACACATGGACCGGAAGGTCAGGGCCTGGAAAGGCGTATGTGTGTAAGTTGTATATTGGGGAACTCACTAAGCATTTATGCTTACAGTTGTTATGTATGTGTTTCAGGTACTAGCGAGGACCGTGGGAAGGCGCCGGCGTGATCTGTACACATTGAAGGATGTTTTGTGATCTTGGGATTTAGATGATTTGTATTTTGACATGACACTTGAAATGTTTATGCCTTGTTTTGAATGAAAATATTATATTTTGAAATGAAAAATTTGTTGAAAATTTACGGTGTTACAGGATGTTTTTGTCATCCTTGGTTTGGGGGTGTGATACCTGATGAATCGGGTCTACAGACCGATGCTCGATCGCTCAATCATTCTGTTCATAGACGATATCTTGGTGTACTCCAAGACCCGTGAGTAGCATGAGGATCATCTTCGGGAGCTATTAGGAGTTTTGAGGCGAGAACGACATTATGCCAAGTTCTCAAAGTGCAAGTTTTGGTTACGAGATGTTCAATTATTTGGAGACCTCGTTAACCAAGAGGGGATATTGGTCAATCCGGCTAAAATCGAGGCGATTGTGCAGTGGGAGGTTCTAAAATCTCCCTCGAATATCAGGAGCTTCTTGGGTTGGGTGGGGTAGTACCAGAGATTCATACATGATTTCTCTAAGATTTCAGTACCCCTCACTCATGTGACGATGAAGCGGGTGGATTTCCATTGGGGCCCTGAGCAGCATAGGGCATTCGAGACCCTCAGACAACGACTTTGGGAGGCTCCAGTCTTGACTCTCTTGGAGGGAGTTGAGGATTTTGTAGTGTTTTGTGATGCATCCATCACGGGACTTGGAGCACTTCTCATGCAAGGGGGATGGGTGATAGCCCATGCATCGTGGCAGTTAAAGCCGCACGAAATGAGATGCCCAACTCATGATTTGGAGTTGGGAGCGGTGATATTCGCTCTCAAGATTTGGAGACATTACCTCTATGTTTTCCCATGTACCTTATACACAGACCACAAAAAGTTTGAGGCACATCATGGATCAGACGAACCTGAACATGAGACAATGCATGTGGCTGGATGTAGTCAAGGACTACGACTGTGAGATACTTTACCATCCAGGTAAAGTGAACATGGTTGCAGACGCACTGAGCCTCAAGTCGACTGGATCCTCTACTCCAGTGACATGTATGAGGATATCGGTGGATTCTCCACTTATGAGCTTGATCAGGTAAGCTCAAGCTGAGGGTATGCGTTAGGAGAGTTCGAAGCTATAGAAGATTAGTGGTGAGAACACCCAGTTTGTGTAGGATAGTCGAGGATTATTGACCCATTATGGTTGGGTCTCGGTTTCGATGTCTGGTGGGGGTCATACATGTTGTTCTAGAGGAGGCTCATAAGTCTCACTTCTTTATTCACCTGAGGGCCACCAAGATGTATCGAGATTTGCGTTTGAGCTAGTGTTGGCCATGCATGAAGAGGGAGATTGCATGGTATGTTGAGATGTGCTTGATGTGCCGGATGGTCAAGGCTGAGCATCAAAGGTTGCATGGTCAACTGCAGCCTATGGAGATTCCCATGTGGAAATGGGAGTAGATCATGATGGATTTGCTACCGAGGACGGCGAATGGATACGACACTATTTGGGTCATCCTGGACTGATTGACCAAGAGCGCCCAATTTTTTGCTATACGGGAGAGTTCATCGGCCGAGAAGTGGCCGATTTGTATATCCATGAGATCGTTGCTCGCCATGGGGTGTCGGTCTCTATTGTCTCAGACCGTGATGTTCGTTTGACCTCCCATTTCTGGTAGAAGTTTCATGAGGAACTGGGCACGCGGCTGCACTTCAGTACAACCTATCATCCGCAGACAGATGGCTAGAGTGATCGGACCATACAGACTCTCAAGGATACGCTGAGAGCATGTGTTATTGACTTCAGTGGGAGCTGGGACTTCTACCTACCCTTTGTAGAGTTCTCCTACAAAAAAAATCATTCCAGTATTGGTGCTCCACCATATGAGCTGTTGTATGGACGGAGATGTCACACCCCAGTCTGTTGGGGTGATATCATTCATAGGGTGATAGGAAGGACGGAGGTAGTTCTACAGACTATCGAGAGGATTCAACAGATCATACAATGGCTGTAGACCGCTCAGAGTTGGCATAAGAGTTACATTCATAGACGCCGATATGATCTGGAGTTCCAGGTGGGTGACATGGTAATCCTGAAGGTCTCACCCTAGAAGGGTGTGATTCGCTTCAGGAAGAGGGGAAAATTAGGTCCCCGATACATAGGGCCATTCAGGATCATTGCCAGGGTTGGCAAGGTGGCGTATAGACTGGACTCGGCGAGTCGGTGAGACGAATTGATGAGTCAGTTAGGATTTTCCTGAATTTTGGACGTACATGGACTTGATGAGTTGTCTGGAAACTCAGCAAGTCAACTAGGGTTTCACGGTTTCTCAAGTTCTGGAAGGAATCGACGAGTCAGTGAGCTACAATCGACGAGTTGGGTCAACATGGACTGTTGACCTTGACCATTGAATTTGACTTTGACTTTGACCAAGGGTTGACTAGTTTGACTTCTAGGGGTATTTTAGTAAATTGGGAATTTACAGAAGTGGTCGTATGATGAATATAGGTGGTGGAGTCCGTGGTTGTGATTTGAGAGTTTTAATATTAGCAATACAGTTCGACATTGTGAGGTGAGTTCTCCTTACTGTACCAATAGGGTCTAAGGCACCAATACAGACCCTTTTCAGATTTGTATTCGGGTTTATTGCATGATATGTTTTTGATTTACATCCTGATAGTTAGGATGGTGATATTCTTAGTGATCTGGTTGGGTTGGTATCTTGGTATATAGGATAATGCTATGTTAGTGACTGGTTAGGTCGGTATCATGGTATATAGGATAATGCTATGTTAGTGATCGGGTAGGTCGAATCCTAGTATATAGGATAATGTTATATGAGTGACCGGTTGGGTCAGTATCCTGGTATATAGGATAATGCTCTGTATCCTGGTTAGATCGGTTTGACTACTTTATATGCTAGTGTATGATATTTATGTGCACATGATTGTTTGATTTGGGGATTAGGGTGAAGCGAATATGCTTTGTGCCGAAGGCCAACATACCCTGGATGGAACAGATACACTGCAAACTCAGGAGGGCATATTTGTTAGGCTGAAGGCCCGACGAGCGGTCCGGATTGGCTGAAGGCTCTGAGAGCCGTTCCAGTCATGCTGATGGCTCATTATGCTTGTTGTTTGTTTATATGATATGATTATGATTGTACGGCATTGGTATTTTGGGGGAACTCACTAAGCTTTAGGCTTATAGTTGTTGATTTTGTTTCAGGTACTTCTAATGATCGCGGGAAGGCGAAGGCATGATTATACACCTCCTTATGTTTTCATGATTTGATTCTGGGACACTCTGACACTATACTATTTTGAAAACAAGTTTTGTAATAATTATTGGTTTTGATATGCTTTAAAAATTTTAAATTTGGCATGATTTTATGGGCGTTACACAGAGATTTCCCTAACACTCAAGAATTCATGCTACAAAATGACCTAACATGCATCCCTATTTATACTTGATGGATCAGACCTAGAATCCTAATGGACCAATCCCATTGGCCCATAGGCCCGTGAATGGTGACAGATAATCATATTCCACCATGTCGCATATTCAAGAAATTTCTTTCATGTCATCCAACCCATGAGTATCAGCAACGCACATGATGGACCACCTTGACCTTCGTGGAGCATCATGATGTATAGGTGGCACATCATGAACACTAATGACATAAAATCCATTATGGTGGCACAACATGGTGTATTTCTTAAGCATGATCATCTTCTAAGCATACGTGGATTAATATGGCATGGCGGATGAATCGAGACGGCACATCATGTATCAAGATGGTCCATCATGTCATAACATCTCCTCCATGGCACAACTTCCCTTCTTGATGCAGCAACAACATCTCCTTGGCTCAACATCACCATGGTGAAACTTCCATAAGGATGGTGCAACTTCCTTCTACATGGCACAAAATGATATTCAATGTGGCTTCACGTCTCTGCAAGTGCTCCAAGTGCTCCATGTTGCTTCAAGTGCTCCATGTTGCTTCAAGTGGTCCACAAGCCCCATGTTGTTCTGAGCCACTCCCTGTTGCTCCAAACCACTTCAAGTTGCTCCAAGCTTCCTTTTTGAAGATCTATTCCTTTATCTAATGATCCAAATCCATCTCATATGATCCGTTCCTATGTCACTTGCTCCATGAACCTCAAGTTCTCCATTAAGATCTAAGTGCTCCAAATGCTCCATGAGAATGCTCTAGATGCTCGAGTCACATTTAACATTAATCAGTTTCAAATTAAATGATTAATCATATAATAAATTAATAAATCATTTCCTCTCTCTCCTAATATCATTCTTAGTTATTTTTGAATATGGGTGCAACTCAAAAAGGACTTTGCTTTTATTCATAAGAATATAGTAATTTATTTATAACCTTCGACATCTTAATCCGAAAAGAACTTCATCGGTAAGCTACTTTCCTTTATTATGCAGCAATAACATGAATCAAAACCTGTTGGATTAGTGTCTAAGTCCATAACTATAATTGTTATGTACTTAACCCGATTTGGCATGGTCCATTTGAGTTGCATGGCATCGGGACATTGGGATAGACTGTTTGTGAGGAGAGGACATTTGTGACATATTAATATATTATAAGTTCTAATATATTAATATGAAATCATGTTATTTAATTAGTATTGATCAAGAATTAATTTGGACATAATTTAGTGACCAAAAGAGACTAATTAAATATATGGGGATTGATTATGTAAATCATTCATTCTTATATATGTGGGCCTATGATCCATGATTACTTATGTTGTGTTTAACCCGTGTGATGACCCATGGATACTCCATGGAGGTTAAAACCCATGGAGGTTAAAACCCATGGAGCATAAGGAATGGGTAAACTCATGAGTTACATGGTGTAACCCTAATAGCCACACTATATAAAGACCCCATTGGTTGGTGAAATTCGCACTAGTGTATACACAAAATGGCAAGCCGATTTCTAGAGTTCATGTATCTCTTCTCATGGTTATTCCAAGTGTTGATGATGTTGTGTGAAACATTTGAGGTGTCACACTTGGGGCACTATGCTCTCAATCTTCATGGAGTCAAGCTACATCAAGAGGTATGTATTCTAACTTGTTATATTACCCAAGTATCAAAAGATTGTATGCTAGATAGGGTAATACCTTGGAATATTCATATTTGCATGTATAATAGAGAAAACATAGATCCAAGGTATTTAGGGTTGCATGTACACTTAGGAGTGTTAGAATGCTAATAACCTAACAATGGTATCAGAGCCTAGGCTTGTTTTCTTGTTATACTTGCAAAATTGGCTGAAAAATCGAAGTTAGTTGCTTTCTACTTAGTAGACTCGCCGAGTCCATGAAGGGACTTGACGAGTCCAAGGCTAAGTTCATCCAACTCGTCGAGTTGGTTCATGCACTCGATGAGTTAGACCCCCAGACAACATATATTCGACTGTTTTCGCTGGAATTGGACTAGGAACATTACCCTAAGCTGTTTTTTAACTTATAAACCTATTTTTGGTGTGGTAATGTTCATGGTAATCCAATTTCAAAGATAATTGTCAATAGATTCATGTTTTGTATTAGTTTAATGGTTAGGCTAATTACATGAAAAAGTTTGATTGAATTATCTTGTTCTTATTAGTTGCTTCGATTAATGGAAAAGTTATGTGAAATTGTTGTTTTCAATCCAAATTAATCTAAGAGTTGGTACTAAAATGTGTTTTAGTAACTCATCCTCAAGTTATATGAAAAGTCACATTTAAGATTCATAAAAATCCTAAATATTTCCATAGGTTATGAATAAAGAAAAAGTCATATTCTTTTAATAGTTTAAAGTCTTCCTTGTCCTCAAGCTATGGAACTTGAAGAGTTTTTTTGAATTAAAACTACTTTAAACTCATAAGTTATGGAATTGAATAGTTTTGAATAGTTTCAAAATCTGCCCTCAAGTTTTGGAATTTATAAAGTTGTCACACCCCCAAACCAGAACGGCGGAAACGTTCGGGGGCGGAGGACGTCATATTCAGTATCATAACAGTTCATAGAAAGGAAAGTACACACCACCATACATATATAACGGTTTTTTTTAAAATGTTTACATCATTGTATTCATTACATGCCCAAAAGATAAAAGCATAAACATCTTTCAAAAGAAGTAATTAACGCCAGCGCATTAATCCCCAAAAGTTGATTTCCAAACCTGCTTAGCGGTTCCCTGAGAATACAAGTTATTTCAAAGAGAAAGTGTCAACAATTAAGTTGGTGAGTTCATAAGTAGTTTAGAAAGTTTGTATGCCATTCCAAATTGAGTGTATGTTTTCCAAGAAAATCCCTTATTTTCTTATAAAAGTGTGAAATGCATGAGAATATATGTATTGAATAATATGGATAGTTAAATCAAGAAAATCCCTTATTTTCCTATTAGTTGTTTGTTTTGTATACCGGGAAAATCCCATATTTTCCTAAAGTGATAGTTAGCCTAATGTCCCAGACTAAAAACCAAAAGCAAAAGAAATGCCTTAGGGAGTTAGAGCATAGATTTATATAATAAAACCTATTAGAAGATTTCAGTTTGTTAGATGAAGAATAGTTTTAATAACTACTCATTCATCAATCAGAAGTACTATAATAATTGTATATCCGATGAGTTTTATAACCATACTAAACATAATATGCCTGTGGCGACGTTCTTCAAGCGTCGTAGCGTTATGACAAACTGTCACCCCAAAGGACGGACTGTAGCTAACAGTCAGGGCGTGGGATCATGACTTCCCGTATAGATCTATACACATTTGACACGTTCTCCGAACGGGAGACTCTGGTTATAGACAGGACTTGAAACGGTACCTTTTAGCAAAAAGGTATTATTTGAAGATTTACACGTCTCACGGATTCTCAACTAAGTCTGTATTAAAGTAGTAGTTTCGTATGCAAAGTTTATCCTTTGTCACAATGTTCGACAATGCATAAATCATAAGTTTTTAAAATGTATTAAAACGGTTTAGCAACGAAGGATGCTTTGGAATTGCTAAATACTTTGTATAAATCTAGTGCATTCAAAAAGTGACAAGAGTTTTCACATAGTAGTAGTGAATCACAAGTGATTCATTTGATAAAAAACGAGTACAGTGAAACTTTATGAAATACATGATAATAACCGTATGTTTACTTGTATCCCCCCCCTTAAAAGAGTATAAAAAAGCATTTAAAATGTATTTAAAAATATGTTTGTAGGGGTATGAACTCACCTGAAGGTTTGAAGAAAGCGAGATGGAAACCGGGCAGAATTTCGTCTCGGGAAACGAATTTTTCTCGGGAATCTCGGGAGTAAAAACGATCTTCGGGACTTGGGCAAAATGACCAGGGCTTCGGGTTAGCACGGGCACGAAAAACGAGGAAAAACGCAAGAGAAACGAGAGGAAATGAGCAAGTTTTCCTGGAACCCTCACATCCCTTTTATAGGGGCTGAGAGGCCTCGGTACGCGGGGCGTACCCGTGCGTCATGCATGACCGAGTCCTCGACTGCCCCGGAGCTCGGATGGGACGGGGCATAGCTCGCATAGGGGCGACGTGGTCGAACTGAGGCCCTTGATTTGAGTACGCGGGGCGTACGAGGGTACGCAGGGCGTACCTCGGTCCTATCTTGACTCCTCTTCGGATATTACCAAGAGTTTAAAATTAAAAATATATATTAATTATTTATTAAACTTCAAAAATTCATATCTCCTTCATACGAACTCCGTTTTCGACGTTCTTTATATCCACGCGTAGGTGAGACTAAGATCTACAACTTTCGTTTAGATTCCGTCGGCAAATTCCGAAATTATTTTTATTATTTATTTTTAAAAGGCCGTGTTTAAAGAATTTCTTTAGAAATTCATAACTTCTTTATCTGACGTCGGTTTTTGCCAGACTTTTTACCGCTGAATTACCATTGTCGAGACCTTCGATTCTCGTTTAGGTCATTCCGGCCAAAAGTCGCTCGATCTCCGATTCGTGTTTTTAGCTGCCTGCTGCTAAGCCGAACTTAAAAAAAAAATCAGAAATTCAATTTACAAAGTCGGATTTGGGTGTTCTTTTGATGTACTTTTGCAGTTTAACGATATCTATGACTTTCATTTAGACACCTAAGGTCAAAAAGTATTTTATTGAAACTTTGCGTTTTTACGTAACTTCGTATTGCCGGTTTTTGTCAGAAAATATAGAATGGTCATAACTTCTTTGTTATAACTCGGATTTTAGTGTTCTATATATGCTTGGAAATCTTAAGACGATATCTACTACATAGAGTACTCCAACCAGAGCTTTTGAATACTTCATTTTTCGATGGTATCCCAATTACTTTTTCCAAGAGGTTACAAGACTCGATTTTCAATGACCTGAAATGACGGGTTGTTACATCATCCCCCCGTCAGAGGGAATTTCGTCCAGAAATTTTAATACAAAAGAAAAGTTTTATGGGCTGAGGAAGAGGTGTGGATACTTCTGTTGCATTTGATCTTCTCGTTCCCACGTGAACTCAGGTCCCCTCTTAGCATTCCACCGGACCTTTACTATTGGAATGCGACTATGTTTAGTTCGCTTAACTACCCTGTCCATGATCTCGACGGGTTCTTCCACAAAGTTATGATTTTCATTTAGTGCGATTTCATCGAGTGGAATTACTAGTGTTTCGTCGGACAAACACTTTTTCAGGTTCGACACGTGGAATACTGGATGTACTTTGTTAAGCTCGATTGGAAGTTGGAGTTTGTAAGCCACTCGACCAAATCTTGAAATGATTTCAAAGGGTCCAATGTACCTAGGATTTAGCTTCCCACGTTTTCCAAAGCGTATCATGCCCTTCCAGGGTGAGACCTTCAGTAGTACACGGTCGCCAATCTGGAATTCCAAGGGTTTGCGTCTTTTGTCGGTATAGCTCTTTTTGCAATCCCTTGAGGATTTCAGTCGTTCTCGTATTTGCACGATCTTTTCAGTCATTTCTCTGATGATCTCCGGAGCAGTGAGGGTGCTATCAGGGACTAGACCTTTTGCTAATTGCGTGTCGCCCACTTCTTTCCAGCATAGAGGTGATCTGCACTTACGACTGTAAAGGGCTTCAAATGGAGCAGTCTTGATACTAGTATGATAACTATTGTTATAAGAGAACTCGACCAAAGGTAAGTGAACATCCCATGCTTTACCAAAGTCGATTACACATGCTCGCAACATGTCTTCCAAGGTTTGGATTGTTCTCTCACTCTGTCCATCAGTTTGTGGGTGGTATGTTGTACTCATATCCAACCTTGTTCCCATGGATTTTTGCAATGATTGCCAGAATCTGGAAGTGAATCTGCTGTCTCTATCTGAGATGATGGACATCGGCACTCCATGAAGTCGTACGATCTCCCGGATGTAGGTTCTTGATAGTTTTTCCATCTTATCAGTTTCCTTGATCGGTAAGAAATGAGCGGACTTGGTTAGTCTGTCGACGATCACCCAAATAGTATCTTGGCCACCCTGAGTTTTGGGCAGTTTCGTTATAAAGTCCATGGAAATCTGCTCCCATTTCCACTCAGGTATTTCAGGTTGTTGGAGTAGGCCTGAGGGTTTCTGGTGTTCTATTTTTATCTTGGCGCAATTCAAACACTTGCTCACATAGGTAGCAATCTTCGCTTTCATGTTTGGCCACCAGTAGAGTTGCTTGAGATCTAGATACATCTTGTCTGACCCTGGGTGTACGGAGTATGGAGTCTTGTGTGCCTCGCTCATAACTACCTCTCTGAATCCACCAAACTTGGGTGTCCAGATTCGGTTCATGAAGTAGCGTGCTCCGTCACTCTTGATTTCTAAGTTCTTGTCCATTCCTCTAAGGGTCTCACCTGTCACGTTTTCGGGTTTCAAGGCCTCTATTTGAGCTTCCTTGACTTGTGCTGACAGGTGCGAATGGATCGACATGGCTAATGACTTCACTCTTCGGCCAGAGTACTCCTTATGACTAAGGGCATCGGCCACGACGTTTGCCTTTCCCGGATGATAGCGAATCTCACATTCGTAGTCGTTGAGCAATTCGACCCAACGTCGCTGTCTCATGTTTAACTCTTTCTGGTCGAAGATGTGTTGGAGGCTCTTGTGGTCTGTAAAGATAGTGCACTTGGTACCGTATAGGTAGTGCCTCCAGATTTTAAGAGCGAAGACCACCGCTCCAAGTTCTAAGTCATGAGTGGTGTAATTGACCTCATGCGTTTTCAGTTGTCGTGAGGCATATGCAATAACCTTTCCCCTCTGCATTATCACACAGCCCAGTCCTTGCTTCGAAGCGTCGCAATACACCACAAAATCTTCGGTCCCCTCTGGAAGAGAAAGGATGGGTGCACTACAAAGGGCCTGTTTTAAAGTCTAAAATGCAGCATCTTGCTTTTCTCCCCAGTTGTAGGTCACACCTTTCTGGGTTAAAGCGGTAAGAGGTTTTGCGATGCTGGAGAAATTCTGAATGAACCTTCGATAATAACCAGCAAGACCTAGAAATTGGCGAATCTCTGTTGGAGTAGTTAGGGCAGACCAGTTTTTGATAGCCTTGATTTTTTATGGGTCCACGTGGATTCCTTCCTTGCTGACTACGTGACCTAGGAAGTCCACTTTTCTAATCCAAAATTCACACTTTGAGAATTTTGCATAAAGTCTCTCAGTCCGTAACGTCTCTAAGACTTGTCTCAGATGTTGACTATGCTCTTCTTTAATCTTTGAATAAATGAGTATATCGTCTATGAATACGATCACAAATTTATCCAAGAATGGACGACATACTCGATTCATTAGATCCATGAATACGGCCGGGGCATTGGTTAGTCCGAACGGCATCACTGCGAACTCATAATGTCCGTATCTCGTTCGGAAGGCGGTCTTGGGAACATCACTCTCCAGGACTCGCAGCTGGTGATATCCCGACCTCAGATCGATCTTGGAGAAATCGTTGGCTCCTTGGTGTTGGTCGAATAAGTCGTCGATTCGGGGTAGGGGGTATCGGTTCGTGATGGTAAGTTTATTGAGTTCTCGGTAGTCGATGCACATCCTGAATGATCCATCCTTCTTTTTCACGAACAAGACGGGTGCTCCCCATGGCGAGAAGCTCGGCCTGATGAATCCTTTTCCAAGTAGCTCATTCAGTTGGCTGGATAGCTCCTGCATCTCTGTCGGGGCTAATCGATAGGGTGCTTTGGCTACTGGGGTTGCTCCGGGAACCAGATCGATTCTGAACTCGACTTGTCTCGCGGGTGGTATTCCCGGAAGGTCCTTGGGAAAAACGTCGGGAAAATCGCATACATCGGGCACATTCTTGACGTCGTGGACTTCGCGTTTCACATCTACAACACGTGCCAAAAACGCGTGACACTCTTTGCGTAGGCCCTTCTGAGCTTGGATACATGAGATGATACGAAGAGTGGTACTGGGTTTGTCTCCCAAAACAACGAAAGTTTCGCCGGTTGGCAGATCAAGATGAACGGCCTTATCGTAACATAACATGTCTGCATGATGAGAACTTAGACAATCCATGCCAATGATGACATCGAAACTCTTAATCGAGACTGGCATGACGCTGATTGTAAAGGGATTATCGTTTAGAGTTAGAGTACAGTTTAAGTATATCTCCTTGGTGCCTTCGGTTTTACCGTTAGCCATTTCTACTATAAACGATTCACTTAATGATTGTGGTAATGGCTTTAGCAGGCCTTTAAAATTGTGACTCACAAAACTTCTCTCCGCTCCACTATAAAACAAAATGCATGCATACGAGTTATCGAGAAGAAACGTACCCGTAACAACAGTGGGGTCCGCAACGGCTTCATCTTGTCCCATTGCGAATACTCGGCCCCTCCCGCCGGTATTCATGTTGTTTGCCTTCGGGCAGTCCCTGCGGTAGTGCCCCGTGTCTCCACACTCAAAGCAGGCGCGGCTTACTCCGGTATTAGTAGTGGGGGCGGGTTGTTGGGTTGGCTCTTTTCAATAGCGGGTTGTATGTCCCTTCTTATTGCACCTGGTGAATTGAAGGTCACGGCAGAGACCGTGGTGGTGGAAGTTGCATTGGTTGCATTTCGGAAGTTTCCCATTGTATGAGCTTGTGGGGGCAGTATTGATAGGTACAGTAATAGCGTGGATCGCTACTACTTGTTGTTTCTTGGGGTTCTCCTGTAGGGTTTTCCCCCTTCCCTTGTTCCAAGGCCTATTCTGGCCCTGTGCCTCCTTAGATGGATTGGCGGTAGTTGCAATGGTACCATGTTTTACCCCGTGGTCGATGAGTCGCTGAGCCAGGCATTTAGCGTTGTTGTAGGTGATAGGGTTGGAAGCTAGGACATGCCCTTGAATATGGGGTGACAACCCCCAAATGTACCTTTCAACCTTCTTTGATTCTGGGTTGACCATGGTAGGGCACAATGCAGCGAGGTCGTTGAACCTAGTTGTGTAGGTGACTAGATCAGACCCAGTCATTTTCAGATTCCAGAGCTCCTGCTCAAGCTTTTGCACTTCGCCCCTTGGGCAGTATTCTTCCAGTAGTAGAACCTTCAGATCTTTCCAACTTATGGCGTTGGCGACAGTGAGCGTCACCGAATTCACATGGCTTTCCCACCAAGTGAGGGCTCGATCTATGAAGGTGCAAGCAGCGAACTTGACCTTGCTTGCTTCTTGGCACGAGCAGATCTCGAAGACTGTTTCGGTCTTTTCGAACCATTGTATTAGTGCAACGACTCCTCCCATGCCATTAAAAGTCTTTGGCTTTGAGTTGGAGAACTCCTTGTAGGTACACTCCCTCACTTGACCACGTCCAATGCCATGATTTGAATGATTCGTGCTGCTTCCTGTACCTCCATTTTCATTGGATTTTATTTGTGAGAGAGCTGTTGTTACTGTTGCTGTGATAGCCGCCTGGACCATGGCCGGATCATAAGTTGGTGGTGGAGGTGGTGGTGGCACCGTGCCCGGTCTGGGCCTCAGTTTTGGACGAGGAGGCATCGCGCTGCCAAAAGAAAATGAGAGATTATAATTTTTGGTGATTGCAAGTTGAATGATATTGAGTTAACTTCCTTTAATAGTTTAAGGATTTGGTTTGGCCAACACAGGGTTCTGAGTCTGATTTATAAATGAAGTTTGAATAGATGTACTTATGAATTGGACGAACTGCACATAATCAAAAAAGAAAAGAGGTTTTCCCTATATATTTTAAACATATAGTTGTGTTACATCCGAGTTTAGACAAAAAATTTTGACCTTTCTAAAGGTCTCCGATTACAGAAAGTTTAAAGAAAGTAATACTTTTATCCGAAGTCCTAATTTATAACAAAATTTGAAATTTTGGCAAGCACTACTTGCGACGTAGGTTGTGCTTGGAGCTTGACTTCGCATCCGATTGCTTCGACTCCATTAGACGCCTATCAAAAGCGGCTTGTTGTTCCCTTAATTCGGCTAGGGCTGCCATCATTTGTGCCTGAAATGCCTCAGTTTGGAGTTGGGCATGGTCCTGAATCCCATCCAGCCTATGGATGTCAGAAGTGTGAACCTGCACTTCTACGTTGATTTCGCGGATCCGGTTGGCTTGAACTCCGGATTGATAGCACTGGTTGGCTAGTTTTCTAACCATGACCGGAGGTGCTCGGTCCGCCGATCCCCTGCCCCTGACATCATAAAAGTCTCGGCACATGCCGTAGGGAGGGCGTAAGCTTTGTTGTTGGCTCTAATGGTGGAGGTGACTCCCCCACATAGGAGTGGGTCCTTGGAAGTTCCTCACATGGACGGGAGGTTGTGGGGCCGGTGGATTGATAACCTCTGGCTCTGAACCTGTACTAGAGTCATCTCCTTCATCCAACTCTATAGGTTCTTCATCTTCTTTGGGATCTTCTTCAACACATCCTCCATTACCTTGGTTGGGGTAGTAGGGGTCATTGGGGTGGTGGAATCCAGCCATTGAGTCTGTACGAGAATAGGGTTAAGAATTTACTATAAGATAGAGTAAATGAAATTTACCCTTAAGTTTAATGGTTGTTGATACTCAAATACTCACTTAGTATTATTTAACGATATGTTTTTGGCAAGTTTTAAATTTGTTGTCCACTACAGACACTCCTCGGCACACATTAGTCGGCTCTCGGACAAATATAGTTGATCAGGCTATATACTTCCTAGTTCCGATTACATGTCCCAAGGCATACCTGCACTGCACAACTTATTTATAATACTTCTAAAATGGTCCGATGTGAAACTGTTATTAGTACGAAATGAATGCATGCTTACTTTACAAAAACTAAATAAATTTAATTTCAAAAGTATGCCTCTTCTCAGAGTGTTTTTGCCCAGTTGAGTTTATAGTTGTATACCCAAAATGGTTTTGTTATACTTAATTCACTATAAATGATGCTCTGATACCAATCTGTCACACCCCCAAACCAGAACGGCGGAAACGTTCGGGGGCGGAGGACGTCATATTCAGTATCATAACAGTTCATAGAAAGGAAAGTACACACCACCATACATATATAAAGGTTTTTTTTATATTGTTTACATCATTGTATTCATTACATGCCCAAAAGATAAAAGCATAAACATCTTTCAAAAGAAGTAATTGACGCCAGCGCGTTAATCCCCAAAAGTTGATTTCCAAACCTGCTTAGCGGTTCCCTAAGAATACAAGTTATTTCAAAGAGAAAGTGTCAACAATTAAGTTGGTGAGTTCATAAGTAGTTTAGAAAGTTTGTATGCCATTCCAAATTGAGTGTATGTTTTTCAAGAAAATCCCTTATTTTCTTATAAAAGTGTGAAATGCATGAGAATATATGTATTGAATAATATGGATAGTTAAATCAAGAAAATCCCTTATTTTCCTATTAGTTGTTTGTTTTGTATACCGGGAAAATCCCATATTTTCCTAAAGTGATAGTTAGCCTAATGTCCCAGACTAAAAACCCAAAGCAAAAGACATGCCTTAGGGAGTTAGAGCATAGATTTATATAATAAAACCTATTAGAAGATTTCAGTTTGTTAGATGAAGAATAGTTTTAACAACTACTAATTCATCAATCAGAAGTACTATAATAATTGTATATCCGATGAGTTTTATAACCATACTAAACATAATACGCCTGTAGAAACGTTCTTCAGGCGTCGTAGCGTTATGAGAAACTGTCACCCCAAAGGACGGACTGTAGCTAACAGTCAGGGCGCGGGATCATGACTTCCCGTATAGATCTATACACATTTGACACGTTCTCCGAACGGGAGACTCTGGTTATAGACAGGACTTGAAACGGTACCTTTTAGAAAAAAAGGTATTATTTGAAGATGTACACGTCTCACGGATTCTCAACTAAGTCTGTATTAAAGTAGTAGTTTCGTATGCAAAGTTTATCCTTTGTCACAATGTTCGACAATGCATAAATCATAAGTTTTTAAAATGTATTAAAATGGTTTAGCAACGACGGATGCTTTGGAATTTCTAAATACTTTGTATAAATCTAGTGCATGCAAAAAGTGACAAGAGTTTTCACATAGTAGTAGTGAATCACAAGTGATTCATTTGATAAAAAACGAGTACAGTGAAACTTTATGAAATACATGATAATAACCGTATGTTTACTTGTATCCCCCCTTAAAAGAGTATAAAAGGCATTTAAAATGTATTTAAAAATGTTTTTGTAGGGGTATGAACTCACCTGAAGGTTTGAAGAAAGCGAGATGGAAACCGGGCAGAATTTCGTCTCGGGAAACGGATTTTTCTCGGGATTCTCGGGAATCTCGGGAGTAAAAACGATCTTCGGGACTTGGGCAAAATGACCAGGGCTTCGGGTTAGCATGGCACGGAAAACGAGGCAAAACGCAAGAGAAACGAGAGGAAATGAGCAAGTTTCCTGAAACCCTCGCATCCCTTTTATAGGGGCTGAGAGGCCTCGGTACGCGGGGCGTACCCGTGCGTCATGGATGACCGAGTCCTCGACTGCCCTGGAGCTCGGATGGGACGGGGCATAGCTCACATAGGGGGCGACGTGGTCGAACCGAGGTCCTTGATTTGAGTACGCGGGGCGTACGAGGGTACGCAGGGCGTACCTCGGTCCTATCTTGACTCCTCTTCGGATATTACTAAGAGTTTAAAATTAAAAATATATATTAATTATTTATTAAACTTCAAAAATTCATATCTCCTTCATACGAACTCCGTTTTCGACGTTCTTTATATCCACGCGTAGGTGAGACTAAGATCTACAACTTTCGTTTAGATTCCGTCGGCAAATTCCAAAATTATTTTTATTATTTATTTTTAAAAGGCCGTGTTTAAGGAATTTCTTTAGAAATTCATAACTTCTTTATCTGACGTCGGTTTTTGCCAGATTTTTACCGCTGAATTACCATTGTCGAGACCTTCGATTCTCGTTTAGGTCATTCCGGCCAAAAGTCGCTCGATCTCCGATTCGAGTTTTTAGCTGCCTGCTGCTAAGCCGAACTTAAAAAAAATCATAAATTCAATTTACGAAGTCGGATTTGGGCGTTCTTTTTATGTACTTTTGCAGTTTAACGATATCTATGACTTTCATTTAGACACCTAAGGTCAAAAAGTACTTTATTGAAACTTTGCGTTTTTATGTAACTTCGTATTGCCGGTTTTTGTCAGAAAATATAGAATGGTCATAACTTCTTCGTTATAACTCGGATTTTAGTGTTCTATATATGCTTGGAAATCTTAAGACGATATCTACTACATAGCGTACTCCAACCAGAGCTTTTGAATACTTCATTTTTCGATGGTATCCCAATTACTTTTTCCAAAAGGTTACAAGACTCGATTTTCAATGACCTGAAATGACGGGTTGTTACAAATGTTTTCTTTTATGAATACTTTAATTCCAAGTTAAACCCTTAGAATTTTAAAAGTTAAAATTCAACCCTTATACTTTATTGTATTATAAGTTAATAATATATATATATATATATATATATATATATATATATATATATATATATATATATATATATATATATATATAAGAGCAAGTCAGTCTTACTGTTAATAGGCCTCATTCACGAAGCCAGTCTATAAGGGGGTATAAGGTTATTGCCTATAAAATGGTATTTTAATTGGTGTCCACTCTCACCCACCGCTTTCTTGACTGGTGGAGGGTCGTTAGCCGAACGGGTAGGAAAAGGCTAGAATTATCCCTTCATTAAAAGTGTTAATGATAAATATAAATTAACTAAACCTTTTATAAATTCCCAATCTTAGTTACTTTAGGAAAATATGAATTTGGTGCTATCCCATGAAATTACACTTTGCACTTGGTTAAGTCGATTAATGGAGCGTGTGCGGGTAACTGTAATAACCCGAAGTTTGTACCATTATTTGTAATCCTTTTCGTAACCCATTTCGATAATCCATTCGTCATTTTCAATTTCGTTTCCGTTTACGCAATTAAATTAAGTCATTAATTTGGGATTTTCTATTATGACTTAATAGGTGTCCAAACGCATTTAGAACTCGTATTAACACCCCATTCTAGTAATTGGAATATTTTGAGAATCGACCATATCGGGTTACGGCAACTTGATCGGGTGCGACCAAAACCCCGTCTAACGTCGGTATTGGGTAGAATTCCTCCATGTCTAAATCTTAAACACTATTTAAAGAGGTTTAAGCTTCCATTTGAAGCTTTTGCTCCGTCTCACTACTCTCTCTCTAACCTCTCTCCTCAATCCAAATTCAGGGTCCAAAAACATTGATTTAAGGCTCCAAATCCTTGAGGTAACTTCCCTAACTTGTTGTTCAACCTTTTAGGCCTTCAAATCCGAGTTTAAACATTGAAAAAGGACCATCTTCATGAGTTTACGGCCCTGGAGCATGCTTGGGCCGTAAACTCAAGTAAATTGGGTTTTGAGCCTTAAACCCCCTCCAAACCAACTTTGGGACTTAGATATGACTTTATGGCTTACCAATTCGGACTTAGAACACCTTAACCATGATTTTTGAGGAGTAAACATGAGTTTACTGCCCAAGAACATGCTTGGGCCGTAAACTCATCATTAATGGAGAGTAAACTCATTTCCAAGTGTTTAAAAGCCATTTCAACACACCATTAGCCTTGGAATAAATCCTAGAACCATCCACAATCAATTTGAGGACCTTAAACATGATAAAAACCTTCCATTTAAGTGTTTACGGCCATACCTCCCCAAGAATAAGTTCCAAGGCCGTAAACTCATACACAAAGGTCAAATGGTGCCCAAAATTCATCCTAAGGCTTGTAAAAATTGTTTGAATCACATGTGATTAGTCTAAGGTGTGACAACCCGAAATTTCCATTTTGTACAAACTATATCACTTCAATAGAAGTTATAGTAGTCACAGTTAATTTTCAGACTTTTTCACGTAAGTTTGAGTAATTCAGGGTTTACACTTAAGGAAATATCAGGAGAGTGGGTGCACTAGGGTTTTGTGCAACACTGTTATTCCAACACTCTATTATATTAGAGATCATTTCAGGAATAAAAATATTTTCTGCCAAAAATATCTCAGGACTATAAATAGAATTCTGAACCAAATTCATTCATTATTCACATTTCCAACTAGAGAAAAGCCATTTTCTCTCTCACGGATCTTCGGGTTTTTATCCCAAATCGTGAGTACCTCTTTCTAGTAGTGTTAGAAAGCTTTATATGTAGTTATAACATGATTTAGAAGGCTAAATCACTAGATTTAGCAGTTTACTCCCCAAGGTGTTCTTGGGCGGTAAACTCCTGAAACAGAGCCGAGACCGACCCTTGTGTTATGCTACTGCCTTAGACTCATTTATAAGTTTGTTAGGGAAATGAAATCAAGCAAAAACCACCCAATTTTGGGAGTTCACGGCCCAAGAGTTTCTCAGACCGTAAACTCCAAATTCCAGCTCCAAATGGTGCTTTTAAGGCACCTAAAGCATTGGACATTTACTAGGAATTGTTCCCACTTAATTGAAGGACAAAAACACATCAAAATCACCTCTTGAAGTGAGTTTACGGCCCTGGTAATGCTCCTAGGCCGTAAACACCAATCAAGGGCACCAAAGTGTGCCTAGGGTCCTCATTAGCTTTAAACAATTGTCTAGAACCTATCCTTCATATGCAAGAGACTTGAAAACAACAAAAACACCATTCCAAGGGAGTTTACGGCCGTAAACTCCAAAGGAAATGGCCTTGGGGCTGTAAACTCCTCTAGGGAGTGTTTCTAGGCCCTAAACCCTTTCAAGAATTGAACCACCAAGTTGGAATAATTCTAGGAATCATTTGGAACTTCAAAACACACAATACACCCATGGTTGGGAGTTTACGGCCGTAAACTCAAGAGTTTACAATCGTAAACTCCATGTGTGTTAGTATATGAGGAGTAAACTCATATATGGGGTCCTTTGGAACCCTAAACACAAGTGCGTTGTCCCATAATAGCATAGATAGAATCCTTAGGGCTTAAAACACTTATATAAAGTGTTTATTATGTCTAGGATGTCTTAACATTATCAATTAGTAATTTGAGACTAATTGAGTGCATATATGTGTGATTATATGTTCATTAGGATCGTAGTGTGTGTACAAGTCCTCACTTGACACCTATCAATCCTATACCGTTCAGTTCATCGCAATCACCAACTACAGGTGAGTTCATACCCCTAATCAATGTTTTAAATGATATTAAATTCTTTAAAAGTGGGGGAATACAAGTAGAAACAAACATGTTATTAAATCATTGATATGTATTTTATAACTGTGTTTGTCATTTAACAGATTTCACATACTACAAAATGTGATGCATGAAATGGTTTTAAATCATAAAAATATGTTGTTATCAAATGTTTTACTTTTGAAATGTTTATTAAATTGACATCAAGTCATTATTGATTATTGTTCAAAACCCATAAGATGTCTTACAAAACCATTTTACATTCTTGAACAAAACTATGCATGTACACTTATATTCTTATATATGTATTGATGTTATAGTTTACAACTTTCATTTAGTTTCTCACACCCTTGAGTAGTAAGAGTCTATAAACCTACTTGAACAACCAATTACCTTCAAGTAAATTATCATAGGGATAATTTGGAGATATCAAACATAATTCCTATTACAAGGAATCACACAAGAGTCAGTTCATTCATGAGTCTATACCAGTACCTTACCTGATACATGAGTACATTTACATTTGATTACATGATACATGAGTACGTTTACATATACTTACATGATACATGAACACACTTACATGAACGCATTACATGAGTACCTTTACGTAGATACACTTACCTGTGTATATTAACATGAATACTTGTATCTTGAATTGCGAGGATGATTTAGTAGTACCTTCTGTGTAAATCTTCCTGCATATCCCTAGTACCTCAGGATATCTAGACAGGACCCTATCCCTAGTACCTCGGGATACCTAGATGGGCCCCTATCCCTAGTACCTCGGGATATATGGACGGGACTAACCATTCCGGAACCCATCTGTTAGCAGCAGTGGGTGATGAACATCTACGGATGCCTACGGTTATTACTTATACTAGGAGTACCTTTATAGGGACTAACCCTTCCTCCACCCTGCTGCTACTACAGAGGACAATTGGACAATCTTCGGATGTTCATTAGGTTATATAGGGTGTGTTAGCCCTAGTACCTCAGGATAACAGTTACATACGTCGTGTTAGCCCTAGTACCTCGGGATAACACTTACATTAGTAATTTTTCCTGTTTACTTTATTTTGTGATACTTTCACATAAACGATGAGTAAGACTAAGTACTTTTAGTACTAGTCAATAGAAAGGAAAAACTATCATTTTACTTACAAAACATTCGGGTCTTGGTAGAAGACTAGATTGTCATAATAAAACATTCGGGTCTTGGTAGAAGACTACATCTCAAACTGATAGAAAATAAGGGATTTTCTAGGGCTTTTCATACTTACATCATCATTTTCATTTAAAAGTTTACATGACTTTTAAAATAGCTTTTAGTAAGCAAGACAACGACACTTAAATACTTATGAATTCACCAGCTTTAAAGCTGATACTCTCTTTCAAAATAACTTGTATTCTCAGGTCAACAGTAGACAGGTACAATGGCCAGGTTTTGAGAAGACGGAGCAGACGAGTCTCGTCTTTTATTTTGATTGTATATTTTTGGTGTCTTACTACAATGAAAGAACACACATGTATTAAAACGTTTCTTATAATGCAATGGATGATGTTGTTTCTTGTTTATTATATTACACTATTGTGATACTGTACATGACGTCCTCCACCCCTGAACGTTTCCGCCGTTCGTGGTTTTGGGGTGTGACAGATTGGTATCAGAGCATTGTTTATAGTGAATATAGTATATCCACCCATAAAAGATATACTAACTATAAATACATTGGGATTAAAACACTCTGTCTAAGAGTTATACTTTTAAATAATAAAATATTTAACAAAGTATACGTGCATGCATTCATACTAAAATCAGTGTCACAATGACAAGAACAAAAGTATTACGATTGTTGAATATCACAAGTAAGCCTGGGGATATATGGTCAGTCTTGGGAATGGCATAGCCTGATCAACTATGCTGGTCCGAGGAGTGATTAGCATATGCCCAAGAATGGTTGTGATATGGCAACAAGTCTAAAAACTTACCAACACAACCATAAAGAAATACCATAGGGGTATTTGGTCTTAATGTAATTATCTTAGTTAGTTCGTCTATTTTAGCTATTTCTTATATCCCTTTTCTTGCGTAGATTAAAATGGCTGGATTTCACCACGACGATCCGTGCTTCCCAAACCAAGGCAATGCTCGTTGGCTAGAGGCAGAACCAGAAGATGATCACCAAATCCCTTTGGATGATCACCATGCTGAGGGTTTTTCTGATAGTTCTGACTCGGAGCCAGAAGTCAACAACCTACCCCCAAATGCTCAAAACCCAAACCTGAACCCCTGTCCCGCATTTCAAGGACCCACACCTCTATGGGCCACTAACTTGAATACATGGAGTCATGAACAGGGTTGGCCCATTCCTTACAATGGAGACCGAAGTTTCTACAACCTCACTGAAGGAGGTTCTGCCGATAGAGTCCTACCAATCATGGTGCGTAGGATTTCTCGAAACACGATAATGGCTCAGGCGACTATCAATCAAGTCTTGGAAGTTGACGGCAACTCTGGTGTTAACACTGTCCACATTCGCCAACTAGAGTCTGCTCATGAAAGGACTCTGGTCCGCAATGCAAATCTGCAGAGGGAACTTGCTGAAACTCGAGCTGAAGTTAGAGAACTTCGAGCTCAGCAAGCAAGGTCGGATAGCCGTATAAGGGACATTGAACGTCTACTGTCGGGATCGAGAACTCATGCTAGCAGTTCTCGTCGCCGATAGAATCTTGTCAACTCATCTTTTGAATATAACCTAGTTTATGTAAAACGTTGGTCTAATTTCCTGTCTTTATAAATCTTAGACCTGTTAGGTCTGGATCTAGTCTTAATTCTGTCAAAATTTTCCATCTTGGTTGATGTAAGGCCTACTTCTAGGCCATTTTTCCCGAACTTGTTACATCTGTAATTCCAGTATTATTGACAGATATCTAATCTTATGGAAATCATTATCTAAATGTTGTCATCTTCATTTAACCATTCTATTCATTCTATTGTTGGACTATGGGGAGTTAGTCCATGAGACACATTCATTAATCATTTATTCTTATCCATTTCGTCATCTTTTAAACGTATAGTTAAAGATGCCGCCACCCAGGAATCCAAGGCGTAACCCAAACAACGAAGTGCCGATACCACCACCTCCACCACCACCTGAACCTCTTCAACCACCTAATCCTTTCGATGCCAACATGTTCCAGGAAGCTTTCACAGCAGCAGTTGCAGCTGCTGTGTCAGCAATCAACGCTCCTACCCCTAGTGGATCAGGAACAGGTGCACCACCCTCGAACCACGGCGAAAGGCATGGACACCCTCAGGAATGCACCTACAAGGACTTCACGAACGCCAAACCCCGCAACTTTAATGGAACTGGGGGTGTTATGGTGTTGAGACAATGGATTGAAAAGATGGAATCCGTCTTTGAAATCTGTGCTTGCCAGGAGGGCAACAAGGTCAAGTTTGCAGCTTGTACCTTCTCTGACCGAGCACTAACATGGTGGAACATCCATGTTAACTATCTAACTTTGGTGGTGGCGTATTCCATCGGCTGGGAAAAGTTGAAAGACATGCTGATGAAAGAATACTGTCCTCGAGGTGAAATACAAAATCTCGAGCAAGAATTCTGGGGTCTTCAAATGGTTGGATCTGACATCACGACCTACACAAATAGGCTCTGTGATCTAGCAAACTTATGCCCTGATATGGTTGCTCTCCAGAGCAAAAAGATATATAGATATATCTGGGGACTGTCGCCCCAGATCCAGTCAAGTGTGATTGCTTCCAGGCCTAATACCTATGATAGCGCCAAGGAACTGGCACAATCTCTCATCGATCACCGAAAACCTCAGAACCCAACAATCCCTACACCCGTACCACAAAAGTCCAACCCCGACTACAACAAGAATGGGTGGAATAAGAGGAACTGCCCTAAAGCAGGGATGGCTGGAGGAGTAGGGAGAGTTATGGCCCTAGGCCACGAGGAAGCGGTAGCTGATTCTACGATAGTTACTGGTACGTTTCTCCTCGATAACTCATATGCTTGCATACTTTTCGATAGTGGAGCAGAGAAAAGTTTTGTAAGTCACAAATTTGCACACCTGCTTAAACAAAAACCATGTGCATTAGATAGTTCATTCACGGTAGAAATGGCTAACGGGAAAACAAAGAGTACTAACTGCATATTCGTAGGTTGTACCTTAACTTTAGATGGCCATACTTTCAAGATAGATCTCATGCCAGTCCCAATTAAATGTTTCGACATTATCATCGGTATGGATTGGTTGAGTCTTCTTCGCGCCGACATTATGTGCTTCGAAAAAGCAGTTCGCCTTAACCTTCCTAACAACAAAACTTTAATTATCTATGGCGACAAACCTAGTACGAGCCATCGCATCATGTCGTGCATTCAAGCCCAGAAGTGCTTGCGAAAGGAATATCATGCATTCCTAGCACACGTCGTCGATATCAGTCAAGAACTGAAAGAAATCCAGAACATCCCCGAAGTGCGCAACTTCCCCGACATCTTCCCAGAAGAACTTCCCGGTTTACCACCGCAACGCCAAGTCGAGTTCAGAATCGACCTAGTGCCAGGGGTACCCCAGTAGCCAAATCTCCTTATCGTCTGGCACTGGCTAAAATGCAGGAACTTTCCAGTCAACTTAACGAACTTCTCAAGAAGGGATTCATTCGACCAAGCTTCTCACCATGGGGAGCACTGGTCTTGTTCGTCAAGAAGAAAGATGGATCGTTTCGCATGTGCATTGACTATAGAGAACTCAACAAACTTACCATTAAAAATCGTTATCCCTTGCCCCGCATTGACGATTTATTTGATCAACTTCAAGGAGCCAACTACTTCTCGAAGATAGATCTACGATCCGGATATCACCAACTACGAGTGTTAGAGGAGGATGTTCCCAAGACAGCCTTCCAAACTCGTTACGGGCACTACGAGTTTGTAGTGATGCTGTTCGGATTAACTAACGCGCCTACAGTATTCATGGATCTGATGAATAGGGTGTGTCGTCCTTACTTGGATCAGTTCGTCATCGTCTTCATTGATGACATACTCATCTACTCTCGAAGTAAGGAGGAACATAGCCAACATCTCTATAAAATCTTAGAAACATTGCGATCGGAGAAGCTCTACATGAAGTTCTCAAAGTGCGAATTTTGGATTCGGCGAGTCGAATTTTTGGGCCATGTTGTTAGCAAAGAGGGGATACACGTGGACCCCTCCAAGATCAAAGCCATTGAGAACTGGTCAGCATCGAAGACACCTACCGAAATTCGTCAATTTCTAGGTCTCGCTGGCTACTATCGCAGGTTCATTCAGAACTTCTCCCGCATAACAAAACCTCTTACAACACTGACCTAGAAGGGCGTAGCCTTTGACTGGGAAGAGAAACAAGAAAGAGCGTTCCAAATGCTCAAACGAGCCTTATGCACCGCACCAATACTGTCCCTCCCTGAAGGGATAGACGACTTCGTAGTCTATTGCAACGCATCAAACTAAGGGCTCGGGATGTGTTCTGATGCAGCGAGGTAAAGTCATAGCCTATGCCTTGAGACAGCTGAAGACACATGAGGTTAACTATATAACCCACGATCTTGAACTAGGAGCAGTTGTGTTTGCTCTGAAGATCTGGCGACATTACCTGTACGGTACAAAAAGCACGATCTTTATAGACCATAAGAGTCTACAACACATTTTCGACCAGAAAGAGCTCAACATGAGACAACGACGGTGGGTCGAGCTACTTAGTGATTACGAGTGCGAAATTCGTTATCATCCGGGTAAAGCCAATGTAGTAGCCGACGCCCTAAGTTGGAAAGAATATACTGGTCGTAGAGTCAAATCTTTGACTCTAACTATCCATTCACAATTGTCCATGCAAATAAAGGAGGCCCAGCTCGACGCTTTGAAACTTGAAAACGTGGCGGGTGAATCCCTTAGAGGGATGGATAAGAACTTAGAAATCAAGGGTGGCGGAGCCTTATACCTCATGCATCGGATCTGGACACCGAAACACAGTGGCTTCAGAGACTTGGTCATGACCGAAGTTCACAACACGCGTTATTCCGTCCACCCGGGTTCAGATAAGATGTACCTGGATCTTAAAAAGTTATACTGGTGGCCTAACATGAAAGCAGATATTGCTACCTTTGTGAGTAAATGCCTTACTTGCGCAAAGGTTAAGGCCGAATACCAGAAACCCTACGGTCTTCTACAACAACCGGAGATACCAGAATGGAAGTGGGAGCGGATCACTATGGACTTCATAACCAAGTTGCCCAAGACGACGGGTGGATTTGATTCCATATGGTTCATCATCGATAGACTGACCAAGTCTGCACACTTCCTACCGATCAAAGAAACAGACAAGATGGAGAAACTTACCAGAACTTACATTAGGGAAATTGTAAGGCCGCATGGTGTTCCTTTATCTATCATCTCGGACAGAGATAGTAGATTCACTTTAAGGTTCTGGCAGTCATTACAAAGTTCCCTAGGAACTAGGCTGGACATGAGTACAGCCTACCATCCACGGACCAACGGGCAAAGTGAGAGAACTCTCCAAACCTTAGAAGATATGTTGCGTGCCTGTGTGATTGACTTTGGAAAAGTTTGGGATACCCATTTACCCCTTGTTGAATTTTCCTACAATAACAGTTATCACACGAGCATAAAGGCAGCTCCATTCGAGGCCCTCTATGGCCAAAAGTGCATATCCCCTCTAGGCTGGGCTGAAGTGGGTGATACCCAGTTAGCTAAGGGATGAGTTCTCGAAAGCACTCTCATGGGTCTGGAGATCATTCGGGAAACGACAGAGAAGATCGTTCAAATTCGCGAATGGTTGAAAGCCTCTAGAGACCGACAGAAAAGCGCTGACAAGCGTAGGAAACCATTGGAGTTCCAGGTGGGCGACCGTGTCCTACTGAAGGTCTCACCCTAGAAGGGCTTGATACGCTTTGGAAAGCATGGGAAGCTCAATCCAAGATACATAGGGCCTTTCGAGATTCTCGCGAGAATCGGCCCTATAGCTTACAAACTCAATCTACCGCAAGAACTCAGTAACATACATCCTACCTTCCACGTCTCGAACTTGAAAAAGTGTCTATCCGATGAGACTCTTGTCATTTCACTCGACGAGATCGAGATCAACGAGAGCCTCAACTTCGTGGAGGAACCAGTAGAGATCATGGACCGAGAGGTCAAGCAAACAAAGTAGAGCCGTATCCCGATAGTGAAGGTGCGCTGGAACACAAAGCGTGGACCGGAATTCACTTGGGAACGTGAGGATCAGATGAAACTGAAATACCCTCACCTTTTCGCTTAGTTATTTGTAACTTCATAATTGCTTAAATTCTAATTTCAGGACGAAATTCCTTCTAATGGAGGGATGATGTGACAACCCGAAATTTCCATTATGTACAAACTATATCACTTCAATAGAAGTTATAGCAGTCTGCACAATTAATTTTCAGGTTTTTCGCGTAAGTTTGAGTAATTCAGGGTTTACACTTCAGGAAATATCAGGAGAGTGGGTGCACTAGGGTTTTGTGCAACACTGTTATTCCAACACTCTATTATATTAGAGATCATTTCAGGAATAAAAGTATTTTCTGCCAAAAATATCTCAGGACAATAAATAGAATTCTGAACCAAATTCATTCATTATTCACATTTCCAACTAGAGAAAAGCCATTTTCTCTCTCACGAATCTTCGGGTTTTTATCCCAAATCGTGAGTACCTCTTTCTAGTAGTGTTAGAAAGCTTTAAATGTAGTTATAACATGATTAAGAAGGCTAAATCACTAGATTTAGGAGTTTACTCCCCAAGGTGTTCTTGGGCGGTAAACTCCCGAAACAAAGGCGAGACCGACCCTTGTGTTATGCTACTGCCTTAGACTCATTTATAAGTGTGTTAGGGACATGAAATCAAGCAAAAACCACCCAAGTTTGGGAGTTCACGGCCCAAGAGTTTCTTAGGCCGTAAACTCCAAATTCAAGCTCCAAATGGTGCTTTTAAGGCACCTAAAGCATTGGACATTTACTAGGAATTGTTCCCACTTAATTGAAGGACAAAAACACATCAAAATCACCTCTTGAAGTGAGTTTACAGCCCTGGTAATGCTCCTAGGCCGTAAACACCAATCAAGGGCACCAAAGTGTGCCTAGGGTCCTCATTAGCTTTAAACAAATGTCTAGAACCTATCCTTCATATGCAAGAGACTTGAAAACAACAAAAACACCATTCCAAGGGAGTTTACGGCCGTAAACTCCAAAGGAAATGGCCTTGGGGCCGTAAACTCCTCTAGGGAGTGTTTCTAGGCCATAAACCCTTTCAAGAATTGAACCACCAAGTTAGAATAATTCTAGGAATCATTTGGAACTTCAAAACACACAATACACCCATGGTTGGGAGTTTACGACCATAAACTCAAGAGTTTACAACCGTAAACTCCATGTGTGTTAGTATATGAGGAGTAAACTCATATATGGGGTCCTTTGGAACCCTAAACACAAGTGCCTTGTCCCACAAAAGCATAGATACAATCCTTAGGGCTTATAACACTTATATAAAGTGTTTATTATGTCTAGGATGTCTTAACATTATCAATTAGTAATTTGAGACTAATTGAGTGCATATATGTGTGATTATATGTTCATTAGGATCGTAGTGTGTGTACAAGTCCTCACTTGACACCTAGCAATCCTATACCATTCAGTTCATCCCAATCACCAACTACAGGTGAGTTCATACCCCTAATCAATGTTTTAAATGATTTTAAATGCTTTAAAAGGGTGGAATACAAGTAGAAACAAACATGTTATTAAATCATTGATATGTATTTTATAACTGTGTTTGTCATTTAACAGATTTCACATACTACGAAATGTGATGCATGAAATGGTTTTAAATCTTAAAAATATGTTGTTATCAAATGTTTTACTTTTGAAATGTTTAGTAAAATGACATCAAGTCATTATTAATTATTGTTCAAAACCCATAAGATGTCTTACAAAACCATTTTACATTCTTGAACAAAACTATGGATGTACACTTATATTCTTATATATGTATTGATGTTATAGTTTACAACTTTCATTTAGTTTCTCACACCCTTGAGTAGTAAGAGTGTATAAACCTACTTGAAAAACCAATTACCTTCAAGTAAATTATCATAGGGATAATTTGGAGATATCAAACATAATTCCTATTACAAAGAATCACACAAGAGTCAGTTCATTCATGAGTCTATACCAGTACATTACCTGATACATGAGTACATTTACATTTGATTACATGATACATGAGTACATTTACATATACTTACATGATACATGAACATGCTTACATGAACGCATTACATGAGTACCTTTACGTAGATACATTTACCTGTGTATATTAACATGAATACTTGTATCTCAAATTGCGAGGATGATTTATTAGTACCTTCTGTGTAAATCTTCCTGCATATCCATAGTACCTCGGGATATCTAGACAGGACCCTATCCCTAGTACCTCGGGATACCTAGATGGGCCCCTATCCCTAGTACCTCGGGATATATGGACGAGACTAACCATTCTGGAACCCATCTGTTAGCAACAGTGGGTGATGAACATCTATGGATGCCTACGGTTATTACTTATACTAGGAGTACCTTTATAGGGACTAACCCTTCCTCCGCCCTGTTGCTGCTACAGAGGAAAATTGGACAATCTTCGGATGTTCATTAGGTTATATAGGTTGTGTTATCCCTAGTACCTCGGGATAACAGTTACATACGCCGTGTTAGCCCTAGTACCTCGGGATAACACTTACATTAGTAATTTTTCCTGTTTACTTTATTTTGTGATACTCTCACATAAACGATGAGTTAGACTAAGTACTTTTAGTACTAGTCAATAGAAAGGAAAAACTATCATTTTACTTACAAAACATTCAGGTCTTGGTAGAAGACTACATTGTCATAACAAAACATTCGGGTCTTGGTAGAAGACTACATCTCAAACTGATAGAAAATAAGGGATTTTCTAGGGCTTTTCATACTTACATCATCATTTTCATTTAAAAGTTTACATGAATTTTAAAACAGCTTTTAGTAAGCAAGATAACGACACTTAAATACTTATGAATTCACCAGCTTTAAAGCTGATATTCTCTTTCAAAATAACTTGTATTCTCAGGTCAACAGTAGACAGGTACGATGGCCAGGTTTTGAGAAGACGAAGCAGACAAGTCTCGTCTTTTATTTTGATTGTATATTTTTGGTGTCTTACTACAATAAAAGAACAAACATGTATTAAAACTTTTCTTATAATTCAATGGATGATGTTGTTGCTTGTTTATTATATTACACTGTTGTGATACTGTACATGACGTCCTCCACCCCTGAACGTTTCCGCCGTTCGTGGTTTTGGGGTGTGACATAAGGCCATTAAATCATCAATTTGAGAAGGGTATAGGAGCTTACGGCAGCAAACGCCATGTTTAGGGCCGTAAACTCCCTTTGATGGTGTTATTAGTGACTTAAATTTATTTCCAAGCCTTAGATAAATTCATACCATCATCCCTCAAATGTTATTGACCATTTGACACCATAAAACCCATCAACCATGAGTTCACGGCCGTGAACTCATGTGGTTATGGTCATAGGGCCGTAAACTCTTCTAAGAGTTTACTCTTGAAGAGTAAACTCCATTCCTAATCCATACACGTCCGTAGATGTCACCCGGGTCACTCCAAACACTTGATTTGGAGAGTTTTCGCTCATTAGAGTGTATTATCCTATCTAATTAGTGTTTTAAAATCTAATTAGATACATTTGGATGTTATTTCATATTACATAGGAACCTCGTGCGTTAACAAGCCCCAAACCAACGCTTAGCATTCAAATCGTCGCGTTTTCTCGTCTGGTGAGTTCATACCCCTACCCTTTTTCAATGTTTTTCACTGTTTTCATGGGGGGAATACAAGAAAAGTACAAGGAATACTTGTACTCAAAACATGTTTTACATGTGTTGTGTTTCATATTACATATGCTTTTAACACTGATAATCGTAACAGATAACCGTTTGAAACTTGCAGAATACTCATACACATTATTTGTGAAATTAGTTATAAACTGTTATGTTTTATATTTCACAAATGGTTTTCCATATTATATCAGTTAAAAGCATGACATTTGAACTTTGAACATAAAACTTTGTACACTGTTTTGTCCTCGGTAACACTCCACAGAGATACGCGAGTGGAGGATTATTGTTCATAACAGGAACTTTCTGTATTATTACTAGTAAATTTGTTATTCCTATAAATTGGAGACACGTCCTCGGTGAACACTCCACAGAGACACGCGAGTGGAGGACCGCGTCCGTAACCAGAATCTCTTAGATAGGGAGCGTGACTTGAGTGTATAGATCTATACGGGGCTGACTACCCCGCACCTGGCTGCTAGCTACAGCCGAACCGAAAGGTTCAAGGGTGACGAAAGTCATAAGGTGATGTGGACTACTTATTGCCATATCTAGTCTATCGTATGGTTATGGAACTCGCAAATAGGATAACAGAGATTTACTTAATAGTAATAATGAATAAAGTAATTAATTTACTTTGTAAATATTAGTTTTATATATGTGTTAAAACTAATACATCTTTCACAATTGATAACCAACATTCAGGAAAATATGGGATTTTCCTGGGGAAGCATTTGTACATAACCAGAAACATGTAACAAACCAGATAACTAAACTTTACATATCACAAGGTTAAACATGTTTTCAGTGTACATCTTTACATTACATTTTGGGGATTTAATACCCAACTTTTAAGAAAATATGGGATTTTCTTGGTGTGTAACATTTTCAGAAACGAAAAGGAACTTGTACATTTTTCACAAAACAAAACCGCTTATGAACTCACCAGTGTTATGCTGATTTTTAAACTGCTTGTATTCTCAGGTCCGCATTAGATAGGTACCCGATGATTTCTTTTGGCGAAGACGGAGTGCGTAGAAGACTCATCTCATTTTGTTCATATATACTATGTATCACTTGTACAACTTTACTTTCAAACAAATGTAAACTTTTATATATGTAATGTAATGGTTGTTTACTTTACTTACTATGTGCATTGGATTTGATACTCAACGTGGAGTCAACCCCGAAAATGTTTCCGCCTTCGGTTTTCGGGGTGTGACAGATTGGTATCAGAGCCCTTGTTTATAAAGAATAAAGTATACCAAACCTTACATGGTATAAGACTATAAACACTAAAGGGCCTAAGTGCTCTGAATTAAAAGTATCCTTCAAAATATAAGTATTTTCAAAAGTATTCAAGGATACCGAACCGTCGATATCCGTAAGTACAAGTAGAACAAAACATAAGTAAATGGGTGTCGTACGCTGCCGTTAAACCTGGGCAGTTATGTAGTCGTGTCTAGGATCAATATAACCTGGCCAACTATATTCATTCAAGACACGGCCAACATGTGCTTGGGAGTGACTGTGGTATGCAGCATGCCTAAAACTTACCCTAATACCACAAACATCGAACCAGTGTCGTAGTGAATCATGAAATACTATGGGAGTATTTCTTGAGCCAATCCTTTGTAGAAATCCTCGTTCACGCATTGTTCCTTGATCATTTCTTTAGCGATAATTTATCTGCTTCGATAACTCTTTCCTGTTATATCGCTTATTCGGAATATATATCTATCATATCTCTCGATTTGATTCAGAGGACTTACCATCCTATCTTTCTTGATCTTATTAGATCAAGATGCCTCCAAGAAAGAGACCCAGCTCAAAGACCAACAACCCTCAGCCACCACCTCCTCCTGAAATTGACCCTGTGGTATTTCAGGCAGCTGTTACTGCCGCGGTGGCAGCTGCTATGTGTCAATTGAACACCGGTGATTTCGGTGGTTCGGGAGGTGGTACTCAAACTCAGGATCAAGAAAGCAATCAGGGACACCGAAAGGAGGGTTCCTATAAAGATTTCATGAACGCGAAACCTACATCCTTTGATGGCACTGGTGGTGTCATTTCCCTTTCCCGATGGTTCGAGAAAATCGAATCCATCTTTGAAATCTGTGCTTGTTCGGAATCCGATAAAGTAAAGTTCGCAGCCTGTACCTTCATTGATAAAGCCCTAACTTGGTGGAATGGCCGAGTCAAATCCTTGACCCTACCTATAGCCAATTCCATGGGTTGGGAAGCCATGAAAGAACTCCTCCTAGCTGAATACTGCCCTTGGGGCGAAATTCAGAAATTAGAGCACGAGCTCTGGAACTTAAAGATGAAAGGTTCCAATATTGATGCATACACTTCTAGATTCGATGATCTTGCACTCCTCTGCCTGGGATTGGTTACCCCAGAAAGTAAGAAGATAGAGAGATTTATTTGGGGGCTGACCCAACCAACCAAGGGAAATGTCTTAGCTGCACGGTCGGATATGTATGACAACGCCAAGAGTTTAGCCCAGACCCTAATTGATCATAGTGATGATGTTGAGGAAACCACCACCACTCCTGAACCGACTAAGAGGAGTGGTGAGAAAAGGAAATTTTGGAAGAAGAAGAAGGGTCAATCTTCCCAAGGATCCTCAAAGAAACAGCAGACTATAGCAGTCCATGCTGCTACTACCCCCGTTGCTGTTGCTTCTGTTGTGGGATCTACCACTCAAACACCTACTAGCAGGTATGCTGGTAACCTTCCCTTGTGTGACAAGTGCAAATACCACCACAACCCCGGCCCCTGCCGTGATCTGTCACGCACCAACTGTGGTAAAAAGGGGCACACGATCCGATTCTGCAAAGCACCAGCCCAATCAGCAAATTAATATTCAAGAGTAGGTGTTGGTCAAACCTGCTATAATTGTGGAGAAGTTGGGAACTTCAAAAGGAACTGCCCCAAAAAGACTACAGCTGATAACACTGGAAGAGTCCTGGCCATGGGACGGGAGGAGGCAGTCGCCGATCCCACCATTGTTTTGGGTACGTTCCTTCTCGACAACTCATATGCTAGTATTCTTTTCGATTCGGGTGCTGAAAGAAGTTTTGTTAGTCATGCGTTCAAACATAATCTTAAACCTAATCCCCAATCATTAACTAAAATGTTTACCATCGAAATGGCTAACGGTGAGAAGGAATGTGCCAGCGACGTGATCATAGGTTGTACCCTTACCCTGAACGATCATTCATTTCCCATCGATCTTATGCCGGTTTCCATAAAGAGCTTTGATATTATCATTGGCATGGATTGTTTGAGTCCCAATCATGCAGATATCCTCTGTTTCGAAAAATCCATTCGTCTCAACCTTCCTGCGGGTCAGACTCTCATAATATATGGTGATAAACTCAGCTCCAACCTCCGCATCATTTCCTGCATCAAAGCTGAAAAGATCCTGCGTAAGGAGTGTCAAGCATTCCTAGCCCATGTAATCAATGAGAAACAGGAAGTTAAAGACCTCACGTGCATCCCCGAAGTCTATAACTTTCCTGATGTGTTTCCCGAAGAGCTTCCAGGAATCCCTCCCGAATGTCAGGTCGAGTTCCACATTGACCTAATTCCTGGAGCCACCCCCGTAGCGAAATCTCAGTATCGCTTAGCTCCAGCAGAAATGCAAGAGTTATCCATTCAACTCAATGAGTTGCTCAGTAAAGGATTCATTAGACCGAGTTCCTCACCCTGGGGAGCTCTGGTATTGTGTGTTAAGAAGAAAGATGGATCCATCCGAATGTGTATCGACTACCGTGAGCTAAACAAGTTGACCGTTAAAAACTGATATCTTCTTCCGCGAATAGATGACCTCTTCGATCAACTCCAGGGAGCCAGTTACTTCTCCAAGATAGACCTGATGGGTTTTGGTCATAAGACATCCTATGTGCTCATACAAACCCTAATGCTTGGATCTAGGTTTCTCTATTGTACATGCTTTGAATCCAAGACTATAAACCCTAATTCTAGCATATGGAAATCAATATTAACATATAATTAGGTTTAAGATATTACCTTGATTGTTATGTAGCAATAACAATCCCAATTCCTCCTTGAATTGACTTTGGAAGGCTTAGAGTCACAAGTGTCACTCCTCTAATGGCTTACAAACACGAAGAGCAAATGGAGAAGGTATAAAGACAGAGGAGAGGTATAAGATTTCGTTCTTAGGACTTCTAGGGATCAAGTGTACGAAATCCTAAGGCCTTAGGAGTCTTTATATAGGGTTGGGATTAGGGTTTCAGTCCTTATCCTTATCTAGTTACTTGCCCATCAAGCAACCATAAGATAAGCCTTGGAAAACCCTATCTCTTGGACCTTTGGACGATTTTAAGGATATCCTTATCCTTGAATTCGTCCATCCTTTAACAAGGATAACCATTGCCCTATTTTGCAACTATCACATAATTATAATTCGGCCCCTCTAGTTTAATTAATTACATTTGATCACAAAATTAATTCTTAATTAATTATTGACCAATATTAATTAAACAAATATGATTTCTCCTTTAATATATTATTCTTATAACATATTAATAAATCATAATAACCTCTCTCTTTATTTATTTCTCCAATCAAGTTGCTTTGGTGAAGGCAACCCAAAAGGACCATGCACCATCGGGTCAAGTACATACCAAAATAGTTATGGATTTAGACACTAATCCAACAGTCTCCCACTTGGATAAGTCTAACAACTATTCTGCGTATGACTTCGGATCCCGATCTACAATCGTAGCTTTCCAAAGCCGCTGTCAACTCTGATCGTATCAAATACGCGTGTCCTTAGATAAGGGATCATATATTCCTCCATTCTAGATATCATATGAGATATGATTTCAAATCATTCTCTTTGTACTATATCTCGATTCCGATTTATGACGACTGACTAATTGAACAAATCAAATTAGCCCTAGCCCGGCCGAGCATTTACATTTGTCATCACTAAACCATCGAGGGGCCCAAAAGATATCGTTTTTATCCTACCTTGGATAAAAGGAACAGATAAACTTTGATACGATGCTTTCTTGCACTCACTCACCGAATCACACACAACAATATGTTTTATAACACCAAGTTACTAGTGCGTTTACATATTATCAATATGCAACCGATTCGCAAGATACAACTCACACATCTCGGTTTCAAGAATATAAGATGTTATAGAATATGCTAGATTCTAACATTCTATGCAACTATCCTTTCGTAATGTCACTACACCAAAGTCACAAAAACTATTGCCAATGACATTACAAAGTCCTCTACCGGAGATTGTTACAAGACAATTCCTTAGATATGATGTCTCTCACTCAAAGTACATTCCTTTGAACATCCCTTTGCATAAAAGTTTCTAATCTAGACATAGATTTTCAATATTCGGTTCATTTCCATATTTTCCATATGACAACTTATTTTTAATAGAATCTTACCTATTCGTAATAATGTCGATATGGTTGATCCAATACCATGCTTCCAACTACTCACAAGCGACCAATCCTCGTCGAACTTTGGATTGTCCTTTGATAGTTGTTTAATTATTTTAGTCAAAACCGATTCTAGTCTTTTTTCCGTCTAAATGCGCTAGACATTTGGAAAAATTTAGAATGGTCAAACATTAAAGCATTTGCAATCGATCCTATACCCGAAGCGTATGGGACACGACGCATAATGTTTTATTTGCTATGTTTTCAAAATTCGAATTGTGAAGAGGAATGTCGTAATCATAATCGAAATTTTAAGAACACATTATGTACCCTTGACTAAATTTTATTACCATTCCACAACCTAAGCCTTTAGATTTGAAATGAAACATAATATTCTCTCCCTTAATTATAGCAAAACAACTATTCCATCCTTACAACTTTGCAAAGAATGACTCATGTTTTCTATAATTAATATTGCCAACTTTGCAATACGTGCCTTAATAATCATACAATCATAACATTTATGCTCCCACTATCATGATGATTATTGTAAAACATAACACTTATGCTCCCACTAGCTTCGACATGTATTCTTAAACATCTTAACTTCCAGAAAGACAATACCTATTGAATTTCATAAGTCCATGTTTCTAATACTTAGTGCTTTGATAATCTTTTATCAAGGCTTCTTGAACTTGTACACCTTTGCCTTCGATAGTTCATATGTGTGTCCTCACAATTCAAATTATGGAAAGGGATACCGTAACCATGATTGAATTCGAGAATGCAATTTTACAATCACTATCTTCTTAAAATCTTTCTTAGTGAAAGCATTTCCTCACAATCATTTTCATGAAGGAGGAAATCTTATGACACTTAGATTTAAACGGTGTATTTGTTCCTATCCATTTGAATTTGTCAAAACCAAATTTTACGACAAATTCAAACTCATATGGACCAAACTTTCTTAATCTTGATTTCTTGCCTTATGGTAGCACAGCTGCCCACCATGTCTTCCAAGCAGCTCACCCTTTCCTATCAATGTACCTTTCATTGATTAAGGTGCTTTGCCTTTTATGCGTTCAAAATGAGAACTCATAGAACTCTCATGCATAATTAACTTGATTGGATTGGCACAGAAACAAAATAATGTCTTCACGATAGGTTGTAAACCTCAACTCGTGTGCTAGTGATGATCGATGAGGTTTATTTGATTTGTTCTTGAAACTTTTCAAGACTATTAAGACTCCCACTGACTCCTTGACATATACGATTCTCTTGTCGAAACATTTCTTGACAAACAAATATTCAAGAGTTAGTGTAGCTTTTATCAAAACATAACACCTCATAATTTTGGTCTTAGTTGGTCTTTGTCTTATCCAAGACATCACAACTTTCCACAATTGATGAATGTTATAAACCTTCTTAATACTATTCACTCAATGTCATAATCTTAACTCTAAGACTTGTTTTGGAACGAAGTATGATTGACTTTTTGATTTGACCATTTCTTCAATCTTTGATTCCTCTTCTTGGACATACAATGTACCAAGACTCGCTTAGAGGATCAATTGAGATATGGTTCTTAATCATTAAGACCTATCATAAAGCATAAAAGGTACTCTCCCTTCTTCTTAGAATGGAGAAACTTTTATCTCTCTGCCTACTTGATTCTTGTTATTCGTTCTACTATTGATTTAAACTTTTTCAATCGATTCAGAATTACACTTAATCTTATAAGTATAATCATATTTACTAAACCTTTAGTAAATCATGACGAATATCTCGTTACTCTTATGGTGGACTTTGATCAACACACAACTTTGTGTACTCGATCTCCTAGTCCTTCACTTGACACTTTGTCAATGAATTAGTCTAATTTCCAAATACGAAATTTCTCATTCATCGTGCATCCACGTTGCATGATTTCAAGTTTCTGTCCATTTGAAACTTGGGCGATGAGAAACTCTCTCTATTTGGTAAATTCTCGACTTTCCATAATATAATAAGAACCAAATCCATTTGTTGTATGCAAACACCAATTTTCATAACGATTTCATTGCAAGGAAATGAATAAATAAATAAATAAGTCAAACAAAAATTTATTTTATTTATAAAAGCAGCAGAAAACATTTGTCCTTACAATGCAAAATCCATTGAAAACTATGTATTTCAAAAGAAAATTTTCTAACAACTCTATCATAACTATCTAAGATCAAAATCTAATCTTCAAGTCCATGCGATCAAAATCCATTCCTTGTGATTAGATTCATCTTGCTCTTTCACCAAGCTTCCTTTCTTTTCACGGATCTTGTAAAACATTCAAATGCAATCTTATTACATTATGTATTAAGAATCAATGAATAGGAACTTAATGGAGTTAGATAATGGATTTTACCTGAAGCGCAGCCATACTCTTTGACTCTCCCATCTTCTGGACTCTTCAGGCTCTTTGGGCAGACTTGTATCCAACGCCCTTTCTTTTGGCAGTAAACGCAGGTCGGTTCTCCTAGAACGTCCTTGGAAGCATGGTCGGTTGATTTTTCCAACAAATACGCTCCATTGCTTCGCCAAATCATTTCTGATTCAGCGGCAATGAGCATGTAAGTTAGGTCAATGAGGTTGTCGTCATGATTCATCATATAATACTTTCTTTTGAACTCATTATATGATTCGGGAAGTGACTGCAAAACCCAATTCACAGCCAACTCATCTGGGAATGACACACCCAACATTATCAACCTATCAATGTGTGATTTCATTCCTAGAACGTGGGCACACACGGGTTTACCATCTTCATGTTTCATTTCCAATAGGGCTTTAGTGATATTGAACCTTTCAATTCTTCGATCTTGTGGGTTGGGGAGAACAATAGGAGGAGGAGGAGGAAGTGAAGCATGATTTCTCGTTCCTCGATTGAATCGTGGAATACCATCTTCACGTGGAATGCTTGTTCCACGGGATTTGGGAAGACCATAGTTGTCGAACTTTGACATCTACAAAACGGAAGAAAAACAAATTCAAGTTAGATGATTGATTGAGTCCTTAGTAAATCACCCAAATGAAATACTAAGGCTAGGACCCAACACAATATTCTACAACTCGGGAGAGGGATGCCGTAACCCTAATTGCAGAATATTTGAAGGTAAGTGAATGACGATTCACTAATTTCCACCACGAAAAACGAAAAAGAAGTTTAAGTTTTAAATCTATGAAAACTCCTAGATCCTTTGAGATTCATTGAACTTTCAATGGAATGTTTAAATCTCGATATGCAACTCTTGTTTGTGACTGGGATGCCGAGGATCACAAAGCGGGTGTGAATAACCATGCAAACTTACATGGTACCCTCACATGTTACAGTCACTTATTCGATGTGCCGGTAAACCACACACGCTCCACCGAACTATGACAAACATTGAATCACCCTTTGCTACCTTTGTTTAGAACCATTTAGTGTGCCGGTAAACCAGACACGCTCCACTAACGTCTTCGCAAGGGCACAAAGTGTAATTTCATGGAATTGCATCAATTCACTTTTGCCTAAGTAACTAAGATTGGGAATTTTATGAAAACATTTTGTTACTTTTATATTTCATTATACTTATAATGGAAGGTTTTTGTCCTATCCTACCCGTTCGGCTAACGACCCTCCACTAGTCAAGAGTGCGGTGGGTAAGAGTGGATACCCATTCAATCGCCATTTTATAGGCAATTTCCTTAACCACCCCTTATAGACCAGCTTCGTGAATGAGGCCTACTAATGGTAAGACTGACTTTTACTCATACATATATATAATGTTAGACTTTTAATGTTATATATAGTATAGGGTGTATTTTATACTTTCAAAATACTAGGTGGTCTAATTTAACAATTATACTCTTAATTCAATTAAATTGTAAACCCAAACTTTTATGGATTTATTAAACCTCTTTTAATTATACACCTTAATTAATTAATAAAACCATAAGGGTGTGATTTCAACTTTTTCAAAACTATACTAGAGTTTTAGAATTTAACATTCCTAATTAAACTTTTATTCGACTTTTAAATTCCAAAACTTGAGGGCAAGTTTTGAAACCTTTTTTCAAAACATTAGGGTTTCAACTGTTTAAATTTCAAAACTACAAAACTATTAGGTTCAAATTTAAACTATAAAACCTAAAGGGGAAAATAAGAAACTTTTCATAACAACAAGGATCAAATAACAAATAATCTAAACTAACATTTAATTACATAATTATCCATATTTGATTTGTTTAATGATTTCTTGCAAAACAATTTATCAATTTACTCAAAATAATTAATCAATTATCTTATAAGGAAACAATTATCTTATTAATTGATGAATATCTTCAATTAGATCAAAATTATAGTCAAATATATCATATAATCGGATTAATATTGATCTAACATGATAAGGTAACTATCCCAATGCAAAAACAGCAAGAAATCCTGAGATAAGCTCTATCTGACGAGTTGACTCGTCGAGTCACCTTGGACTCGGCGAGTTTAGCTATGGTCTCGGCAAGTCTAGCCTCCAAAACACCAAAAAACGAATTTTTTAGATATACAATGCATCAATACAATTGAAACCAAGCTAGGCTTTGATACCACTGATGGGTTTTGGTCATAAGACATCCTATGTGCTCATACAAACCCTAATGCTTGGATCTAGGTTTCTCTATTGTACATGCTTTGAATCCAAGACTATAAACCCTAATTCTAGCATATGGAAATCAATATTAACATATAATTAGGTTTAAGATATTACCTTGATTGTTATGTAGCAATAACAATTGACTTTGGAAGGCTTAGAGTCACAAGTGTCACTCCTCTAATGGCTTACAAACACCAAGAGTAAATGGAGAAGGTATAAAGAGAGAGGAGAGGTATAAGATTTCGTTCTTAGGACTTCTAGGGATCAAGTGTACGAAATCCTAAGGCCTTAGGGGTCTTTATATAGGGTTGAGATTAGGGTTTCAGTCCTTATCCTTATCTAGTTACTTGCCCATCAAGCAACCATAAGATAAGCCTTGGAAAACCCTATATCTTGGACCTTTGGACAATTTTAAGGATATCCTTATCCTTGAATTCGTCCATCCTTTAACAAGGATAACCATTGCCCTATTTTGCAACAATCACATAATTACAATTCAACCCCTCTAGTTTAATTAATTACATTTGATCACAAAATTAATTCTTAATTAATTATTGACCAATATTAATTAAACAAATATGATTTCTCCTTTAATATATTATTCTTATAACATATTAATAAATCATAATAACCTCTCTCTTTATTTATTTCTCCAATCAAGTTGCTTTGGTGAAGGCAATCCAAAAGGACCATGCACCATCGGGTCAAGTACATACCAAAATAGTTATGGACTTAGACACTAATCCAACAAGACCTTCGGTCAGGGTACCATCAGCTACGAGTTCATGAGAGTGATGTTTCCAAAACAACTTTCAGGACTCGGTATGGACACTACGAGTTCGTAGTAATGCCCTTCGGTCTAACCAACGCACTGGCAATGTTCACGGACCTGATGAACCGGGTGTGTCGTCCTTATCTGGACAAGTTCGTCATTGTGTTCATTGATGACATACTTGTCTACTCCAGAAGAGAAGAAGATCACAAAAAGCACTTGAGGCTAGTGTTGGAAACCCTTAGATCCGAGAAGTTTTATGCGAAATTTTCCAAATGTGAACTCTGGATTCCGAAGGTAACTTTCCTCGGTCACGTCATAAGCGAGGAGGGTATTCATGTGGATCCTTCCAAGATTAAAGTGATAGAGAATTGGTCGACACCGGAGACACCCATAGAAATCCGTCAATTCTTGGGTCTCGCCGGCTATTATCAGAGATTCATCCAGAACTTTTCCAGAATCGCCAAACCTCTAACCACTCTAACATAGAAAGGTGTACCCTTTTGTTGGAGTGAAAAGCAAGAAACAATGTTCTAGGAATTGAAGAAAGCCTTGTGCAGCGCGCCTGTTCTGTCCTTACCCGAAGGGACAGAGGACTTCGTTGTCTTCTGCGATGCGTCTAATCAAGGCTTAGGTTGTGTGCTTATGCAAAGAGGAAAAGTAATTGCTTATGCCTCTAGAGGTTAAAACCCATGGAGCATAAGGAATGGGTAAAGTCATGAGTTACATGGTGTAACCCTAATAGCCATACTATATAAAGACCCCATTGGTTGGTGAAATTCGCACTAGTGTATACACAAAAGGGCAAGCCGATTTCTAGAGTTCATGTATCTCTTCTCATGGTTATTCCAAGTGTTGATGATGTTGTGTGAACTATTTGAGGTGTCACACTTGGTGCACTAGGCTCTCACGCTTCATGGAGTCAAGTTACATCAAGAGGTATGTATTCTAACTTGTTATATTACCCAAGTATCAAAACATTGTGTGTTAGATAGGGTAATACTGATGGGTTTTGAGCATTATAACACTTCCTTAGTGTACATGCAACCATATTAACCTTGGATCTATGTTTGTCTAATTATCATGCAAATTTGAATTCCAAGGTTATATTCATATCTAGCATCCATGGGGAACAATTTTTTAACTTGAATGAAAGATAGAATAGCTTACCTTGTGGTTGCTTATAATCCTTGAAACCTTGTGAGCCTAGCACCCCAAGTGTGATGCCTCAAATGGTTCACACAACACCAAATGCTTTTGGAATGACTTTAGAGAGAATAAACACTTCTAAAATCGGCCTAGCCCCCTTGTTTCTTATGTGTAGCCGATTTTGGTGGAGAATGGGTTCTTTCTATAGTGTTAACATATCTAGGGTTACACCATGTAAACCCTAATGTGTCATGATTCTTCATTTCCATGACCCATGGGTTTGTAACTCCCATTGAGCATCCATGGAGCATCTTATGGGTGGAACCCAACTTGATAATCCATGGAGCCTCTTAGCCCACTATACAAGTTATGGATAATGTACATAATCAACCCATATATTTAATTAGTTATCTTTTGATCACTTAATTAATTCTAAATTAATTCTTGATCAAACTAATTAAATAATATTATTAATATATTAGAACTTATAATATATTAATAATCCACAAGTGTTATTTCTCTCATTTTGTCTATCCAATTGCATGGTGCCATGCAACCCAAATGGACCATGCCGGGTCGGGTCAAGTACATACCAGAAATAGTTATAGACTTAGACACCTTATCCAACAGTCTCCCACTTGGATAAGTCTAATAACTATATCTGCATGTATGACTTCAGGAACCGATCGGCAATCGTAGCTCTTTCAAGGTCTCTCGGAACGGAGAAGATGATGATACGTCATTTAAGATAAGTGATCATATAATCCTTTATTCTAGATATCAGCCGTACAAATACATGGAACAATGTCTTACTTATTGTCCAACAGTTTGTTTCCCGATTTCCGATTTGTTTGACTAAGAACTTAATTGAACACATCAACTTAGTTCTGACCGGGCCCGGTACATAGGTCAAAACAATATCATCGAGGGGCACATATATCATCTTCTAATCCAAGAAGGAACAGATAAACTTCGACTCATATTTTTGTTCTAACACTCATTGAATTATACACAAAAGCACGTTTTATAACATCGAGTTACCAATGCGTTTACGTACAATCAATGCATAACCAACTCATAAGTAACAAATCATATCTCTAGGTTTGAAGACTTATATGATATTACCGTCTCACGATCACTCGAGATAAATTCCATGAAGTGATTACAGTGAGTGTGGATCGAGTCCAATGCTCAGAACTTATGAGCACTCATGATTGTTGTAGCCATGTCCAACACTTTAGACCACTACAACCAATCATGACAGTCTTGATTCATACCTACTTTTGACATATGACCGACTGTGGAGGTTTGAATAATATGTTATACCAAACATAATTATTCTGGAAGTCAAAACATGCAAAAGAAATATAGTAAACGATCGACAAGAGATAGGAACACTTTACTCATAAATAAAAAAAAACTTTTATTCATCATCTAATGTCAATTACACTTTACAAATTTCGAGGTTATCTAACTACTAAATCTAATATCATCCTTCAGCCATATGCTCCGAGCATGCTGGAGATGCTTAACTCGAGTCAGTCCCTTCGTGAGGGGATCTACTGGATTCTCATCCGATGATACCCTCTTTGCCACGAGGAGTCCTTCTTCTATTTGATGTCTGATGAAATGGTATTTTCTGTCGATGTGTCTGGATCTCCCATGATCCCTTGGTTCTTAGAAATTCCTAGATTCTTTTGAGATTCAATGAACTTTTCAAAGGCATGTTTCAATCTCGAGTGTGCCCTCCAAGTTTTGTGACTGGGATACCGAGGATCACAAAACGAGGTGTGAAGTAACCATGCAAATCACTTGGTACCCTTAAAGTTTATCACTCAACTGATGTGCCGGTAAACCACACACGCTCCATCGATGCTATGGTAAAGCTTAAGTCACCATTTACCTACCTTGTTAAGTCCAAGTTAGTGTGCCGGTTAACCACACATGCTCCACCAACAACTTAGACAAAGTCTAAAGTGTAATTTCATGGATTAGCACCTTATTCACATTTTTCATAAAGTAACTATGATTGGGAATTTAATAAAACATTTAGTTACTTTCTAATATTCATCATACTTTTAATGAGAATTTATGAGTCCTTGTCTTACCCATTTGGCTAACGACCCTCCACCGATCAAGGAAGCGGTGGGTGAGAGTGGACACCCATTAAGTTGCCATTTTATAGGCAACAACGTTATACCCCCCTTATAGACCGGCTTCGTGAATGAGGCGTACTAGCGGTAAGACGACTTGCTCTTATACATATATGTATATATATATATATATATATATATATATATATATATATATATATATATATATATATATATTATTAACTTATAATATTATAAAGTATAAGGGTTGAATTTTAACTTTTAAAATTCTAAGGGTTGGAACTAAAGTTTTAATCAAGACTTTACTTGTTCCAAAACTTGAGGGCAAGTTTTGTAAACTTTCAAAAAATTTCATTTCTTATAACTTATGAGTTAATTGAGTAATAAAATGAAGACTCTTCATTTTTATGACTCTTGTGTTCTTTTAATGGCTTTAATAAAAGTGTGAATTTTGATTTTCCATAACTTGAGGACAAGTTATGGACTCCATTAAAACACATTATGATCAAGAATTAAACTACCAAGTAGGTTACAAATAATTCCTATGATCATCTAATCTTCATAAGTTCAAGAACATGAATATGAACACTTTCAAGAATCAAAAATTACACTTTCAAGAATCTAAAACAAGTTTTCAAGTACCAAAACAGTTTAGGGTAATGCTTCTAGTCCATTTCCAGCAACAAAATTCGAATTTATGAAAACTACAGCCTCTACTCGTCAAGTGCAGGAACAGACTCGACGAGTAGCTTGCATTTGTTCATGGACTCGTCGAGTCCCCCCATGGACTTGGCGAGTTCATACGAGCAGAAAACAGAAAAACGATTTTTTTCATCAGTTTGCACAAAAAATCAACAAACAAGCCTAGGCTTTAATACCACTGATGGGTTTTGAGCATTCTAACACTTCCTAAGTGTACATGTAACCCTAATAACCTTGGATCTATGTTTGTCTAATTATCATGCAAAGTTGAATTACAAGGTTATATTCCTATCTAGCATACATGGGCAACAGTTTTTAACTTGAATGAAAGATAGAATAACTTACCTTGTTGTTGCTTATGATCCTTGAAACCTTGTGAGCCTAGCACCCCAAGTGTGATGCCTCAAATGCTTCACACAACACCAAATGCTTTTGGAATGACTTTAGAGAGAATAAACACTTCTAAAATCGGCCTAGCCCTCTTGTTTCTTATGAGTAGCCGATTTTGGTGGAGAATGGGTTCTTTATATAGTGTTGACACATCTAGGGTTACACAATGTAAACCCTAATGTGTCATGACTCTTCATTTCCATGACCCATGGGTTTTTAAATCCCATTGAGCATCCTATGGGTGGAACCCAACTTGATAATCTATGGAGCCTCTTAGCCCACTGTACAAGTTATGGATGATTTACATAATCAACCCATATATTTAATTAGTTATCTTTTGATCACTTAATTAATTCTAAATTAATTCATGATCAAACTAATTAAATAATATTATTAATATATTAGAACTTATATATATTAATAATCCGTAAGTGTTATTTCTCTCATTTAGTCTATCCAATTGCATGGTGCAATGCAACCCAAATGGACCATGCCGGGTCGGGTCAAGTACATACCAGAAATAGTTATGGACTTAGACAACTTATCCAACAAATACCTTGGAATATTCATATTTGCATATATAATAGAGAAAACATAGATCCAAGGTATTTAGCGTTGCATGTCCACTTAGGATTGTTAGAATGCTCATAACCCAACAAAACCTTCCATATTTGAACCCAGATTTCTATGACTCATTATACTGAAACCATAAAAAGCGAACATACCAATGATTCCTCCAAACTGAATACCCAATTATCCCTCACTCTGGGTTTGAACCACCACCAACTGGCGTCTTTAATTAAAGCCTCAAACCGGATCAACCAGATACATACCATGCTTAACACTAATAACGTATAACACAAAATAAGGCGACCCATAGGATCAGTAAATCAATCTCAAGAAAACTTTGAATCTCAGATGGAGAACTCGAAACCATCCACATCATCATCGCCTCACACTTAGCGAAGTCGACAAGAATACCATTTGATTAACATGGCACCTTAAGAACTAAACCTCTCACGATCCAAATTATATTAGCATATATGCCCTATAACCTCACCCTTCTCTAAAACTTCAAGAATCTCATGCAGGTGCTCTAACAGTGGTTTGACAAAGCCAACATGACAATAGAACTCTCTTATCTATAAGTGGTGCCAAAACACACTAGCTCCCTCTTCCTCTACAAGACATCTAGTCTGGTTTCTTGATTTAATTTCTCCATCTACATCAAACCTTGCCTCTTTGCGGCAGAAACTAATGCTGGAAGTGGCATCCCTTTATTTTATTGAGCGACTGATATGAATAAAATCTCTCCTTCCATGAACATGGGAGGTCGAAAAAATATAACGTTATTGTAATGAACGACATCCCAATCCTTGAATCAATCATTACAATTTATTCCACCTGAGACCTACGACCCAACCTGGTACTACGTCGAACAAGGTCCTTGAGACCTTAAGATAGACCAACTCATAGAGGTTTGCACTATTCAGACCCAATCTGCCATGGTCATATAGGCCCGAATAAACACAAAATTCATCCTCATCCACGACAATCACAACCGAAATATCAATAGAGATGATAACGGGATACAACCACCCCTAGTGATATACCTCACTACATACTATTAACCAACTCCCTAGTAACCCTTTAAATCTTGTTGATCCATGTGTGGATCTTGTGGTTCTGGTAGTACGGGCCCATACTACCTCTCGTACCTATCTGTACTCGACCCAAGAATTGTATCAAAGTTCCGAACTCACTACACACGGACACTACTATCCATTTTGAGCATATATACCCACACTCAAATTAGTGCATACCACTAATTCTCCTAGATTCTCCTTCTAGGATTTCTCTTACTCAAGTGCCTATACAGGCACATTCCAACACTTTTGCTAGGTCAATAGGAATTCCTATCCCACATTGCTATCAGCCGAATAATAAACTTTTACCAATGCGAACTAACTATCTTACGAATACAGTTACATTAAAAAAAAAAACTAAACAATCATTCGACTGAAAGATCTTGTTCTACAATGATTGGATTCAAAACGAGCTAGGTCAATAGGAATCACTTACTTTCCTTCTTTTATTTTACTATACACATCACATCCGCTGTTCCCTTTTTAAAAAACCTCAAATCCTTAGTTTGAGTTTGGAGTCACACGAGTGTTCATCCAAATCCCTCAAACCAAAGCTCAGATACCAACTTGTAAAATCCAAATTTTCAGAATAAAATTTTCATTTTAAAAATAGAATAAAGTCCCATTTTGATGAACATATATTTAAGGGGATACCATTTCTTCATAAACCATAATTCAAAACCAGAGTTATAAAGAAAATCAAAGAGAAATTTCAAATCATAAATTTTTTGATGTGTGTATACAGTCCCACTTTCATATACCTACGATGCAATTAATATCTGAAAAATATTTAATTTACAACTGCAAGTATAATGCTTAGTGAGTTCCTCAAAATACCATACACAAAAATATACATAAATTGCATACAGACAATAGCCTTCCAGATGAAGTTGGTCCGCCCCTTGGCCTTTAGCATAATCCACCTTGGCCTTCAACAAATAGTTGGTCCATCCTTTGGCCTCTAACACAATCTTGGTCCATCAAGTATCTTGGCCTTCACCACAAAGTTGGACCGCCGCAACTCACCACAATATATGTTAATCTACATGTAATTAAAAACAATCAACAACAATCTAGCAACATATGTAACTGTCTAAACTAGTCTACATGCCTAACAAATTGCTATAACATAACATCATCCTAAAACACAAGGATAACTAATGTAGTGTAAAGTATAATGAAAAAAACACATATGATATAAGCAACAAAGGCTCACCCGTAATAGCAATGTAAAAAACTGCTAACACACGCTACCTAATACCAAACTGAGACCAGATCCATAATCAGTTACTTAACTTCGTCAAGACTTGACCCAAAAGTCAAATTGGTTAAAAGTCAACTGTCATCTTTCAAAGTCAAAAGTCAACATTCTGGTCAACTGGCACTCTGTGCCCCATCTAGTCGCCACGCGCTTACAAGAAGACAATAATTAAGTCTCAACTCAAAAACAGACATGACCTCACATTTTCCAAAAAGCGTGCCACATTCATAAATGTTACCCCGCTTCCTACCAATATGAGCCCATAAAATACGACTTAATACATTAAGTCCAATCCCTAAACTTCCCCTTAATAATTTATTAATGGATACAGTTTCAAACTTTATCTATTAAGGCATTCCAAACAAACAAGATCTAAACTTTAATACCTAAACACGACTTAAATGACAATTCTACTTGCATACTTAAAGGACAAGCACAAGATGCCAACTTTCCAAGTCCAAAGTGGATTCCTAATTGCTCAAAAGATGGTGAAACCATCTCAACTCTAAGATCAAAAACAAAACGGACCAAAAAGCATATAATATGCCCAATAATGAGATCAACAATCCAAAGAGCAAGTTATAAACTTTATACTCACACACGTGTAGAAATGGAGTGACTTTGTTGGATGCAAACTGGTAACAAATTTCCTTGCAACCAAATAAACTTTCTTGATCTTCAATTTTTCCCAAAACACCATAAAAAAGCAGCAAAAGTAAATTTTTAGTTGTAGTCTAGTTTAAGTCATAGTTGTAGTTGTTCGATGGATTTGTAATGTTTGAAACATCGAGTGATATAGAAAAAATTATCTTCTAATTTATATTCAACCATAACATCTTGTACATTTTTTCTTTAATTTGCACTATATGGGGAGGTAGCCATAAAAGTTTTTCTTTAATTTCCATGGAAGATGGTTTCAATGTCACAAGTAAATGAAAGTGAATATTAAGCGTTTTTTTGAAACGTGTTGAAACTAGCGGTGAGCGCGGTGCGGTTTGGTGCAGTTATTAGCCAATTCCTCACCACTAACCGCAAATACGGTTAATCTATTTTCAAAACCGCATGGTGCGGTTATTTTTGCGGTGCGGTTAGGCGGTTATATTTGTGGTGCGGTTTTGTTTTTTCTTCGTTGCGGTTATTAACCGCGTGGATTTGCTACGGTTATTTTGTGTGGTTTTTAACCACAATTTAGATCTCAAATAGTTTTAAGAGTTCAAACATATTACTTATAATAAAAAAAAACCATAAGGTATAAGACAATTAACTATTTAACTTAAACCACAAACAACTAATATCTTCAAAACATCAAATCAATAGTAATTAACAATAAATATCTTAAGATTTTCTAATTTCATCATTTTTCAAAGTTAAACATAAAAAAGACAAACACTTTTGTCTACTAATATTTTATCCGTCTTTCATTCATTAAAGTTGTCTTATTTTTAATATTTAATAAACTAATAATTGATAAAAAAAATTATATATAATATATGCGGTGCGGTGCGGTTTTTTTGCGGTTTTTGGAAACTAATAACCGCACCGCACCGCAAATTTGCGGTTTTTGAAAAACAGAAAACCTCACCATTGGTTTTTATTGCGGTTGCGGTTTTTCGGTTGCGGTTTTTGCGGTAAATTTTAGTTGCGGTACGGTTTTTGCTCACCCCTAGTTGAAACCAAATATATAAAAACACATATTTAAAGTAACACTTGGAGGGGTAATATAGTCAAATATGGGCACTAAACGTACGAAAACTACAAATATGGCTGAAAGAGCCATTTCCCCATTTCTTCCACTTCAATAAGGGTAATAGAAAAAACTATTAAAAGAAGGTAAAAGAACTCTAGTTAAAAAACTGGTCAGAATGATAGAAGAAAAAGTGGTCTAGACCCGACTGTTAGGCTAAACCGAAACCAGTTATGAAAAAAAAAAAAAACAGTCAGGCTATTTTTGGGCGTTTTGATAAACCGGTGGGCTAGCAATGGACGATAATCGACTACATTTAATAATTGGTTTCTCGTTAGATTACGGGGTTAGGCTTCTTCTTCGTTAGAGAAATTTACTGGTAATCCTCTCTAATAAATCAAAATCATTTTTGCCACATGTCAAATTTTCATATATTTTGATACATGTAATTTTGTGGTTAATTCTTAGAAATTAATTTCCACTTGTCATTTTGTGGTGATTTTGATTTTCTTAATTAACTATCTAATTTTTAAGTTATAAAAAGAAATTAATGTGTCATTAATTTGTTTTCTTGTATTTTCAATTTTTAATGTTTCCTTCAATATATATAATTTAAAATTGAAATGTTACATATCAAAGTTCATTCTAATTTAAGGTAAAATAGTGTATATACAAAAAAATAATCAAACTTTGTTGCTTTTTGTTGACAAAATAAAAAAAAAAAGTTTATATAGTCAAGATATAATTATTTTTCTTAGCTTGTTTTATTAGTATAAATTGAATTATTTATTTATTCATCATTTTGTTTGTATATATATTTTGAAATTTTATTTTATAAAATACTTAATGTTTACACTTTAATATTTGATGTTTTCTTTAAAAAAATACTTAATGTTTATATTTTCATATATAATTTTTTTAATTAACCCGTGTAATACATGTGTTTCACACCTAGCACAATAACAAATTAACCACACATAAATTACATATTTCTTTTTTTATATACTAACATTTTAATTAGAAAATTGATATTCTTTATTTTTGTTATATTTGGAATGATAATCAATCCTTTAGATAATTTAGTTTAGGAATATTCATATTTGGAACAATATATTTCACCATTATTATCAGCATTTATGACAATTTAATTTTGATAGAAGATATTACGAGTAGCTATGGTACCCTGATTCTCAAATTACTCATATATATATATATATATATATATATATATATATATATATATATATATATATATATATATATATATATATATATATATATATATATATATATATATATATATATATATATATATATATTAGGTGTGGGATCCATGTAATACATTGGTTTTGTTAAAAGAAAAAGAAAATACAAAATTATAAACATTTGAGAAGTATGAATTTATAAATAAAAAAAGTAAGAAAATATTGAATTATAAAATTTAAAGTATTTTTTTTCTCTTTTAAATTTAAACAAATAATTTAAATAAACAAATAAAGAAAATTAATGAATCTTTAATTGAGTAATTTTATAATTAGAAGGAAAGTTCATTAATGAAAATGATATGCATTTATTGTTAGATTTAAATATTATTTAAAATTTCATAAAATAAAAAAACCATAAAATGACATGTGGCAAAATAAATAAGAATATAACATGTGGCAAAAAGATCTTAATTTATTAGGTAGAATATATATATATATATATATATATATATATATATATATATATATATATGACCCATAAGAGATTAGTTTGATGCAGATTAAAACTGACTCCTTTGGTTTGCTTTTCCATTGATCGTTTAAAACATGGAGCAAAATTTGAAGATGATGTTCTTGGTCATGTTATTGCTTTCCATGTCAGGTACATAGTCGTTTGTTTGTCTCAATAGCAAACTAACTCCATTAAACATCATGTCCTCTGTTTATCTCTAATGGAATAAATACGCTTTGCAGGTTTGTTTGTCTCATCTATTTTGGCTGACAAAGGATCTAACATAGAAGGGTGTGGTCGCTTTGGATTCTGTGAACCAATCTGTCGAACTCACTTGCCTTATTGTTGTAATAGTGTTTGCCAGTGCTCACCATGCACTAAATTTTAATATTGTGTTTAATATCATAAATATAAAAGGATGGTGCCCTAATGTGTTTGTTCCCCGAGAAATCTGTGAAATAAAATTCATCCTGTTAAAGATTATTATTGTTATTATACAAGATACAAATATAAGTTGTGGCACATATATACTTAGAGATTCCAATCTAAGAAATCAACATTGCTTAAAGATATATAACGAGCACATCCACTTTGTTTACCCTCTAATCATTAATTGTTCTCTATAGATTAATGGTTTAATTTTCTTTCATTCTATAGATTAATGGTTTAATTTTCTTTATTTTTACCGGTAACCTCGAGTAGCCGCTAATTAATATGGACTGTACATTTTAACAAGTTGAAGGGTAATTGTGGACGGAAAAAAAACTCAATGACCAAATGTGTAAAAATCAAAAAAGATATTATCCTTTTAAATCATTAGCCATGTATTAACTGAGCAAGAGTTGTTATTAGTCCACACATCCAAATCTAGTCCATTGCTGCCAGGAAATATAGCAAAACCTTGCGACAGAAGTTCAAAATTTTGTGAAAATTAACTTGAGAACTCAATCTTAATTCTATTATATCAAAATAAAGGTGGGTGAAGATTTAAGATTTCATTCTTCTAAATAATAAAAAATTTAGTATTTTTTACCTATGGTTAAAGGAAAACGGAAGGTTTACTATATAGGAACTCAACGTGAGACTTGAGACATAAATTAAAATCCCTTGGTTTTGTTGGAAATCTCTCTCTCTCTCTCTCTCTCTCTCTCTCTCTCTCTCTCTCTCTCTCTCTCTCTCTCTCTCTCTCTCTCTCTCAAACACACGCATACGTACTCATTGCTTACCCTATCAAACTTCCCAGAAGCAAGATGCCAATTTGTCCCTTTGTAGCCGGAGGTCAGCCGATACCAGGTGAGATATTTGCTTTAACCGCCATTCCCGCATTTGTGTCACACAGATCAGGTCCTCGAAGTCCGTTTCTCATCAGAGTAAGCTGCCCCCTTCACTAATCACTGCCTTCAATTATGTCTGGTTTTCTATGTTCTAGTGAAATTTAAGTTCGTCTTTAAAAGTTGTTGAACAAGTACCTAGTATTTGAAGATTGACATACATGAGACTTGAAGAATATCAAGTTGGCACTGAAATTAATCTCTTATTCAAGAAGGAGCACCTAATTTACAGCCATTACATCAAACAGTATCAAAAGAAAAACTGGAAAACAGGAGCTAAGAACGGAACAATCAAGACTCAAACGAAAGACAATGACTGACCACGTAAGCTATCAAAATTCTAAGACCAGGTTATGAGGCCCAAACATAAAAGTAAAATGGACTCAAGAAAAACACTAGCCCAATAAATATAGCGCAACAAATTTTCCCTCAAACAACAGAGCATCAAGCTTCTTGTTTAACCTCTTTCACTCCAATCTGCTCCTTGATCATCTTGCTGGTATCCAACTTCAATGGTTTAGTCATGACATCATCCAACGGTCTTTCGGACCTGCAGAATTCAAGCTTCCCAGCTTCTTGATTCACCAAGTCTCTGAGATAGTGAAATCCAACATCCATGTGTTTTGTTTTCCGATGTAACACCAGATTCTTTGAAAGTTTTATGGTCGAACTATTATCACATAAGAAACTTAAACAGTTCCTATTTGTTTCTCTTCAAGTTCCTCAAGTAGACCTTTTAACCAAGCACAATGACATGCACATGTTATGACTGTAGTGCAATTTCGGTCTTCCATGTCACAAGCATAGTCATTATCTATTTACACTTGCAGCTTTTTGTTTAGTTTCTTTCCAAAGTTCAGTCCAATGTTTAACCCTACTGAGTCCCTTCGTAAGCGGATCTGCTGGGTTATCTTATGATGATATCCTCTTCACTATGAGTTGTCCTTCTTCTACACGATGTCTGGTAAAGTGATATTTTCTGTCGATATGTCGTGATCTACCATCATCCCTCGGTTCCTTGGTCAAGGCAACCGCTCGTTCATTATCACAGAAAATCTCCAAGGGCTCCTTTATGGCAGGTACAACTCCAAGGTCACCGATGAAGTTCTTCAGCCATATTGCCTCCTTCGACGCTTCGCTCGCTGCAATGTACTCTGATTCGCACGTTGAATCAGCTACGGTTTCCTGCTTGGAACTCTTCCATGTCACTGCTCCTCCATTCAGGGTAAAGACCCAGCCTGACTGCGAATGGTAGTTGTCCCTGTCGATCTGAAAACTGGCGTCACTATACCCTCGCACCTTCAAGTCATCACTCCCTCCGAGGACTAAGAACCATTCCTTCGTCCTCCGAAGGTACTTAAGGATATTCTTCACCGCAATCCAATGGGCTCTGCCAGGATTCCCTTGATATCTGCTAACCATGCTCCAAGCGAAGGCTATATCAGGGCGAGTACAAGTCATAGCGTACATGATTGAGTCAACTGCAGAAGCGTATGGTACTCGGCTCATTTCTGCTATTTCAGCTTCGGTACTCGAACTTTGAGTCTTACTCAACTTGGCATTACTTTGTATCGGTAATTCTCCCTTCTTTGAGTTTTCCATACTAAAACGTTTTAGTACCTTCTCTAAGTAAGTGTTCTGACTAAGTCCTATTAGTCTCTTACTTCTTTCTCTTACTATCCTTATTCCCAAAATGTAAGAAGCCTCTCCGAGGTCCTTCATAGCGAAGCACTTCCCGAGCCAGGACTTAACTTCCTGCAGAGTCGGGATGTCGTTTCCTATGAGTAATATGTCATCGACATATAGAACGAGGAAGCTAACTATACTCCCACTGCCTTTGACATATACACATGATTCATCTTCGCTTTGTACAAATCCAAACTCTTTGACTTTCTCATCGAAGCAAAGATTCCATCTGCGAGATGCTTGCTTAAGTCCATAAATGGACTTCTCAAGCTTACACACTCTATTCGGATGCTTCGGATCCACAAACCCCTCTGGCTGAGCCATGTAAACATCCTCAGCCAACTTTCCATTAAGGAAAGTGGTCTTGACATCCATTTGCGAAATCTCATAATCATGAAATGCGACAATCGCTAGCATCACTCTAATAGATTTTATCTTCGCAACTGGTGAGAAGGTCTCATCATAGTCAACTCCGGGACTTTGAGTAAAGCCCTTCGCAACCAATCGCACTTTATATGTGTGTACGTTTCCATCCACGTTGGTCTTCTTCTTGAAGATCCATTTGCACCCAACGGTCTTACGTCCGGGCACATTATCAACCAAATTCCAAACTTGGTTATCATACATGGATTGGATCTCACTATCCATTGCCTCTTTCCATTTTGTAGACTTCGGGCCTACCATGGCTTCCTTATAGCTATTAGGTTCATCAAGATTTATTAGTGTACCATCATTAATATACGTGTCCCCTTTGGTAGTAATATGAAAACCATAAAACTTGGGATGAACTCTAACTCTCTCGGAACGTCTAAGAGGTAAGGACTCGTCAATCGGTTCAACCAGAGTTTCCTCCTCGGGTTGAGTGCCAGCGGTAGAGGTTCCTTCATCTATCGACTCTTGAATCTCTTCAAGCTCGATTTGCCTCCCACTGTCTCCTTGGCCTATGAGTTCTCGCTCTCGGAAAACTCCTATCCTCGCAACAAAGACAACATTGTCCTTCCGTCTTTAGAAGAGATATCCAAAGGATTTCTGTGGTAGCCGATGAAAATACATCGCTCACTTCGAGGTACGAGCTTGTCGTGAGTATCTCGTCTTACGAAAGCCTCGCAACCCCAAACCTTGATATGTGCTAATGAGGGAGCTTTCCCTGTTCACATCTTGTGAGGTGTTTTGGCAACCTTCTTAGTAGGGACTCGGTTAAGGATATGGGCGGCAGTCTCTAAGGCATACCCCCAAAAAAAGATTGATAGTGAAGCACGAGTCATCATAGAGCGAACCATATCCAATAAGGTTCGATTACGCCTTTCTTCCACACCATTCAACTGCGGTGTCCTAAGAGGCGTCAATTGTGAAACTATTCCACACTCCTTCAGATAATCGTGGAATTCAAGACTTAGGTACTCTCCTCCTCGATCGGATCGAAGCATCTTGATTTTCCTGCCCAATTGATTCTCCACTTCATTCTTGAACTCTTTGAACTTTTCAAAGGTTTCTGACTTTTGATTGATTAAATAGATATACCCATATCTACTATAATCATCGGTAAAAGTCACATAGAAGCGGTTCCCATCCTTCGTGGTTGATCTAAACGGTCCACATACATCGGTATGTATTAGGTCCAATAGACCATCACTCCTTTCACACGAGCTCGTGAAGGGTGATTTGGTCATCTTTCCAAGCAAACAAGACTCGCACGTGTCATCTTCCTTATGGTCGAATGACTCCAACACTCCATCCTTTTGGAGTTGGGCTAGGCGTTTCTTGTTGACATGTCCAAGACGACAATGCCACAAGGATTCTTTATCCATACTAGTGGAAGAATCTATGTTTAAAACATCATTTCCTAAGTTATCAACAATCATAACGGTTTCATATATTCCATTACATGGTATAGCTTCAAAGTAAAAGACACCATTTAGATAAGCCAAAATAGAACCATTCTCATTTTTAAAAGAAAATCTAAAACCTTGTCTAAACAAACCATGAAATGAAATGATGTTTCTAGCCATTTCCGGTGAATACCAACAATTGTTCAAATCTAAACATAAATAATTCCTAAGCACTAAAGAATACATTCCAATCTTGGTCACAGGCGACGATCTTCTGTTCCCCATGATTAGATTGATTCTTCCTTGCTCCACATCCCTACTTCTTCTTAGTCCCTGCACATTAGAACAAATGTGGTAACCACAACCGGTATCAAGAACCCAAGAAATAGCATGATTAGAATCGTTAGATTTAATTGTGTATATACCTGCGAAAGATGGCTTGATCTTTCCTTCCTTGATGGCTTGCAGGTACTCTGGGCAGCTTCTCTTCCAATGTCCTATCTTGTGGCAGTGGTGGCACTCTGCCTCCTTAGGGTTAGGGTAGGGCTTAGCGGGATCAACTTTGGTCCCACTTGAAGAGGCACCATCTCGGGCTTTAACCTTGCGATAGTTCTTAGACGAAGCCTTCCTCTTCTTTCCCTTTCCTTGACCAATAGCCAAGACAGGAGCAGCGGGTGGATTGGGAGTTGGTGCAACAGACTTGTCCTTGAAGTTACTCTCAGCGACCCTCAAGAGACCTTGGAGTTTTCTTAGGGTGACCTTCCTCTTTGTTCATGTGGTAGGTCATCCTAAATTGATTGTACATCGGAGGCAAAGAGTGAAGCACCATGTCGATCGCCAAGTCTTCCCCAAAGTCAACATTTAACTTGCGAAGGCGGACAACATACCTTTGCATCTTTTGTACGTGCACGATAAGAGACTCTCCATGACCCATCTTAGCGGAAATCATGTTAGTGAAAATCTCATAACGTACTTGTCTCGCGTTTTGGTGGTATCTCTCCAATAAGTCTTGATGCATCTCGTACGGGTACATGTCCTCATAGGACTTTTGGAATTCGGAGTTCATGGTGGCTATCATGATGCAATGTACTTTCGTTGCATCGCGCTCATGAGTTTCAAAAGTGGTCATTTCAGCCGGAGTAGTGATTTCAGGGTTGATTTTCTTGAGCTTCTCATCGAGGACATACTCCTTATCCTCATAGCGAGCAATGGTGCGAATGTATCTTATCCATTCGCTAAAGTTCGTTCCATCGAAAGTGACCTTTTGGCAAAGGCTCATCAATGTGAAAGAACTAGCAGCAACGTTGTTTGCGTTCGACATCTACAAATAGAAAGGACAAAGATAGATTAGAATATGAATCCCTAATTATCACCCAATAAGAAAATTAGGGCTAGGATCCAACAACAATATTTACATATTAGAAAAGGGATGCCGTAATCTAACATGCAAATAAATTGAAGGTAAGTAAATGACGATTCACTAATTCTCCACCATAAAACCTAACTATAAGTCCTAAATGTATTGAGAATTCCTAGGTTCGGATAAGATTCATTGAAACTATTCAATGGCATGTTTAAATCTCGATATGCCCCTCTAGTTTGTGACTGGGATACCGAGGATCACAAAGCGGGTGTGAATTACCATGCAAATTCACATGGTGCCTTCATTGTAACGATCACCTATTCCATGTGCCGGTAAACCACACACGCTCCATCGAACTATGATAAACAATGAATCACCCTTTGCCACCTTTGCTTAGAACCAATTAGTGTGCCGGTAAACCACACACGCTCCACTAACTTCTTAGCAAGGGTGAAAAGTGTAATTTCATGGGATTGCATCAATTCACTTTTCCTAAAGTAACTAAGATTGGAAAATTTTAAAATATGTGTAGTTACTTTGTATTACTTATTATACTTTTAATGAGAGGATGAGGTTTCCCTATCCTACCCGTTCGGCTAACGACCCTCCACCGATCAAGCAAGTGGTGGGTGTGAGTGTACACCCATTAAGCGCCATTTTATAGGCCGCAACCTTATACCCACCTTATAGATCGGCTTTGTGAATGAGGCCTAGTAACGGTAAGACAAGCATTTTAGTTATATATATGTGTGTGTGTATATATATATATATATATATATATATATATATATATATATATATATATATATATATATTATTCTTGTAATATTATATTAGTATAGGGTTGTATTTTAAACCTTTTAAAATCTAGGGTTTGAAATTTAAATTGTCTAAATTAAAACTTTTAATCACAAAATATAAATTTCAAAACTTGAGGACAAGTTTTAAACATTTAAAACATGGAGGATCAAATAACAAATAATTTTAATTAACAATTAATTTCCTAATTATCTATATTTGATTTATTCAAGATTTCTTTCAAGATAATTACCAAATTAATCAAAATAATTAATTAATTATCATATAAGGAAATTAAATATTTTATTAGTTGAGAAGTATATTTAATTAGATCAAGATAATAGTCATATATATATATATATATATATATATATATATATATATATATATATATATATATCAAAAAATCGGATTAGGGTTGATCTAATATGATTAAGGTAAGTTTCAATAAGATAATCATGAAGAAATCCCGAATCTAGCCATTCCTGACGCTTGGACTCGCCGAGTGCACCAAGGGACTCGCCGAGTCAGGCCAACTCGCCGAGTCGACTATGGAACTCACCGAGTCCATGACTTAGAAACACAAAATCGAATTTTGCAGTTAAGTTTCAAACAAATAAGCAACAATTTAATGAAAACCAAGCTAGGCTCTGATACCACTGTTGGTTTTTAGCCATAAGAACTTTCCTATGTGCGCATGAAAAACCCTAATGCTTGGATCTAGGCTTTCTAATTAAACATGCTTTGAATCCAAGACTTCTAATGACTACTTGGGAATAAGAACAATACTAAATCAGATCTAGAATCATACCTTTGAATCTCTTGTTTGATTTTGTTGTCTTGGAGCTCTAGAGTCACAATTGTCACTCCTCTAATGGCTTACAAACACCAAATAGCAAAGAGGATGATTTGAGAGAGAGGAGAGGGGAGGAATTCGGCCAGGGGTTCTCTACTAGAGATCAAGTGCCGATTTCCCTTTGCCATAGGGTCTATTTATACTTTTAGACTCCTTAAGGGTTACAACTTAAACCCTAATTGGATAATCTTCTCTTAAAGCAATCCAAATCCATTCCTTAGATAGCCTTGGACGATTTGAAGCTATCCATAGCTTCTAGAATCCGTCCACCATCTATCCAATATGGATTTACAGTCTAAAGTTTAACTATCAAACAATTGACAGTTTATACCCTTTTATTTAATTAATCTCTTTAAGTCACCAAATTAATTCTAATTAATTCTATGACTTATATTAATCAAATAACAATATTATTATTCTTTATATTATTGTCATAATACATTAATAATATTTATTCTCTCTTAATAAATCATCCTATCTAGTTGCTATGGTGAAGGCAACCCAAAAGGACCATGCACAACCGGGTCAAATACTTGCCTAATATAGTTGCAGCCTTAGACACTATTCCAACAACTCATTCCTTTGATGTTTTGGTGGTCCTAGGTCCTTTACAAGAGTTTCTAAGTCATAATACAAGCCTTGGGATGAGTTTAAGGTACCATAAGACCATGTATTAGGAGTTTACGGCCTAAGAACCCATTCTTGAGGGGTTTACAGCTACAAGCTCCTATGGGAGTAGTTCTAGCATGTTTAAGGCCCTTAACTTATTTGTGGTCGCTTCTAGACTTCATTCTAAGGCTCATGAGGTGTGTAAGTGGCATTTTAACACCTTAAATTGAGTTTACTCCCCATGGATAGGTGTTTACGGTCCAAGCTTGTGCTTGGGCCGTAAAATCATGTTCATGCCCTAAATGAAGAGTTTAAGGTGTTCTAAGTCCATGCAAATAAGTCCCTTAGTCATATCTAAGCTCCAAATGAGGTTTGGAAGGGTTTTAAGGCTGAAAACCCCTCATTACATGTGTTCACGGCCCAAGGAGGTTCTAGGACCGTAAACACATGTTTATGGTTCTATTTCTCATACAAATCACGAATTTGAAGGTTAAAGGTGTTATACTAGGAGCTAGGATAGTTACCTTGATGATTTGGAGCTTGTTTTGGATGATTTTGGCTTGATTTCGAGTTTTAGAGAGAGAAAGTAGAGAGAGTGGAAAGGCTTCAAATGAGGCTCTCTCAACTTTATATATGCACAAAGTTTGGGACACGGTGGAATTCTACCCGATACTATTAATAAGCGGAGCTTTTGGTTGTACCCGATTTAATTATTTTATAACTTGACGGAATAAAACTAAAATTTCCCAAATAATAATTTGGGGCATTTTCATGAGTCTCTAATGCATTTGGAAAATTATTAAGTCATAATAACAACTCAAAATTAATGACTTAATTTTTGAAACGAACGAAAACGAGTCAAGATGATGAATTTTAAAAGACGGGACGGGTTACAACGACGGAACGAACTTCGGGTTGTCACATTATCCCCCCGTTAGAGGGAATTTCGTCTCGAAATTCAAAGAGTAAGATACAGTTCATGAATTGAAAAGAGGTATGGATGAATCTACTGCTTCGGGTCTTCACGCACCCAAGTGGAAATCGGGTCTCCGCTTGACATTACGGCGAATCCTCACTATCGGGATGCGGCTTTGTTTCGTACGTTTAACCTATTGATTTATGATTCCGATTGGTTCTACCATGAGGTTCATACTTTCTTTGGTTTCAGTTTCATCGAAGGGATTATTATGGTTTCGCCGGTTAGGTATTTCTTAAGGACAAAGACGTGGAATACAAGATGAATGTTGTTTAGTTCTGAGGGTAGTCGGCGTTTGTAGGCTACGAAATCGATGCTAATGAGGATTTCGAAAAGTTCTATGTACTTCGGGATACGCATTTCAGAATATAAAATACCTTTTTTCTCATTGTTAGTTATCTCGACGGTAGACGTTTCGGTTACTAGTTGAGGACTAGGTTTATAAAGATGTTCGAATGAATAGCTAACAGATTATCTTTCAGTACTAGAATCGAAAAGGATTGCAAGCATAAAGGTTGCCGAAGAGGAATATACCTGTGGCAACGGTGGGATCGGCGGCTGCCTCACTTTGTCCTATAGCTAGGACTCACCCAGTGTTGCCAGATGTTGCTGCCTTAGGGCAGTTTCACTTGTAATGTTCGACTTCTCCACAACTGTAGCAGGACTGACCGATAGCCACTCCAGAAGCTTGACTGGTTGATTGGGTTGATGCTCTGCAGCTTCGCGCGAGGTGACCCTCTTGGCCACAGTTCTTACAAACTTTGCACGACAAGGGCCAGGGATACGATGGTGGTAACTGCACCTATTGCACCATGGAGGGATACTGGTATATCCGGTGATAGGTCCTTGGGCGGAGGAACCGATAACAGAAATAGTAGCAGGGGTAGTAGCAGCATGGACTGCCACTATCTGTTGTTTCTTCGAGGACTCCGGGGAATACTGACTCTTCTTCTTCTTCTTCCAAAACTTTCTTTTCTCACCACTATTCTCTGTCGGCTTAGGAGTGGTGGCCGTTTCCTCTGGGTCATCGCTATGGTTGATCAAGGTTTGTGCTAGGCATTTGGCACTGTCATAGCTATCCGGCTTCACAGCTAAGACATTCCCGTTGGTTGGCTGGGTCAATCCCCAGAAGAACCTCTCAACCTTTATACTCTCCGGGGTAACCATTCCCGGACAGAGTAATGCCAGGTCATCGAATCTGGACGTGTAGGCGGCGATATTGGAACCCTTCATCTTCAGGTTCCAGAGTTCATGCTCCAGCTTCTGTATTTCACCCCGAGGGCAGTATTCTGCAAATAGAAGTTCCTTCATAACTTCCCAACCCATAGCATTTGCTACAGGTAAAGTTAGAGATTTGACTCGGCCGTTCCATCAAGTCAGAGCTTTGTCGGTGAATGTGCAGGTGGCGAATTTCACCTTGTCGGATTCTGAACAGGCACAGATCTCGAAAATAGATTCGACTTTCTCTAACCACTGAGTTAGGGCAATGACACCTCCAGTGCCATCGAAGAATGTGGTTTTCGCGTTCATAAAGTCCTTATAGGAACACTCCTTCCGGTGTCCCTGGCTACCTTCCTGGTTTTGAGGCTGGGGACCACCTCCTGATCCACCGGGATTTATGTGAGATAAGGCAGCTACCACTGCAGCAGCAATAGCTGTCTGGAACACGACAAGGTCAAATTGAGGAGGGGGTGGTGGTGGCGGAGGGTTGTTGTTGTTCTTTGAGCTGGGTCTTTTCCTAGGAGGCATCTTGATCTAGAATAGTCAGGAAAGAGAGGATTCATAATTCCTCTGAATTGAACCAAGAGATATGATACAAGGGATATCTCATTATGACAGATATGGAATTCCATTAAGCGATAAAGCAGGAAAGAGTTATCAAAGCAGATAAACTATCGCTAAAGGAATGATCAAAGAATAATGCTTGAATGAAGATTTCTACAACGTATTGGCTCGAGAAATACACCCATAGTACTTCACGATTTGCTGTGACGATGGCTCGTTGTTTAGGGTATTGGGTAAGTTTTAGGCATGCTGCTTACCACAGTCACTCCTAAGCACATGTTGGCCGTGTCTCGAATGAATATAGTTGACCAGGCTATATTGATCCTAGACACGACTACATAACTGCCCAGGTTTAACCGCAGCGTACATCACCCATTTACTTATGTTTTGTTCTACTTGTAGTTACGGATTTCGACGGTTAGGTATACTTGTATACTCTTGAAAATACTTATATTTTAAGGTATACTTTTAGTTCAGAGCACTTAGGCCCCTTAATGTTTATAGTCTTATACCATGTAAGGTTTGGTATACTAGTTCACTATAAACAAGGGCTTTGATACCAATCTGTCACACCCCGAAACCTAAGGCGGAAACGTTCCGGGGCGGAGGACGTCATGAATATCGCAACCAATGTACATAGTAAGCGTAGTAAACACAAAGCAATACATTACATAAACTTATTACATTTGTTTGGAATACAAGTGTCATACATATACATCATATGAACAAAAGTATAGACGTGTCTTTACGTACTCCGTCTTCGCCAAAAGGATCACTGGGTACCTGTCTAACGTGGACCTGAGTATACAAGCAGTTTGAAAATTAGCATAAAGCTGGTGAGTTCATAAGCGGTTTAGTTTTGAAAAGAATGAGTTCCCTTTTGGTTTTTTGAAAAGTCGTTATCCAAGAAAATCCCATATTTTCTTCTAAAAACAGTTTAGTTATCATTTGTTACCAATTCGATTACGAGTTGTTATGATATCCCAGGAAAATCCTATATTTTCCTAAATGTTGCGATTAGTTCTTAGTTCGGATTTCGATGTACTAGTATCAACCATACTTAGTAATAGTTAGGTATTCTGATATATTAGTTACCCTACATTCGAATGTCAATTATCTACTATATTTAGTTGTATTTTCGAATATTTGGATACACTCAGAAACGTACATTAACTGTATATTTGATGTTCTGGTGATTTCCAAAATAGTACATTAGACGTGTCTTCGAAACTCTGTCGACATCCAAAGGCGTATGTTTTCGAAACTCAGTCGATGTCCAGAGGCGTACTTTCGAATTCGTATTCGTATTCCTATTCCTACTCCTGTTCGTATTCGTATTCGTATTCGTATTTGTTGTCGTATTCGTATTCGCATTTGTATTCGTATTCGTATTCGTATTCGCATTTGCATTCGTATTCATATACTTATTCCTATTCGTATTCGTATTCGTATTCATATTCGTATTCCTAGCTGTACTTTCGTATCTACAGGAAGCTATATCAAGAACATTTTAATGCTTTAAGATTCATGCTTTTAACAATAATTATATGGAAATTCATTTGTGAAATATAAAATACAACATTTTAATATGAGCTTCACAAATAACATGACGGTTTACTCTGTAAGTTGAATGATTGGTTAATACAGTTTTCTGTGTTAAAAGCATACAAAATATGAAATAGATCAAATAAAATAATAAGTTTGAGTACAAGATTTCCTTGTACTTTTGCTTGTATTCCCCCCTGAAACATTGAAAAACACGGAAAAAGGTGCAGGGGTATGAACTCACCGATTGAAGAATGTGCCTTATTGGATGCTAAACGTTAGTTCGGGGCATGAACGCGTGTGAGGTTCCTATGTAATATGAAAATATACACATTTGTATCTAATTAGGATTTGAACTACACTTTAGATATGATTATACACTCCAAGACGCGAAAACACTTCATTACAAGTGTTTGGAGTGACCCCGGCGACATGTATGGACATATACAACTTGGATATGGAGTTTACTCTTCAAGAGTAAACTCATAAGAGGGTTTACGGCCCTAATGACCCATTCCCCATGAGTTTACGGCCGTAAACTCAAGGTGGGGTGATCTATGGTGCTAAATGGTCTTATTTCACTTGGGAACATTGGCTAGGATTCAATCTAGGGCATGGAAAGGAATTAAATCCACAAATGGACCATCAAATGAAGTTTACGGAAGTAAACTATGAGTTTATGACCGTAAACTCCCCCACACTCATTCCTTTGATGTTTTGGTGGTCCTAGGTCCTTTACAAGAGTTTCTAAGTCATAATACAAGCCTTGGGATGAGTTTAAGGTACCATAAGACCATGTATTAGGAGTTTACGGCCTAAGAACCCATTCTTGAGGGGCATACGGCCGTAAGCTCCTATGGGACTAGTTCTAGCATGTTTAAGGCCCTTAACTTGTTTGTGGTTGCTTCTAGACTTCATTCTAAGGCTTATGAGGTGTGTAAGTGGCATTTTAACACCTTAAATTGAGTTTACTCCCCATGGATAGGTGTTTACAGTCCAAGCATGTGCTTGGGCCGTAAAATCATGTTCATGCCCTAAATGAAGAGTTTAAGGTGTTCTAAGTCAATGCAAATAAGTCCCTTAGTCATATCTAAGCTCCAAATGTGGTTTGGAAGGGTTTTAAGGCTCAAAACCCCTCATTACATGTGTTCACGGCCCAAGGAGGTTCTAGGACCGTAAGCACATGTTTATGGTTCTATTTCTCATACAAATCGCGAATTTGAAGGCTAAAGGTGTTATACTAGGAGCTAGGATAGTTACCTTGATGATTTGGAGCTTGTTTTGGATGATTTTGGCTTGATTTCAAGTTTTAGAGAGAGAAAGTGGAGAGAGAGTAGAGAGAGAGTGGAAAGGCTTCAAATGAGGCTCTCTCAACTTTATATATGCTCAAATTTTGGGACACGGTGGAATTCTACCAGATACTGTTGATAAGCGGGGATGTTGGTCGTACCCGATTTAATTATTTTATAACTTGACGGAATAAAACTAAAATTTCCCAAATAATAATTTGAGGCATTCTCATGAGTCTCTAATGCATTTAAAAAATTATTAAGTCATAATAAGAACTCAAAATTAATGACTTAATTTTTGAAACGAACGGAAACGAGTCAAGATGATGAATTTTAAAAGACGGGAGGGGTTACGACGACGGAACGAACTTCGGGTTGTCACAGAAGGGTTCTAGGCTGATTACTTGCGAAAGGGAATGTCTTGGATGCTAGGCCGATTACTTTCAATAGCGCCAAGGATCTAGCACAGACCCTGATCGATCATGGAATCGATCTAGATGAAGTGACAACTGTCTCCGAGCCACAAAAGGAGAGTGGTGAGAAGAAGAAGAAATTCAGGAACAAACGCAAGGGTCAGTGTTCGCAGGAGCCCTCCAAGAAGCAACAAACAGTGGCAGTCCACGCTGCTACTACTTCTACTGCTACTCCCATTACTGCTCCAACCACCCAAGCTCCTACCGGTGGTTATTCATGGAAACTACCTATGTGCAACAAGTGTACTTTTCATCATCATGGACCCTGCCGTGATTTGAATTGCAACAACTGTGGGAGGAAGGGACACATGACCCGATACTGCAGAGCACCAGCCCAACCAACCAATCCGACTCCTGGAGTAGGTGCCAACCAAGCCTACTATGGATGTGGAGAAGTTGGGCATTTGATAAGAAACTTCCCCAAAGTGACAACAGGTGGCAATGCAGGAAGGGTGCTGGCAATGGGCCAGGAGGAAGCGGTCACTAATCCTACCGTTGTTACGGGTGCGTTCCTCCTTGACAACTCTCATGCATGAATTCTTTTTGATTCTAGTGAGGAAAGGAGTTTTGTTAGTCATGCATTCAAACATCTAATCAAATGTAAATCCCAACCTTTAAGTGAAACGTTCATCGTCGAGATGGCCAATGGAGAGAAAGAGAGCATGAACGACATATTCCTAGGATGTACTCTTACCTTTGGCGATCATTCTTTCACTATCGATTTTATGCATGTATCTATCAAGAGTTTCGACATCATTATTGGTATGGATTGCAGAGCCCCAATCGTGCTGATATCCTTTGTTTTGAAAAAGCTATTCGCCTCAACCTTCCCTCTGGCGAAGCCCTATGATTTATGGTGACAAACTTAGTTTGAAACTTCGTATCATCTCGTGCATCAAAGCTTAGAAGTACCTACGGAAGGAATGTTATGCGTTTCTAGCTCATGTTGTTGATGGGACGCAAAATGTTAAAGGCCTCGAGAGCATCCCCGAAGTCTGCAACTTTCCTGAAGATCTCCCAGGAATTCCTCATGAACGTCAAGTTGAGTTTTGTATCTTAATCCACACAGGGATTAGCAAGATTCAAAGGGTTACTAGGGAGTTGGTTAATGGTATGCAGTGCGGTATATCACTAGGGTTGGTTGTATCGTGTTATCGTCTCTATTGATATTACGGTTGTGGTTGTCATGGATGAGGATGAATTTTGTGCTTATTCGGGCATATATGTCCATGGCAGATTGGGTCTGAATAGTGCAGACCTCTGTGAGTTGGTCTATCCTAAGGTCTGAAGGACCTTGTTCGAGGTACAACTAAGTTGGGTCGTAGGACTCGGGTGGAATAAATTGTAATGATCGATTCGAGGATTAGGATGTCATTCATTACAATAAGGTTATATTTTATCGACCTCCCGTGTTCATGGAAGGAGAGATTTTATTCATATCAGCCACTCAATAAAATAAAGGGATGCCACTTCCAGCATTAGTTTCTACCGCAAGGAAGCAAGGTTTGATGTAGATTGAGAAATTAAATCAAGAAACCAGACTAAATGTCCTATAAAGGAAGAGGGAGCTAGTGCATTCTAGCACCACTGATAGATAAGAGAGTTCTATTGTCATGTTAGCTTTGTCAAACCACTATTAAAGCACCTGCGTGAGGTTTTTGAAGTTTTAGAGAATGGTGAGGTTATAGGACATATATGCTAATTTAATTTGGATCGTGAGAGGTTTAGTTCTTAAGGTGCCTCGTTAGTCAAATGGTATCCTTGTCGACTTTGCTAAGTGTGAGCCGGTGATGATGTGAATGGTTTCGAGGCCTCCATCTGAGATTCAAAGTTTTCTTGAGATTGATTTATTCTAATCCAATGGATCGCCTTATGTTGTGTTATGCGTTATTCGTGTTAAGCTTGGTATGTATCTGGTTGATCCGGTTTGAGACTTTGATTAAAGATGCCAGTTGGTGGTGGTTCAAACCCTAAGTTATTGATTTGAGGTGATTGTTTATGTTGGACCATTAGAAGGGTAAAATGGTCTTTTAGCCTTCTGAGAGAACAATGGGACGGACTAGTCTAGCCAGGAGAGCCGTTATTGATTTGAGATGATTGCTTATGTGTTTATGTGGGGCTAGATCATTGTTACGATAATCAGGGATATCGAGCACGTGAGTTACTAGAAAGTATATGAGGTGAGTCTTCTCACTATACGTTACCTAGAGTGGTAATTATGTGTGACCGGAACGTCTTATGTGCAATGAAGAGTATGTGATATATGTTGATAGTTGATATGTGATATGTATGTGTTATGTTATGTTATGATCATTATGTTACAAACCGGAAGGTCATCATTTTATGGACCGGAAGGTCAAAAGCATATGGACCGGAAGGTCAAAAGAGTATGGACCGGAAGGCATCGGCATGATCCGTACACATTGGTAGGAGATTTATTTTATGATCTTGGGATATGTTTTTATCGTGATGACATTTGCTAAACTTGAGAATATGAGAATATTGAATGAGTTTTATGTTATTTGGAAAATAAAAAATTGTTTTGAAAATTCATGTTGTTACAAAAGGTCTACTTGAGGAACTTGAATAGAAACCAATTGGTATTGTTGAAGTCTCTTATGTGATAATAGCTTAACCATAAAACTTTCAAAGAATCTGGAGTTACATCGGAAAACAAAACACATGCATGTAGGATTTCACAATCACAGAGACTTGGTGAATCAACAAGTTGTGAAGCTTGAAGTCTACAGGTTTGAAAAATAGTTTGATGGTGTGATGACTAAACCATTGAAGTTGTTCTGTTCTTAGCTCCTATTTTCTTGTATTTCTTTCGATATTGTTTGATGTAATGCCTATAAATTAGCTGGACGTTCTTGAATTAGAGATGAATTTCAGTACCGATTGTGTTCAATATCGCTTTGACATTCTTCAAGTCTCATGTAAGTCAATTTTGAAATACTAGGTACTTGTTCAACAACTCTTAAAGATAGACTTAAATTTTAGTAGAACAGAGAAAACGAGACATAATTGAAGGCAGCGATTAGTGAAGGGGGCAGCTTACTGTGATGAGAAATGGACTTCGGGGACCTAATCTGTGTGAGTGTGACACAAAAGTGGGAAATATCACACCTGGTATCGGCTAACCTCCGGCTAAAAAGGGAAACATTGGCGTCTTGCTTCTGGGAAGTTTGATAGGGTAGGCAATATGAATGTATGTGTGTGTTGGAAAGAAGAGAGAGAAGAGAGAGAGTTCCGAGAAAATCAGGGGATTATAATTTATCTCAGTCTCACGTTGAGTAAACCTTCCGTTTTCATTATCTAAGCATACATAAAAAATACTAAATTTTTTATTACTTCAAATCTTGACCCTCCTTTATTTTGATATATAATGGAATTAAGATTGAGTTCTCATGTTAATTGTCACAAATTTTTGAAAAACCTTCGGCTAAAAAGGGAAACATTTGCGTCTTGCTTCTGGGAAGTTTGATAGGGTAGGCAATGTGAATGTATGTGTGTGTTGGAAATAAGAGAGAGAAGAGAGAGAGTTCCGAGAAAATTAAGGGATTATAATTTATCTCAGTCTCACGTTGAGTAAACCTTCCGTTTTCGTTATCTAAGCATACATAAAAAATACAAAATTTTTTATTACTTCAAATCTTGACCCTCCTTTATTTTGATATATAATGGAATTAAGATTGAGTTCTCATGTTAATTTTCACAAATTTTTGGAATTCTACCGCAAAGTAATTCATTATTTCCTGGCTAGATTTGGATGTTTGGACTAATATCGAATCTTGCTAAATTAAGACGTTATATGGGTTGCAGCCAGTATAAACATTTGAGGGTAACACAGAGAAGAATTAGTAATATTGGAGATTCCATCAGAGATTTATGAAGGAAAATCAAACAATTAACCTATAGAGAACAAATAAGGATTAGAGGGTGAACAAAATGGACGTGCTCATTCTATATCTTCGTGCAATGTTGTTTTCTTAGATTGGAATTATCTGAAAGTAGGACTTCCATTTTCCAAGGATCAAGCTCCTTTGACCAAAACCCATTAAAAGAGGTAATAAAGAGATCTAAGTGCTTATTGAGCAAGGTTGAAACTTGCTTACTATAAAATGATGAGAAATGCAAGATGCTTATGGATCTACTAGCCTCCTCTTGAATCCCCAAGCTTCTCCTTCTTCAACGAGCTTCCAAAAACACAAGTTTCGCTCACAAAAAACAAACAAGCTTCCACAAAGCATTAGGGTTTGATACTTGGAGGCTGAAATGAGGCTGATAGATGGGGATTAAGATTCTTAAATAGGGTGTAAAACCGCGAAATTAGGGTTTCACCCCTACCAGCCTACTCGTCGAGTTGAGGGCTCTCAACTCGTCGAGTAGGTTTCATAAAAACCTGCGTCCTTCTAACTTCTACTCGAAGAGTTTGGGACTTCCAACTAGTCGAGTTGCTCTGTTAAATTAATAATTTTATAATTAAATACATACCAGGAACCCGATGTTACATTTTCCAAGCTAATCTTCCACCTGTATTTTGGGTTAAAGCCCTTCATATGAACACCCACCTCTTTAACATCAAGCCCTTATCGTCCATAAATAATTCCATACCATTCACCAAATTATTCCACAAAGTCCCCCAATTTTCTCATCTTCGTGTCTTTGGTTTCTTATGCTATCCTCATATTACAACTCTTCACAAACTTGCTTCGATATCTACTCCATGCTTTTCCCTTTTTTATCCATCAAATCATCATGTATTTCGATGTTTCCATATCTCTACTTTAAAAATTCTCATCTCTCGTCATGTAGTTTTCAAGGAAATCTCATTTCCCGTATATGTTGGTAATTGTTAGTTTGGTTATAGTTTGATATGTTGGTATTTTATATTTTAATAGTTGTTAGTTTAGTTATATTTTGATATGTTGGTAATTTGTAGTTTGGTATATGTTAATTTTGTTATATGTTGGTAATTTATAGTTTGATAATTCTTAGTTATATAATTTGATATGTTGGTAATATATTTTGTACTTTACTTATAATTTGGTAGTTTGTATTTTGGTGTTTGTTAGTTTTGTTATATGTTGGCAATTTATAGTTAGATAATTGTTATTTTTAAAGATTGATATATTGGTAATACATTTTGTACTTTGCATGCAGTACGACACTTGAATCATGGTTTTGATCCTAGCCACCATGAAGAAATGACATCGAAGGGGACGAGGGGAGTGATGATGACATGTTGTTAGTTCTAGGATTTATGTAATGTTTGGTAAAATTTTAACATATTTTGCACTTGAATGTTTGGATTAATATTTGGGGATTGAAGTTGAAGAAATGTTGGTTTGAAATGACAAACTAAGGAAAAAGACAAAATTGCACAAATGGTCCCTGTGGTTGACAAAAAAATGTAGATTTGGTCCAAAAAGGTTTGGTGGTGCGTGAGTGGTCAAATTCTTGATCTTTTAGTAATTTTGGTCCCTGTACACTTAAAAAGACATTTTTGCCCTTATAATTAACTTTTTCCTTTTTTACTAACTTAAAACAAAAAAAAACATATAAAACTTCCCCCCTCTCGTTTTCATTTTTATCAGGAACAGAGAAGCCATTCATCAATCTCCACCCTCAGGTGAACCCTCTGTCTAGAACAACAGCCGGCAGCCACATATCTCATCAGGAAACAACTGTATCATCGCTATCTGATCTTTCACCCTATTCTCTCTCTCTCTCTCTCTCTCTCTCTCTCTCTCTCTTGTGCTTCGCCCTGATCACATTTTCCATAGATTTTGTTCTCAACGGAGCTATGGTTTGAAAACCCTAAACCACAGAACTAGTGGTCAAGTTAGAGTACCTTGTGACCATCATCAGCGCCTCCAAACTTGAATTTCAGTCCATAATTTTTGAGTACTTTTTTTCCCAAGCCTTAAGTTCTAATTTATGAGGAAATCGATCTACTCTTCATTGCCAGTTGTGTTGTTATCTGAAGGAGATGATGATGATGTGTGAAGATGGTGGATAATCATGTTTGTGTTGGATCTCGACTGATCAGATGGTGGAGCAAGGTTGATGATGGTGGTGTAATCGTGGATTTTAGGGTTAATGTGATGTGGATTTTAGGGGAAACAAATCTCATCAACCACCACCGCCACCATTGCTATAAAAAACCACCACCGGTCATCTGGTTCTCCATTCGAAATAAACCTACCATCGGAACCAATCGTGTTCATCCAAACACCGATTAACCCACCTCTATTCCCTCCCTATTTATCCCTTCCTCCAATTTCGACGGATAATTTGATTTATAGAACCATTTTCGATTTTTGGATCTTGATGTGAAGTCGGTGGCTGTTAGTGGTGGTATAATGGTCGTTTATGGAGGTTCCAGTGAAGGTGATATAATAGATATTGAAGGAGAATGACGGTGTTCCAGTGAAGAGGTCAGCGGTTCCACGGTGTTGGTGACCGGATGGTGGTTCCAAATATTATAAAGAAATTAGGAGAGGAGGGGTGGGGTGGGTAAGGGTTTTTTTTTTTGGTTTTTTAATTAAATAATAATAAACTAAATAAAACAAATTTAAAAATATATATTTGAGGGCATTTTCGTCATTTAAAGTAGGATATGGACTAAAACCACAAAAGATGACAAGCATAGGGACCAAAAACACACGAGGTATCCAAAATTGGACCACTAATGCACCACCAAACTCTTTTGGACCAAAGTTACAGATTTTTTACAACCACAAGGACCATTTTTTCATTTTTTTCAAGGAAAAAGGAAATACTTTCTTGGTGTAGAAATGCATCAAAAGTCAAATGAAATTACACTATGTCAAGCTCAACACGTAAAGTAGGTTCTGAAACGATTTTACATGTGGGAAGCCAATGATGTGAAGAATGCAATTTCCCCTGGTACACAGTAGGGGAGGACGCAAATAGTACCAAATACATAAGTCTTGTAGGAAGCCTCATTTATCTAACAATCACGTGTCTATATTTGGTGTATGTGGTTAGTCGTCTATCATGATTCATGGTAAATCCCGAGGATGAACACATGGCTGCAGCAAAATGTGTATTAAGATATGTTGTAACACCCATCAAAATTTAAACCAGAATTTTAACTTTTCAAAACATTTAAATCCGAGAGTTATTACAATTTTTGTTTTCAAAATAGTCTTTATCAAAGTTTCCTTGAAATCTAAACAAAATGTGAGGAGCTGTACGATCACGCCTTTGCCTTGCCGCGATCGCCTGATGTACCTGAAATAATAAACTGAAACTGTAAGCCTGAAAGCTTAGTGAGTTCCCCCAAAATACCCATACTCACACAATACAAATATAACCATAAACAACATTCTATGGGTCCAATCAACAATCGGGTTGGAATACCCCATGCCCACAACCTTCCGGTTAGAATTCCAATATACTATGGGTCCAATCATCCTCGGGATGGAATACACCAGGCCCTCAACCTTTCGGTTGGAATGCCAATATATTATGAGTCCAGTCATCCTCGGGATGGAATACTCCAGACCCACAACCAACAGGTTGGAATGTCCAGGTTTATTGGCTTTCGCACAAAGCAGATAAGCCTCAAGCAATAAACAAACATGTGCACATATAACAGATAATCACATAACAGTCTATAGACAACAAACTGATATACCACATAACATATAATATTATCCTACCCTTTAGGATATCTAACTAACAGGTCATACCACATATCACATACTATCATCCTACCCTCTAGGATACTGATCTAACAGATCATACTAGCATAACATAACCAATAACAATTCAAAGGGACGGCCTTGGTGCCTTAGACCCTTGAGTATAGTGAGGAAAACTCACCTGACTACCAGTGCCGAAATGTTGAACTTCTAACTACTTCCTCACGAGAAATTTCGAACTGACACACATTATAAATACTAGGTTATTACCCGACATTACTCCCTTGACTAAGTGTTCATATAATTCTTAAATTCCATTCCTTGGTCTTGGGCCAAGGCCCAACACCAAGTCCTTATCTTGAAGGTCAATACACTAAAGTCCTTTATTGGCCCAATTTACCAAATTAGGCCCAACCTCCATATTGGGCCTATCTCCATGATCCACTAACATAACCTGGCCCAAATATGCTATTTGTAGATTCCAACAAGGCCAAAATCTATTTATCCCACAAACCGTAAGCCCATATGACAAGAGCCCAAACAGAGAGCGTACGCGGGGCGTACCTCCCCGGTTACGCTGGGCGTAATGCCGTTCTACGCTGACTGCCATCGGGTTAGCTGACGCCGTATGCTGGGCGTACAGAAATTACGTCGGGTGTACGCGGGTCTGCCTTGACATCGGATCGAAATTCAGAAACATATAAACCTAGCTGCCCCCCCTGCATCGGATCGTAGCCCAGAACTACTAACATCTAAACGGGCCGGCATTGGTGCCTTAGACCCGTTCCTACAGGAGAAAACTCACCTCGATGTCGTGTGAATAGCTGAAGTGTCTCTGCTCTCCATACTTAACACCCTTCACATGTCAAGCTTGGTCAAACTCAAAGTCAAAGTCAATGTCTAGTCAAAGTCAAAGTAAACCCTGAGTTGACTCAACTCCTCGAGTCATCCCCTGACTCGCCGAGTTCCCATGCTACTCACTGTCGTGATAAAATGAGTCAACTCTTCGAGTCCTCCTACAAACTCGCCGATTTTTGGCCTTCATAGAATCGTGACAAATCAAACCCACTCGTCGATTTCCTCCATGAACTCGCTGATTTCTTTAGTCTGATGCTACATCTTAATGGATTAAGCCCCTATTCTTCAAATCTAAGCTCCATACTTCACAAGTACACGGAAAATGTCCTTTTAAGGGTAAAGTTTCCAACTTTACCCGGTAATACCCTCACTCAATGGTTTTAGCTCAAACCCTAACTCTTTAGGACCAAGATCTTGGTCCACAAGCCACCAATACTTCAAACTAAGGCAAATTCACTAAGATCTACACTCTATACACTGCAATAGCACATAAAGATCCTAACTCTTCTCCCATGCATGGCCTTTTGGAGCTTAAACGAACAAAATGAAAACTTATAGCTTACATGGGGCTTCAATGGCCATAAAGTTTGCACTTTTATGCCATGAAAGCCCTCCATGGCTCTAGATCTGGAAAGATGCACACTTGGGACGTCCATTTTCAAAGGATCAAGCTCCTTGGACCAAAACCCATTAAAAGAGGTAATAAAGAGATCTAAGTGCTTACCGAGCAAGGTTGAAACTTGCTTACGATAAATTGATGAGAAATTGAAACGACCCAAAAATCAAGACTAAAAATTTCTTTTAAAACATTACTAAAACCATATTTATAAAATATGTATCATAAGTCATAAAATAATATTTCGAGTATTAATCCAAAACATAATCTCATTATCAGAGTCAAACATTCCCAGGCTAGCTGACTATGGTGTGTGCACTGCAACCTCTCCCAGCTCCTCTTTTGAAAACTGAGTACCTGAAACCAAAAACTGAAATCGTAAGAACGAAGCTTAGTGAGCTCCCCCAATCTACCACATACATACAATAACATATAAAGCACATACTAGGCCTTGCCCACTGCATCGGACCGAGGTCCGGACTGCATCAGACCGATGTCCGGAAACTGACTGGGACCTTGTCCCTTGCATCGGACTAAAGTCCGGACTAACTGGGGCCTTTCCCCCTGCATCGGACCGAAGTCCGGAAGATGACTGGGACCTTTTCCCCTGCATCGGACCGAAGTTTGGAAGCTGACTGTGACCTTGTCCCCTGCATCGGACTGAAGTCCGGACTAACTAAACGAAGCATAACATAACATAACATATCAACTAGCATGAACACACATATACTGCATACTGCATCGGGCTGTAGCCCGGAACACATAACACATAAATCCAGTTTGAGCCACGAAGGCATCAAACATACTAACTACTGCATCGGACCGAAGGCCGAAAACTACTGCTAGCTAAACGGGCCGGCATTGTGGCCTTAGACCCGTTCCTACTGGAAGGAAACTCACCTCGAAGAACTAGCTGCTGAAGGCCTGAGCAAGAAATCCCTGACTGTTGCTCTGAGTGCTCCCCGACTATCATGACCAATTTAGAACACTAAATCAGAAGGGGAATCTTTTGATGGGTAAAATGACCATTTTACCCCTGCTATGGCATGGGTCACAATATAGCCCAAACCCTCAATTCCTTCCAAGTCCATCCATGGCCCAACTATAGGCCCACTAATGGCCTAGTTTGCTACATTGGGCCCAACCCCATTATTGAGCCTTACCTTAAGCCCAAAACGTGTACTTGGCCCATAAAAATTGACTCCTGATGGCCCACTAAGGCCCAAAGATCTATAGTCCAAAACACGGCCCACACCGAGGCCCAACAGCTCAAGGCCCAAATCTGGCAACGTACGCGGGGCGTACTCCTAGGTACGCTGAGCGCACTGGCTGATGGCTTGTATGCCGTGCGTACCTCCTTGTACGCCCAGCGTACAACCTCATTAAGTCAGCTTTCTAATAAGTTCTTAATACCCCGATTCAGAAGCTACAAACTCGAATCCAAGCCTTATTCCATGCATTAAGCCATAAAGTCACTGACTTGGTGACTTTATATGGCCCAAACTAACCCAAACTCTCAAAACACTCTTCTACTTCCATAAAGCGGACTAGATCTCATGCATGGACTTAATAGGACCACAAAGGTTGAGACTTTACTGTTTCTGGGACTCATATGACTCTAAGGGAGGCAACCCCGGTCTTAGAAACAAGCTTAAGTCATAAAGTCCCAATCTTGGGACGAAAAGGTCCATAAACTTGTACTAAGGAGATCTAAGAGGTTAATCATCAAGCTCAATACTTTTTACCTTGCAAAGGTCCGAAATGAAGCACTTATCCCAGATCTACAATCTCTAGCTTCAAAGGTTCCTCCTTGCCAACCTTCTTCTCTTTGCTTCCAAGCTTTAATCCACCAAAATGGGTCTCCAAGGTCAAGATCTCATAAAATGAAGGTAGGGACGTTCTAGGGTTTCTTCTGAGGTTAGGGAGGCTCATATGGGGGCTAGGGTTGGAACCATAATGTCCTTTATATAGTGCTCAATCCGAAATTAGGGTTTCATAACTTTTAGCGTATGCTGGGCGTACCTCCTGGTATGCTGGGCGTACACCTTGGACATCCGCGACCAAGCTGCCTCATTATGTTGGGCGTAACCCAGCTTACGCTGGGCGTACACACGCGTGTTCCAAACATGCATGAATGGTCTTCTATGCAAACTTTTCTCTTTAAGGGCCATTCTTGCCAAATCTTCAAAGTGTCATAACTCCTTCATTCTAGATCCAATTCCGATGAAATTTATATCCACGGAAAGGTGACGAGAAACCCTACGTTTCTAACAACACAACCTGGCCCGAAAACTTCTCAAACAAAAACTCCAAATTAATAAAGGACTAAAATGCCCCTAGCCTTGGCCTCTGAAATTTCATAAACGAATATTTTAGAATAGGGTGTTACAGAAATGCAAGATGCTTCTGGATCTACTAGCCACTTCTTGAATACCCAACCTTCTCCTTCTTCAACGAGCTTCAAAAAACACAAGTTTCACTAACAAATAACTCACAAGCTCAAACAAAGCATTAGGGTTTCGTGGATAAGGGTTTGAGACATGGAGGCCGGAAATGAAGCTGATAAGTGGGGATTAAGATTCTTAAATAAGGTGTAAAACCGAGAAATTAGGGTTTCACCCCTACCAGCCTACTCGTCGAGTTGAGGGCTCTCAACTCGTCGAGTAGGTTTCTTAAAACCCCACATCCCTTCTAACTTCTACTCGAAGAGTTTAGGGATTCCAACTCATTGAGTTGCTTTGTTAAAATGAATAATTTTATAATTAAATACATAGCAGGAACCGGATGTTACATTTTCCAAGCTAATCTTCCACCCACATTCTGGGATAAAGCCCTTCATATGAACAACCACCACTTTAACATCATACCCTTATCGTCCATAAATAATGCCATACCATTCACCAAATTATACCACAAAGCCCCCAATTCTCTCATCTTCGTGTCTTTGGTTTCTTATGCTATCCTCATATTACAACTCCTCACGAACTTGCTCCGATATCTACTCCATGCATTTCCTTTTTTTGTCCATCAAATCATCATGTATTTTGATGTTTCGATATCTTTACTTTAAAAATTCTTATCTCTCGTCATGTAGTTTTCAAGGAAATCATATTTCCCTTATATGCTGGTAATTGTTAGTTTGGTTATAGTTTGATATCTTGGTATATTATAGTTTAATAATTGTTAGTTTAGTTATATTTTGATATGTTGGTAATTTGTAGTTTTGTATATGTTAGTTTTGTTATATGTTGGTAACTTATAGTTTGATAATTCTTAGTTTTATAGTTTGATATGTTGGTAATATATTTTGTACTTTACTTATAATTTGGTAATTTGTAGTTTGGTGTTTGTTAGTTTTGTTATATGTTGGCAATTCATAGTTAGATAATTGGTATTTTAAAAGATTGATATGTTGGTAATACATTTTGTACTTTGCATGCAGTACGACACTTGAATCATGGTTTTGATCCTTGCCACCAAGAAGAAATGACACCGAAGGGGACGAGGGGAGCGATGACGACATGTAGGTAGTTTTAGGATTTATGTAATGTTTGGTAAAATTATAACATATTTTGCACTTGAATATTTGGATTAATAGTTGGGGATTGAAGTTGATGAAATGTTGGTTTGAAATGACAGACTAAGGAAATATGAAATACTTTCTTGGTGTAGAAATGCATCAAAACTCAAATGAAATTACACTATGTCAAGCTCAATATGTAAAGGATGTTCTGAAACGATTTCACATGTGGGAAGCCAATGATGTGAAGAATGCAATTTCCCCTGGTACACAATAGGGGAGGACGCAAATAGTACCAAATACATGAGTCTTGTAGGAAGCCTCATTTAAACAATCACGTGTCTATATTTGGTGTATGTGGTTAGTCGTCTATCATGATTCATGGTAAATCCCAAGGACGAACACATGGGTGCAGCAAAAAATGCGTATTAAGATATGTGAAAGACACCAGAAGATTTTGCGCTGCACTTTGGAAAGAAACTCAACGAAAAGCTGCAAGTGTATACAGATAATGACTATACTTGTGACATAGAAGGCCGAAAATGTACCACAGCCACAACCATAGCGACAACATGTGCATGTCATTTTGTTTGGTTAAAAGGTCTACTTGAGGAACCTGAAGAGAAGCCAATTGGAACTGTTGAAGTCTCTTATGTGATAATAGCTTAACCAAAAAACTTTCAAAGAATCTGGAGTTATATCGGAAAACAAAACACATGCATGTTGGATTTCACAATCACAGAGACTTGGTGAATCAACAAGTTGTGAAGCTTGAAGTCTGCAGGTCTGAAAAACAATTGGATGATGTCATGACTAAACCATTGAAGTTGTTCCGTTCTTAGCTCCTGTTTTGCAGTTTTTCTTTGGATATTGTTTGATGTAATGGCTATAAATTAGCTGGTCCTTCTTGAATAAGAGATGAATTTCAGTGCCAATTGTGTTCAATATCGCTTTGACATTCTTCAAGCCTCATGTAAGTCAATTTTCAAATACTAGGTACTTGTGCAACAGCTTTTAAAGACTGACTTAATTTTCAGTAGAACTGAGAAAACGAGACATAATTGAAGTGAAGGGGGCAGCTTACTGTGATGAGAAACGGACTTCAGGGACCTGATCTGTATGAGTGCGACACAAAAGTGGGAAATATCACACCTGGTATCGGCTGACCTCCAGCTACAAAGGGAAACATTGGCGTCTTGCTTCTGTGAAGTTTGATAGGGTAGGCGATGTGAATGTATGTGTGTGTTGGAAAGAAGAGAGAGAGTTCCGAGAAAATCAAGGGATTTTAATTTATCTCAGTCTCACGTTGAGTAAACCTTCCGTTTTCATTATTCAAGCATACGTAAAAAATACTAAATTTTTTATTACTTCAAATCTTGACCCTTTTTTATTTTGATATATAATAGAATTAAGATTGAGTTCTCATGTTAATTTTCACAAAATTTTGAACTTCTGCCGCAAAGTATTTCATTATTTCCTGGCCAGATTTGGATATTTGGACTATTATCGAATCTTGCTAAATTAAGACGTTATGTGGCTTGCAGACAGTATAAACATTTGAGGGTAACACAGAGAAGAATTTGTAATAGTGGAGATTCCATTAGAGATTTATGAAGGAAAGTTAAACCATTAACCTATAGAGAACAAATAATGATTAGAGGGTGAACAAAATTAATGGACGTGCTCATTATATCTCTTCACGCAATGTTGATATCTTGGATTGGAATTATCGGTAAGTACCACAAGCCCACAACTTATATACATATGTTGTATAATAATAATAATAATAATAATAATAATAATAATCCTTCGCAGGATGAATTTTCTGGGGGAACAAACACATTTGGCCGGACAACATCCTTTTATATTTATGATATTAAATATAATATTAAAATTAGTTGCAATAACACTGGCAAACATCATTACAGCACATAGGAATGCCAACTCGACACATTCTTTCACATGGCGACCCATCGGGACCACACGACTGGTTGTTGATTAAGGAGCCTTTGTCAGCCAAAACAGATGAGATAAACAAACCTGAAAATTAAAGCAGATTCCAATAGAGATAAACCCGGGAATTAGATGATGGTAATTAGACTGCTAGCCATTGAGACAAACAAAAGACTACGTACCAGACATGGAAACCAATAACATGACCATGAACACCATCTTCAAATTTTGCTCCATCTTTTAAAGGATCGTTTTGTAAAAGCAAAACCAAAGGAGTTTGTTTTAATCTGCATCAAAGTAATCTCTTATGCGTCATATATATATGCGTCATATCTTCTATCAAAATTAAATTGTAATAAGTGCTTATCAAAATGGTCAAATATATTGTTCCAAACATGGATATTTTTACACTAAGCTATCTAAAGGATTGATGATCATTCCAAATTTAACAAAACTAAAGAATATCAGTTTTCTTATTAAAATTAAAATTGTTAATAAATAAAAGAAGAAATCAATATATAATATCTGTGTGGTTAATTTGTTACTATGTTAATTAGCAGTAACTTTAATTCCCTGATGAAGAAGCCTAACCCCATAGCCTAAGGAGTAACCAGTTCTTAAAAATAGTCAACTATCGTCCATTTCTAGCCCACCGGTTGAACCTGCTGGCCACCAGGCTGAAAATAAAATTAGGCCCAGACCTGCAGATATGGCTTATGATTCGGCTATTAGATTCCCTCCTCTACTGTTTGTTTCAAATGTACATATGTAGTCTCACGTGAATAAAGCATATGTTAACAATAACGCTGACAAAAAAAACTATATGCTATAAGTAAAGGTGCACAAGCAAACCGGTTTTTAAAAATCCGCCCAAAAATAGCCTCCTGAAATTCAAAACTAATTATACAATTTTAGATGGAGTCCAAATAGCAGCTTCATATTTGGAATTATTAGATGCTACGTACCTACAGCGATTAAATCCATAATTAATCTTATAAATAAATACACAAATATACAACACTTAATTAAATTACAAAATGGACAAATATATCAAAGTAAAATTAACACAAAAGATTTATAGTTGAGGATGGGGTGGCTCAGCCTCCTGAAATTCGTTGTATATAGGGATAGTAGGTTATCCTTTATTTGTCGATAACTAGAGCATTATACCTGTACACAAATTTAAATTGTAAAACCATTGAATTACATATATCATATATAAGAAAACGAATTGCTCCTCCATAACGATTTAGCATCATATAAAAATGTTAAGCATTAGTAATAACAATAAATCTTGACAACATCCTTGTCACGCATAATATTATCAAAAACTTAATATCAATGCGTCCATTAACATCTGATAATTAAGTATCGGTTGAATTTTAACCTTTTGGCTTCGCTATGAAGGATTTGGCAAACCATCAGGTCCTACTAAGGTGTGACGCTTCTGGCGACCTATATCTTGCTCCTACATCTCTGTAGTCTTTCGTTGCCCTTATCACCACACTATTAGAAAAAAAGGCCTTTTACGACGCTCATTGTGCGTCTTAAAATGCTCAGACGACGCGCAAATGTGTGTCAAGGAAGGCCTTGTCATAAAGAGAGACGACGCGCATTTACGACGAACATTTATGACGCACATTTACGACGTGCGGTTATGACACGCAATGCGTATCAAGGAAGGCCCTGTCATAAAGGAAGACGACACGCATTTGCGTGTCATAACCTTACGACGCGCGTTTTTATGACACGCAATGCGTATCAAGGAAGCCCCTGTCAAGAAAGGCCATGTTATAAATGAAGATGACACACATTTTTGAGTATCATAATTTTAAATGTTCTAAAAAAATATTTATATATTTATTAATTTTTAAATTAAATTTGCATTTAATGTCTCATAATAGAAATAAAATATCATATACAAAAAATACAATCCATTGCATAAAATTTAATGTCATACAATTCTATTTTCTACAATATCTAAATTTGTATCTAATCTACTCTCTACATCAAATTCCAACTAAGTAAAGTTGCATCTTTCCTTTCATAATTCTTTAAGACTAATGCTCCAAACAACTGTTATATGGATAAAAAGTTGTACATTGGCCCATCTTACTCAAGAATGACTTAGCCAAATTCAACTCCAAGTCTTTACTGCATCTTGCTGATAATGCTGCAAGATTTGAATCAAGTGGCTTCATATTCCTTTCTTCCACCAACTTTACCTGATACACAAAATACACAGACACAAAAAACATTATAGAGGAAGGGGTAATTTGGGAAAATGTGAGGGGTATCCTCTACAAAACAAAACAAAAAATAACATTTGCAAGATTTGCTCTTTAGTATCCTCTGCAAAACAAAATAAAAAATATATATCAAAAAATTAAATTTTTTATAGTTTTATATTATAATTATGCCTAGAGTATTGCATACCTGAAGAACCATTTGTTAGCTCTACAGCGATTAAATCCATAATTAATCTTATAAATAAATACACAAATATACAACACTTAATTAAATTACAAAATGCACAAATATATCAAAGTAAAATTAACACAAAAGATTTATAGTTGAGGATGGGGTGGCTCAGCCTCCTGAAATTCGCTGTATATAGGGATAGTAGGTTATCCTTTATTTGTCGATAACTAGAGCATTATACCTGTACACAACTTTAAATTGTAAAACCATTGAATTACATATATCATATATAAGAAAACGAATTGCTCCTCCATAACGATTTAGCATCATATAAAAATGTTAAGCATTAGTAATAACAATAAATCTTGATAACATCCTTGTCACGCATAATATTATCAAAAACTTAATATCAATGCGTCCATTAACATCTGATAATTAAGTATCGGTTGAATTTTACCCTTTTGGCTTTGCTATGAAGGATTTGGCAAACCATCAGGTCCTACTAAGGTGTGACGCTTCTGGCGAACTATATCTTGCTCCTACATCTCTCTAGTCTTTCGTTGCCCTTGTCACCAAGATTTCCTCCTTATGGCACCAATGCCTCGGACACCCTTTCACCGGTGTTTTCAATAAATTAGTTTCCAGTCATTTTACTTCATGTAACTAGACATCATCTAATCTTAATTGTTTTGTGTGCCATCTTGGACAACACATTAGATTATCGTTTATTAAATCAAACTCGAGTGTTTCTGCTTCTGATTTGTAGGAATCTCTAATTCCATGTATTAGTGTTATAAAATACTATATTAGTATTCTTTGATAATTTCTCTCACTTTCTACGGGTTTACCCGTTACGTCATAAATCTGATGTGTTTAGCAAATTCTTACACTTTCGTGCGTACATTAAAAACCAACTTCAAACTGAAATCAAACAATTTCAATGTGATCATGGGGGTGAATTTTATAACAAAACTTTTCATAACCTTTTTGATTGGTATGGAATCTCGTTTCATTTCATATGCCCTCGCACTTCCCAATAATATGGAATGTCGGGATGTATGATTTGAACTATAAACAACATAATTTGTATCGTACTTTTCTGAAACATTCCAAAAATACAGTCTAAAAATTTCATTTTTAGTTATTAAATAAAACCATTGTTATCAATGAACACATAAAAACATAAGTCATTGTTTCTCAAAAACATCAATATCATCTTTTAAACACATCAGAGTAAAAACATCCCAGGTTAAAAACATGGTGTGTGCACTGAAGTCATCCCGAGCTCTTCCCTTTGCTTCCTAAAGTACCAAAAACCAAAACTGAAAACTGTAAGCATGAAGCTTAGCGAGCTCCCTAAACTACCACATACCATACACATATCACATAAACATATCATGGGCCCCGCCCAGCTACATTGGGCCATGCCCGGCATCGGGCCCCGCCCGGCATCGGGCCTCGCCTGAGCATAGCCAGGCATACATATGAGCATATCAAATAATACACATAAACATAATCATATAACATTATCATATAAACATTCCTCGGCCCCGCCCAACATCAGACCGAGGTCCGAAAAGCATACAACATTCATCGGATACCGCCCCGACATCTTATCGTAATCCGTAAATATACAGATACAAACACATGCAGCACACAAACATTCCTCGGGACTGCCTCGACATTGGATCGAAATTCGGAAACATATAAACCTACCTCAGGCCCCGCCCAGCATCAGACCATAGCCCAGAACTACTCACATCTAAACGGGCCGACATTGGTGCCTTAGACCCGTTCCTACAGGACAAAACTCACCTCGATGTCGTGTGAATAGCTGAAGTGTCTCTGCTCTACAACCGGCTCTACTCACAACCTATACATAACAATCTCTTATAGACCATTCCATACTTAAAACCCCTTCACATGGCAACCTTGGTCAAAGTCAAAGTCAAAGTCAACATCTAGTCAAAGTCAAAGTCAACGTCTAGTCAAAGTCAAAGTAAACCATGAGTTGACTCAACACTTCGCATCCCCTGACTCGCTAAGTTCCCATGCTACTCACAGTCGTGATAAAATGAGTCAACTCATCGAGTCCTCCTACAGACTCGCCGAGTTTTGTCCTTCACAGAATCGTGACAAATCAAACCAACTCGTCGAGTTCCTCCATGAACTCGCCGATTTCTTCGATCTGATGCTACATATTAATGGACTAAGCCCCTATTCTTCATATCTAAGCTCCATACTTCACAAGTACACTAAAAATGTCCTTTTAAGGGTAAAGTTTCCAACTTTACCTGTTAATACCCTCACTCAATTGTTTTAGCTCAAACCCTAACTCTTTAGGACCAAGTTCTTGGTCCACAAGCCAGCTATACTTCAAACTAAGGCATATTCACTATGATATACACTCTAAACACTGCAATAGCACATAAAGCTCCTAAATTTTCTCCCATGCATGGCCTTTTGGAGCTTAAACGGACAAAATGAAAACTTATAGCTTGCATGGGGCTTCAATGGCCATAAAGTTTGCACATTTATGCCATGAAAGCCCTCCATGGCTATAGATCTGGAAAGATCCACACTTAGCACGTCCATTTTCCAAGGATCAAGCACCTTTGACCAAAACCCATTAAAAGAGGTAATAAAGAGATCTAAGTGCTTATTGAGCAAGGTTGAAACTTGCTTACCATAAAATGATGAGAAATGCAAGATGCTTATGGATCTACTAGCGTCTTCTTGAATCCCGAAGCTTCTACTTCTTCAACGAGCTTCAAAAAACACAAGTTTCACTCATAAATAACTCACAAGCTCAAACAAAGCATTAGAGTTTGAGACTTGGAGGCTTGAAATGAGGCGAATAGGTGGGGATTAAGATTCTTAAATAGGGTGTAAAACTGTGAAATTAGGGTTTCACCCCTAGCAGCCTACTCGTCGAGTTGAGGGCTCTCAACTCGTCGAGTAGGTTTCTTAAAAACCCGCGTCCCTTCTAACTTCTACTCGAAGAGTTTGGGGCTTCCAACTCGTCGACTTGCTCTGTTAAAATGAATAATTTTATAATTAAATACATACCAAGAACCCGGTGTTACATTTTCCAAGCTAATCTTTCACCCACATTTTGGGTTAAAGCCCTTCATTTGAACAACCACCACTTTAACATCAAACCCTTATCGTCCATAAATAATGCCATACCATTCACCAAATTATACCACAAAGCCCCCAATTCTCTCATCTTCGTGTCTTTGGTTGCTTATGCTATCCTCATATTACAACTCCTCACAAACTTGCTCTGATATCTACTCCATGCATTTCCCTTTTTTGTTCATCAAATCATCATGTATTTTGATGTTTCGATATCTTTACTTTAAAAATTCTTATCTCTCGTCATGTAGTTTTCAAGGAAATCATATTTCCCTTATATGTTGGTAATTGTTAGTTTGGTTATAGTTTGATATCTTGGTATATTATAGTTTAATAGTTGTTAGTTTAGTTATATTTTGATATGTTGGTACTTTGTAGTTTGGAATATGTTAGTTTTGTTATATGTTGGTAATTTATAGTTTGATAATTCTTAGTTTTATAGTTTGATATGTTGGTAATATATTTTGTACTTTACTTATAATTTGGTAATTTGTAGTTTGGTGTTTGTTACTTTTGTTATATGTTGGCAATTTAAAGTTAGATAATTCGTATGTTTAAAGATTGTTATTTTGGTAGTACATTTTGTACTTTGCGTGCAGTACGACACTTGAATCATGGTTTTGATCCTTCCCACCATGAAGAAATGACACCGAAGGGGACGAGGGGAGTGATGATGACATGTAGTTAGTTTTAGGATTTATGTGATGTTTGGTAAAATTATGAAATATTTTGCACTTGAATATATGGATTAATAGTTGGGGATTGAAGTTGATGAAATGTTGGTTTGAAATGACAGACTAAGGAAATATGAAATACTTTCTTGGTGTAGAAATGCATCAAAACTCAAATGAAATTACACTATGTCAAGCTCAATATGTAAAGGAGGTTCTGAAACGATTTCACATGTGGGAAGCCAATGATGTGAAGAATGCAATTTCCCCTGGTACACAATAGGGGAGGACGCAAATAGTACCAAATACATGAGTCTTGTAGGAAGCCTCATTTATCTAACAATCACGTGTCTATATTTGGTGTATGTGGTTAGTCGTCTATCATGATTCATGGTAAATCCCAAGGACGAACACATGGCTGCAGCAAAGAATGTGTATTAAGATATGTGAAAGACACTAGAAGATTTTGGGCTGCACTTTGGAAAGAAACTCAACGAAAAGCTTCAAGTGTATACAAATAATGACTATAATTGTGACATAAAAGACCGAAAATGCACCACAGCCACAACCATAGCGACAACATGGCATGTCATTTTGTTTGGTTAAAAGGTCTACTTGAGGAACTTGAAGAGAAGCCAATTGGAACTGTTGAAGTCTCTTATGTGATAATAGCTTAACCATAAAACTTTCAAAGAATCTGGAGTTACATCGGAAAACAAAACACATGCATGTTGGATTTCACAATCACAGAAACTTGGTGAATCACAAGTTGTGAAGCTTGAAGTCTGCAGGTCTGAAAAACAGTTGGATGATGTCATGACAAAACGATTGAAGTTGTTCCGTTCTTAGCTCCTGTTTTCCAGTTTATCTTTGGATATTGTTTGATGTACGTAATGGCTATGAATTAGCTGGTCCTTCTTGAATAAGAGATGAATTTCAGTGCCAATTGTGTTCAACATCGCTTTGACATTCTTCAAGCCTCATGTAAGTCAATTTTCAAATACTAGGTACTTGTGCAACAGCTTTTAAAGACTGACTTAATTTTCAGTAGAACTGAGAAAACGAGACATAATTGAAGTGAAGGGGGCAGCTTACTGTGATGAGAAACGGACTTCGATCAGGACCAGATCTGTGTGAGTGCGACACAAAAGTGGGAATGGCGGTTAAAGAAAATATCACACCTGGTGTCGGCTAACCTCCGGCTACAAAGGGAAACATTGGCGTCTTGCTTCTGGGAAGTTTGATAGGGTAGGCGATGTGAATGTATGTGTGTGTTGGAAAGAAGAAAGAGAGTTCCGAGAAAATCAAGGGATTTTAATTTATCTCAGTCTCACGTTGAGTAAACCTTCCGTTTTCATTATTCAAGCATACGTAAAAAATACTAAATTTTTTATTACTTCAAATCTTGACCCTCCTTTATTTTGACATATAATGGAATTAAGATTGAGTTCTCATGTTAATTTTCACAAAATTTTGAACTTCTGCCGCAAAGTATCTCATTATTTCCTGGCCAGATTTGGATGTTTGGACTAATATCGAATCTTGCTAAATTAAGACGTTATATGGCTTGCAGACAGTATAAACATTTGAGGGTAACACAGAGAAGAATTTGTAATAGTGGAGATTCCGTTAGAGATTTATGAAGGAAAGTTAAAACATTAACCTATAGAGAACAAATAATGATTAGAGGGTGAACAAAATTAATGGACGTGCTCATTATATCTCTTCACGCAATGTTGATATCTTGGATTGGAATTATCGGTAAGTACCACAAGCCCACAACTTATATACATATGTTGTATAATAATAATAATAATAATAATAATAATAATAATAATAATCCTTCGCAGGATGAATTATCTGGGGGAACAAACACATTTGGCCGGACAACATCCTTTTATATTTATGATATTAAATATAATATTAAAATTAGTTGCAATAACACTGGCAAACATCATTACAGCACATAGGAATGCCAACTCGACACATTCTTTCACATGGCGACCCATCGGGACCACACGACTGGTTGTTGATTAAGGAGCCTTTGTCAGCCAAAACAGATGAGATAAACAAACCTGAAAATTAAAGCAGATTCCAATAGAGATAAACCCGGGAATTAGATGATGGTAATTAGACTGCTAGCCATTGAGACAAACAAAAGACTACGTACCAGACATGGAAACCAATAACATGACCATGAACACCATCTTCAAATTTTGCTCCATCTTTTAAAGGATCGTTTTGTAAAAGCAAAACCAAAGGAGTTTGTTTTAATCTGCATCAAAGTAATCTCTTATGCGTCATATATATATGCGTCATATCTTCTATCAAAATTAAATTGTAATAAGTGCTTATCAAAATGGTCAAATATATTGTTCCAAACATGGATATTTTTACACTAAGCTATCTAAAGGATTGATGATCATTCCAAATTTAACAAAACTAAAGAATATCAGTTTTCTTATTAAAATTAAAATTGTTAATAAATAAAAGAAGAAATCAATATATAATATCTGTGTGGTTAATTTGTTACTATGTTAATTAGCAGTAACTTTAATTCCCTGATGAAGAAGCCTAACCCCATAGCCTAAGGAGTAACCAGTTCTTAAAAATAGTCAACTATCGTCCATTTCTAGCCCACCGGTTGAACCTGCTGGCCACCAGGCTGAAAATAAAATTAGGCCCAGACCTGCAGATATGGCTTATGATTCGGCTATTAGATTCCCTCCTCTACTGTTTGTTTCAAATGTACATATGTAGTCTCACGTGAATAAAGCATATGTTAACAATAACGCTGACAAAAAAAACTATATGCTATAAGTAAAGGTGCACAAGCAAACCGGTTTTTAAAAATCCGCCCAAAAATAGCCTCCTGAAATTCAAAACTAATTATACAATTTTAGATGGAGTCCAAATAGCAGCTTCATATTTGGAATTATTAGATGCTACGTACCTACAGCGATTAAATCCATAATTAATCTTATAAATAAATACACAAATATACAACACTTAATTAAATTACAAAATGGACAAATATATCAAAGTAAAATTAACACAAAAGATTTATAGTTGAGGATGGGGTGGCTCAGCCTCCTGAAATTCGTTGTATATAGGGATAGTAGGTTATCCTTTATTTGTCGATAACTAGAGCATTATACCTGTACACAAATTTAAATTGTAAAACCATTGAATTACATATATCATATATAAGAAAACGAATTGCTCCTCCATAACGATTTAGCATCATATAAAAATGTTAAGCATTAGTAATAACAATAAATCTTGACAACATCCTTGTCACGCATAATATTATCAAAAACTTAATATCAATGCGTCCATTAACATCTGATAATTAAGTATCGGTTGAATTTTAACCTTTTGGCTTCGCTATGAAGGATTTGGCAAACCATCAGGTCCTACTAAGGTGTGACGCTTCTGGCGACCTATATCTTGCTCCTACATCTCTGTAGTCTTTCGTTGCCCTTATCACCACACTATTAGAAAAAAAGGCCTTTTACGACGCTCATTGTGCGTCTTAAAATGCTCAGACGACGCGCAAATGTGTGTCAAGGAAGGCCTTGTCATAAAGAGAGACGACGCGCATTTACGACGAACATTTATGACGCACATTTACGACGTGCGGTTATGACACGCAATGCGTATCAAGGAAGGCCCTGTCATAAAGGAAGACGACACGCATTTGCGTGTCATAACCTTACGACGCGCGTTTTTATGACACGCAATGCGTATCAAGGAAGCCCCTGTCAAGAAAGGCCATGTTATAAATGAAGATGACACACATTTTTGAGTATCATAATTTTAAATATTCTAAAAAAATATTTATATATTTATTAATTTTTAAATTAAATTTGCATTTAATGTCTCATAATAGAAATAAAATATCATATACAAAAAATACAATCCATTGCATAAAATTTAATGTCATACAATTCTATTTTCTACAATATCTAAATTTGTATCTAATCTACTCTCTACATCAAATTCCAACTAAGTAAAGTTGCATCTTTCCTTTCATAATTCTTTAAGACTAATGCTCCAAACAACTGTTATATGGATAAAAAGTTGTACATTGGCCCATCTTACTCAAGAATGACTTAGCCAAATTCAACTCCAAGTCTTTACTGCATCTTGCTGATAATGCTGCAAGATTTGAATCAAGTGGCTTCATATTCCTTTCTTCCACCAACTTTACCTGATACACAAAATACACAGACACAAAAAACATTATAGAGGAAGGGGTAATTTGGGAAAATGTGAGGTGTATCCTCTACAAAACAAAACAAAAAATATCCTTTGCAAGATTTGCTCTTTAGTATCCTCTGCAAAACAAAATAAAAAATATATATCAAAAAATTAAATTTTTTATAGTTTTATATTATAATTATGCCTAGAGTATTGCATACCTGAAGAACCATTTGTTAGCTCTACAGCGATTAAATCCATAATTAATCTTATAAATAAATACACAAATATACAACACTTAATTAAATTACAAAATGCACAAATATATCAAAGTAAAATTAACACAAAAGATTTATAGTTGAGGATGGGGTGGCTCAGCCTCCTGAAATTCGCTGTATATAGGGATAGTAGGTTATCCTTTATTTGTCGATAACTAGAGCATTATACCTGTACACAACTTTAAATTGTAAAACCATTGAATTACATATATCATATATAAGGAAACGAATTGCTCCTCCATAACGATTTAGCATCATATAAAAATGTTAAGCATTAGTAATAACAATAAATCTTGATAACATCCTTGTCACGCATAATATTATCAAAAACTTAATATCAATGCGTCCATTAACATCTGATAATTAAGTATCGGTTGAATTTTACCCTTTTGGCTTTGCTATGAAGGATTTGGCAAACCATCAGGTCCTACTAAGGTGTGACGCTTCTGGCGAACTATATCTTGCTCCTACATCTCTCTAGTCTTTCGTTGCCCTTGTCACAAGATTTCCTCCTTATGGCACCAATGCCTCGGACACCCTTTCACCGGTGTTTTCAATAAATTAGTTTCCAGTCATTTTACTTCATGTAACAAGACATCGTCTAATCTTAATTGTTTTGTGTGCCATCTTGGACAACACATTAGATTATCGTTTATTAAATCAAACTCGAGTGTTTCTGCTTCTGATTTGTAGGAATCTCCAATTCCATGTATTAGTGTTATAAAATACTATATTACTATTCTTTGATAATTTCTCTCACTTTCTACGGGTTTACCCGTTACGTCATAAATCTGATGTGTTTAGCAAATTCTTACACTTTCGTGCGTACATTAAAAACCAACTTCAAACTGAAATCAAACAATTTCAATGTGATCATGGGGGTGAATTTTATAACAAAACTTTTCATAACCTTTTTGACTGGTATGGAATCTCGTTTCATTTCATATGCCCTCGCACTTCCTAATAATATGGAATGTCAGGATGTATGATTTGAACTATAAACAACATAATTTGTATCGTACTTTTCTGAAACATCCCAAAAATACAGTCTAAAAATTTCATTTTTAGTTATTAAATAAAACCATTGTTATCAATGAACACATAAAAACATAAGTCATTGTTTCTCAAAAACATCAATATCATCTGTTAAACACATCAGAGTAAAAACATCCTAGGTTAAAAACATGGTGTGTGCACTGAAGTCATCCCGAGCTCTTCCCTTTGCTTCCTAAAGTACCAAAAACCAAAACTGAAAACTGTAAGCATGAAGCTTAGTGAGCTCCCTAAACTACCACATACCATACACATATCACATAAACATATCATGGGCCCCGCCCAGCTACATTGGGCCATGCCCGGCATCGGGCCTCGCCTGAGCATAGCCAGGCATACATATGAGCATATCAAATAATACACATAAACATAATCATATAACATTATCATATAAACATTCCTCGGCCCCGCCCAACATCAGACCGAGGTCCGAAAAGCATACAACATTCATCGGATACCGCCCCGACATCTTATCGTAATCCGGAAATATACAGATACAAACACATGCAGCACACAAACATTCCTCGGGACTGCCTCGACATTGGATCGAAATTCGGAAACATATAAACCTACCTCAGGCCCCGCCCAGCATCAGACCATAGCCCAGAACTACTCACAGCTAAACGGGCCGACATTGGTGCCTTAGACCCGTTCCTACAGGACAAAACTCACCTCGATGTCGTGTGAATAGCTGAAGTGTCTCTGCTCTACAACCGGCTCTACTCACAACCTATACATAACAATCTCTTATAGACCATTCCATACTTAAAACCCCTTCACATGGCAACCTTGGTCAAAGTCAAAGTCAAAGTCAACATCTAGTCAAAGTCAAAGTCAACGTCTAGTCAAAGTCAAAGTAAACCATGAGTTGACTCAACACTTCGCATCCCCTGACTCGCTAAGTTCCCATGCTACTCACAGTCGTGATAAAATGAGTCAACTCATCGAGTCCTCCTACAGACTCGCCGAGTTTTGTCCTTCACAGAATCGTGACAAATCAAACCAACTCGTCGAGTTCCTCCATGAACTCGCCGATTTCTTCGATCTGATGCTACATATTAATGGACTAAGCCCCTATTCTTCATATCTAAGCTCCATACTTCACAAGTACACTGAAAATGTCCTTTTAAGGGTAAAGTTTCCAACTTTACCTGTTAATACCCTCACTCAATTGTTTTAGCTCAAACCCTAACTCTTTAGGACCAAGTTCTTGGTCCACAAGCCAGCTATACTTCAAACTAAGGCATATTCACTATGATATACACTCTAAACACTGCAATAGCACATAAAGCTCCTAAATTTTCTCCCATGCATGGCCTTTTGGAGCTTAAACGGACAAAATGAAAACTTATAGCTTGCATGGGGCTTCAATGGCCATAAAGTTTTCACATTTATGCCATGAAAGCCCTCCATGGCTATAGATCTGGAAAGATCCACACTTAGCACGTCCATTTTCCAAGGATCAAGCACCTTTGACCAAAACCCATTAAAAGAGGTAATAAAGAGATCTAAGTGCTTATTGAGCAAGGTTGAAACTTGCTTACCATAAAATGATGAGAAATGCAAGATGCTTATGGATCTACTAGCGTCTTCTTGAATCCCGAAGCTTCTACTTCTTCAACGAGCTTCAAAAAACACAAGTTTCACTCATAAATAACTCACAAGCTCAAACAAAGCATTAGAGTTTGAGACTTGGAGGCTTGAAATGAGGCGAATAGGTGGGGATTAAGATTCTTAAATAGGGTGTAAAACTGTGAAATTAGGGTTTCACCCCTAGCAGCCTACTCGTCGAGTTGAGGGCTCTCAACTCGTCGAGTAGGTTTCTTAAAAACCGCGTCCTTTCTAACTTCTACTCGAAGAGTTTGGGGCTTCCAACTCGTTGACTTGCTCTGTTCAAATGAATAATTTTATAATTAAATACATACCAAGAACCCGGTGTTACATTTTCCAAGCTAATCTTTCACCCACATTTTGGGTTAAAGCCCTTCATTTGAACAACCACCACTTTAACATCAAACCCTTATCGTCCATAAATAATGCCATACCATTCACCAAATTATACCACAAAGCCCCCAATTCTCTCATCTTCGTGTCTTTGGTTTCTTATGCTATCCTCATATTACAACTCCTCACAAACTTGCTCCGATATCTACTCCATGCATTTCCCTTTTTTGTTCATCAAATCATCATGTATTTTGATGTTTCGATATCTTTACTTTAAAAATTCTTATCTCTCGTCATGTAGTTTTCAAGGAAATCATATTTCCCTTATATGTTGGTAATTGTTAGTTTGGTTATAGTTTGATATCTTGGTATATTATAGTTTAATAGTTGTTAGTTTAGTTATATTTTGATATGTTGGTACTTTGTAGTTTGGAATATGTTAGTTTTGTTATATGTTGGTAATTTATAGTTTGATAATTCTTAGTTTTATAGTTTGATATGTTGGTAATATATTTTGTACTTTACTTATAATTTTGTAATTTGTAGTTTGGTGTTTGTTACTTTTGTTATATGTTGGCAATTTAAAGTTAGATAATTCGTATTTTTAAAGATTGATATGTTGGTAGTACATTTTGTACTTTGCATGCAGTACGACACTTGAATCATGGTTTTGATCCTTCCCACCATGAAGAAATGACACCGAAGGGGACGAGGGGAGTGATGATGACATGTAGTTAGTTTTAGGATTTATGTGATGTTTGGTAAAATTATGACATATTTTGCACTTGAATATATGGATTAATAGTTGGGGATTGAAGTTGATGAAATGTTGGTTTGAAATGACAGACTAAGGAAATATGAAATACTTTCTTGGTGTAGAAATGCATCAAAACTCAAATGAAATTACACTATGTCAAGCTCAATATGTAAAGGAGGTTCTGAAACGATTTCACATGTGGGAAGCCAATGATGTGAAGAATGCAATTTCCCCTGGTACACAATAGGGGAGGACGCAAATAGTACCAAATACATGAGTCTTGTAGGAAGCCTCATTTATCTAACAATCACGTGTCTATATTTGGTGTATGTGGTTAGTCGTCTATCATGATTCATGGTAAATCCCAAGGACGAACACATGGCTGCAGCAAAGAATGTGTATTAAGATATGTGAAAGACACTAGAAGATTTTGGGCTGCACTTTGGAAAGAAACTCAACGAAAAGCTTCAAGTGTATACAGATAATGACTATACCTGTGACATAAAAGACCGAAAATGCACCACAGCCACAACCATAGCGACAACATGGCATGTCATTTTGTTTGATTAAAAGGTCTACTTGAGGAACTTGAAGAGAAGCCAATTGGAACTGTTGAAGTCTCTTATGTGATAATAGCTTAACCATAAAACTTTCAAAGAATCTGGAGTTACATCGGAAAACAAAACACATGCATGTTGGATTTCACAATCACAGAAACTTGGTGAATCAACAAGTTGTGAAGCTTGAAGTCTGCAGGTCTGAAAAACAGTTGGATGATGTCATGACGAAACGATTGAAGTTGTTCCATTCTTAGCTCCTGTTTTCCAGTTTATCTTTGGATATTGTTTGATGTACGTAATGGCTATAAATTAGCTGGTCCTTCTTGAATAAGAGATGAATTTCAGTGCCAATTGTGTTCAACATCGCTTTGACATTCTTAGAGTCTCATGTAAGTCAATTTTCAAATACTAGGTCCTTGTTCAACAACTTTTAAAGACGGACTTAAATTTCAGTAGAACAGAGAAAACGAGACATAATTGAAGTGAAGGGGGCAGCTTACTGTGATGAGAAACGGACTTCGATCAGGGACCAGATCTGTGTGAGTGCGACACAAAAGTGGGAATGGCGGTTAAAGAAAATATCACACCTGGTATCGGCTGACCTCCGGCTACAAAGGGAAACATTGGCGTCTTGCTTCTGGGAAGTTTGATAGGGTAGGCGATGTGAATGTATGTGTGTGTTGGAAAGAAGAGAGAGAGTTCCGAGAAAATCAAGGGATTTTAATTTATCTCAGTCTCACGTTGAGTAAACCTTCCGTTTTCATTATTTAAGCATACGTAAAAAATACTAAATTTTTTATTACTTCAAATCTTGACCCTCCTTTATTTTGACATATAATGGAATTAAGATTGAGTTCTCATGTTAATTTTCACAAAATTTTGAACTTCTGCCGCAAAGTATTTCATTATTTCCTGGCCAGATTTGGATGTTTGGACTAATATCGAATCTTGCTAAATTAAGACGTTATATGGCTTGCAGACAGTATAAACATTTGAGGGTAACACAGAGAAGAATTTGTAATAGTGGAGATTCCGTTAGAGATTTATGAAGGAAAGTTAAAACATTAACCTATAGAGAACAAATAATGATTAGAGGGTGAACAAAATTAATGGACGTGCTCATTATATCTCTTCACGCAATGTTGATTTCTTAGATTGGAATTATCTGTAAGTACCACAAGCCCACAACTTATATACATATGTTGTATAATAATAATAATAATAATAATAATAATAATAATAATAATAATAATAATAATAATAATCCTTCGCAGGATGAATTTTCTGGGGGAACAAACACATTTGGCCGGACAACATCCTTTTATATTTATGATATTAAATATAATATTAAAATTAGTTGCAATAACACTGGCAAACATCATTACAGCACATAGGAATGCCAACTCGACACATTCTTTCACATGGCGACCCATCGGGACCACACGACTGGTTGTTGATTAAGGAGCCTTTGTCAGCCAAAACAGATGAGATAAACAAACCTGAAAATTAAAGCAGATTCCAATAGAGATAAACCCGGGAATTAGATGATGGTAATTAGACTGCTAGCCATTGAGACAAACAAAAGACTACGTACCAGACATGGAAACCAATAACATGACCATGAACACCATCTTCAAATTTTGCTCCATCTTTTAAAGGATCGTTTTGTAAAAGCAAAACCAAAGGAGTTTGTTTTAATCTGCATCAAAGTAATCTCTTATGCGTCATATATATATATATATATGCGTCATATCTTCTATCAAAATTAAATTGTAATAAGTGCTTATCAAAATGGTCAAATATATTGTTCCAAACATGGATATTTTTACACTAAGCTATCTAAAGGATTGATGATCATTCCAAATTTAACAAAACTAAAGAATATCAGTTTTCTTATTAAAATTAAAATTGTTAATAAATAAAAGAAGAAATCAATATATAATATCTGTGTGGTTAATTTGTTACTATGTTAATTAGCAGTAACTTTAATTCCCTGATGAAGAAGCCTAACCCCATAGCCTAAGGAGTAACCAGTTCTTAAAAATAGTCAACTATCGTCCATTTCTAGCCCACCGGTTGAACCTGCTGGCCACCAGGCTGAAAATAAAATTAGGCCCAGACCTGCAGATATGGCTTATGATTCGGCTATTAGCTTCCCTCCTCTACTGTTTGTTTCAAATGTACATATGTAGTCTCACGTGAATAAAGCATATGTTAACAATAACGCTGACAAAAAAAACTATATGCTATAAGTAAAGGTGCACAAGCAAACCGGTTTTTAAAAATCCGCCCAAAAATAGCCTCCTGAAATTCAAAACTAATTATACAATTTTAGATGGAGTCCAAATAGCAGCTTCATATTTGGAATTATTAGATGCTACGTACCTACAGCGATTAAATCCATAATTAATCTTATAAATAAATACACAAATATACAACACTTAATTAAATTACAAAATGGACAAATATATCAAAGTAAAATTAACACAAAAGATTTATAGTTGAGGATGGGGTGGCTCAGCCTCCTGAAATTCGTTGTATATAGGGATAGTAGGTTATCCTTTATTTGTCGATAACTAGAGCATTATACCTGTACACAACTTTAAATTGTAAAACCATTGAATTACATATATCATATATAAGAAAACGAATTGCTCCTCCATAACGATTTAGCATCATATAAAAATGTTAAGCATTAGTAATAACAATAAATCTTGATAACATCCTTGTCACGCATAATATTATCAAAAACTTAATATCAATGCGTCCATTAACATCTGATAATTAAGTATCGGTTGAATTTTACCCTTTTGGCTTCGCTATGAAGGATTTGGCAAACCATGAGGTCCTACTAAGGTGTGACGCTTCTGGCGACCTATATCTTGCTCCTACATCTCTGTAGTCTTTCGTTGCCCTTATCACCAAGATTTCTTCCTTATGGCACCAATGCCTCGGACACCCTTTCACCGGTGTTTTCAATAAATTAGTTTCCAGTCATTTTACTTCATGTAACAAGACATCATCTAATCTTAATTGTTTTGTGTGCCATCTTGGAAAACACATTAGATTATCGTTTATTAAATCAAACTCGAGTGTTTCTGCTTCTGATTTGTAGGAATCTCCAATTCCATGTATAAGTGTTATAAAATACTATATTACTATTCTTTGATAATTTCTCTCACTTTCTACGGGTTTACCCGTTACGTCATAAATCTGATGTGTTTAGCAAATTCTTACACTTTCGTGCGTACATTAAAAACCAACTTCAAACTGAAATCAAACAATTTCAATGTGATCATGGGGGTGAATTTTATAACAAAACTTTTCATAACCTTTTTGACTGGTATGGAATCTCGTTTCATTTCATATGCCCTCGCACTTCCCAATAATATGGAAAGTCGGGATGTATGATTCGAACTATAAACAACATATTCTGAAACATCCCAAAAATACAGTCTAAAAATTTCATTTTTAGTTATTAAATAAAACCATAGTTATCAATGAACACATATAAACATAAGTCATTGTTTCTCAAAAACATCAATATCATCTGTTAAACACATCAGAGTAAAAACATCCCAGGTTAAAAACATGGTGTGTGCACTGAAGTCATCCCGAGCTCTTCCCTTTGCTTCCTAAAGTACCAAAAACCAAAACTGAAAACCGTAAGCATGAAGCTTAGTGAGCTCCCTAAACTACCACATACCATACACATATCACATAAACATATCATGGGCCCCGCCCAGCTACATTGGGCCATGCCCGGCATCGGGCCCCGCCCGGCATCGGGCCTCGCCCGAGCATAGCCAGGTATACATATGAGCATATCAAATAATACTCATAAACATAATCATATAACATTATCATATAAACATTCCTCGGCCCTGCCCAACATCAGACCGAGGTCCGGAAAGCATACAACATTCATCGGATACCGCCCCGGCATCTTATCGTAATCCGGAAATATACAGATTCAAACACATGCAAGAATCACAACAACATGAAGCACACAAACATTCCTCGGGATTGCCTCAACATTGGATCGAAATTCGGAAACATATAAACCTACCTCAGGTCCCGCCCAGCATCAGACCATAGCCCAGAACTACTCACATCTAAACGGGCCGACATTGGTGCCTTAGACCTGTTCCTACAGGAGAAAACTCACCTCGATGTCGTGTGAATAGCTGAAGTGTCTCTGCTCTGCAACCGACTCTACTCACAACCTATACATAACAATATCTTATAGACCATCCCATACTTAAAACCCCTTCACATGTCAACCTTGGTCAAGGTCAAAGTCAAAGTCAACGTCTAGTCAAAGTCAAAGAAAACCCTGAGTTGACTCAACACCTCGCATCCCCTGACTCGCTGAGTTCCCATGCTACTCACAGTCGTGATAAAATGAGTTAACTCATCGAGTCCTCCTACAGACTCGCGGAGTTTTGTCCTTCACAGAATCGTGACAAATCAAACCAACTCGTAGATTTCCTCCGTGAACTTGCCGATTTCTTTAGTCTAATGCAATATCTTAATGGATTAAGCCCCTATTCTTCAGATCTAAGCTCCATACTTCACAAGTACACTGAAAATGTCCTTTTAAGGGTAAAGTTTCCAACTTTACCCATTATATCCTCACTCAATGGTTTTAGCTCAAACCCTAACTCTTTAGGACCAATATCTTGGTCCACAAGCCACCAATACTTCAAACTAAGGCATCTTCACTACGATCTACACTTTAAACACTGCAATAGCACGTAAAGCTCCTAACTTTTCTCCCATGCATGGCCTTTTGGAGCTTAAACGGACAAAATGAAAACATATAGCTTGCATGGGGGTTCAATGGCCATAAAGTTAGCACCTTTATGCCATGAAAGCTCTCAATGCCTCTAGATCTGGAAAAGACGCACACTTGGGACGTCCATTTTCCAAGGATCAAGCTCCTTGGACCAAAACCCATTAAAAGAGGTAATAAAGAGATCTAAGTGCTTATTGAGCAAGGTTGAAACTTGCTTACCATAAAATGATGAGAAATGCAAGATGCTTCTGGATTTACTAGCCTCTTCTTGAATCCCCAAGCTTCTCCTTCTTCAATGAGCTTCAAAAAACACAAGTTTCAGTCACAAAGAACTCACAAGCTCAGAAAAAGCATTAGGTTTTCGTGGATTAGGGTTTGAGACTTGGAGGCCGGAAATGAGGCTGATAGGTAGGGATTAAGATTCTTAAATAGGGTGTAAAACCGCGAAATTAGGGTTTCACCCCTACCAGCCTACTCGTCGAGTTGAGGGCTCTCAACTCGTCGAGTAGGATTCTTAAAAACATGTGTCCCTTCTAACTTCTCCTCGAATAGTATGGGGCTTCTAACTCGTCGAGTTGCTCTGTTAAAATGAATAAGTTTATAATTAAATACATACCAGGAACCCGATGTTACATTTTCCAAGCTAATCTTCCACCCACATTTTGGGTTAAATTCCTTCATATGAACACCCACCTCTTTAACATCAAACCCTTATCGTCCATAAATAATGTCATACCATTCACCAAATTATACCACAAAGCCCCCTAATTCTCTCATCTTCGTGTCTTTGGTTTCTTATCCTATCCTCATATTACAACTGCTCACAAACTTGCTCCAATATCTACTCCATGCATTTCCCTTTTTATCCATCAAATCATCATGTATTGCTATGTTTCGATATCTCTACTTTAAAAATTCTTATCTCTCGTCATGTAGTTTTCATGGAAATTACGACATGAGTTTTCAAATAAATTTTTCATTTTTAATTAAACAAAACACATGTCATTTTATATAAAACACCATAATAGTCAACAAAGTTCTCTAAACATCATATCAAATCCAGGATCCACAATCATAGCTCAATGTCCCGAGTGTGTGCACAATCACGCCGGCGCCTTCCCACGATCCTCTGAGGGACCTGAAACACATAACGCATAACACGGTAAACACGAATGCTTAGTTAGTTCCCCAAAATACCACATGCATATAAATTAGCCACTCGAGGCTAAAGCTCTATGATGCCTTCCGGCCAATGTGTCTCAGTGGACCTTTCGGCTCCACAACTCTGGTAGACCTTCTGGCCCTACCATGTTGACCTTCCGGTCTTACTCTGTTGACCTTTCGGCCCAACCATGATGACCTTCCGGTCCAAGCCCTATCGACCTTCCGGTCCGAACCAAGCAACTCATAACATAGCATATCACATATAAGCACATACGACCTTCCGGTCTCACATAACTACCACTCTAGGTAAGGTATAGTGAGAAGACTCACCTCAAACTATCTCGGAATAATCTCGGACTCTAATCTGCGGTCTAGCCTCCGTCTAATACACATAAACATAAATTCTTATTGAATAACAACACTCATTAAGCTAGACCACCCCCCCTTAGGCTCTCACAGAAGGGTTAAAGACCATTTTACCCCTTCTTGAATCCAAAAGTCCATTTGTTGATCGAGCCCTAAAAGTCAACAAAATTCAACGCCTACGAGTACGCTGCGCGTACCAGATTCCAACGTTGGGCGTACTCGTCCACTATGCTGATATCGGGCTGCTTGAACCCTATGCCCCGCGTACTGGGATTTGCACTCATCGTACGTCCCAGTTTCACTATTTCCTCACTTATGGTCTTAATTAGTTAAGACCTTTTTGAATAAAAGCAAAGTCCTTTTTGAGTTGCACCCATATTCAAAAATAACTAAGAATGATATTAGGAGAGAGAGGAAATGATTTATTAATTTATTATATGATTAATCATTTAATTCGAAACTGATTAATGTTAAATGTGACTCGAGCATCTAGAGCATTCTCATGGAACATTTCGAGCACTTCGATCTCAATGGAGAAATTGAGGTTCATGGAGCAAGTGACAAAGGAACAGATCATTTGAGATGGATTTGGATCATCAGATAAAGGAACGGATCTTCAAAAAGGAAGCTTGGACCAACTTGAAGTGGTTTGGAGTAACTGGGAGTGGCTTGGAACAACATGGAGCTTGTGGACCACTTGAAGCAACATGGAGAACTTGGAGCGACGTGAAGCAACATTGAATATCATTTTGCGCCATGTAGAAGGAAGCTGCACCATCCTTGGGAAAGTTTCACCATGGTGATGTTAAGCCAAGGAGATGTTGTTGCTGCATCAAGAAGGGAAGTTGTGCCATGAAGGATCATGATGTATAGGTTTGGAGTAACATCTGGATTTCCAAGTATCATATTTTAATTGTTTATTTTGAGTTATGAGGAAGGACTCGATGAGTTGACGCTTAGACTCGTCGAGTACGACCACGATTATTAACTGGATTAATGAACGGACTCGACGAGTCGATGGGTGGTGTAACACCGTGAAAATTTACAACCAATTTAAACTTTTCAAAAACAAACCATACCCATTAGGTTATTACAAAAAGGTTTTCAATTCATTTATTATCAGATTATCCCAAAAACACCAACATAAAACTGAGGAGCGGTACGATCACGCCTTCGCCTTGCGACGGTCTCCTGAAGTACTTGAAACAATACACTGAAACTGTAAGCCCGAAAGCTTAGTGAGTTACCCCCAAAATACCAACCAAAATACCATACACTTATCATATCATAAACAAAAAAGCCATGCATATCGAGTCTACAGTGTGACTGGTCCACCTACATCAGGCCTTCAGTTCACCCGGTCCACTCTCTCTCCGAGTGTACAGTGTGACTGGTCCGCCCGCACCGGTCCTTCAGTCCACCTGGTCCACTCTCCCTCCGAGTCTACAGTGTGACTGGTCCGCCCGCACCGGGCCTTCAGTCCACTTGGTCCACTCTTCGAGTCTACAGTATGACTGGTCCACCCGCACCGGGCCTTCAATTTATCTGGTTCACTCTCCGAGCCTCGGTACGTCTGGTCCGCCCTCTTGGGGCTTTCAGCATATCCGGACCGTTCACTGGGCCTTTGGTCTAACCGGTCCGCCTTGGGTATGTTGGCCTACAGCACAAAGCAGGACCCGCCTCAACCCAACCCCAGTCCAACAATCATGTGCACATAAACGTATAATCATATAACAATTGACATCTAATCAAACCGATCTAGCAGATCACATATCATAACAACATCCTAACCAGGATATCGACCTAACCGGTCACTAACATAGCATCATCCTATATACCAGGATACCGACCTTAACCAGGTCTCTAACATACACCATCCTAATAACCAGGATACAGACATAGCAAGCAATAACATATCAAACAGATACCCGGATTTCAATCCGATAAAGGGCCGGCCTTGGTGCCTTAGACCCTATTGATATGGTGAGGATAACTCACCTGCAACTGTCGGCTGAAGAAATAAGATCACGCTGCTCCAATCACGGACACGAACTCCCCCACTGGTCAACACCAAATCATTGAACTCATTAAATGCCAACAATTACCAAAATACCCCTGGAAGTCAACTGGTCAACCCTTGGTCAAGGTCAAAGTCCTCAGTCAAAGTCAACCTTCCTGTGTGACTCTACTCGCCGAGTCACCCCATTGACTCGCCGAGTCCCTATACTCAGAAACTCCCAATCCACGACTCAACTCGCCGAGTCGCCCCAAGACTCGCCGAGTCGAACAAACTCTGAGTCTCTTCATGCTCAACTCACCGAGTCATCCTTCGACTCACCGATTCACAAATCAACCACAAAAGGTTAGGACTCCTCGACCAGACTTGCCGAGTCCAAGAATAGACTCACCGAGTCCAAGGCAATCTTCAACAGACTCGCCGAGTTGTTCTTCCAACTCGTCGAGTTTCTGCCTATCTTCATCCAACTCGTTGAGTCCACCCATGCGACTTGTCGAGTATCTCCGGTTCTTAACCCATGCAGTGGCTTTCCAAGCCATGCAGGGGCTCCAATCCATAGATCTACTCCTCTTTAGACCCTCCATCACGTAAAGTGGCAACCTTTACGTGAATCCCAAGAGATCTAACCCTAAAACACTCTAGGGCTAGGGTTTAGGACAAAGGAACTTCACCAAAAACTCATGGTCATAGACTTTATGGCTTCTTGGATCATTACCAGCCTAGATCTGAGGTAGCATCCTCAGATCTAACTCCAAACTCGAGATAGACCTTATTTATGCCCCAAAACCCCACAAATGATAGATCTAGGTGCACAAAAGCTTCAAGAACAGATTATTATCTCCAATACAAGCTTCCACTGGATTAGATATCGGATCTAAGTCCTTCCCTTGCTATAATCCCCTTGCTCTTCAAGTTCTCTTTCAAGATCCCCCTTCTAAAGCTTCAATCTCTCTATCAATGGTGATCCACTCGATTTCTAGGGTTTGTAGGCTCTCAAGGGTGGTAAGGAGGCTGAAGAAAGGATGTTATGTTCTTTATATAGGACACAACCCCCGGATTAGGGTTTTTCTCATCCCAACACCAACTCGAAGAGTCCAACTGCCGACTCGCCGAGTCGGTCACTTAACACGTGACCAGAACCGCGACTCGACTCACCGAGTTCATCCATCGACTCTCCGAGTCGACCTTCCTTATTTACACTAAGAACCCTGAGCTTGTAATTCTGAACTCAGGATGTTACAATTCTCCCCCACTTAAATTAGGCTTCGTCCTCGAAGCCTGCAGTAACACATCCCAGATGATACTCCCACAATACAGCTCCTGGTCTTAACCGACCCAGGTTCCTCTAAACACCGCTATCAAACCTCTCTAGAGTCCAACTCTTTCTCACAGATTCACGACAAATGCTTCAAGACGGCCACCGACTTCTTTCTCTGGCAACAACACTTATCAACCAATGATCACCCGATGATACTTCCATCGTTCTAAATCACATAATCATTTGTCTCTTACAAACTAGATATCACCCTAAAACATCGGGTCCTAACCCGGTACCAACTGCTATCCCTTTCCTCGCTTGTCACAACTTTATCGAATTTGCTGCTGGGACTTATCCCGCTTCCTTTCCGAATCCAACTCTTTTCTTTCCGTGCTGACAGGATGAAACATCCTTCAGCTCCTGAGCAACTCCCATGAGCTCTCCTCTGCAATCACATACACATGCTGAACCTGCTCTAACATCCTCGGGCTGGAAAAACCCGATACACTGACGATATCTCCAAACATCCCCAGGATGAATTACCGTTACTTACATAACCTCCTGATCACAGCCATACTGGAAATCCAAGGCTCCATCCTTGCATCCCTTCTGAACACCTGTGGTTCTATACCACCGGAAATTCATCTGCAACCTCAACAGACACCCAATCCAGATGTGCTTCCATACCACTGGTACAATCACAGTGCTCAACAACCATAATTGAAATACTCTCAATCATCCATTCTCACTACTGCTTTCACTTCCGTGACCAACACTCCCTCCCGGAGTTACATACCTTTCCCTTTCCTTATCCAAGGAAATCTACTTGCCAACCTTGCCACTTCAGACAAGTGCCACGGTGCTCACACCCCACTCTACACTATCCCTTGTAGAGTAACCACTACTCCATGCATCGTACATGCTCTGAATCCGCTCGCAAGGACTCTTGGGTTCATGCACTGCTTTCCACTAACATGATCAATACCCGGTGCCAGACCCACTGCTTGCTACAACATAGCAGCATACTTAAATCACTTTCCGCATACAGATCTATCAACACTTACAGAGCCTTCAGCAATACTGGACCGCCTTACCAAGCCTTCGGCCAATCTGGACCACTCTCAGAACCTTCAGCATGTCTGGACCGCCCTCCAGGGCCTTCAGCCTGTCTGGACCATTTTCCGAGCCTTCGGCCTAACTGGTACGCCCACCGGCCTTCACTCTCCCCGGACCGCTCAAACTATCATACATCATTCCGAACTATTCCTCTTGGGAATCTCTCCTATACATACTGTTCTAGCCCTCTAGGGGTTCCGAACTCTAACTTTATTCCATATACTCAGATCCCGACCTGATCCTAGGCGTCACAACAACCAATCGCCTTTTCCGAAATCCTTGGTCTGTACTCCACCCCATCGTTCTATCACTTACTCATACCATCCCACACTCTTGGGTGACTGAAACGTTGCTGGATCCCAAACAGTTAATCAAACTCTAAATCTTATCGACCCTCCTGAGAATTTTCCAATTCTCCACCACTTAGAGTACTGACTCCCAACCACCGGTGACCAAACCGACATCACTTAAACAACCCTACTCAACACATTCCCCTTATCCATGCAATGATTCCCTCTAAAATGAGCAACCTCCACAAAATCACTCCTCCGGAAACGAACATCTCGAACTTTAAGGGAGTTCGACTCTCCTCTGAACACTTCTCAAATCGCAATTGCTATATCCGACAACAAGACCATACAACCAAATTCTGACCATCGATCCCTTGGATGCTAACCATTAATAACTCCTTACTACTATCGCTTTCAACCAACCCAAGCAACATACAGAACGACGAATAAAATACAACACCACAAAATATCAAGATAACCAGACAACAACAAAATGAAAACATACCCGCAACCGCATCCGGCTCTCCTCTGACCTCCTCTGTTGTGAGCTGAAAAGCGTACCCCTGAGCCCTCAGAGGCTCCACTCAACCCTGGCCCCCGCCAGTAGTCCTCAAAGTGGTCGGTGCTAGAACCTACACTAGCCTGGAAACAAGTTGTAGACAGTTGGCCCTCATGTGACCAACCTGATCGCGCTGATAACAAATCTTCATATCCTGAACTGGGGCTGACCGATGGCAATCCCTCGCATAATGCCCCTCTCTCCCGCACTTGCGGGACGTACCACCGGTCCTACGAACTCCGGTATGACCCTTCCTGCAACTATCACAAGTGCGGCCGCTCTGACTTCCCAACCTAGAATCAACGGTCTTGGACAGTTTCGGTGCTGGCTGCGAGTGCACCGGGGCCTGCCTCTTTTCTCTCAACTATAACTCAATATCCAACTCACGCCGCCGAGCGGGCTCCTGCAACTCCAGTAAGGTCTCGCACCTCTGTGCAGACACGAACTGTCTGATATCCCTCTTGAGCATACTCAGATATCGAGACATCTGCGCCTGCTCTGAAGCAAACTCAGGGAAAAACATCGCCCTTTCCGTGAACATCCTAGTGATCTCTGTTACCGACTCTGAATCCTGCTTCAGTTCCAGGAACTCCTGAGCCAACCTCTCTCTCTCAACCTGCGGAACATAACGAGTACTGAACATCTACCGGAACTGATCCCATGTAACCGCAGCCCGCTACGCATCACAATACGATTCCGTAGTGAACCTCCACCAATCCTTTGCCCCAAGCCTTAAAAGGTTCAGGGCACACCTCACCCTCTGATCCGCAGGGCATGAACACGTGAAGAAACAACCCTCCACGTCCGACAACCACCTCATAGCAATGATCGGATCATGTACTCCATCAAAAGTAGGGGGCTTCATATTATCAAAGTCCTGATACTGAAAACCCCGATCGGCTCCTCCACTTGTCGCTGCTACAGCCACAGCAGCCGTCTCTGCAAGAGCTGCATAGCGCTCATCAAAATACTCAACCATGGCGGTGTTGATAGACCCAAACATCTTCGGCATCTTCGCCCTGAACATAGCAGCAATCTCATCATGCAGGATCTCACGAATCCTGGCATCCAACTCATTTGTACTCATCTGACCAATGACCTCAGGTGTCACTAATCCACCCTGACTGCCCTCTCCTGCTCCCGATCATGACTCGGATCCACCCCCGGCATGCCTCGTAACCACCTTACTGGAAAATACACAGCCAGAAAATCATATGTTTCCCCAATAACCCGGGAACCAACTCCCAACCCGACCTTAGGGGTTGTGACTTCCTTGATATGCGTATGGGTCCTGTGCTTTCAGTAGTATGGGCCCATACTACCTTCCACACCTACCCATATTTATTTCAAGTATCACCACAACACCCTAGTGATAAACATATACATGGGAACACTCAATCCTCACCTCTAGAGGAACTGCTAACTACCCCACATAACAGGGAACCCTAGGCTAGCAGGCAACATATAATCAGACAATTCTATCATGCAATTCCTGAAGATCCCTAACCTAGTACTAGCATGTTGTTCTAACATATCACATAATCAAATAACTTGTATGGTATTTTGGGGTCTACTTATTGGCTCTGGCTGATTGTACCTCCACATCCTCCTCTACTTATTTTTTGAAAACCATTTCAATTTCACTTTGAAAACTCTCCTAGATTTGAGACTGGATTCACACAAATGTACTTCCAGTTCACTCAAACCAAGGCTCTGATACCAACTTGTAACACCGTGAAAATTTACAACCAATTTAAACTTTTCAAAAACAACCCATATTCATTAGGTTATTACAAAAAGGTTTTCAATTCATTTATTATTAGAGTATCCCAGAAACATCAACATAAAACTGAGGAGCGGTACGATCACGCCTTCGCCTTGTCACGGTCTCCTAAAGTACCTGAAACAATACACTGAAACTGTAAGCCTAAAAGCATAGTGAGTTACCCCCAAAATACCAACCACAATACCATACACATACCATATCATAAGCAGAACAGCCATGCATATTGAGTCTACAGTGTGACTGGTCTGCCTGCAGCAGGCCCTCAGTCAACCCGGTCCACTCTCTCTCCGAGTCTACAGTGTGACTGGTTTGCCCGCACCAGGCCTTCAGTCCACTTGGTCCACTCTCCCTCCGAGTCTACAGTGTGACTGGTCCGCCCGCACCGAGCCTTCAGTCCACTTGGTCCACTCTCCGAGTCTACAGTATGACTGGTCCACCCGCACCGGGCCTTTAGTCTATCTGGTTCACTCTTCGAGCCTCGGTACGTCTGGTCCGCCCTCTTGGGGCTTTCTGCCTATACGGACCGCTCGCCGGGCCTTCGGTCTAACCGGTCTGCCCTGGGTATGTTGGCCTACAGCACAAAGCAGGACCCGCCTCAACCCAACCCCAGTCCAACAACCATGTGCACATAAACATATAATCATATAAAAATTCACATCTAATCAAACCGATCTAGCATATCACATATCATAACAACATCCTAACCAGGATACCGACCTAACCGGTCACTAACATAGCACCATCCTATATAACAGGATACCGACCTTCACTAGGTCTCTAACATACACCATCCTAATAACCAGGATACAGACATGGCAAGCAATAAAATATCAAACAGATACCCGAATTTCAATCCGATAAAGGGTCGGCCTTGGTGCCTTAGACCCTGTTGATATGGTGAGGATAACTCACCTGCAACTGTCGGCTGAAGAAATAAGATCACGCTGCTCCAATCACGGACACGAACTCCCCCACTGGTCAACACCAAATCATTGAACTCATTAAATGCCAACAATTACCAAAATACCGCTGGAAGTCAACTGGTCAACCCTTGGTCAAGGTCAAAGTCCTCAGTCAAATTCAACCTTCCTGTGTGACTCTACTCGCCGAGTCACCCCATTGACTCGCTGAGTCCCTATACTCAGAAACTCCCAATCCACGACTTAGCTCGTCGAGTCGCCCCAAGACTCGCTGAGTCCAACAAACTCTAAGTCCCTTCATGCTCAACTCACTGAGTCGTCTTTCGACTCACCGATTCACAGCTCAACCACAAAAGGTTAGGACTCCTCGACCAGACTCGTCGAGTCCAAGAACAGACTCGTCGAGTCCAAGGCAATCTTCAACAGACTCGCCGAGTTGTTCTTCCAAGTCGAGTTTCTACCTATCTTCATCCAATCCATAGATCTACTCCTCTTTAGACCCCCCATCACGTAAAGTGGCAACCTTTACGTGAATCGAAAGAGATCTAAGCCTAAAACACTCTAGGGATAGGGTTTGGGACAAAGGAACTTCACCAAAAACTCATGGTCATAGACTTTATGGCTTCTTGGATCATTACCAACCTAGATCTGAGGTAGCATCCTCAGATCTAACTCCAAACTCGAGATGGACCTTATTTATGCCCCCCAAAACCCCACAAATGATAGATCTAGGTGCACAAAAGCTTTAAGAACAGATTTTTACCTCCAATACAAGCTTCCACTGGATTAGATCTCGGATCTAAGTCCCTCCCTTGCTATAATCCCCTTGCTCTTCAATTTCTCTTTCAAGATCCCCCTTCCAAAGCTTCAATCTCTCTATCAATGGTGATCCACTCGATTTCTAGGGTTTGTAGGCTCTCAAGGGTGGTAAGGAGGCTAAAGAAAGGATGTTATGTTCTTTATATAAGGCACAACCCCCGGATTAAGGTTTTTCTCATCCCAGCACCAACTCACCGAGTCCAACTGCCGACTCACCGAGTCGGTCACTTAACACGTGACCAAAACCGCGACTCGACGCGCCAAGTTCATCCATCGACTCGCCGAGTCGACCTTCCTTATTTAGACTAAGAACCCTGAACTTGCACTTCTGAACTCGGGGTGTTACAGGTGGACTCGATGAGTCCGCGCTGAGGTTAGAAACCCTAAATCTCCAGGCCTGTGCCCTATTTAAGGGACCTTATAACCCTCATTTGCGGCTACCAGTCTAAAGAGAGAAACCCTAGAGAGCTTGAGAGAGTTGTGTGTGTGTGTGTGAGAGAGAGAGAGAGAGAGCTATTTTGATTCTTTTTGTTGTGGCTTTGCAAAGAAGAATGTGTTTCCAGCAAGAGAATGTCAAGGGGATTGTGATTATGTGGTTTTCAAGCTTGGGTCTTCATTGTTGAGCTAGTAAATCGATCCCTTCTTCTCTTTTGTACAAGATCCATGAAATTAGGGTTTTCTCTACCCCTTTATGGGTTTGAATTGATGCATATGTTGTCCCTTTGAGTGTTAGACTCTGGATCTGGACCTTTAGAGGTCCAGAGAGCATTATTTATCCTGCTTTATGTTGTTCCATGGAGGAAATGAACCTAGGATGCCATTTTAGAAGCCATTTCACCAAAAGAAGTCTTGGGTGCATTGCATTTGTGTCAAGACTTGACCTTTAAGTGATTATTGAACATGGGAAAGTCAGATCTATAGGTTAGAGAAGCAGATCTGACCTCAGAAGGTCATTGGGTGATTCTCATGGAAGATACTTGCCAAGTCCATAAGGGTCGGGACTTGACGAGTCGAGCCGGCTTACACCGGGACTCGTGACCGATAGTAGCCCGTCGAGTGGAAGGTTCACTCGACGAGTCGAGTGAGGTTTACAAGGATTTAGAGGACACGCTTGGACTCGCCGAGTCACCTATGTGCACTCGACGAGTCTGGTCAAAGTTTGACTGTTGACTTTCGTTGAATTTTAGGGTTGGGTCAACACTTGGACTGTTGGACCATTAGAAGGGTAAAATGGTCTTTTAGCCTTCTGAGAGAACATTGGGACGGACTAGTCTAGCCTAGAGAGTCGTTATTGATTTGAGATGATTGCTTATGTGTCTAGGCAGGGCTAGATCATTGTTACGAGGATCAGAGATATCGAGCATGTGAGTTACTAGACAGATTACGAGTTGAGTCTTCTCACTATACGTTACCTAGAGTGGTAATTATGTGTGACCGGAAGGTCTTATGTGCTATGAAGAATATGTGATATATGTTGATAGATGATATGTAATATGTATGTGTTATGTTATGTTATGAGCATTATGTTACGGACCAGAAGGTTATCATTTTATGGACCGGAAGGTCAACAGCATATGGACCGGAAGGTCAAAAGAGTATGGACCGGAAGGTAATTACGTGTAAGACCGGAAGGGCTACCAGGGTTGGGATGAAAGTCCTCTGAGACACATGGACCAGAAGGTCCTATAGAGCTATGGCCTTGAGTGGCGTATGTGGTGTATGTGGTATTTTGGAGAACTCACTAAGCATTTATGCTTACAGTGTTATGTGTTATGTGTTTCAGGTACTAGCGATGATCGCGGGAAGGCGCCGACATGATCCGTACACACTAGCATGAGATTTATTTTATGATCTTAGGATATGTTTTTATCGTGATGACATTTGCTAAACTTGATAATTTGAGAATATTGAATGAGGTTTATGTTATTTGGAAAATGAAAAATTGTTTCTTGTATGAAAACTTTCTCAAATCATCGGTTTGAGTTCAGATACGCCCGAAGGTGCATCCGAATCCTTCAAACCAAGGATCTGAGAAAGTTTTTATACAAGAAACAATTTGTTTTTTAAAAAAGTAAAAGAATTTGAGAAAGCAGAAAGAAGCAGTATGTACGATCAGCCAGCCCGAACGGTGATTTCCCAAAATACCCTTACGTTATGTGTTATGAGATATGATATGATATGTATGCTAGAGTAGGCTAGGTATTCATATTAGGACTAGAGTGGCCTAATTTGTGATGCCTTAGCCTAGGAGATTACTGTTGCTGTGAGATGCTTGAGAGTGAGTAGGTAGCAGTGAGGAGCTTATGAGGGGCCTACCGAAGGGTAGCTACTACTTAGCGAGAAGTAGAGTACTTGTGATCTGGGAGAACTTGGAATGAATGTTGATGCGGTGTGGAAGGTAGTATAGGGCTCGTACTACTGGAAGCACTGGATCAGTGCGCAGTCCAAGTAAGAATCCTTAGGGTACTAAGGAACAAGTAGGGTTGAGTTGTCGAGTGTGAGTACACTCGAGCAAGTCTCTGATATTTTTATATTGTATTTCAGAGACATCATGATTGCGACACGCCACAGACCAGAGACCAGCGGCGTGAGTGACGAGGAGCTTCGTCAGATGATCCACGAGGAGGTGGCTGCGACTATCCTTATGTTGGGCATCCTGATCCTTTGAGGGAAGGCCAGGAGCTGTTCCATAAAGGTATGTTAAGTGAATTTTCCCAACAACACGATGGGGACCCGAATGCTTCGGCTTTATCCTTTGAACGACGAAATGGTGATGGGGGTTGGGCTTCTGAATTCCAGCATGTCAGTGAGCTCTTTCACTTCAATAATTGAAATAATATTTGAATGTTGAGTTACTATTAATTATTATGTTATTGAGGATAAGCAGGTCAGGGTTATAAAAGGTATTTCACATAAGAGATCAGATTATTATAGTAATTTGACGAGAAAACTGTGTGGTTGGGCTTCAGTAGATTAATGGATTTGGGTTTCAGTAACTAGAGATTTCTTTTATGTTTGCAGTTGAAGAGTTGTTAATGAAATTTGAAGCTGAACCTAAAGAAAGGGCACATTAATGAGATTTCTTTTCTATTACATCAAATTTGACCGCAATTGATTTTAAAGAACTAAATCCTGTCACAAACGCAAAGGACACACCAACCAGAATACCAAATATGTTTTAATAGTTTACCATCGTAGTTTAATGTGCTTTATATGCAAACTAAATACTAACTTTTTCATGTATCTATATGTGCATGGATTAAATTATTATGGTTAGTTATTGGAACTAAGTAAGGTTGACATGGACAATTTACATGAATGCAGGTAATGATAACAATAACTATAATTTTAATGATAATAATTATAACTATGATTATAATTATGATGGATCGAAATAAAGAAAGAAATCAAAATGAGTGAATAAACTGGCGATTACAATTGTTGCCTCGGTTGGAGGGGCTTCTGTGATCACTGCTATCGTTGCTGGCATTATCATCTACAAAAAAGAGAGGTACATGCTTTAATTTTAAAACAATTATGTTAATAAACATACATCGTTATACTTAATATTTGGAACATGTATATTGCTTGTAAGCGTAACTATAGTAACCAAATATCTTGGTGTATATAGTTTTTAGGATTTTTGACAGGCTTGCAAATCAAGCTTTTATGTCCTGTAATTAAGGGTGTATATTTGCCTTTTTTTGTGTGTTTTTCCTTTTTTACCTTTGTAGAACTTCTGTATATAAAGTGGTCTGTATAATCCAAAGGATACACAGTTGGGGTTTTCTTCACTTTGCCTTTCATCTCTTTCACACGCATTCATGTTCCTTTTCTTTCATTCTGTGTAAAGTCTTTCATGGTATCAGAGCTTTATCATGGAATCTGAATCAACCATGACTAACGATTCTGGTTCATCACCAATGACTAATTCTCATTCTCTTCCTGTTTTCTACAACCCTAATGCCATCATGGCTCACACCCATCTAACCAAAGAAAACTATGTAAACTGGAGTACCCTCTTCAAAACCCTTCTACGAGCCCACAAACTATTGTTTGTTATCAACACAAACCCGCCCCCCAAAACCCTAGCTGATGGCAAAGAAAACCCAGATCATGACACATGGAAGAATGCAACAAACCTTATCTGCTGCTGGATAAAAGGCATTGTTACCCCTGCTATTCAACCATACCTGAACTCCTGTGACACTGCTCCTACAGCGTGGAATGTTCTGGCTAAGAGGTTTGGCTCCACATCGGCCATCTAAATTGAAAACCTACAAGACCGCCTTCACAACCTCAAGAAACCAACAGACCTTTCTGTTTTTGACTATCTTCTTCAAGCCAAAACTATATCTGATTCCCTTATTGCTACAAGAAAACCTCTTGAAGACTACGAACTTATTCAACGAATTCTTGGTGGTCTTGGTGCTGAGTTCAAAGAATTTCTCACCTCCACTTCCTCATCACAAGTTCGGCAGTCACTCAATCTCGATGACCTGACAGAATTGCTTCTTAAGGAAGAAATGCTATAGAAAAAATTTGCAATCCCAGCTGAACAGGCCACAACCCTAACTGCAACTAAAACCTCTTCTTCTCAACCTCAATCATCATCATCAACTCGACCCAATAACAACGGGAATTGAAATCGAGGGAATCGTGGTCGTGGTAACTCTAATTTTGGTAGAGTCGGAAATCAGGGGAGAGGTAATTGGCGCGGTCAACAGTGGAACAACAGTTACAGTCAAAATAGTCGAAATAATAGAGGTGGACGTGGTGGTGGTCGCACAAGAGGTTCGTTTAGAGGAGGAAATCCTCATGGCAGGGGAATTCTAGCCACTCCTTTTAACCTTGTTCACTTTCCTGATCAAAATGCTCCATGCCAATTGTGTTATCAGTATGGACATGATGCTAGAGTTTGTGCACAACGTAACAATGATGCATACTTCTCACAATCTGAACCATATGTTTTAGACTCGGGTGCTACGAACCACATGACACCAGATCCCTCCAACTTCTCTGAGTATTCACCATATACAGGTAAAAATTCAGTGACTTTTGGTAATGGTACAAGCTTTCCTATCTCTTACGTTGGTAAATCTTCTTTTCTTCATGAAAATCGGTATTTTAAGATGAACAATGTTTTGTTTATTCCTAAGTTGCACAAACCTCTGTTATCCATTCGTCAATTCTCTAAGGATAATAATTGTTTTTTTTTAACTTGACTGGTGTGGTTTTCGTGTTAAGGACATTCGGACGCGGGAGATCCTTCTTTATGGTCATAGCTCTAGAGGTCTTTATCAGCTATCATTCAATCCAAATACTTCTCATAGTCCAGTTGCCCTCTTAGGCGAACGGTCAACTCCCAACACTTGGCATGATAGCTTAGGACATCCCTCTTTTAATGTCTTTAAAGTTCTTTGCAGCAAGTTTAAATTACCAATAAATGGCAAACTTTTAGAAACACATAGTTGTCATGTATGCCCTATGGAAAAATCTTCTAAATTAGCATTTGTTCCTATGGAATTTTAATGCCCTTCATCCTCTTGACATGCTTCATCTTGATGTTTGGGGTCCTGCCCCGGTTCAGTCTATGAATGGTCATCGTTTTTATCTATCTATAATTGATGATTTCTCTCGTTATGTGTGGCTTTTTCCATTATTTCACAAATCGGATGTTGCTAATGTTTTTGCCATTTTCAAAACTCAAATTGAAAATCAATTATCTCGAAAAATATGTGCGGTTCATTCTGTTAAGACTGTACAAACTGATGGTGGTGGTGAGTTCACTAGTCGTCAGTTTAAAGCTTTTCTTTCTAAATGGGGAATTAAACATCAACTCACTTGTCCCTACACACCTCAGCAAAACGGTGTTGTAGAGCGAAAACACAGACACATAGTTCAAATGGGTTTGTGTCTTATGACAAAATCAAACACTCCATTTAAGTTTTGGCTTGAAGCATTTAACACTGCTGTGTATCTCATCAACAGATTGCCCATGCGCCAACTTAATTATCTTTCTCCTTACCAAAAGCTTCTCTTACGTGATCCTGATTATCGTTTTCTTAATGTTTTGGGTGTTCTTGTTTCCCTTATATTCAACCTTAATTGTTAGTTAATTGTTATTGTTTGACCATCTTTTCATTATTATTATTATTATTATTATTATTATTATTATTATCTTTTATTTTATCTTCATATTTTAACTTTTGTGCGTCTTCGCAGCAAAGAGATGCCATTAAACTGTTCGTAAAAGATTCTTGGTTCTCCAAGATGAAGCAAACTAGAAGATTCTTTGTAGGATAGCTAGGTACATATTTTTGTAAATAATGAATCGTTTCATATGTTTTGTTGCTCAAACAATAAATGGTTTTATGTGTTCTTGAAAGTGAGAATGCTTTTACAAGTGTCTGTGTATGCTGTTGTGAATGAGCTAGAGATTGAGATTGCATCAGGCATGTACCTAACACAAAGCCAAGTGGTGATAACAGGTGCCAGTGCAGATAGTGAAAACCAAGGACAAACAGTCATTGATGTAAACTTGGTGCCATTGTGACAACGATTCGATAATGTCACCACTGCTTTCACATACGAGAGATTTTGGAAGAAAAAACTCTCCTTGAATAAAACCCTTTTCGGAGATTATCAAGTGGTATATATTATTTATCCAGGTAAGGTATAATATATTATACTTTCATATCTTTTCCTGTTATCAATCACTATAACCAATTTGGGTTCTAAAATATGAGATGTCATGTCACAATCAGGGCTTCCTACTTTGCCATTATAGATGGAACCAAACAGAGGTCCCGGGATGCAAGATTTCCCAATAACCGCAAATTTTGTTCACAAAACTCAGACAATAAACCGGAAAACCATTTTTGTAATTGCTTTGTCTGCAGCAGTACTCTTGATTGTTTGTTGTGCTGCAATTTGTGTTATCATCAAGTACAAAAAGCTATGTAATTCATCCAGTGCTTTACATCCTCAAATAACAAGAGATGTGGTAAGCTTCAACCTTGGGATGGCCTTCCATTCAATTTAAAAAACTATTGAATTATGTGTTTTGGTGCTAGTTTAGTGTTTCAAGTTACATAGAAAAGCACCCAAATTCTGCAACAGAGCACCTGACCTCAAAGCATTTGACTGCATCCTTGACCGTGTTACATGTTACAGGATCACTTACATTGTTCTGATCCCCTAATTGTCTTGTCAATTGCCGCAACCACAAATCATCAACATAACCTAGATAGTTAAATTTAGGAATTTTAGTTTAGTAGTTAAAAATAAGATACCATCAAGCATTCTCGAGCTTCTTCAATCAGCAACTGTCTTGCAGACTGTGTCACTTCTCCTAGGGCTGCTGGCGTTGGTAACCCTCGCTGACCAACACCAAATTTAAAATCAAATCAATTGCCTCTTACAGATTCACTACATCACAAAATACACTCACGATTATTATCCTTTTTGCTTCTCTTTTTATGTATAATCTTAGTATGTTTTGTTCTCATACTGTTGCTATTTCACAAATGATGAAGATAATCGTACAACTATAGATTTAGATGGCCCTTATTGGGTTAAGCCAAAAAACCCGGGTTAATGTAATCAAGACATTGATATATGAAGAAGCGTTGTAGTGGCATTCTTTCTTGAACTTGAATCTGCTGCAAGAGCTTGTATGTAATTTGACTAATTTCTCCTTACTGTTATATAGTAGTTGGAGTCTTGATGCATACATAGAATTAGACAAGAGAAGAGTGGGTCTTTTAATCTTATATATATATATATATATATATATATATATATATATATATATATATATGGCAGGCTCCTTGTTACGCAGCTATGAAGACACAGAGAAAGAAACTTATTAATCAGAAAGAAGTAAACACCAAAACCTCTTCTTATTCATATCAACAAAGACTGTGTATATAGCTTCTTAGATACCCACGTAAAGCATGAAACAACCCATGCTACTCACTCTACCTAAAGACCCGTAGAATTCCATAGAATCCGGTCAAAAGCAGAGACCAATTCTAAATACAAAAACTATTATCTAAAACATAAAACATAAATTATTAAATCTAAAGTTTCAGCCATGCATGTGAGAATGGCTAACAAACCGATTATCCCAACAATCACCCCCTTAATCGGTTTGTTCATGTCGTTCACTCTCAACAATGTTGAATCCCCGTCTTCTAGAACCATTCCGACTTCTCCCGGACACCCGACCTCCATCTCGATCACATCCAAAGTCCTTCATACAATCTCGACTTTTCCCGGACACCCGACTACCACCTCAGTCACGTCCAAAGTCCTCCATACCCGGATGTTGTTTGTCACCACACAGAACCCGTTAGCGCATAACACTTCTGTAACACGAGAGCCTTCTTCCACCAATCAAGAAAACAAAGCAACCCGCTTTTCCCGTCTTCTTTCACCTGCAAAATGAAACAAACCCAAAGCCACCTGCTTTGACAGATCTTTTCTGTTTGTTTTCTCCCGTACCTTTGGTTAATCTCTCCATTTTCCGATGACCTACCCACAACCTACCGCCGGAAGCAACCCCTTGTCGATATTTTTCTTTCCTTGTAACAGCCCCAACCTTTTTCCGATCCAGCCCGTTCTTGGAGTCCTTTTCCACAGTCACGAAAACAGTCCCCTTGTTTTTCGTTTTCCTTTTTCTGCAAACAAGCCAAACCAAAAACAACCCACATGTTTCTGATTTCTTCTGCATGTCTTTCCGCTTCTAGTTAGGCTCCTTTTAACACCGAACACACTGATCAAGGATGGAGAATACACCTTTCCGGTTACTTACGCCCCTTCAATGTAACCGGGTTGCCTGCTGCATCTACCCTGCAACAGAGGGCCTCTTTTCTTGAAATGACTCTCAAACCTGCCCTCTTTGACCTTAGCTCTGATACCAATTGTTGGTTCATTCTCTCAGAAAACACACATAAAACAAGGAATAAAATGCTATCTACTAACCCACTGCTTTTCTTGGTATTTTAATTAAACCAAAGATGTGCCTTATATAGGCTTACAAACTAACAACAGATAAAACAAACGTGGCAACATAAAACAAGGAATAAAATGCTATCTACTAACCCACTGCCACCTAAAGAACGGGTACAAGGATTGACCCATATTCTTATACCCAACATGCCCATTAAAAATCAGTCAATTAACCTTATCCTACATTTCCTTATTCAAATTATGCATAAAGAAAATTATGGACCAAATTACCTTTAAACAACCGATTAAATCCAACAATATATATATATATATATATATATATATATATATATATATATATATATGCATCACACTGTTGGCCTCGACAAAAGAAATCTTGACATGTGACTACTTTTTAACTTTTCTCTTTTCCTGATATATTTTATCTTTTTCTGTTGAAATGATCAAGTAAACCTATCACAAATCAAAACAAATATTGAAAGGTGGGGTTGCTATTGATGACTTGTAGTTCTGTTATCTTAACTTATCTACTTACATATAACTGCAAACTATACCCATAATTCTTAAATCTCTTCACAAGTTACAAATATTTTTCTATTCTTTTATATAACAGACATGCATCCGTTTTGGAGGATACTTGCAGAAAAAACATTTCATTTCATTTCAACACATAACCAACCAAATAAACCATTTAAACCTTGTTTCCTTGTTTATTTCCAAATATTCAATTAAAGATGTAACTTATGACTTATCCCAACAATACTTCATCAAACCACCATCTCATCATTTAATTTTTATTTCATCATTACTAAAAAAGAAAAAATATTAGTTTGAGCATACAAAACAAATTCAATCTTAGATAATCAACAAGCCAACAATCATCGCTAATTTTGCTAAGATTGTTTAAGAAAAAAAAGGCATTAAGAATTTCATTGTTTACTTTACACTCTAAAGTAAAAGTAGCTCATGCCTTATCCCTTATCTAGGAGTTATGGATTTTTTATATTTGTATGTTATAAAAAACACTCTTTTTCTACACGAATACATAATTTTCAGATTTTTGGCAACATTGTTGATCCTAGACGCCAGTCAGTTTACTTTTGGTAAGTCAAATATATGTTTTATTTCTTTGATATTTCTTAATTCAACTGATTTGATTGTGAGCATGGACAACCATAAGCCAAAGAGACGCAAGAAAGGAGAGAAGTCAACTGAAAAAGCAAATGACGTGCATCCATCTGAAGTTACGCCTGCAACTCTTAGTAACCACCTCAAAGGCAAGATATGAATCTTTTTTTATCACAACTGTTATTTCGCTAATTGTTTATGATACTTCTCGGTGTGGGACATGATTCATGCACACCCAAAAGTGCGGATATTGTTGTTGGATGTCGAATGTTGGGAGAGTATCTTTATCCAGTACACCAGAAGATTCTTACAAATCATTACCCAAAACTCACAGTTTTTCTTGTCGATGCTCTGAAGAGATACATGTATGTGTCCATGGAGTTGATGTTCCTTATATGTTGGGTAAAGTTGCAAGGCATAACACATCCATGGAGACTAGCAAAAGAGAACTTACTCACGAGTTCTTTTAATGTTGTGTTTTGTTTTTTATAATACATAGTATTGGAATGATTATTTCTATTTGACATATGATATTTTTTTGAAATGAATGATCATTCTTATGTATGGTATTTTATTTTGTATTATGATAATTTCAATTTGTTGTTTAATTTGAAAATTAGTATCTTTATCAAAAATATATATTTTTTAGATCACTTAAAATTATGACACACAAATGCGTATCACCTTTATTTATGACAGGGGCTTTAATAATACGCAATGCGTGTCCTAAACGTGCGTTGTAAGTTTACGACACGCAAATGCGTGTCATCTTCCTTTATGACAAGGTTTTCCTTGACACACAATGAGTGTCGTAAACTCGTGTCGTAAATGCGTGTCGTAATTGTGCTTCGTAAATAGACAACGCGCAAAAGCGTGTCGCCTCTCGTTATGACAGGGCCTTCTTTGACACGCATTTGCGCGTCGTCCGAGCATTTTACGACACACATTTCCCTTCATAAAAGGTTGTTTTTCTAGTAGTGGGTTTGACATTGATTTCTAAACCAGATTGAACCAGCCGGTTTTTAGAAAAAACCCGGTTGAACCGGTCAATATAAACTGGTTGAACCGGTTAAACCGAATAAAAAAACATAAAAAGAATCATTTACATAATAAACATTGGTGATTTTTTTTTCATATCTATTTAGTTTTCTCAACATAAAAACATATGATAAATGTTATAAAGTTTTTTGATATATTTTATTCATCTAAAACCATATATAGTTTCGGTATTATACTTTATTTTCTTTTTGATGTATATGGATTGATGTAAAACACTAAAACTTATGATTATTTGTTATTTTAATTTATTTGGATTTATCTACAACTTATTTTTATATGTATTTTTAATGTTTGAACTTGTAAACATCGAATTCATGATTTATATATGTATGTATGTGTAGAAAAATAAGAAAAAACATGAAAAATATAGAAACCGGTTCACTTGGCGGTCGAACCGGTTGAACCGGGAATCAGTCACCATACCGGTTCAACTAAAAAATCGGTTTTTAAAACATTGATTATACTTTATTATTTTCTTTTTGATGTATATGAATTGATGTAAAACACTAAAACTTATGATTGTGTTATTTTAATGTATTTGGATTTATCTACAACTTATTTTTATATGTATTTTTAATGTTTAAAATTGTAAACATCAAATTCATGATTTATATATGTATGAATGTGTAGGAAAATAAGAAAAAAAACATGAAAAATATAGAAACCGGTTCACTTGGCGGTCGAACCGGTTGAACTGGGAATCGGTCACCATACAGGTTCAACTAATTGTTAAGATGGAGTTCCCTACTCTGCTTGTTGCGCATCCGCCAGACCTATGCATCATTTAATTGTTAAGATTGAGTTCTTAGGTTCTCACGAATTTTTTAGTTTGTGCCACAGATTATTACAATATTTATTGGCGCAAAGGATCAGATTTCGAAGATGGAATAATAACAACTCTTGCTAAAGTCAGACCAATATGCCTTACAGCTAGTATATATAAACATTTCAGATGTAACACAGAGAAGAGAATTTGTAATAGAGTCCAGAATGGTGGAGATTCAATAGATTTATAAAGGAAAAGTAAACCATTGATCTACAGATGTTGTATAATAAAAAAAAAACTTTATAAGATTGAATTTTATTTCACAGATTTCTCGAGGAACAAACACATTTGGACACCATTTATGACATTAAAATTTAAATATAATATTAAAATTAATTGGTGCATGGTGAACACTGGCATAAACCATAACAACAATTAGGCACACCAATTCGACAGCGTATATTACATACCATACTGTCATCACACCAGATTTGGTCAGCCAAAACAACAGATGAGATAAACAAACCTGCAAAGCATATTTATTCCATTAGAAATAAACAGGGAACATGATGTTAATTGGAGTGCTAGTTCTTGAGAAAAAAAATTTACCAGAGACAGAAACCAATAACAGGAACAAAAACACAAGCTTCAAAGTTTGCTCCATGTTTTCAACTATATTAAAACAAAATCAAAGCAGTTACTTTTAATCAGCCACAGTCATTTCCGATGCCTCATATATATATAAGAGTAATTTGATATTCGTGGTATACTGTATACCAAATCTTCTGGTAAGATCTTTTATCAAAATTAAATGGCAAAAATAAAGAATTGATTATCTATCCAAATATAGCAAAAATTAAGAATAGAAATTTCATAACTAAAAATGTTAATACATAAAAGAAGAAATCAATAATATCTTTGTGGTTAATTTGTTGCTATGTTAGTCTGTTAGAATTAAATTTCCAAACGAACAGGAATCCTAACCCCTTAACGGCTTAACCTAATGAGCAATGAGTTATAAAAAATTGTCAACTATCGTGCAATTGCAGCCCACCAGTTGAGCCCAATCACCAGACTGAAGGAGAATTTAAGCCCAGAACTGATATGGTCTATGGGATACGCTTCTTAGAGCTGCATATTGGTGGTCCCAGACCAGTCTTTGGTCAGTCTCGAAACGGTCCGGTCATTTTCTGGACCGGTCACCATCAGTCTTTTTTCGGACTGGTCTTCATTCGGACCGGTCTTCTTTGGGTCTGGTTTCGCGGTCTTTCCTTGTGCCTTTATCGGTTTGGTTTATGGGTCTTTTTGTTCGGTTTTAATATTTTTCGATTCTTTTGTTTTGGTTTCAACTTTTTTCTATTAACAAATATGTGATCAACACCAAAATAATAAATTAAGATTTAGTAAAAATGATAATTTAAGTTTAATAAAAGAAAAAAAATGAAATAAGTTAGATAATTTGTAATTAAAAGTTATATAATTAACAAAAATGATATATTTATAAAATTGGTTACCGGTCTATTTTTCCAAACCAGTATCGTTCGGTCTCGGACCCGTCTCGAAATGGTCCAGTCTTTTTTGGATCGGTTCGGGACAGTCTCGAGCCGGTCTTTTTCAGTTTGGTCTTTTTTAGGACCGGTTTTTTCCAGTCCGTTCTTGTTTTAGATCACTTCACTCTCCGTCTTTTTTTGGGTCCAGTCCGAGACCAATCGTTTTGTACAGGTCTAGCTTCCCTCCTATGTAGGCTCAACATAAGAAAGTATATACTAACAATTGGTGGGACGGACCGACGGAGTTGATTGGGGTGTTGGTTGTGTGGGGTCCCTTTTTATTAAATAATAACAAATGAATAGAAATAAATTAAGATACAATTTTGAAAGTTTGTTTAAGGTAAAACTAATCATCTTTTATATAAAAGGGGTAAATACCCAAGAAAACATTATTATAAGACCATCTCCAATCCACTTTTTTTTCCACTAAAATTGGAGTAAATAGTGTTTCATCTCTAACCTAATCCATTTTTTACCCAAACAAATATACCTATTATATTTCATTTTTGAAAAAACATCATAAATGGTCCCTGTGTTTTCCCAAATTCTGAAGTTTAGTCCCCGTGGTTTAAAACTCTCATAAAGGGTCCCTGTGCTTTCAAAACTTTTGACAGATGGTCCTTATCCCTCACACCGTTAGAACCCCACCGTTAACCCTTAATTCATTAAAATAATATAAGGGAAAATCGGTCTTTTCACCTATGCCCTCTTCTTTATAACCAAATGCATGTCTATATTTTGAAAACCCTTCTCGCACCCCCCCCCCCCTTCTTCTACTCTCCTCTACTGTGCATCCAATTGCAAAAACGAATTCTGCGAGTGTCGAAGATGGCGATTTGTAGATGTGGAATGGAAACAACAAAGTTGACCTCATGGACGGATCGTAACCCAGGAAGGCAATTTTTAAATTGCTCAAGATATGGGTTCGTAAGGTGGGTTGACCCACCGATGTGTGCAAGGGCATTGGTGGTGGTTCCAGGTTTGATAAGATCAATGAATCGATTGGAAGAGAGGGTTGCGATTGCAAGTGCAGGACTGTGGAACTACCGGCTGATGTTGTTCTGTTCATGGATGTTTTTTTTTGGTTTTTTTTTTAACCGGTAAGGATTTGGATGGTAATAGGATGGGGGTTTTTGGTTTCTTTTGTACGCATCTAACTAGTTCATGAGGTTTTGGATTGTGATGGAATGGGTATTTTTGGTTTCATTTTTTTGTATGAAGTGTAAAACATTAAGTTAAGGTAAATGATGATTATGTATTTTATTATAAATCAATGGTTTTGATGTGCATTTTCGTGTGATACATTGTTATAAATGCATCTTGCAAATGGTTAGGAATGGTATTTCAAATCTACATTGTTATACATGCATCTTTTTGAGAAAGGTTTGGAGAGGGTAATTCATAAGCAAAATGTTGATAAAATCATTACAAGTCTGTGTTTAACCCATACAAACATGAGACTTGCTTTCAACATACTTACTGATGGAAGGTCTTAACTTATACAAACATTACAAAAGACCTAATTACCATAATTTAAATAACCAAACCATAATTTAAGTTTCAAAAGACCTAACTACCCAAACATCCAACTAACTAGTTAACATAATTGCCTAAATTACCCTTTCCCTTTCCTTGTGTCTTCCCCTTTGCATGTGTCTTCCCCTTCGATCCAACTTCATCAATGCCTCCCTGCCCTTTACATGTCCTGGAATTGTGCCCCTTGTTATGACACTTTAAACAAGTGGTTGCAAGAAATTTCCTGCTCAATTTAGTGGTTTGGCAGTTGGGCTCATCAACACCTCTCCTTCTCTTCTTTTTTGGCCTCCCAACCTACACATATGCATTTATTATATTTAAAATATTAACATACATGTTGGCATTAAAAATACATATCTAGCCTAGTTGACATAACAACCTGTGTGTGATGTTTTGGTGGAGTTAAAGTGAATGGACAATCACTTTTTGGCCACATTGAACGACCATTTATTGGATCAATTTTGTTCAGATACATGTCTCTCCATGTTGATAACTTATAGCAAGGATGGACCCAATCCTCAACATCAGGGGCATCTTCTCCATTTTCAATTTTGTTCCATATAGCAGAAACAACATGCCTACATGGAAAACCTGTAATCTCCCAGAACCTACAAGTGCAACTTCTTTCATTTAGGTTCACCACATATTAATCCTGCCATGTGGTTGCAACTTGGTACTTTCCTGCCCCATTATACTTAGCTACATACTTTGCTGCTTGAGTCTTAATCTCCTCTAAAATTATAGTTGTAGTAGTACTTAGTTCCCCTTGACACTTATCTATTTCCTTTTGCACAACACACAATTCTCCTCATGAGATACTCTCTAATATACTCTAAGCAGGTGATGATTGGTTTATCCCTACCTTCCTCTATCTTAGCATTGAATACCTAACAAAGATTATTCAACAAAAAATCAATGTACACCCTACCTATGAAAAACATATTCAAAAATAGAAATTACAAATTTTATATTAAAACATAAAACTCGACAACTTCTAAATGACATACCACTGAAGTGAGATTTAGACCATGTCTCTGCAGGAATCTTACACAACCAAGCATGATCTTCATCATTCATTTTCTTCAACTCATCCATTGCACATTTAAAGTGATTTAATGTTGTTGCTCTACCACATTCCCAAACCAAGTCACTCAACTCTTTTTCCTTTCCATTGTTTCTTCAAATTCTCCTAAATATGCCTCAAACAAAACCTATGTTCTGCATTGGGGAATACCTTTGCAACTGCTAGTATTATCCCCTTAACAAATGCAAATACAGTCAGTTTCATTTATAAAAATAGAAAGTAAGGTACACTATCATGAGAAATAATTAGGTAAAACATACCTTTTGTCTATCATAAATTAAGGTAAATTTTGAATTTGCTCCCAATGCCAAGCCTTCTCCAAACAGTTCCATGAACCAGGTCCAAGAACTAGTTGTCTCAACCACTTCCATTGCATATGTTACAGGGTATATTCCATTATTTGAGTCTATACCCACAGCAGTTAGTACCTGCCCAGGATATGGGCCTTTTAAGAATGTACCATCAACTCCCAGGAAATCCCTTAACCCAACTTTGAATCCCAACTTCAATGCACCTAGACATACATATATTCTTCTAAGAGTTCTTGTAGTAGTCGACAAGCATGGTTCAGGATACACATCTATCCTAATAGTTGAACCAGGATTAGTGTTTAGCAGTTCCAAAGCATAATCCCTCAGATACCCATATTGAAGTTGGTAGTCCCCACTAATCACATGTTCAGCCATTTGCTTTGCCCTACAAAACTTTTGAACTGACATACCAAGCTCCAGCTTCTTACACAACTCCTTGTGTAAAGCTTTGATTGGAATTTTAGGGTTACTCTGAATTTGTGGAACAATTAAGTTTGCTAAATATTTGTAAGTACAAACTTTAACTGATCTTGTCTGCAAACATTTATGGACATCATCTACTGTTTTCACCAACCAATCCTTATTCTCATTTGGCCTCAAGATTTGGACTGCCCAAGGATATTTTTATTTTTTACTAATCACATTTTTGCCCTTGCACTTTACCTTACTTCTAGTTGATGGCCCACCACATTCAACTGTTTCAGTAGATTGGCCCACAACACCTCCACATTTGATCCTTATCCTGATTTTATCATTTTTTGCTAAGTATAGGGACCTGCTTGTATTTACAGCATGTGCATGCATGTAGTCCACAACTTCCTTCTTTGTTTTTAAACACTGCCCCACCCTATATTGTTTTAAATGGATCTCCCCATGTGAGCATGGATTTGACCTACTCAACTCCTTAAGCATTTTTGTCCTTTCATCTTCATAAAATCCTGCATACTGATAATCATCACTTTGAATAACTTCCAACTCTTCATCAACTATGTCATTCCCTATACTTTCGGTTTGCTTGTTTAAAATTCCATGTTCATCTACATCCACAACACTTTGGAATTCACTCATGTCTACATCCACATCAAATTGCAAGTTAGACTCATGTACAAGGTAGTCACTATAATCAGAATCATCTCCACTATAATCAAAACCATCTTCATTCTGACTATAGAAAGCATCTACACTATCATCACTTCCCATGCCCTCTAGAATTTCCATTTCTACTTGATTGTCTTCACCATTTGGTACATTGTACTCAACATCAAAGTCAGCATAAGTTGAATAATCATCTGTAAATGCTTCAAACTCATCGAGTCTTACACTTTGTTGTCCATCAATATCTTCACAAATTGGTTCATCTGCCAGATTGCCTAAATTACCCTTACACACTTCTTCAATGTGGCCCATGATCAATCCTTCATTCACATTAATGACATTATTTCATTGGCTAACTTGAGACATAACATATGGAACAATAGTCTTTCAATGATCCTGAATTTCATCCATATCTATTACCTGTTACTGGTCAACAACATGGTTGGCAGGGTGGTCTAACTCAAGCTTTTTACTACACGATCCTACTTCTATTCTACAAGGTTTTTTTCTATTAAGTTCCGGTGACACACTCTCAAGTTCCAGTTCCTCAATACAACTTTGGAAGGAGACTTAAAATAACTAGCTACCCTAGTCTAAACAATTTCAATATAGACCTTTACAAGTCTGTGCTTAGGGACATACGAAACCAATTTAAGAACATCTTGGTCATTACCTAAAGGCAATAACCCGTAGTCTAAGGGAAATTCAGGGATACAGAAATGGTAGTAAAGAGTTTGTACACCTTTATACCCTAATTCTCGAACCATGTCATCGAGTTCATGGACTGAAAATAAATCACACTACTAGAAAAACAGCCATTTACGACGCGCAAACAATGACACGCATGAATCTACGATACTCATTTTTTGTGCGTCCTAAAAATAATGTCAGTTTTCTAAATTTTGAAGGATAGTGGACATGCATTTTTTGCGTGCCTTAAAATTAGTGTCCAAGAAAAACACGAAGGGCACCTATAATAAAAAGCGCGTCGTGTAAATTTGTCGTTTTATGTTTTTTTTAAGAAGGCGCATTCTTCATTTTTTTTTAATAACCGATGGGGGGAAATGATCTCAAAAAATTGAACACCCCGCCTAATGTGTCTCCTTCTTCTCCTTCTAAAATCCTCTCCCAAAAACCCTAAAGAATTGTGAGGCTGCATGTCAATCCTTCTTCCAGGTTAAATAATTTCTTATAAAAACAATCGCATGGGCTATTCATTCTAGGGCTTTTTTTGAAGAACACACAAAACGCTATCATTCAAAACGCGTTTCCATTCCATACGAGTGTTTTTCAATCAACGACCTGATCAGCCTCACCGGCAACCTCTGTCTCACCTCACCTCGTCGGCGAGCTCAGGCTCACCTCTACACACATGCGACTACGACTCCTCAAATTACCCTAAACCATACCCTTTCTCTCTATTCAGGAGCCAGTAATGGCGACAGAGAAGATCAACAATGAAGACCAACTGGTTCGATTTCTCCCTAAAAATGGTACTACTTCTCCTAAATCCGAGTTCACTCTTCACTCTCTGAGTTTGTTTTCTCCCTAATTGATGCATCCACCTTCTCATCTCTCCCCCTCCACCAAGTTTTCTCTCATCTCTCTCCCCCATAGATGAAGATTGTCAGAGATGTGAAGGGAGTAACCGAAGGAAACCCTAAAACTGGTACAAATTCTCCTAAATCCGACTTCGCTCTTCACTCTCTAAGCTTTTCTCTCATCTCTCTCATCCATAGATGAAGATTGTCGGAGATGTGAAGCGAGAAGATTCTAAACTCTGTTGGCTTGGAAGGGTATGCGTTTCTATAACATCATTATTCATTACCGACCCTTTTATTTTTCCTTCCTTAATATATAATTTTTATTCTAACTAGGTTGAAGAAGCAAAGCTTCTGCGGGCCCAGGGTCAACATGAGATGGCAATTAATCTTGCAAAGTACATCTCTGAAAATCGCAAAATGAATGAGGCAGCAGCAGATGTATATCATCTAGTTGGAAAATGGCTGGCTGAAACACGTTCTAGCAAGTTAGTTATAAAATATAACTGTTAACCATATTCTCAATTTGTTTTCTTAAATATTGCAAGACAATGAAGCTAACTTTACCATTCTGCCCTTTAGCTCTAGGACTATCTTAGAGAAGTATCTAAAAAACATGGTCAACCTTGCTGACAAACACTAATCAACAGACAAGAAGTCAGTTGCAAGACAAGGCTAAACACATTTCCAACTTGCTGATTATGCGATGCTCTTTTCCGTAGCTATGAGGAAAGACTCACCTCTAATGAGTGGTAAGCAGCAATGCGCTTGAGAAAACGTAAGGTTGTTTATTTATACAGATTTCAATTCTTCTAATTTTTTAATAAAATGAGGTTTTGTTTGGAAATGTCATAACCAGAAGTCGATTTTGTAGACAAAAGAGTTGGATGCGCTTTATAGGTGATTCAAGAATTCATCCAAGGCAAGCCAATGTTTTCAAAACTTGTCTTTGTCATCCATTCCCTGCTCAACATAATTTCAGAATATTTATCATTTTCTTTTCATGTGTATAGGGTGATAAAACAAATTATTCAGTAAAATACAAGAGTTGCAAAAACAACTTACAATGGACAAAGAGAAGGTTGAAAAGTTACAGGTAGAACACCAATCAGTTTTCAATAAGTACAACATTTCATGTCATCTTAACTGTATTACCTTAATGTTTCAGCAAGATAGAGATAATTTCCTCAGCATAACATTGGAAGGATATAAGCGATGTCTAGTCATTGCCGACAAATATGACGTTCGGGTGGTATGATCTTATCCAAATGTACTTTTTGACTTCTTTCGTGGTCAAATATGATGCTATAAAGTTGTAAATCAATTTCAATCGCTCATTCCAAACAAATGAGTCAAAGATTTACTTGGTAAAACATCCCACAAAATTTCTTGTGTTTCTCTATAACTTTTTTATGGGTATTTTCGGAATTTACTCTTTGCCCAGATAAAAATGTGGTAAACCTTTATTAGGAATATTCAAGAATCTAGCCTCAAGAACTGTTCCCTATTCTATTCACCCTTCTATGTTTTTTTTCTCTCAGTTTTGTTAATTTTTTGTCTAGTGATGGTAGAGTTTGCAAGTGGTTGTAAGTATAATCTTGGGAAATCTGTAAGAAATAATAAATTTAATGCTTTTTGTTTGTTTTCTAGTTTTAACTTCCATTTCGAATTTTAATTCTCCTTGAAAATATGTATTCTGAACTGGGGTATGTTCATTCATTGTTTTTTTTTCTTTTTGTTTCTGTAGCTGACTTTTTAGGTACTTTGACTATGATTGATATCCTTCGTAGTCATGTTGATAGAATCTTCTGATTTTCCACGCATATAGGCTATCGCTTTTTCAGAGTTGAATTTCATGTGTTTTCATAATGAATTTGTTGCTTTCTTTTTGTCAGTTTCGACAGATTTGGCTTGAAATATGAAGAAAAAAAGCTCCAACTTTGGAAAAGGTTTGTAGGATTTGCTATGGGTTTTCTAGTGTTGATGTTTAATTTGTTTTATTTTCATCGATTGATGTTATTGATATGTTTTGCTCGAGATTTGAACAATAAAGTTCTTATTTTTAGATAAAATCATGGGATTTGAGTACAAATTACAGCTCATAACATGTTTGGATGTGGCATTGAACTTTTTACTATTAAATTCGTTTGGGTTTCCTCTTACTGTTCTTGTTCTTCCCCAATTTTAACAGATTCTAATAGAAACATGAATTAAAAAAGTCAAATTTTTAGATAAATCCATGACAGTGTGTCTCCTGTTAACATGGCTTTTTTGGTGTTCAAGTATTCTTCTTTCAACAGTAATTCATCCATATATTTGTTATTTCTCTATTTATATATACAAGGTTAGATATTTTTTATACGTGAAGTTAAATTTTATTTTTGTACAGTTACAATGCTGTTAAAATTCCATCATATTTCTCTTTAGGTTTTTGGCTCTGCTGGTGTAATAGAAAATCCCATGGATTTCGCAAGGAGTGTGGGAGTTGGCATCAAAGATTTCCTCTCAGTTCCATCCAAAAGCTTTATGAAGGTAATATCATCACATCACATTTATAATATGTTGCTACTTTTGCAGCCTTTGAAACATAAGTATTATTAAGAAATAAGTACTACTTTTGGTTTTTGCAGAGTCCAGCAGGACTCATCATAGGCATGGCACAAGGAACTACTAGTCTTCTTAGTAATACAGTAGGACTCAGAGGAAGTTGCTTGCAAATGTGGAGACTCAAATGGAGCAAGTCAAAAAAATAATATTGATATGAAAAGAGACGAAATGAGAACAAAACTTGTTGATCATTTAAGCCCAGAGGAAAAGACTCTCCTTTGATGTTTGAATCCTGAAATAGCAGAACTTAAAGAAAGGCTTGTAGCCAGTAGGGCTACCCGAGTAGAGGTTTGCTAATAGTTTTGCTTGGAGTTATTTAAAAAAGTAAAACTTTTTATTATATATATATATATATATATATATATATATATGTATATACATATATGTATATACATATATATATATATATATATATATATATATATATATATATATATATATATATATATATATATATATATATATATACCAGTCACAGACATGCTTACCAGCATGGACCAGAAACCCGATAAAGCAAAGAAATTAAAAACAATTTGTTGCCTTGACCTCGGTAGGTAATCCATATGCAGAATAAATTACTTAATTTTCGAATACATTAAAAAAGAAATATTACATATAAATTTCTTATTTTTGTTTGAAGTCATGGATTTATGTCACTGGTAAGAGCTATGGCACCAGGTTAGACATTTTAGTCCAGTAAGTGGTTAATAATTTTAAAAAACAAACTCCCCCTAAATGTATCAATTCATATTAAGGCTAATTTAATTTATTATTTAAAAAAACAAACATCAATTTATTCCAACTTATCTTTTCCCGATTCATGAGCTTATTATATGTGTTTTATCATCTGTTTTCTCCAGGCATGCTTAACAAGATCACCATTTGAACTTGTGAGATGCAAGCTGACTTTGTATTACAGTTATTGGCAAATGAATGAGGTATCCATTGACCATTGTTTGCAGCCATTAAAACTCCCAACTAAATTTACTTTTATGCCCCTCTCTTTCCACGATACTGAACTACAGGTTTCAATGTGACTTCGTTAATAAAGTTTATATCTTGGAATGTTTTGAACCATGTTTCTTTATCCAAAAACTGCAGATTTTAGAGGCTTTGCTTCCAAAGGGTATAATAGTTAGAGTAAATTACAAAACTGGTTCATATAGGTTTTAGTGCCTGGATCGTTTCTTTTTGCAGTTTTGATCCTTATTACAAGGTTTCATATAGGTTTTAGTGCCGGGATCGTTAATCTAACTACTCAGCTGTTAGTTTTTTTGAAATGACAATTTTGCCCTTGTACCAAAACAAAACAAAAAAAACTGGATACCATAGGTATCAAATTTCCAAATTTCTCCTATTTTTTAATCAAGGGTTATAACAGTTAGAGTAGATTACAAAACTGGTTCCTACTGGGTAAACAACCTGCCCTGCCCCCCTACTTCATTTCTTCTTTATGATTTGTGCTCTCATTTTAGTTTTAGTTTTTTTTTTAAGGTTTTACAAGTCTTCTTCTGATAAGCCCCATCTTCTTTATTTCTGTAAACCTAGTCCTTCTAATTCCATAGCTGTGAAGGAGAAGTTCATCCATGCAAAGGTTTTATCTTTGTTCTAATTTATAGTTGTGTTGTAGTATGTATGTATCTCTGTGGTGCGATTGAAATCCGTTGCATTGTTGTTGGGTGCAGTATGCTTTAAAAGTTTTCGTATGAAAGCCCAAGGATTGAGAGGCCAGACACCACTCCATCATTGTATCCTCAGAGGCAAATCTGAATTTGCAAGGCTGCTTCTTACAAGGTTACCTTTCTTTTACACATTTTTTAAGTTTTATCTATCAAGTATCAATCAGTTACTAGAGAGTATAAATAATAATTTTGGTGCTATGATCATTTATTTGAAGCTTTGCCGTTTACCCGAAGACTTAAAGGTGTGCGTTCACTGATTTTCAACTTTGCTTCAAAATCCTTTTTGGGTTTTTATACAAGAATCCCTTAACCACTTTGAACAAATGTTACAAATAGCATAATTTATGTGCTAGTTTAGTAAGTAAATGTTATATCAATTAGAATTCAGAAAGCTTAGATCTTATGATTCTTATGGTAGGTTTTCCAGCTTAAAGTTAATGGGGTTTCCTTTATGTTTATTCCAAAATCATCGCAGATAAAGAATGCAGTTGAGGTGAGCTATTTCACTTACAAACCCGGAGGTGGGATCAATCAAATTTCTACTGATTGCATGATTTCAGGAGATGTGAGGCTGACCCATTTTTACAAGTGAGCTTATTCGTCTTTTGATTTATTTTTTGTTATTTATGGTGTCTTTTTTACTTTATATTTTGTTATAGTGTAACGTTGTGATATGATTTCAGTGTGCTAGATGTAATTAAGAAGCTAAAGGAATATGTAGAAGATTTAAATAAAAATATAGAGAAGATTGCTACAAGGAGGTGCGTGTTAAAATATGTCTTACCAGATGAGAACTTTAGAGGGAAGTATGTCTTTCAATTTCCAAATTTGCCCTTATCTATTTTTTAAGCTATCGTGTCAAAACGTTGATGAAGTCCTCAACCTTCTACTGCAGGTGTGTCAATATAGTGAAACTTTACACTTTGTTACTTCTTATTTATGATTATATTGGATTTAAAATTAGTTTTCATGCTTTATCAGGGTGCTGCAAATATAAAAGTGGCAGGAGCAGATATGAACAACAAGAGCAGCGGTCACATAGTGTTTTCACCTGCATTGTGGAAAGTCATTGGGAAAAGGATTTTGTGACTCCCTTTGGTTTGGAAGGTTAGATTTGGTAGACCTGGCTGGTTCTCAAAGGTAATTTGGTAGCTTAAACCATTGAGCTAATTATGATGCGATCCTTTGTTTATTTGTTTTCAGAGGTCAAGTATTGCTATCAACCAATTAAAATTTCATTCACCAATGGTGTAATTAAGGTATCAATATCATCACTCTTACTTATTTGTCTATATCATTTTCATGAAAATGTTTATGTTGCGTATTATATATTCATATGTCCAGTTGTGCTTTCTATATAGCAAATGTTAACCTTGGTCTTTGCGTTTTTTGTTCATAGATTACAAACACCAATTTCTTTCAAACAACAGAAGATCTAGAGTTTAATTGAGTGATTGAAGGTGATGGATGTAAACTTGATTCTAGAACTCTCAGTCTACCAACATTAGAGTTTAATTGGGTGACTGAAGGTGATTTTGGTTCTTGAAACGAGACTCAAGCAAAAGTAAACACACAGAGAGTTGTTGGCACATAGTAAGCTAGATGATGCAATTGTATATAAATGAGTTCATTTTTTTATAACATTTACTCACTTTTTGAATAATTATTTGTATTTGACATATTAGTGAAATGAATTATCTTTTTTATTTATGATATTTTATTTTGTATTATGAGATTTTTAATGTATTATTTAATTTGAAAATTAGTAAATCTATAAATAATATTTTTTTTAAACATTTAAAATCTTGATATGCAAAAATGTGTGTCATCTTCATTTATGACATGGCCTTTCTTGACAGGGGCTTTCTTGATACGCATTGCGTGTCATTAATACGCGCGTCGTAAGGTTACGGCACGCGAATGCATGTCGTCTTCCTTTATGACAGGGCTTCCTTGATACGCATTGCGTGTCGTAAATTCGCGTCGTAAATAAGTGTCGTAAATGCGCGTCGTCTATAGACGACGCGCAAAAGTGCGTCATCTCTCTTTATGACAGGGCCTTCCTTGACTCGCATTTGCGCGTCGTCTGAGCCTTTTACGACGCGCAATGAGCGTCGTAAAAGGCTGTTTTTCCTTCCAGGTGACTTGGTGAAGACACAACTATAGTGTATCTTCAACGTGAAATAGTTATCATATCCCTCTACAAACACAAAAGTAGTAAGGGTAAAGAAGATGATTTATCTTCACGAATACATTCAAGGAAAACAAAAACTTAAGTTTTTTTTATGAGAGTGATCTGTTGAAGAAGAATTTTTTTCACACAAACATTCTAACCAAAAACCGTATCTCGATTGCATGTCCTTCAAGCACGCATTTTTTCACGCAAACACCATATTGACAGAACCATTGTCCTTTGGTGCTGTGTAAACCCTATTTCGTTTCTTGGATGAGAGTGATCTATTGAAGACGAAGTCACTGTATTCTTGGGAGATGAAGAGTGTTAGGGAGTTGACGTGAAGAAGACAATGACATAATCTTTTCCCTTAATAAAGAAGAGGGCATAAGTGAAAAGACCGATTTACCCTTATATTATTTTAATGAAATAAAGGTTAACGGTGGGGTTCTAACGGTGTGAAGGATAAGGATCATCTGTCAAAAGTTTTGAAAGCATAGGGACCATTTATGAGATTTTTAAACCATGGGGACTAAGCTTCAGAATTTAGGAAAACACAGGGACCATTTATGATGTTTTTTCTTCATTTTTCCAACTAACATAGATTGTCAAACACACCCATTCTACTAATTTGGTTTTAACAAATATATAATCTATATTTTTTTATTACAATAATATTAGATAAATAAGATTATATTTATAATGCACTTATAAATAAATATGTTATCGTGTTTCATGATTTTAATACGTATTTAATTTTTTTATATGAATTCGATAAATAAAAATAAATTTTATATTTATGATTAATTAATATAATTTATTATATAACAAAGTATTATGAATATTAAATGTTTTATTTAAATTAAATGTAATAGATAAAATAAACTATAAATGTAGAAATATATAAAAAATGGACTAAACCCGACAACTAAAATTTCATCCCCATGTTTTGAGAATTGAATAGTATTACTTGGGGTAATATTATTCAAATCTCCAAATATGGGGGAAGAAATGAGGTAGGGTTGGAGAAGAATAAGATGAGAAATGGAGATAAAAATAGCATGTGCGGGTGGGTTGGATATGCCCTACGGATGGTTTCGTAGAAAGATCCCATTTTATAACCAATAAGAAAGGACTACATACCATGGTGATGGTATTTGCACTATATATACTTTACATCAAGTGAATCTCATTCGGACAATCCGTGGGCAAAAACCATATATCTATTCTATTATTCTTGTGTTTCAAGTGATATGAGAACCCTAGCTACGAATATTAAAAACCAAAAAACCTAATTCTCGGACTGACCGCATATTCAACAAGTGAATACATAATAAATAGAAAATCCAGGTTATAAATCAATTTAGATCGTCAAATTCCACGTCACAGGAACATTATGTTAACTTAATTTATGTATATTTGTTTGTATAAAGATTTTGGATGCGATTTTGTGTGTCTTACATGTGCATAGAAAAAAGGGTTTGTTGATGACGACACAATCTACAAATTTAATTATTTAATCATCTCGAAATGTTGGTGTCGTTGTTGAAAAGCTGTGATCCAGAAAGATGTGAAAGAAAACATTATCAGGTCGAGTTACTTTAAATGCTTTCGTTATCTGAGTTATGCTAGTGCTGTGAAAATGAATAAGTTTTTACACTACTACAAAGCAGTTGAAATAACCTGCATATTAGATTAGATATAATAATCGAGTTTTGCACCCAGTTTTGATGTACTCGACGCATGAAAAGTGGAATAAACAGAAAGATGCCCTAATTATTTCTCAGTGGACATAAAATCAATGTGCTTTCTTCACCAAAACAATACTTACAAAACACATTACTTATTAATCTCTTTATTATCCACAATGAGTTCAAAATTGAATGTTGAAAAATACGTAAATGATATATATATATATATATATATATATATATATATATATATATATATATATATATATATATATATATATATATGGGAAAAGTGAATATAGCTAACAACCTCATATAAGTTTAGGTACCTAACATCTAATACTACGTCGTTTTGGTTGATTTCCACAAATCTTATTATTCTAAATTTTAATTAAAAAAACAGTTTCCATAACTATTTCACAGAGACGTTATTGTATACTTGAGATTTTTGTTGATTAATCTCAATCGATTATTTTCTTTTAACCTATCAATCGATTGGATTCTATTTTCTGGCTGATCAGGAGTCCTACTTTTCAATTGATTGTTGCTGCTTGCTGTAAGTGGAAATTAAGATATTATACTTATGCTCTTTTTATATCAGAAACGTAAGTGAGAATTAAAATATGAGGCTTACGTGATATTCCATTGTATACATTAATTAGACATTAATGGTGAATTTGGAATTGGTGTTTGATCATTTGCGTAACCATTGTTCCACTAATTTCCTGTTTTTTCTTCTTATCTTCATTCCTCACGTGAGGAATCAAACTAGGCATTAATGGTGTAATCAATTGAATAGTTAATCAACTTGTATGCATTACAGAGGAAAAAAAGTTATGAGGCTTATGCGATTTTCCAATTAGCCATCTTGTATACGTTAATTAAACATTAATGGTGATGCCCTACAAGTGTTCGATGTAATGCCTAAGTGTCCATTTTCAACATAATACAACAACTTGCAAGTTATTTAAACAATCTTGATAATATGTCGAATGGATCAAAGATCTAATTTTGAAAGCCTCACTACTCACCAATTTTTATTGAATTTTTGTCCATGTAACCTTGTTTTTTAAGAAACACACTCTATTGTTTTGCAATCACCCAAGGTTTGAACTTTTGCTTAAACTGTTGGCGGCATAACATTTTATAATGAACCATGTCATTAATAGTATCAATTTTCTTAGTATTCTGTTAGGTTACTAATCCTTTGCATACATTTTGGTGGATATATAGAGTAACACAAGCATTTATTAACAAACGTATCACTTGTTTCATCAATTGCTTGTTATTGTACCAAATTATTGATTTTCACTTTAATTCTGTTGTGTTTTTCTTTTTTTAGAAATACCAACATGTTTTTTTGGGATGATTTGTTCACTGCAATATCTTGTGTTGTTTCTGTGCCTTTTGCCTTTTTATACTGGCTTCCTTCCCCTGCTATTTTTCGTAAATTTTCTTGATTTGTATGTAAAGAACCCATTTTATTTCACAGAACATAGAACACAATTGATTGTGTTAGTTCTATGTTGTAGAGTGGTCATGGGAAATTGGCAAGACAAATGGCGCTTTTGATGGCGTTCTGTGATTATTCAACGAATTGTATAAAGACATAATTTTTATAATTTCCATTTTTGTTCTCGAGTGTTTATCTTTTTAAAGGTTTATTCACATTCATAAAGTTACATGCATTTTGTAGCATATAGGAAATCTTCTCATACTCTCAACACCATTTGTTTATCTAAGTATGCATCAAATAGCAACAAAACTTTACTTTCTACATATAATAGCAACCGTTTTACATTTTTCATGATATTTAGGTACCTCTTGCACTATATCTTCTCATACAATGACAATATAAATGCATACTATCAAGTATCAACATTCATGTTTGTTTGCTTTTTTGTAGGCCTAATTGGCTTTGGTAAATACATGTTTTGTCATATAATCCCCTTTCCTTCTCTATTTTCATTGATCGATTCCTTTTTCTTATACTACCTCTGATTTATGTGTTGCTGCTTACATCTGTTTGAAATTTTTTTCCCGCATAATTAAGGTTCGTGCTTTTGAACAACCATTAATAAATAAAGTTATAAATCTCCTATTTTTTTTGCTAAAAAAAGTTTTCAATGTTTGAGTGCAGGCCATTTTATGAAAAAATAATTTATCATGCTAGTGATTCGACTTCTATATGATGCTTCTACTTCAAATGATCTTGTGTATTATGATGACTATCAAGCATGAGCTTCCAAGGAACAAACTCGCGAGTTCTCATTGTTTCCAGGAAAAGAGTTTTATAGTGATCGTATGTGTGTCGATCTAGTATGTTTAGAAAATGAAGTTGCATATGGTTATTAAGACCAAAATTGTATATTGACAGATATTGTTTTATCTACTAGTGTATCAAATATTAGTTTGCCAAACGACCATGTACTTACATTTCACCAATAATATCAATGTACTTGAATTATGATTTTGTTTGGCTAATGACCGATGTATTTATACATGTGTACTTTTCATTGTACTATGACTTTTAACCATAAATAGCAATGTACTTACACTTTTTGACAAAAAATAACAACTTAATCTTTATAAACCATGTTAAGATAATAATGCACCTCGTTTTAATTCGGTTTGAACTTATTTTCATTTTAAACCAAAAGTGACAAACTACTTTCGTTTTTAACCAAAACTAACAGCGTACTTTAAATTTTGACCAAAAATGGCAGCCTACTTTCGTTTTTAACGAGAAACGGCAAACTAATTTCATTTTTAACCAAAAATGGCAGAATATTTTCGTTTTTAACCAAAAATGGTAGCCTACTTTTATTTTTAACGAAAATTAGCAAGCTACTTTCATTTTTAACCAAAAATTGCAGAATATTTTCGTTTTTAACCAAAACAAAGAAAAAATGCAATTAACAAAAATATAACCTATCCAGATTTGCATAAAAATGTTTTCTCCAAAACAAAGAAAAATGCAATTAACAAAAAACAGAATGTCAAGAAATGTCTAGATTTGTCATTTTCTCAATGAAACTACAGCTCTCATCCTTCTTTCTCTTGCATCGATTCATCTTCCTGAAACATGAAAAGTAAATAAATCATTAATATGATTATCAAACTTGTAAAATTATTTAAAAAAAAGTTATTATTAAACATACTTTTCTTTTTGAACAACTAGTAGCGTAATGACCCAATCTTTGGCAGTAAGGGCACGTTCGTTTTTTCGGGGCTTCTAAAGAAGACTTAATTCTACTTGCAACTCTAGGACACCCTTTCGTGTTAGTTGGACCAAAAGGATCCCTGACAGATAATTGGGGCATCATATCTACTTCTGAAATTCCCACACACGAACCTTGAGATGCATTCTCAAATGCTATAGTTTTCTTTCGAGTTGCTTGATCATCTAAAATACTTATCAATAGATTATTGAGTTTTTGTATATCTGAAGGGGAGTCTCTTGCTTGATTAATTACTTTAGTGAAATTTGAACGGACACACCATAATGTGTAAGAACTAACTTCGTTTTCATTCTTTATTTCTTCGAGTCCGATTATACTATTACCCACCTTGTACCTAGCATTAAATGTCCACCGATGTAAAATATAGTGACTAGGTAGTGTTTCAACATGTCTTTTCTTCATCACATATAGGCAATGTTTGCATAAAATCCCACATGTCTCATACTTAGAACAGGAACATGTGACACTGACTTCATTAGAAAAACGAAATGTAACAATTCGCCAATATGTTTTTTCAACTTTTAGTTGCCCCACTCGATATGTGCTTTCTTCGGTACCCTTGCTTATAGTCTCGTGAGTTAAATTGCTAGTAGCTTCTATCCATTCTTTTTTGAACATGTCAAAAATCTTTCGTGTATAACACTCACCTGCTTTTTCTTCGATTGGATGAATAGAAGAAAGAACCGGTCTCGAGTTCATAGTCTTGAAGTCTTCATCTTCTTCGGCGGCCCTTCGAGAATCAACCGCTTTGTCATATTGCACTACAAATTCATTCAACATAGTCTTCGAGTTAACAAATCCATCAAAAAAAGAATTAATACTCTCACTTCATCCGCTTGTGGTCATACCAGCCAAGAAAACATCCTTTAAAAAGGCTTTAGCCCAGTGTATTCGTTGGTCATACATGTCACTTATCCAACAATTGTTTTCCAATCTATACTTATCACGCATAACTTCCCACCTACTTTCAAATTCTTCAACGGTGTCACTATTTACCCATTATGTATATGATTCTTTAAAATCACAATAACGGGAAACATACAGTTTAGTGTGTTCATGTTCATGCTTTTTAATATGCCATCCACAAAAACGATGTCGAGTGTCTGGAAACACTTTTTTTATTGCATTACCCATAGCTTTGTCTTGATCCGTAATAATTGCCTTCGGACATTTGCCAAACATACATTTAAGGAATTGCTCAAACAACCATTCAAAAGTTTCTTCTTTTTCATTTTCTAGCAATGCTCCACCAAAAAGTATAGATTGTCCATGATGATTAACACCAACAAAGGGAGCAAAAGGCATCTTGAATTTGTTTTTCATATAAGTGACATCAAACACAACAACATCACTAAATTTAGTATAGGCATCTCTTGATCTTCCATCAGCCCAAAAAATATTTTTAGGACACCCATCATCACATAAATCCACAGAAAAGTATTGTTCATGATCCAGTAAGGCTTTATCTTGGAAATGTTTTATAAGTCCATAGAACTCCTTTCCTCTGTATTGTTTTCGTTGCTCAGATAAGACATCGGCACACTGCTTTGAAGTAACATCGGCTACGGCGGCTGAGGTTTTCATTCCATTAATAGCCTTTCTAACCTCACAAGGTTTCAATCCTGATTGACCTAGTTTCACCATAAGAGATTTGCATTCCATTGAACGATGGAACTTGTTATGGGATCGATGCTTCATCACCTTCGTTGGTGTCATGCTCATATCATGATTGTGTGTGTCATTAAAAGTGTCTACAAACCATTTACCATCCTTATTTTTTGAAATTCGAAGTTCTGCTTTACATCCGAGTCTAACTTCTCTACGCCGTTTTTTCTCAATTCCACTTGAAGCATTATCATCTAACCGTTTAAAACCTTCTTTGTCGCATACATATATCTTCCGATAAGGTTCCTTTGTCGACTTATGTTTAAATGTGGAATCACGACGTATACCAAATCCATGTAAAAATGCATAATCATTATAAAATGTATATGCATCATCAGGTGTATCGAAAACCATTCCCACTATACTTTCATCCTTAGATTTTCTTTCATTACATTCTACCATTCTGATTGGTTCATTATTATCAATAACATGTGTTTCAGTAGGCTGAGCAACTTCTTCAGCCATCATGCCCTGAATAATTAAAGTAAAAAACACCATTAACAACTTATATATGAAATTGCTTATTAATTAAGCATTTTTTTTCCGTCTCTAATCAAGTCTATTAACTATTCAATTGATTAGCATCGTTAATGCATAGTTTGATTCCTCATGAGGAGTAAAGATAAAAAAAAAAAAAAAAAAAAAAAAAAAAAAAAAAAAATAATGGAAGAATGGTTACACAAATGATCAAACATCACAACTAACAAAATCAGCATTAATGTTTAATTAATGTATATAAGATGACTAATTGGAAAATCATATAAGCCTCATAATTTTCTTCCTCGGTATGCATACAAGTTGATTAATTATTCAATTGATTACACCATCAATCCCTAGTTTGATTCCTCACGTGAGGAGTGAAGATAAAAAGAAAAAACAATAAATTAATGGAAGAATGGTTACGCAAATGATCAAAGACCAATTCCAAATTCACCATTAATGTCCAATTAATGTATACAATATGCACAATTGGAAAATCATGTAAGCCTTATATTTTAATTCTCACTTACATTGCTGATAAAAAAAGAGCACAAGTATGATATCTTAATTTCCACTTACAGCAAACAGCAACAATCAATTGAACAGTAGGACTCTTGATCAGCCAGAAAATAGAATCCAGTCGATTGACAACAATAAGGTGCAAGAATCGATTAATAGGTTAAAACAAAACAATTGATTGAGAATAATCAACAAAAATCTCACATATACAATTACGTCTCTGTGAAATAGTTATGGAAACTGCCTTTTTTAATTAAAATTTAGAATAATAAGATTTGTGGAAATCAACCATAATGACGTAGTATTAGATGTTACGTACCTAAGCTTATATGGGGTTGTTACGTATATTCACTTTTCCCTATATATATATATATATATATATATATATATATATATATATATATATATATATATATATATATATAGAGAGAGAGAGAGAGAGAGAGAGAGAGAGTTAGGTTCAAATGTTTTCACTATCTATTGTGTGCCTGTATGACTGATTCTGGACCAATCATTTTAGTTATTTTAAGAAAGTAATTAATGCATATTAAATGTTGAAGATGTAATTAATACCTATTATATCTTCAACATGTAATATGCATTAATTACTTTCTTAAAATAACTAAAATGATTGGTCCAGAATCAGTCATACATGCACACAATAGATAGTGAAAACAAAATAACCTAACCCTATATATATATATATATATATATATATATATATATATATATATATATATATATATATATATATATATATATGAGAAAGATCAAATACAAACCACTAAAAGTTAAGAACCCTAAAAACCCAAATTTATAACCAGATCTACACACACTACACTCTTACATGGTTATTTTTCTTTCTTATCTCGAACTTGAAGAACACACAAACATTACCACCAGTTAGCCACCAACCACCACCCTTCACCGCCACGGCCTCCTACCGCCCGTCAACCGCCGCCTCCTCCTATCGTCGACGAACCACCGTCATCAGATCTACAAGTTTCGGTGGGCTCCAGATCTAGAATTTCAACTTCAGATCTACAATTTGCCTCTTCAGATCTACAATTTCAGCTTCAAGTCCATGATTTCTCTCTTCAGATCTAAAATTTTCGTCTTCAAATCTACTATTTTCGACTTCAGATCTTCGATATCCTCCTCCGAATTATAAGCTATGGCGAGCGGTGATAACCACCTTGCTCCATCAGTGTCAATAGCCACTTGGCTTCAAATTTGAAGTCGAGAAGTTGTTTCAACTTCACTTTTTCTCTCTAAAACACAAAACATATCAGATCTCGTGTGATTTGGTTAGATTTGGTAGTCGACCTTATCACCACCGACCACCGCCTAACATCAGCTATTGTGCTTCGTCGGAACTCCAAAAAACGTCACATTGTGCTCTGAAGTCCAGATCTAGTTCGTCTCCAGCTCTACAAAGCATCTTAATTAATATTGTAAAGTTGTATATTAACTGATTTCAAAAGTGAAAACATTATGTAAACACATTGAATTTTATTCATGAATGATGTATTCAGGGATTAAACATTATAACACTTTTCAGAAGTGAAGGGAGCAAACACCCTCAGTATAGGATCCAATGCCAGCACGACAAAAAAAATTGGCAATCACTATCCTTATGAGAAGGGTTGGGAATCACACGATCGCACATATAATTACCATTGTTTTTAGACGTAGATTTATGGGTCACCACATTTCCTTTCTTAGTGGAAGCATATGACATCAGCATACTTGAAAAGTATATCTCTTCAGCTTTGAACTCTAATAATTTCTGAAACTAAAGAGATAAAGAAAAAACTTCTACAAGATATGGCGTGCAATAATACGCCTAAAAAACTATCTTCGGTAAAGTTTAAGCGAGATAACGAAACCGCACATTCATATTCAAACGATGTCACAAATAAAATTTCTCTCGAAGTCAATATAAGCATGTAAGTATTAAATTTAAACCAAGGAAATTAACCCTAACTAACGTTGATCAAGTGCTAGCCAAAATCAAAGTTACCCGTCAAAATTTATATTTTTAAAATAAGCACGCATTTCAATATGTCGTTCAATTTCAATAGAATTGGTTCAACAAAATAAACTACATTAAAATTACCATCTCACCCTAGTCAATCAAACCCACAAAATTACTACTCCATTAAACTAAAATTATGAACAGTAAACAAATAAAAATTAAGCATCATATTTTAATTAAATGTCTAAACGAAAGCAATTACTTTTGAAAGCAGAAACAAAAATCAACTAAACATAGCAAAAGAAAATACTAAAGCAATAAAATTTGATCTTCGGTAGCGTCAAGGAGGGAATTTTGGAGCTTTTGAATAGCCGCGTCAAGGCCTTCCAGACCGAGATTGATGCAGGGAAGTTAGGGGCTCTTTTGGGGCTCAATGTTTATGGATCTCTGGGATCCCTCGGGAGGAAGGATTTGGTTATTAGCTCTTGTCGTCAGGGATCGGAGGTGGGTTTATGCACCTTGTTTTCAGAAGATTTCACTACAGGATTGGATCGTTGTGGAGGTTTCGCGAGCCGTACACGAGGAGTTACCCGACACTATTGAGCGTATTACTGACAGGGTAACCGCCACGTTTCAAGGTCAGGCAGTGACTATGCAGACGGTTGATGAAGTAGTCGAAGTGAATTAGGAGTAAGAGATTGGTTTAGGTGTGCAGTTAAGGAAGAGGAAGCGGACTTCTAGTCAGGCTCAACAATCTGAGCAGTCGGACGCCGCTATAGTTGACACCAGAGACCTGAGTGGTCGTGATGGATGTGCAAGGGATGAAGGGGCGCATGAGAAGGTCCACAACAGGTTGTACTGTGGTAGGTGCGGGTGGAAGGTTCACCTCCGCCGAGAATTGACATCAACGGAAGAGTTATGTCTCCGTTGCCATCGGCCTGGTCATTTCATGGCAAATTGCTCCCATATAGTGGTTAATGCAGCTCAGGATTCATTGTAGAAACTTCGACAGAGAGAGAGAGTTCAGGTTCCAACGCCCATGATTCCGCTGGAAGTCAAGATCGAGCCGCAATAGATCGCTAGTATGTAATTTGAATTCTCCTTTTAGTGATGATTTTATTGCTATGGTACTACATCAATGTTAGTAGGTCTATTTTAGAATATTATGTTTCCTGCCTATGAATGAGTTATATGCCATTTCCATACCGTGAATATGAGAGTAGTAGTCCGAAGATGTTTCCCTTTAGAGCAGGTTCTCAGGATGCAGTCACTGTAGCAAGTGTGAGTAGGGATCGAGTGGCGTTTTGTTAGTTTGCAAGAGTGGGTCGGGTTTGGTATTGGTTTGTTTTGGAGCTCTAGCAGTGGTAAGCATGGTTGTCAGCAGATCGACATTTAGATGGATAAATGGATTGGGAATCCTTTCCAAGTTGGGATCTATAGGGATCTAGTTGAATTGAATTGGGTGAGAACCTTCCGAGTAGTCAAGAGCCGTAGTAAGAACAAACCTAGGATGAGTGTGCATCCTTGATGAGAAGGAAAGCAGCCCAAGTGGCTGGTCAGATTGAGGAGCACGTGAGATGGGAGTTTCGGAAACTTCCCAATGTTGAGTTCGTATATTCATGATTAGTCGATGGTTGTTTTGGGAAACCAGGTTGGAGGACTGTCAGTAGGACTCGAGTGAGTCAAGATGCAGATTGAGTGAATGTCCGGCATGGGATGCTTTCGGATAGTAGTCAGTGTAGAGACAGCATGGGAAGTGTGGTAAGACTTCGGGATAGCCGCGACATCTGTTAGTGTCCAGTTAGAGGAGTGTGGGCGAGGGCCCGTATCTCCTAGTTAGCGGAGTGTGGGTGGGTCCCGTATCTCCTAGTCAGCCTAATGGTGACCAAGAAAGGATAGTAAGTTGAGGATTCAGGATGGTTTAGGACCCGTGTAGCCCTAGATAGGTAAGACCGGGGGCAGGGTCGCTCAGTAGTATGGTTTGCGTGGGACTTGTGGGCGAGGCCCTTGCGATAATAGCAAGACAAGTGAGACTTTAAGGAGAGACTACTCTAAGATATAGTTTGGGTGAGACCCGTGGGCGAGGCCCGTGAGATTTTAGCCGCACAGGTGGGACCTGGTAGACACGTTAGAGTCAATATAGGGGATCAAGGATCCCAAGACTTATGGAGTTAGAGTTGTAAGGTATATAGAGCGGTTTTAGTTAGCCGAAGTTTTCTTCGGAAGTCACTGAGAGCGACTAAGCGATTGAGCATGGGTGCAGTAACCGGTAGGAGTCCGGTAACCCAAATTATGGCAAATTAGTTAGGACGAGGGTGGTCTCGGTTCATCCGGAAAGCGGACAAGAGATAGCAGGACCTTCGGTCGGGGATAGCAATAAGAGAATTCTTGGTGGAGCAGCTAGTAGACCGAGGGGTGCTATCTCACATCATGGTTGAAGAATCTTAGAGGGAAGGGTTTGGCTAAGTTTCGCAGCTCTCGTATAAGTCCAACCGTTGCAGGGATGAATCTTTTACTTGAGGGATTATTTGATCCATTCGCTGGGAGGGGTTTTCAGCATCAGGATATAGCAAGAGAGGACACTCAGTGGGTATTAGTGAAGTGAACAACACTGGGAGTGGCTGGAGAAGTAGATACATCGAAGGGTACGTCCTTCTCAGAGAAAGGAAAGATTGTTGTTTTTGGGAAGCTGCCTTGAGAAGGCCAGTGATTGCACAAGATAAAGGAGTGAACCCGAATAATTTCTAGCATAAGTACTCGGGGGTTACCAAAACGATTCTTGGTAGGGTACGAGTTGTGCTCTCAAGATTTTTGGTGATTAGAAGTTCTCTGAAGGTTTTTATCTTTATGGATTATTTTGCGGAAGGTCAATGGAAGTGGTTCTTCGAGGATAGGACCCAGTACGTGATGTATGCATCGGACAGGAATGTTGTGAGTAGATTACAGGATAGTTAGTTGTAGCAAACTTCGAGGACGAAGTCTAGTTTAAGTGGGGGAGATTTGTAACACCCTGTTTTGAAAGTACATGTTTATGGGCTTCAAAAGCCAAGGCTAGGGGCATTTTGTCTTCTATGGGTTTTGAGTTTTTATCTGCGAGGTTTTGGGTCGGGGTGTGTCTCTAGAAGCGCAGGGCTTCTCGCCACCTTTTCGAGGATATAAAGTTCGTTAGAAACGGACCTCAAATAATGAAGATATGACACTTGGAAGTTTTTGGAATTAATGGACCCTAATGGAAAAATATGACAAAGAAGGACCATGCATGCAAGGTGGTAAACGCGCTAGTACGCCTAGCGTAATAGAGCAAAGTGATCGCGGGTGCGGAGAGGCATACGCCCAACGTACGCTCAGAGTCTCAAAACCCTAACTTTTAAGGTGAGCCACCATATAAAGAACATAACACCCTGGTTATCAGCCTGCCTCTCATCTTCATATAGTTCCCACGAAAACCCTAATCCTTTTGGAGTATTTTTGGAGCTTGGAAGGCTTTGAGAGAGCATTTTTGGTGTTTTGGGTCCACTCTTCAAAGAAGCATAGGTCAAGGCAAGGTATTGGTGCAAAGGAGAGGGTTCAGATCTGGGATTGTTGCTTCATTTCATACCTTTCCAATGTATAAAGTCATGAGCTTGATAATTAATCTTTTAGATCTCTTTAGGGTGGGTTTATGAACTCTTTTGGTCCCATGAATGGACCTTTATGACTCAACTCGTTTTCTAGGTCTAGGGTTGCCACCCTTAGTGTCATATGAGTCCCATAAACGGTAAAGTTTCAATCTCTGGGACTTATTTGTGTTCATGCATGAGATCTAGCCCTTGGTATGGAAGATTGTTGAGTTTGGTCTCATTTGGTGGGTTGCAAGCCACCAAGTAGTCGACTTTATGGATTAATACATTAATGAGGACTTGGATCTATAATTGTAGCCTCTGGACTAGAGTATTAAGCACTTAATGGGAAGTGACTTAGCATTGAGGAGTACGCCCAACGTACATAGGAGTACGCCCAGCATACTCACCAGTAAAGGTTTACGACCATGGTTTGCGGCCAAAGGTTTGCGGTCAAGGGTTTGCGGCCAGGAGATAGTGACGTGACAAGGGGTACGCCCAACGTATATAGGACTACGCCTAGCGTACTCATCAGTCTTGGGCTTGTTATGTTTTAGGCCTCGGTTTGGGCCATGTAGTGGACCTTGGGTCATTGGGCCTTAGTGGGCGATGATAAGTGAAATAATGGCCTTAGATATGCACCAAGTTGGATTAGGGTTAGAATGGTCATTTTACCCTAAGATGGATTATTGTACTGAACCAAGTGATGTTTGGTATTGGTAGTTCGGGAACTACCAGTCAGCAGCCAGAGGAGTATCAACAGAGTTCAGCAGTGCGAGGTGAGTCTCCTCACTGTGTGAATGGGTCTAAGGCCACAATGCCGGCCCATGTAGTACATGAGTAGGAAGACCCGGGGGTTAGCCCTAGGCACTGTATGCTAGTATGTGATTCCGGATCAAGGTCCGATGTCGGGCGGGTGCCCGAGGAATGTTTATATGATAGTTTATACTTGTTAAATGTGTGATAATCGTATGTTCCTGGTAGGGAGGTGAGTGTGGGCGAGGTCCCGTATCTCACCAGTAGTAGAGTATGGACGGGTTTCCTTATCTTATTAGTAGCAGAGCAGGGGCAAGGCCCGAGATAAGAGAGAGGTGAGTGTGGGCGGAGGCCCGTATCTTACTATCAGCAAGAGCGTGGGTGAGGTTCCATGACTCGTTAGTAGCAGGATAGGGGCGAGGCCTAGTTAGGCGAGGCCTTAGATCAGGAGTATAGTAGAGTATGCTAGCTACTTGTTATGTGTTATGTTTGTATGTGTTTAGCGGGCGTGGCCCAGAGACAAGCGGGGCCTAAGAGAAACAGATATGTATACTGAGCGGGGCTCGAATCCAGGCGAGGCTTGGGGTCAGGCGGGGCTTGATGTCAGATTTGTCTAGAGTCGGGCAGGGCCTGATGTAGCAGGCGAGGCCCAGTGCTTGCAGTATGTGATTATGTATGGTATGTGGTAGGTTAGGGAACTTACTAAGCTCCATGCTTACGGTTTTCAGTTTCGTTTTAGGTACTTCTGGTAGTGGAGGGAAGAGCTCGGGGTGATTGGATGGCACACACCAAAGAAGTTTTAGCCTGGGAAGTTTAATCTTATATAAAAAGAATATGTTTTAGATTATACTATGACTTGTTATAATGGTTGTATTTATGAATGAAATTCTTGATAACTATGGCTTTTACTAATGATTTAAATGAAATTTTTGGTCATGATTTTTGGGTTGTTAAAGCCTCGCGTACGTCCTCTATTGGGCCTTTAACAACTAGGCTTCGGGTTTTGGGCTGCTTATGGACTAGTTGGATTTCGGCCTTTGCTAGACTTTATGAATATAATGTTTTGTGCCAAGTTTTGATAATGGATCTTGCTTAGGCCCTATTAGGGACTTAGGACCAATTTGGTAAATTGGGCCAATAATGGGCTTTGCATAAGGACTTTCAAGGTAATGGACTTGAGATTAGGCCTTGGCCCATCTAGTTGCAGTGGAAACAGATACGTACTACATGTGCTCCTTACTTACAGTTTAGGTTGTAGTGTCCCTCCTTACCGTATTTGTAGCATATCAAAGCACGACAAGCTTCCTCGTGGGATTTCTTATACTTGATACACTGAGGACCCCTCTGTCCCCCAAACCTTGATTCTTCGTGCTTGAATGTCTTGGTTGTTAGCTGAGATGTAGCTAAATTCTACCTCTTTTCTTTTCTATGAGTTTCCAACTCAATTTCTTTTCTCTTGGCAGGCTCCTACATTTCTGCTAAGTTAATGTATCGATTGTTCGATACAAACTCCCTGATATAAGCCTTGAGCATATTTAAGTAGCTAGACATATGTGCTTGCTCCAATGAGGCATACTGGGCAAAACAAGGTCATCTCAGTGAACATCTTGGTGATCATAATCACCGATTTTATGGTCTGTTTGAGTGACATATTTCCTTGACCGTGTCACTCCCTTTCTAATGGTGGAACATACTCTGCTTTGAACTTCTCAACAAACTGTTCCCAAGTCATCGCGCTCTTCTCAACAAGTGAACAGTTCTTGGAGACAAAGTTCCATCTGTCCTTTGCTCGTAGACGTAAAAGATTATGCGTATATATGAACTTTAGGTTTTCCCGACAAGCACAAGTGTAAAAGCATCATTCCACATCTGAGATCCATCTCATGGCAATAATTGGATCCATGAGACCATCAAACTCAGTGATTTTGGTGTTATTGAACCCTCGATAGGGCATTTCCTTGTCTCTAGTTGGTGTTGCAGGAGAAACGGTAGAAGTGGCTGCAACGGAAACAATACTAGCGACAACAACATACCTCTCATCAAATAGTGCTATAAATTTAGCCTTAATAGTTCCGAACAAGTATGGAATCATCTCTCTTACGGTTTTTGATACTGCAACCTCTATTTAATCGCGTATATCGGTCTCGCTCGGTCCTGACCCTTCTAATCTAGATCAAGAATTTCTTGCTCTAGTGATCATTACCATGCTGAAGATGGGAATGGGAAATAGATTAATTTGAATTATAGAACTACTTTAGGATAATCTTCAAATCTATTCTAGTTACTTAGCAACTTTGTGGCTTTTCTTGATCTCGATATGGATCACGTGTTTCCAATATTACGGGTGCATATTACCTTCAACACCTATCCATACTAGATCCAAGAATTTCCCCGAAGGTTTCCAAGTCACTACACTCTACTATTGATAGGCCTTTTCGCACACCTAGTGTTACAAGGGCCTAATCACTCACGTTCATAGATTTTCCTTCTAGGATTCCTTCCACTTCATCTTTCTACTTGCCGAGGAAAAAACTTCTATAAGCATTAAATATTTACTTGATGAATACGATTACATGCCTCTAAAATCAAACAGTCTGTCGACTGAAACATTCGACACTACAACGGTTGGACTCAATCGAGAGTTGCAAAATGTCGCTAAATCAGGCAATCTAAAACTATTTAATTATGGGAGCATGCAACCTAATGTATTTGTCAAATAATATGAATACACATGTGTATAGTCGAGCCTTGTCCTAATGATACGAATGCATGTGTGTATAGTCGAGCCTTGCCCTTCTCACGAATCAATGAAGTAACTGAAAACATTTATAGTCAACTGGGTAAGCACGAGGCTTAATGGTTTCCCCAAAATACCATATACCACAATACATATACAAGCATACAAGCAATGGCTTATGACCTTTCACTGATCTACCAAATGGTTCACAACCTTTCGTCGATCCACTAATAATTTGTGTATCTTAGACTTACGGCATGCCTGCCATTTTGTCTTCAACACTCAGGTCTATAGGGTCCTTACCTATCTCTGTTCCGCCTTTAACCCTTAACTTAACGGTAACAAATACTTTAATACAATAACAGTTATGCACATAGAGGTTACACTTTCGGCTCTACTCATACAGGCACATAGATTTTATACCTTTTATTCTAATATATCATATCATACATGACAATTTCTCAGACGATTAACAACTATCTGGATAATCCAATTGGCGAGCAATGAACCTAACAAGTATTAAGCTATAATATTATAATTATCAGTCCCTATGGCAATCTAGTAATGAAGGCTAGATCTTTCACTAATACCAATGAATACTAAGAGTTTTATCAATTAAAGATTAGCCAGGCATGACAGTTGGGATGCATGATCATTTCGACATATAACTTTTCTGAAATCTAATAACCAACCAACATGCCTATTTTAAATCCCTTTCCGTAAGTAGATCAATCAATATTATGACTGGAATCACTGATAAATCTTATATTTACATTCATAATAATGACTATGAATATAAATATAAGTTACACTTAAAACATAATAAGTGCAACTTAACTTACATGAATTTCTATCGATAACAGAGAATTGCAAAAGCAGGACATCGAAACGGAAAGCTCTACGCTCCAAATCCTAGCTAAAGTAGTTGGGAACTAAGGAGTATAGGGGCTAACGGTGCGGCGGTGTGTCTAGAGGATTTGGGAGGGAATTAGTGAGAAAAGGAGCATCAAACGCAAGTTCTATAGGTTAGGAAAGGGGGTGCATACTGGGGCATTGCACCTGCTGTAAGAGGTGTTGATGTGGTCCATTTCAAATGTCGCCACATGTTAGAATATGGGTAGGACACGTGCCACCATTTAGAAGGTGCGACCTACGGGCTAGATTTTAGCAATTTTCAAAAATACGTATCTTCCTCATATGAACTCCATTTTCGACATTCTCGATATCCACGCATAGTAATCGACAAGTACTACAACTTTCATTTACACTCCATCTAATGATTTTCAATTTATTTTTAATGTTATGTTTTTAATTTGAATTTTGATCTTCGATATCATCTAGGCTAGGCACACATTAGTCTTAGCCCATCTCTTGATCCACTTAAGCCTTTAAGGGCCTATCAATATAATAGCATTATAAACCCACTTTTGGTTTCTCCCCCATCAATGTGGGATAAAGGAAAACTTACCCAACTTGCCAATTTAGCTCTAAAATTTCCAACGATCAAACACATAATAGTAACCATGCTAATTAGTCACACCATAATCAACTTCACAATATGTATTGTAACTTCATCAAAAGTATTACTTGAAAAGTCCTTTTGGCTAAACCTAGGACGCCTTAAGAAGGAAAGAAACTTTCTCATCTATGCCACTTTTCAAAGACTACATATGTATTTGTTCAAAAACTTTTAAAAATAGACTTAAATTTCACTAGCATTGAGGAAGATGAGACGTAGTTGACGAAAACGATAAGTGTAGCCGATCCGTGTTCCATAAAAGCGGGAATGGCGGTTTTGATCCTGGAGATGCTCTCGTTGTATGTCTTATTTGTTGCTCAACATATCAGCCCAACCAACAACGATTGTAATTAACTTGGTTTAATAAAATATCACACCTGGTATCGATGAGATATTGGCCCCCCCAACACCAAAGGGACATCATGGCAACAATCATAGTGAACGAGTGAATATGTATACGTGTGTTGGAAGGAAGGGAGAGTAGACAGTTCTGATAAAATCAAGGGTTTGAATTATAGGTGAGCATTTAGACACGTGGACCGGACTGGAACAGAATGGACCTGGACTTGTACCTTTTTTTGGACCCTGTGCTGGTTCTCGGTTCTAGGATTTGAGCAATATTGGTCCGGTTTTTTTACCGGTCCGGTCCGGCTGGTGCCAAGTACAAAATCGGTTTTGGATCAGATTTAAACTTTTCTATTTTGTGAAAATTTTTAAACAAGCATATCTCATTCGTTTTAAGTCAAATTGACAAGCAGTTTTTTCCAATGTGTAGTTTAGAGTTTGTGGATGATTTTAGACTATAATTGTATTGTTTTTGGTTTTATATTCAATGAAATACAATCCTTCAAATTTGGATATCATAGCTGAAATATTTCAGCTTTTCAGCAAGAAATTTGAACTTTTGATTTCTGTGAAATTCTTTAAACAAGCATATCTCATTCGTTTTATGTCGGATTGATATGCGGTTTTTTTCCAACATGTAATTTAGATTTTGTAAATGAATTGACACTTTAATTTTGCTGTTTTTGATATTTCATTAAATTTGTTACAATCCTTCAAAGTTGTGATATCAAAGTTGAAATATTGCAGCTTCTCAGCAATAAATTTAAAATTTTGTATTCTTTGAAATTCTTTAAACAAACATTTCTAAATCGTTTTAAGTCGGATTGACATGCGGTTTTTTCCAACATGTAATTTAGAGTTTGTAGATGAATTTAGACTATAATTTTTTCTCTTTTTGTTGTTATAGTCAATAAGTTACAATCCTTAAAAGTTGGGATATCAAAGCTGAAATATTTCAGGTTTTCAATTATTAATTACTTTTTATTAAATACTAACATAATTTTCATTTTGTGTTTTTGTAGAGATTACACAAGGTTTAAATATGTTAGATTTAGATGAAAATGATATGGGAGAAGTGGCCAATTGAAGATTAGATTACGACGTTTGTTAGTTGGATTGATTTTAAAGTTTTAACTATGATTTTTGGTGTTACGATAATTACTTTTGTATGTTTGTTTTAAGATTATTAACTTTTGTTGGTGAGCTTGATTTATATGTTAGGTGCTTTTATTTGGAAAATTAATTTTGTAAGTTATAATATTATAGATAAACTTAGATTAGTTAAGCATGAAATATGATAAAGTTATTAACTTATTTGATTCAAAGTTCAAACAAATGGTATAAACAATCAAAGTTTGATTGGTTCAACGAGTACCAGAAACGGAAACATACTCATTTTTACGAGTTGTATTGAATCAAACCCAAAAAAGTACTTATTTTAACAAGTTAGAACGTATCAAACCCAACATATTCGTTTTAATGAGCTGTATCAAACCTAAAAACGTGTTTTGATGACTTGTACTGTATGCATGTAAAGTTGTACCAGTCCAACCGTTTCGAAGAACCGGAAACCCAGACCTAGACATGGACCGGTATGTCTCATCCGGTCCGGACGTCCGGTCCACGGTCCACAATATTCTCCGAAACCAGTCGGGTCCAAATATTCACCCCTAGTTTGAATTTATGATCTCAAATTGAAATTCCTATATACCTTTCCATTTTCTGTTAAGACTTTAACCATCCATGAAAAATACTAAAGTTTGAATTATTTACAAGATTGTTATCTTAAATCTTGGCCCTATTTTATTTTGATCTAATGGTTTAAATTGAGTTCTTGGGTTCTCACGATTTTTTTTAGTTTGTGCCACAAATCATTAATTTCAATGTTTCTTGGAGAAACGGACTAGATTTGGATGTTTGTACTAATAACAACTCTTGTTAATGTCGTGAATGTTGGAAATGTAACACAGAGAAGAATTTATAACAAAGTCGTGAATGTTGGAGATTCAAGAGATTTATGAAGGAAAACCAAACCAATGATTTACAGAGAACAACTAATGTGTATTGGGGGGAACAAAGTGGATGTGCCACAACTTTGGTGGCAACTAATTAAGAGATGAAATTAGTGACAAGATTTAATACTAAGCGGGCATATGGCCTATAGATATCATTAGTCGCTTATTCATAACATATATTCAATGTTGTATAATAATAATCCTTTAGCTGGTTGAATTTTATTTCACAAATTTCTCTGGGAACAAACGTACTTGGACAACATTGATAATATTAAATATAATATTAAAATTAAGTGCATGGATAACACTGGCAAAGACTCTTACAACATGTACCTATGCCAATTCGACAGTATATTTGACATGGTCTAGAGGGACCACACAACTGGTAGCCCATTAACGAGCCTTTGTGAGCCAAAACAGATGAGATAAACAAACCTGCAAAGCATATTTATTCCATTAGAGATAAAAAGGGAACACAATGGTAATTGGAGTGCTAGTTATTGATACAAAAAAATTACCAGAAAGGGAAACCAATAACATGACCAAGAACACCATCTTCAAAGTTTTCTCCATGTTTTAAAATATTAAAACAAAACCAAAGCAGTTAATTTTAATCTGCCCCAATCATTTCTTATGCCTTATATATATATATATATATATATATATATATATATATATATATATATATATATATATATATAAGACCATCCGTTATATTCACCACATACCACATATGTGGTGGGTGTCACATCAGCACCACATTCCCCTTTCACTAACATGGGATACCTACCACTAACACACCACTCCACTTCATTTTTTTAATTAAATTTAATTCAAAAATACATTAAAAAACATATATATATATATATTAAAATATTAATTATAAAAATAAGTTATTTAATAATAATAATAAGAATAATATTTTAAATAAATCATATTACTTAAATAATTAGGAAATATAAATCCAAGGTTTATTTTGTCATTTTAGAAACTATTTAGGTTAAAAGATTTCTGGTTAGGGGTATTTTCTATCAATTTATTATATCTCAGGGGTAAAAGTTGTCAAGACATACAAACTATGTCTTCTTCCCCAACCAAAATACCCAGCTCGCAGGCTCATTTTTTTCTCTGTTTCAGTCCTCAAATGAGCAATCCAACATCATTGGTCGTTTTGATTCGTGATGCCCACCACTGAAGACCACGAGCACGGAGAACCACGGTGGTTCGGGCTAGTGTGCACGGACCACGGTCGTGGCCAGCTAGACCACGAGACCCACCGTGGTCTGTGTATACCAGGAGGCCTAAGTGTAATTTGATATTCGTGGTATACCAATGCTTCTGGTAAGATCTTTTATCAAAATTAAATGGCCATAAATGCTGATAAAAATGGTCAAAGATATTGTTTAATCATGGATATTCTTAAATTATATTATCAAAAGAATTGATTATCAATCCAAATATAGCAAAAATAAAGAATAGAAATTTCATAATTAAATATGCTAATACATAAAAAAAGAAATCAATAATATATTTGTCGTTAGTTTGTTACTCTGTTAGTCTGTTAGCTTTAAATTTCCAAACGAACAAGAAGCCTACCCCGATAACCTAACGATTAATGAGTTATAGAAAATTTGTCAAACCATATCAACATTAGTTGAGGGGTTCAGTTGTAAAAATAGAATACATCAGTTATAAAAACCCTAACTATAGGACTGAGCCCATATACAACAAGTGAATCCAAAATAAATAGAAAATTCAAGTTATAAATCCATTCATATCGCCAAATTCCACTTAACAGTAACATTATGTTACCTTAATTTATGTTTATTTGTTTGTCTACAGATTTTGGATCGGATGTGATTGAGTGGGTCTTACATGTGCATAGAAAAAAGGGTTTGTTGATGAAGACACAATCTACAAATTTATTTATTTAATCATTTGGAAATGTTGGTGTGGTTGTGGAAAAGTTGTGATCCAAAAAGATATATATGAAAAAAAAATAACATTATCAAGTTTTTACACTACTACAAAGCAGTTTAAATAACCTGCAGGTTAGATGTATGCGACGCATGAAAAGTGGAAAAAACAGAAAGATGCTCTAATTATTTTTTAGTGGATATAAAATCGATCCGCTTTCTTCACAAAAACAATACTTACAAAACACTATACTTATTAATCTCTTTATGATCCACAATGACTTCAACATTGCAAGTTCAAAAATACGTAAACAAACTATATATTAGTTTCTATGACGAAAATAATATATAGAACCATCTTAATTAAGATTGTAAAGCTGTGTAGTTAATGATATCAAAAGTGAGAACATTAAGTAAACACACTAAATTTTATTCATGAAAGATGTATTAAGGAATTAAACATTATAAAACTTTTCAGAAGTGACAGGAGCAAACACCCTCTATACAGGATCCATAGCCAGCGCGACAAAAAGGTTGGCAATCACTATCCTTATAACATGGGCTGGGAATCACACGATCGCTCATATCATCACCATTGTTTTTAGATGTAGATTTTTTGGTCACCACATAGCCTCTATCAGTGGAAGCATATGACATCTGCATACCTGAAAAATGTATCTCGTTAATTAGCTTTGAACTCTGAAGCTGATAGTTTATCAAACTATAGAGGGAGAAAATAAAAAAATGTACCAGATATGACAAGCAATAATGCGACCATAAAGACTATCTTCAGTGAACTTTTCCCCATATTTTGACAAATATGATACGCCTCAAAGGAATAAACTTTTGTCTGTACGTACCATGATCTACTGCCTATGAAGATATATATATATATATATATATATATAGAGAGAGAGAGAGAGAGAGAGAGAGAGTTAGGTTCAAATGTTTTCACTATCTATTGTGTGCATGTATGACTGATTCTGGACCAATCATTTTAGTTATTTTAAGAAAGTAATTAATGCATATTAAATGCTGAAGATGTAATTAATATTCGTTATGTCTTCAACATGTAATATGCATTAATTACTTTCTTAAAATAACTAAAATGATTGGTCCAGAATCAGTCATACATGCATACAATAGATAGTGAAAACAAAATAATCTAACTATATATATATATATATATATATATATATATATATATATATATACACACAGAGAGAGAGAGAGAGAGAGAGAGAGAAATTTCATATTAGTGATACAAAAAACATATCCAAATAATCGATGTGAATAACTACTGTTTTAAATAATATTTATGTTAGGAAACGTAACCTAGAATCTTGTCATTAAAATTTTTGATCTTTTAGTATCAATAATATATTTATCCTACCAAAACTACAATTCTTCCTTCTAGATCAGCCTTCCAAGAATTTTCCCATTTGATTAATGTTGTCTTCTTCCATTCTCCATCCTTGTAATTAATCACCATATTTTATTTTTTACTTCTCCATCCCTTTTGTCTCTGTTATCTGTATGTTCGACTCCTTTCCTCTTCAGTTTCATTGTTGCTCGATGCATTATAATCAAATTATGTGGTCAAACTATAGAACTTAAATTTTTGTCGTTTGATTAAAAAACAAATTCATAAGATTAACTAAAAGAAAACATGTTTTCACACAAACTTTGTGACGGAATCATACGAATCTCCAGCAATAGGAGACAATAAATAATTACGCATTTCCAATTAGCACATTCGGGACAGATTAGTTTATTTAGTCCGTCGCTGATCTATCAAAACAGTTTAGAATCCAAAAAACAGATTTGTAATGGAATTTCGTATTATTTAAAATTTGTCACTAATCCTTCTATGATCTTTTTCTTTTAGTTAAAACTAGATTATAACCCGCGTTAAATGCGGGAAACGCATAAAAAAACATATAATCGTTTATAGATATTGTATAATGATTATAAAAAAAATATGGTTATTGGTATTATTGAAATGTGTAGAAAATACATTGAAAACCATAAATATATATAATCATTGAAAGATTTCTTTGTAGACATTAGTTTTTGTTTTATTAGTTGAACGACTTTCCTCGTCTCATATAGTTATGATATTTATATATTTATAAGCATTTTAATTAAACGCTCCTTGCATAATAATGTTACCTAATTTAAACATATATTGACAACCAATATACCGTTTTTTCTATTGCATTAAATATTGACAACTATTTCATTTATTCAAATAAAGTTATGTAATATAATTTATAAAATGTTAAATGTTATATACATTTAATTTTAGTATATTATCAATGGAGATTCTTTTCTAAATCATGATTGATTTATTTTAAATTGATTATGAATATAAATGCTAGCTTTTATGTTTGTTCTTATTTATTTGGTGTTCGCAATAACTTTGTATTAGTTGTGGTGCAACTTTGAATAATTTTAGTATATCATCAATGTAATTTGATATATCTTTCAATTACATGAAATATCAAATAATGACATTTCATTACTATTGTGATAATTCAGTTTATATATTGTATTTTCACTAATGTTAACGGTCTTATTTTTTCTAATAACAGTAACGCTTTTACTAAATGTATTTTTTACAAATCTCCTAATATCTTATAATTTTTATCTTACTTTATAATTTTTCATAACTATGTTATTTTCAAGATTGACTGCTTTAATAGTGTTTTTTTTTCAGTCTATTCAATTTTATATTTCATTGTACAACATCATCGTTTGTATGTATTTTAAAATTTCACTTTAAAAATGCTTAATGTTTACACCTTGATATTAATTTTTTTTAATAAACTCATGTAATAATTATGGAATATATATCTCATTTTAATTAACATTCACTTCCTTTATTATATCAAATTCCTCATTAAACGGATATATTTTTGGAAAATAACAATTATAATAGAGCAACATTATCTAAGACGTAAATGTTTGATATACTTTTGGAGAAAAAAAATCAGGATCATTAAAAAAATTTATATAAAGAAAATACAAATTTAAATTTGTTGAAATTATGGATGAAATTACTGGCGAAAATTTATTTTGGAGGGAGTTGTATTTTGTAAGGTATAATAATATTACAAAATTTGAAATACTTATATTTGTTGTGTAAATTAATAAATTTTATTGTTATTATATAAAGATAAAAAAAGTGGGTTGATATGATATACAAAAACATAATAATTTCAATGATATTTTACAATCATGCCAAAATTAATCGGATTCTTATGACATAAAAACTAAAAAAAAATCATAATTATCTCTAATATATAAAAGTAACATTTTCGTAATTAATGTCAGTTCCCAATATAGTTAATTTTCGTTTTGTTAAAGGTACCTAATATCTTTTCATGTTTATTTGAAAAGTTTCAGAAAAGTAGTTAACTGATTTCATGTAATTTGTGACAAAGAAAATCGAAATATATGAGTACATACATTTGATAAGGGAACAAAAAATAATCGAAAAAATATAAAAAGTGAAAGAAGGTACTGACCTTCTAGCGTACAAGAGCGAATGTTTATAGCAGAGAATGATGATGGAAGTTATAAGCAATATTAACGATGTTGTAGGAAAATGTTTGAAGAAAATAAACGATTGAGAATAAATGTGAGTCGCAGATTCAATGATGAATCGTATATGTATGTGATAATTTGAATATGATTTTTCGGTATTAATGATTTCCTAATAAAAAAAAATTTATATTAATGGTTAACTAATATAAACGGATTTATATTAATGGTTGATGTTAAGGCTTGATTGAAATGATTTGTTAGTAATATGTTTTTAAAATTGACCATATTAAAATCTTCATAACTGAAAATTCAAGATGTAAAATATGGAAAACTTTTATTGGAATTATATACATTCCATTTCAATGAATGTAAGTTATTGCTTGATGATTGGAAAGCATTTATTGGAATTAAATACATTCCATATAGAGAAGATGATGTCAGCAATTTGATCTAAGGGTGAAAAAATAAGATTGAAATGCAATCAATGGTCCAGATTATTTAAGATGATGTCATAAGGTTTCTCTTTTAGTAATATTTAAGATTTCTATCTGTAATCTATTGCTAAAATTATCCTCGACAGAGTTTAAAAAATCATCGTAATACACACATCCATTGCTAATACATCACCTATAATATCCTAGAGAAAACAAATAACCCACAAAATTAAATAAATGTATGTTTGCAAAATTAAATAAATATAAGTTTTATCACGAAACTTTGATTAATTCAATGGACCAAATTTCATGCTTGTTGTAGAAAGACATTTACTTCCATAAGTTTATCACACGGACTTTGAAAATCAAGTCATCATCCCTAAGTACATCCACATCAACTATGAAAGTAACATTTGGTGCAACCATTTCTTTGCAAACATATGAAATTATATAAATGCATAAGGTGCAAGATTAATAATAGTAAAGGGCATAATTGTAATTTATATTTAAAAAAATATTATAACATTTGTATATTTTTTTAAACAGAATATTGACCTGTTTGACCTTTGGCTAAAGATCGAGGTCTTGATAATTCAACTGATATCATATATACATAATTAATGCATCTTACCATAAAAACCTACATGCCACTTAACAATCCAAACATAATCACAATTTAATTTCATGAAAGTAGAATGACATTTCATGAAAAAGTATTAAGTTTTTAATTTTAAAGAAACAATTTTAAATGAACATGTACATCAAAAACAACCCCCATATGGAATGAGAGAGTCATTGTAACAAAATTATGAAAATCAAATATAATGACATTGCTATAACTGGAAAAACGACCCGTGGCCATGCTATGTTTTTTATCAAATCAAATGAAAGTACATTGTTGTAAATGACAAAACAGACCCTATATTGTCGTTTATATTGTTTTTTTCCAAATTGAAGAAACACCCGTAAAAATTGAAGAAAAATACACAATGTGGAGTGAGAGAGTCATACTAACAAAATACACTTTCGGAACATAAAATAAACAAATAAAATATGTATATAATAAAATAAAATAGCAATATATAGCAATGCACTTTAATAAAACATAAATGTACAAAAAAATATATGGAATTAAAGTCAAAATAAATAAAAGTAGTGAAACATCTCAAAAATTAAGGTTAAAATTTTCATTTTCATTATATTCAAAACACTATTGTAACTTGTTCAAAACATTAGAAAGCATTTCAAATAAAACAATTATCGGATTTCAATCCCAAAAATCACGTTTTGCGGAAACTACGGGTGTATGCGCTGCGATCGTCCCGAAATCTTCTTTTGAAAACTCGAGTACCTGAAACATAAACTGGAAACCGTAAGGACAAAGTTGGGCGAGTTCCCTAAATACCACATACCATATAATAAACATATAGTGGGCCCCGTCCGTCATCGGACACCGTCCGACATCAGGACATGCCCGAATACTACCGAGCATATCTGGGTGTTGGCCTCCCCTACGTTATATTTCAACCAGATACTGTCGAGCATATATGGGTGTTGGCCTCCCCTTCAGTCTATTTCAACCAGATATTGGGTTTATTTCATCCCTACCACTACCACATAATAGCATACGCAAATAATCATAGAAACACTGACAAGTAGTGGCAAACCAAAAAATTATCACAAAGACGATCATCTTACTATAAACATCTACTAGTGGGCCGGCATTGATGCCTTCAACCCTAGAATTCTGCGAAGGGAGACTCACCTCGAATGCAGAAGCTTCCGGAAGGAATTACCCAGTTGTTGCCTTAACGACACCTCCAAACTAACAGATCAAAAATAACACCCAATTAGCAATTAGGTTCCAATCCATAACCAACTTCATACCTGGGGTAAAAAGACCATTTTACCCCTATCCCAACCTTGTCCAAAACTAGGACCCAAACTTCAATCTGAATGTCCCAAAGGCCCACTAATCAACCATTGGCCTAATTTTCCAAATTGGGCACAATCCCATATAGGTATTATCCTAAGCCCATATTTTCCTCGAATACAATTCAGGATACCTCAAACACCCCTTGGGACAAACTTGATCAAAAGCATAAGTCAAAAGTCAAAGTCAACGGTCCAGGTGACCCAACTCGCCAAGTTGGTCCTTCAACTTGCCGAGTTCTCATCAAACCGCAAAATTATGAAAAATCAATCCAAATCGCTGAGTTCCCTTCAACTCATCGAGTTTTCCCTCCTTTTCATCAGAATCGAGACAATCCCAAAGCAACTCGCCAAGTTCTTCTATGAACTCATCGAGTTCTTCGATTAGCAAACCCACTTATTCTATTAAGCTGCTTAATCATCAAGATAAGGCTTCAAATTGAAGATTTGGTCCCTTAAGGCTATATTGATGAGTAAAGTCTCCAACTTTACTCTTATGCAAGGCTACAAAAAGCTCAAAAGCTCAAACTAAGCTAGAAGAAAAGCTTAATGGATGCATGGAACCCTTAAGACCATAAAGTTGGCACCTTTATGCCAAACGAGCTCCCTAGAACCCTATATCAGAAAAGGTTTGTATAAATGGGACGTCCAACTCCCAACTGTTGGGTTTTGAGCATTCTAACACTCCTAAGTGTACATGCAACCCTAAATACCTTGGATCTATGTTTTCTCTATTATACATGCAAATAAGAACTTCCAAGGTATTATCCTAATCTAGCATACAAAACAATGACTATAGCAAGATAGAATACATACCTCTTTGATGTAGAAAGTCTTCAAGCTTTAAGAGCTTAGCCCCAATAGTGTGGAAGCCTCAAATGGAATCACACAACACCAAATACACTTAGAATAACTTGAGAGAATTCTACACTTCATGAAATCGGCTAGCCCTTTTACTTCACACACTAGTGGCCGATTTTGGTCAAGAATAAGATGCTTATATAGTTAGGGTTACACCATGTAAACCCTAATTGACATGGCCTTTCATTTCCATGATCCATGGGTACAAATACACCATGGAGCATCCATGGACCATCCTATGGGTTTTAGCCCAACTTGATTATCCATGGAGCATTAGCCCACTATACAAGTATGGATGATTTACACAATCAACCCATATATTTAATTAGTCTTCTTTTGATCACTTAATTAATCCTAGATTAATTCTTGATCAATACTAATTAAATAATCTCATTATTCTTATTATTAATATACTAGAACTTATAATATATTAATAACCATAAGTGTCTTATTTCTCTCATTAAAGTCTATCCAAGTGCATGATGCCATGCAACCCAAACGGACCATGTCGGGTCGGGTCAAGTCTTACCAATTATAGTTATGGACTTAGACATTAATCCAACAGTCTCCCACTTGGATAAGTCTAAAACTATTATTGCGAATGACTTCAAGAATCGACCGGCAATCGTAGCATTCAAAAGCTTCTGTCGAACTCTGACCTTGTAGATGAACTCTGACCTTTGTCAATGACTTGTCCATTAGATAAGGGATCGTATATTCCTCCATTCTAGATATCATATGGACTGAGACATGGATTATAATCATTCTCTCTGTCCATTTGTTGTTTCCTGATTTTCGATTTATGATGACTGACTAATTGAACAAATCAAATCAGTCTTGGCCCGGCCGAGCACTTCCATTTGTCATCATCAAATCATCGAGGGGCCCACAGATATCGCTTTTATCCCGAAGGTAAAAGGAATGGATAAACTTCGACTCATATGGCTTGTTCTACTACTTGTTGAATCATACACAAAGGCACGTTTTATAGCACCAAGTTACCAAATGCGTTTTCGTGCAATCAATGTACTATCACCTCATAGTAACAACTCATATCTCTAGGTTTGAAGAATATAAGATATTATCGTCTCATGATCACTCGTGATAAAATCCATGAAGTGATTCCAATGAGCGCGGGTTGAATCCAATACTCAGAACTTATGAGCACTCATGAGTGTTGTAGCCCTTTGTCTAACACCTTAGACCTCTACAAGCCAACCCATGACAGTCTTAATTCATATCTACTTCCAACATACGACCGACTGTGGATGGTTTGAATAACTTAGTCATTCCGGAAGAATAACCCAGTTTATTCGGGAAGTCAAAACATGCAAAGTGAAACACAATAATAATTGAATCCAATATGGTATCAAAACCTATGAACATAAATAAAACACCTTTTATTTATCACCATATGATTACACATTATTCATTGTATACTGTTTCAGCTATCAACTTTATTCTTGAATTTAAAACAATAGTTGTCCCATGCTCCAAGCATGTACACTATGTTTTCTAAACACTAGTCATGCCATACACCAAGTATGCATACTATGTTTGTCTATGATATTTACTTTGTGAACTAGATCAATTGAACATAACTTCAATGATTCTCTTTTCACACTCCCAAATCCTTACTGCAAATGCAAGAATTCCAAATTCATGCCATTTACTGAAATCTGTTAGATTCTAAACTTATATGCATTGATCCTCTTGTAATGATTATGCACAAAGTCAGAAAGACTTGACAACAATCATTACAGAGTATTCCAAAGGAGATCAGCTCCTTGGAAACATCCTTCTTGCATTAAGTTTCCTAATCTTAAACAGATTGAAAATTCTAACTTTGAAACATTTCCAGATTCCATTTTGACTATCACTTCTGAACAAGAGTTGCCTCCTTCCAGATTATGTCAATATGGTCCTTCCAGAATTATCACTATACTTCCAACTGTCCTTGAGCACCCAATTTTTGGTAAACCTTAGATTGTCCTCGACAATTGTTTAATCCTTTTAGTCATATCCAGTTCTAAACCTTTTCCTTTCTTAATGCCCCAGGCATTTGGAAAATTTTAGAAAGGATGAATATAGAACATGTAATCGATCCTATATCTGAAGAATATGGGACACGATTCATGATGTCTAACATAAAGACTAAACCAGTCTTTTGCTATAACATTTCCATTTCTATTTGCCAAGTTCTCATAATTCAGATTATGAAAAGGGATGCCGTAATCATAATCGAATTTTAGAACGCAAATAATGGACCCATATACAGAATTTCCTTATGTTGAGCCATTCCAACATGAAATTCATATATATATCCTTGACTAAATGATTAAAACCTCACAATCTAAGCTTATAGATTTGAGATGAAGTATAATTCCTCTCCCTTAATTATAGCAAAACAACTCTTTCCCAATTGAAACTTTTGTTTTCTATAATTAAGATTGCTAACTTGCAATACTTATCATAATTATCATGCTCCCACTAACATGATGATTATTAGCATAACATTTATGCTCCCACTAGCTTTGACATGTACTCAGAAATCAGCTGGACTTCTAGAAATCAATACTTTATTGACTTTCTTACCAAAGTTCAGATTTCTGATACTAGATTGTTTTGATAAGACTTTATCAAAATCATACACCTTCCCTTAGATAGCACCATTGTGTGTCTAAACAATTATTTTGCCACTTCTCACAAGTCCAGGTTAGTGTGCCGGTTAACCACACACGCTCCACTAACGACTTTGAGAATGCAAATATCACAATTGCTATCTAGCTAAAATCTACTTAGTGAAAGTGTTTCCTCACCATCATTTTCATGAATCGGAGAGAAACCTTATGACACTTAGATTTAATGGTGTATGTGTTCTTATCCATGTGAATTGTCAAAACCATAGTCACAAGACAAGGATAATGACAAATCCAAACTCATATGGACTGAACTCAATCTTAATTTCTTGCCACCTGGCAGCTCAAGGGCCTGCCATTGCTTCCAAGTTGTTGTGCAACAAATTGAGAACTCTAAGAACTCATATGCAAAGCCAACTATAATTGGAATGGGCACAGAATATGTCAACACGATAGGTTATAAACCTCAAGTCGTGTGCTAGTGAAGAACTCCAGGTTTTATTCTTGATTAGTTCTTGAGACTTTCAAGACCTTTAAGACTCCCACTGTCCTCTTGACCTATAAGACTCCCTTGTCAAACATCCAAGAGATAGTGTGGATTCTAATCAAGACAAACACTTCACACAATTGGCCTAAGTTGGTCTTTGTTTTATCCAAAACATCACAACTTACCAATTTCAAATGTACAAGAGTAGAAAACTTTTACTCTTACATTTGACAAGTGTTTTAAACCTTCTTTAAGACATGTCACTCAAGTTACAATCTTGGATTATGACTCTAAGACTTGTATTGAAGCAAAGTATGACTCATCTTCTTGATTTAACCATTTCAACAATTCAAGATCCCTTCTTCTTAGTCATACGAATGCACTAAGACTTCCTTAGAGAACTAATTTTGATATGGTTTCTTAATCATTAAGATGATCACAAAACTGATACTAAAGTACTCTCCCATCTTTTCAGATTTGAGAAACTTTTATCCTTCCGCCTAATTTGATTCTTCTTATTTGCTCTACCATACATTGGAACCTTTTCCAATGTCTCAGAGTTACACTTAAGCTTGTAAGTATAATCATATTTACTGAGCTTTAGTAAACTATGATGAATAGTCTTATCAATCTTTTGTGGTGGACTTAATCAGTGCACAAGAATGTGTACTCGATCCCTTAGTCCTTTACTTGACTCACACATCCATGTAAACAAGTAATTAGTCTTAATTTTTCCAATACTTGAAAGTTCTGATTCATCATGCTATACAACTTGCATGATTCCAAGTTTCGGTCCAATTGAAACTTGGGTGATGAGAATCTTTCCTTATTTGGTAAATTTAGACATTACCACAAATGAAAGAATCAATTTCATACTTCCACTCTTGCTATTAATGGAATCATATAAGCAACAATTTTTCCTCAAATGTCATTGCAAGGATATTTTAAAATAAATAAAATCAAAAATTTTTCTTTTATTTTAAAACTTTGCGGAAAAACTTATCCTTACAATCCATATGAAAACTTGTTGTTATCTATTCCTAAGCAATATCTCATTACTCCTAAGAAGTAGCTCAAGAATCCGATCTTCAAACTACGCGATAGAAATCCATCTATGTGATCAGATTCAGCATATTCTTTCTTTAAGTTTCTTCACTTTTCTTTGATTCTTAAACATCAACATGTGACCCAGTCACATCATGTATCAAGAATCTCAGAATGGAAACTTAGCAGAGTTAGATAGTGGACTTTACCTGAAGTAGAGTCAAACTTATTGACTTTAACATCCTTAGGTAAATTTGGCAGCTTCGCAACCAACGCCCCTTTCTTTGGCAATATAAACATATGGATCCTTTGATAATGGTACACGGGACTGTCCCAGACATAGCTTTTCTCTTTACCATTTGGTCAACCGAGTTGACTATGGCCGATCCCTTTCCATTGGGAAGAGAATGCTTTTCTGGATTTCCTGTGTCACTATTGTCAATGTCCATCAAGTTTTAAGGAAGTTGATCTTAACAAATAGATAAGATCATTAAGGGTCTTGTCATAGTCTGTTTCATAGGTGTCCCAAAGGAACTCACTATGTGACTTAGAAAGTGCTTGAACCACCAACTTTCTCAAGACTTTGACACCCAACTCTTCCGGCTTGTCAATATGTGACTACATCTCCAAGATGTGATCACACCTAGACCTTGCCTTGCCAATAGGGCTTGAGTGACCTTAAACTTTTTCAAGAACTTGTGGGTTAGGACATCATCTTCATTTAGGACATCATCTTCATTTAGGAAAGGTTGTTTCAAGAGATTTGGGAAGATCATAAATGTCTAAACCAGACATGATTTTGGGAGATATTCAAGAAAGTTGATTTTTAAAGTCCTTAATATGACACCCAATATGAAATATTAAGGCTAGGACCCAACAAACTATTTTATAACTTAGAAGAGGTATGCCGTAATCCAAGCTATAAAATATTTGAAGGTAGGTGAATGACGATTCACCAATTTCCACCAAGATAAACGAAATGTATTATTAGGTTTTAATTGGTTTTGAAACTCCTAGATCTTTGAGATTCATTGAACTGTTCAAAGGCATGTTTCAATCTCGAGTGTGCCCTTCAGGTTTTGTGACTGGGATGCCGAGGATCACAAAACAAGGTGTGAAGTAACCATGCAAATTACTTGGTACCCTTAAGAGTTTACCCCTTAATCGATGTGCCGGTAAACCAGACACGCTCCATCGATACTATGATAAATATTAAGTCACCCTTTACCCACTTTGTTAAGTCCAGGTTAGTGTGTCGGTTAACCACATACGCTCCACTAACGACTTAGACAAAGTGTAAAGTGTAATTTCATGGATTAGCACCTTATTCATATTTTCCTAAGTAACTAAGATTGGGTATTATTAAGAGTTTAGTTACTTAGTATTTATCATTAATACTTTTAATGAAGGGAGAATTATTTTCCTTGTCCTACCCGTTCGGCTAACGACCCTACACCAGTCAAGGAAGCGGTGGGTGAGAGTGGACACCCATTAAGTTGCCATTTTATAGGCAACAACCTTATACCCACCTTATAGACCGGCTTCGTGAATGAGGCGTACTAGCGGTAAGACTGACTTTACTCTTATACATATATATATTATTAACTTATAATATTATAAAGTATAAGGATTGAATTTTAACTCTTTAAAATTCTAAGGGCTAACTTGGAATTAAAGTATTCATAAGTGAAACTTTTCAAATTCCAAAACTTGAGGGCAAGTTTTGAAACTATTCAAAACTAATTAATTCCATAACTTATGTGTTTAAAGTAGTTTTAATCCAAAAACTCTTCAAGTTCCATAACTTGAGGACAAGTTATGGAAGACTTTAAACTATTAAAGAATGTAACTTTTCCTTTATTTTGTAACTTATGGAATTAATTAAGGTTACACTTTATTTATTTATTTATTAATGAAGTGACTCTTGAACCTCAATAACTTAAGGACAAGACTCTTCATCTTTTGTAACCATTGCCAACTTTTATGAGTTTTATGAAACTTAAATGTGACTTTTCATATAACTTGAGGACAAGTTACAAAAAACACATTTTAGAATCAACTCTTAGATTAATTTGGATTGAAAACAACAATTTCACATAACTTCTATTAATCTAAGCCACTCATATAAAACAAGATAATTCAAATCAAACTTTTCCATGTAATTAGAGTAACACTTTAAACTAATACAAAACAAGAATCTATTGACAATTATCTTTAAAATTGGATTAGCATGAACATTACCACATCAAAAACAAGTTTATAAGTTCAAAAACATCTTAGGGTAATGTTCCTAGTCCAATTCCAGCCAAAAAAGTCGAATTTATGCTGTCTGGGGGTCCAACTCGTCGAGTGCACGAACCAAATCGGCGAGTTGGATGCTTTTTGCCTTGGACTCGGCGAGTCTGCTGGGCAGACAGCATCAAAACTCGATTTTCCAGCTTCTTTTGCAAGTATAACAAGAAAACAAGCCTAGGCTCTGATACCACTGTTGGGTTTTGAGCATTCTAACACTCCTAAGTGTACATGCAACCCTAAATATCTTGGATCTATGTTTTCTCTATTATACATGCAAATAAGAACTTCCAAGGTATTATCCTAATCTAGCATACAAAACAATGACTATAGCAAGATAGAATACATACCTCTTTGATGTAGAAAGTCTTCAAGCTTTAAGAGCTTAGCCCCAATAGTGTGGAAGCCTCAAATGGAATCACACAACACCAAATACACTTAGAATAACTTGAGAGAATTCTACACTTCATGAAATCGGCTAGCCCTTTTACTTCACACACTAGTGGCCGATTTTGGTCAAGAATAAGATGCTTATATAGTTAGGGTTACACCATGTAAACCCTAATTGACATGGCCTTTCATTTCCATGATCCATGGGCACAAATACACCATGGAGCATCCATGGACCATCCTATGGGTTTTAGCCCAACTTGATTATCCATGGAGCATTAGCCCACTATACAAGTACGGATGATTTACACAATCAACCCATATATTTAATTAGTCTTCTTTTGATCACTTAATTAATCCTAGATTAATTCTTGATCAATACTAATTAAATAATCTCATTATTCTTATTATTAATATACTAGAACTTATAATATATTAATAACCATAAGTGTCTTATTTCTCTCATTAAAGTCTATCCAAGTGCATGATGCCATGCAACCCAAATGGACCATGTCGGGTCGGGTCGAGTCTTACCAATTATAGTTATGGACTTAGACATTAATCCAACACCAACAACCACTCCATTTGGACAAAAACATGTAAAAGAACCCTAAGGAGGAGATCTATGAATTGACAAAGAAAGGTTGAGAATGTTTACCAAAAAAGTGTCGAAAATGAAGCAAGGATTTGAGATCTAACAACTCCTTCTTGTATCACCAACTCTTACCAAGCTTCTATTCCTTCCAAAGGCTTCAAACACACCACAAAAGTACTCAAAATGTCTCACAACATTCAAAAATGCCTTAGAGTTTCGAGGTTAGGGTTTAGGACAACGGTGGCTGGAAATGAGGCCAACATATGGGGTTTAAGTTGTTTAAATAGGGTGCAAAACCCTGAAATTTGGGTTTCCCAAACCACGTGGGGCTCATCGAGTTGGTCTTGAAAAACACACGCGAACAACACTTCCAACACGTCGAGTTTCTTCCCCCAAACTCGATGAGTTGGCCTTTAGAAATGAGGTTTTATCTCCACAATTGACCTTCTAGATTCTGAATGTTACAAGTAGGATTGTGAAAGATATCATTAAAATATTATACATTTTCGGAAAATTAGTTTGATTTTGACAATATATACATGAAATAGAAGAACACAAAAGACACATAATGAAAAAGAAACAAAAATAAACAAAAGAAAAAGAAAAAAATGAATATAGTCAACAAATAAACTATAAAGTAGTTTGCATTTGTCAAAATTGTTACATGTTTAACATAATACATGAAAGATGGAAAGATATCATTAAAATTTAATTGATTTTCTGTAACGTCTAGTTCCTGGTACGCATTTAATCATAATTTATTCAATTTTGTGAAGCAACTTGACGAGTTGTGAGCCCCAAGCTCGTGGAGTAGGAAGCACATTTGACGCGGGATTTTAAGTTACCTACTCGACGAGTTGAGAGCCTCAACTCGACGAGTAGGGCTGCCAGGATGAAACCCAAATTTCAGGGTTTTGCACCCTATTTAAGCATCCTAATCCCCACTTGCTGGCCTCATTTCCAGCCTCCAAGTCCCAAACCCTAGTTTCAAAAATCCTAATGCATTTGTGAGCTTATGAGCCATTTTTAGTGAACTTTGTATGTTTTCAAGCTTGTGGAAGAAGAAGGAGCTTGACGATTCAAGGAGAAGATAGTAGATCCAAAGACTTCCTTTCATCCTCATCGTGTTCTAGTAATCAAGTCTCTAACTTGCTTAGTACTTTCTTAGATCTCCTTATTCCACTTTATTGGTTTTTTGGTCCAAGAAGCTTGATCTTTGGGAAATGGACATCCCAAGTGAGTATATCTTCATATATGGGGTTGTAAAGGGTTGTTATGGCATAAATGTGCAAACTTTATGGCCATTGGAGTCCCCATGCAAGCTCTAAGATGTCATTTTGGCCTTTTAAGCCTGAAAAGGCCATGCATGGAAGTAAAGGCAGAAACTTTACTTACTCAAATGATGTCTAGGGCCTAGATCTCTGTTGGTATGCTTTAGTTTGGAGTATGGATGACTTATGGACAAAGATCTAAGTCCTTAGGATTTACGGTTTGAGCTAAATGCGTCAAATGAGGGTAGTAGTGGGTAAAGTTGGAAACGTTACCCTTAAAAGGACATTTTCAGTGTATATGAGAAACAAGAAGCTTAGATCTGAAGAGTAGGGGCTTAATCCTTTAAGATGGCCCAAACATACTGAGGAACTCGACGAGTCCAGAGAGGGACTCGACGAGTTGTGTCGTTATGTCCCGATTCTGAACATAATAGAACTCGATGACTCTGAGCATGACTCGCTTAATCGCGACTATGAGTAGCCAGGGAACTCGGTGAGTCGGGGGGATGACTCGACGAGTTGGATTGCGATTTCAGGGATTTTGATTTATAGAACTCGACGAGTTGATGAGTCAACTCAGCGAGTTGACTCAACTCAGAACGTTGACTTTGACCAGAAGGTTGACTTTGACTAGGGGTAAAATGTTCATTGTACCCTAAGAAGGATTATCAGATTTTGACTAAGTTTTATTGTAATAATGATAGTCGGGAGTCGTTGGTGCAGCCATCAGAGATTCCTCACACGAGATTCTGCAATTAGCTTACAAGGTGAGTTTTTCTCCAGTAGGAACGGGTCGAAGGCACTAAGATCGGCCTGTTTATGTATGTTAATATGTTCTGGATTAAGGTCCGATGTCGGGCGGGGCCCGATGTAGGTTTATATGTTTCTCTAGATTTTGATCCGATGTTGGGGCGGTACCCGAAAAATGTTAGTATGCTTAATGTCTTTGTGATTATTGCATGTGTTGTATTTGTATGTTCCGGACTACGGTCCGATGCCGGGGTGGTTCCCGAGGAATGTTTGTATGCTTCCGGATTTTGGTCCAATGTCGGGTCAGGCCCGAGGAATGTTTATATGTCTATAATTAGGTGATTATGCTCATGTTTTTTGTATTAGTAGTTATGCCCATATGTATGTCGAGCTTTTCTCGATATCGGGCGAGGCCCGATGCCAAACAACGCCGATGTCGGGCGAGTGCCTGAGGTAGCAGGGCGGGGCCCAATGTATTTTATATGTGTTTATGTGTAGGGTATGTGGTAGTTTGGGGAAACTCACTAAGCTTCGTTCTTACAGTTTTTAGTTTTGGTTTCAGGTACTTCCACTAGTAAGAAGAAGAGCTTGGGATGACTGCATTGCACACACCACAACTTTTAACCTGGGAGGATTCACTTTGATATTTATACATGTGATTTTGATAATGTATTCTGATATGATGTTTTGAGATACTATCACTTATGTTTTATGAGATGTTTTAGGTTACTATGGTATTATTTATAAATTTAAAATAAAATTTTTGGACCGTATTTTTGGGATTTTTTATTTTCGGAAAATTACTTTGATTTTGACGGTATATACATGAAATAGAAGAATACAACATGAAATAGAAGAACACAAAAAAACATAATGAAAAAGAAACAATCATAAACAACAGAAATCAAAGTAGGATTGTTACGAACTTTGTGAATTTTTTACAAAAAAAATGTACATATACGACTGTTACATGGTTAACATAATACATGAAAGATGGAATTAAAGTCAACATAAATAAAAGTAGGATTATGAAAGATATCATTAAAATTTAATACATTTTCAGAAAATTACTTTGATTTTGACTATATATACATGAAACAGAGTAACAGAAAAGAAACATAATGAAAAAGAAACAAACATAAACAACAAAAACAAAAAAAACGAATATAGTCAACATATAAAGTGTGAATTAGTTTGCATTTGTCAAAACCATTTCATGTTTAACATAATACAATTTCGAAACATAACATAATAGAAAAAAGAAAATGTATATAATCAATAGATAAAGGATGAATTTTAAGATACTTATACACTAAGTTGTTGATTTGGTATTCTATGAATGAAAGGTTGTGAATCAGGAGGCGCTCTATAGAAAGCAGTAATCAAAAGACAAACACGCAACAAGTATTTGCAAATGCAAACGTAATAAATTGTTACTTTGGAAAAGGCTTTTATAAGTGCAAATAAGGAATAAGGAAATAAGGAAATCAAAGATTTGAAACATATGACATTTAGCCTATAATTCCGAAATACTAAATTTAAAGAGATGATAAGATTAACATTCGCAATACATTTCAAATTTATTCAAAATTTTAATTTAAATGTCAAACAGAAAAGGAAAATTGTATTGAGTTATTTTTGCCAATTATATGTGTTTTATATGAGATGATTATATGATAATATTAGTATTAGTATTAATTTTTGTACATTATGAGTTCCTTTTTTGTAAGGATTCGAATGGATTGAGTGCAGCTAAATTAGGATATTAGATAATGATAATAATGATTTCTGAATATTGATTGATGATACAAACGAAATGCTGAAATATAGGAATTGAATGTCGATGGATGTTGGGAATCAGTGGCAGGAAAAGGAGAGAGTAGAATGATGGTGGGATGACACATGGCATAAGGTCGTGCTTAAAAGATGGCACGTGGCAGGTCTAAGAGTATTTTATTAATAATTAGCTGAGTGTCTACTCGTTACGCAGAAACACCTATATAGTTGAAATCTGTATAAATATATTTTTTTTTAAATATAACAATAACATTGTTGTTAAATTTGATATAATAATTTGTATACTAGATTGATATAATAAATTGATTATTTTAAGTATAATATGTAAAAGGTTAAAAAAACATAAATTTATAAGTAAAAGTAACGATATTCTTTTAATATTGAATTTTAGTTTATATATGATTATACTTTAGGTTTGATATTAATTTAATCTTATTAACCAATTTATAATCATTATTAGAAAAAAATTGAAAAGTCATGCGAGTTTCAAATTAATGTGGTAAAAGGAAAAATGCATGAGAGTTTCAAATGAAAGTGGTGAAAGGAAAAATGTTTCATAAGTACATAAAGATATATAGATGGATTAATTAATATTGTCTGTAAGTAGATGCCAAAACTTTAGTGGCTACTAATTAAGAGATTAACCGAAGAAGATGCAAATGTGATTTCAAAATGGAAGGTTCATCTGCTGTTTGCGAACCCAAGAAATTAGTGACAAGATTTAATATACTAAGCTGGTGTATGACCATGTAGATATCATTAGTAACTGATTCATTTTAATAAACGGAAGTTATTAGGAATTACATAAAATATATTCATATGTTGTATAATAATAATCCGTTAGCAGGATGAATTTGATTTCACAGATTTCTCGAGGAAGAAACACATTTGGACACCAACCTTTTATATTTATGATATTAAATACAATAATCAAAGTTAAGGGCATCCTAAACAGAGGCAAAAACCGTTACAACACTTAGGCAGCCCAACTGGACAGCTTATCTGACATGATCCAACTGAGGGACCACACTTCTCAAACTTCATTAACGAGCCTTTGTTAGCCAAAACAGATGAGATAAACAAACCTGAAAATTAAAGCATATTCCATTAGAGATAAACATGGAACATGATGGTAATTAGACTGCTAGTTATCTCGAGACAAACAAAAGATCTAGTTCGTAACACATATGGAAAGCAATAACATGATCAAGGACACCATCTTCAAATTTTGCTCCATGTTTTAAACCAAAACCAAAGGAGATAGTTTTAATCTGCATCAAAGTAATCTCTTATGACTCATATATATAAGAGTAATTTGAAAATTGTGGTATCTTGTATCAAAATTAAATTGTCATAAATGCTGATAAAAATGGACAAATATATTGTTCCAATCATGGATATTCTTACACTAAATTATCAAAATGATTAATTATCAATCAATCCAAATATAACAAAAAAAGAATAGCAACTTTCTAATTAAAAATGTTAATAAATAAAAGAAGAAATCAATAATATATGTGTGGTTAATTTGTTATTGTGTTAGCAGTAAATTTCCTAATGAAGAAAAAGTCTAACCCATAACCTAACGAGTAATGAGTTAAAAAAAGTAGTCAATTATCGTCCATTTCCAACCCACCAGTTGAGCCCGGCCACCTGAAGACGCAAACCAGATATGGTCTAAAATATGCGCTTCCCTACTCTACTGTGTTTCAAACGAAAGAAAAAAAAATAAACAAATGTTGGCTCAGCTGAAGAAAGCATATACTAATAATAAAGGCTCACAAAACAAATGCATGCATGCCACGACGTTGAGTTGGATCTACTTCAGCAGACTGTATTATGAATTGTCTTTTAGTGTAGTACCGGCAGGTCAACAACGTAAAACTTGAAATTCTCTTTCAGAAAATCTCTATTAGTTGCAAAAACCATTAAATGAAACCAATACAAACAATTATATTGATGGAATAATTCAGAATTAGTCTTATTTCTTTTTATGTCATGTTTTTTTTGTGTTTTGAATAATTCAAAGTCATGTTGGCAGTAGAGTCCTAGTCTTATGCAAGTAGGGATAGTTGGAGTCTTTTTAGCATATTTCTCAGTTTAAATAGCTCTGCAGTAGGCACGTTGAATGTATCCCTTTTCACTTTCAATTCAGTGAATAAACAAGGCTTCCAGCTTTGAAGCATTGTGCTGTGTTATTTTTCCTTTTTTCCTTCTTTGCCCTTGTTACTGTTTTATTGCTAATCACAGATTGCAGGCTTGAAAAAGCCAACACTTGGTATCAGAGCATACCTGGTACATGCCCAAGTATCAACCTAGAGAAGAAGAGATGGAAGGCAGTGACAACAATGGGAATGGTGACAAAGACGGGCAAATCACCCTGCACTACCCGATGTTGACAAGGAGCAATTACAGTGCATGGGCAATCAAAATGAGGGTCTTTATGTTGGCCCAGGGTGTTTGGGATGCAGTAGAACCCAGAACTGCTAACACCCTCGTTGAAGCAAAGAAGGAAAATATGGCTTTGGCTGCCATTTATCAGGGGATACCTGAGGATTTGCTGTTGACATTGGCAGAGAAGAAGACTGCTAAAGAAGCCTGGGAAGCCTTAAAAGTCATGTTTGTAGGGGCAGATAGAGTGAAGGTTGCAAGGACCCAAACAATCAAAGCTGAACTTGAAGCCATGAGTATGAAGGAAACGGAGAGTGTTGATGATTTCACCGGAAAAGTCGTCAACACAGTCAACACTTTAAGAACCTTGGGGGACAAGGTAGAAGAATCTCAAGTTGTGAAGAAACTATTGAGGGCAGTTTCATCCAAGTTTTTTCAGATTGCCTCGACACTCGAGCAATTTGGAGACTTGGAATCGATGTCCGTTGAGGAAGTAATTGGGAGGCTTAAGGCGTATGAAGAACGTATGAAGAGCTCATGTGAAAGCGATGATCGGAAACTCTTGTTGACTCACAAGGAGTGGTCCAATAGAAACAAAAAGAAATCGGAAAGTGACTCAAAACAAAGAGTAAGTCGAGGTGGTTTCAGTGGTTCTCGTGGCGGTCGTGGCAGAGGAAGAGGAAGAAACGGAGGAGGCCGTGGTGGTCGTGGTGGCAGAAGCGGAATCCATCACCAGAAGGGAAGTAATCCTACTGCATCAAGTAGCCATGACAAGAGTGACATTCAATGCTATAACTGCCAGGAGTATGGGCATTATGCATCTGAATGCAAGAATCCTCGAAAGGAACGAAGTCATGAGAATAATCTGGTCCAAGAACTCCATGATGACGAGCCTGCCCTGTTGCTGTCAACATACGAAGATGAAAGCCTAGTGGTCTTAAATGAAGAAAATCTCAGTCCACAACTGAGAACCCATGGTAATCCAAAGAACACATCTTGCACATGGTACCTGGACACAGGTGCAAGTAACCATATGACTGGAGACAAAACCAAGTTCAGAACGTTGAATGAATCAATTCATGGTTTCGTGAAATTCGGGAACGAGTCTAAAGTAAGAATTGAAGGCAAAGGCTCAGTTGTATTTAGGTGCAAAGATGGTGGTCAACGTAGGATGAATGAAGTTTACTACATCCCTGATCTGTGTAGTAATATAATCAGCTTGGGCCAACTAGCTAAGGGTGGAGATGAAATAAGGATCAAAGATCCATTTTTGTGGGTCAAAGATTCAAAGGGAAAGTTGTTGATGAAGGTTAGAAGGTCATCAAATCGCCTTTATAAGATAGAACTGCAGGAAACCAAAGGCATATGTTTGACTGTTGAAATTGATGACCAGTCATGGTTATGGCACAGACGAATGGGGCATGTAAACCTTAATTCAATGAAGCTGATGATTGATAAGAAGATGATCGAAGGTGTGCCACAAATAAAGATTCCCTCACAACCGTGTGAAGGCTGTTTGGTGGGAAAACAAGCAAGAGATCCATTTCCAGCTCAAACGAAATTCAGGGCAAACAAGAAGTTGGAGTTGATCTATGGTGATTTATGTGGGCCAGTTACTCCTCCAACACCTTCCGGTAATAGATATTTCATGCTAATGGTTGATGATTTTAGTAGAGTGATGTGGGTGTACTTGTTGAAATCTAAAGATGAAGCTCTACAAGTGTTCAAGAACTTTAGAAGCAAGGTAGAAACTGAAGCAGGGGAGAAAGTGAAAGTGTTCAGAACTGATCGTGGAGGAGAGTTCTTATCAAAGGAATTCACGAAGTACTATGAAGAAACTGGGCTGGAGAGACAGTACACGTCCCCCTACTCTCCACAGCAAAATGGAGTGGTAGAGAGACGTAATCGAACTGTATTGGAGATGGTGAGGTGCAACTTAAAGACAATGTCTGTGCCCAATGCATTGTGGGGAGAAGCTGTATCATACTCTGTTTATGTCTTGAACAGAGCCCACACGAAAGCCTTGAAGAATATGACACCCTATGAAGCATGGTCTGGGAGAAAGCCACATATAGCGCATCTCAGGGTGTTCGGTTGTGTTGGCCACATGAAAATTGTCAAAGGGCATTTGAAGAAACTAGAAGACAGAAGTATGCCCCTGGTTCATCTTGGAACTGAAAAAGGCTCGAAAGCATCCAAGCTTCTGGTCCCAAATTCAGGGAAAGTCTACGTGAGTCGAGATGTTGTATTCGAAGAAGAACGAAATTGGGTATGGGAGAAAAGTCAAAGGATCAAAGCGACACCTGGAGTATCTTTTTCAGTCGAAGGATTTGATTTAGATGGTGATGTTCCTTACGATGAGGAAGAATGGGCGCAGGACACACCAGGTCAAGCAACTGGATCAGATCAAGGAAGTGGGTCATTTTCTAATTGGCCCAATAGTGAACAGTCACATATGTCGGGTCACGCACACTAAAGCCCACTGGATAGTCCGATATCGTCAAATACCCCATATACTCCAGTTGCACATGGTGACCACATTACGATCGAATCATCATCTCAGGAAACGATTCCGAGCACCACTTCTAGCTCTACGGGCGGTGGAGCTCCCAAAAGGTTCAGGCTTCTTACCGATTTGTACGATAGCACTCAGTAAATTCATATACCCCCTGAAGAATTGATGTTGATTCGAAACAGTGAAGAACCCACATCATACCTTGAGGCTAGTAAGAAGGAGTGGCGAGAGGCGATGGATGCTGAATTAGCCTCAATCGAAAAAAATAATACCTGGAAATTTGCACTAGACTTAATGAAAAACCCTGTCTTCCACGGGAGGAGCAAGCACATAGACATCCGGTTCCACTTCATCCGAGAATGTGTTGAGAATGGGGACATTATGGTCTCTCATATCTGCAGCAAGGAGCAGAAAGCAGATGTCTTGACCAAATCATTGGGAAGATTGAAGTTTGAGGAGATACGAAGTCTCCTTGGAGTGGTGAAGGTATGATTTCTGAATTAAGGAGGAGAATGATGGAATAATTCAGAATTAGTCTTATTTCTTTTTATGTCATGTTTTTTTTTTTGTGTTTTGAATAATTCAAAGCCATGTTAGCAGTAGAGTCCTAGTCTTATGCAAGTAGGGATAGTTGGAGTCTTTTTAGCATATTTCTCAGTTTAAATAGCTCTGCAGTAGGCACGTTGAATGTATCCCTTTTCACTTTCAATTCAGTGAATAAACAAGGCTTCCAGCTTTGAAAGCATTGTGCTGTGTTATTTTTCCTTTTTTCCTTCTTTGCCCCTGTTACTGTTTTATTGCTAACCACAGATTGCAGGCTTGAAAAAGCCAACATATATATATATATATATATATATATATATATATATATATATATATATATATATGGGTTTTATTATTTTTTGAGCCTCTTATTTATTTTCCAATTTTACATATTATTGTTTTATATATTTAAAAAGTTTATAGGATAAAAACACATTATAATATCTATAATTTTTTTTGTTAACCTCATCCTCACGTCCTAAGCTCTATTCTAATAAAGGAATCAAATAGTTCGACATGTCATCTCCAACATTCTTATTTGGCCCTCAAGCTAAATAACTAAATTCTCCTCGCTTTAAATTCAATCTAGTAAAATTGACAAAACTATTTCATCCATAAATCTCGCCTTTTGCATGCTCCATCTTTCCTATCTCAAACCAAACCGTACTATTAGACTCCCCCTTCCCTCTTCCCGGTACACGACCACCGCTATCTTGGTCTTTAGAAGATATGAATTCCCTATTTGTTTACGATAACTACCCACATGTGAACCCTTTACCTCTCCTTTTAGTATTTGAACTCAGATCTTGTGATTTCTAATATTTCATGACGATTTCAACAGCAACATGAGATGTGCATTAGGTGTTTTTTTTTTCTTATTTCTTATATATTTTTGTTGATGGGTTTTCTGAGCTATCACTTCCAATGACTTGTCGTTTGTATGTATATTCTGTTGTATGGATCTATTTGATTGTTCTTTATATTTCGTCAATTGACATCATATATTTTTGAAATTTCAAGACAAATAACAAAACTAACACGTACATTTGATCATATTTACAATGAGGAAGGCGATAAAGTCACCGAAGCAATCATGTTCCCGTTTAAGATACCTTATATGTGAGTGTGATCGGCTGACCTCCGGCTACAAAGGGAAACATTGGGGTCTTGCTTCTGGGAAGTTTAATAGGGTAGGGAATGTGAATGGATGTGTGTGTTGGAAAGGAGAGAGAGAGAGAGGAGAGAGAGTTCAGAGAAAATCAAAGGATTTTAATTTATCTCAGGCTCACGTTGAGTAAACATTCTGTTTTCCTTTAAGCATGCGTAAAAAAGTACTAAATTTTTTATTACTTCAAATCTTGACCCTCCTTTATTTTGATATAATGGAATTAAAATTGAGTTCTCTTGTTGTTTTTTACAAATTTTTGAACTTCTGCCGCAAATTATTTGATTATTTCCTTGCCCGCAATGGACCACAGGACTAGATTTGGATGTTTGGACGAATATCGAATCTTGCTAAATTAAGACGTTATATGGCTTGTAGCCAGTATAAGGGTAAGAATTTGTAATAGTGGAGATTCCACAAGAGATTTATGAAGGAAAATTAAACCATTAACATATAGACAACAATTAATGATTAGAGGGTGAACAAAGTGGAGGTGATCGTTATATATCTTCACGCAATGTTGATTTCCTGAACTGGAATCTGTAAGTAGGTGCCACAACTTATATACATATGTCGTATAATAATAATAATAATAATAATAATAATAATAATAATAATAATAATAATAATAATAATAATAAATCCTTTCGCAGGATGAATTTTATATTTCATAGATTTTTTTGGGAACAAACACATTTGGACGCCATCCTTTTATGTTTATGATATTAAATATAATATTAAAATTAATTGCAAGGATAACACTCGCAAACATCATTACAACATCTAGGAAAGCCAACTCGACACATTCTTTCACATGGCGTTCCATTGGGACCACACGATTCGTTGGACATTAACGAGCCTTTGTCAGCCAAAACCGATGAGATAAACAAACCTGAAAATTAAAGTATATTCCATTAGAGGTAAATAGGGAAGATGATGGTAATTAGAGTGCTAGCTATTGAGACAAACAAAAGACTACGTACCAGTCATGGAAAGCAATAACATGACCATGAACACCATCTTCAAATTTTGCTCCATCTTTTAAGCGATCGTTTTAAAAGCAAAACCAAAGGAGTTAGTTTTAATCTGCATTAAAGTAATCTCTTATGCGTCATATCTTCTATCAAAATTAAATTGTAATAAATGCTAATAAAATTGGTCAAATATATTGTTCCAATCATGGATATTCCTACATTAAATTATCTAAAGGATTGATTATCATTCCAAAATCCAAATTTAATAAAAATAAAGAATATCAGTTTTCCAATTAAAATTAATCATTTCTAATAAACAAAGGTATTCTTTTGTCATTTGTCACACTATAATTCAATATTGCCGAATGTAATTTTATGGCTATTTTGAATTAATTTTTTTTCACATGTTATTTTATTAGTTTTTTTTTTCTATTTTGTTAAATTACATGTAATATGTTAATGTAATAATTGCAATAATGTACTAATAAAGGGATATTAATTTCACTAATAAAGGTACTTTTGAATTTCAAAATTCCCAAAATTAAAGCTATTATTTGTTTTCTTTATTTAAATTTAAAAGATAAAAAAACATTTACATTATAATAAATCATTATTCTTTTATTTTCTTATCAATTCAAAATTCTCAAATATTTTAACCTTTATATTTAATTTTTTTTTTAAATTATCCCATATAATTAATGAGTCTCAATTTCATTAATGAACTTACCATTTAATTTAAAATTCTCAAAATTTGAGCTCATTAGTTTTCTTTTATTTATTTAAATTTAAAACACAAAAAACATTTATATTATAATAATTCATTATTTTTTTTATTTTCTTATAAATTCAAAGTTCTCAAATATTTTGATATTTATAATTAACTTTTTTTTTGTAATTAACCCATGTAGTACATGGGTCTCACAACAAGTATTGTTAAAAAATAAAAGAAGAAATAATTAATATATGTGTGGTTAATTTGTTACTATGTTAGCAGTAAATTTCCCAAATCATAAGCCCAACTCCATAACCTAATTAGTAACGAGTTATTAAAAGTATTCAATCATGGTCCATTTCCTACCCACCAGTTGAACCCGGCCACCAGGCTAAACAGAAAATTAGGCCTAGACCAGATATGGCTTATGATTCGACTATTGGTTTCCCTCCTCTATTGTTTGTTTTATATATATATATATATATATATATATATATATATATATATATATAGAGAGAGAGAGAGAGAGAGAGAGAGAGAGATAGAGCTAGGTTCAAATGTATCTAGCAACTATTGTGTGCATGAATACACTAATAAGCATTTAGGAAAAAAATAAATAATTTAAGGGTATTATAGTAATCTTTTCTATGGAATTCATCTTCTCGCTACAAAAATCACCACCGTCATCAAAATTGAACCACCATTCAAGTTGATTTTGTAATTCAGTGGTGAAGTCCAACTGCTGAATCAATGGTTTGAAGGTTGGTCTCTGCCACTAACATAAGTTTATTTGATTTCTGATTCTTCTACTTCTTGATTGCTTGCAATTCTTCCTTTGAATGCTACTAATTTACGATTCTTCACATGAATTTTCCATTTGATTTATTCACAAATTTTTTATTCTTTGATTATCCAAATCAAATCTTTATCAAAGCAACAACTCAAGTAATGGGTAGAGAGAAAAAATGGTGCTGAAATTATTTATTGATCGACTCTCCCAAACGTCTCGTTCTATTCTCCTCTTCTACAGGTAAATTACATAATTACATTCTTCATTTACATTAGGTGTTTTCTTTTTCATCTTCTGTTGAGAGAAAAACATGAGACACACTTGAACAAACGTTAGAACAAGTATAGTTGCGGAATTAGTTAATCTCAAAGGATCTAAAAGCTCAACAATAATAAGTTAACGAGTTAGATAGTTAGATAGTTAGTTGCGGAAACGTAAGGAAGTATAAATGACAGCAGGTGATATATCAAGTAAACATATAAGTCGATTCATAACATGGAATGCATTCAAACCAAGTTAGTGAGTGAGATCAAGCTTAGTGATAAAGTCACGAATGACTTGCTCCAAAGAGAAGTAATTATCAGTTAGGTTCGAGAGAATAAGATAGTAAGAAAGATATGAGATGCGTAAGAGAAATGTAATTGATATACTTCAAGATACTTCAGATTGATGGATGTGTAAGATTGATTAAAAGAGTGAGCTCTATATATAGAGTCTCAAGAATTACATTTGATCCACTCTCTAAGAGTAGCCATGCAAGGCATACTAGACAATAGAGAGTATTACAGAAAATATAGATAAAATTAAACTAAGTAAAGTAAGTAAGACTACGGTTGGATAGATGACTTCGGATGAGGCTGCTGATGAGAGCTTAACTACGGATCCTTGTGGGTTGCAGTATTTTCCACCAAAACGTTTTCTTCACTTATCAAGTTTAAGGAACTTGATCAGAATCCACCAAAACTTCCTGATATTTTCCAACCAGGTGATTCTTCTTAAAATCTCAAACTTGACTTCGGCAGTCGTGTGTTTGGATTTTTCTACTGCGGTTCGACATATTTCAAGTTGCTTCTTTGAAAGACAATTCATGGAGGTCATGGGAATGAAGTATTTGACCTCATCGATCTTCCTCTTAAAGATGAATCCAAATTCAGGGAAGTTTGTTGCACCTAAGGATCTTTCTTGATAACCTTCGGTAGGCATTGGTGCAGGATCTAGTGGTGGTAGATCGAACTTCTTGGCAATGGTTGCGTCGATGTTCGCATTAATCTTTGCAAAGTCGCAGATGGTTTCCTTCAGAAAAATGCTTGCCCTTTCAAGTGCTATCTTAATTTTAGGATACTTTTCACACTTGTTTTGGAACACCTTTCCCATAAGAAAGATTCTTCTATGTTCATACAGGGGAAGTCAGCTTGGGTGCAGACATAGTCCTGATTCTTTCTTGTGAGTGTGCATTGGACGAAGTCAGCCTTCATGAATTTTCGGGGCTTGAAGTTCTTGACTGCGGATAGTCTATCGTTAGACTAGATTTTCTCTATAGGAGAGGCATGTTTGGCATAGAATCGATTGAGTCTCTCGAATTCCATGCGCAGTCTTTTGTGATCTGGTATGCTACGGTCAAACTGCTCAAATACTGTGAAGTATTTAGCATTTGGGAAGATTGGAACATCCCAGTAGCCATCAGAAGAGGGTTCAGCATAGGTGAGATATGGTTTGTATTCATCGTCCAGCAGTCTGCTGTGGGGATTGACCCAAGAGTATATTAAGGATTCATCCATGATAGTGTCCAAACTGCATTCTCTCCATATGAGCTCAGCAAGTTTAGCTGCTTTCCAGTCAGCTTTCTTTTGTTTGGCGACGGGAGAGTCATTTGAGCTTGGAGATGACATGTGATCTGCTAGATTCTTGAAATGAGGGGGAGTAGCGGGTCGTTCAGGAAAGGGAACAATTTTTTTGTTGTTGTGGAGGAGACTGATTGCTTGGACTCTTGTGAGGAGATGGTTGCGGTGAAGGAATTTTCTGAGAAGCACTGTTGGATTGATGATCTTTTTCATAGTGTTCTTCTTCATGATGGTCTTCTTTACTTCCCCCTCTTGAGGAGTTCAGACCCGGAGCCTGCTCAAGCCATTGTTTGAGACCATCGACCTTGGCACACACCTCCTGAAAGTGAGCTTTGAGAATATCAACCAGTTGCTGATTGTCAGGAATGGTGGTGTTGAAGAGTAGCCAATGAATCTCCTTTGTCAGTTGGAGAATTTCAGGACCATGGAGGACTGAGATAGAGGACTCATAAGCAATGTGAGTCTCAGCTATCAGTTCCTGGGAAAGAGAGGATTGGTCTGCAATGGTTGTTTGCAGATTGTCTTTGATTGCGGATACCTCGGAGATGAGGCGCTCCGCAGCAGCCATGAATTCCTTGTGATCTGCTTGGCGATTGTTGTTGAGGGACCATATTCCCATTTCTACTTTAAGAGAAATGCTCTCAATCGCTAGATATTCCCTAGTCTCCAATCTTTCAATCCTTTCTTTCAAGGACTGCGGTATCAGATGATCTTCTGATTGAGGTTGAGTTGACTTGGTTGCGACAAGAATTTGATCTACTTTGGATTGTATACTTAAGACTTCTTTTCTTGAAATGGCCATCTTCTTATTTTTCTTTTTCTCCTTGCGCTTAGAGTTTGAGTGTTGAGAACCACTCGATTCCTCTTCTTCATCAAACATCATGAGGTCATCATCTGAAGGACTGCGCTGATTAACCTCATGTAGATCAACATCATCAAAACAAAAGGTAGGAGCAGAGCTGACTTCTATTTCGGTGCTTGCATCTTGAGAGTCTTTGACAGTTGGAGATGGAGGGGGCTTTAAAGGAGTTTGATCAGCAGTCGCATCTTGAGCTTTGCGGATTGTATCAGCCATGTTGTCCATCAATTGTTGAACTTTGCAGATAGTAGATACGATATTGGCATTATTGATTGCGTCTGCCCAATACTTCGCTACATACTGTATTTCTTGTTGTTTCAGTTGAAACTGCTTTGTTTGTCGTGCCTTTCTTGCTTGGAATGCCCTACAGAAAGCGGCATATTTCTTGGATTCGACTTCATTTGATGGTTGATACTTGCTCCATGAGTCATTGAGGTCAATTTCTTCAATTCCTTGGTATCGCACCAAGGTGTCCTGCGGGTTCGTGGATCCTTGCATGCTGGTGCTCACCGTGCCTAAACCACATGTTACAGATGTAAGAAGAGTAGGATTTCATGAGTTTCCTCGATCTCCTTGACCTAGGGTCAAGTCTGGTCTGGCTCAGTTCTGGAAAAAGGCTTAAGATTCACCTTGCGGTTGGGAAGGTGTTTGAAGTTTTTGGGTAACAACAAAAGTATGGAGTTCAACTCCTCTGGGGAAAGAAATGTAGACGGGAAGCCCTGGAGATCTTAGGGCAGGAGCCAGTTCCATCCCCTTGGGATTGACCTGGGGGTGAATCTCCACATTGCGGTGAAGCAGACAGACCACCTGTGTTTGAGTGGTATTGGATAGTTGATTCAAATGGGTGTGCGGCCAACCAAAGGACTACTAGAGCCTTTTGAGAGGTTTCCGTATCAGTCTGGTCACTCATTTGGCCTGTGGGATTGGTTTTTCTTTTCTTGAGGATTGAGATTGGTTGATCGTCCTCATCAGAATCACTACTAGAGGGAGAGGGAGATTGATGTTTGCTTGGTTCTTTATTTATTGGTACAGTTGGGATGATCTTTCTTTTCTTCGAAGGATTAGCTTGTTTGGGAGCATCCTTTTTCTTGGGAGTGCCTTGTTTGTTGGTGTGGCGGGGGCCTTGATGAGCAGAGGCTAACTGTTTTGCGTCTTCGTGATAAAGACAGGTTGGAAAGAGTGGTGGAAGATGGGACTACGGTACGACCAAGGGAAGTGAGCGCGGATGGGGTTTGTAGAGGCGGAGTAGGAAGGTATGGGGCAATACCTTCCGTAGCCTCAATATGGTCTGAGATATCAGCAGTTTCAAGACCAAGAGTAGAGAGAATATGGGATGGTAGTCTTCTAATGGGTCCAAAAACAGATTGATCAGATGAGGGATTGTAGCTTTTGAGATCTTTGGTGACAAAGAGATTGATCTCGTTGCCCATGCAAAGTCCTATATCCACATGGAGATCTGTGATGCATAGAGACCAGAACCTTGCAAACATGAGTTCGGTAGGGTTCTCTTTTGGGCTTTCCTTAGGAATATATTGTAAGAAGTTATCCTATAGTATCTGACCGTAGTTGACGTCATGGCTAGTGAAGATAATCCACACTAGCTCTATGAGCTTGAGTCCCATATTATCTGTGCCTCCGGTTCTGTCGGACAGACTGTGGATCACAAAGTGGCAAACAAATTGCCAAACCGCATGCAGTTGATTTTTATTGATTCGCTAGCGATATTTTCTGGCTTCATGGTGTTCAATTTGGCTTCCTTGACTTGTGAGGCTAGGGGAGATTGGATGGTGATTGATAGGGTCTTCACACGACGAGTTGAATACTCCTTTTGGCTCAGGGCATCAGCTACCACTTTAGCCTTGCCTGGATGGTATTTGATCTCACACTCATAATCATTTAACAGTTCGACCCATCTTCGCTACCTCATGTTTATTTCCTTTTGATTTAGCATGTGCCGGAGGCTCTTGTGGTCTGTAAAGATGGTGCACTTAGTACCATATAGGTAGTGCCTCCAAATTTTCAAGGCGAAGAAAACCGCTCCCAATTCCAGGTCATGCATGGTATAATTCACTTCATGTTTTTTCAGTTGTCTGGATGCATAAGCAATTACCTTCCCATGTTGCTTAAGAACACAACCTAAACCCTGATTCGAAGCATCACAGTAAACTATGAAGTCTTCGGTTCCCTCCGGTAAGGATAGTACTGGAGCACTACAGAGAGCTTGCTTCAAGGTTTTGAAAGCGATCTCCTGCTTCTGTGTCCAGTTAAGCGGTACACCGTTCTGTGTCAATGTGTGGTGAGGGGTTTGGCTATCTTAGAAAAGTTCTGAATGAATCTTTGGTAATAGCCTGCTAGTCCCAAGAATTTTCGAATCTCCGTTGGCATTGTCGGAATTGCCCAGCCTTCAATAGCCTTGACTTTGGAGGGATCTACATGGATTCCTTCCTGGCTAACTACATGCCCTAAGAAATTCACACTGCATAGCCAAAATTTACACTTGGAGAGTTTTACATATAACTTTTCAGTTCGAGGGGCCTCTAAGATCTTTCGCAGGTATTGGCTGTGATCTTTCTCACTTCGAGAGTACACGAGGATATCATCGATGAAAATGATTACAAATTTATCAAGAAATGGGTGGCAAACTCGATTCATGATGTCCATAAATGTAGCGGGGGCATTTGTCAGACTGAATGTGACAACCCAAAATTATTTTCGTTATTATAACCCATTTCCGTTAAATAGAATATTCTATTTTATAAATGTTCCGTTAATTTAGGGTCGACAAATAAATAAATGTTTTATTTTATTTGTATTATATTTTAATATTGTCGTAACAAAATAAATAAAACTCGTAATTTTCATTTCCGTTTAGTTGGAAAAAGTTTATTTTTATTACGACCATTTAACCGGGTAAAAAGCTTAAACCTCGTTAAACATAAGTATCGGGTAGTCGAATACCGGGTACAACACCCAAGCCTTATATAAAGGAGGGTGGGCATCCCATAGAAACCTTTTACCACACTAGACCCACTTTCTCTCTTTACTCTCTCTCCTCAAGTCCGATTTCATCCAAAAACCGCAAGTTTCCGCCTCCAAAACATAAGTTCTCTTGCCCTAACTTGTTCTAGACATCATTGATTTGTGTTTTAACCCAAAAATCGTTCTTGAAGGCTGAAAAAGAGGAGTTTACGGCCTAAGAACCTCCTTAGGCCGTAAACCCCTAAAATGTTGTCAAAAGTGCCAAATTTCTTCCCTTTGAGCTTAGAAACAAGTTTTGGACTTAACCTAGGAGTGTTTGAACCTTGAATCAACAATTTTTTGGGCTTGGAAGAGGGTTTATGGTCCAAGCACATGCTTAGACCGTAAACACCCTCTAAGCTTGCAAACCAAGCCCAAAACACTTCCAAACCACATTTAGGCTTAAGATTTGGCTTAGGGAGTTGCTATTTCGGACTTGAAACACCTAAACATCAACATTTGAGGGGTAAACTAGAGTTTACGGCCCAAGCATATGCTTAGACCGTAAACTCCCCTAAAACATGCCAAATGAAAGTTTAAGCCCCCCTAAAGAGCCTTATACCCTCACTAGAACTTGTTAGGAAGGAGCCAAGGGCCTTGTAATCAAAGAATGGAGGTGTCCAAGAGTTTACTACCGTAAACCATGGGGTTTACGGCCGTAAACTCCCAAGGAGTGGTCCTTGGACATTAAACTCCAAGGGAGTACACTTTTGGAACCTTAAACACCCCTATAGCCTTGTATATTACCTTAGAATCACTCCTAAAACCACATGGGGCTTCAAAACACTCAAATATCCTCCTCCCATGAGTTTACGGCCGTAAACTCATGGGCGATGTGGTCTCCCAACCGTAAACTCACTCAAGGTGAGTTTTAGAAGAGTAAACGCCATGGTAAGGTCTTAGACTCTTTCCTTGCAACCCATTAGCCTTATAGCACTCAACCATAAGACCTTTAAGCACATTAGGATGTCTATATGTGTATAATTAGAGTCTAAATCACTAATTACTTGTAAATATATGTCTTCATATGTTACTAGGGTCATAAAGGGTCTACAAGTCTCTACTAGACACCAAACGCTCATCCGACAATTCCACCCGATCTACTCATTGCAGGTGAGTTCATACCCCTTAATGAACTTTTTTAAAATGTTTTTACATGTTTTAGGGGGGGGGGATACAAGGATAACGCTACAAGTTTTTATTATTAAATCATATGTGATTCACAAATTATCTTTAAAAAGGGATTTTTATACACTTTTAGCTGCTTACCAATAAAACTGTTTTAGTTGTTTATCAAATGCATTTTTAAGATTATATTGTGGTCAAACTATTTTCAAAACTGTGTTTAAATCATTTTTCTGTTAATAAAAATATACATACACTAATATATTTATATAAGTAAGACTTGAAGGACTTAGGACCGATAGCTCGCCTTATTTCCTGTTCTTGTTTGATGTGGTTTTAGGGTATCTGTTATCCGTCCGACTGTCATTGATTTCTTAGTTATATATCATATATATTTGTGTTAGATATGAAAGTCTTCATCTCATACAATAACTTTGTTATTCAAAGGCAGGAAATCATACACTCTAGTTAACTATAATAGGTATAGTTAAGACTACTACTCGTTACCTCTACTACTACTATACTCACTATAACTGCTATTACTACAAGTTAATACACGTATAAGAGAACACTCTATGAACTATACAAAAAGACTACTATACTATAATACAATAGAATACACGAATCCAGAGTATAAAACACTATCTCTCTATAAGACACCCTACCGCGCTTACACCATGTGACCAGGGATTTCCGGAAGGAAGGCAACACTACATGTATAGATCTATACGGGGCAGACACTATTACATCCCGACTGTTAACTACAGTCTGAGTCGACTAGGCGCAGGGGTGGCACCACATCACTACACTACGCATGACCGGGAAGGTCATCGGGTTCTCTATTATCATCCAGTCTGGTTACATGAGGGTTACCCCTTTATTCAAATTAATACACTAAGACCTAAGTCTATGCTAACATCCCGAAGTATGTAAATATCTATTACTAATGGAAATTTGCACCACTACTACTGCCAACAGGCATAACTTTTCTTCATCTATGTTACTCATAGGAGATTTACTATCGTACTTTTACAACTAAAGGTTTTCAATGATAATACTTACATACAACTCAAGGGATTTAACTTACAGGTGCAGCTTTTGGAGAAGATGGAGCACATACAAGACCCATCTTTTATTTTGTTACACTTTTGGTGTCTGTTAAACTATACAGAACACGTTTGTAATTAAACTTACTATATAAATGCAATGGTTGTTGTCGCTTGTTTTTACTATTATGCAATTGTTATTGTTGAAAAATGTTCTTATGTAACCTTGTATATGACCATCACTAAAATAAGACAAACTATTCTTATTTTATCTGACAAATATTATCAGTTATTTCAGGTTGCGCGGATTCGTGATCGAATGGAAAATACAAAAATACGTGAAAGACGGAATGCACAAAGATGGAAAAATAGCCGCATATTTTGTCGTTTGAAGACAAAACAAATCAACGGATAAAAATTGTCAAGACTTCAAAACCTTAAGGGACTTTAATGGAAATTTATTTATAATGAATAAATTTATGAGATTTATTGGCTACTGGAGAGTTAAAAGCAAAACCCAAACACACGTAAGTTAGTTAGTATGGCAACTTGATAGTCAATTCCTACAACTACCGCTTAGACAAAAACCACACCTACAACCTACGTATTCATCATTCTTGAGAGACACATTTTAAGATATTTTGTTTTCTTTATGTACATATATATGTACGTGTGTGTATGTAACACAAAGAGTGTTTTTTTTTGTTCATCCCTTACGACTTCAACCTCAACCATAAGCTTCATCCTTGTGAAGTAAAGTCAAGAACACCAAGAACCAACAACACCACCTTCATTCATCATCACCTTATACCTCCATTTTAACCACATAATTCCACACTCAAAACAACCTCAAAATACTCTCCAAACACCCTCCAAATACCATCCTTAAACCTCCTCCGAAAAACCTTTTTAAATCACCTCACCATCACCACCTTGCTGTTTTTCGACATCAGAATTTGCATGTTAGAAAACAAAAAGCCGAGCACAACAAAGTCAAAATACTACTAGGGAGATTTTCACCATCAATTCTTCAGGACCTTACCTACGTCTAGAAATTTTCGTGGATAATTTTGACCAAGGGAATCCCCAGAGAGACGCGAGAGAGGATTGGCTATCCAGAGAGATTTCTGTTTTCAAGTTCAGAATCTTCATGTTAGAAAACAAAAAACCGAGCACAACACAGCCAAAATACTACTAGGGAGATTTTCATCATCAATTCTTCAGAACCTTACCTACATCTAGAAATTTTCGTGGACAATTTTGACCATAGGAAACGCCAAAGAGACACGAGAGAGGATTGGCTATCCAGAGAGATTTACTCCGAAAATCTACATCCATCACCACCCAAAGCTCCTTCAACTTCACCATCTTTGTTACCTTACACCACCAAAATTACAACCTTATTCCACCTCCTAACACCCTCCAAATACCCACTCCAACCTCATCAAATCTCCTCAAGCACCCTATACCCGTATACAAATACATGACTCGTGTATTTTGCACTGTTTTGTAAACAACCCATTTTACATGAAAATGAACTTTTTACTACTTATCAAATACCAGATTGATCTTTGAACAAATATCGACCAGTCGTTCCAAGAGTCCCTATATCGACCAGTCATTTCAAGAACAAATATCGACCGGTCGTTCCAAAAGTCCCAATATCGACCTGTCTTTCCAAGAGAACAAATATCGACCAGTCGTTCCACGAGTCCAGTTCAGTCAATTTATTGACGAACCTACTTGATATATATATTTATATACTTATATATTTTATTATAGCTTTATGTCATTTAAATACAGTCATTTATATTATTTATAGCTTTACGTCATTTAAATACAGTCATTTATATTATTATAGCTTTCAGTCATTTATAGCTTTCATATTTATACTTATTCCACAATTATTATTCTTTATATATAGTTACATCTTATATCTTAAACTTATATATCAACCACACAGTGACTGGTAACCGAGCCTTTTATCGTCGTGATCAAATTTTTATATTTCCAACAATCGTTATCTGAGCTGATATATAAAAGGAATAATACCCAACAGTTATGATACTGTACATGACGTCCTCCACCCCAGAAGGTATTCCACTGTTATCGGTTTTGGGGTGTGACAGATTGGTATCAGAGCATTGTTTATAGTGAATCAAATATATCAACCTATAAAAAAGATATACGAACTATAAACACTTCGGGACTAAAAGACTCTGACCAAGAATATATACTTATAAAATACTAAAATATTTAATTAAGTATATATATATATATATATATATATATATATATATATACATTCACAACTACAAAAGGGTCGCTATCATAATAGAACAGAACAAAAGTATTAAGATTGTTGAACAGCACAATTAAGCTTAGAGACATATAGTCACATCTGGGTGGATGTAGCCTGATCAACTACATTTTTTTCACGAGTCACTAGCATGTACCTAAGAGTGACTTGGTGTTGGAACAAGTCTAAAAACTTACCAACACTACCACAAGAACGTTAGAACAAGAATACTATAGGAGTATTATGCGTTCTACTAATTACGTATGTGATAACTAAAGGGTCGTTACTGGTAGGACAATGGTTGCTAAGTGGATACACCACGGTTACATGTGGCTAGGGCGTTATAGACTCGGAATCTGTGACCTTTCCTTCATTTCCTGTTCTTGTTTGATTGGGGATCTGAAGTTAGGGTTGCTTATTCGAAGTACTATCTTGCTTCGGTTACATGTAATTGGTATGCATTACGCAAGTATTGGGTCGACCAATAACGATCCATCTCATATGTATCCTAGATAAATACGTCTATTAACCTTTCTTTCACCCTTTCTCGCGTAGATAGCATGGCTGGCTTCCACCATCCTGGCGATCCGTATTATCTAAACTAGGGAAATGGAGGATGGCTCGATGAGGAGCCAGAAGATGATCAACCGATCCCTTTAGATGATCATCATGCAGAAGGCTTCTTGGATAGCTCTAGCCCCAAGCCAGAAGTTAACAACATACCCCCTGTAGCTCCAAACCCCAACCCCCGTTCGGCATTTCGAGGTCCTACTCCCATGTGGGCAATAACCTTGAACCGATGGAGCGAGGAGCTGGGTCAGCCCTTACTTTACAATGGAGACCGAAGCTTCTACAACATAAGCGAAGGAGGATCAGCAGACCATGTCCTGCCCAGGAACATCGAGCAAGGTCAAGCAGCCATTGGCCGAGTTGTAGAAGTGGATGCCAACTCAAATCTCAACACTGTTCGCATCCGCCAACTTGAAGAAGCTATGGATAGGACAAGGAGGACCAACGAGGCTCTGCAGCAACAGAGAGCTACATCCCGAGCCGAAGTTAGGAAACTCCGAGCACGTCAGAGGACTCATGAATGACATCTCCAAGAAGTTATGCGCCAACTTGCTGACCTGAGGGTTCGCCCAATGGGAACCCGTCGCCAGTAGAAGATGTCGAACCATCCCGCTCTTTTGTTTAAGGACTAGCCTTTTCTTTTCTATGCTCAGTAGAGAACTTGTCTGTAAACATTTCTAACTTTGAAAGTACTTTAACTAGGCCTCTAGACTGCCAACATTTTCCTTTTGGTTTGATGTAACACCTACTGTTAGGTCACTTTTCCCGAACTTGTATTACATCATTAATACCAGTAATTGGCAGTTAACTACTCTATTGCTATGACTCTCTCTCTCTCTCTCTCTCTCTCTCTGATTTTTGGACTATGTTGATTTAGTCCATGGAACACTCTTATCATACTTGCAACAAACTCTTACTATTGTCATCATCCCTATTAACTTTCAGTGAAAGATGCCTCCTCGAAAGCGCCCAAACAGAGGAAGGACAACAACTCAAACTCCACCTCCACCACGTCCTCCTCCGCAATTCGATCCAGTGTTGTTTCAAACAGCTATGACGACAGCTATGGCCCAAATGAATTCTGGCGATGCTAGTGGAGCCGGAATGGGAACCAACTCCAGACATGGTGAAATCCACTCTCGTACACAGGGGTGTACTTACAAAGATTTCATGAACTGTAAGCCCACATTTTTCAATGGGACCGGAGGAATCCTTGCTCTGTCCCAATGGATCGAAAGAGACGAAGTTGTTTTCGAGATGTGCTCATGCCCCGAAGAAAGCAAAATCAAGTTTGCTACTGCCACCTTCACTGAAAGGGCTCTGACATGGTGGAATGGCCATGTCAGTTCACTCTCTCTAGTAACAGCCAATGTCATGGGCTGGAATACACTGAAGGACTTGCTGAGAAAGGAGTACTGCCCTAGAGGAGAGGTACAGAAGCTTGAAGAGGAACTTTGGAACCTCAAAATGAAGGGAACATACATATGGCTTATACGGCAAGGTTCTGTGACCTGGTGGCTATGTGCCCTAACATGATCCCTTCTGAAAGCAAGAAAATCGAGCGATACATCTGGGGTTTAGTGCCCCCGTATCAAGGAAATGTTCTATCTTCCCATCCTGCAACCTTTGATAGCGCCAAGGAGTTGGCCCACGGGTTGATTGATCATGAAACTCTTTCCACTCCAGCTACAGCAACCACAACTGCCACTGCACCGCCCAAGTCAACCGAAAAAAAGTGGAAGCATTGGGTTTGGAAGAAGGGCAAGAAAACTCAACCCTCCTCCAAAGATCAACAAATTGTGGCTGTCCATGCTGCCACCACTCCTGCTACCCCGGTACCATCAAAAACTTATGTTGGGAACCTGCCCAAGTGTCCTAAGTGCCCCTTCCATCAGAACGGCCCCTGCCGTGAATTGCAATGCACCAACTACGGCCGGAAGAGCCATACTGTCCAGTTTTGCAGATCCCAACCCAAACCTATCTCTCAAGTCCCCAGTTCGGGAGTGGGTCAGGCCTGCTATGGCTGCGGTGAAGGGGGCCATTTCAAGAAAAACTGTCTGAAGGCTAGGAATGCGGGAGGAACAGGAAGACCACTCGCTATTGGCCATAACGAAGTAGTAGCGGATCCCGCAGTAGTCACGGGTACGTTCCTTCTCAACAACTCTTATGCTTATGTCTTATTCGATAGTGGTGTAGAAAGAAGGTTCATAAACCAAAATTTTAAACACTTACTTAAACAATCCCAAAAATCACTAAAACAAACATTCGTCGTAGAAATGGCTAACGGAAAGACAGAAAGCTCTAACGAAATTTACATAGGTTGTACCCTCACGTTAGACGATCATTCATTCCCAATCGATCTCTGTAACAATTGGTAAAAAAAGGAACGATCGTACGATGCTATGTTTTGATTATTAAGCAATATGAGTATTTTATCAAGAATGGTTGAAGGAATTTAACCTCTTTTATTTAAATAAGTTCTTGTGAAATATAAAACAAGTAACTATTGATAAATTCCGTTATGATGTATGACTACGAACCATCACCGATTTGTGAAAATTAGCATATAACATCATTTGAATGCAACAAACTTGATTTTTGTATCAACATGTATCTAGTTGATAATTAAGTTAGGTTCTATGTAAAACGTGTGCTTAATAGATGTGGAGGATCTAAATTTGACAAATATACGAACAAAAGTGACAAAACGTGTTTAACGATATGGTTAACTGGTTAAATGTCACGAAATTATACATTGGTCAATAAATTTTATATTTAAATAAATAAAAATATAAAATGAATTATTATAAGGTATAATTAGAATGTATTTAAGTGTTTTTGAATAAAAAGAATAAAACATAAACATTAAAGTTCAAATACACAAAAACTACATTGTTATTTTATACTAAGTATACATGTATGTATTTGTACGTATGTATTATTATCTAGTGAATGACTAGTTATGGGTCATGATTTAAGTGATTTCATGTAAGGAATATGATTTCTAAATCAATTAAGATAAGAGAATTGGTGGAGATATGTGCCAAGTTAACTAATAAGTGCTTAATCACTTAAGACATTTTACTAAGAATGCTTATTAATCCCTCTTCTAATTTTCAAGATTAAGACCTTCCCTCTCCTTAACTAGAACACCTAACTAACTAAATAACTAGTAGTTAGTTAGTTAACTAACTCTATCTCTAAGCAACCACCCAAGCAAGTGGCTAGACAAGACCACATCACTTAAACTCACATCCCATCACAAGCTAGTCTAGGTTTTGTCCCCTTATCCTCTTCCACTCTTTCCTCCTTCATATCCACGAAATTTCCTCTTCATTTTACCCTCATTTAACCAGCCAATACTCCAGGGAATTACTCTCAACCTTCATCTCATTTTCAAGCACAAGAACTTCCTTCCAAAGCCATCAAAACCATGAACTAAAGGGTTGTTGTCCCTTTTGTGTTTCAGCCACCATTTCACCCATCTACCTTCCTTTTGCTTGATATTTTTACCACCAAAAACCTCTGGAATTTAGTTGTTATCCTACTCAAAATTATAGATTCAAAACAATGAGTAAACTACCCTTTTTCTTGCTCTTTTGCTGTGAAGTTTTCGTGATAGCAACATAGCCAAAAAAGTGGCTGTTTTGGAGCATCAAACCAACACCCAAAATTTCTTCATCTTCAAGCTTCCATTATTCAAGTATTCAAAAAAGGTGAGTTCATACCCCTACATTTTCATGTTTTCTTCAATTTTTAAGGGGGGGGGGGGGGGAATACAAGTTAGAACACTAAACATAACTTAAATTTAAATGACAGCTTTCTACATAAACGTTGAGTCCTGTTCACGGACTGTTTTGACCATCTTAAACTTAATATATTTCAAAAATATACAATATTCAAATAGTTAAAGTTTATGCCTTTCTAAGGACTACTCGCACGCATTCATACGATTTTTCTACAATTTATGGCGTTTTTTATAAAACTGCCTGTCATTTCAGAAGTGATTTCGGACCAGTCTGTGAATATGCTTATTTTCACACTAGTTTGAGACCACTAAAAATCATAATAAAAATTAGGAACAAAGTACGCTCATTTTATAAACTTCCAGTGGTGACGGATTCAATTTTTGACTTACGATGATTTTTCTATGAGTTTTCTAAAAACAGGGACAGTAAAGGGTAAAACTGTCAAAAGTGGTTTATAGATTTATTAACACCTTCTAACATTTTTGAGCAATGTTTATACATTAAGGAAGTTAAAACACAATCATTTAACTATGTTTAATTACAATTTTTACAAAAGTGATAAGTACAAAAAGGTCTTTACTATCAAACATAAGAATTATTTCATGCAAAGTTTCTAATAAAAATGTAAGAATATGAACAACAATTACGAAACATACCAAATCATCATTTAGAATTTATATATATATATATATATATATATATATATATATATATATATATATATATATATATATAACCATTTGCATGTATATGTTTTGTTTACAAACGTGTCTTCTGCATCAAAAATATACAAATATAGTTTAGGAAACTCTACTCCATTCGTATCCTATTGAGCAAAGGGTAAAATATTATCAAAAACATATCTAAAGATTTCACATTGTTTTTCACAGTTATCCCGGTCTTAGGGGTTAATCATTTATACAAACATTTTCATCACAAAAACACGTAAACTCGTTGAACAAATTTAGTGAGTTTTGTCTTCACGGTACCTTATAAAGTAAACACAAAAGTCCTGTTAAATATAACCAGAGTCTCTTGTAGGGAGAGCGTGATAGTTGTCTATAGATCTATACTGGGACCGACAATCCCGCACCTTAGCTGCTTGCAACAGCTAGACCGGCAGGTCTAGGGGTGACAAATGTCATAACGAAATCGACACCTGAAGAACGTTGCGAACAAGGCTTCTGGGTCAATCAAGCATGGTTATAAGATAAAAATTAAAACTCACGTAAAACAACAATGACACTTTTAGTTTATGCAAAGACGGTCTTCAAACAGTTTTATATACAAACAAAACTGCATAACATCATTTTAAGTAGGAAAATTACTTATACGCTTCGGTCTTGGTTCATTTAAGGCCACATCTTATTTTAGGGAAAATATAGGATTTTCCGGAAAACAAACATTACTACACTTCATAGAAAAGGTTTGCAAATATACATACAAATGCTTATGAACTCAGCAACTTAAATGTTGATACTCTCTTTTCAAATAACTTGTATTCTCAAGAAATCAGTAAATCAGGTAACAACTAGCTTTGAGGATGGGACGCTTAGGCGTCTAAACAAATCTTTTGACAACATATTGTAATTGATATTTTGAAACATGTAATACGTACAAATGATGTGACTTTTTCAATTATACATATGTTGGTTGTGTTTGCTTTGAACATTTATACTCAACTGTTATGATACACTACATGATAGTCACCCCGCCCCTGGACGTTTCCGCCATCCTAGTTTGGGGGTGTGGCAGATTGGTATCAGAGCATTGTTTATAGTGAGCTAAGTATATCAAACCACATAAGATATACAAACTATAAATATATAGGGACTAAAACTCTCTGACTTAACAATTTTAAAATGGGAACATTAGGGATCCTTTGCTGTTAAGTCTATGTTTGCTAAGTGTATACGTTAAGGTGGTATATACTAAAAGTTTTATAGACTTAGAATTTGTGATTTTCACTTTACTTCCTTTTCCTTGTTTGGATGTGGATATAAGGTAAGATCACTTATTCGACTGACTATTTAATCTTGATTGTATATGACCTGTATACACAAGGCAACCATAGAAGGACCAGGAATGGACCGAGATTTCACGAAAAATGTAAGTGCATACAAACATACTAGTAAGGAGTCATATTGGTAACAAAACAAAAAGTATTAAGATAAGTTAAACACTGCGAGTAAGCCTCGGGGTATGTAATCATGTCTGGGATGAATATAGCCTGATCAACTATATTTATCCAAGAGGTAACCAACATATGCCGAGGAATGGTCGTAGTGGATGACGAGCCTAAAACTTACCAACAAACCATACGAAGAAAACTTTAACATACAAATTTAAAATACTATAGGAGTATTTTGCGTTACTATAGAACCACACACTTAGATTCTTCATATGCTTCTTACCCCTATTCTTGCATAGGCATATCAACTAGACTTCATCTCCACATAGACCCCTACTATCCTGCCACCGAAGCCAACAGATGGATCGAGAAGGATCCAGAAGAAGATTTCGAAGAGTACCAATAGATGAAATACGAAGAAGAAGATTTCCGAGAAGGGACCAGATGGAGAAAGAAGTTTAGGAGATACCATCAATAAACCTTACCCAATCAATAGGAGTGTGAGAACCTCCACCTCTCATTTCAGGAAGCAACCCGCAATTAACTACCTAGCCACACATATAGATTGGAGAGGACAATCGATGATCCACAACCGACATAGACTCACTACACCGTACTTTGGGCCATAGTACCCACAGACCGGCGAGCAGATCAAGAGAACAATACAGATCACCTACACTCCTTGGAAAAAGAGATAGTCGTTATAGGACAAAGAACCCTTACATCTATAACCAGGACAGTCATCACAGAACTGAGAACAGAGGAGGCCACTCGCGAAATAGAATCATGCCGACACATGAAGGTAATCAGCATACTGGCGCAACACTAGTTCTATAAATAGACCCTACAACATTTCAAATTACGGTAACAGTCGCCGTGAAAGAAGTCATGGCACACCTTGGCGCTAACAACACAAACAAAAGCAGGAATGGGGCCACAAGTTCCAATCGTAATAACAACCAGGGACACCCCCGAGTATGTTCGTGCAAGGACGCCCCAACTTACAAACCTGAGAACGCCCACGACTATGAAGGAGTACTACCCAAGAAACGAAAGTTTTGGACCAGGAGAAAGAGTCGTCCGAATCATGGACCTACCAAAAGACAACAAACAGTGACAGTCCATACCACCACCATCCCTACTACCTCAGTGCTGACAAGACCATATGTTGGAAACCTGCCAAAATGCACCAAGTGTAGCTTTCATCACAAAGGGAAGTGCAGGGAAATGCACTGCAAGAACTGTAACAAAAGGGGGCATACCACAAATTTCTGTAGGGCGTCGGCTCAACAGACCGCCCATGACATAAAAGTTGGGATGATTCGGACTTGCTACAGATGTGGAGAAGTAGGGAATTTCATAAAGGAGTGCCCATAGACTAAATACAAAGATGTCAGGAGCGTCGGAAGTATTTCAGCAACAGAGCGTGGGAAAGCAATAATAGACCCCGTTGAGATTCCGGTACATTCATTCTCGATAGCACATATGCATGTATACTATATAATAGCAATACAGAGAGGAGTATTGTGAGTCGTAGATTTAATAAATTTCTCAACCAAAAACCTCAAATACTTAAACGAAATATTTATAGTAGAATTGGAATAATCAAAACACTAGAGACGTGTACATAGGGTGCACTCTAACACTAAATCAACCAATTCGTTCAAATCATCCTAAAACCGGTCACAATAAAAAGTTACGACATTTTCATTTTAACAACGCATTAGTTAGTTTCCTCACCATATCAATATCATATATTACGAAAGGCCATTTGCCTAAACCCATCGAGTAACAAAACCCTCGTCGTCTATGGAGACAAATCGGACACAAACGACTCACCTTTTACATCAAGACTCAGAAGTACCTACACATGAGGTACCACGCCGTCCTAGCCCGCACTGTGGATAAGAAACAAGAATAGAAAGACATCAAGAATGTTCCAAAAGCCCGTAACCTTCCCGATATATTCCTAGAAGATCTCCTGGGAATACCATCCGTACGGCAACTCAAGTTCAAAAATAAACTTAAATGCAGTAGTTGTGGAAAAGGGTTGTTGTAAATGCCATCTCACCCAAGTTAATCACCCAACTCAAGTAGAGACTATAGACCCATACTAGTGAATCTATGATTACTAAGTGTATATATTAGAGCCCTATATAATTAAGATTCTACGGACTTAGGGTTGGTAATTCCGCTTTAAATCCTTTTCCTTGTTTGGATGTGGGCTTAGAATAGAATCACTGATTCGACTGTCTTTTCAATCTTAATTATATATGACTTATAAACACAAAGAGATGATAGATGAATCAGTTATGAGTCATACCATGAACTCCATGACAAGTTACCCAAGACAGCGGATGGACACGCTACCACTTGAGCGAGCGTAGAGAAATCAACCAAACCCACACACTTTCTACCGACCAAGGCTATAAAGAAAAATAGAAAAGCTGATACGAGCATATCACAAGAAGATTGCGAGACTGCATAGTATACCACTATATATCATTTTGGATAAGGGACAGACGATTCGCCTCGTGTTTTCACTAGTCATTAAAGAAGTCCATAATACCACCCTCAAACTGATAGACAAAGCGGAAGAACCATTCATCGAATCCTTATACAACAACTATTACATTAACATCAAAGTCGCGTCATTCGAAGCTCTCTACAGAAGCAAGTGCAGATCACCTCTATGCGGGGCTGAGGTAGGTAACACGCAACTAGCTAAGGGACAACTTCCTAACAACACTCTCACCAGCCCCCAGATCATACGAGAAAATATAGAGAAGATTGTTCAAACCTGTGAATAATTGAAGGCATCCCAGAATCGGAAGAAGAGCTTGTTTGATGAGACTCTTGTTATTGCACTTGACGAAATTGAAGACAACGAGAGTCTAAACTTCATCGAAGAACCGGTGGGTCATGATTTAAGTGATTTCATGTAAGGAATATGATTTCTAAATCAATTAAGATAAGAGAATTGGTGGAGATATGTGCCAACTTAACTAATAAGTGCTTAATCACTTAAGACATTTTACTAAGAATGCTTATTAATCCCTCTTCTAATTTTCAATATTAAGACCTTCCCTCTCCTTAACTAGAACACCTAACTAACTAAATAACTAGTAGTTAGTTAGTTAACTAACTCTATCTCCAAGCAACCACCCAAGCAAGTGGCTAGACAAGACCACATCACTTAAACTCACATCCCATCACAAGCTAGTCTAGGTTTTGTCCCCTTATCCTCTTCCACTCTTTCCTCCTTCATATCCACGAAATTTCCTCTTCATTTTACCCTCATTTGACCAGCCAATACTCCAGGGAATTACTCTCAAACTTCATCTCATTTTCAAGCACAAGAACTTCCTTTCAAAGCCATCAAAACCATGAACTAAAGGGTTGCTGTCCCTTTTGTGTTTCAGCCACCATTTCACCCATCTACACCTTCCTTTTGCTTGATATTTTTACCACCAAATACCCCTGGAAGTTAGTTGTTATGCTACTCAAAATTATAGATTCAAAACAGTGAGTAAACTACCCTTTTTCTTGCTCTTTTGCTGTGAAGTTTTCGTGATAGCAACATAGCCAAAAGAGTGGCTGTTTTGGAGCATCAAACCAACACCCAAAAGTTCTTCATCTTCAAGCTTCCATTATTCAAGTATTCACATAAGGTGAGTTCATACCCCTACATTTTCATGTTTTCTTCAAGTTTTAAGGGGGGGGGGTGGGGGGGGGGGGAATACAAGTTAGAACACTAAGCATAACTTCAATTTAAATGACAGCTTTCTACAGAAAAGTTGAGTCCTGTTCACGGACTGTTTTGACCATCTTAAACTTAATATATTTTAAAACTGTATAATATGAAAATAGTTCAAGTTTATACCTTTCTAAGGACTACTCGCACGCATTCATACGATTTTTCTACAATTTATGGCGATTTTATAAAACTGTCAGTCATTTCAGAAGTGATTTCGGACCAGTCTGTGAATATGCTCATTTTCACACTAGTTTGAGACCACTAAAAATCATAATAAAAATTAGGAACAAAGTAGACTCATTTTATAAACTCTCAGAAGTGACGGATTCAATTTTTGTCTTTCGATGATTTTTCTATGAGTTTTCTAAAAACAGGGACAGTAAAGGGTAAAACTGTCAAAAGTGGTTTATAGATTTATTAACACCTTCTAACATTTTTGAGCAATGTTTATACATTAAGGAAGTTAAAACACAATCATTTAAATATGTTTAATTACAATTTTTACAAAAGTGATAAGTACAAAAAGTTCTTTACTATCAAACTTAAGAATTATTTCATGCAAAGTTTCTAATAAAAACGTAAGAATATGAACAACAATTCCGAAACATACCAAATCATCTTTTAGAATTTATACATATATATATATATATATATATATATATATATATATATATATATATATATATATATATATATATATATAACCATTTGCATATATATGTTTTGTTTACAAACGTGTCTTCTGCATCAAAAATATACAAATATAGTTTACGAAACTCTACTCCATTTGTATCCTATTGAGCAAAGGGTAAAATATTATCAAAAACAAATCTAAAGATTTCACGTTGTGTTTCATAGCTATCCCGGTCTTAGGGGATGATCATTTATACAAACATTTTCAGCACAAAAACACATAAACTCGTTGAACAAATTTAGTGAGTTTTGTCTTCACGGTACCTTATAAAGTACACATGAAAGTCCTGTTAAATATAACCAGAGTCTCTTGTAGGGAGAGCGTGATAGTTGTGTATAGATCTATACTGGGACCGACAATCCCGCACCTTAGCTGCTTGCAACAGCTAGACCGGCAGGTCTAGGGGTGACAAATGTCATAACGAAATCGACACCTGAAGAACGTTGCGAACAAGGCAGTCTGGGTCAATCAAGCATGGTTATAAGATAAAAATTAAAAACTCACGTAAAACAACAATGACACTTTTAGTTTACGCAAAGAGAGTCTTCAAACAGTTTTATATACAAACAAAACTGCATAACATCATTTTAAGTAGGAAAATTACTTATACGCTTCGGTCTTGGTTCATTTAAGGCCACATCTAATTTAGGGAAAATATAGGATTTTCCGGAAAACAAACATTACTACATTTCATAGAAAAGGTTTACAAACATACATACAAATGCTTATGAACTCACCAACTTAAATGTTGATACTCTCTTTTCAAATAACTTGTATTTGTTGGATTAGTGTCTAAGTCCATAACAATTTTGGTATGTACTTGACCCGATGGTGCATGGTCCTTTTGGGTTGCCTTCACCAAAGCAACTTGATAGGATGAATTATGGAGAGAAAGGATTAAATATGATTTGTTAATATATTATGGGAATAATATATTAAAGGAGAAATCATATTGTTTAATTAATATTAGTCAATAATTAATTGGTAATTAGTTTTTTGACTAAAAGAGATTAATTAAACTTAAGGGACTGGAATTGTAATTATAAGATAATTGCAATTTGGGCTATGGATTGCCTTGTATTAAGGGGTGGACAAATTCTATTGGGGAAGCCCATAAGAAATCGTCCAAAGCCTTAATTAAATGAGTCCATGGGTTGCTTAGGGCTTAAGCATCCAAATTAGGGTTTCCTTGTTAGATAACCCTAATAGCCTCACTATATATAGATCCCTTAAGGACCAAAAACGTGGCTAAGACTCCTCTAGGGTTTGTAGACGTTTTTGGGCAGCCTCCATCCTCTCTCCTCATCGTCCTCTTGCTTATGGTGTTTGTGAACCATTAGAGGAGTGACACTTGTGACTCTAAGCCTTCCAAAGTCAATACAAGGAGATTTGGGATTGTTATTGCTACATAACAATCAAGGTAACATCTTAAACCTATTCTTATGTTGATATGATTACTTGTATGCTAGAATTAGGGTTTATAGTCTTGGATAACTTGCATGTACAATAGAGAAACCTAGATCCGAGAATTAGGGTTTGTATGAGCATATAGGATGTTCTTAGGACCAAAACCCATCAGTATTCTCAGGAAATCAGTAAATCAGGTAACAACTGGCTTTAAGGATGGGACGCTTAGGTGTCTAAAAAAATCTTTTGACAACATATTGTAATTGATATTTTGAAACATGTAATACGTACAAATGATGTAACTTTTTCAATTATATATATGTTGGTTGTGTTTGCTTTGAACATTTATACTCAACTGTTATGATACACTACATGATAGTCACCTGCCCCTGGATGTTTCTGCCATCCTGGTTTGGGGGTGTGACAATCTCATACCTATCTCGATCAAGAGTTTCGATGTCATTGTGGGTATGGACTAGTTGAGCCTTCATCGTGCGGATATTCTATGCTTCGACAAAGCCATTCTCCTAAATCCACCGAATCATGAAACTCTGTTGATCTACGGAGACAAACCCGGTACGAGCCTTCGTATCGTCTCAAGTATTCAATCCCAGAAATACTTGCGTAAGGAATATCGCGCCTTTCTTGCACACGTTGTCGACACGATCCAGAAAGCGAGAGATCCAAAAGACATCCCTGTTGTATGCGATTTCCCTGACGTCTTTCCAGAGGACCTTCCAGGTTTACCTCCCAAACGTCAGGTTGAATTTAGAATAGACCTAGTCCCAGGAGCTACCCCCGTAGCTAAGTCGATCGCCCTATTGTTTAGTGCCTGCCGAGATGCAAGAACTATCCGGTCAACTTAACGAGCTGCTCAGCAAGGGCTTTATGAGGCCGAGCTTCTCACCCTGGGGAGCTCCGGTCTTGTTCATGAAGAAGAAGGATGTATTGTGCCGTATGTGCATCGATGATAGGTATCTCAACAAACTCACGGTCAAAAATAGCTACCCTCTTCCTCGTATAGACGACCTATTCGACCAACTACAAGGGGCGAGTTACTTTTCCAAGATTGATCTTAGGTCCGGGTATCACCAGTTACGTGTGCTTGATGAGGATGTTCCGAAGACAGCCTTCTGAACTCGTTACAGACATTACGAGTTCGTAGTGATGCCCTTTGGACTGACTAACGCACCTACAGTGTTTATGGACTTGATGAATAGGGTGTGTCGTCCGTACTTAGATCAGTTCGTCATCGTCTTTATTGATGATATACTCGTCTACTCTCGGAGCGAGGAAGAACACATGAATCATCTATGACGACTCCTGGAAACCCTACGATCGAAGAAGTTATACGCAAAGTTCTCTAATTGCGGATTTTGGATCTGAAGAGTTGAGTTCTTAGGACACGTGGTTAGTGAGGAAGGAATCCACGTGGACCCATCCAAGATTAAAGCTATCGAGAACTGTTCAGCACTGAAGACGCCTACAGAAATTCGTCAATTTCTGGGCCTCGCTGGCTACTACGGCAAATTCATTCAGAACTTCTCTCGGATTGTGAAGCCTCGTACCATGTTAACACAGAAAGGCGTAACGTTTGACTGGGAAGAGAAATAGAAGAAGGCATTCCAGACCATGAAGCGAGCCCTATGCACCACACTGGTGTTATCCCTTCCCGAAGGGACAGAAGATTTCATGGTATACTGCAATGCATCGAACCAAGGGCTCGGTTGTGTCTTGATGCAACGAGGTAAGGTCATCGCCTATGCCTCAAGACAACTGAAGACGCATGAGGTTAACTACACCACTCACGAACTCGAGTTAGGGGTGGTTGTATTCGCTCTAAAGATCTGGAGACATTACCTGTATGCAACGAAGAGCATAATATACATTGATCATAAAAGCCTCCAACACATACTGAACCAGAAGGAGCTCAAAATGAGACAACGACGATGGGTCGAACTACTCAATGATTACGACTGTGAGATTCGTTATCAACCGGGGAAAGCCAATGTGGTAGCAGACGCCCTAAGTATAAAAGAGTATTCTGGTCGAAGAGTCAAGTCATTAACAATAACTATCCATTCGCATCTATCCGCACAGATTAAGGAGGCTCAGCTCGAAGCCTTAAAACCTGAGAATGTGGCGGGAGAATCCCTCTGTGGAATGGATAAGAACTTGGAGGTCAAGGGTGATGGAGCCTATTATCTCATGGACCGAATCAGGACCCCGCGCCACGGAGGTTTCAGAGACTTGGTCATGAAGGAAGCATACAACACTCGATACTCCATTCACCCAGGTTCAGCTAAGATGTATCTGGATCTCAAAAAGCTTTACTGGTGGCCTAATATGAAAGCAGAGATTGCTACCTTCGTGAGTAAGTGCCTTACTTGCGCAAAGGTCAAGGTCGAATACCAAAAGCCATCAGGTCTTCTCCAACAACCGGAGATACTGGAGTGGAAGTGGGAGCAGATCACCATGGATTTCATAACCAAGCTACCCTAGACAACGGGTGGGTTGGATACCATTTGGGTCATCGTCGACAGATTGACCAAGTCCGCGCACTTCCTACCCATCAAAGAAATAGACAAGATGGAGAAACTCACAAGGACATACAATAAGGAGATAGTACGACTGGATGGTGTCCCTGTATCTATTATCTCTGATAGAGATAGTAGGTTTACTTCGAGATTTTGGCAATCACTACAAAAAGCATTAGGGACAAGGATAGACATGAGTATAGCTTACCATCCACAGACTGACGGACAAAGTGAGAGGACGATCCAAACCTTAGAGGATATGCTGCGAGCTTGTGTGATTGACTTTGGTAAGGCGTGGGATACACACTTACCCCTTGTGGAGTTTTCCTACAACAATAGTTATCATACGAGCATCAAGGCAGCTCCATTTGAAGCCCTCTACGGCCAGAGGTGCAGATCCCCACTGTGCTGGGCTGAGGTGGGTGACACTCAGTTAGCTAAAGGACGAGTTCCTGACAGCACTCTCACAGGTCCAGAGATCATTTGAGAAACGACCAAAAAGATTGTACAGATTCGTAAACGATTAAAATCCGCTAGGGATCGACAGAAAATCTACGCAAATAAACGAAGAAAACCTTTGGAATTCGAGGTGGGAGACCGTGTCCTTTTGAAAGTCTCGCCCTGGAAGGGCACGATACGCTTCGGAAAGCATGGAAAGCTGAACCCAAGGTACATAGGGCCTTTTGAGATTCTTGCTAGAGTCGGCCCCGTAGCTTACAAACTCAATCTACCCCACAAGCTAAGTAACATACATCCTACCTTCCACGTCTCAAACTTGAAGAAATGCCTGTCCGACGAGACTCTCGTAATTCCACTCGACGAGATCGAAGTCAACGAGAGCCTCAACTTTGTGGAAGAGCCTGCAGAGATCATGGACCGAGAAGTAAAACGAACGAAACAAAGCCGCATTCCAATTGTGAAGGTTCGATGGAATGCCAAACGAGGACCGGAGTTCACTTAGGAGGGCGAGGATCAAATGAAACTCAAATATCCCCATCTCTTTGCTTAGTAGTACTGTAATAATTTAACTGTTTGAATTCTAAATTTCAGGACGAAATTCCCTTAATGGGGAGATGATGTGACAACCCAAAATTATTTCTGTCATTATAACTCGTTTCCGTTAAATAGAATATTCTATTTTATAAAAGTTCCGTTAATTTAGGGTCGACAAATAAATAAATATTTTATTTTATTTGTATTTTATTTTAATATTGTCGTAACAAAATAAATAAAACTCGTAAATTTCATTTCCGTTTAGTTGGAAAAAGTTTATTTTTATTACGACCATTTAACCGGGTAAAAAGCTTAAACCTCGTTAAACATAAGTATCGGGTAGTCGAATACCGGGTACAACACCCAAGCCTTATATAAAGGAGGGTGGGCATCCCATAGAAACCTTTTACCACACTAGACCCACTTTCTCTCTTTACTCTCTCTCCTCAAGTCCGATTTCATCCAAAAACCGCAAGTTTCCGCCTCCAAAACGTAAGTTCTCTTGCCCTAACTTGTTCTAGACATCATTGATTTGTGTTTTAACCCAAAAATCGTTCTTGAAGGCTGAAAAAGAGGAGTTTACGGCCTAAGAACCTCCTTAGGCCGTAAACCCCTAAAATGTTGTCAAAAGTGCCAAATTTCTTCCCTTTGAGCTTAGAAACAAGTTTTGGACTTAACCTAGGAGTGTTTGAACCTTGAATCAACAATTTTTTGGGCTTGGAAGAGGGTTTATGGTCCAAGCACATGCTTAGACCGTAAACACCCTCTAAGCTTGCAAACCAAGCCCAAAACACTTCCAAACCACATTTAGGCTTAAGGTTTGGCTTAGGGAGTTGCTATTTCGGACTTGAAACACCTAAACATCAACATTTGAGGGGTAAACTAGAGTTTACGGCCCAAGCATATGCTTAGACCGTAAACTCCCCTAAAACATGCCAAATGAAAGTTTAAGCCCCCCTAAAGAGCCTTATACCCTCACTAGAACTTGTTAGGAAGGAGCCAAGGGCCTTGTAATCAAAGAATGGAGGTGTCCAAGAGTTTACTACCGTAAACCATGGGGTTTACGGCCGTAAACTCCCAAGGAGTGGTCCTTGGACATTAAACTCCAAGGGAGTACACTTTTGGAACCTTAAACACCCCTATAGCCTTGTATATTACCTTAGAATCACTCCTAAAACCACATGGGTCTTGAAAACACTCAAATACCCTCCTCCGATGAGATTACGGCCGTAAACTCATGGGGGATGTGGTCTCCTAACTGTAAACTCACTCAAGGTGAGTTTTAGAAGAGTAAACTCCATGGTGAGGTCTTATACTCTTTCCTTGCAACCCATTAGCCTTCTAGCACTCAACCATAAGACCTTTAATCACACTAGGATGTCTGTATGTGTATAATTAGAGTCTAAATCACTAATTACTTGTAAACATATGTCTTCATATGTTACTAGGGTCATAAAGGGTGTACAAGTCTCTACTTGACACCAAACGCTCATCCGACACTTCCACCCGGTCTACTCATTGCAGGTGAGTTCATACCCCTTACTGAACTTTTTAGTTGTTTATCAAATGCATTTTTAAGATTATATTATGGTCAAACTATTTTCAAAACTGTGTTTAAATCATTTTTCTGTTAATAAAACTATACCTACACTAATATATTTATATAAGTAAGACTTGAAGGACTTAGGACCGATAGCTCGCCTTATTTCATGTTCTTGTTTGATGTGGTCTTAGGGTATCTGTTATCCGTCCGACTGTCGTTGATTTCTTAGTTATATATCATATATATTTGTGTTAGATATTAAAGTCTTCATCTCATACAATACCTTTGTTATTCAAAGGCAGGAAATCATACACTCTAGTTAACTATCATAGGTATAGTTAAGACTACTACTCGTTACCTCTACTACTACTATACTCACTATAACTGCTATTACTACAAGTTAATACACGTATAAGAGAACACTCTATGAACTATACAAAAAGACTACTATACTATAATACAAGAGAATACACGAATCCAGAGTATAAAACACTATCTCTCTATAAGACACCCTACCGCACTTACACCATGTGACCAGGGATTTCCGGAAGGAAGGCAACACTACATGTATAGATCTATACGGGGCAGACACTTTTATATCCCGACTGTTAACTACAGTCTGAGCCGACTAGGCGCAGGGGTGGCACTACATCACTACACTACGCATGACTGGGAAGGTCATTGGGTTCTCTGTTATCATCCAGTCTGGTTACATGAGGGTTACACCTTTATTCAAATTAATACACTAATATCTAAGTCTAAGCTAACATCTCGAAGTATGTAAATATCTATTACTAATGGAAATTTGCACCACTACTACTGCCAAAACAGGCATAACTTTTCTTCATTTATGTTACTCATAGGAGATTTACTATCATACTTTTACAACTGAAAGTTTTCAATGATAATACTTACACACAACTCAAGGGATTTAACTTACAATGTACTTTTTTGGAAAATATAGGATTTTCTAGGGATTTCTACTACTCATAAATACAAATTTTAGTTTTTTTTCATATACTATAAGTTTGCAAACTCTTTTATACTACAACGACACTAAATTCTTATGAACTCACCAGCTTTATGCTGATACTCATTCTCAAAATAACTTGTATCCTTAGGTCAAAGATAGACAAGTACAGGTGCAGCTTTTCGAGAAGATGGAGCACATACAAGACCCATCTTTTATTTTGTTACACTTTTGGCGTCTATTAAACTATACAGAACACGTTTCTAATTAAACTTACTATATAAATGCAATGGTTGTTGTCGCTTGTTTTTACTATTATGCAATTGTTATGATACTATACATGACGTCCTCCACCCCAGAACTTATTCCGCCGTTATCGGTTTTGGGGTGTGACACCGAAGGGCATCACGACAAATTCGTAATGACCATAACGAGTTCGAAAAGTAGTCTTGAGAATGGCCTCATATCGGACTTTGAGTTGATGATAACCGGATCTCATATGTATCTTTGAAAAGTAACTTGCCCTTGAAGCTGGTCAAATAGATCATTGATTCGCGGAAGTGGATACCGGTTTTTGATGGTGAGCTTATTCAGTTCCCTATAGTCGATGCACATCCTGAAGGATCCGTCTTTCTTTTTAACGAAAAGAGCTGGAGCTCCCCATGGAGATAAGCTTGGTCTAATGAATCCTTTATCCAAGATTTCACTTAGTTGGCTTGAGAATTCCTACATTTTAGCAGGAGCCAATCTATAGGGTGACTTGGCGATCAGAGTGGCTCCAGGATTTAGGTCGATTTGGAATTTGATTTGTCGTTATGGGGGTATTCCAAAAAGTTCCTCTGGAAACACATCCGGGAAGTAACATGCCACTAGGATGTTTTGATTGCTCGCTTCCTCTTTGGTTTTATCCACCACGTGATCAAGGAATGCGTAGTTCTTATTTTGTAAACACTTTTGCACCTTGATACTCGAGATAAGGTGAAGGTTTGCACCGGGTTTATCTCTGTATATTATAAGGGTTTCGTGGTTAGGAAGATGTAGGCGAATGACCTTCTCGTGACACATAATATCAGCATGATGGGGGCTCAACCAATCCATGCCGATGATCACATCAAAACTCCTAATATTTACAGGCATTAAGTTTATTTGGAAGGTGTGAGTGTTTAGAGTTAGTGCACACCCCACATAGATATTCTTAGTTAACATATATAATGTTGGTGAGTTAATAAGTATGGTTGAATAGATGTCTTTGTATCTTTTGTAAAAATCCAGAAAATTCGATATTTTCTGTAAATTGTTTGAAAATGATGAGAAAATCAAGTATGATTGCATGTGTGAAATTCATAGATATAATGTATATGAGTCTAGTTTAAAATCATTGTATCATGAATAAGTGATAAACGTATATGGATATTTTTCCCAGAAAATCCGATATTTTCTATCTTAATGTCTAGGTTCTTGTCTCTTTGATTAAGTGTTTTCATGTTGACACAATTTAAGAATTAATCTTTTATGTGTTTAAGTGGTGTTGAATCCTTACATGAGCCATAATAACCATGCATGATAATGACTAAGTCGCCCGTCTTGGCATTTTTCCATATGTCGGTCTTGCTAAGGATGTTGTAGCCCTAGACTGGCCTAGTCTAGCTGTAGCGAGCAGCTATGGCGTGCGAGGTCACCCCGTATAGATCTATACACAAACTCTCGCTTTCCATCTAGGAAACTCTGATTATAACTATAGGCTACGATTGTACACTCAGAGGTGCCAGCCGACAAGTCTTATTAGATTCTCAACCTTTCCCGTTTGATAAGATTTTCCCCATGTTTAATGTTTTACGCGTAGGTTATAGAATTTTCCATTCCAAAGGTAAGTATACAAATTCATAAACTATGTAGAAGTATATTTTTGATCTACAAAGTATGTGATTTTTCATTCCAAGCCCAATTAGCATGTAAATGGGACACAAGGGTCCAATAACATAATAAAATGGTAATTTAGGCCCAATAGGCATGAAAATGGGCCACAAAGGCCCAATAAACATGTAACCCATAAATTAGATTCAAATTAACATTTAAGTGGGTCGTAAGGGCCACTAAACATGTCATGGAAAACATTGGCTTAATATGCATTTAATTGGGCCCTTAGGGTCCAATGGCCAAGATCGTGAATATTAGGTCCAATAAATAATTATGTATGTGTTTCGTTCGTTTGTTTTAATCCGTTGTTTGTTTTAGCTCGAGGTTTATTAGTTTGATATTAAAAATATCCTTTTTCGTAAAAACGACATTTTTGGCCAATAACCTTCCAATGTTTAATTAAGGCCAAAAGTTTGTAAATATGACACTATAGTCCATAAATTATAAAAATTTGCAATTTTTTCTCAAATGTCTAAAAATTTATTGTTTTAGTCCAAAAAGTTTTATTTTCAATTTTAGAACCCTATTGTACAAAAAAGTGCATATTAAACCCCTTGTTTGTAAAAATTTACACTTTCGGCCCAATTTTTGGAAAATTTTACATTTTTGGTCCAATTTGTAAATAATTGTTATTTTTACCCTTAAATTTGGTTTATTGACATTTATGCTCCAAACATTGGGTAATTCTCATTTCTAACCCCAAAAAAATTCAATTTTTCGCAATTTGGGCCCCAAAAACCGTGAGGCCCAAATGTTGGCCCATTAAGCTTAAATTTTCATTTTTGACCTTTTTTAAAGTATGATTAGCAAAGAAAATACCTTTATATTCATGTAGGACCTGTTTGGCCCTTATGAAAGATTAAATGGCACTTTTTACCTTTATCTTTTGATTTCTTGACAATTTTGGACCTTTTAACAAGGTTGTTATTGAAATTTTTTGTATCTTAAACATGTAATCATTTCTGGCTTGATAATGTGATGTATATAATGTCATAGTTCATAGACTTTTGTTCAATATTACTTAAAATTTCTAGATCTACAAAGATCTAACATATTTTTACCAAATAAGTTAAGCAAGCACACAAGACATGCATATAACACATAGAGGTGGCATTCCAAAGTTAACTCCCTAATTCTGTTCTTTTTCCTTTTTTTGTTCATTCATTGGCTGAGATTTTTCGGCCAAGAAGATAATAGTGGAGTAGTTTGGGCCCATTAACTTTAGTTAGTATATTTAGATCCTAAACATAGGATTTTTCGGCCCATTGGGCACTTGAAAGCATTCATAGCCCAATTAGAATAAAAGAATGGGCTTATGGACCACTAATGGTTAATTGAATTAGTTATGGCCCAATAAGTCCCATTAAGGTTAGAATGAATTATTCTAGATCGAAATCACACAATATGTTTTAGATTTATGAATTAGGTCCAATCAGGATCCAATTAGGGTTTCTAAGTGCAATAAGGTTTAGTTGGGTGCTTATTGGTCCATTAGGCCCAATAAGGAACTCCTAGTCCAATATGAACTTAAACCGGGATTTTTACGGTTTTTAGTCTCTTTTTTGAACGTGATTGATGAGTCTAATGAGCATTGTGTGAGATTTACTTAGAGTATAAGATTTACAATAAGTGGATGGTTACACAGGAATAGAATTTCCTAGTTGTAATGCTAGTTGTGACAATTAACATGGCACGTTTTCTGGAAAATATATGGTCTTGACGGTGCTTGACGGTCAAAATCGGTCAAAGTCAGCCATGGCGGTGCTTGACGGCCCTTGGTGGTCTTGGCGGTCATTGTCAGGAATTTTTAAAAAAATTCAAAAAATTGAATTTTCAAATATTACATGAAAGTTTTAAATTTTCAAATTTTTAATCTTTCAATTTTTAAAATATTACACAAAAAATTTCAAAATTTTAAAATTTTAAAATTTTAAAATTTTAAATTATCGAATACTTAGGTTTTTAGGGAATATTAATTTTTTAAATAATTTTTTAATAATTAAGGGTCCCCGATTAATTTTCGCCTAGTCCGATTAATCGCTTATCGTCAGTCGACCGCCGAGCTACCGCCGAACGATTTTTACAACCTTGGTTTTAGGATTTATGTAATGTTTGGTAAAATTATAACATATTTTGCACTTGAATGTTCGGATTAATATTTGGGGATTGAAGTTGATGAAATGTTGGATTGAAATGACAGACTAAGGAAAAATGAAATACGTTCTTGGTGTAGAAATGCATCAAAATGAAATCACACTATGTCAAGCGCAATTGCCCCTGGTACACACTTGGGGAGGAAGCAAATAGTACAAAATACATGAGTCTTGTAGGAAGCCTCATTTATCTAACAATCACGCGTCCTTATTTGGTGTATGCGGTTAGTCTTTCTATCCCAATTCATGGTAAATCACAAGGACGAACACATGGCTGCAGCAAAATGTGTATTAAGATATGTGAAAGTCACCAGAAGATTTGGGCTGCACTTTGGAAAGAAACTCAACGAAAAGCTGCAAGTGTATACAGATAGTGACTATAGTTGTGACATGGAAGACCGAAAATGCAAATGGCCACAACATGTGCATGTAATTTTGTTTGGTTAAAAGGTCTACTTGAGGAACTTTAAGAGATACCAAATGGAACTGTTGAAGTCTCTTATGTGATAATAGCTTAACCATAAAACTCTCAAAGAATCTGGTGTTACATCGGAAAAGAAAACACATCCATGTTGGATTTCACTATCACAGCGACTTGGTGAATCAACAAGTTGTGAAGCTTGAATTTTGCAGGTCTGAAAAATAGTTGGATTATGTCATTACTAAACCATTGAAGTTGTTCTGTTCTTAGCTCCTGTTTTCCAGTTTTTCTTTCTATATTGTTTGATGTAATGGCTATAAATTAGCTGATCCTTCTTGAATAAGAGATGAATTTTAGTGCCAATTGTCTTCAATATCGCTTTGACATTCTTCAAGTCTCATGTAAGTCAATTTTCAAATACTTGGTACTCGTTCAACAACTTTTAAAGACGGACTTAATTTCACTAGAGCAGAGAAAACGAGACATAATTGAAGTGAAGGGGGCAGCTTACTGTGATGAGAAACAGACTTCAGGACCTGATCTGTGTGAGTGTGATTGGCTGACCTCCTGCTACAAAGGGAAACATTGGCGTCTTGCTTCTGGGAAGTTTGATAGGGTAGGGCATGTGAATGTATGTGTGTGTTGGAAAGGAGAGAGAGAGAGAGAGAGAGAGAGAGAGAGAGAGAGAGAGAGAGGAGAGAGTTCAGAGAAAATCAAGGGATTTTAATTTATCTCAGGCTCATGTTGAGTAAACCTTCCGTTTTCCTTTAAGCATGTGTAAAAAAATACTAAATTTTTTATCACTTCAAATCTTGACCCTCCTTTATTTTGATATAATGGAATTAAAATTGAGTTCTCTTGTTATTTCTTACAAATTTTGAACTTCTGCCGCAAATTATTTCATTATTTCCTAGCCCGCAATGGACCACATGACTAGATTTGGATGTTTGGACGAATATCGAATCTTGCTAAATTAAGACGTTATATGGCTTGCAGCCAGTATAAGGGTAAGAATTTGTAATAGTGGAGATTCCACAAGAGATTTATGAAGGAAAATTAAACCATTAACATATAGACAACAATTAATGATTAGAGGGTGAACAAAGTGGAGGTACTTGTTATATATCTTCACGCAATGTTGATTTCCTGAACTGGAATCTGTAAGTAGGTGCCACAACTTAAAATTTTTTTGACCCAGCAAATGAAATATATATATATATATATATATATATATATATATATATATATATATATATATATATATATATATATATATAAAAGGGCCCCCCAACAAGATGCTAGGAAAAACATACAATGAAAAATTGAACCAGATGTAATGAAAACAAGATGAATTACAACCCAATGAAAGGGTTTAAACACCATTCAGACCATCTAATTGCTTTCGTTTTGCCCCTGTATTTCTCTCAAGTGAACATTGTAGAAATAATAAGATCTGCCACTTTAGATGGATGCATCCTTTTGTTGTTAAACACCGGTTCATTCTGTGATTTCCAAATGTTCCAAACAGCTGCATAACAAATTCCTATCAACCTCCTCCTTTTTTCGGACAATTACCCCAATTTGAAGCAAAATCAAGAACACCATGAATTGAGGAAAAGTTTGTCTGCTGAACATTACACCATTTTAAAATCCAATTCCATATCGTTTGAGCATATGAGCATTGAACCAGCACATGGTCCGCTGATTCCTCTTCATTACCGCATTTACAACAGGTTGTATGATTCACATTGACCCCTCTTGTCGCTAGGGCTTCTGTAGTTGGAATCCGACCCTGTTTTGCACGCCAAATAAAAGTATTTACTTTAATCAGGACCTCTTTCACCCATTCAAATCTTCCAATATTTACTGGAATGCAATTGTCCAATTTTTTTTCTCAAAGCGTTGACCTGATAGTCTCTTGTGGTTGTGAGAGGACATCTCCAATCCGCTCCCCCATTTGTTGATTGATTTTTAAGCACCATCCCAAGAGTAATTCCGCATTTATCCAAATCCTTTTGCGAGCATGCGATATTATTCTAAACCCCAGTCAGAGTTTTTAAAGAAAAGGTGTGGTCCAGTATGCCTGCCAGATTATGCATACTTGAAATTGCTTTTGCCCAAACCGACTCAGATTCCGATTTGAACCTCCACCACCATTTAATGATCAAATCAGTATTGAAAGCCTTTATCGATCAAACTCCTAGACCCCCATGCTGTCTTGTTAACAATGATTTTATCCCAAGATACCCAATGAATCTTAGACTGACCTTCTGAGCCACCCCACAAGAACCGACGCCTCAGCTTTTCTAATTTGTCCATTATGCATGTACGTGCAACAAAAAGAGACATGAATTATGTAGGAAGGTTCCCGAGGACTGAATTTATGAGTGTTAATCTTCCGCCAAAAGATAAAGTCTTCGATTTCCAATGGATAAGCTTATTTTGAAATCTTTCAATCACCGGTTGCCAATGTTTCTTAAGACGCATATTGGCACCCACCGGTACCCCGAGATAGTTAAATGGAAGAATTGCCGGTTCGCATCCAAGAGGTGATGCCCAACGAGCAACTTCATCCGAATTTGCTCCCACTCCATAGACTCTAGATTTATAAAAAATGACTTTTAGACCCGAAGATGCATGAAAACATCTTAAAATTCTTGTGAGGTTCTTGATATTGTGCTCGGTCCATTCTCCGATGAATAAAGCATCATTGGCATATAGCAAGTGTGAGATGGTTGGGCCTCCATTCGGTAATTGCAACCCTTGAAAAACTCCATGCACGCACACTTCTTTCATTGCAACACTTAAGCCTTCCATTGTTGTGATAAAAAGAAATGGGGACAAATGATCCCCTTGGTGGACTCCCTTAGAAGTTGTGAACTCATTCGTAGGAGTTACATTGATCAAAACCGATGATTTTGAGGATGTTAAACAACCGTTGATCCATCCCCTCCATTTATTGCCAAAACCCATTTAAATTAGATTGTTATTTAGAAACTCCCAATTTACGGAATCAAAAGCTTTATCAAAATCTACTTTTAAAAGTAGAATTTTTTTTTTAGCCTTTTTAGACCAAGCACATATTTCGTTCACTAAAAGTGGACCATCAAGGATATTTCGCCCCGCCACATAGGCTGTTTGTATCTCATCAATGCATTGTCCCATAACAAGTTTTAGTCTCACTGCTAGAATGTTTGCAATGATCTTGTATATACACCCAATCAAACTTATCGAGCGGTAATCCTTTAACTGTTGCGGGTCTTTGATTTTAGGTAACAAAGATATAAAGGATGAATTACAAGAAGGATCGATTTTTCTGTGTAGTTCAAAGTACTTCACCACCGCCGCAAGATCCCCCGGTAGAACTTCCCAATATTTCTTTATGAACTTGAATGTAAATCCATCGGGCCCAGGGGATTTGTCATTCCCACAGGCCCAAACCGCGTTTTTGATTTCCTGGAGTGTTATAGGGGCCTTTAATGCCAACTTGTCATTGTCAGTAATTTTTCGAAATAAGTTACTTCGGAAAGCAGTTATGATAGGCCACTCTTCATGGAACTTGGATTGAAAGAAGTTTAGAGCTTCCGATTTTATGATAACAGGATCCGTGCACCAGTTGCCATTAATCATGAAGCCATTTATGTGATTTCTCCTGTTATTGTTGTTGATGAACCCATGAAACAGTCTGGAGTTCTCATCCCCGTCTATCGCCGACCGTATCTTTGATTTCTGTTTTGCATCCATCACCCCCATCTTTTCCATTTCAATTATGTCCTTGTAGCCCAGCCTTCGAGTTTCAAGTTCTTCATCTGATAGTAGCCTACTCTCCGCCTCCATGTCCAATTTATGAACAACTTCTTTTATTCTCTTTAGTTCCGCTTCTTCCTTGGAATGATCAGCCCTTCGCCACACACGAATCGCCTGTTTAATGCATTTCAATTTAGCATTCATATATAAGTCTGGTGTTCCGTATCCAATGAAGTTGTTCCAGGCACTAATGAAAACCTTCTCGAACCCAACTATCGATAGCCACGAGTTAAACATTTTGAATGGAGGAGGCCCAAAATCACACCATGAAGTAGAAAGAAGAATAGGGCAGTGATCAGATATCTCCCTGGGTAAAGCTGTAACTGTTGCAGATGGTGCGAGATCGATGAATTTTGGAGAAACAAGAAAGCGGTCCAACTTGCTTAATTTGAGATCACCATTGTGGAAATAAGTAAAACGATGCCCACCCATCTTTATGTCAATGAGACCATTTTCATGTATAAAGTTATTGAAATCACTTGCTGATCTTGCACAAAAAACCGAATTGAACCGTTCATCAGGTCTACGAACCACATTAAAATCCCCCATCAATACCCAAATACCTCCTTTGTTCTGTTTTAAAATTGATAGTTCTTCCCACAAGGTTGCCTTTTCTGAATCAGACTGCGAACCATAAATGTTTGCGAAGAAAATTGGTTCATATACTCCAATCCAACGCCCCATCGTAAAAATGAAATGTCGGTTTGTAATTGATTCCACCTGAATAAACACCCTATTATCCCACATGTTGATCAACCTTCCTGATCTTCCTGTAGCATTTATCCGAACAGATTCGACATCACCAGAACCCCAACACAAGGGCACGTCAATATATTCAGCATCGAGAATTTGAGTTTCTTGAATAGCCAAGAAAGAAATTTTGTGTTGTGAACGAAGCCTCCTAACCCACTGAACTTTGTAGTCTTCTCTGATTCCCCTAACATTCATGGATAAAAAATTCATTCTAAACCAACCTTCTCGCCGGAGTTGCCAAGAATTGCCCTAAGCATTGGGTTCTTTGCATCAATGTTGAATCCAATCATGTTGCCAATTGTTGCCACGACCTCAGATTCATTAGCAGAAAATTGATTAGTGGTTTTTGTCACACCCCAAAACCGAGAACGGCGGAAACGTTCTGGGGCGGAGGACGTCATGTAATGTATCATAATAATGTAAAGTAGTAAACAAGCAACAACATCATCCATTGCATTAATAGTATAATTTTAATTACAAGTGTGTTCTTTCATAATATACAACAGTATAATTTTAATTACAAGTGTGTTCTTTCATAATATACAACAATAAAATGAATAATCAGAAAATAAGACGAGTCTGGACTGCTCCGTCTTCACAAGACCTAGTCGTCGTACCTGTCTATTTGTGACCTGAGAATACAAGTTATATTGAAAGCGAGTATCAGCCAAAAAGCGGGTGAATTCATAAGTATTAATGTGTATTTGATTTGTAAAACTTTTAATGAAAGACTTGACATTGTTCTGAAAGAAAGTTCGTATAAGTGTGGAAATGTTTGTAAATAATTGAAAGTGTTTGGTAAACCTTAGAAATCCCTATGATTCCTATTAGTATAAATGAAATCTTCTACCAAGACCTAACTGTTTTGAAAGTAGTTTGACGCCGCTTTTTTTGCTTTATTTCTTCCAACGGGCCGACGAAGAGGTTGGTCGTTTTCAAGATCTATCGGATCGTCGTTGATGTCGATGTGTGTTCGGCCGTCCGATTGTTGAGAAGTTCCATCGGGGTTTCTCGAACGCTTTGAACCGGAAGATTGGGAACTTCCTTCCGTTTGCTCTTTCCATTTTGGGGCGTCTTTCAATTTTAGCCACGGTTTCATATACGGAAAAGCTTTGCGTGTTGGCGTTGTTTTTTCAAATTGGTCCATGGCCGCCTTGAAAACATCAAATCGTTCGAGCCGCTTTTGCGTATGTTTAGGAGGTTGTTGTAGATTCCTCCAAACTCGGTGCATTTTAGTCGAATATCTCGTCATTTCGACGTAATTTGATCGGCATTTCGATAGTGTTATGGATATGTTTGGCGATAAATTTGATTGATATGTGCAACTTCAAGAAACGAAGGCCGAGGTGATGACTCGGATGGAACAAAAAATGATCGAAGCACAAACATCATTTCAAGAGGCACAAGAGACACTCCAAACAAAAACCGATATGGAAATCTTGAAAATGAAAGCGGACGACCTTGAGGGCGAAGACTTGGAACTTTTCCAAGCAATGAAAGAGTCGGTTCGAGCCCGACGTAGGCGTAGAGGTAGTTTCTTTTATTTATGGTTGGAATTTTTAGTTTTTTTTTAATGTTTTTTTTTATTTTTTTTTAAATTTAACTAATGTAATTTTTATTTTTATTGTTATTTTATTTTTATTTTTTAATTTCAATTAATGTAGTTTTTATTTAATGAAATTTGGTATTTTAATTTAATGGAAAAACTAGTATTAAAAAAATGATTTTAATGTATTTTTGAATTAAATTTAAATAAAAAAATGAGGTGGAGTGGTGTGTTTAGTGGTAAATATTTCATGTTAATGGTAGTGGAATGTAGTGCTGATGTGACACCCACCACATATGTGGTATGTGGTGGGTATAACGGATGGTCTTAGAAATAAACAGGGAACATGATGTTAATTGGAGTGCTTGTTCTTGAGACAAAAAAAATTACCAGACACAGAAACCAATAACAGGAACAAGAACACAAGCTTCAAAGTTTACTCCATGTTTTCAACTATATTAAAACAAAATCAAAGCAGTTACTTTTAATCAGCCACAGTCATTTCTTATGCCTCATATAAATATAAGAGTAATTTGATATTCGTGGTATACCAAATCTTCGGTAAGATCTTTTATCAAAATTAAATGGCAAAAATAAAGAATTGATTATCTATCCAAATATAGCAAAAATTAAGAATAGAAATTTCATAACTAAAAATGTTAATACATAAAAGAAGAAATCAATAATATCTTTGTGGTTAATTTGTTGCTATGTTAGTCTGTTAGAATTAAATTTCCAAACGAACAGGAATCCTAACCCCTTAACGGCTTAACCTAATGAGCAATGAGTTACAACACTCATGGACTTACCGAGGTAAATGAATTTTGAAGTTCCATGCGTTTGATAGTTGAATCTTTTAACCCCTCTTTCAATTTCGCTTCATGATGCTTTTTTTCTTCAAGCGTACTGACTAATCTTTCAAGAAATTTGAACATTGACCAATGGTCAAAACTCAAAACTATGTATACTTTTAAAGAAAAGTTATGTAGCTGAAGAGACATTTGATAACATTGACTGGATGGCATCAGAAGCGTACTTCTGTAACACAAATGGAGCTACTGCTTCAACTTGATGTTTTAATGACAATGTCTCTGTATTTGTTAATTCCATGATTCTTTGATTCAGAAACGCTTTAATCTGACACCAAAAACGTAATTTACTCAACACTTAATGTGGAAAATATAAAGAAAAGAGCAATTTAATATAATACCTCAAACAGATCATCAACAATCCTACTCATGTACTCTGTCTCCAGAAGCCGACTCCTAACTTTGATTCCTTGACTTTCATTAAAATATTCATCCCTAATGGCATTACATCTATCAAGGCACTATTTTGAGTTGATACGTCTTCAAGATTCTCAACACCAATATCCCAAGAGATTTTTGATACCATTTTTTCTTTATTAGTCTCATCAGATTCCATTCCATCTTTTAAAGAACTTTCTGGAATCTCACTGGCATCAACAACTTCATAGGCACAAAAATCCATCACTCGAATCCTCCACAGTCCCAATATCCCAACCACTCTGTGAGCTATCCAAAATAATATCCCAATCAATACTATCACCTGCAACATCACCTTCAAAACTTATCTCATTGTTAGAACTTCTTTCAGCATAACATAAGCAAACACTTCAGAAGCTGCAGAAACTTCAAGAGGCAAAGGGTTGTCAATGATATCCCTTAGATTTGGCAATACAGTCTCCAGATCTTTCTGTCAATGAAACAATTAACTTTTTGTTAAATGTTATAAAGTATAAACCAATAAATGAACGAAATTTTATATGAACTTACATCCTATTCTGTGTGAGCATCTTTAACAAAATTGGAATAGAATTCGATTGCTTGTGAAACGGAATCACAGTTCAAAACTTGAAGCATTTTGCTAAATGTGTCGGGCAATGAAGTTGTTGCAGTTTCTAGTAGTTCCAGCTTCACATTGATTCCCTGCAATCCTAACTCATGGCAGGCTTCTGCATACTTAGCAGCTGAGAGAGCAGCATTCCTTTTGATATCAACTTCCTTTCGTTCTAGCTAAAAAAAAACCACCGTCAAAACAATTCCCAGATCAGTAAGAACATAATTCGAATCAAAAACCCAATTGATAAATGGAAGGATATACAGAAGAAATTAGGGCTTAGATAATTAAAATCGAAAGTTGAATTCTCAAATAGTCTAAAATTGAACTCTCAAGCAGTCAAAAATTCGATTAAGGGCCATCGTCTAATCAGAAGAAAATTCTAAAAGCAGCAAAATGAAACGGATTGTGTGACGGCGAAGCAAAGGAGGGAAGTACCTTGTGTAGAGGGAAGCAATCGGTAGTGTACTAACCCAACAGAGAGATAAACTAACCCCATGACTGATATGAGTTGGTCGGTCCAATTGTGGGTTGGTCGGATTCTTTGATAGCAGTTCGTTAACGACATCAGTGTGCCCTTTTGGATGCAATCAGGAGGAGATGTAGGGAAACGGTGGAGGACACCGTTGTCAAGATCATGTTTTGGCAAAATCAGGCGGTGATGCAGTAGGTGTAAACACTTTATTAGCAGATGGGGGGAAACTCTTGTGATGGTGAAGCTGTTGAGGATGAGAATCTCGGGATCCTAAGCTTCCAAACACTACCGTCTACACACGTCTAGTGCTAAATCAACGATTTGATATCGTCGAACTCATCGGAACAGGAAAATGGAAGCACAACTGTGAGACGGTCGGCGGTCGACTGTGGGGAAGGCGGAGGAGACGTCGAGTTGGAGGCGGCTAGACAGTTTCTCGAAGAACATATGTTCATCAGTAGAGTTAGCCCTTTTTTTCAATTGAGGCAGAGGGAGATCGAGGCGGTGGTGGTCGTCTGATTAAAAGGATACGCAGCAGAAAGAGCGATGGAAAGTCCTAGAACGTTAAAAGGATCGAATAAAGCTTTTCTAGGCGGTGGACGGTGGAAGGATCAAAGTGTTCCAAAGAACGAAGCGGTGGACACTGGCACCAGAAAAGGAACACGTGGATGCAGGGGCAGACGTCATGACACATGTAATCCATCATAGAAAAAATAACTGCATAAATAGGTAAACCAAAAAAAAAAAAAAAATTAAAAAAAAAAAAAGAAATAGACAGAAAATAATAAAAAAGAAATTTTGATTTTGGTCCAATCACAACAAAGACCTGTTCAACTGGTCCTTCTAAATTAGTATGTATATATAATGATAATTTAAGTTCAATAAAAGAAAAATAAATGAAATAAGTTAGATAATTTGTAATTAAAAATTATATAATTAACAAAAATGATATATTTATAAAATTGGTTACCGGTCTATTTTTCCAAACCGGTATCATTCGGTCTTGGACCCGTCTCGAAATGGTCCAGTCTTTCTTGGATCGGTTCGGGACGGTCTCGAGCCGGTCTTTTTTCAGTTTGGTCTTTTTTAGGACCGGTTTTTTCCAGCCCGTTCTTGTTTTAGATCGCTTCACTCTCCGTCTTTTTTTGGGTCCAGTCCGAGACCTTTTTGTACAGGTCTAGCTTCCCTCCTATGTAGGCTCAACAGAAGAAAGTATATACTAACAATTGGTGGGACGGACCGACGGAGTTGATTGGGGTGTTGGTTGTGTGGGGGTCCTTTTTATTAAATAATAACAAATGAATAGAAATAAATTAAGATACAATTTTGAAAAGTTTGTTTAAGGTAAAAATAATCATCTTTTATATAAAAGGGGTAAATAGCCAAGAAAACATTATTATAAGACCATCTCCAATCCATTCTTTTTCCTCTAAAATTGGAGTAAATAGTGTTTCATCTCTAACCCTAATCCATTTTTTACCCCAAACAAATATACCTATTATATTTCATTTTTGAAAAAAAACATCATAAATGGTCCCTGTGTTTTCCCAGATTCTGAAGTTTAGTCCCCGTGGTTTAAAACTCTCATAAATGGTCCCTGTATTTTCAAAACTTTTGACAGATGGTCCTTATCCCTCACACCGTTAGAACCCCACCGTTAACCCTTATGTCATTAAAATAATGTAAGGAAAAATCGGTCTTTTCACTTGTGCCCTTTAGGGGTGTCAAACGGGTAAAATTTCCGTGTTTCGGGTAGCACGGTTCGGGTAGAACGGGTATTTCCTTAAGAAAATAATACACGATACCCGACCTATATTGTAATTCGGGTTTTCGGGTTTCGGGTATTCGGGTTTGAGGTCGGGTCGTGTAATTATCGGGTATACCCAAAAATTTCTTAAATGACACTTATTGATAATTTTTTATTTTTTTATTTTTATATGTTGGTTGGTTTAATAAATAATTGGGTAGAAAAATACTTCATACAATTAACATGCACATATATAATAACAATACAAATCATTATAATATGTTATGTACTTTTTTAATTCCATTATGTACGATAGTGAGAAACTGAGAATAGTGATGACGGTTCAGGACTTCAGCTTCAGTGTCGTATTCCTTTTGCAAGTTTGCGTCGACTGTCGAGCCGTCGTTCATAAGAAGGAAACGAAGGGTTTTGTTTTATTTGAAGTGTACGTATGTGACTGCATTGTATATTTGGTATTATTTAAAAAACGAATTCGGGTATTCGGGTATACCCGGAAATAAATATTCATACCTAAAACCCGACCTATATTATTTTCGGGTTAACCTATTACCCGAATGTTCATACCCGTTACCCGTTCTACCCGACCCATTCTACCCGAATTCGGAACGGTTCGGGTGGGTAGAACGGGTTTCGGGTTTTTTCGACAGGTCTAGTGCCCTCTTCGTTATAACCAAATGCATGTCCATATTTTGAAAACCCTTCTCGCACCCCCCCCCCTCTTCTACTCTCACTCTACTGTGCATCCAATTGCAAAAACGAATTCTGCGAGTGTCGAAGATGGCGATTTGTAGATGTGGAATGGAAACAACGAAGTTGACCTCATGGACGGATCATAACCCAGGAAGGCAATTTTTGAATTGCTCAAGATGTGGGTTCGTACGGTGGGTTGACCCACCGATGTGTGCAATGGCATTGGTGGTGATTCCAGGTTTGATAAGATCAATGAATCGATTGGAAGAGAGGGTTGCGATTGCAAGTGTAGGACTGTGGAACTACCGACTGATGTTGTTATGTTCATGGATGTTTTTTTTTGGTTTTATTTTAACCGGTAAGGATTTGGATGGTAATAGGATGGGGGGTTTTGGTTTCTTTTGTACGCATCTAACTAGTTCATGGGGTTTTGGATTGTGATGGAATGGGTATTTTTGGTTTCATTTTGTTGTATGAAGTGTAAAACATTAAGTTAATGGAAATGATGATTATGTATTTTATTATAAATCAGTGGTTTTGATGTGCATTTTCGTGTGATACATTGTTATAACTGCATCTTGCAAATGGTTAGGAATGGTATTTCAAATCTACATTGTTATACATGCATCTTTTTGAGAAAGGTTTGGAGAGGGTAATTCATAAGCAAAATGTTGATAAAATCATTACAAGTCTGTGTTTAACCCATACAAACATGAGACTTACTTTCAACATACTTATTGATGGAAGGTCTTAACCCATACAAACATTACAAAAGACCTAATTACCATAATTTAAACAACCAAACCATAATTTAAGTTTCAAAAGACCTAACTACCCAAACATCCAACTAACTACTTAACATAATTGCCTAAATTACCCTTTCCCTTTCCTTGTGTCTTCCCTTTTGCCCGTGTCTTCCCTTTTCCTTGTGTCTTCCCCTTTGATCCAACTTCACCAATGCCTCCCTGCCCTTTACATGTCCTGGAATTGTGCTCCTTCTTATGACACTTTGAACAAGTGGTTGCAAGAAATTTCCTGCTCAATTTAGTGTTTTGGCAGTTGGGCTCATGAACACCTCTCCTTCTCTTCTTTTTTGGCCTCCCAACCTACACATATGTATTTATTATATTTAAAACATTAACATACATGCTGGCATTAAAAATACATATCTAGCCTAGTTGACATAACAACCTGTGTGTGATGTTTGGTGGAGTTAAAATGAATGGACAATCACTTTTTGGCCACATTGAACGACCATTTATTGGATCAATTTTGTTCAGATACATGTCTCTCCATGTTGATAACTTATAGCAAGGATGGACCCAATCCTCAACATCAGGGGCATCTTCTCCATTTTCAATTTTGTTCCATATAGTAGAAACAGCATGCCTACATGGAAAACCTGTAATCTCCCAGAACCTACAAGTGCAACTTCTTTCATTTAGGTTCACCACATACTGATATTGCCATGTGGTTGCAACTTGGTACTTTCCTGTCCCATTATACTTAGCTACATACTTTGCTGCTTCAGTCTTAATCTCCTTTAAAATTATAGTTGTAGTAGTACATAGTTCCCTTTGACACTTATCTATTTCCTTTTGCACAACACACAATCTCTTCATGAGATACTCTCTAATATACTCTAAGCAGGTGATGATTGGTTTATCCCTACCTTCCTATATCTTAGCATTGAATACCTAACAAAGATTATTCACCAAAAAATCAGTGTACATCCTACCTATGAAAAACATATTCAAAAAGAGAAATTACAAATTTTATATTAAAACATAAAACTCGACAACTTCTAAATGACATACCACTGAAGTGAGATTTAGACCATGTCTCTACAGGAATCTTACACAACCAAGCATGATCTTTATCATTCATTTTCTTCAACTCATCCATTGCATATTTAAAGTGATTTAATGTTGTTGCTCTACCATATTCCCAAACCAAGTCACTCAACTCTTTTTCCTTTCCATTGTTTCTTCAAATTCTCCTGAATATGCCTCAAACAAAACCTATGTTCTGCATTGGGGAATACCTTTGCAACTGCTGGTATTATCCCCTTAACAAATGCAAATACAGTCAATTTCATTTATAAAAATAGAAAGAAGGTAAACTATCATGAGAAATAATTAGGTAAAACATACCTTTTGTCTATCAGAAATTAAGGTAAATTTTGAATTTGCTCCCAATGCCAAGCCTTCTCCTAACAGTTCCATGAACCAGGTCCAAGAACTAGTTGTCTCAACCTCTTCCATTGCATATGTTACAGGGTATATTCCATCATTTGAGTCTATACCCACAGCAGTTAGTACCTGCCCAGGATATGGGCCTTTCAAGAATGTACCATCAACTCCCAGGAAATCCCTTAACCCAACTTTGAATCCCAACTTCAATGCACCTAGACATACATATATTCTTCTAAAAGTTCTTGTAGTAGTCGACAAGCATGGCTCAGGATACACATCTATCCTAATAGTTGAACCAGGATTAGTGTTTAGCAGTTCCAAAGCATAATCCCTCAGATACCCATATTGAAGTTGGTAGTCCCCACTAATCACACGTTCAGCCATTTGCTTTGCCCTACAAACATTTTGAACTGACATACCAAGCTCCAACTTCTTACACAACTCCTCGTGTAAAAGCTTTGATTGAAATTTTAGGGTTACTCTGAATTTGTGGAACAATTAAGTTTGCTAAATATTTGTAAGTACAAGCTTTAACTGATCTTTTCTGCAAACATTTATGGACATCATCTACTGTTTTCACCAACCAAACCTTATTCTCATTTGGCCTCAAGATTTGGACCGCCCAAGGACATTTTTATTTTTTCTAATCACATTTTTGCCCTTGCACTTTACCTTACTTCTAGTTGACGGCCCACCACATTCAACTGTTTCAGTAGATTGGCCCACAACACCTCCACATTGGATCCTTATCCTGATTTTATCATTTTTTGCTAAGTATAGGGACCTCCTTATATTTACAGCATGTGCATGCATGTAGTCCACAACTTCCTTCTTTGTTTTGAAACACTGCCCCACCCTATATGGTTTTAAATGGATCTCCCCATGTGAGCATGGAGTTGACCTACTCAACCCCTTAAGCATTTTTGTCCTTTCATCTTCATAAAATCCTGCATACTGATAATCATCACTTTGAATAACTTCCAACTCTTCATCAACTATGCAATTCCCTATACTTTCAGTTTGCTTGTTTAAAATTCCATGTTCATCCACATCCACGGCACTTTGGAATTCACTCATGTCTATATCCACATCAAATTGCAAGTTAGACTCATGTACAATGTAGTCACTATCATCAGAATCATCTCCACTATCATCAAAACCATCTTCATTCTGACTATAGAAAGCATCTCCACTATCATCACTTACCATGCCCTCTAGAATTTCCATTTCTACTTGATTGTCTTCACCATTTGGTACATTGTACCCAGCATCAAAGTCAGCAAAAGTTGAATAATCATCTGTAAATGCTTCAAATTCATCGAGTCTTACACTTTGTTGTCCATCAATATCTTCACAAATTGGTTCATCTGCAAGATTGCCTAAATTACCCTTACACACTTCTTCTATGTGGCCCATGATCAATCCTTCATTCACATCAATGACATTACTTCATTGGCTAACTTGAGACATAACATATGGAACAATAGTCTTTGAATGATCCTGACTTTCATCCATATCTATTACCTGTGACTGGTCAACAACATGGTTGGCAGGGTGGTCTAACTCAAGCTTTTTACTACACGATCCTACTTCTCTTCTACACGGTTTTTTCTATTAAGTTCCGGTGACACACTCTCAGGTTCCATTTCCTCAATAACAACTTTGGAAGGAGACTTAAAATAACTAGCTACCCTAGTCTAACCAATTTCAATATAGACCTTTACAAGTCTGTTCTTAGGGACATACGAAACCAATATAAGAATATCTTGGTCATTACCTAAAGGCAATAACCTGTAGTCTAAGGGAAATTCAGGGATACATAAATGGTAGTAAAGAGTTTGTACACCTTTATCCCCTAATTCTCAAAGCATGTCATCGAGTTCATTGACTGAAAATAAATCAGTGTCAACGTCATCTACGTATGATACAGTACCATCGACGTATTTCCTTCCAGGTGACTTGGTGAAGACACCACTATAGTGTATCTTCAACGTGAAATAGTTATCATATCCCTCTGCAAACACAAAAATAGAAAGGGTAAAGAAGATGATTTATCTTCACGTATACATTCAAGGAAAACAAAAACTTAAGTTTTTTTTTATGAAAAATCTTACCGTATCTCGATTGCAAGTCCTTCAAGCACGCATTTTTTTCACGCAAACACCATATTGACAGAACCACTGTCCTTTGGTGCTGTGTAAACCATAAACTCCAATTTCGTTTCTTGAATGAGAGTGATCTGTTGAAGACGAAGTCACTGTACTCTTGGGAGATGAAGAGTGTTTGGGAGTTGACGTGAAGAAGACAATGGCATAATCATTTCCCTCAATAAAGAAAAGGGCACAGGTGAAAAGACCGATTTGCCCTTATATTATTTTAATGAAATAAATGTTAACGGTGGGGTTCTAACGGTGTGAAGGATAAGGATCATCTATCAAAAGTTTTGAAAGCACAGGGACCATTTATGAGATTTTTAAACCACGGGGACTAAACTTCAGAATCTGGGAAAATACAGGGACCATTTATGATGTTTTTTCTTCATTTTTCCAACTAACATAGATTGTCAAATACACCCATTCTACTAATTTGGTTTTAACAAATATATAATCTATATTTTTTTATTACAATAATAGTAGATAAATAAGATTATATTTATAATGCACTTATAAATAAATATGTTATCCTGTTTCATGATTTTAGTACGTATTTAATTTTTTATATGAGTTCGATAAATAAAAATAAATTTTATATTTATGATTAATTAATATAATTTATTATATAACAAAGTATTATAAATATTAAATATTTTATTTAAAATTAATGTAATAGATAAAATAAACTATGAATGTAGAAATATATAAAGAATGGACTAAAACCCACAACTAAAATTTCATCCCCATATTTTGAAAATTGAATAGTATTACTTGGGGTAATAATATTATTCAAATCTCCAAATATGGGGGAATAAATGAGGTAGGGTTGGAGAAGAATAAGATGAGAAATGGAGATAAAACTATCATATGGGGGTGGGTTGGATATGCCCTAAGAATGGTTTCGTAGAAAGATCCCATTTTATAACCAATAAGAAAGGACTACATACCATGGTGATGGTATTTGCACTATATATACTTTACATCAAGTGAATCTCATTCGGACAATCCATGGGCAAAAACCATATATCTATTCTATTATTCTTGTGTTTCAAGTGATATGAGAACCCTAGCTCCGGATATTAAAAACCAAAAAACCTAATTCTCGGACTGACCCCATATTCAACAAGTGAATACATAATAAATAGAAAATCCAGGTTATAAATCAATTTAGATCGTCAAATTCCACGTCACAGGAACATTATGTTAACTTAATTTATGTATATTTGTTTGTATAAAGATTTTGGATGCGATTTTGTGTGTCTTACATGTGCATAGAAAAAAGGGTTTGTTGATGACGACACAATCTACAAATTTAATTATTTAATCATCTCGAAATGTTGGTGTCGTTGTTGAAAAGCTGTGATCCAGAAAGATGTGAAAGAAAACATTATCAGGTCGAGTTACTTTAAATGCTTTCGTTATCTGAGTTATGCTAGTGCTGTGAAAATGAATAAGTTTTTACACTACTACAAAGCAGTTGAAATAACTTGCATATTAGATTAGATATAATAATCGAGTTTTGCAACCAGTTTTGATGTACTCAACGCATGCAAAGTGGAATAAACAGAAAGATGCCCTAATTATTTCTTAGTGGACATAAAATCAATGTGCTTTCTTCACCAAAACAATACTTACAAAACACATTACTTATTAATCTCTTTATTATCCACAATGAGTTCAAAATTGAATGTTGAAAAATACGTAAATGAATATATATATATATATATATATATATATATATATATATATATATATATATATATATATATATATATATATATATATATATATGAGAAAGATCAAATACCAACCACTAAAAGTTAAGAACCCTAAAAACCCAATTTTATAACCAGATCTACACACACTACACTCTCACATGGTTATTTTTCTTTCTTATCTCGAACTTGAAGAACACACAAACATTACCACCGGTTAGCCACCAACCACCACCCTTCACCGCCACTGCCTCCTACCGCCCGTGAACCGCCGCCTCCTCCTATCGTCGACGAACCACCGTCATCAGATCTACAAGTTTCGGTGGGCTCCAGATCTACAATTTAAACTTCAGATCTACAATTTTCCTCTTCAGATCTACAATTTCAGCCTCAAGTCCATGATTTCTCTCTTCAGATCTAAAATTTTTGTCTTCAAATCTACTATTTTCGACTTCAGATCGTCGATATTCTCCTTCGAATTATAAGCTCTGACGAGCGGTGATAACCACCACCTTCCTCCATCAGTGTCGATAGCCACTTGGCTTCAAATTTGAAGTCGAGAAGTTGTTTCAACTTCACTTTTTCTCTCTAAAACACAAAACATATCAGATCTCGTGCGATTTGGTTAGATTTGGTAGTCGACCTTATCACCACCGACCACCGCCTAACATCAGCTATTGTGCTTCGTCGGAACTCCAAAAAACGTCACATTGTGCTCTGAAGTCCAGATCTAGTTTGTCTCCAGCTCTGCAAAGCATCATAATTAATATTGTAAAGTTGTATATTAACTGATTTTAAAAGTGAAAACATTATGTAAACACATTGAATTTTATTCATGAATGATGTATTCAGGGATTAAACATTATAAAACTTTTCAGAAGTGACAGGAGCAAACACCCTCAGTATAGGATCCAATGCCAGCACGACAAAAAAAATTGGCAATCACTATCCTTATGAGAAGGATTGGGAATCACACGATCGCACATATAATTACCATTGTTTTTAGATGTAGATTTATGGGTCACCACATTTCCTTTCTCAGTGGAAGCATATGGCATCTGCATACTTGAAAAGTATATCTCTTCAGCTTTGAACTCTAATAATTTTTGAAACTAAAGAGATAAAGAAAAAAATTCTACAAGATATACGCCTAAAAAACTATCTTCAGTAAAGTTTAAGCGAGATAACGAAACCATACATTCATATTCAAACGATGTCATAGATAAAATTTCTCTCGAAGTCAATATAAGCATGTAAATATTAAATTTAAACCAAGGAAATTAACCCTAACTAACGTTGATCAAGTGCTAGCCAAAATCAAAGTTACCCGTCAAAATTTATATTTTTAAAATAAGCACACATTTGAATATGTCATTCAATTTCAACAGAATTGGTTCAACAAAATAAACTACATTAAAATTACCATCTCACCCTAGTCAACCAAACCCACAAAATTACTACTCCATTAAACTAAAATTATGAACAGTAAACAAATAAAAATTAAGCATCATATTTTAATTAAATGTCTAAACGAAAGCAATTACTTTTGAAAGCAGAAACAAAAATCAACTAAACGTAGCAAAAGAAAATACTAAAGCAATAAAATTTGATCTTCGGTAGCGTCAAGGAGGGAATTTTGGAGCTTTTGAATAGCCGCGTCAAGGCCTTCCAGACCGAGATTGATGCAGGGAAGTTAGGGGCTCTTTTGGGGCTCGATGTTTATGGATCTCTGGGATCCCTCGGGAGGAAGGATTTGGTTATTAGCTCTTGTCGTCGGGGATCGGAGGTGGGTTTATGCACCTTGTTTTCAGAAGATTTCACTACAGGATTGGATCGTTGTGGAGGTTTCGCGAGCCGTACACGAGGAGTTACCCGACACTATTGAGCGTATTACTGACAGGGTAACCGCCACGTTTCAAGGTCAGACAGTGACTATGCAGACGGTTGATGAAGTAGTCGAAGTGAATTAGGAGTAAGAGATTGGTTTAGGTGTGCAGTTAAGGAAGAGGAAGCGGACTTCTAGTCAGGCTCAACAATCTGAGCAGTCGGACGCCGCTATAGTTGACACCAGAGACCTGAGTGGTCGTGATGGACGTGCAAGGGATGAAGGGGCGCATGAGAAGGTTCACAGCAGCTTGTAGTGTGGTAGGTGCGGATGGAAGGTTCACCTCCGCCGAGAATTGACATCGACGGAAGAGTTATGTCTCCGTTGCCATCGGCCTGGTAATTTCATGGCAAATTGCTCGCGTATAATGGTTAATGCAGCAGGATTCATTGCAGAAACTTCGACAGAGAGAGAGGGAGTTCAGGTTCCAACGCCCATGATTCCGTTGGAAGTCAAGATCGAGCCGCAATAGATCGCTAGTATGTAATTTGAATTCTCCTTTCAGTGATGATTTTATTGCTATGGTACTACATCAATGTTAATAGGTGTATTTTAGAATATTATGTTTCCTGCCTATGAATGAGTTATATGCCATCTGCATACCGTGAATATGAGAGTAGTAGTCCGAAGATGTTTCCCTTTAGAGCAGGTTCTCAGGATTCAGTCACTGTAGCAAGTGTGAGTAGGGATCGAGTGGCGTTTTGTTAGTTTGCAAGAGTGGGTCGGGTTTGGTATTGGTTAGTTTTGGAGCTCTAGCGGTGGTAAGCATGGTTGTCAGCAGATCGACCTTTAGATGGAGAAATGGATTGGGAATCCTTTCCAAGCTGGGATCTGTAGGGATCTAGTTGAATCGAATTGGGTGAGAACCTTCCAAGTAGTCAGGATCAGGAGTAAGAACAAACCTAGGATGAGTGTGCATCCTTGATGAGAAGGAAAGCAGCCCAAGTGGCTGGTCGGATTGAGGAGCACGTGAGATGGGAGTTTCGGAAACTTCCCAATGTTGAGTTCGTATATTCATGATTAGTCGATGGCTATTTTGGGAAACCAGGTTGGAGGACCGTCAGTAGGACTCGAGTGAGTCAAGATGCTGATTGAGTGAATGTCCGGCATGGGATGCTTTCGGATAGTAGTAAGTGTAGAGACAACATGGGAAGTGTGGTAAGACTTCGGGATAGCCGCAACATTTGTTAGTATCCAGTTAGAGGAGTGTGGGCGAGGGCCCATATCTCCTAGTTAGCGGAGTGTGGGCGGGTCCCATATCTCCTAGTCAGCCTAATGGAGACCGAGAAAGGATAGTACGTTGAGGATTCAGGATGGTTTAGGACCCGTGTATCCCTAGATAGGTGAGACCGGGGGTAGGGTCGCTCAGTAGTATGGTTTGGGTGGGACCCGTGGGCGAGGCCCTTACGATAGTAGCAAGACAACTGAGACATGAAGGAGAGACCACTCTAAGATATAGTTTGGGTGAGACCCGTAGGCGAGGCCCGTGATATTTTAGCCGCGTAGGTGGGACCTGGTAGACACGTTAGAGTCAATATAGGGGATCAAGGATCCCAAGACTTATGGAGTCAGAGTGGTAAGGTATATAGAGCGGTTTTAGTTAGCCAAAGTTTTCTTCGGAAGTCACTGAGAGCGACTAAGCGATTGAGCTTGGGTGCAGTAACCGGTAGGAGTCCGGTAACCCAAATTATGGCAGATTAGTTAGGACGAGGGTGGTCTCGGTTCATCCGGAAAGCGGACAAGAGATAGCAGGACCTTCGGTCGGGGATAGCGATAAGAGAATTCCTGGTGGAGCAGCTAGTAGACCGAGGGGTGCTATCTCACATCATGGTTGAAGAATCTTAGAGGGAAGGGTTTGGCCAAGTTTCGCAGCTCTCGTATGAGTCCAACCGTTACAAGGATGAATCTTTTACTTGAGGGATTATTTGATCCATTCGCTGGGAGGGGTTTTCAGCATCAGGATATAGCAAGAGAGGACACTCAGTGGGTATTAGTGAAGTGACCAGCACTGCGAGTGGCTGGAGAAGTAGATACAGTGAAAAGTACGTCCTTCTCAGAGAAAGGAAAGATTGTTGTTTTTGGGAAGCTGCCTTGGGAAGGCTGGTGATCGCGCAAGATAAAGGTGTGAACCCTAATAATTTCTAGCATAAGTAATCGGGGGTTACCAAAAGGATTCTTGGTAGGGTAAGAGTTGTGCTCTCAGGATCTTTGGCGATTAGAAGTTCTCTCTAGGTTTTTATCTTTATGGATTATTTTGCGGAAGGTCAATGGAAGTGGTTCTTCGAGGATATCACCCAGTACGTGATGTATGCATCGGACAGGAATGTTGTGAGCAGATTACAGGATAGTTAGTCGTAGCAGACTTCGAGGACGAAGTCTAGTTTAAGTGGGGGAGATTTGTAACACCTTGTTTTGAAAGTACATGTTTATGGGTTTCAAAAGCCAAGGCTAGGGGTATTTGGTCTTCTATGGGTTTTGAGTTTTTATCTGAGAGGTTTTGGGTCGGGGTGTGTCGCTAGAAGCATAAGGCTTCTCGCCACCTTTTCGAGGATATAAAGTTCGTTGGAAACGGACCTCAAATAATGAAGATATTACACTTGGAAGTTTTTTGCATTAATGGACCCTAATGGAAAAAGATGACAAAGAAGGACCATGCATGCAAGGTGGTAAACGCGCTAGTACGCCTAGCGTAATAGAGCAAAGTGATCGCGGATGCGGAGAGGCATACGCCCAGCGTACGCTCAGAGTCTCAAAACCCTAACTTTTAAGGTAAGCCACCATATAAAGAACATAATACCCTGGTTATCAGCCTGCCTCTCATCTTCATATAGTTCCCACGAAAACCCTAATCCTTTTGGAGTATTTTTGGAGCTTTAAAGGCTTTGAGAGAGCATTTTTGGTGTTTTGGGTCCACTCTTCAAAGAAGCATAGGTCAAGGCAAGGTATTGGTGCAAAGGAGAGGGTTCAGATCTGGGATTGTTGCTTCATTTCATACCTTTCCAAGGTATAAAGTCATGAGCTTGATAATTAATCTTTTAGATCTCTTTAGGGTGGGTTTATGAACTCTTTTGGTCCCATGAATGGACCTTTATGACTCAACTCGTTTTCTAGGTCTAGGATTGCCACCCTTAGTGTCATATGAGTCCCATAAACGGTAAAGTTTCAATCTTTGGGACTTATTTGTGTTCATGCATTAGATCTAGCCCTTGGTATGGAAGATTGTTGAGTTTGGTCTCATTTGGTGGGTTGCAAGCCACCAAGTAGTCGACTTTATGGATTAATACATTAATGAGGACTTGGATCTATAATTGTAGCCTCTGGACTAGAGTATTAAGCAATTAATGGGAAGTGACTTAGCATTGAGGAGTACGCCCAACGTACATACGAGTACGCCCAGTATACTCACCAGTCAAGGTTTACGACCATGGTTTGCGGCCAAAGGTTTGCGGTTAAGGGTTTGCAGCCAGGAGATAGTGACGTGGCAAGGGGTACGCCCAACGTACATAGGACTACGCCTAGCGTACTCATCAGTCATGGGCTTGTTATGTTTTGGGCCTCGGTTTGGGCCATGTAGTGGACCTTGGGTTATTGGGCCTTAGTGGGCCATCATAAGTGAAATAATGTCCTTAGATATGCACCAAGTTGGATTAGGGTTAGAATGGTCATTTTACCCTAAGATGGATTATTGTACTGAACCAAGTGATGTTTGGTATTGGTAGTTCGGGAAGCCGGAGTGACTGGCAGTTTGGGAACTGCCAGTCAGCAGCCAGAGGAGTATCAACAGAGTTCAGCAGTGCGAGGTGAGTCTCCTCACTGTGTGAATGGGTCTAAGGCCACAATGACGGCCCATGTAGTTTATGAGTAGGAAGACCCGGGGGTTAGCCCTAGGCACTGTATGCTAGTATGTGATTCCGGATCAAGGTCCGATGTCGGGCGGGTGCCCGAGGAATGTTTATATGATAGTTTATACTTGTTAAATGTGTGATACTCGTATGTACCTGGTAGGGAGGTGAGTGTGGGCGAGGTCCCGTATCTCACCAGTAGTAGAGTATGGACGGGTTTCCGTATCTTATTAGTAGCAGAGCAAGGGCGAGGCCCGAGATAAGAGAGAGGTGAGTGTGGGCGGGGGCGGGGGCCCGTATCTTACTATCAGCAGGAGCGTGGACGGGGTTCCATGACTCATTAGTAGCAGGACAGGGGCGAAGCCCTAGTTAGGCGAGGCCTTAGATCAGGAGTATAGTAGAGTATGCTAGCTACTTGATATGTGTTATGTTTGTATGTGTTTAGCGGGCGTGGCCCATAGACAAACGGGGCCTAAGAGAAACAGATATGTATACTGAGCGGGGCTCAAATCCAGGTGAGGCTTGGGGTCAGGCGGGGCTTGATGCCGGATTTGTCTGGAGCCGGGCAGGGCCCGATGTAGCAGGCGAGGCCCAGTGCTTGTCGTATGTGATTATGTATGGTATGTGGTAGGTTGGGGAACTCACTAAGCTCCATGCTTACAGTTTTCAGTTTTGGTTTCAGGTACTTCCGGTAGTGCAGGGAAGAGCTCGGGGTGATTGGATGGCACACACACCAAAGAAGTTTTAGCCTAGGAAGTTTACTCTGATATAAAAAGAATATGTTTTAGATTATACTCTGACTTGTTATAATGGTTGTATTTATGAATGAAATTCTTGATAACTATGGCTTTTACTAATGATTTAAAATGAAATTTTTGGTCATGATTTTTGGGTTGTTAAAGCCTCGCGTACGTCCTCTATTGGGCCTTTAACAACTAGGCTTCGGGTTTTTGGCTGTTTATGGACTAGTTGGATTTCGGCCTTTGTTGGACTTTATGAATACAATGTTTTGTGCCAAGTTTTGATAATGGATCTTGGAATTAGGCCCAGTTAGGGACTTGGGACCAATTTGGTAAATTGGGCCAATAATGGGCTTTGCATAAGGACTTTCAAGGTAATGGACTTGAGATTAGGCCTTGGCCCATCTAGTTGCAGTGGAAACAGATACGTACTACATGTGCTCCTTACTTACAGTTTAGGTTGTAGTGTCCCTCCTTACCGTATTTGTAGCATATCAAAGCACGACAATCTCCCTCGTGGGATTTCCTATACTTGATACACCGAGGACCCTTCTGTCCCCCAAACCTTGATTCTTCATGCTTGAATCTCTTGGTTGTTAGCTGAGATGGAGCTAAATTCTACCTCTTTTCTTTTCTATGAGTTTCCAACTCAATTTCTTTTCTCTTGGCAGGCTCCTACATTTCTGCTAAGTTAATGTATCGATTGTTCGATACAAACTCCCTGATATAAGCCTTGAGCATATTTAAGTATCTAGACATATGTGCTTGCTCCGATTAGGCATACCGGGCAAAACAAGGTCATCTCAGTGAATATCTTGGTGATCATAATCACCGATTTTTTGGTCTGTTTGAGTGACAGATTTCCTTGACCGAGTCACTCCCTCTCTAATGGTGGAACATACTCTGCTTTGATTCTCAACAAACTATTCCCAAGTCATCGCGCTCTTCTCAACAAGTGAATAGTTCTTGGAGAAAAAGTTCCATCTGTCCTTTGCTCGTAGACGTAAAAGATTATGTGCATATCTGAACTTTAGGTTTTCCCGACAAGCACAAGTGTAAAAGCATCCTTCCACATCTGAGATCCATCTCATGGCAATAATTGGATCCATGAGACCATCAAACTCAGTGATTTTGGTGTTATTGAACCCTCGATAGCGCATTTCCTTGTCTCTAGTTGGTTTTGCAGGAGAAACAGTAGAAGTGGCTGCAGCGGAAACAATACTAGCGACAACAACATACCTCTCATCAAATAGTGCTATAAATTTAGTCTTAATAGTTCCGAACAAGTATGGAATCATCTCTCTTACGGTTTTTGATACTGCAACCTCTATTTAATCGCGTATATCGGTCTCGCTCGGTCCTGACCCTTCTAATCTAGATCAAGAATTTCTTGCTCTAGTGATCATTACCATGCTGAAGATGGGAATGGGAAATAGATTAATTTGAATTATAGAACTACTTCAAGATAATCTTCAAATCTATTCTAGTTACTTAGCAACTTTGTGGCTTTTCTTGATCTCGATATGGATCACGTGTTTCCAATATTACGGGTGCATATTACCTTCAACACCTATCCATACTAGATCCAAGAATTTCCCCGAAGGTTTCCAAGTCACTACACTCTACTATTGATAGGCCTTTTCGCACACCTAGTGTTACAAGGGCCTAATCACTCACGTTCATAGATTTTCCTTCTAGGATTCCTTCCACTTCATCCTTCTACTTGCCGAGGAAAAAACTTCTATAAGCATTAACTATTTACTTGATGAATACGATTACATGCCTCTAAAATCAAACAGTCTGTCGACTGAAAGATTCGACACTACAACGGTTGGACTCAATCGAGAGTTGCAAAATGTCGCTAAATCAGGCAATCTAAAACTATTTAATTATGGGAGCATGCAACCTAATGTATTTGTCAAATAATAGGAATACACGTGTGTATAGTCGAGCCTTATCCTAATGATACGAATGCATGTGTGTATAGTCGAGCCTTGCCCTTCTCACGAATCAATGAAGTAACTGAAAACATTTATAGTCAACTAGGTAAGCACGAGGCTTAATGGTTTCCCCAAAATACCATATACCACAATACATATACAAGCATACAAGCAATGGCTCATGACCTTTCACTGATCCACCAAATGGTTCACAACCTTTCGTCGATCCACTAATAATATGTGTATCTTATACTTACGGCATGCCTGCCATTTTGTCTTCAACACTCAGGTCTATAGGGTCCTTACCTATCTCTGTTCCGCCTTTAACCCTTAACTTAACGGTAACAAATACTTTAATACAATAACAGTTATGCACATAGAGATTACACTTTCGGCTCTACTCATACACGCACATAGATTTTATACCTTTTATTCTAATATATCATATCATACATGACAATTTCTCAGACGATTAACAACTATCTGTGATAAGTTATAAACTAACTTGAAGATCGTTTGGATCTTTATAACAGGTAAAATAATGAATGCGAAAACAGCAAATAACACAAGTATGGATCAAAGTGTGTCGAATGATTAGATCAATATTCCTCAGCAAAGCTCGATAAAGAACTTCCACTGTAGAGGATTTAGGTTTACAGGAACGATAAAGAAATAATGCACTGATCTATCGTAATAATCGTTTCCCTATGTTGACCTAATATGCATGCAAGCATATATATATTTATACTGAACCCTATCAAGCTCTCGGTTGGACAGGCCCAAACCGGAGTTACAAAACTGGACTAATAAGCGAGCCCAATAGACGCAATCTATAACAAAACGCTACCCAACAATCTCCCCCTTTGCGTCAAATTGGAGCGAGATTACTTCTTCTTTTTGCTTGGGCCAGCAGCGGGAACCTTCTTCTTGACAGTATCAAACAGACGTGAGATAAGCGCAAGGATCGCCTGTCTGAATCGAATGTACCAGTGTATCATGTCGTCGAAGTACTTGATATCATCCGCTGTGTTTTGTTTGCATCTGTGGATGATCCCCAACACATGCTCTAGGCAAGCAGTGGTGTACAGATGCTTATCAGCTAAGGCAAAAAGACATTTCTGTCCTTCATTCCTAGTGAACATGACTGAGTTTCGCCTCGAGTCAATTTTGCCCATCTGCATTTGGTTCAGATCACTGGCCGAGCCAACAAGAGATATTGTTGGTTTCTTTTTGAAGACGCTTGCAATCTCCTGATCCATCAGTGCAACTTCCATGATGTAGCACACCAGCATCCTTTTGAGATGGTCAATGATCGGACCATATTCAGCTTCATTGGTCAGAAGGATGTTGTGCAGGATGATCCAATCATGGGGATTGAGGTTCGGAAGATCTGCTAAAGAAATGGCATGTTCAGTTTTGGCAGATCCCCTAAGCACCTTGAACCGAACGTTAATGAACATCCCTTCAGTGTACGGTTTCAATACCCGAACGTTGATAATCTTCTGAGCGCTCCAGTTTGATATTGGGGTTGAGCAGCCTTCAGATAGAATTCAATTAAGTCCCGATCAACCTTGGGATGAGGATGAGGGAACTCTGCAACATTGGCGAAGGCGTGAAAGATGAATGCCTTTCGGGTCAGTGGCATGTCGAACTGAGAGTCGACAGTATTGGAACAGTCAAAAGAAATAATTGGTTCCAGCCACAAGATGCTCGGAGTATCGATTGCTTCCTTTATCATCCTCTCGAGAGTCCAAGCAGGAAAAAGAGTTTTCCTACTCTCGAGAAGGTCGTGGGCTTCCTTCTGTTTGCGTTCAGCTTCTTCAGCTTCTTTTGCCACACGAGCACTATCATCAGCCTCATTGCGTCGACTTTTGCGTTTCAACAAGTCGGCAATGGCTTCTTCGTCATCTTCCTCTTCTTCCTCAGCAATCTTCTTGCCTTTATCTTTCACACCCGAACCAGAGGCTTGGCCTACAGGAGGAGGTTCGGTTGTGTGAGTTGCCTTTGTGGAATGAGGTGGTTGAGATACAGACTCCTTTTCTCCCCCTTGTTTCAGAATGGACACAAAATCGAGTAGCCCTTCAATTTTGCTTAATAGGTCTTGGGCAGGAGCGAGCTTCTCTGCAAGGGTACGCCTCACAGAATGGTTAAGGATTGGATCATGTGCTTCGAGGATGTTGGAGATGGCTGAGTGGACATCCGAACACACGTCTTAATGACCTCCCGTTCGGACCGAAGAGTGTCAATCTGCTGTTGAGAATGGGAGAGTTGAGCACTCTTGACTTTCAGGGCAGTGGTCTTCTTTGCCAAAACATCCATCAACGAGTTCTCAGCCACCAAATCTTCTTGAAGCTTTGAGAGACGCTCATCAATAGAAGCACGAAACGATGAGTTGTCGTCTGTAAGCGATTGACGAAGTGAAGCAAAGGACTTCAACTCAGTAGAGACAAACGTGGCCAACTGTTGAACAATTGGTTCCAACGTAGTCTTGGTGGCATTAGCACTCTCCTGTAAAGACTTTAACAGGGCAGAGGCATCAGAAAATAGTTTATTGACTTTTTCGGTCGCAGCCTGACAGGCTTTCGTTGAGGCATCAATGGCGGTGGTTGCAGAAGCGATAGAATCTTACTGAGCCCTTGTGAAAGCATCAACAAGCTTCTGAATTGCAGCTTCAGAGAGTGATGATTGAGACATGGAAGAAGAGGAAATAAGCAAGTCCACCTTGTCATGGAGCTCCTTAAGATGTTTCTTTGTGACCGGAGCGTCATCATCATCATCGCTCTGCACTTGAAACGGACTGTAGTAGACCGAATCAAACGTCATGTTTTCCCCGCCAAGGAAAGGGTCTTCTCCGTCAGAGGCGTGACCAGGAGATGGTGGTGGTGGTGAGGCTGGTGGTACAGTGGTATGGGTAGGTTCGGGTGCTTTTTGGGTTTCGGTTGTGTTTATGGTTTCGGGTGCTGGTGGAGGTTCGGTTGCATCAGTATGAACCCCCGTATCAGATACGTTGGCTCTAACATCTGCAGTGGATGTTGTGGTTGCTTCGGTAAATATTGGTGGTGGCATTGGAATTGAAGTGTTTGGAATGTGGGTAAAGGGGTTTATGGTGGGAATGGAAGTAGGAATAGTTTTAGGAGGAGAGGGAATTGGAGAAGGAGGGATTTGAATCTCAGGGGTAGGAGATCTGGGTGGTGTGTTGCCTCGTGGAGAGCCGTCAGAATCCGAACTCTCACCCTCTGACTCACTGGATGAAGAAGCGATAACCAACTTTCTCCTGGGTTGAGTTTTTCACCTCTTTTGCTGCGGAGACTGAGCAGCTTTTGTGGGTTTCCTCTTTTTAGGAGAAGGGCCTTTAGCCCCTTTCACCACCTGTTTCCCTTTGTCAGCCTTCTTGCCTCTTGGAGCAGGCTTGTCGGCTTCATGAATCGATTTCAACATCTCCGGTGTGAGATCCCTCGGACCAGAACGCTTGAATTCTTTGTAGGTTCTGATAATCCGGCTGTCAGTTGGAACGTCAGCATACATAGATTCCGGAATGGAACCATTGAAGAGAAATTTGGAAGCATCTGAGACGATGATCTTCGTGGTATGAAAGGTACCAATCGAAGACATCGGTGCACCGGCGACAATTGGGACGTTGTACTTGTCCATCACCCATTTCGTAATCAAGGTCCAAAACCTAGCATAAGACACCTCTAAATGCCGTGAAGAAGAAGAGAGACTCTGGATGAGTTGTTGCCAAAGAACAAACCCATAATCGACATTGATGCCATTGTAGATACCATACAAGATGGACATAAACAATCGACTGGAACCATCAGAGCCAGAACTCCTTTCAGAAAGGCCTTTGAATAACACAGTGAACAACCCGTTCCACTGTGGCCGCAAGCACGACTTCTTGAATTTGGCGACGGAAGTAAGCACCTCCGTATAACCCATGTTGTAAAACATATTGAACAGGTACCCCATTGGAATTGTCTCTGGATTAACCCTCATTGAGTTAGCTTCAAACCCTAACAGGGAGCAAAATCGTTGTTTGGAAATCGACGCTATGTGCTGAAAAACGTCAAAGAAAATCCTATCAACCACTTTGTCGTAATGAGCAGTCGCATAGATTTGCGACAGGAACTCCATTGGAACGGATTCCACCCTTGAAAGTGCAGGAGCAATTGGCGAAAACTTCAAACATTCAATAAAGGGGAACATGTAGGAATCAGAGACATGAGGGGTTAGATCGATAATGAAGCATTGATGAGGGCGAATGGGAAGAATGTGGGAGGTGGCGTGAACAAAAGACGAATTTGCCATTGTTGAAGAGAGTGAAGAAGATGATGAACAGTTACGGTTTAGGGATTTCTTGCGCTCTGGGAATTTTGATTGCAGTAAAGAGGTAAATGGTAGAGGATGTTGCCTTTTATACTGGGGTTTAAGGAGAGAGAAAGATCTTCCCAAATCTTCTATCGAAATACGAAGAGTTTTCCGGAGGTTGACTGATGCGTGACAGTTAGGGTAACCGATGATCACGCATGAGAGAGAGTGTCAGATCCCTAAGAACACGCCTCCCATCAAGCGTCGTTTGAAGATAAACCGTTTCAGATTCGCACGCGCCTCTTCTGCGCCATTTGGAGATGAACCGTTTCAAATTCACACACGCGTCTGCGACATCATATAGAGATTAGACGTTTCCAATTCGCACGCTTTCTCTTTTAGCGCCGTTTAAAATCAAATCGATTAGACTCCCGCCTGAGTCAGCAACTCTTCATCTTATCCCTTTAAGGTGTAACGGTATCTTTCGAACAATGCTTCCACGTGGATTAAAAATGACCATAGCTTATAATTAACCACCAATCCAATGAAAAATCTTGTAATTATTAGAACCAGAATTTTGGAAAATCAAAGATTTTCGTGCTAAGGGTGTAAAAGAAAAGAAATAAAGCAATCCTTTTTAGGAAAAAAATGTGATGTCGATAAAGACATGAAACAAATGATCCCGGGCACGAATCTCTTCCTTCAAGGTCAAGAGAGACCTTAAAGTGTTAGTGTGGTTTCCCGTTGAATAACGATCAAACACTTATTAAGAAGTGTTGAAAGGCTTCTTTTAATTAAGCTTTTTAGGGTGGCTTTTGCTTTGATTCAACAGTCCTAATCTTGAAATAAGATAGAAAGTGAACAAAGGACTTGTGAGACCGGTGTAGTCTGTTGAACAAGTAGGTTTGTAATAATTTTAAAGTGGCTGGGAAATATAAAATCTCAACAAAAAATTAAAAACTGGATCCCAAGGGAAGAAATGTTATGGTTTTTAACAATTTCATAGGAATCACACAAAAGAAAATTTTGAGACTTCATGAAGATACGTCCGTCAATTCATTAGTGAAAACTAGAGCAATATAATTGTGCACCGTCAATTCAGATTGGGTATTGAATTTTGGGTTTCACTCAGCTCGTAGTGGCACGAAACTAAGATCATAAACGCAGTTTTTGAGTAACCATAAACCTCAGTGGTAATTTCTGAGAGTCTCAAGGGTTACGTTTGTGAAACGAATTTAATGGAGAAATGCAATAGAGATGGTGTAAGAAATCAAAGTACCTCTGCTGTGAAAAATAGGGCCAAGCAGAAAACTCTTATCTCATGTGAGAAGAGAGTTAGGTAGCTCACGATTAGAATAAATGTGATAGCCTAATTGGGAAGACAAGGTTTGTGTATACCAAGTCATTAATGCTATTATTCAGAATCTGATGAGGCTTTGGGCACATACAGCAGCATGCTTCTAGGGACACTTAACTAATTCAACAATTTCCCCATAAACAAACACACAAACAAAAATTAAAGTCAAAAAGAAAATAAAGAATAAAATATTTATGGAGTTTTTGATATTAAAAGAAAAGAAATATTTTTGGAATTTGTGATATTTAAAAAAAATAAATGATAAATAATAAAATAAGAAAATAAGACTGAGAAAAAAGATAAAAAAAAACTTTGGAACCGACCCGAGCGTTCGGTTGATTTCAGTTGTGAAAAATTTTGAAAAACCGAACCCGAGCGTTCGGTTGGTTTCGGTTTTGAAAAATTTTGGAAAACCGAAACCGAGCGTTTGGTTGGTTTCGGTTTTGAAAATTTTTGGAAAACCGAACCCGAGCGTTCGGTTGGTTTCGGTTTTGAAAAATTTTGGAAAACCGAACCCGAGCATTCGGTTGGTTTCGGTTTTGAAAAATTTTGGAAAACCGAACCCGAGCGTTCGGTCTATTTCGGTTACCGAAGAAATTAGATTTTCAAAAAAAGAAATACTTTTGACAATAAGATAAATAATTTTGGAACAATTGTACATGAAATTTACAACCGAGAAAACTACCTTTAATTGATGAGCGAAAGGCAGATTATTCAACCGAACCCGAACGTTCGGTCTATTTCGCTTCTGACGTTTGAGTTGGAGAGGTAGTTTGTGGTACTGATTCTGATTCCATCATACCTAGCCCTTGTAGAATTTTGTTGAACGACGCTTCAGGAAGGGCTTTTGTGAAGACATCAGCCAGTTGATCAGTGGTTCTAACAAAGTGAATTTCAACGTTTCCATCTTCCACATGATCTTTAATGAAGTGATACCTCAGTGCTATGTGCTTAGTCTTGGAGTGTTGCACTGGGTTATGACAGATCCTAATTGCACTTTCAGAGTCACAATATAGTGGGATCTTTTTCATATTGAGTCCATAGTCTCGGAGTTGACTCTGGATCCAAATCACTTGAGAAGTGCAGGATGCAGCTGCAATGTATTCAGCTTCAGCTGTAGACAGAGACACACACATTTGTTTCTTTGATTGCCAGCTAACCAACTTCCTGTCAAGGAATTGGCAGCCGTCAGTGGTGTTTTTCCTGTCTAGTCCACAACCTCCAAGGTCTACATCTGAGTAGGCCTGAACGAAGAAGCCCGAGTTGGATGGATACCATAGACCTAAAGAGGTAGTTCGCTTGAGATATCGTAGAATGTTCTTCACTGCAAGCATGTGAGGTTCGCGTGGGTTCACCTGAAATCTAGCACAGTAACAAACAGAGAACATTATGTCAGGCCTGCTAGCAGTAAGATACATCAGAGAACCAATCATCTGGCGATAAAGTGTAATATCAACTGCCGGTTTATCCAAGGATGGAGTGAGCTTGGTGCCGAACGCCATGGGAACTTTGACTTTTGAATCTCCCATCATGCCAAATTTTGCAAGGAGTGTCTTCGTGTAAGCTTCCTGATTAATAAAGATGCCTTCGGGTCCCTGTCTAATATTTAAACCAAGGAAAAAGTTAATTGGACCCATTGAGCTCATTTCAAATTTAGTCTCCATCAGCTTTCTGAATTCAGTTGTTAAGCTGGGATTCGTAGAGCCAAAGATGATATCATCGACGTAAATTTGAACAATCATAAGGTGGTTACCTTCCTTCTTACGAAAGAAGGTTGGGTCAACCGAACCTTGTTTGAATTTGGACATCTTTAAAAACTTTGTCAGCGTTTCATACCTGGCTCTCGGAGCTTGTTTCAGTCCATACACGGCTTTGTCCAAAATATAACAATGATTAGCATACCTTTCATTTACGAATCCAGGAGGTTGCTCCACGTACACTGTTTCTTCAAGTTCTCCATTGAGAAAAGCACACTTGACGTCCATTTGGTAGACTTCAAAGTTTTTGTGTGCAGCATAGGCGAGGAATATTCTAACGGATTCCAACCTAGCTACAGGAGCGAAAGTCTCTTCATAGTCAATTCCTTCCTCCTGACAGTATCCTTTCACAACCAGATGTGCTTTGTTTCGTATCACGTTCCCTTCCTTGTCCATTTTGTTCCTGAAGACCCATTTAAGACCAACAACTGAAGCATCTGGAGGAGTTGGAATGAGTCGCCAAACTTTGTTCCTTTCGAATTCATTCAGTTCGTCTTGCATAGCTTGAACCCAATCATAGTGATCAAGAGCAGTGTTAACTGTCTTTGGTTCAACTTTTGAGACGAAGGAGTTAAACATACAAAATTCTACTTTTGAAAACAAGGAAGTTTGTTTTGCCTTGAGTTGTGATTGGGTCAGAACTTTTTCAGACACATTACCAACAACCTGGGAGACAGGATGATCTCTGGTCCATTTGACGAGAGGAGGGTAGTTTGGATCAAAGGTTGGATCCAATTCAACGTTTACCATCTCTTCTAGTTCGGATTGACTTTCATCGTCTTCAAGTATATTAGCATTCTCCCTCTCGACAGATAAACTTTCTGATGTGTCTTGAGTTTCTGGAGCTATAGGGGTTTTGGGTGGCGTCAAGCTTTCGGGTGTTGATGCACCTTCGGGTGGTAAGGCACTTTCAGTTGGTGTGGCACTTTCGGTTGGTGAAATGCGTTCGGGAGCAGCTTGAGAATAGTTCTCCCCCTCAACATGTGAGCTCGTCTGTGATGACGAAGATCTGCCCCCCCCCCTTCAACTGAAGTATCGTGTTGTGGAGGGTCGTCAGAACGTGATCCTCCTTCATTCATTCTCTTTGCAGCATCATCGATGAGTTGCTTCAGAGAATCTACTTTGTTGTCTGCTGCACTCGCTTCTGAGAGAGTTGCCTTCTCTGGTTCATCAAATAACTCGACAAACTTCTCAAAGAGGTTTGCGATTGAGGTTGTGACTTGGCCAGTTTGAGGAAAGATTTCTCCAGTTGTGTCTTCGTTGGCCTTTAGCTTTTTGACATAGCTATTGTCAAAAGTCACGTAATAAGTTTCTTCTATTTTCCTCGAGCGCTTGTTTAATACCCTGTACGCTTTAGAAGTGAGAGAATAGCCCAGAAATATCCCTTCGTCGGCTTTGACGTCAAACTTGTTGCGGTGTTCTTTAGAATTGAAGATGAAACACTGTGAACCGAACACATGGAAAAACTTAACATTTGGCTTCCTGTTGTTGATGATCTCATAAGGAGTGAGAGTGAAGCGCTTATTGAGATATGACCTGTTCTGTGTAAAACAAGCAGCAGAAATAGCATCAGCTCAAAAGTATAAAGGTAAGGAAGCGAAACTTAGCATGGTTCGGGCCGCTTCACACAAAGATCGGTTTCGGCTTTCGACAATTCCATTTTGTTGAGGTGTGTAGGGAGCTGAGAAGTTGTGACTGATTCCTTTTTCTGCCAGGAATTCTTCGAATTCTTTATTTTTGAACTCCAGTCCATTGTCGCTCCTGATGTTGCGAACGACTTTCTTCAGCTGCACTTCAATCTGCTTGATAAACGTCTTCAGTTTGAGTGTCGCTTCAGATTTGTGCTTTAAAAAGAACACCCATGTAAAATGCGAAAAGTCATCAACAATAACAAGAATGTACTTGCTACCACCGATACTTTCGATAGATGATGGACCACACAAATCAATATGAAGTAACTCTAGTGGTTCAACAACTTTGGTGTTTATTATAGATGGATGACTTTGACGACTCTGCTTCCCCATTTCACATGCAGCACACAAATGTTCTCTATCGTACTTGAGCAATGGAAGACCTCGAACATGACCTCCAGTGACAAGTTTTTTGATATCCTTAAAGTTGAGATGAGAGAGCCTTCGGTGCCACAACCAGCTTTCGTCAGATTGTGCTTTGGATAATAGGCAGATAGCTGGGTTCCCTTTGATAGGTTTGAGGTTTAGGGGAAACATTTCTCCTTTACGCTCCGATTTGAGAATAACTCTTTTCGTCTTCTTCTCAATTATTTCAGAACCCTCATCATCGAATGAAACCTTGAGACCGGTACCTCCAACAAGCTGAGGTACAGTGATGAGGTTATGTTGTAGTCCTTCCACGTATGCAACCTTCCTAATCGTGAAATCACCATTTGTAATCATTCCATAGCCTTTTATGGTGCCGAAGGAGTTGTTCCCGAACTTGACATTTCCACCGTTTGAAAGAGACCTGTATTCCCTTAGTTCCTCCTTCCTTCCTGTCATGTGACGCGAGCAGCCACTGTCAATGTACCATTCTTCGTCAAACTGCTCGTCACTGATAACCTGCAAAAATTAAGCAGATTTAGGAACCCAAAGTTTCTTGGGTCCTCGTGAGCCTTTCACAGGAACAGGAATAGTAAGAGAGATGTAAACAAGATATGTTCTTGTTATTAGTGTTGTTTCATCTTTCTTTTTGATGGTGAAAACCTTGATTTTATTAGGATTTGTTACTTTCGTTTTGGTTTCTGGTTCAGGCACTGGGACATTGGAATGCTTTTGATCAGTTTTGACTGAGGAAACCTTCGATTTTCCTTTCAAATCTGTTGAAGATTTTGGATTTTGAGCATTAAAAGAATTGGATTTAGAATGAGGTTGAGAGGAATTAGAATAATTAAAAGAAGAACGAGAGAAATTAGACCGAGATGATTTCATGACTTGAGATTCTAAGTGACCCTTTTGTTTTTGATCATTTGTGGGACTGAACCTAGATCTTTGGTCGCTTTTACTCTCGAAATCGAACCTCTGCTTTCGGTTGACGTTGTCCTCTGAACCGAACCTTTTCTTTCGGTTGATGTTGTCCTCTGAACCGAACCTTTGCTTTCGGTTGACGTGGTCCTCTGAACCGAACCTTTGTTTTCGGTTGTTTTGACATTCTTGTGACCTTACAGTGTTATTCTCTGACCTCAAGTTTCTGTCACGATATGAGAAATATGCATTTTGAGATTGCCAGAACTGGTTTCTCTCAGAGAGATTCTTCTTGTATCTTTGATTTCTTTGTTGTTTCTGATTTCTCATCTGCTTCGGTTGATGATGGATATTGGCTTTTGGTTTTTGCTTTCCTTCAGCTGGTTCACTATGAACTGATGATGTTTCGCTTCATGGAGTGACTCCTTTAGCAGGAATTCCTTTTTCTTGAGGAACATCTTTTGTACCACTAGTACTTGGCGCGTCGAAGCTATCAGGCTTGTTCAAAGGTTCTGGCACATATCTACCTTTACTTTTCCATGAAGTTCTTTCTGACAGACCTACTGTTTCGTCAGCGTTGTCGATGGGAGCTGACCAGAAGAACTCGTCGCAGCCGTCAGCATTGTCTTCGTTTACAATGACTATGAGTTCAGCAGTCTGATGTTCAGTTACGCCTGTGACCTTATACACCTGATTTGGAGTGGTTCTTACCTTTTGGTATACTACAGCCTTTTCTGCAAGAATGGGGACTTTTGTTGGGACAAACGAGCAAACTCCACTGAATTTTCTGAAATGAGATTCTTGTGGTTTTCGGGTTCGCTCTTGACAAATTCTGAACAATCAACTATGTCCTCTAAAGAAATTTCACTCATATTGTCGTCTTCATTAAGCTCAGATGCATTTTCAACATCAATTTTATTTTCTGAGCTCAAGTTGGAATTCAATGAGTCAAATTTTTGTATGGATTCGGTCCTCAGTTTCAGTTTATCATTTTCATCCAAAAGGTTTTTAAGCATGTCCTTATGGTCCTAGGACTTTGTGGAAGATTCGATTTTGTCTAGTCCATACATATATGTCGGATTAACTTCTTCAGACGAAATAACACTTTCACTATTATACGCTTCAGCATCAATTTCATCCTCCTTAAACTCAAGGAAGGGCAAAATCATGCGATGAATCTTTTGTCCTATTTCACAGTCCAAATGAAGCTGAGTGATATTAGTATAAAGACGTTTAGCAATCAAACAAAAAAAATTTCTCTGTTTTAAAAGCTTTAAATTGTCTCTTTGCAAATAAATATTTTCATCTTTGGTTTTGATTAACTCCGACTCCTTCAGTTCGATCCACATCCTTCTTTCCTCACTCTTTGAAGATACCCTGCTTATTTGGTCAGTTAGGTTAGAATTGGTGACTCGTGTTTGAGTTAAACTGCTGTCTAGATGAGAGATTCTTGAATTAACATTTTTTAATTCTTTTTCATATGAGCTTTGTGGTACTTTGAATGCAATAAAAACGGATTGTACCTTCTTGATTGATTCATCAAGTTCGTTGAACTGTACGCTGAGCGGTTTTGCTGTGAAGCACAAGTCCTCTCGCTCCTTTGCATCTTCAATCCCACCATCTGTGTTGTATCCCCTCATCTGAGATACATCGGACACCATCAAGCATTTTCCACCACTACTCTCTTCTTTCGCCACATAAGCCTTTCCATGAGAGGGCTTCCTTACTTCATCATCTTCAGAGTCGGTTAACCAGACCTCCACGCCACCGAACTCATCATCAGCTACCGAACCCTGCACAATTAAAGCATTCATAGAAGGGTTAGCAGTAGATTTCTTCTTCCTGATCTCGTCCAGCTTTTTCAGCAACAAAGCTTCTTCATCTTTTTCATCATCCTTTTTTGCCATTTTCTTGAGGACACAATCTTTCGCATAGTGGTTCTTTCCTCCACAGTAATAGCAGCTTACTCCCGAATCTCCTTCAGCTTTCGGTTCCTTCTTTGGTTCTTCAACCCTCGGTTCTTCCCTGACCTTTTCTGAACTATAACTTCCCTGCCAATTTCTGTTCTTGTTGGTGGGGAATCTTTTCTTGATGAACCTTTTTGGGTTTGACACCATCATTGCATAGTCTTCAGAGGTAAGGTCATAATCCTCTAGGTTGAGGTCTTCATCTTCCGTCACAGCTTTGCTTTTGGACAGAAGGGCTAATGAACCCAAGCTTGAAACCACATTTTTCTCCTGTAACACGATCTTTTCTTGAGACTTCAGAATGCCTACCAGTTTCGCCAGAGAATAGGATTTGAATTGCTCATGCGCTTTAACTGTGGACACTACAGCTCTCCACTCAGATCTAAGACCGTTTAAAAACGTGACGAATGATTAGATCAATATTCCTTAGCAGAGCTCGATAAAGAACTTCCACAGTAGAGGATTTAGGTTTACAGGAACGATAAAGAAATAATGCACTGATCTATCGTAATAATCGTTTTCCTATGTTGACCTAATATGCATGCAAGCATATATATATTTATACTGAACCCTATCAAGCTCTCGGTTGGACAGGCCCAAACCGGAGTTACAAAACTGGACTAATAAGTGAGCCCAATAAACACAATCTATAACAAAACGCTACCCAACAATCTGGATAATCCAATTGGCGAGCAATGAACCTAACAAGTATTAAGCTATAATATTATAATTATCAGTCCCTATGGCAATCTGGTAATGAAGGCTAGATCTTTCACTAATACCAATGAATACTAAGAGTTTTATCAATTAAAGATTAGCCAGGCATGACAGTTGGGATGCATGATCATTTCAGCATATAACTTTTCTAAAATCTAATAACCAACCAACATGCCTATTTTAAATCCCTTTCCGTAAGTAGATCAATCAATATTATGACTGGAATCACTGATAAATCTTATATTTACATTTCATAATAATGACTGAATATAAATATAAGTTACACTTAAAACATAATAAGTCCAACTTAACTTACATGAATTTCTATCGAAAACAGAGAATTGCACAAGAAGGACATCGAAACGGAAAGCTCTACGCTCCAGATCCTAGCTAAAGTAGTTGGAAACTAAGGAGTATAGGGGCTAAGGGTGCGGCGGTGTGTCTAGAGGATTTGGGAGGGAATTAGTGAGAAAAGGAGCATCAAACGCAAGTTTATCTATAGGTTAGGAAAGGGGGTGCATACCGGGGCATCGCACCTGCTGTCAGAGCTGTTGATGTGGTCCATTTCAAATGTCGCCACATGTTAGAATATGGGTAGGACACGTGCCACCATTTAGAAAGTGCGACCTACGGGCTAGATTTTAGCAATTTTCAAAAATACGTATCTTCCTCATACAAACTCCATTTTCGACATTCTCTATATCCACGCATAGCAATCGACAAGTACTACAACTTTCATTTACACTCCATCTAATGATTCTCAATTTATTTTTAAAGTTATGTTTTTAATTTGAATTTTGATCTTCGATATCATCTAGGCTAGGCACACATTAGTCTTAGCCCATCTCTTGATCTACTTAAGCCTTTAAGGGCCTATCAATATAATAGCATTATAAACCCACTTTTGGTTTCTCCCCCATCAATGTGGGATAAAGGAAAACTTACCCAACTTGCCAATTTACCTCTAAAATTTCCAACGATCAAACACATAATAGTAACCATGCTAATTAGTCACACCATAATCAACTTCACAATATGTATTGTAACTTCATCGAAAGTATTACTTAAAAAGTCCTTTTGGCTAAACCTAGGACACCTTAAGAAAGAAAGAAACTTTGTCATCTATGCCACTTTTCAAAGACTGCATATGTATTTGTTCAAAAACTTTTAAAAATAGACTTAAATTTCACTAGAATTGAGGAAGATGAGACGTAGTTGACGAAAACGATAAGTGTAGCTGATCCGTGTTCCATAAAAGCGAGAATGGCGGTTTTGATCCTGGAGATGCTCTCGTTGTACGTCTTATTTGTTGCTCAACATATCAGCCCAACCAACAACGGTTGTAATTAACTTGGTTTAATAAAATATCACACCTGGTATCGATGAGATATTGCCCCCCCAACACCAAAGGGACATCGTGGCAACAATCATAGTGAACGAGTGAATATGTATACGTGTGTTGGAAGGGGAAGGGAGAGTAGATAGTTCTGATAAAATCAAGGGTTTCAATTATAGGTGAGCATTTGGACACATGGACCGAACTAGAACAGAATGGACATAGACTTGTACCTTTTTTTGGACCCTGTGCTGGTTCTCGGTTCTAGGATTTGAGCAATGTTGGTCTGGTTTTTTTACCGGTCCGGTCCGGCCGGTGCCGGGTACAAAACTGGTTTTGGATCAGATTTGAACTTTTCTATTTTGTGAAAATTTTTAACCAAACATATCTCATTCGTTTTAAGTCGGATTGACAAGCAGTTTTTTCCAACGTGTAGTTTTGAGTTTGTGGATGATTTTAGACTATAATTGTATTGTTTTTGGTTTTATATTCAATGAAATACAATCCTTCAAAGTTGGATATCATAGTTGAAATATTTCAGCTTTTCAGCAAGAAATTTGAACTTTTGATTTCTGTAAAATTCTTTAAACAAGCATATCTCATTCGTTTTATGTCGGATTGATATGCGGTTTTTTCCAACATGTAATTTAGATTTTGTAGATGAATTGACACTTTAATTTTGCTGTTTTTGATATTTCATTAAATTTGTTACAATCCTTCAAAGTTGTGATATCAAAGTTGAAATATTGCAACTTCTCAGCAATAAATTTAAATTTTTGTATTCTTTGAAATTCTTTAAACAAGCATTTCTCAATCGTTTTAAGTCGGATTGACATGCGATTTTTTCCAACATGTAATTTAGAGTTTTTAGATGAATTTAGACTATATTTTTTTTCTCTTTTTGTTGTTATAGTCAATAAGTTACAATCCTTCAAAGTTGGGATATCAAAGCTGAAATATTTCAGGTTTTCAATTATTAATTACTTTTTTATTAAATACTAACATAATTTTCATTTTGTGTTGATGTAGAGATTACACAAGGTTTAAATATGTTATATTTAGATGAAAATGATATGGGGGAAGTAGTCAATTGAAGATTAGATTACGACGTTTGTTAGTTGGATTGATTTTAAAGTTTTAACTATGATTTTTGGTGTTACGATAATTACTTTTGTATGTTTGTTTTAAGATTATTAACTTTTGTTGGTGAGCTTGATTTATATGTTAGGTGCTTTTATTTGGAAAATTAATTTTGTAAGTTATAATATTATAGATAAACTTAGATTAGTTATGCATGAAATATGATAAAGTCATTAACTTATTTGATTCAAAGTTCAAACAAATGGTATAAACAATCAAAGTTTGATTGGTTCAACGAGTACCAGAAACGGAAACATACTCATTTTTACGAGTTGTATTGTATCAAACCCAAAAAAGTAGTTATCTTAACGAGTTAGAACGTATCAAACCCAACATATTCGTTTTAATGAGCTGTATCAAACCCAAAAACGTGTTTTGATGACTTGTACTGTATGCATGTAAAGTTGTACCAGTCCAACCGTTTCTAAGAACCGGAAAACCCAGACCTAGACATGGACCGGTAATTCTCATCCGGTCCGGACGTCCAGTCCACGGTCCACAATATTCTCCGAAACCAGTCGGGTCCAAATATTCACCCCTAGTTTGAATTTATGATCTCAAATTGAAATTCCTATATACCTTTCCATTTTCTGTTAAGACTTTAACCATCCATGAAAAATACTAAAGTTTGAATTATTTACAAGATTGTTATCTTAAATCTTGGCCCTATTTTATTTTGATCTAATGGTTTAAATTGAGTTCTTGGGTTCTCACGATTTTTTTTAGTTTGTGCCACAAATCATTAATTTCAATGTTTCTTGGAGAAACGGACTAGATTTGGATGTTTGTACTAATAACAACTCTTGTTAATGTCGTGAATGTTGGAAATGTAACACAAAGAAGAATTTATAACAAAGTCGTGAATGTTGGAGATTCAAGAGATTTATGAAGGAAAACCAAACCAATGATTTACAGAGAACAACTAATGTTTATTGGGGGGAACAATAATTTTGGTTTCGAATTAATTGAAGCAACAGGGAGATCTGGAGAACTTATTACAATCTGGGATGATGAGGTATTTATAGTATCTGATACGATTAAATCAAGGTATTTTTTTATTACATTTGGTCGGTGGGTGGGTATAAACACTGAGATAGCCATAGTAAATGTATATGCACCTCAAGCTCCGTCTGAAAAAATGAGAACATGGGAGAAGTTGGCTCATATTAAATCTAGTAGAGTGGCGATATGGATCTTTGCAGGAGATTTTAATGCTGTTCGTAGAAGATATGAGCGGGTAAACTCCAGGTTTTGTCGCATTTCTGCTGACGACTTCAATGATTTCATATTCTCCTGTGCTCTACATGATCTGAGAATGGGGGATATAAGTTCACTTATTTTAGACCAGAAGACGGTGGTAAGTTGAGCAAATTGGACAGATTCTTGGTTTGTGATAACTTCATGGAGTGTTTCCCGGGTTCATCGGTAACTGCCCTTGCCAGAGAATTCTCGGACCATTGCCCGATCATGTTGAAAACTTCTTGTGAGGAGGCCATTTAGATTCTTCAACTTGTGGATGTTAAAGGCTGGATTTCAAGATGTGGTTTCTGAGGCATGGAGGAAATTCAGAGGTTATGGAAACGGTGATGCTTTCTTGGCGGCGAAATTGCGTTTCTTAAAGAAGGAAATTAAGAAGTGGCGAGAAACCGCCTTTGCTTTGGAAAACAAAGAACTAGAAGAGTGCAGGAATTCCATTGCACAGCTTGATACTTTGGCGGAATCCAGAGATTTATGGCCTCATGAATTGGGGAAAAGAACCAACTGTGTAAAAAGGATTACAGAAATTGAAAGGATGGCTGCAATGGATATGAAACAAATGGCAAAGGTAAAATGGGTGACTGATGGAGATGAAAACACTTCTTTCTTCCATGGTTATGTAAATAATCATAATAGGAGGAACAAAATTCATGGTTTGACTATTAATGGTCAGTGGGAAACGTGTCCTGATGATATAAACGGTGAGATCCTCCAATTCTTCTCTAAGAAATTTGAAGAAAAATGGATGAGTCGACCAAAAATCAGAAGCAACAGATTTAAAACGCTCTCTTCAGAGGCGAGCTCTGCTCTTGAGCTTCCTTTCTCAGTTGAGGAAATTAGGAACGCAATTTAGTGTTGTGGTTCAGAAAAGGCCCCGGGGCCAGATGGATTCTCATTTAAAATTTTCAAGTCTTACTGGAGTTTGCTAAAGGATGATATTATGAGCTTTGTTAGATCATTTGAACAGCGCGGAGAATTTTCTATGGGATGCAATTCGTCTTTCATTTCTCTTGCAGCTAAGATTAAGGACCCACTCTCCTTAAGCGATTACAGACCAATTAGTCTCATTGGTGCGTTATACAAGATAGTTGCTAAAACACTGGCGATCCGGGTGAAAACACATATTGGAGTATGCATAGACGAGGTGCAATCGGCTTTTGTGGAAGGGAGGAACATACTCGAAGGTCCTTTAATAATTAACGAGGTGTGTTCTTGGGCATTAAAAAGTAACCGGAAAATATTGTTATTCAAGGCAGATTTTAACAAGGCTTTTGACTCGGTAAATTGGGAGTACCTTGATTCGGTTATGGCTCAAATGAACTTCGGGTTAAAATGGAGAAGATGGATAAACGGATGCCTCATGTCGGCTAGGGCATCGGTACTGGTCAATGGCAGCCCAACGGCGGAATTTCCTTTGACAAAAGGAGTGAGACAAGGCGATCCGCTATCACCGTTCCTTTTTATAATAGCGATGGAAGGTCTAAATGTCATGATGAAAGCGGCAAATGAAAAAGGGATATTCGATGGGGTCCATATTCCTAATACCAACATATCCCTTTCTCATTTATTTTATGCTGATGATGCCTTATTTATTGGGGATTGGTCGAAAAAAAATGTCTACAATCTTTCTAGAATCCTCAGATGTTTCTATGTTGTGTCGGGATTAAAAGTGAACTTCAACAAATCACGGGTATTTGGAATTGGTGTCGACTTTGAGGAGGTTTGTGAGTGGGCTGGGCCACTAGGGTGTGCGCCATCCTCTCTACCTTTCACTTATCTCGGGGTGCCTGTCGGGGAGAATATGAACAAAAAAAAAAGCTTGGAAGCCGATTGTAGATAAGTTCCGCTCCAAACTCTCCATGTGGAAGGCAAAGACTTTGAGCCTTAGTGGCAGGATGACTTTGGCAAAAGCTGTACTTGGGAACCTTCCAACCTTTTATCTATCACTGTTCTCAGCCCCCATCGGAATAATAGAAGAGTTGGAAAAGATTCAAAGACAGTTTATTTGGAGAGGTGATGCAGAAAAAGCAACTGTACATTGGGTTGCATGGGAGAAACTAAAAGCTCCAAAGGAGGTTGGAGGGGCAGGTTTAGGATCTCTTAGGAACCTAAACTTGGCCCTACTGGCTAAATGGTGGTGGAAGTTCAAAACACGTCCTGACTCCCTTTGGGCCCGAATTGTAATGGGGTTTCATAACCCTGCAAACCGTCCCTGGTTCTGCTTCGCAAAACATAATCGAGGTGGGGTGTGGTCATGCATAGATAAAGCAAAAAATGGCTTATGGAAGTTAAATATTGATGTGAAGGAAATAATGAATACTAATGATGGGGGATTATCGTGGAGATCTGACTTTGTGGTGGATGGAGTTTTTAGCGTGGCAAGGCTTAGAAATAGACTTGACAGAGCCTCTCACCTGATTTGCGATGGCGATTTCTGGTGGTTGAATTCGGTTCCAAAAAAGGTGGTGAATTTTATTTGGCGAGCAAAGCAGGGGAGGATTCCATCTGCCGAGGCGTTAAGGAAAAGGAACATCCAAGTACCCTCCACAATGTGTGGGATATGTGAACACGTAGAAGAATCAGTGGATCACATTCTCACTTCATGCAGTTTGGCGAGGAATATTATAACCATGGTACTAAAGTGGTGTAATGTTCTCCCTCAATTCTTTTCAGGTGTGAATGAGGTGCTTGACTTTGCCAGGAACTGGGGACATTGCCCAAAAAAGAAAGAGTTGCTTACATGTATTATATACGGAACCCTTTGGAGTTTGTGGAAGGCAAGGAATGATCGGATTTTTAAAGAAGAATCATCGAAACCGGCGAAAATTTTAGATTATATCAAAACATCGATATTTACTTGGAGAAAGTATAGGAGTCCTAGTGGTGATACAGTTGATTGGGATAAGTGGTGTTGTGCACCCTTGAATTGTACATGGACTATGCTCTTTGTTTAGCTTGATGTTTTCTATTGTACTTTTACCCCCTAGCTTCTTGCTAGGAGTATTTTAATAAAATTGCCGGTTCAAAAAAAAAAAAAAAAAAAAAAACTAATTAAGAGATGAAATTAGTGACAAGATTTAATACTAAGCAGGCATATGGCCTATAGATATCATTAGTCGCTTATTCATAACATATATTCAATGTTGTATAATAATAATCCTTTAGCTGGTTGAATTTTATTTCACAAATTTCTCTGGGAACAAACGTACTTGGACAACATTGATAATATTAAATATAATATTAAAATTAAGTGCATGGATAACACTGGCAAAGACTCTTACAACATGTACCTATGCCAATTCGACAGTATATTTGACATGGTCTAGAGGGACCACACAACTGGTAGCCCATTAACGAGCCTTTGTGAGCCAAAACAGATGAGATAAACAAACCTGCAAAGCATATTTATTCCATTAGAGATAAACAGGGAACACAATGGTAATTGGAGTGCTAGTTATTGATACAAAAAAAATACCAGAAACCGAAACCAATAACATGACCAAGAACACCATCTTCAAAGTTCGCTCCATGTTTTTAAAATATTAAAACAAAACCGAAGCAGTTACTTTTAATCTGCCCCAATCATTTCTTATGCCTCATATATATAAGTGTAATTTGGTATTCATGGTATACCAATGCTTCTGGTAAGATCTTTTATCAAAATTAAATGGCCATAAATGCTGATAAAAATGGTCAAAGATATTGTTTAATCATGGATATTCTTAAATTATATTATCAAAAGAATTGATTATCAATCCAAATATAGCAAAAATAAAGAATAGAAATTTCATAATTAAATATGCTAATACATAAAAGAAGAAATCAATAATATCTTCGCCGTTAGTTTGTTACTCTGTTAGTCTGTTACCTTTAAATTTCCAAACCAACAAGAAGCCTACCCCGATAACCTAACGATTAATGAGTTATAAAAAATTGTCAAACTATATCAACATTAGTTGAGGGGTTCAGTTGTAAAAATAGAATCCATCAGTTACAATAGAATACATCAGTTATAAAAAACCTAAGGCTATGTTTGGCGCGCCACAGCTAGCTTATTTTTTGAGCTTTTTTATGTTGTCGTGTTTGGTAAGCCAAAAAGTAGCTTATAAGCTAGCTTTTTGAAAAGCTACTTAAACTAGCTTTTTATGAGTTTTTTTAAAATTTTCCAAATACACCCTTTAATTAATTATAGAAACACATATTATTACATGTCCTTTTATGTAATTTTATATATTTCAGCTAGCTTTTCAGCTAGTTTTACCAAACGTTAATTTTTATCGGCTAGCATTTTAGCTATCAGCTAGCTTTTTATTTAACAACTAGCTTTTCAGCTATCAGCTAGCTTTTCAGCTAACAGTCAGCTTTTCAGCTAGTTCGTCAAACATAGCCTAACTATAGGACTGAGCCCATATACAACAAGTGAATCCAAAATAAATAGAAAATTCAAGTTATAAATCCATTCATATCGCCAAATTCCACTTAACAGTAACATTATGTTACCTTAATTTATGTTTATTTGTTTGTCTACAGATTTTGGATCGGATGTGATTGAGTGGGTCTTACATGTGCATAGAAAAAAGGGTTTGTTGCTGAAGACACAATCTACAAATTTATTTATTTAATCATCTGGAAATGTTAGTGTGGTTGTGGAAAAGTTGTGATTCAAAAAGATATGAAAAAAAAACATTATCAAGTTTTTACACTGCTACAAAGCAGTTTAAATAACCTGCAGGTTCAAAAATACTTTCAAAACACTATACTTATTAATCTATTTATTTATGATCCACAATGACTTCAACATTGCAAGTTCAAAAATACGTAAACAAACTATATATTAGTTTCTATGATGAAAATAATATATATGAAAATTTTGCATCGTCAAAACGTTAATTTTTATCAGCTAGCATTTCAGCTATCAGCTAGCTTTTTATTTAACAACTAGCTTTTCAGCTAACAGTCAGCTTTTCAGCTAGTACGTCAAACATAGCCTAACTATAGGACTGAGCCCATATACAACAAGTGAATCCAAAATAAATAGAAAATTCAAGTTATAAATCCATTCATATCGCCAAATTCCACTTAACAGTAACATTATGTTACCTTAATTTATGTTTATTTGTTTGTCTACAGATTTTGGATCGGATGTGATTGAGTGGGTCTTACATGTGCATAGAAAAAAGGGTTTGTTGCTGAAGACACAATCTACAAATTTATTTATTTAATCATCTGGAAATGTTGGTGTGGTTGTGGAAAAGTTGTGATCCAAAAAGATATATATGAAAAAAAAAAAAACATTATCAAGTTTTTACACTGCTACAAAGCAGTTTAAATAACCTGCAGGTTCAAAAATACTTACAAAACACTATACTTATTAATCTATTTATTTATGATCCACAATGACTTCAACATTGCAAGTTCAAAAATACGTAAACAAACTATATATTAGTTTCTATGATGAAAATAATATATATGAAAATTTTGCATTGTCAAAATGACATTAAATGTTAGAACGATCTCAATTAATATTGTAAAGCTGTATGGTTACTGATTTCAAAAGTGAAAACATCAAGTAAACACTAGGGGTGTTCACGGATTTTTCGGTTTCGGATTGGCCGGATCGGATCGGTTTTTCGGTTTTGTGGGTTTTTTGCACACCCCTGGTAAACACATTAAATTTTATTCATGAAAGATGTATTAAGGAATTAAACAATATAAAACTTTTCAGAAGTGACAGGAGCAAACACCCTCTATACAGGATCCATAGCCTGCGCGACAAAAAGGTTGGCAATCACTATCCTTATGACATGGGCTAGGAATCACGCGATCGCTCATATCATCACCATTGTTTTTAGTTGTAGATTTTTTGGTCACCACATAGCCTCTATCAGTGGAAGCATATGACATCTGAATACCTGAAAAATGTATCTCGTTAATTAGCTTTGAACTCTGAAGCTGATATATAGAGGGAGAAAATAAAAAAAATATACCAGATATGGCAAGCAATAATGCGACCATAAAGACTATCTTCAGTGAACTTTTCCCCATATTTTGACAAATATGATACGCCTCAAAGGAATAAACTTTTGTCTGTACGTACCATGATCTACTGCCTATGAAGATATATATATATACATAGAGAAATTTCATATTAGTGATACAAAAAACGTATCCAAATAATCGATGCGAATAACTACTGTTTTAAAGAATATTTATGTTAGGAAACGTAACCTAGAATCTTGTCATTAAATTTTTTGATCTTTTAGTATCAATAAGGGATAATGACTTTTAAGGGTAACGAACTTTCGATTTTGTTCACATTTAATCACTAAACTTTTTTTCGTTATTTATTTGCCACTGAACTATTGAAACTGTACACATTTTACCCTTATGACCGGTTGTTGCCGGTCATAAGGGTAAAATGTGTACAGTTTCAATAGTTCAGTCGCAAATAGATAACGAAAAAAAGTTTAGTGACTAAATATGAACAAAATCAAAAGTTCGTTTCCCTCTAAAAAAGTTCAATGACTAAATGTGAACAAACTTCCTCTTGTATTATGTTTTAGCAAATTGCTTATTTTTGTTAAATTCTAGCAACATTTGTTGATGAATAAAGTTTATAATCATTTTTTGATTATAAAAAGGAGGAGAGATTTAGATATGAAAATTCGAAAGTTGAATTTTTCATATTATGCTAACTTGAAGACCGAAGTGACCTCAGAGTATTTGAAGTTTATGAAATGATTCGACTGGAGATTTGGAAGTGATTTCGGTTCATGATGGGTTTGGACTTATTGAAGATTTTTGGAGTGTGCATAAATGCTCAAATTTTGGGTAATTTTTTGGAGAATGAGAAACTCCTAATTACCTTTTGATGCTCGGTTTGTATGGTCTCACATTCTATAACCCGGATTGAAAAGTTATGGAAGAATTGAAGATTTGATGTTCATCTCTACATGTGTCACGTTTGAGACTCGATTTGTGAAGCTGCTCGAGTTTGGAAGATTTAAAGCGGGTCATCCATGATTCCATTCCTAACTTTGAGGGGGAGAATGTTGGGTACAAAGTTATCATGTATGACTTTGTAAATGGTTTGATTTTTGTAGACTCACTTGCATGTGGTAAAGTAGCCTTGTGACATGATATATATATATATATATATATATATATATATATATATATATATAGAGAGAGAGAGAGAGAGAAAGAGAGAGACATATGTAAAGACCTCTATATAAGGTGGGTTCATACCGTGTGTTTGAGAGACATAACATTGAGAGTGTTAGTGTGTGTTAATTATGTATATTCAGATCTAGATCCTTTTTTGTAAACACCTTTCATAATCAAATTTCTCTATTAAACACCCAAATCACCGTGTTCTTTGTGTGTTCTTTAATTCCACATGTCAAACCAATGATCATAATTCACATGAGTGAGAATGATTAGTTGTTTTGTAAAACCAAAACCGGATTGGAAATTTTGACTTTTTATTTTGGAAAATACAAAACCATTATGTATACAAGAGGAAGTTTGTTCACATTTAGTCATTGAACTTTTTTAGAGGGAAACGAACTTTCGACTTTGTTCACATTTAGTCACTAAACTTTTTTTCGTTATCTATTTGCCACTGAACTATTGAAACTGTACACATTTTACCCTTATGACCGGCAACAACCGGTCAGAAGGGTAAAATGTCTACAGTTTCAATAGTTCAGTGGCAAATAGATAACGAAAAAAAGTTTAGTGACTAAATGTGAACAAAATCGAAAGTTCGTTACCCTTACAAGTCATTATCCCTATCAATAATATATTTATCCTACCAAAACTACAATTCTTCCTTCCAGATCAGCCTTCCAAGAATTTTCCCATTTGTTTAATGTTGTCTTCTTCCATTCTCCATCCCTGTAATCACCATATTTTATTTTTTACTTCTCCATCCCTTTTGTCTCTGTTATCTGTATGTTCGACTCCTTTCCTCTTCAGTTTCATTGTTGCTCGATGCATTATAATCAAATTATGTGGTCAAACTATAGAACTTAATTTTTGGTCGTTTGATTAAAAAACAAATTCATAAGATTAACTAAAAGATAACATGTTTTCACACAAACTTTGTGACGGAATCATACGGATCTCCAGCAATAGGAGACAATAGATAAGTACGCATTTCCAATTAGCACATTCGGGACAGATTAGTTTATTTAGTCCGTCGCTGATCTATCAAAACAGTTTAGAATCCAAAAAACAGATTTGTAATGGAATTTCGTATTATTTAAAATTTGTCACTAATCCTTCTATGATCTTTTTCTTTTAGTTAAAATTTCCGTCTGTAATCTATTGCTAAAATTATCCTCGACAGAGTTTAAAAAATCATCGTAATACACACATCCATTGCTAATACATCACCTATAATATCCTAGAGAAAACAAATAACCCACAAAATTAAATAAATGTATGTTTACAAAATTAAATAAATATATGTTTTATCACGAAACTTTGATTAATTCAATGGACCAAATTTCATGCTTGTTGTAGAAAGACATTTACTTCCATAAGTTTATCACATGAACTTTGAAAGTCAAGTCATCATCCCTAAGTACATCCACATCAACTATGAAAGTAACATTTGGTGCAACCATTTCTTTGCAAACATATGAAATTATATAAATGCATAAGGTGCAAGATTAATAATAGTAAAGGGCATAATTGTAATTTATATTAAAAAAATATTATAACATTTGTATATTTTTTTAAACAGAATATTGACCTGTGTTGACCTTTGGCTAAAGATCGAGGTCTTGATAATTCAATTGATATCATATGTACATAATTAATGCATCTTACCATAAAAACCTACATGCCACTTAACAATCCAAACATAAGCACAATTCAATTTCATGAAAGTAGAATGTCATTTCATGAAAAAGTATTAAGTTTTTAATTTTAAAGAAACAAGACAAAATTGCAAGTTTGGTCCCTGTAGTATGTCAAAAACTGGATGTTTGGTCCAAAAAGTTTTGGGGTTGCACCGGTGATCCAAAAGGTTTGATTTGTTGTAAAATAGGTCCAAAGGCTTAACAGCTGTTTGTGCTGTCTGTTTGTGTGAGGGTATTTCTGTCCAAAAGGATTGATCTTCTAAAGTATTTGTCAAATAAGGGTAACCTTTGAATAAATAAAATTCAAGTTTGATTCCACTTTGACTTTTGACCGGTCAAAATAGGAACCCGATTAGGAAGGGGTCAAGGGATTTTTTGTTCGTCATTTGATTGATTGTCAAAGGGAATGCAAAAGAAACGAATACAGAACACGAAGGGAAGAAGGCATAATTGATTTGGAGGAAGAGGATATTGGAACGGGAATGCATCGAAGACAGTCAAGAAGAAGGCAATCGATGCTTGTAGAATTCGTCTTGTGAATTGATTTTATTTGGTTTGTACAAACATAAAATCGATTATGATAAAGTTGCCGATAATTGATTCAATTGTAAAGTCAAACTAAAAGTCAACATTTGTGTTCGTTGAAATTTTGAGTTTGATTAAAGAACCACAATTGTTTTAAGTCGATTTCGAGTTTGATTGGCTTGAATTAACACTATCTTAATTTGAGTTTGATGTTCGATTTTGATGTGTATTCTCAGTCTCTAATGCTCAATGTTTAATGGATGAATAACTTCATACGAGTTTTTCATATGATTTAGAAATTTGATTTTGAAGCCTAATAATCAGTTGAATTTGAAAGTTGAGTATCGATGGATGCTTGGGTATGTTAATAAAGAAGGTTGATGTTTGAAGTTTGATGACAATTTTGGAATCAATCGATGGTTTATTTACTGATTATATCAATATCGACGTGTTAATTTTGGTCGATGTTGGTATGTTGATCGATTTGGCTGGGATTCGATGTTGGAATCAATAATTGTGATTTTGATGTCGTTGGTGGATGATTGAAAACGAAATGGGTTTATTGGAGTATCGATGACCGATAGTTGGGTACGACATGTGACTAAAGAATCGATGGTTAGTTAGATTGAAGAACTGTTAACGAAGACTTTGATAAAATGGCTAAGAGATTGAGAACGAAGTGTGAATGGCTTTATAGTCAATAGTTGAATCGATTGTAATTGATGTCGATTTTGGGAAGGATGTGTTAGGTTGATCATATTTCAAAGATTGGGTGCAATTATTGAAATTGAAGGCGGAGTTTTGGGACTTAATAGATAAAGAAGGTTTGGGAAGTCGATTGAGAATTGAAGGTTTGAAGCAAAGTTGAAATCCATGTATAGAAAGCGAAGTCTGTGTAGTTGAAGCCAACTGTGCTGGGATTTGATTTCAATGTTTCGAAGGGAAGAATGATGATTTTGACAGTCGATTAAGAGCGAAGGAATCGTTGGTGTCAAAAGGAGAAGGTTTGGTTATTTGATTTCGGAGGTTTTGATAATGAATGTTTTAATAACGAAGATTTTGATGTAGATGTGTGAATTGACAAAAATACCCTCACACAAACGGAGGGCACAAACGGCTGTTAAGCCTTTGGACCAATTCCACAACAAATCAAACCTTTTGGACCACTAGTGCAACCCCAAAACTTTTTGGACCAAAAATCCAATTTTTGACATACCACAAGGACCAAACTTGCAATTATGTCAAGAAACAATTTTAAATGAACATGTACATCAAAAACAACCCCCATATGGAATGAGAGAGTCATTGTAACAAAATTATGAAAATCAAATATAATGACATTTCTATAACTGGAAAAACGACCCCTGGCCATGCTATGTTTTTTATCAAATCAAATGAAAGTACATTGTTGTAAATGACAAAACAAACCCTATATTGTCGTTTATATTGTTTTTATTCAATTGAAGAAACACCCGTAAAAATTGAAGAAAAATACACAATGTGGAGTGAGAGAGTCATACTAACAAAATACACTTTCGGAACATAAAATAAACAAATAAAATGTGTATATAATAAAAAAAAATAGCAATATATAGCAATGCACTTTAATAAAACATAAATGTACAAAAAAATATGGAATTAAAGTCAAAATAAATAAAAGTAGTGAAACATCTCAAAAATTAAGGTTAAAAATTTCATTTTCATTATATTCAAAACACTATTGTAACTTGTTCAAAACATTAGAAATCATTTCAAATAAAACAATTATCGGAGTTCAATCCTAAAAATCACGTTTTGCGGAAACTGCGGGTGTATGCGCTGCGATCGTCCCGAAATCTTCATTTGAAAACTCGAGTACCTGAAACATAAACTGAAAACCGTAAGCACAAAGTTGGTTGAGTTCCCTAAATACCACATACCATATAATAAACATATAGTAGGCCCGCCCGTCATCGGACACTGTCCGGCATCAGGACATGCCCGGATACTACCGAGCATATATGGGTGTTGGCCTCCCCTTCGTTCTGTTTCAACCAGATACTGTCGAGCATATATGGGTGTTAGCGTCCCCTTCAGTCTATTTCAACCAGATATTGGGTCTATTTCACCCCTACCACTACCACATAATAGCATACGCAAATAATCATAGAAACCCTGACAAGTAGTGGCAAACCAAAAAATTATCACAAAGACGATCACCTTACTATAAACATCAACTAGTGGGCCGGCATTGGTGCCTTCAACCTTAGAATTCTGCAAAGGGAGACTCACCTCGAATGCAGAAGCTTCCAGAAGGAATTACCCAGTTAACGACACCTCCAAACAAACAGATCAAAAATAACACCTAATTAGCAATTAGGTTCCAATCCATAACCAACTTCATACCTTGGGTAAAAAGACCATTTTACCCCTATCCCAACCTTGTCCAAAACTAGGACCCAAACTTCAATCTGAATGTCCTAAAGGCCCACTAATCAACCATTGGCCCAATTTTCCAAATTGGGCACAATCCCATACAGGTCTTATCCTAAGCCCATATTTTCCTCGAATACAATTCAGGATACCTCAAACACCCCTTGGGACAAACTTGATCAAAAGCATAAGTCAAAAGTCAAAGTCAACGATCCAGGTGACCCAACTCGCCAAGTTGGTCCTTCAACTCGCCGAGTTCTCATCAAATCACAAAATCAAGAAAAATCGATCCAACTCGCCGAGTTCCCTTCAACTCGTCTAGTTTCCCTCCTTTTCATCAGAATCGAGACAATCCCAAAGCAACTCACCAAGTTCTTCTATGAACTTGTCGAGTTCTTCGGTTAGCAAACCCACTTATTCTATTAAGCCACTTAATCATCAATATAAGGCTTTAAATTGCAGATGTGGTCCCTTAAGGTTGTATTGATGAGTAAAGTCTCCAACTTTACTCTTATGCAAGGCTACAAGAAGCTCAAAAGCTCAAAATCAGCTAGAAGAAAGGCTTAATGGATGCATGGAACCCTTAATACCATAAAGTTGGCACCTTTATGCCAAACGAGCTCCCTAGAACCCTATATCTGAAAAGGTTTGTATAAATGGGACGTCCAACTCCCAACAACCACTCCATTTGGACAAAAACATGTAAAAGAACCCTAAGGAGGAGATCTATGAACTCCGATAATTGTTTCCGCAAAACGTGATTTTTGGGATTGAACTCCGATAATTGTTTTATTTGAAATGATTTCTAATGTTTTGAACAAGTTACAATAGTGTTTTGAATATAATGAAAATGAAATTTTTAACCTTAATTTTTGAGATGTTTCACTACTTTTATTTATTTTGACTTTAATTCCATATTTTTTTTTGTACATTTATGTTTTATTAAGTGCATTACTATATATTGCTATTTTTTTTTTATTATATACACATTTTATTTGTTTATTTTATGTTCCGAAAGTGTATTTTGTTAGTATGACTCTCTCACTCCACATTGTGTATTTTTCTTCAATTTTTACGGGTGTTTCTTCAATTGAATAAAAACAATATAAACGACAATATAGGGTTTGTTTTTGTCATTTACAACAATATACTTTCATTTGATTTGATAAAAAACATAGCATGGCCAGGGGTCGTTTTTCCAGTTATAGCAATGTCATTATATTTGATTTTCATAATTTTGTTACAATGACTCTCTCATTCCATATGGGGGTTGTTTTTGATGTACATGTTCATTTAAAATTGTTTCTTTAAAATTAAAAACCTAATACTTTTTCATGAAATGGCATTCTACTTTCATGCAATTGTATTGTGCTTATGTTTGGATTGTTAAGTGGCATGTAGGTTTTTATGGTAAGATGCATTAATTATGTACATATGATATCAATTGAATTATCAAGACCTCGATCTTTAGCCAAAGGTCAAACAAGTCAATATTCTGTTTAAAAAAATATACAAATGTTATAATATTTTTTTTAATATAAATTACAATTATGCCCTTTACTATTGTTAATCTTGCACCTTATGCATTTATATAATTTCATATGTTTGCAAAGAAATGGTTGCACCAAATGTTACTTTCATAGTTGATGTGGATGTACTTAGGGATGATGACTTGAGTTTCAAAGTTCGTGTGATAAACTTATGGAAGTAAATGTCTTTCTACAACAAGCATGAAATTTGGTCCATTGAATTAATCAAAGTTTCGTGATAAAACATATATTTATTTAATTTTGTAAACATACATTTATTTAATTTTGAGGGTTATTTGTTTTCTCTAAGTTATTATAGGTGATGTATTAGCAATGGATGTGTGTATTACGATGATTTTTTAAACTCTGTGGAGGATAATTTTAGCTATAGATTACAGACGGAAATTTTAACTAAAAGAAAAAGATCATAGAAGGATTAGTGACAAATTTTAAATAATACAAAATTCCATTACAAATCTGTTTTTTGGATTCTAAACTGTTTTGATAGATCAGCAACGGACTAAATAAACTTATCTGTTCCGAATGTGCTAATTGGAAATGCGTAATTATCTATTGTCTCCTATTGCTGGAGATCCGTATGATTCCGTCACAAAGTTTGTGTGAAAACATGTTTTCTTTTAGTTAATCTTATGAATTTGTTTTTTAATCAAACGACCAAAAATTAAGTTCTATAGTTTGACCACATAATTTGATTATAATGCATCGAGCAACAATGAAACTGAAGAGGAAAGGAGTCGAACATACAGATAACAGAGACAAAAGGGATGGAGAAGTAAAAAATAAAATATGGTGATTACAGGGATGGAGAATGGAAGAAGACAACATTAATCAAATGGAAAAATTCTTGGAAGGCTGATCTGGAAGGAAGAATTGTAGTTTTGGTAGGATAAATATATTATCGATACTCAAAGATCAAAAATTTTAATGACAAGATTCTAGGTTACGTTTCCTAACATAAATATTCTTTAAAACAGTAGTTATTCGCATTGATTATTTGGATACGTTTTTTGTATCACTAATATGAAATTTCTCTATGTATATATATATATATATCTTCATAGGCAGTAGATCATGGTACGTACAGACAAAAGTTTATTCCTTTGAGGCGTATCATATTTGTCAAAATATGGGGAAAAGTTCACTGAAGATAGTCTTTATGGTCGCATTATTGCTTGCCATATCTGGTACATTTTTTTATTTTCTCCCTCTATAGTTTGATAAAGTATCAGCTTCAGAGTTCAAAGCTAATTAACGAGATACATTTTTCAGGTATGCAGATGTCATATGCTTCCACTGATAGAGGCTATGTGGTGACCAAAAAATCTACATCTAAAAACAGTGGTGATGATATGAGCGATCGCGTTATTCCCAGCCCATGTCATAAGGATAGTGATTGCCAACCTTTTTGTCGCGCAGGCTATGGATCCTGTATAGAGGGTGTTTGCTCCTGTCACTTCTGAAAAGTTTTATATTGTTTAATTCCTTAATACATCTTTCATGAATAAAATTTAATGTGTTTACTTAATGTTTTCACTTTTGAAATCAGTAACCATACAGCTTTTCAATATTAATTGAGATGGTTCTAAAAGTTAATGTCATTTTGACTATGCAAAATTTTCATATATATTATTTTCAACATAGAAACTAATATATAGTTTGTTTACGTATTTTTGAACTTGCAATGTTGAAGTCATTGTGGATCATAAATAAATAGATTAATAAGTATAGTGTTTTGTAAGTATTTTTGAACATGCAGCTAGGTTATTTAAACTGCTTTGTAGTAGTGTAAAAACTTGATAATGTTTTTTTTTTTTGCATATATATCTTTTTGGATCACAACTTTTCCACAACCACACCAACATTTCCAGATGATTAAATAAATAAATTTGTAGATTGTGTCTTCATCAACAAACCCTTTTTTCTATGAACATGTAAGACCCACTCAATCACATCCGATCCAAAAGCTGTATACAAACAAATAAACATAAATTAAGGTAACATAATGTTACTGTTAAATGGAATTTGGCGATATGAATGGATTTATAACTTGAATTTTCTATTTATTTTGGATTCACTTGTTGTATATGGGCTCAGTCCTATAGTTAGGGTTTTTTAATTATAACTGATGTATTCTATATTAACAACTAGTTGTGAGACCCATGTATTACATGAGTTAATTAAAAAAAAGTTAAATATGAAGGTCTAAATAGTTGAGAACTTTGAATTTATAAGAAAATAAGAAAAATAATTAATTATTAAAATAATGTTTTTTATCTTTTAAAATTAAATAAATAATTTAAATAAATAAACAAAAGAAACTAATAAACTTTAATTTAATTTTTTTGAAATTAGAAGGTAGACTCATTAATGAAATTGATATACATTTATTACTATATTTATTGTAATTATTATATTAAAATATGTAATTTAATAAAATAGAAAAACCATTAAATGACATGTGGAAAAAAAATTAATTCAAAATTACCACAAATTGACATTTGTCAAATTGAAAGAGAGCATGACATGTGGAAAAAGTTCTTTATTTATTAGGGAGGATTGAACCCCTCAATTAATGTTGATATAGTTTGACAATTTTTTATAACTCATTAATCGTTAGGTTATCGGGGTAGGCTTCTTTTTCGTTTGGAAATTTAATGCTAACAGACTAACAGAGTAACAAACTAACGACAAAGATATTATTGATTTCTTCTTTTATGTATTAGCATATTTAATTATGAAATTTCTATTCTTTATTTTTGCTATATTTGGATTGATAATCAATTCTTTTGATAATATAATTTAAGAATATCCATGATTAAACAATATCTTTGACCATTTTTATCAGCATTTATGGCCATTTAATTTTGATAAAAGATCTTACCAGAAGCATTGGTATACCATGAATACCAAATTACACTTATATATATGAGGCATAAGAAATGATTGGGGCAGATTAAAAGTAACTGCTTCGGTTTTGTTTTAATATTTTAAAAACATGGAGCGAACTTTGAAGATGGTGTTCTTGGTCATGTTATTGGTTTCGGTTTCTGGTATTTTTTTTGTATCAATAACTAGCACTCCAATTACCATTGTGTTCCCTGTTTATCTCTAATGGAATAAATATGCTTTGCAGGTTTGTTTATCTCATCTGTTTTGGCTCACAAAGGCTCGTTAATGGGCTACCAGTTGTGTGGTCCCTCTAGACCATGTCAAATATACTGTCGAATTGGCATAGGTACATGTTGTAAGAGTCTTTGCCAGTGTTATCCATGCACTTAATTTTAATATTATATTTAATATTATCAATGTTGTCCAAGTACGTTTGTTCCCAGAGAAATTTGTGAAATAAAATTCAACCAGCTAAAGGATTATTATTATACAACATTGAATATATGTTATGAATAAGCGACTAATGATATCTATAGGCCATATGCCCGCTTAGTATAAAATCTTGTCACTAATTTCATCTCTTAATTAGTTGCCACCAAAGTTGTGGCACATCCACTTTGTTCCCCCCAATACACATTAGTTGTTCTCTGTAAATCATTGGTTTGGTTTTCCTTCATAAATCTCTTGAATCTCCAACATTCACGACTTTGTTATAAATTCTTCTCTGTGTTACATTTCCAACATTCACGACATTAACAAGAGTTGTTATTAGTACAAACATCCAAATCTAGTCCGTTTCTCCAAGAAACATTGAAATTAACGATTTGAGGCACAAACTAAAAAAAATCGTGAGAACCCAAGAACTCAATTTAAACCATTAGATCAAAATAAAATAGGGCCAAGATTTAAGATAACAATCTAGTAAATAATTCAAACTTTAGTATTTTTCATGGATGGTTAGAGTCTTAACGAAAATGGAAAGGTATATAGGAATTTCAATTTGAGATCATAAATTCAAACTAGGGGTGAATATTTGGACCAAAAAATAATAATATGTAAAATTGGAAAATAAATAAGAGGCTCAAAAAATAATAAAACCCATATATATATATATATATATATATATATATATATATATATATATATATATATATATATATATATATATATATATATATATATATATATATATAATTGTTTGTATTGGTTTCATTTAATGGTTTTTTCAACTAATAGACATTTTCTGGAAGAGAATTTCAAGTTTTACGTTGTTGACCTGTCGGTACTACACTAAAACACGATTCATAATCCAGTCTGCTGAAGTAGATCCAACTAAACGTCGTGGCATGCATGCATTTGTTTTGTGAGCCAACATTTGTTTATTTTTTTTTTCTTTTGTTTGAAACACAGTAGAGTAGGGAAATGGACCATAATTGACTACTTTTTTTAACTCATTACTCGTTAGGTTATGGTTTAGACTTTTTCTTCATTAGGAAATTTACTGCTAACACAGTAACAAATTAACCACACATATATTATTGAGTTCTTCTTTTATTTATTAACATTTTTAATTAGAAAGTTGCTATTCTTTTTTTTGTTATATTTGGATTGATTGATAATTAATCATTTTGATAATTTAGTGTAAGAATATCCATGATTGGAACAATATATTTGTCCATTTTTATCAGCATTTATGACAATTTAATTTTGATACAAGATACCACAATTTTCAAATTACTCTTATATATATGAGGCATAAGAGATTACTTTGATGCAGATTAAAACTATCTCCTTTGGTTTTGGTTTTCCATTGATCGTTTAAAACATGGAGATAAATTTGAAGATGGTGTCCTTGATCATGTTATTGCTTTCCATATGTGGTACGAACTAGATCTTTTGTTTGTCTCGAGATAACTAGCAGTCTAATTACCATCATGTTCCATGCTTATCTCTAATGGAATATGCTTTAATTTTCAGGTTTGTTTATCTCATCTGTTTTGGCTAACAAAGGCTCGTTAATGAAGTTTGAGAAGTGTGGTCCCTCAGTTGGATCATGTCAAATAAGCTGTCCAGTTGGGCTGCCTAAGTGTTGTAACGGTTTTTGCCTCTGTTTAGGATGCCCTAAACTTTGATTATTGTATTTAATATCATAAATATAAAAGGTTGGTGTCCAAATGTGTTTCTTCCTCGAGAAATCTATGAAATCAAATTCGTCCTGCTAAAGGATTATTATTATACAACATATGAATATATTTTATGTAGTTCCTAATAACTTTCGTTTATTAAAATGAATCAGTGACTAATGATATCTACGTGGTCATACGCCAGCTTAGTATATAAAATCTTGTCACTAATTTCTTGGGTTCGCAAACAGCAGATGTACCTTCCATTTTGAAATCACATTTGCATCTTCTTTGGTTCATCTCTTAATTAGTAGCCAATAAAGTTTTGGCATCTACTTACAGACAATATTAATTAATCCATCTATATATCTTTATGTACTTATGAAACATTTTTCCTTTCACCAGTACTTTCTTTTAAAACTCCCATGCATTTTTCCTTTCATCACATTAATTTGAAACTTGCATGACTTTTCAATTTTTTCTAATAATGATTATAAATTGGTTAATAAGATTAAATTAATATCAAACCTAAAGTATAATCATATATAAACTAAATTTCAATATTAAAAGAATATCGTTACTTTTACTTATAAATTTATGTTATTTAACCTTTTACATATTATGCTTAAAATAATCAATTTATTATATCAATCTAGTATACAAATTATTATATCAAATTTAACAACAATGTTATTGTTATATTTAAAAAAAAAATATTTGTAAAGATTTCAACTATCTAGGTGTTTCTGCGTAACGCGTAGACAATCACCTAGTTATTAATAAAATACTCTTAGACCTGCCACGTGCCATCTTTTAAGCACGACCTTATGCCATGTGTCATCCCACCATCATTCTACACTCTCCTTTTCCCGCCAGTGATTCCCAACATCCATCGACATTCAATTCCTAAATATCAGCATTTTGTTTGTATCATCAATCAATATTCAGAAATCATTATTATCATTATCTAATATCCGCACTCAATCCATTCGAATCCTTACAAAAAAGGAACTCATAATGTACAAAAATTAATACTAATACTAATATTATCATATAATCATCTCATATAAAACACATATAATTGGCAAAAATAACTCAATACAATTTTCCTTTTCTGTTTGACATTTAAATTAAAATTTTGAATAAATTTGAAATGTATTGATAATGTGATTTCAAAATGTGATTTGAAAATTGTGGTATCTTGTATCAAAATTAAATTGTCATAAATGCTGATAAAAATGGACAAATATATTGTTCCAATCATGGATATTCTTACACTAAATTATCAATCAATCCAAATATAACAAAAAAAAAATGAATAGCAACTTTCTAATTAAAAATGTTAATAAATAAAAGAAGAAATCAATAATATGTGTGGTTAATTTTTTACTGTGTTAGCAGTAAATTTCCTAACGAGTAATGAGTTAAAAAAATTAGTCAATTATCGTCCATTTCCAACCCACCAGTTGAGCCCGGCCACCTGAAGACGCAAACCAGATATGGTCTATGGGTCTAAAACATACGCTTCCCTACTCTACTGTGTTTCAAACATAAGAAAAAAAATAAAAATAAAAAATGCTGGCTCAGCTGAAGAAAACATATAATAATAATAAAGGCTCAAACAACAAATTCATGCATGCCACGACGTTGAGCTGGATCTACTTCAGCAGCAGACTGTATTATGAATCGTCTTTTAGTGTAGTACCGGCAGGTCAACAACGTAAAACTTGAAATTCTCTCCCAGAAAATGTCTATTAGTTGCAAAAACCATTAAATGAAACCAATACAAACAATTAGAATATATATATATATATATATATATATATATATATATATATATATATATATATATATATATATATATATATATGGGTTTTATTATTTTTTGAGCCTCTTATTTATTTTCCAATTTTACATATTATTGTTTTATATATTTAAAAAGTTTATAGGATAAAAACACATTAATTATAATATCTATAATTTTTTTTTTGTTAACCGCATCCTCACGTTCTAATCTTTATTCTAATAAAGGAATCAAATAGTTCGACATGTCATCTCCAAAATTCTTATTTGGCCCTCAAGCTAAATTACTAAATTCTCCTCGCTTTAAATTCAATCTAGTAAAATTGACAAAACTATTTCATCCATAAATCTTGCCTTTTGCATGCTCCATCTTTCCTATCTCAAACCAAACCGTACTATTAGACTCCCCCTTCCCTCTTCCCGGTATACGACCACCGCTATCATGGTCTTTAGAAGATATGAATTCTCTATTTGTTTACGATAACTACCCACATGTGAACCCTTTACCTCTCCTTTTAGTATTTGAACTCAGATCTTGTGATTTCTAATATTTCATGACGATTTCAACAGCAACATGAGATGTGCATTAGGTGTTTTTTTCTTATTTCTTATATATTTTTGTTGATGGGTTTTCTGAGCTATCTCTTCCAATGACTTGTCGTTTGTATGTATATTCTGTTGTATGGATCTATTTGATTGTTCTTTATATTTCGTCAGTTGACATCATATATTTTGAAATTTCAAGACAAATAACAAAACTAACACGTACATGTGATCATATTTACAATGAGGAAGGCGATAAAGTCACCGAAGCAATCATGTTCCCGTTTAAGATACCTTATATGTGATGAATTATACATATTTTTAGAGTCATATTTAATACTTTCCTACATACTTTTATAGATATTTGTACATAAAAGATATAAATTTGTATTTTTCATATTATAAAGGCTAAAAGATAAAATAAAAGAAATTTAGAGCATTTTCTGGAAGAAATATGTAGCTTGAGGAGTAAGCAAGATTCAAATTGAAGATATCACCAAGACAAAAGAAGATTTTGAAGATTTAGTAATTTGCGCCGAGAATTATCACTTGCGCCATGATTTGAGTCGGTTGAAAAATGTATAAATTTAAATGAAATTCGTATGTGTGTGTGTGTGTATATATATATATATATATATATATATATATAGAGAGAGAGAGAGAGAGAGAGAGAGAGAGAGAGAGAGAGGTTAAAAGATCTAGAGAGTTTTCATAGCAGAATAAAAGGTCTGAAAAGGAAGGGAAAGTCTAAAACCCTAGAAGAAGAAGAAGAAGAAAAGGTTTGAAGATTTATGCAGTTTAAGTTCTAAAGAATTTTGGTTTGCATTATGTTTAATTTCCTTGTTCTTTCTAATTATTTAGTTATGATTATGGACTAAAACTCTAAACTGTCATTTAGATGTAGATGATCCAAGATTGATTATGTTTTAGTTCATTGACAGGAGTTTAGTATTCAATTTATTATGTTAATGCTTATTTATTAAAGATCTGTGAGTATTGATAATGATTTTATTATGCTTATCTAACTGAGTGCATGCTTTATGATTAGCATCATATTATGTATCTTGAATCATATTGTTTATTAACTTATTCAAGCTAAGAAACTGAATCAAGAGCATAGGGAATTGTGACTAGTAAAGTGACACCCTATGTTAAACATAATAGAATTGATATTAATATTTGTGATTGATCTTATAGCTTGGACAATTTGAGAAGTCGCTAGTAATTCTGGGACTAGTCATACATTTTAAGTCATTACATAATGTAAACGAACATGGCAATAGGCTGAGTCTAGGAAAGCTAGCCATTAAATTAATCACTCTAGGAATAAGTGAATGTCTATTAAATTTCATTGCACTTGAATGAATTAAACATAATCATTAGGGTATTTGAATTCTAAACAAAATAACATTTATTTCTTTATTTGACAAGTTTAATGTTTTATTTATATTCAAAATTACTTTGATTCATTTATTTTAATTAGTACACTTCGATTCCTATTGAGTTCGACACCCTTACTTCAATTAATACTATATCTGATAAGCTACATTGTCTGGTGGTAATAGTCAGTTTAGTTTTGGGCCTTTTAGATTGTGGATTTGGGCCTTAATATTGGATCAAAATAGATTAGGGGTAAAATGGTCATTTTACCCCAAATATGGGTTATTGGATATAGTTTGGAAACAAAGTGTTAATTGGGTGTTATTTTGTATTGATAGCTCGGTGAGTCGTCAAGACAGCAGCTAGAGATAGTGAGATTCAGCATTTGAGGTGAGTTTCCTCACCATGTATAATGGGTCGAAGGAACCAATACTGAACCTTGATTTGATATTTTAGAATACTCATTGTGTTTATGACACTAGTATGTGAATGTGTTTGTATGCTTACTGGGCGGGGACCGATGATTATCCTGTATGCTATTAGTTGTTATGTGTTATGATTTTGTATGTGCACGAGACTCGTTATCCGAGTTAGGACAAGCCCGTTATCTGAGTAACGTGGGGCTTGTTATACTCATTGGGTGTGGTCCGTTAGGCGAGTTAGGATGGGGCACGTTATACTCTTTGGGTGGGGGCCGTTATATGCTATGTATGTATGGTATGCAATATCTTGGGGAACTCACTAAGCTTTGTGCTTATGGTTTTCAGTTTATGTTTCAGGTACTTCCAGTTCCAAAGGGAAGAGCTCAAGTTGACTGCATTGCACACACCATATGGATTCCGCATTTGAGATTTCACTCTAATATTTATGATGTTTGTTACACTTATTTTATTTGGGATGTATGGATAATGTTGGAATATTGTTTTTTACTTAAACTAAAAATGAAAATTTTGGATCATATTTTTGGGATGTTACATAGTGTCAGAAAATGCCATAAGATTGAGTGTTGAATTTCAATTTAGAAAAAGACTATTTAAAATTGTGCCTTTTAAGTAGCATAAATTCCTTTTGAAAGCTTGTCGGTGAATATTTGACGGTGAGTGCATAAATTATGACAGTTTGTTGATAGCACATGGGTATCCGTTATATTAATGGAAAGGTATTGTAGAGTGCAAAGAGATTTCGGTAAGGTCACGGATCTACCCTGGGAGCTCCAACTTCTTCAGCAAGTGAAACAGGTGAACTTAAAGAAGTTGTGACCTATTTGTCGCCATCCATATTGAAGTGAGTAAGAATGTCTCTGATTTGATTGTGTTGTGATAGAAACAGACCCGACCTTGTTGGAATATTTTCAACACCTATGAAGTGATTTAGATAACTGAGATCTTTGACAGAAAATTTGGCAACAATCATTTCAACAAATTTGGAAATAAAATTTGAGTTATTTCCTATGAACACAATGTCATCAACATATACCATGATATAGTAGGTGACTCCAGCATTATTAAAGATGAATAATGAGGCATCAGCTTGAGATTTTCAAAACTCCAATAAAAATGAGGTGAGTGTCCATGCAGTACTTGCTTAAGGACGTATAACGACTTTTGAAGCTTACAAATGTGATTGGAATGTTAAGGACTAACATATCCTATTGGTTGACTCATGTAAACTTCCTCTTGTAAAGTACCCTGTAGAAACGCATTGTTTACATCGAGTTTTCTTAAGGGCCAACTTTTGGAGAGAGTAATGGATAACACGGTACGTATGGTAACTGGTTTGGTTATGGGGCTAAATGTATCAAAATAAATTTTCTTGTATTGTTGGAAAAACCCTTTTACCACAAGACATGATTTGTACATTTCAACGGTTCCATCCAGATTTTGCTTAATGCAAAAGGCCCATTTGCATACGATTGGTTGGTAAGTGGTAGAAGGAACAAGATCCCATGTAGAGTTATCAATTACAACATCGTATTCACATTCCATTACTTTATGCCATAACGGGTCTTTGGATGCTTGAATATGGGTAGTAGGTTCAAGAGCAACGAGAATGGAATGAATAGTGGTGGTGTTTACGAGCTAAGGGTTGAAATATTTGGGGGTTTTTTCGTAAGCGTCGCATTAGATCTGGCGATGAAGGTAGTGATGGATTCGATGATGAAGGTTGTGATGATATAGATGAATGTATTGGTGAAAGATGTAACGGGATATGAAGAAGGCTCTGAATTTTGATCAGAGGGTGTAGGTGAGATGTGTTCGTTACCAGGTGGCATTAGTTGTGGTAAGGAAGAAGGTTATGTGAACGGAGTATCAGGAATAGTGTGAGTAAAGACAATCGATGTGGTATGGATGAAGAATTTATCTATAGTGGGAAGTGAGATGGATGGAGTTGGGGAGTTTTTGTAGGGGAAAAAGCATGTTCTATAAACTCATCATGATGAGAGTGATATATACGATTGGTTTTAAGGCGAAGATATTTGTAGGCTGATTTAGCACTGGAATAGCTTAAGAAGAGGCAAGGAGCGGAGCGCGGCTGTAATTTTGAGGTGGAGTAGGGACGCAGCCGTGGATAATAGAGACATCCAAAAGGCTTTAGTTTTGCATAGTTGGGAGAACAACCATACATGAGATCATATGGACTTTTGGAGTTTAGGATTGGATTTGGTAAACGGTTTATGAGGTGCAATGTTGTTTATAATGTAGCAAGGTAAGACCCATTTCAACAATATGTCGATGGCGTCGTTCAGTTGTGCCATTTTGCTTGGTTGTGTGAGGGGGAGGGGTGTAATGAGATATCCATGGATTGGAACGGCGGTATAAGAGCTTGATATTCTCCACCATTATCATTGAATATGAAAACGATGGGTGTGTTAGTATATTTTTTGAATCGAAGTTTAAATTGAGTAAAGATATTTAAGACATCGGATTTATATGTAATAGGATACAACCAAATATATTTTGAGTACTGATCCACAAACACGACATAGTAAGCAAAGTCATCAATGGATTTTTGAATAAGTCCCCAAACGTCATAATAAATGAGTTGTAATGGTTTATTGGAAGTAAAAGAATTTGGCCCAAAGCATAGTGTGTGGCTTTTTTTAACATAACATGAAGCACAATGAAACTTTTTTGTCAATAATGATTTAAAATTAAGACCTAAAACTTTAATAAGATGTTGAAAAACACGAACAAATGGATGCCTAAGTGTGTGATGATAATCAATAGGTGATGCTTTAATGGCAACATTTACGAGAAGAAGGGCTTGAATAGCATAGTAGATATCATTTATGTTCTTTCCCCCGCATGAGAGGCACCCTATGCAAAGATCTTAACAAGAAAATACAAGGGAAAAAATTCAATAGACTTGATTAGCACAATAAAGTTTGGCAATTGAGTTTTCCTTGGCTTTTAAGGCAGTTCTGAGTGGCATGTATTCCTCCCTAAGTTGGCTTAGTACGTGAACTAAGATATCTTCTTTATAGATGGAGGTTTGAGCAAATGTTAATTCATCAGCAATTTGTTTAATTTCATCGAGGAATTATGTGATGGATCGACTTCCTTAGGGATTCTTTGCAAGCTTTGACTTGAGTGAAATAATTTTGGATCGAGATTGACCGGCATAGCTCGTGTTGAGCCGATCACAGGCTTCCTTTGCTGTAGAGGCAAATGTAAGGATGGGTTGAGTAGCATCGGAACAATTTCCAAGGATAGCACCGAAGAGACAGGTCTAGACGATACTAGATTGTGTATGCCTGATTTGTTTTATGGCATCTTTGTCGGTTTATGAGTAAAAAGACTTCATATTGCACATGATGATGGCCTCCTTCAAATATATTAGGCGTTTACATTTTATTAGAAGTAGTCCGTTTATGAGAAAAATAGTAAAATATACCTTTGTTTCTTATTAAGATGTAATCATGCTTTTATTGTTGTATGAACTTTTTTGAGAAAACGGTAGTTGCAAAACTCAATCTATATTGCTCTAATCAAACTAAAAAAATTATATTAACAATTTTTCAAATTGAGGACATTTGATTAAATTAATATGTCGGATTGTAACCTTTTAACTCTTTAACGCAAGAAATTTTAACCGAATTGCCTAATCCAAATTAAGTATAGGTTTGCTTGTTCATTATCCAGATAATATTCAACCGGTGTGAGTTTATACTCATTTTGATTAGTTAAACCATACATATCATTTTCTTCTGAAGCATTGATGCTGATTTCTTGTATCGAAGGTGGAGAATGATGCAACAATTTTCGTGGAGACAAAAAAAAAATAGTAAATATAATTATCGAAATTTATGTATGGCACGGGAGACATTGGCAAATATTTCTACAACAATTTGGTATGCCAATCCGACAATAGATTTTGCAATCACCTATGTCAATACATGCGGAGTTAATTATCGATCCTTGGTCAGCCAAAACAGATGAGATAAACAAACCTGCGAATCATATTCCATTAGAGACAAACAAGTAAAAATGACGGAAATTGGAGAGTTATAGAGACAAATAACTAAATAAAATCACCGTAGATGGAAAGGAGAAAGGTAACCAAAAACACCGTCTTTAATGATGTTTGATTCATTTTTTAGAGGGTATAAAAGCAAAACTAAAGTAGTTACTTCAATCTCTACGGGAGTGAGTTTTCTTTCTCATATATATAGGGCAATTGTGGTATCAAAGCGTTTCCTAGAATCTAGTAGCGAAATTAAATATTCTCACACGAAATTACTAATTAAAAAATGTTGATAATTTCTCCAAAGATGATCGATATAAAAAGTATGTTTTATTAATTAAATTTGTTTGGAATTGGAGAAGTGGTGAAAAAGAATTAGCTAGCACCTCAATAATTTCTACATGTTTGGACAAGAAAATTGCATTTTGTGGGTTTTGCAAAAAACTATGATGGGTCAGTTAGATTTTTCCATGGTTCCAGTTCTATGGGTTAATCCACTCTAATAAATGAAGATTTTTTTTTTTGCCACATGTCATCTTTTTATTCATTTGGACACATGACATTTTGTAGAATTTTTAAATTTTCTATTTTCCACTTGTCATTTTATTGTATTTTTCATTTTATTAAATTAAAATTCCATATTTAATATGTAAAGTAGTATATATGTAAGGTATTTATTAGAAAATATTTATATATGTAATGTATTCAATACATTAAAACCTCATTAATTTTAATAATTCAAAATTTTTCTTATTTTTCTTATAAATTCAAAAATTTCAAATCATTAATATTCATATTTATTTATTTTTAATTAAACCCATATAATACATGGGTCTCACATCTAGTTGGTATATATATTTTATTTTGCTTGTAGCAGTGTTAGAGGGCTATCTATTGGAATTATTAGTTATAGAAATTAGATGCCTCTTACCAAAAAAAAACAAAACAAAAAAAATGTGAGGATCTTTTACTAGTTGTTCATGGTACCGTGTGGGTTAATTAGAAAGTCGATTGTACTCGTTAATTAGCATAATAAAGATATTTAGTATTTCATATTTATATTTGTCTTTTCTATTTTCATTTTAATTTCTTTTTTTCTTCGATAATAAATCCTAATTGTTATCTCTCTATTTTGTTATCATATGGGGAATGTTCAACATATTTTTTTGAGATGTTAATGGAGTTTTAGCTTTTCTATATATATATATATATATATATATATATATATATATATATATATATATATATATATATATATATATATATATATATATATATATAGGGACGGAGCCACTATGTAGCCCGGGATACCCCTCTAATTTTCCCGTCAAATATAAATTTCATGTTTTTTTTTTCAAAAATCCGTCACAAATCCATTAGAAATCTGTCACAAATCCGTCACTAATCCGCCAGTAATCCATCACTATATCTGATAATTATAAATTTAGTGTAAATTCACGGGCTTAGTGACGATTTTGTGATGAAAACTTCCTTCGGTAACAAAAAAATTTCTAGTAGTGCAACCCCTAATTTTTCTTTCTGGATCCGCCACTATATATATATATATATATATATATATATATATATATATATATATATATATATATATATATATATATATATAAACTTCAATTAAAGAAAATGTTTGGTTGAGATTGCTTTAAAGCTTTTTTTATATAATCTAATCGTAAAGTTAGTTCAACTAGTTTTTGAGAGTTTTTAACTTTTTAATTTTTATGTCATTTATATCTATCTAAAGCTTATAGCTAGCTGCTTTTGTCAAACATCTTCACACACATAAAAGTTGTAGCATCTAACTATGAGCTTCCAGCTTCCAGCTATTGGTTTTTAATTTCCAGTTTTTAGTTTTTAGTTTCCCGTTTCTAGTTTCCAGTTTTCAATTGCCTATTTCCATCTTCCAGCTTAGTTGATTATCCAAACACACCCCACATGGTATCAAAGCTCTATTTGATCCATGTTTTTTTATTTGATGTCTGTGGAAACTTTCTAGCAGACACTAGCATCGTGAATCGTAAATTTTATGGCATTGTTCATCATATTTTTTGGTTTCGATCTTGTATTTGTTGCATGTGTTTTTTGATCTTATTTGTAACCGCTTGTCGCTACTGTTATCGCTTGTTGCTAGTTTCATTCTCGTTTATGTTGTTTTTTGTTTTGGTGTCAAATTATTTGTTTTACTTTATTATCGACAATATGACTCAAAAAAAATAAGTAGCTTCAGTTTATTATTACCCAAATTGATGGGAAGAACTGTTCGTACTTGAGTTATGTAAACAAGAATTTTGCATGGGAGACATATGTGAGGTGTTGTGACTTGTGTAATAAGTAAATTGATAGATGAGAAAGCTGCTAATTATACAAGATTACTAGATATATGGGAAAATGATAATTCTAAGATTATCACTAGCTTGGATCAATAATTCTACAGTTCAGTTAATTGGATACCAGTTGACGAAATATAATATTGCAAAAGAAATGTGGGACTACTTGGATAAAACTGTATACACAATCTAACTTTGCTAAAAAGTACCGGTTAGAGATTGTTATTTTAGCCCTCCAATAGAATACTATGAGTGTCCAATATTTTTATATTATTATGCCTAATTTATGGGCTCATATATTTCTTACAAAATCTGTTGAGTTGAAAGCTACATTATTTGTGTAGTTCTAGACATCTAAGTAGTCTAGTTTGACAAACTCATGATTCATGAGTTAGAAGTTGGCGGAATAGACTTCAATGTCCATTTTGTCTAAAACTTTAATTAAAAATAAATTCCTTTAGGAATGTTTAATTTCGGACATGATAATTAAACAATATGATAACTAATATTATAAACTAATTATTGAACTCTTAAAATATCAAATAAATGGTTAAATAATAAATATTGATGATTAAATATCCAAAAATTATAACCAACCTAAACAAGTCAGCAATTTAATAATGAGAAAAGTCGTTGCAAATTTCAAATAATGAATCCAATTTTTATTATATAATTATCAAGTTTCATCTAAAAATCAAATTGATCATTCACAATAGTACTTAATTATAACCAACACACATGTGGGCTTGGCTTATCCCTTAACGTCCACTAAAGTCCTTGAAAGTTAAATGCCGAAACCCTTATAAACTCACTCAAGGTTCTTGCTCCCCACATGCACCTATGTGGGACAAAGGATCGAAATTATGCAACTTGCATCCTTTATAATTTCCAACATTTTTTGGTTTATACCATATTACATGTAGACTGTCGGGTATGTTGTACCATGTAAGTGATCACACAACATAGTAATAGAAAATTAGGTTAATTTTCAATTGATATGGTAACAAATTTTTGCCACAAATATCTCAAATTAAATAATCAATAAAACACGACGTCGCGTTTTTATTTCAAGGAAAACATTCACAATTAAAAACACTTAGCATGCAAAGATTGTTTTGGCAAGTTTTTACACACAGCTAGCTTTGCATTCCGACAGAAAGCACATTGCATGAAAAGATTGTTTTTGCAATTTTTTCGCACAAGTTGCATTTTTCACCTTTTATATTTCAAAGGCTCTCAATTCTATAAAAAATAATTCCACAAACAGCCTTGTTCCCAAAAGTATCCATCTTCTTTTAGAAGTCAAATAACATATTACACAAGGTGTACGAAAAAAAAAATTTACTTCAAAAATTTTAAATTAATTGCTTTGTAAGTGTTAACTTACTTTACAAAAATTAATTAGCAAAACTACATTGTGAAGGAATGGGTCCATCGAACCATGGTGGACTGAGCACGGTAGGTTTTTTCTCATGGAAACATTCAAGGACGATTTTAATGAGTCGATAGTCAAAGGTTTGGGCAATATGGTCGAGAACGAAAATGGGACGGAAGTAAAAACATCACAAAGATTTAAGTAGTTAATTTATACCAATACATTTTGCATATTTTGATATGCACGTATGAGCCATAAAAAACCACGCACACAAAAAAATTAGCTCACCATGTCTTGGTGAGCTACTATTACTATTATTTTGAACAAAAAGTTTGTCCATAATTTTATTAACGAATAAAATTACTAGTCCTCTAACATTTTTAAAACTCAAGATATTTCCCAATTAAAGCTTTTTTTACTTGTGAGCACGTGACATAAGATTTAATTTACGAGTTTTATAGCTTTCAAAAAGATTTTCCGAAATTTTGAACTTTTGGGGATTTGAAAAAAGGCCAACTATATGGTACGAAATTGTTAGTCCCAACATATAGTTGTTAGATAGAAAATAACAAATCATGTCATTAGGCCATAGGGTGTCATATCGTACTCACTGTACTATTACATTGTCACCTCATCGACACATTATTTTTTCCTTCACCCCACAAAACCGATGGATGTCATACCACACATACACACACTCCAACAGTCAAAAATAAAGAAAAATGGTGCAGTAAGGTTTTAGGCTTCGGTAAGGGGGACGGGGTCGGAGTTGTGTTCATTGCACACTGCGACATCAAATTAGCAACCACATTGTGCGGTAGAGGATGCACCGACCGGTCTAAGTGACAATATTGTACCATATGGACAATTATAAGTGCATACAACATGTCTTAAAATCAAATTGTGTGTATGATATATGATGGTCAGCTTATTATTTAATTTTCAGCATCAAAGTATATGATCTCCCACTAAGATTGTACTATCGAAGAAGATACATTCTACTTGTCATAACATGGTGATCAATTTTGTTTCTCAAGACTGATGCAATTCTTCTAGAATAAAATCAAAGTAATGGCTCTTAAAAGTACTACCACGGTAAGAGGAATCTCTTATACATACTATGATTATGCCCCGAGCTTGTATTAGCGAATATTTGTGCGACAAGTGGCTCAACTTGTTTTGATTCCTTTTTTCGACACATAACCTTCCTCCCTAGAAATTGCTAAATATGTAGAGAAAGATTGTAAGAGATATAACAAAGCATTCATCGACTATCATTTTTAACTCTTTTTAATTTAGTGTTATATACCGAGCTTCAAGGTATAATAGCTTTTCTATACAAAGTTTGATTGCATAGTATGTTGGTGATTTTAGTGTTATCAACATATTTTAGTGTAGTTATTATTAATATTAAGATAGAATGAGTTATATTTACTCACTGAGACTTGAGGTGCGAGATGCACACTCGGAGTGATAAATGTGAACTTAGGAATATGGGGATCCGGGGGCAGCGTCGCTGGGGTACAGGGTCCTAAGGGGAAGCGCCCCTACCACGGTCTAAGGCGGCACCCCTTGCTAGGTATAATGTAAGAATACGAACATGCATTTTCACACCAAAACAAGTGTTGACATTATTATGATATAAGAATCGGTCGTGTCTTTTAACCGCCTTTCTAACTACCGATTTTGGCACCAAAATGGATGTAACTACCATTTAACCACTTTTCTCTCCTGTATAAGAACATAGTGAATGTTCCAGAAATGGTATGGATTCTCCACACTCGAAATCATAGATTTTGGAAAGTGATGGTAATCACGATTCAAGTATTATCCAAGTATATATTGATATTCTTTTACCCAAAATCTAACATATTCATTAGTCCCTTAGAGTTTTTCTTCTTTGCAGTTATTCTCGTAATCGATTATAAAGAAAATATTCTTAAAAAACTATTGTCATTTAGTTTATCGTAGCTTTTATTATAAATTGATTGTATATACCCCCTTATACAACAAACATTTTGTAACACTCGAATCCATGTATTCTTTCCAAGTCCTTGAAACAAATTATAAGATGGGTGATAAGGTTCCTCCATACGCTGGATGTACATATATGTACGCTTAGCATACATGGGCGGGTATGATCCCGAACTTGAACCATGTATGCGGGGCGTACGAAGCGTACGCGAGGAATACGTGGCCAAAAAGCAAAACCCTAATTTTCGGGCATGACCACTATTTAAGCACATTTATGACCTTTAGACCGTCACCCTTATCAGCCTCCACTGCTTGTTATCGTCCCTAAACCCTAGTTTGCTAGTGAGTGTGATCTTTGAGCTTTAAAGTGACTTTGGTGGCCTTTTTGGTGTGTTTAAGAAGAAGAACTTGGTGTGCAAGCCTTGGACGTGGTTGAGCTTCAAGATCCTGAATCTACATCATCATAGGAAGCTTTTGAAGGTATAAAGTTCATACGTTGTCCATCCTTTGCTTAGATCTACTTCTTTAGCTAGTTATGGTCCTTTTTGGTCCCTTTTGGTTGGTCTTGATGAGTTACGACCATTTGAGATGCTAAATCTTCTAGATTTGTATGTTTGATGGGTTCCATAAGCTTAAAGGTGCAAACTTTATGGTGTTTATGACCCCCCCCCCCATGCTAGTATTAAGTCATTTATTAAGTTATTTTAAGCTCTAGGGCCTCATTAAGCCATGCATGCATGTAAAGTTGGCAACTTTATGTGATAAACCATCTCAAGGAGGCCAGATATGAGTTCCGGGCTAATGTATTAATCGATTAAGAGCTAAAAAGTGAAGTTGGCCAAACAGGGGGAGTACGTTGGGCGTACAAGCTTGTACATGCCACGTACAAACCCTTAAGAATGTACGCTTAGCGTACAAGCTAATTATGCCCCACATACTCAACAATGGGTTGCAGATGTTTGGGCCTTTCAGTTTTGGGCTTCATCTTGAACCATTTGAGTTTAGGGCGTTATTTTAGGCCACCAAAATATTGTTTTGGGCTAAGGGTGTTTTTTGACTTTTGTTGTGGGCATTAAGTTTTAGGAGTTAGGCCTTTAGGCCTAAGGGCTCATTATTGTGTTTTGGGTTAGGAATGATTAAGCTCATTAAGAGTAAGGTGAAGGGGGGCCTTGACCTTAGGAAATTGGATTGGAATTTAGGCCCATAGTCTTGATTGTTAACCAATTCCTAAATAGGGTAATTTTTCTATGTTTAGTGTGGGATTTCCTGGATCAGTGGCCGAGCAGTTAGTATTTTTCAGCAGACCGAGGTGAGCCTCCTCCATGTATTCACGGGTTGAAAGCACCAAGGCCGACCCACTATCTGGTTATGTAGTATGCTAGTTGTTGTGTGATATATATTGTGTTTGCATGATCGGGTTGAAATATATCCTAGGACGGGGCCCAATATGACATGTCGGGTTGAAATATAACCTCAGACAGGGCCCATTATGGTATGTTTGGGTTGAAATATATCCCAGGGCAGGGTCCGCTATCGTATGATCGGGTTGAAAGATACCCTAGGGCGGGACCCATACTTGCTTTCTGGGTTGGAATATACCCCTAGGCTTGGCCCAGTTGTATGATTGGTATGTGGTATTTTTGGGAAAACTCACTAAGCTTTTGCTTACAGTTTGTATTGTGGTTTCAGGTACTTCTGGTACTATGGGGAAGGGCCTGGCTTGGTGGCACATCATTCACTTCCCTCTATTTTCCACATTTATTGTTATTGTCACTCTGATAGTTTGATATGATGATGATTATGCAATGGATTTTGGAATCAAAATTATAATTGTAGACACTAATTAAAAATGAAAAAAATCTCCTAGTTTTTGGGTTGTTACAATTTGGTATCAGATCCTTGGTTTGAGGGATTCGGGCACACTCTCGGGTGTATCAGAACTCAAACTGAGGAAATGATAATATCTTCAAAAGAAAAGGAATCGAATTCTTCTGAAAAGGTTTTCTTAAGTAAAAAGGGAGAGTATAATGTGTGCGATCGCCCAAGCTCAAGTAAGTGTTTCCCAAAATTAATCATGCTTATGTATCGTGATTAGTATGATTGATATGTGAGGTGCATGCTAGAGTAGTGCAAAGGATACCTTCAGGGAGTATTTGATTAAATTGTCTGATTTGTGTGACGCATTATAGCCTAGGAAAATTTGATGCCATATATTTTTTGGAATCAATGTTGACTCTATATTTGCTAAGTGTATGATTTCAAAGTTATATACGATTAGGATTGCATAGCCCTAGAATGATGTATTCTGCCTCTTTTCATGTTTATTGTTTGGTTATGGACTTAGGGTAAAAAATTTATTTGACAGTCTATGTGATTCTATTTGTGTATAACTTGCATGCATAAGGCAACATGCGGTGTTGATTGAGGATTCTGGTTCTAGGAGGACTGAGAAATCTTAGAAGAGTCTAGGATATGTGTGTGTGTGATGTGTTATATGAGTTATGTTTTTAGTATAGTTGGGTGAATTAGAGGTATTAGGTATGACCTTGAAGAAGATACATGTATGTGTGGAAGGTCGTATTGGGCCCGTACTATTGAAAGCACAGGTCATGTATCCAATACAAGAACATAACTGGAAACTCTAAGGAGTCCAGTGAGGAGGAATCCCTTTGAACTTCTTTATCGATCGTTTCTATGTTGTATTTTCAGTTGAGGATGGTGATGACTACACAAGGAGGTTCAGGTTCGGGATCGAGTTCTGGTTTGGGTTCAGGTTCTAGTGCAGAACCGATTAGTGAGAGGTTGCGCGAGCTTATCGCGGCGTCCTTGACGCTACCCCGGTGATTTTTGTACCATCAGGGAGGGGATTATAAAGATCATGGATGAGCGGCTCAGATCATTTTGATCCGAGATTGTTGCGGTTCAGATTGAGACTCGAACTCCCTCGTTTCGGGAGTTCAAGGCATGCAGAACGTCTAAGTTCTTTAGGGCTAGGGACCCCATCGCTAGTCATCTCTGTATCGCCGACATGGAGAATGATCATCGCACAAGCTTTTGCCCCGAGTTAGAAAAGGATGGATTCGCATCCTGCTTACTGAGGGACCGAGCGCGGGACTGGTGGGAGGAGGTTACCCGTGCAATTGGTACATCGGTTGTTACAGTGATGACTTGGGAGGAGTTTATGCAAAGGTTTGATCAGGATTTTGCACCGGCCATTGAGGTACAACATCTAGTGAGGGAGTTTCAGGACCTTCACCAGACGACGGAGACTGTGGCGGAGATCACCGCCAAGTTTTGGGAGAGGGCATTGCTAGTTCCGCATTATGTTGCGGATGAGGAGATAAGAAATACGAGATATCATGTTATGCTAAGGGATGATGTCAGGGAGTTCGTGAGTTTTTCAGGTTGCAAGACCCTAAATGATATGATTAAGAAGGCCCGTGAGCAGGAAATTGAGTTGGAGCTCCGAACGAAGCGGAAGCCGGAGTAAGTTTAGACAGCAGTGGGTAAGGCCAAAAAGCCCAAGACCTTCGATGTTCACCGTAGAGGCCATTCGGGTCAGGGCTAATATGCCAAGTTTAGCAAGCCTCACAGTGCAGCATGTCGATCTGTGGGCTCCGGATGTTTCGGTTGTGGTCAGGCAGGTCACATGAGCAAGGACTGCCTAAGAGGGCTCTGATCTGTTTTCACTACAACTAAACCGACCATAAAAAGGCCGATTGTCTGAGATTGTCTGGGGGAGCAGTGTTGACACCGGCGTCAGCCACCTTGAGGATTACTGATGGCCGCTAGGTCAAGGCGAAGGCTCCTGCTATGAAAAGCAGGGCATTTTAGTTAATCACTGATGAGGCTCGTACAGCGCCAGATGTAGTTACTGGTATGTGACTTAACTCTATATTTTATTGTTTCCTTGTTATGCTCATGTTTATTATGATCTTGTATAGGGACCTTTTTGGTCAATGGGTTGTCTGCTCATTTTGTTTGATTGGGGGGCTACCAAATCCTTTGTATCCCTTGCACTCAACAATAAGTTTTGAGATGCACCAGGGACTTTGGACTCCCCTCTGGAGGTGGAGATCATGTATGATCATACTGTGAGTGTTGTGAGGGTATTCTGAGGATGTGTTTCAAACTTGTTCAGTGAAAGGTTTCCTATTGATTTGGTACTGATTCCCTTGAGGAGGTTAAAGGTGATCATCGGGATGGACTGGTTGGGGCCCAATGGGGTCGTGATTGATTTTGAGCAGCATTTGGTGAGAGTTCGAACCGCAAGTGGGGGAGAAATGGTCATTCCTAGTGAGAGAGATTCACATGGACTAGCTCTCTATTCAGTTGCGAGGGCTAGGAGGTTTCTTCAGCATGGTTGTTCTGAATTTTTGGCTTATATTTCAGACACACAGGTTGATACCATGTCAAAGTTGAGCAGGATACCCATTGTGTGGGATTTTCTCGATGTGTTTTCCCGAGGAGTTGTCAAGAGTGCCTCCCGAGAGGCAGGTTGTGTTTTATATTTATTTGATGCATGGTTCGACTCTGATAGCCAAGGCGCCATATCGCCTAGCACCTCCTAAGATGCAGGAGTTGTCCACATAGCTGCAGGAGCTATTAGATAGGGGCTTATCAGCCCGAGCAGTTCCTCGTGGGGAGCACCCTTCCTATTCGTGAAAAAGAAGGATGGGTCTCACAGGATGTGTATCGATTATCGGGAATTGAACCAGCAAACAGTGAAGAATCATTACCAACTTCCGAGGATCGACGATTTATTTGATCAGCTTTAGGGTGCATCTTGGTTCTCCAAGATTGATCTTCGGTCAGGATACCATTAGATGAGGATCAGGGATGAGGATGTACAAAAAACGGCCTTTAGAATTCATTATGACCATTATGAGTTCGTGGTGATGCCTTTCGGGCTCACCAATGCACCATCAATGTTCATGGATCTCAAGAACCAGGTTTGCAAGTCGGTGCAAGATCGTTTGTGATTATTTTCATTGATGATATATTGGTCTACTCCAAGACCAAGGAGAAGCATGAGGAGCATTTGTGTGAGGTGTTGGAGACCTTGAGGAGGGAGAGGTTTTATGCCCAATTCTCCAAATGCGAGTTTTAGTTACGTGAGGTGCAGTTTTTAGGGCACATCATCAACCAAAATGGGATCTTGGTGGAAAATGAATGCGAGGGGGGGAGGGGGAGGGGGGCTCCGACCTCCAAGGGATGAATGGGGCATTTTTGTTCCAAGAGGACTACCATTTTTGTTTCATGAGAACTGGTGGAAGGAAAGTATATGGAGAAAATGAGTGGGTGGGGGGGGTGTTGCGGGGCTTCGGCCTCCGAGGGATGAATGGGAGATGTTTGTTTATTTATTTTATTTTTAAATGTAAAAAAATAAACAAATAAAAATTTAAAAAGAAATTATTAAGGGCAAATTAGGTTTTTTATGTCCGAAGGGATGAAATATATAAGTTCTTAACAAATAAAGGATTATCCAAGTTAATTTTTAAAATTATGAACTAAATGACTAATCATGCCTTTTGACGCCTCTCACCCTTTTTTAAAAAACCTATTGCCTTGTTAATTTTACCAACATAAATACTAATATAAACACTTATTAAAAAAATATTTCTTTCAAATAAATCATTTTGCCCAACAGTCATTTTGAGGTAACCAATACCCTCTAAAGCTAAAAGACGGAAGAAGGAGACTTCGTGAAGATCATTAGTTTGCATCTTTTTATTATTGAATGGCACGTCAATTTATGCTTAGTAATATTGAGGAGAAATCAGTGAAGTCGGAGCCGACTTAGTCAAGGAATGTTCGTTATATTTGTAAAGTTTCCTTAAGTCTTAAGATGTGTTAAATTAGTGGTTGCAAGTCAAGATTACTAGATGATGGGATGTAATCTAAATCACGACATTGTGTTTATTGACCTAATTTTGTCAATTCTAGGAATTTCTCAAATAAATTGGGTAATGGTAATTTAAGTGAACTAGATGATGTTAATCACACGGAATATTTAGTGACATTTTCTCGAGTACTTGAGTACTGTAGTAGTAAATGATAGAGGTGTGAACGAGCCGAGCCCAAGCGCGGTCAGGCTCGGTTCTGGCTCATTTAAGTTATGAGAGACTCAAGCTCGAGCTCGGCTCGATTTGAGCTTTATTACACCAAGCTCTCGGCTCGAGCTCGTGAAGAGTTGTACAGACTCAGTTCGGACTTGAGATCGGCTTGTTTTTAGTATGATCATGAGCCTAAATGAGTTTAGGCTCGGTTCAAGCTTGTTAAAAAGCTCATTTACTAATACCTTATATCCCTAATTCCTCAAGTATTTTTTTTAAATTTAATATATACAAATAATAATAATATTGTATATTATATATATAGGCTCATTTAGGCTGTGAGTTCACTGATTGAAGCTCGGCTCGAGCTCGTTTAATAAACGAGCCTAATATTTAGGCTCGAGCTCGTTTAATTTGATCTCGAGTCGAGCTTTTAACGAGTCGATCCCGAATAGCTCGGCTCACTTACACCCCTAGTGAATGATCGACTACTTAGTTTGCAACTTGTAATTTTGTTGTGATAAATTAAAATTATTAGTTTCATAAAATAAATTAACACAAATAAACAAAACAAACATTGCATGTGATCTAGGCAGGCCAATGTACTGTCAAATACTAATAATAGAAAATCGAATGGACCTCGTATGTATCAGAAAGTGTGAACATATTTACCTTGAACGTTGATTTTATTTAGACTTAGAATATCAAATCGATAATATGATTTCTAATATTGTGACTTAGAAGCTTAAGCATTAAATCATACTATACGTAGGTTTCCACTCATTTGACCTGCTCAACCCGTGTAATTGTTTTATATTTTCCCACGGTTTTAAATTTTACCCATTAGACCTATTGGAAATGAAATGTATGTAGCCTAATTCCAAGTTTATAATTGTAACTATCATTTACAAAAAATTATAATCTATCTATGATTTTACGAAAATGTAAATGCTTGTTTGTCAAATACTCTGCTATTATAAAATTGTGTGTGCCATGGGGACACAAAAATATAAGTTTGTGGTTAAAAATTTTTAATTGACTTCCAAGTCTTCCAATATTGCAACAACTTATATTCTTCATTGATTTCTTTATAAATGTAAGTTTGTGGTCACTTGGGTGAGTGGGGGGGTGTCGGGGGGCTCCGGCCTCTATGGGATAAATGGGGATTTTTGTTTATTTATTTTATTTTTAAATGTAAAACAAATAAACAAATAAAAATTTTAAAAAGAAATTATTAAGGGCAAATTAGGTTTTTGATGTCCGGAGGGATGAAATATATAAGTTCTTAACAAATAAAGGATGTTCCGAATTAATTTGTATAATTATGAACTAAATAACTAATCATGCCTTTTGACGCCTCATACCCTTTTTAAAAAACCTATTGCCTTGTTAATTTTACCAACATAAATTCTAATATAAACACTTATTAAAAAAGTATTTTTTTTCAAATAAATCATTTTGCCCAATAGTCATTTTGTGGTAACCAACATCCTCTAAAGCTAAAAGACAGAAAAAGGAGAATTCGTGAAGATCATTAGTATGCATCTTTTTTTTTGAATGGCACGTCAATTTATGCTTAGTAATATTGAGGAGAAATCAGTGAAGACGGATCCGACTTAGTCAAGCTATGTTCGTTATATTTGTAAAGTTTGCTTAAGTCTTAAGATGTGTTAAATTAGTGGTTGCAAGTCAAGATTACTAGATGATGGGATGTAATCTAAATCAAGACATTGTGTTTACCGACCTAATTTTGTCAATTCTGGGAATTTCTCAAATAAATTGGATAATGGTAATTTAAGTGAACTAGATGATGTTAATCACACGGAATATTTTGTGACATTTTTCTCTACTTGAGTACTGTAGTAGTGAATGATAGAGGTGTGAATGAGCCAAGCCTGAGCGTGGCCATGCTCGGTTCGGGCTCATTTAAGTTATGAGAGACTCGAGCTCGAGTTCGGCTCGATTTGAGCTTTATTACACCAAGTTCTCGGCTCTAGCTCATGAAGAGTTGTACAGACTCAGCTCGGGCTCGAGATCGGCTAGTTTTTAGTATGATCATGAGCCTAAATGAGTTTAGGCTCGGTTCAAGCTTGTTAAAAAGCTCGTTTACTAATACCCTACGTCCCTAATTCCTCAAGTATTTTTTTTATTTTAATATATAAAAATAATACTAATATTGTATATTATATATAGGCTCATTTAGGCTGCGAGTTCACTGATTGAAGCTCGTCTCGAGCTCGTTTAATAAATGAGCCTCATATTTAGGCTCGAGCTCCGCTCGGGCTCATTTAATTCGATCTCGAGTCGAGCTTTTAACGAGTCGATCCCGAATAGCTCGGGTCACTTACACACCTAGTGAATGATCTACTACTTAGTTTGCAACTTGTAATTTTGTTGTGATAAATTAAAATTATTAGTTTCATATAATAAATTAACACGAATAAACAAAACGAATATTGCATGTGATCTAGGCAGGCCAATGTACTGTCAAATACTAATAATAGAAAATCGAATGGACCTCGTATGTATCAGAAAGTGTGAACATATTTACCTTGAACGTTGATTTTATTTAGACTTAGAATATCAAATTGATAATATGATTTCTAATATTGTGACTTAGAAGCTTAAGCATTAAATCATACTATACGTAGGTTTCCACTCATTTGACCTGCTCAACCCGTGTAATTGTTTTATATTTTCCCACAGTTTTAAATTTTACCCATTAGACCTATTGGAAATGAAATGTATGTAGCCTAATTCCAAGTTTATAATTGTAACTATCATTTACAAAAAATTATAATCTATCTATGATTTTACGAAAATGTAAATGCTTGTTTGTCCAATAATTTGCTGTTATTTAAACTGTGTGTGCCATGGGGACACAAAAATGTCAGTTTGTGGTTACAAATTTTTAATTGACTTCCAAGTCTTCCAATATTGCAACAAGTTATATTCTTCATTGATTTCTTTATAAATGTAAGTTTGTGGTCACTTGGGTGGGTGGGGGGTTGTTGGGGTGCTCCAGCCTCCAAGGGATAAATGGGGATTTTTGTTTATTTATTTTATTTTTAAATGTAAAACAAATAAACAAATAAAAAAATTAAAAAGAAATTATTAAGGGCAAATTAGGTTTTTGATGTCCGGACGGATGAAATATATAAGTTCTTAACAAATAAAGGATGATCCGAATTAATTTGTATAATTATGAACTAAATGACTAATCATGCCTTTTGACGCCTCACACCCTTTTTAAAAAACCTATTGCCTTGTTAATTTTACCAACATAAATTCTAATATAAACACTTATTAAAAAAATATTTTTTTCAAATAAATCATTTTGTCAGACAGTCATTTTGAGGTAACCAACACCCTCTAAAGCTAAAAGACACAAGAAGGAGAATTCGTGAAGATCATTAGTATGCATCTTTTTTTTTTGAATGGCACGTCAATTTATGCTTAGTAATATTGAGGAGAAATCAGTGAAGTCGGAGCCGACTTAGTCAAGGTATGTTCGTTATATTTGTAAAGTATGCTTAAGTCTTAAGATGTGTTAAATTAGTGGTTGCAAGTCAAGATTACTAGATGATGGGATGTAATCTAAATCAAGACATTTTGTTTATTGACCTAATTTTGTCAATTCTGGGAATTTCTCGAATAAATTGGGTAAAGGTGATTTAAATGAACTAGAAGATGTTAATCACACAGAATATTTAGTGACATTTTCTCGAGTACTTGAGTACTGTAGTAGTGAATGATATAGGTGAGAACGAGCCAAGCCTGAGCGTGGCCACGCTCGGTTCGTGCTCATTTAAGTTATGAGAGACTCGAGCTCGAGCTCGGCTCGATTTGAGCTTTATTACACCAAGCTCTCGGCTCGAGCTCGTGAAGAGTTGTACAAACTCAGCTCGGGCTCGAGATCGACTTGTTTTTAGTATGATCATGAGCCTAAATGAGTTTAGGCTCGGTTCAAGCTTGTTAAAAAGCTCGTTTACTAATACCTTACATCCCTCATTCCTCAAGTATTTTTTTTATTTTAATATATAAAAATAATAATAATATTGTATATTATATATAGGCTCATTTAGGCTGCGAGTTCACTGATTGAAGCTCGGCTCGAGCTCGTTTAATATATGAGCCTCATATTTAGGCTCGAGCTCCGCTCGGGCTCGTTTAATTCGATCTCGAGTCGAGCTTTTAACGAGTCGATCCCGAATAGCTCGGGTCACTTACACCTCTAGTGAATGATCTACTACTTAGTTTGCAACTTGTAATTTTGTTGTGATAAATTAAAATTATTAGTTTCATATAGAAAATTAACACAAATAAACCAAACGAATATTGCATGTGATCTAGGCAGGCCAATGTACTGTCAAATACAAATAATAGAAAATCGAATGGACCTCGTATGTATCAGAAAGTGTGAACATATTTACCTTGAACGTTGATGTTGATTTTATTTAGACTTAGAATATCAAATTAATAATATGTTTTCTAATATTGTGATTTAGAAGCTTAAGCATTAAATCATACCATAGGTAGGTTTCCACTCATTTGACCTACTCAACCCATGTAATTGTTTTATATTTTCCCACGGTTTTAAATTTTACCCATTAGACCTATTGGAAATGAAATGTATGTAGCGTAATTCCAAGTTTATAATTGTAACTATCATTTACAAAAATTTATAATCTATCTATGATTTATTAAAATGGAAATGCTTGTTTGTCAAATACTCTGCTGTTATAAAGTTGTGTGTGCCATGGGGACACAAAAATATAAGTTAGAGGTTAAAAGTTTTTAATTGACTTCCAAGTCTTCCAATATTGCAACAAGTTATATTCTTCATTGATTTGTTTATAAATGCACGTTTGTGGTCACTTGGGTGGGGGGGGGGGGGGGGTGTTGGGTGGCTCCGGCCTCCAAGGGATGAACGGGGGATGTTTGTTTATTTATATTATTTTTAAATGTAAAACAAATAAACAAATAAAAAATTTAAAAAGAAATTATGAAGGGCAAATTAGGGTTTTTATGTCCGGAGGGATGAAATATATAAGTTTTTAACAAATAAAGTATGATCCGAGTTAATTTTTAAAATTATGAACTAAATGACTAATCATGCATTTTGACGCCTCACATCCTTTTTTAAAAAACCTATTGCCTTGTTAATTTTACCAACATAAATTCTAATATAAACACTTATTAAAAAAATATTTTTTTCAAATAAATCATTTTGCCCAACAGTCATTTTGTGGTAACCAACATCATCTAAAGCTAAACGACGGAAGAAGGAGAATTCGTGAAGATCATTAGTATGCATCTTTTTTTTTTTGAATGGCACGTCAATGTATGCTTTGTAATATTGAGGAGAAATCAGTGAAGACGGAGCCGAGTTAGTCAAGGTATGTTCGTTATATTTGTAAAGTTTGCTTAAGTCTTAAGATGTGTTAAATTAGTGGTTGCAAGTCAAGATTACTAGATGATGGGATGTAATCTAAATCAAGACATTGTGTTTACTGACCTAATTTTGTCAATTCTGGGAATTTCTCAAATAAATTGGATAATGGTAATTTAAGTGAACTAGATGATGTTACTCACACGGAATATTTTGTGACATTTTTCTCGAGTACTTGAGTACTGTAGTAGTGAATGATAGAGGTGTGAACGAGCCAAGCCTGAGCGTGGCCACGCTCGGTTCGGGCTCATTTAAGTTATGAGAGACTCGAGCTCGAATTCTGCTCGATTTGAGCTTTATTAAACCAAGTTCTTGGCTCGAGCTCGTGAAGAGTTGTACAGACTCAGCTCAGGCTCGAGATCGGCTTGTTTTTAGTATGATCATGAGCCTAAATGAGTTTAGGCTCGGTTCAAGCTTGTTAAAAAGCTCGTTTACTAATACCCTACATCCCTAATTCCTCAAGTATTTTTTTATTTTAATATATAAAAATAATAATAATATTGTATATTATATATAGGCTCATTTAGGCTGCGAGTTCACTGATTCAAGCTCGGCTCGAGCTAGTTTAATAAACGAGCCTAATATTTAGGCTCGAGCTCCGCTCGGGCTCGTTTAATTCGATCTCGAGTCTAGCTTTTAACGAGTCGATCCAGAGTAGCTCGGGTCACTTACACCTCTAGTGAATGATCTACTACTTAGTTTGCAACTTGTAATTTTGTTGTGATAAATTAAAATTATTAGTTTCATATAGAAAATTAACACAAATAAACGAAACGAATATTGCATGTGATCTAGGCAGGCCAATGTACTGTCAAATACTAATAATAGAAAATCGAATGGACCTCGTATGTATCAGAAAGTGTGAACATATTTAACTTGAGCGTTGATTTTATTTAGACTTAGAATATCAAATTAATAATATGATCTCTAATATTGTGACTTAGAAGCTTAAGCATTAAATCACACTATACGTAGGTTTCCACTCATTTGACCTGCTCAACCCATGTAATTGTTTTATATTTTCCCACGGTTTTGAATTTTACCCATTAGACCTATTGGAAATGAAATGTATGTATCCTAATTCCAAGTTTATAATTGTAACTATCATTTACAAAAAAATATAATCTATCTATGATTTTACGAAAATGGAATTGCTTGTTTGTCAAATACTCTGCTGTTATATATGTGTGTGCCATGGGGACACAACAATGTCAGTTTGTGATTACAAATTTTTAATTGACTTCCAAGTCATCCAATATTGCAACAAGTTATATTCTTCATTGATTTCTTTATAAATGTAAGTTTGTGGTCACTTGGGTGGGTGTGGGGGTGTTGGGGGGCTCCGGCTTCCAAGGGATAAATGGGGATTTTTGTTTATTTATTTTATTTTTAAATGTAAAACAAATAAACAAATAAAAAATTTAAAAAGAAATTATTAAGGGAAAATTAGGTTTTTGATGTCCGGAGGGATGAAATATATAAGTTCTTAACAAATAAAGGATGATCCGAATTAATTTGTATAATTAAGAACTAAATGACTAATCATGCCTTTTGACGCCTCACACCCTTTTTAAAAAACCTATTGCCTTGTTAATTTTACGAACATAAATTCTAATATAAACACTTATTAAAAAAATATTTTTTTCAAATAAATCATTTTGTCAGACAGTCATTTTGAGGTAACCAACACCCTCTAAAGCTAAAAGACAGAAGAAGGAGAATTCGTGAAGATCATTAGTATGCATCTTTTTTTTGAATGGCACATCAATTTATGCTTAGTAATATTGAGGAGAAATCAGTGAAGTCGGAGCCGACTTAGTCAAGGTATGTTCGTTATATTTGTAAAGTTTGCTTAAGTCTTAAGATGTGTTAAATTAGTGGTTGCAAGTCAAGATTACTAGATGATGGGATGTAATCTAAATCAAGACATTGTGTTTATTGACCTAATTTTGTCAATTCTGGGAATTTCTCGAATAAATTGGGTAATGGTGATTTAAATGAACTAGAAGATGTTAATCACACAGAATATTTAGTGACATTTTCTCGAGTACTTGAGTACTGTAGTAGTGAATGATATAGGTGTGAACGAGCCAAGCCTGAGCGTGGTCACGCTCGGTTCGGGCTCATTTAAGTTATGAGAGACTCGAGCTCGAGCTCGGCTCGATTTGAGCTTTATTACACCAAGCTCTCGGCTCGAGCTCGTGAAGAGTTGTACAGACACAGCTCGGGCTCGAGATCGGCTTGTTTTTAGTATGTTCATGAGCCTAAATGAGTTTAGGCTCGGTTCAAGCTTGTTAAAAAGCTCGTTTACTAATACCCTACATCCCTCATTCCTCAAGTATTTTTTTTTATTTTAATATATAAAAATAATAATAATATTGTATATTATATATAGGCTCATTTAGGCTGCGAGTTCATTGATTGAAGCTCGGCTCGAGCTCGTTTAATATATGAGCCTCATATTTAGGCTCGAGCTCCGCTCGGGCTCGTTTAATTCGATCTCGAGTCGAGCTTTTAACGAGTCGATCCCGAATAGCTCGGGTCACTTACACCTCTAGTGAATGATCTACTACTTAGTTTGCAACTTGTAATTTTGTTGTGATAAATTAAAATTATTAGTTTCATATAGAAAATTAACACAAATACACGAAACGAATATTGCATGTGATCTAGGCAGGCCAATGTACTGTCAAATACTAATAATAGAAAATCGAATGGACCTCGTATGTATCAGAAAGTGTGAACATATTTACCTTGAACGTTGATTTTATTTAGACTTAGAATATCAAATTAATAATATGTTTTCTAATATTGTGATTTAGAAGCTTAAGCATTAAATCATACTATACGTAGGTTTCCACTCATTTGACCTGCTCAACCCATGTAATCGTTTTATATTTTCCCATGGTTTTAAATTTTACCCATTAGACCTATTGGAAATGAAATGTATGTAGCGTAATTCCAAGTTTATAATTGTAACTATCATTTACAAAAATTTATAATCTATCTATGATTTATTAAAATGGAAATGCTTGTTTGTCAAATACGCTGCTGTTATAAAGTTTAAAAAGAAATTATTTTATTTTTAAATGTAAAACAAATAAACAAATAAAAAATTTAAAAAGAAATTATGAAGGGCAAATTAGGGTTTTTATGTCCGGAGGGATGAAATATATAAGTTTTTAACAAATAAAGTATGATCCGAGTTGATTTTTAAAATTATGAACTAAATGACTAATCATGCATTTTGACGCCTCACATCCTTTTTTAAAAAACCTATTGCCTTGTTAATTTTACCAACATAAATTCTAATATAAACACTTATTAAAAAAATATTTTTTTCAAATAAATCATTTTGCCCAACAGTCATTTTGTGGTAACCAACATCATCTAAAGCTAAAAGACAGAAGAAGGAGAATTCGTGAAGATCATTAGTATGCATCTTTTTTTTTTGAATGGAACGTCAATTTATGCTTAGTAATATTGAGGAGAAATCAGTGAAGTCGGAGCCGACTTAGTCAAGGTATGTTCGTTATATTTGTAAAGTTTGCTTAAGTCTTAAGATGTGTTAAATTAGTGGTTGCAAGTCAAGATTACTAGATGATGGGATGTAATCTAAATCAAGACATTGTGTTTACTGACCTAATTTTGTCAATTCTGGGAATTTCTCAAATAAATTGGATAATGGTAATTTAAGTGAACTAGATGATGTTACTCACACGGAATATTTTGTGACATTTTTCTCGAGTACTTGAGTACTGTAGTAGTGAATGATAGAGGTGTGAACGAGCCAAGCCTGAGCGTGGCCACGCTCGGTTCGGGCTCATTTAAGTTATGAGAGACTCGAGCTCGAATTCTGCTCGATTTGAGCTTTATTAAACCAAGTTCTTGGCTCGAGCTCGTGAAGAGTTGTACAGACTCAGCTCAGGCTCGAGATCGGCTTGTTTTTAGTATGATCATGAGCCTAAATGAGTTTAGGCTCGGTTCAAGCTTGTTAAAAAGCTCGTTTACTAATACCCTACATCCCTAATTCGTCAAGTATTTTTTTTATTTTAATATATAAAAAAAATAATAATATTGTATATTATATATAGGCTCATTTAGGCTGCGAGTTCACTGATTGAAGCTCGGCTCGAGCTCGTTTAAAAAATGAGCCTCATATTTAGGCTCGAGCTCTGCTCGGGCTCGTTTAATTCGATCTCGAGTCGAGCTTTTAACGAGTCGATCCCGAATAGCTCGGCTCACTTACACCCCTAGTGAATGATCTACTACATTGTAACAGCCCGGAATTTTAGGTATTGTTATATTTATGTTTTTGGGTGTTTTAAGAGGGGACTCGGCGAGTTGGAGCCTAGACTCGCCGAGTAGGATCGTGGAGCTGGTCGCGGGTTCGCGACTGGACTCGACGAGTCCGGATATGGACTCGGCGAGTCTGCGCTATTTAGCGAAAACCCTAACCGTTAAGGTTTGGGACGTATATGAGGGACCTCATGGCCGTCATTGTTCACCCTAGCCTTCTGAGAGAAACCCTAATTCGATTGTGAGCATCTGGAGCAAGGTTGAAGACCATTGTTGACTTTGGAAGAGTTGTTGTGCAAGGAAGAGAAGGCTTGGGTAAGGGAACAACAAGAGAAGTCACATTCTGAGGATTGGGGACACAGAGAGCACATTATTCAGGTAATAACTCGAGTTACATTCTTCTATGTTGATGTGTATATGGATTTAGTGTTTATTGAACCCTTTTGTGGCTAGATTGAATGTTACCTTAGTCCCCCAAACGATTGGAACCCTGTATTGGGACCTTTGGAGGTCCAGAATGTCCCATGCCTGAGCATTTCGGGAATTAATGGAGGTTTTGGATTGGAATCCTTATGCCTTAGGTCAAAATGTAATTATGAGTCATGGGATGTATTATGAGCACCGAAATGAGGACCTTACGTGATGGATCAGTCTAGGGAGGCTAGACCTATGAATGGTCGGAGCAGTTCTGACCTTAGAAAGCAGTTTGAGCGGTTGCATGGCATGGACTCGCCGAGTCCGATGAACAGACTCGGCGAGTAGCTTGAAGATTAATTGGGACTCGTCGAGTTGTTCTTCAGACTCGGCGAGTTGAGTCGGGGTGGCCCCGCGATTCTTCCAGGAGTAACTCGTCGAGTCAAGAGGGATACTCGACGAGTAGAAAGGGAATATTAGAGAATTGGTGAGGACGTCTAGACTCGCCGAGTCGCCATAGCACTCGCCGAGTCCGGTCAAGTTGACCGTTGACCGTTGACCGTTGACCAGAGTTGACTTATGTCTGACTTCTTAGGGATAGTCAAACTTAGAAGATAAAAGTGTTAATAAGAGATATATGATGTTATAGGGAGATTGTAGCTCGGCGGATCGAGCACGAGTGATTTCGGGATTTGCTAGCTTTCGATATTCACGAGGTGAGTCTTCTCACTATACTGTACCCGGAAGGGTTTGACTGTGTGACCGGAAGGTCAGATATGATATGTGATATATGTTCTATATGTGGCAAGTTATTTGTTATACGTGCTATGTATGTTATGGGCCGGAAGGCGATTTTGTTATGGGCCGGAAGGCATTATGTTATGGGCCGGAAGGCGATTATGTTATAGGCCGGAAGGCGTTGTGTTGTGGACCGGAAGGTCGGCGTGGGTAGGACCAGAAGGTTTACCCAGCAGGGACGGAAGTCCCCTGAGACACATGGACCGGAAGGTCAGGGCCTGGAAAGGCGTATGTGCGTAAGTTGTATATTGGGGAACTCACTAAGCATTTATCCTTACAGTTGTTATGTATGTGTTTCAGGTACTAGCGAGGACCGTGGGAAGGCGCCGGCGTGATCTGTACACACTGAAGGATGTTTTGTGATCTTGGGATTTAGACGAGTTGTATTTTGACATGACACTTGAGATGTTTATGCTTTGTTTGAATGAAAATACTATATTTTGAAATGAAAAATTTGTTTGAAAATTTGCGTTGTTACAATTGGTATCAGAGCCTTGGTTTGAGGGATTCGGGTGCACCTTCGGGCGTAACTGAACTCAAACCGAGGATTTGAGGAAAACTTTTAAAAAATAAAGGCATAAACTTTTATAAATGATTTTGTGGTAAACAAGAAAGAAGTAGTGTGTACGATCAGTCAGCGCCCGAACGGTAAAGATCCCCAAAATACCTTACAATGTTATGTTATGAGATAAGTTATGATATGAATTGTTATGCATGCTAGAAGACTAGGTATTCATGATAGGACTAGAGTGGCCTGATTTGTGATGCCTTAGTCTAGGGAGGTTTGCCGATATGAGATGCTTTGATAGCGTGCACATAGATAGTGCATATCAGAGGTAGAGTACTCACTATCCGGGGTTTGGGGAGGAAGATTTGGGATGAATGCTGATGCGGTGTGGTCGGTAGTATTGGGCCCGTACTACCGAAGACACCGGGTCAGTGGGAGACCCAAGTAAGAATCCCTGGATATCGGAGACTGAGTAAGGTTGCGTTATCGAGTGCAATTATTCTCGATGGAGTCTCTGATAGTTTTATGTTGTATTTCAGAGACATCATGGTTAGACCACGCCACGGAGCGAGTACGAGAGGTGCGAGTGACGAGGAGATTCGTCAGATGATTCACGAGGAGGTGGCTGCAGCAATCCGGGTTGAGATTCCGGAGATGTTTGGGTCTATTAAGACCACCTTGATGGAGACTTTTGAGGAGCGGTACGCCGCATTGACTAAGGCTGCAGCCGCTGCAGCTACCGCAGCTGTGGCCGCTGCCAGGCCACAGGGGGTGACTCGTTGCTGTTTCGGGAGTTCAGCAACACGAAGCCACCTGAGTTTGATGGGACACAGGATCCGATTGCTGCGATGAGGTGGATCGCGGATATTGAGGGGTGCTTCTACACTTGTTCATGTCCGGAGCATCTGAGGGTACGGTTCGCTTTGAACCAGCTCCGTCTGGGAGCGAAGGATTGGTGGAAGTTCGTGACGGCGAACTTCACATTGGCAGAGATTTCAGCAGTGACACGGGAGGGGTTTACCTCCATGTTCAGAGACGAGTATGTTCCCCCGATGGAGAGGGAACGATTGGTTCAGGAGTTCTTGACCCTCAAGCAGGGTACTGATTCGGTTGCGGTGATCACGTGGAAGTTTCATGAGAGGGCGATGTTCTGCTCCGAGCTGGTGTCCACAGAGCAGGCTCGGATGAGCCGGTACTTGGGTGTTTTGAGGAGGGATATCTGGGAGTTTGTGTCAAACTCCACCTATCATACCTTTGCTGAGCTTCAGGCGAATGCCAGGAAGCGCGAGATTGAGTTGGAGACCCAGGCCAGGGAGGAGGCCGAGTCTCAGCGGATGGACCGGCGGCCAGCTCAGTCTCAGCCGGCAGCCAAGCGGACTAAGTCCGCCGATTCGAGGACAGGAGGTCCGAAGGGCCGCACTTGCGGAAAGTGCGGCAAGGGTCATGATGGGGCGTGTCGATCTGGTGCTTGCTACAAGTGTGGCAAGGAGGGGTACATTGCTAGGGAGTGCCCCAAGGGGTTTACGGTTTGCTTTCATTGCAACCAGACAGGACATCGGAAGGCCGAGTGCCCTCAGCTTCTTCAGGGATCTGCACCTACTGCCAGAGCTACTGCGACTCGACCGGTGAAGGCCGAGGCCCCGAGGGCCCGTGGGAGAGCCTTTCAGTTGACTGCGGAGGAGGTCCGCACTGCGCCCGATGTTGTGGCAGGTACTTTCCTTGTGAACTCTGTGCCTGCTTTAGTGTTATTTGACACGGGTGCGAGTAGATCCTTTGTATCTATTGCAATGGGTGATGTCTGTGTCATTGTGGGCATGGACTGGTTGAGCCGATTCGGCGCCGTCATCAACTGTGAGGGTCAGCTGGTGACTATACGAGACCCTAGTGGGGGAGTTCTTTCGGTGTACGGCGAGGGTACCCGTTCGGGATCAGCTTTTTGTTCGGCCGCTAGGGCGAGGCAGTGTCTACAGCAGGGCTGTAAGGGTTTTGTGGCGTATGTGATGGATACGCGGGAGGTTTCCGAGAGACCGAGATCAGTTGAGGAGGTCCCAGTGGTGCGTGAGCTTCCAGATGTTTTCCCCGAGGAACTACTGGGAGTACCTCCTGTGAGGCAAGTAGAGTTTGGTATCGATCTGGTTCCGGGGGCCGCGCCTATTGCTAAGGTGCCTTATCGCCTTGCACCTCCCGAGATGCAAGAGTTGTCCTCGCAGCTTCAGGAGTTGCTGGGGAAGGGATTCATTCGGCCGAGCAGCTCGCCGTGGGGAGCGCTTATTCTGTTCGTCAAGAAGAAGGATGGTTCACACCGGATGTGCATTGATTACCGGGAGTTGAACAAGTTGACGGTCAAGAACCGTTACCCGTTACCGAGGATCGATGACTTATTCGATCAGTTGCAGGGAGCATCTTGGTTTTCCAAGATCGATCTGAGGTAAGGGTACCATCAGGTGAGAGTGCGGGATGAGGACGTCCAGAAGACAGCGTTTAGGACGCGATATGGGCATTATGAGTTTGTGGTGATGCCTTTCGGGCTCACCAATGCCCCGGCTGTGTTCATGGATCTCATGAACAGGGTATGCAGGCCGATGTTGGATCGGTCAGTGATTGTATTTATCGACGACATTCTAGTATATTCGAGATCTAGAGAGCAGCATGAGGAGCATTTGAGGGAGGTCCTTGAGGTATTGAGATCGGAGAAGCTTTATGCAAAGTTCTCCAAATGTGACTTCTGGTTGCGGGAGGTCCAATTCCTAGGACATGTTGTTAATCAGGAAGGGATATTGGTCGATCCGGCCAAGGTTGAGGCGGTGATGAGTTGGGAGGTGCCGAAGTCACCCTCTGAGATCAGGAGCTTCCTTGGGTTGGCAGGGTATTATTGGAGATTTATTAAGGATTTCTCCAAGGTCGCAGTGCCGCTCACCAGATTGACCCGGAAGGGTGTTGCATTCTCATGGGGACCCGAGCAGCAGACCTCCTTTGAGACACTTCGCCAAAGGTTGTGCGAAGCCCCGGTATTAGCTCTCCCGGAAGGGATGGAGGATTTTGTAGTATATTGCGATGCATCGATCTCGGGGCTGGGTGCAGTGTTGATGCAGAGGGGTCATGTGATAGCTTATGCGTCGAGGCAGCTGAAGCCTCATGAGGCGAGATATCCCACGCATGATTTAGAGTTGGGGGCAGTAGTGTTCGCTCTCAAGATTTGGCGTCACTACTTGTATGGGGTTCGATGTACGATATACACGGACCATAAGAGCTTGAAGTATTTGATGGATCAGCCCAACCTAAATATGCATCAGAGGAGGTGGTTGGATGTGGTCAAGGATTATGATTGTGAGATCCTGTACCACCCAGGCAAGGCTAATGTGGAGCCGATGCATTGAGCCGCAGGGCGAAGAGCACTCCACTGCGAGAGGTATGTTTGAGATTGACTGTGATGGCTCCTGTATTGGATGCTATTCGTGGGGCACAGGCCGAGGCTGTGCGACCAGAGATGCAGAAGAGAGAGCGGGTCGTTGGGTTGATTTCAGAGTTCGTTAAGGATGGACGAGGGCTTCTGACGTTTCAGGGTCAGATTTGGGTACCGTTCGTGGGCGGTACGCGTATTACTTTGATGGAAGAGGCTCATCGATCGAAATTCTCGATCCATCCCGGGGCTACGAAGATGTATTTGGATTTGAGGAAAGAGTATTGGTGGCCTTGTATGAAGAGGGACGTCGCATGGTTCGTTGAGAGGTGCTTAACCTGCCGTAGGGTTAAGGCCGAGCACCAGAGACCGCATGGCAAGTTGCAGCCATTGGAGGTTCCCGAGTGGAAGTGGGAACAGATCACTATGGACTTCATCACCAAGTTACCGAGGACTGCCAGAGGAGTCGATGCAATTTGGGTGATTGTGGATAGGTTGACGAAGAGTGCACACTTCCTTGCCATCAGTGAGAGTTCTTCGGCGGAGAAGTTGGCGGAGATATATGTGAGAGAAGTGGTATCTCGGCATGGGGTGCCGATCTCGATTGTTTCAGACCGTGATGTGCGCTTCACTTCCAGATTCTGGAAGAAATTCCATGAGGAGCTGGGTACTAAATTGCATTTTAGTATCGCATATCATCCCCAGACAGACGGTCAGAGCGAGCGAACGATTCAGACGCTGGAGGACATGCTTCGAGCGTGTGTGCTAGATTTCGGGGGTAGCTGGGATGCGTATTTACCCTTGGCAGAGTTTTCCTACAACAACAGCCATCATTCGAGCATTGGTATGCCACCCTTTGAGCTGTTGTATGGTAGGAGGTGTCGGACCCCCATTTGCTAGGGAGAGGTGGGACAGAGAGTGATGGGCAGTACAGAGATCGTGCTTCAGACGACAGAGCAGATTCAGCAGCTTAGACAGAGGTTATTGACCGCCCAGAGCCGACAGAAGAGTTATGCAGACAGACGCCAATCCGAGCTTGAGTTTCAAGTCGGCGATTTCGTTCTCCTGAAGGTCTCTCCTTGGAAAGGAGTGATTCGATTCAGAAAGAGGGGCAAGTTGGGACCCCGGTATATTGGGCCATTTCGTGTGATTGCAAGGATAGGCCGGGTAGCCTATCGTTTGGAGTTGCCAGCAGAGTTGGGACAGATCCACGACACTTTTCATGTGTCGCAATTGAGGAAGTGTATAGCCGATGAGTCGGCCGTGGTTCCATTAGAGGATATTCAGGTGGATGCGAGCCTAAATTATGCCGAGAGACCAGTGGCCATCAGGGATCGGAAGATCAAGGTTCTGAGGAACAAGGAGGTACCTCTGGTGTTGGTTCAGTGGCAACACCGGAAGGGATCGGAAATGACTTGGGAGCCGGAGCGTGAGATGCGAGAGCAGCATCCAGAACTATTTTCAGAGTGAGACTTCGAGGGCGAAGTCTAGTCCTAGTGGGGGAGAGTTGTAACAGCCCGAAATTTCAGGTATTGTTATATTTATGTTTTTGGGTGTTTTAAGAGGGGACTCGGTGAGTTGGAGCCTAGACTCGCGGAGTAGGATCACGGAGCTGGTCGCGGGTTCGCGACTGGACTCGACGAGTCCGGATATGGACTCGGCGAGTCTGCGCTGTTTAGCGAAAACCCTAACCGTTCAGGTTTGGGACGTATATGAGGGACCTTATGGCCGTCATTGTTCACCCTAGCCTTCTGAGAGAAACCCTAATTCGATTGTGAGCATCTGGAGCAAGGTTGAAGACCATTGTTGATTTTGGAAGAGTTGTTGTGCAAGGAAGAGAAGGCTTGGTTAAGGGAACAACAAGAGAAGTCACGTTCTGAGGATTGGGGACACAGAGAGCACATTATTCAGGTAATAACTCGAGTTACATTCTTTTATGTTGATGTGTATATGGATTTAGGGTTTATTGAACCCTTTTGTGGCTAGATTGAATGTTACCTTAGTCCCCCAAACGATTGGAACCCTGTATTGGGACCTTTGGAGGTCCAGAATGTCCCATGCCTGAGCATTTCGGGAATTAATGGAGGTTTTGGATTGGAATCCTTATGCCTTAGGTCAAAATGTAATTATGAGTCATGGGGTGTATTATGAGCACCGAAATGAGGACCTTACGTGATGGATCAGTCTAGGTAGGCTAGACCTATGAATGGTCGGAGCAGTTCTGACCTTAGAAAGCAGTTTGAGCGGTTGCATGGCATGGACTCGCCGAGTCCGATGAACAGACTCGGCGAGTAGCTTGAAGATTAACTGGGACTCGTCGAGTTGTTCTTCAGACTCGGCGAGTTGAGTCGGGGTGGCCCCGCGATTCTTCCAGGAGTAACTCGTCGAGTCAAGAGGGATACTCGACGAGTAGAAAGGGAATATTAGAGAATTGGTGAGGACGTCTAGACTCGCCGAGTCGCCATAGCACTCGCCGAGTCCGGTCAAGTTGACCGTTGACCGTTGACCGTTGACCAGAGTTGACTTATGTCTGACTTCTTAGGGATAGTCAAACTTAGAAGATAAAAGTGTTAATAAGAGATATATGATGTTATAGGGAGATTGTAGCTCGACGGATCGAGCACGAGTGATTTCGGGCTTTGCTAGCTTTCGATATTCACGAGGTGAGTCTTCTCACTATACTGTACCCAGAAGGGTTTGACTGTGTGACCGGAAGGTCAGATATGATATGTGATATATGTGCTATATGTGGCAAGTTATTTGTTATACGTGCTATGTATGTTATGGGCCGGAAGGCGATTATGTTATGGGCCGGAAGGCGTTATGTTATGGGCCGGAAGGCGATTATGTTATAGGCCGGAAGGCGTTGTGTTGTGGACTGGAAGGTCAGCGTGGGTAGGACCGGAAGGTTTACCCAGCAGGGCCGGAAGTCCCCTGAGACACATGGACCGGAAGGTCAGGGCCTGGAAAGGCGTATGTGCGTAAGTTGTACATTGGGGAACTCACTAAGCATTTATGCTTACAGTTGTTATGTATGTGTTTCAGGTACTAGCGAGGACCGTGGGAAGGCGCCGGCGTGATCTGTACACACTGAAGGATGTTTTGTGATCTTGGGATTTAGACGAGTTGTATTTTGACATGACACTTGAGATGTTTATGCTTTCTTTGAATGAAAATACTATATTTTGAAATGAAAAATTTGTTTGAAAATTTGCGTTGTTACATACATAGTTTGCAACTTGTAATTTTGTTGTGATAAATTAAAATTATTAGTTTCATATAATAAATTAACACAAATAAAGAAAACGAATATTGCATGTGATCTAGGCAGGCCAATGTGCTGTCAAATACTAATAATAGAAAATCGAATGGACCTCGTATGCATCAGAAAGTGTGAACATATTTACCTTGAACGTTGATTTTATTAAGACTTAGAATATCAAATTGATAATATGATTTCTAATATTGTGACTTAGAAGCTTAAGCATTAAATCATACTATACGTAGGTTTCCACTCATTTGACCTGCTCAACCCATGTAATTGTTTTATATTTTCCCACGGTTTTAAATTTTACCCATTAGACCTATTGGAAATGAAATGTATGTAGCCTAATTCCAAGTTTATAATTGTAACTATCATTTACAAAAAATTATAATCTATCTATGATTTTACGTAAATGGAAATGCTTGTTTGTCAAATACTCTGCTGTTATTTAACTGTGTGTGCCATGGGGACACTAAAATGTCAGTTTGTGGTTACAAATTTTTAATTGACCTTCAAGTCTTCCAATATTGCAACAAATTATATTCTTCATTGATTTCTTTATAAATGTAAGTTTGTGGTCACTTGGGTGGGTGCGGGGGTGTTAGGGGGCTCCGGCCTCCAAGGGATAAATGGGGATTTTTGTTTATTTATTTTATTTTTAAATGTAAAACAAATAAACAAATAAAAAATTTAAAAAGAAATTATTAAGGGCAAATTAGGTTTTTGATGTCCGGACGGATGAAATATATAAGTTCTTAACAAATAGAGGATGATCCGAATTAATTTGTATAATTATGAACTAAATGACTAATCATGCCTTTTGACGCCTCACACCCTTTTTAAAAAACCTATTGCCTTGTTAATTTTACTAACATAAATTCTAATATAAACACTTATTAAAAAAATATTTTTTTCAAATAAATCATTTTGTCGGACAGTCATTTTGAGGTAACCAACACCCTCTAAAGCTAAAAGACAGAAGAAGGAGAATTCGTGAAGATCATTAGTATGCATCTTTTTTTTTGAATGGCACGTCAATTTATGCTTAGTAATATTGAGGAGAAATCAGTGAAGTCGGAGCCGACTTAGTCAAGGTATGTTCGTTATATTTGTAAAGTTTGCTTAAGTCTTAAGATGTGTTAAATTAGTGGTTGCAAGTCAAGATTACTAGATGATGGGATGTAATCTAAATCAAGACATTGTGTTTACTGACCTAATTTTGTCATTCTGGGAATTTCTGGAATAAATTGGGTAATGGTGATTTAAATGAACTAGAAGATGTTAATCACACAGAATATTTAGTGACATTTTCTCGAGTACTTGAGTACTGTAGTAGTGAATGATAGAGGTGTGAACGACCCGAGCCCGAGCGTGGCCAGGCTCGGTTCGGGCTCATTTATGTTATGAGAGACTCGAGCTCGAGGTCAGCTCGATTTGAGCTTTGTTACACCAAGCTCTCAGCTCGAGCTCGTGAAGAGTTTTACAGACTCAGCTCGGGCTCGAGATCGGCTGGTTTTTAGTATGATCATGAGCCTAAATGAGTTTAGGCTCGGGTCAAGCTTGTTAAAAAGCTCGTTTATTAATACCCTACATCCCTAATTCCTCAAGTATTTTTTTTTATTTTTATATATAAAAATAATAATAATATTTTATATTATATATAGGCTCATTTAGGCTGCGAGTTCACTGATTGAAGCTTGGCTCGAGCTCGTTTAATAAATGAGCCTCATATTTAGGCTCGAGCTCCGCTCGGGCTTGTTTAATTCGATCTCGAGTCGAGCTTTTAACGAGTCGATCCCGAATAGCTCGGCTCACTTACACCCCTAGTGAATGATCTACTACTTAGTTTCCAACTTGTAATTTTGTTGTGATAAATTAAAATTATTAGTTTCATATAATAAATTAACACAAATAAACAAAACGAATATTGCATGTGATCTAGGCAGGCCAATGTACTGTCAAATACTAATAATAGAAAATCGAATGGACCTCGTATGTATCAGAAAGTGTGAACATATTTACCTTGAACGTTGATTTTATTTAGACTTAGAATATCAAATTGATAATATGATTTCTAATATTGTGACTTAGAAGCTTAAGCATTAAATCATACTATACGTAGGTTTCCTCTCATTTGACCTGCTCAACCCATGTAATTGTTTTATATTTTCCCACGGTTTTAAATTTTACCCATTACACCTATTGGAAATGAAATGTGTGTAGCCTAATTCCATGTTTATAATTGTAACTATCATTTACAAAAAATTATAATCTATCTATGATTTTACGAAAATGGTAATGCTTGTTTGTCAAATACTCTGCTGTTATTTAACTGTGTGTGCCATGGGGACACAAAAATGTCAGTTTGTGGTTACAAATTTTAAATTGACTTCCAAGTATTCCAATATTGCAACAAGTTATATTCTTCATTGATTTCTTTATAAATGTAAGTTTGTGGCCACTTGGGTGGGTGGGGGTGTTGGGGGGGCTCCGGCCGCCAAGGGATAAATGGGGATTTTTGTTTATTTATTTTATTTTTAAATGTAAAACAAATAAACAAATAAAAAATTTAAAAAGAAGTTATTAAGGGCAAATTAGGTTTTTGATGTCCGGAGGGATGAAATATATAAGTTCTTAAAAGATAAAGGATGATCCGAATTAATTTGTATAATTATGAACTAAATGACTAATCATGCCTTTTGACGCCTCACACCCTTTTTAAAAAACCTATTGCCTTGTTAATTTTACTAACATAAATTCTAATATAAACACTTATTAAAAAAATATTTTTTTAAAATAAATCATTTTGTCAGACAGTCATTTTGAGGTAACCAACACCCTGTAAAGTTAAAAGACAGAAGAAGGAGAATTCGTGAAGATCATTAGTATGCATCTTTTTTTTTTGAATGGCACGTCAATTTATGCTTAGTAATATTGGGAGAAATCAGTGAAGCCGGAGCCGACTTAGTCAAGGTATGTTCGTTATATTTGTAAAGTTTGCTTAAGTCTTAAGATGTGTTAAATTAGTGGTTGCAAGTCAAGATTACTAGATGATGGGATGTAATCTAAATCAAGACATTGTGTTTACTGACCTAATTTTGTCAATTCTGGGAATTTCTCAAATAAATTGGATAATGGTAATTTAAGTGAACTAGATGATGTTAATCACACGGAATATTTTGTGACATTTTTCTTGAGTACTTGAGTACTGTAGTAGTGAATGATAGAGGTGTGAACGAGCCAAGCCTGAGCGTGGCCACGCTCGGTTCGGGCTCATTTAAGTTATGAGAGACTCGAGCTCGAGTTCGACTCGATTTGTGCTTTATTACACCAAGCTCTCGGCTCGAGCTCGTGAAGAGTTGTACAGACTCAGCTCGGGCTCGAGATCGGCTTGTTTTTAGTATGATCATGAGCCTAAATAAGTTTAGGCTCGGTTCACGCTTGTTAAAAAGCTCGTTTACTAATACCCTACATCCCTAATTCCTCAAGTATTTTTTTTTATTTTAATATATAAAAATAATAATAATATTGTATATTATATATAGGCTCATTTAGGCTGCGAGTTCACTGATTGAAGCTTGGCTCGAGCTCGTTTAATAAATGAGCCTCATATTTAGGCTCGAGCTCCGCTCGGGCTCGTTTAATTCGATCTCGAGTCGAGCTTTTAACGAGTCGATCCCGAATAGCTCGGCTCACTTACACCCCTAGTGAATGATCTACTACATAGTTTGCAACTTGTAATTTTGTTGTGATAAATTAAAATTATTAGTTTCTTATAATAAATTAACACAAATAAACAAAACGAATATTGCATGTGATCTAGGCAGGCCAATGTACTGTCAAATACTAATAATAGAAAATCGAATGGACCTCGTATGTATCAGAAAGTGTGAACATATTTACCTTGAACGTTGATTTTATTTAGACTTAGAATATCAAATTGATAATATGATTTCTAATATTGTGACTTAGAAGCTTAAGCATTAAATCATACTATACGTAGGTTTCCTCTCATTTGACCTGCTCAACCCATGTAATTGTTTTATATTTTCCCACGGTTTTAAATTTTACCCATTAGACCTATTGGAAATGAAATGTGTGTAGCCTAATTCCATGTTTATAATTGTAACTATCATTTACAAAAAATTATAATCTATCTATGATTTTACGAAAATGGTAATGCTTGTTTGTCAAATACTCTGCTGTTATTTAACTGTGTGTGCCATGGGGACACAAAAATGTCAGTTTGTGGTTACAAATTTTTAATTGACTTCCAAGTATTCCAATATTGCAACAAGTTATATTCTTCATTGATTTCTTTATAAATGTAAGTTTGTGGTCACTTGGGTGGGTGGGGGTGTTGGGGGGGCTCCGGCCGCCAAGGGATAAATGGGGATTTTTGTTTATTTATTTTATTTTTAAATGTAAAACAAATAAACAAATAAAAAATTTAAAAAGAAGTTATTAAGGGCAAATTAGGTTTTTGATGTCCGGAGGGATGAAATATATAAGTTCTTAAAAGATAAAGGATGATCCGAATTAATTTGTATAATTATGAACTAAATGACTAATCATGCCTTTTGACGCCTCACACCCTTTTTAAAAAACCTATTGCCTTGTTAATTTTACTAACATAAATTCTAATATAAACACTTATTAAAAAAATATTTTTTTAAAATAAATCATTTTGTCAGACAGTCATTTTGAGGTAACCAACACCCTCTAAAGTTAAAAGACAGAAGAAGGAGAATTCGTGAAGATCATTAGTATGCATCTTTTTTTTTTTGAATGGCACGTCAATTTATGCTTAGTAATATTGGGAGAAATCAGTGAAGCCGGAGTCGACTTAGTCAAGGTATGTTCGTTATATTTGTAAAGTTTGCTTAAGTCTTAAGATGTGTTAAATTAGTGGTTGCAAGTCAAGATTACTAGATGATGGGATGTAATCTAAATCAAGACATTGTGTTTACTGACCTAATTTTGTCAATTATGGGAATTTCTCAAATAAATTGGATAATGGTAATTTAAGTGAACTAGATGATGTTAATCACACGGAATATTTTGTGACATTTTTCTTGAGTACTTGAGTACTGTAGTAGTGAATGATAGAGGTGTGAACGAGCCAAGCCTGAGCGTGGCCACGCTCGGTTCGGGCTCATTTAAGTTATGAGAGACTCGAGCTCGAGTTCGACTCGATTTGTGCTTTATTACACCAAGCTCTCGGCTCGAGCTCGTGAAGAGTTGTACAGACTCAGCTCGGGCTCGAGATCGGCTTGTTTTTAGTATGATCATGAGCCTAAATAAGTTTAGGCTCGGTTCACGCTTGTTAAAAAGCTCGTTTACTAATACCCTACATCCCTAATTCCTCAAGTATTTTTTTTATTTTAATATATAAAAATAATAATAATATTGTATATTATATATAGGCTCATTTAGGCTGCGAGTTCACTGATTGAAGCTTGGCTCGAGCTCGTTTAATAAATGAGCCTCATATTTAGGCTCGAGCTCCGCTCGGGCTCGTTTAATTCGATCTCGAGTCGAGCTTTTAACGAGTCGATCCCGAATAGCTCGGCTCACTTACACCCCTAGTGAATGATCTACTACATAGTTTGCAACTTGTAATTTTGTTGTGATAAATTAAAATTATTAGTTTCTTATAATAAATTAACACAAATAAACAAAACGAATATTGCATGTGATCTAGGCAGGCCAATGTACTGTCAAATACTAATAATAGAAAATCGAATGGACCTCGTATGTATCAGAAAGTGTGAACATATTTACCTTGAACGTTGATTTTATTTAGACTTAGAATATCAAATTGATAATATGATTTCTAATATTGTGACTTAGAAGCTTAAGCATTAAATCATACTATACGTAGGTTTCCTCTCATTTGACCTGCTCAACCCATGTAATTGTTTTATATTTTCCCACGGTTTTAAATTTTACCCATTAGACCTATTGGAAATGAAATGTGTGTAGCCTAATTCCATGTTTATAATTGTAACTATCATTTACAAAAAATTATAATCTATCTATGATTTTACGAAAATGGAAATGCTTGTTTGTCAAATACTCTGCTGTTATTTAACTGTGTGTGCCATGGGGACACAAAAATCTCAGTTTGTGGTTACAAATTTTTAATTGACTTCCAAGTCTTCCAATATTGCAACAAGTAATATTCTTCATTGATTTCTTTATAAATGTAAGTTTGTGGTCACTTGGGTGGGTGGGGGTGTTGGGGGGGCTCCGGCCGCCAAGGGATAAATGGGGATTTTTGTTTATTTATTTTATTTTTAAATGTAAAACAAATAAACAAATAAAAAATTTAAAAAGAAGTTATTAAGGGCAAATTAGGTTTTTGATGTCCGGAGGGATGAAATATATAAGTTCTTAAAAGATAAAGGATGATCCGAATTAATTTGTATAATTATGAACTAAATGACTAATCATGCCTTTTGACGCCTCACACCCTTTTTAAAAAACCTATTGCCTTGTTAATTTTACTAACATAAATTCTAATATAAACACTTATTAAAAAAATATTTTTTTAAAATAAATCATTTTGTCAGACAGTCATTTTGAGGTAACCAACACCCTCTAAAGCTAAAAGACAGAAGAAGGAGAATTCGTGAAGATCATTAGTATGCATCTTTTTTTTTTTTGAATGGCACGTCAATTTATGCTTAGTAATATTGGGAGAAATCAGTGAAGCCGGAGCCGACTTACTCAAGGTATGTTCGTTATATTTGTAAAGTTTGCTTAAGTCTTAAGATGTGTTAAATTAGTGGTTGCAAGTCAAGATTACTAGATGATGGGATGTAATCTAAATCAAGACATTGTGTTTACTGACCTAATTTTGTCAATTCTGGGAATTTCTCAAATAAATTGGATAATGGTAATTTAAGTGAACTAGATGATGTTAATCACACGGAATATTTTGTGACATTTTTCTCGAGTACTTGAGTACTGTAGTAGTGAATGATAGAGGTGTGAACGAGCCAAGCCTGAGCGTGGCCACGCTCGGTTCGGGCTCATTTAAGTTATGAGAGACTCGAGCTCGAGTTCGACTCGATTTGTGCTTTATTACACCAAGTTCTCGGCTCGAGCTCGTGAAGAGTTGTACAGACTCAGCTCGGGCTCGAGATCGGCTTGTTTTTAGTATGATCATGAGCCTAAATAAGTTTAGGCTCGGTTCACGCTTGTTAAAAAGCTCGTTTACTAATACCCTACATCCCTAATTCCTCAAGTATTTTTTTTTATTTTAATATATAAAAATAATAATAATATTGTTTATTATATATAGGCTCATTTAGGCTGCGAGTTCACTGATTGAAGCTCGGCTCGAGCTCGTTTAATAAACGAGCCTCATATTTAGGCTCGAGCTCCGCTCGGGCTCGTTTAATTCGATCTCGAGTCGAGCTTTTAACGAGTCGATCCCGAATAGCTCGGCTCACTTACACCCCTAGTGAATGATCTACATAGTTTGCAACTTGTAATTTTGTTGTGATAAATTAAAATTATTAGTTTCTTATAATAAATTAACACAAATAAACAAAACGAATATTGCATGTGATCTAGGCAGGCCAATGTACTGTCAAATACTAATAATAGAAAATCGAATGGACCTCGTATGTATCAGAAAGTGTGAACATATTTACCTTGAACGTTGATTTTATTTAGACTTAGAATATCAAATTGATAATATGATTTCTAAAATTGTGACTTAGAAGCTTAAGCATTAAATCATACTATACGTAGGTTTCCTCTCATTTGACCTGCTCAACCCATGTAATTGTTTTATATTTTCCCACGGTTTTAAATTTTACCCATTAGACCTATTGGAAATGAAATGTGTGTAGCCTAATTCCATGTTTATAATTGTAACTATCATTTACAAAAAATTATAATCTATCTATGATTTTACGAAAATGGAAATGCTTGTTTGTCAAATACTCTGCTGTTATTTAACTGTGTGTGCCATGGGGACACAAAAATGTCAGTTTGTGGTTACAAATTTTTAATTGACTTCCAAGTCTTCCAATATTGCAACAAGTAATATTCTTCATTGATTTCTTTATAAATGTAAGTTTGTGGTCACTTGGGTGGGTGGGGGTGTTGGGGGGGCTCCGGCCGCCAAGGGATAAATGGGGATTTTTGTTTATTTATTTTATTTTTAAATGTAAAACAAATAAACAAATAAAAAATTTAAAAAGAAGTTATTAAGGGCAAATTAGGTTTTTGATGTCCGGAGGGATGAAATATATAAGTTCTTAAAAGATAAAGGATGATCCGAATTAATTTGTATAATTATGAACTAAATGACTAATCATGCCTTTTGACGCCTCACACCCTTTTTAAAAAACCTATTGCCTTGTTAATTTTACTAACATAAATTCTAATATAAACACTTATTAAAAAAATATTTTTTTAAAATAAATCATTTTGTCAGACAGTCATTTTGAGGTAACCAACACCCTCTAAAGCTAAAAGACAGAAGAAGGAGAATTCGTGAAGATCATTAGTATGCATCTTTTTTTTTTTGAATGGCACGTCAATTTATGCTTAGTAATATTGGGAGAAATCAGTGAAGCCGGAGCCGACTTAGTCAAGGTATGTTCGTTATATTTGTAAAGTTTGCTTAAGTCTTAAGATGTGTTAAATTAGTGGTTGCAAGTCAAGATTACTAGATGATGGGATGTAATCTAAATCAAGACATTGTGTTTACTGACCTAATTTTGTCAATTCTGGGAATTTCTCAAATAAATTGGATAATGGTAATTTAAGTGAACTAGATGATGTTAATCACACGGAATATTTTGCGACATTTTTCTCGAGTACTTGAGTACTGTAGTAGTGAATGATAGAGGTGTGAACGAGCCAAGCTTGAGCGTGGCCACGCTCGGTTCGGGCTCATTTAAGTTATGAGAGACTCGAGCTCGAGTTCGACTCGATTTGTGCTTTATTACACCAAGTTCTCGGCTCGAGCTCGTGAAGAGTTGTACAGACTCAGCTCGGGCTCGAGATCAGCTTGTTTTTAGTATGATCATGAGCCTAAATAAGTTTAGGCTCGGTTCACGCTTGTTAAAAAGCTCGTTTACTAATACCCTACATCCCTAATTCCTCAAGTATTTTTTTTATTTTAATATATAAAAATAATAATAATATTGTATATTATATATAGGCTCATTTAGGCTACGAGTTCACTGATTGAAGCTCGGCTCGAGCTCGTTTAATAAATGAGCCTCATATTTAGGCTCGAGTTCCGCTCGGGCTCGTTTAATTCGATCTCGAGTCGAGCTTTTAACGAGTCGATCCCGAATAGCTCGGCTCACTTACACCCCTAGTGAATGATCTACTACATAGTTTGCAACTTGTAATTTTGTTGTGATAAATTAAAATTATTAGTTTCATATAATAAATTAACACAAATAAAGAAAACGAATATTGCATGTGATCTAGGCAGGCCAATGTACTGTCAAATACTAATAATAGAAAATCGAATGGACCTCGTATGCATCAGAAAGTGTGAACATATTTACCTTGAACGTTGATTTTATTAAGACTTAGAATATCAAATTGATAATATGATTTCTAATATTGTGACTTAGAAGCTTAAGCATTAAATCATACTATACGTAGGTTTCCACTCATTTGACCTGCTCAACCCATGTAATTGTTTTATATTTTCCCACGGTTTTAAATTTTACCCATTAGACCTATTGGAAATGAAATGTATGTAGCCTAATTCCAAGTTTATAATTGTAACTATCATTTACAAAAAATTATAATCTATCTATGATTTTACGTAAATGGAAATGCTTGTTTGTCAAAATACTCTGCTGTTATTTAACTGTGTGTGCCATGGGGACACTAAAATGTCAGTTTGTGGTTACAAATTTTTAATTGACCTTCAAGTCTTCCAATATTGCAACAAATTATATTCTTCATTGATTTCTTTATAAATGTAAGTTTGTGGTCACTTGGGTGGGTGCGGGGGTGTTGGGGGGCTCCGGCCTCCAAGGGATAAATGGGGATTTTTGTTTATTTATTTTATTTTTAAATGTAAAACAAATAAACAAATAAAAAATTTAAAAAGAAATTATTAAGGGCAAATTAGGTTTTTGATGTCCGGACGGATGAAATATATAAGTTCTTAACAAATAGAGGATGATCCGAATTAATTTGTATAATTATGAACTAAATGACTAATCATGCCTTTTGACGCCTCACACCCTTTTTAAAAAACCTATTGCCTTGTTAATTTTACTAACATAAATTCTAATATAAACACTTATTAAAAAAATATTTTTTTCAAATAAATCATTTTGTCGGACAGTCATTTTGAGGTAACCAACACCCTCTAAAGCTAAAAGACAGAAGAAGGAGAATTCGTGAAGATCATTAGTATGCATCTTTTTTTTTGAATGGCACGTCAATTTATGCTTAGTAATATTGAGGAGAAATCAGTGAAGTCGGAGCCGACTTAGTCAAGGTATGTTCGTTATATTTGTAAAGTTTGCTTAAGTCTTAAGATGTGTTAAATTAGTGGTTGCAAGTCAAGATTACTAGATGATGGGATGTAATCTAAATCAAGACATTGTGTTTACTGACCTAATTTTTTCATTCTGGGAATTTCTGGAATAAATTGGGTAATGGTGATTTAAATGAACTAGAAGATGTTAATCACACAGAATATTTAGTGACATTTTCTTGAGTACTTGAGTACTGTAGTAGTGAATGATAGAGGTGTGAACGAGCCAAGCCTGAGCGTGGCCACGCTCGGTTCGGGCTCATTTAAGTTATGAGAGACTCGAGCTCGAGTTCGACTCGATTTGTGCTTTATTACACCAAGCTCTCGGCTCGAGCTCGTGAAGAGTTGTACAGACTCAGCTCGGGCTCGAGATCGGCTTGTTTTTAGTATGATCATGAGCCTAAATAAGTTTAGGCTCGGTTCACGCTTGTTAAAAAGCTCGTTTACTAATACCCTACATCCCTAATTCCTCAAGTATTTTTTTTTATTTTAATATATAAAAATAATAATAATATTGTATATTATATATAGGCTCATTTAGGCTGCGAGTTCACTGATTGAAGCTCGGCTCGAGCTCGTTTAATAAATGAGCCTCATATTTAGGCTCGAGCTCCGCTCGGGCTCGTTTAATTCGATCTCGAGTCGAGCTTTTAACGAGTCGATCCCGAATAGCTCGGCTCACTTACACCCCTAGTGAATGATCTACTACATAGTTTGCAACTTGTAATTTTGTTGTGATAAATTAAAATTATTAGTTTCTTATAATAAATTAACACAAATAAACAAAACGAATATTGCATGTGATCTAGGCAGGCCAATGTACTGTCAAATACTAATAATAGAAAATCGAATGGACCTCGTATGTATCAGAAAGTGTGAACATATTTACCTTGAACGTTGATTTTATTTAGACTTAGAATATCAAATTGATAATATGATTTCTAATATTGTGACTTAGAAGCTTAAGCATTAAATCATACTATACGTAGGTTTCCTTTCATTTGACCTGCTCAACCCATGTAATTGTTTTATATTTTCCCACGGTTTTAAATTTTACCCATTAGACCTATTGGAAATGAAATGTGTGTAGCCTAATTCCATGTTTATAATTGTAACTATCATTTACAAAAAATTATAATCTATCTATGATTTTACGAAAATGGAAATGCTTGTTTGTCAAATACTCTGCTGTTATTTAACTGTGTGTGCCATGGGGACACAAAAATCTCAGTTTGTGGTTACAAATTTTTAATTGACTTCCAAGTCTTCCAATATTGCAACAAGTAATATTCTTCATTGATTTCTTTATAAATGTAAGTTTGTGGTCACTTGGGTGGGTGGGGGTGTTGGGGGGGCTCCGGCCGCCAAGGGATAAATGGGGATTTTTGTTTATTTATTTTATTTTTAAATGTAAAACAAATAAACAAATAAAAAATTTAAAAAGAAGTTATTAAGGGCAAATTAGGTTTTTGATGTCCGGAGGGATGAAATATATAAGTTCTTAAAAGATAAAGGATGATCCGAATTAATTTGTATAATTATGAACTAAATGACTAATCATGCCTTTTGACGCCTCACACCCTTTTTAAAAAACCTATTGCCTTGTTAATTTTACTAACATAAATTCTAATATAAACACTTATTAAAAAAATATTTTTTTAAAATAAATCATTTTGTCAGACAGTCATTTTGAGGTAACCAACACCCTCTAAAGCTAAAAGACAGAAGAAGGAGAATTCGTGAAGATCATTAGTATGCATCTTTTTTTTTTGAATGGCACGTCAATTTATGCTTAGTAATATTGGGAGAAATCAGTGAAGCCGGAGCCGACTTAGTCAAGGTATGTTCGTTATATTTGTAAAGTTTGCTTAAGTCTTAAGATGTGTTAAATTAGTGGTTGCAAGTCAAGATTACTAGATGATGGGATGTAATCTAAATCAAGACATTGTGTTTACTGACCTAATTTTGTCAATTCTGGGAATTTCTCAAATAAATTGGATAATGGTAATTTAAGTGAACTAGATGATGTTAATCACACGGAATATTTTGTGACATTTTTCTCGAGTACTTGAGTACTGTAGTAGTGAATGATAGAGGTGTGAACGAGCCAAGCCTGAGCGTGGCCACGCTCGGTTCGGGCTCATTTAAGTTATGAGAGACTCGAGCTCGAGTTCGACTCGATTTGTGCTTTATTACACCAAGCTCTCGGCTCGAGCTCGTGAAGAGTTGTACAGACTCAGCTCGGGCTCGAGATCGGCTTGTTTTTAGTATGATCATGAGCCTAAATAAGTTTAGGCTCGGTTCACGCTTGTTAAAAAGCTCGTTTACTAATACCCTACATCCCTAATTCCTCAAGTATTTTTTTTTATTTTAATATATAAAAATAATAATAATATTGTATATTATATATAGGCTCATTTAGGCTGCGAGTTCACTGATTGAAGCTCGGCTCGAGCTCGTTTAATAAATGAGCCTCATATTTAGGCTCGAGCTCCGCTCGGGCTCGTTTAATTCGATCTCGAGTCGAGCTTTTAACGAGTCGATCCCGAATAGCTCGGCTCACTTACACCCCTAGTGAATGATCTACTACATAGTTTGCAACTTGTAATTTTGTTGTGATAAATTAAAATTATTAGTTTCTTATAATAAATTAACACAAATAAACAAAACGAATATTGCATGTGATCTAGGCAGGCCAATGTACTGTCAAATACTAATAATAGAAAATCGAATGGACCTCGTATGTATCAGAAAGTGTGAACATATTTACCTTGAACGTTGATTTTATTTAGACTTAGAATATCAAATTGATAATATGATTTCTAATATTGTGACTTAGAAGCTTAAGCATTAAATCATACTATACGTAGGTTTCCTCTCATTTGACCTGCTCAACCCATGTAATTGTTTTATATTTTCCCACGGTTTTAAATTTTACCCATTAGACCTATTGGAAATGAAATGTGTGTAGCCTAATTCCATGTTTATAATTGTAACTATCATTTACAAAAAATTATAATCTATCTATGATTTTACGAAAATGGAAATGCTTGTTTGTCAAATACTCTGCTGTTATTTAACTGTGTGTGCCATGGGGACACAAAAATGTCAGTTTGTGGTTACAAATTTTTAATTGACTTCCAAGTCTTCCAATATTGCAACAAGTTATATTCTTCATTGATTTCTTTATAAATGTAAGTTTGTGGTCACTTGGGTGGGTGGGGGTGTTGGGGGGGCTCCGGCCGCCAAGGGATAAATGGGGATTTTTGTTTATTTATTTTATTTTTAAATGTAAAACAAATAAACAAATAAAAAATTTAAAAAGAAGTTATTAAGGGCAAATTAGGTTTTTGATGTCCGGAGGGATGAAATATATAAGTTCTTAAAAGATAAAGGATGATCCGAATTAATTTGTATAATTATGAACTAAATGACTAATCATGCCTTTTGACGCCTCACACCCTTTTTAAAAAACCTATTGCCTTGTTAATTTTACTAACATAAATTCTAATATAAACACTTATTAAAAAAATATTTTTTTAAAATAAATCATTTTGTCAGACAGTCATTTTGAGGTAACCAACACCCTCTAAAGCTAAAAGACAGAAGAAGGAGAATTCGTGAAGATCATTAGTATGCATCTTTTTTTTTTTTGAATGGCACGTCAATTTATGCTTAGTAATATTGGGAGAAATCAGTGAAGCCGGAGCCGACTTAGTCAAGGTATGTTCGTTATATTTGTAAAGTTTGCTTAAGTCTTAAGATGTGTTAAATTAGTGGTTGCAAGTCAAGATTACTAGATGATGGGATGTAATCTAAATCAAGACATTGTGTTTACTGACCTAATTTTGTCAATTCTGGGAATTTCTCAAATAAATTGGATAATGGTAATTTAAGTGAACTAAATGATGTTAATCACACGGAATATTTTGTGACATTTTTCTTGAGTACTTGAGTACTGTAGTAGTGAATGATAGAGGTGTGAACGAGCCAAGCCTGAGCGTGGCCACGCTCGGTTCGGGCTCATTTAAGTTATGAGAGACTCGAGCTCGAGTTCGACTCGATTTGTGCTTTATTACACAAAGCTCTCGGCTCGAGCTCGTGAAGAGTTGTACAGACTCAGCTCGGGCTCGAGATCGGCTTGTTTTTAGTATGATCATGAGCCTAAATAAGTTTAGGCTCGGTTCACGCTTGTTAAAAAGCTCGTTTACTAATACCCTACATCCCTAATTCCTCAAGTATTTTTTTTTATTTTAATATATAAAAATAATAATAATATTGTATATTATATATAGGCTCATTTAGGCTGCGAGTTCACTGATTGAAGCTTGGCTCGAGCTCGTTTAATAAATGAGCCTCATATTTAGGCTCGAGCTCCGCTCGGGCTCGTTTAATTCGATCTCGAGTCGAGCTTTTAACGAGTCGATCCCGAATAGCTCGGCTCACTTACACCCCTAGTGAATGATCTACTACATAGTTTGCAACTTGTAATTTTGTTGTGATAAATTAAAATTATTAGTTTCTTAGATCTAGGCAGGCCAATGTACTGTCAAATACTAATAATAGAAAATCGAATGGACCTCGTATGTATCAGAAAGTGTGAACATATTTACCTTGAACGTTGATTTTATTTAGACTTAGAATATCAAATTGATAATATGATTTCTAATATTGTGACTTAGAAGCTTAAGCATTAAATCATACTATATGTAGGTTTCCTCTCATTTGACCTGCTCAACCCATGTAATTGTTTTATATTTTCCCACGGTTTTAAATTTTACCCATTAGACCTATTGGAAATGAAATGTGTGTAGCCTAATTCCATGTTTATAATTGTAACTATCATTTACAAAAAATTATAATCTATCTATGATTTTACGAAAATGGTAATGCTTGTTTGTCAAATACTCTGCTGATATTTAACTGTGTGTGCCATGGGGACACAAAAATGTCAGTTTGTGGTTACAAATTTTTAATTGACTTCCAAGTATTCCAATATTGCAACAAGTTATATTCTTCATTGATTTCTTTATAAATGTAAGTTTGTGGTCACTTGGGTGGGTGGGGGTGTTGGGGGGGCTCCGGCCGCCAAGGGATAAATGGGGATTTTTGTTTATTTATTTTATTTTTAAATGTAAAACAAATAAACAAATAAAAAATTTAAAAAGAAGTTATTAAGGGCAAATTAGGTTTTTGATGTCCTGAGGGATGAAATATATAAGTTCTTAAAAGATAAAGGATGATCCGAATTAATTTGTATAATTATGAACTAAATGACTAATCATGCCTTTTGACGCCTCACACCCTTTTTAAAAAACCTATTGCCTTGTTAATTTTACTAACATAAATTCTAATATAAACACTTATTAAAAAAATATTTTTTTAAAATAAATCATTTTGTCAGACAGTCATTTTGAGGTAACCAACACCCTCTAAAGTTAAAAGACAGAAGAAGGAGAATTCGTGAAGATCATTAGTATGCATCTTTTTTTTTTTTGAATGGCACGTCAATTTATGCTTAGTAATATTGGGAGAAATCAGTGAAGCCGGAGCCGACTTAGTCAAGGTATGTTCGTTATATTTGTAAAGTTTGCTTAAGTCTTAAGATGTGTTAAATTAGTGGTTGCAAGTCAAGATTACTAGATGATGGGATGTAATCTAAATCAAGACATTGTGTTTACTGACCTAATTTTGTCAATTCTGGGAATTTCTCAAATAAATTGGATAATGGTAATTTAAGTGAACTAGATGATGTTAATCACACGGAATATTTTGTGACATTTTTCTTGAGTACTTGAGTACTGTAGTAGTGAATGATAGAGGTGTGAACGAGCCAAGCCTGAGCGTGGCCACGCTCGGTTCGGGCTCATTTAAGTTATGAGAGACTCGAGCTCGAGTTCGACTCGATTTGTGCTTTATTACACCAAGCTCTCGGCTCGAGCTCGTGAAGAGTTGTACAGACTCAGCTCGGGCTCGAGATCGGCTTGTTTTTAGTATGATCATGAGCCTAAATAAGTTTAGGCTCGGTTCACGCTTGTTAAAAAGCTCGTTTACTAATACCCTACATCCCTAATTCCTCAAGTATTTTTTTTTATTTTAATATATAAAAATAATAATAATATTGTATATTATATATAGGCTCATTTAGGCTGCGAGTTCACTGATTGAAGCTCGGCTCGAGCTCGTTTAATAAATGAGCCTCATATTTAGGCTCGAGCTCCGCTCGGGCTCGTTTAATTCGATCTCGAGTCGAGCTTTTAACGAGTCGATCCCGAATAGCTCGGCTCACTTACACCCCTAGTGAATGATCTACATAGTTTGCAACTTGTAATTTTGTTGTGATAAATTAAAATTATTAGTTTCTTATAATAAATTAACACAAATAAACAAAACGAATATTGCATGTGATCTAGGCAGGCCAATGTACTGTCAAATACTAATAATAGAAAATCGAATGGACCTCGTATGTATCAGAAAGTGTGAACATATTTACCTTGAACGTTGATTTTATTTAGACTTAGAATATCAAATTGATAATATGATTTCTAATATTGTGACTTAGAAGCTTAAGCATTAAATCATACTATACGTAGGTTTCCTCTCATTTGACCTGCTCAACCCATGTAATTGTTTTATATTTTCCCACGGTTTTAAATTTTACCCATTAGACCTATTGGAAATGAAATGTGTGTAGCCTAATTCCATGTTTATAATTGTAACTATCATTTACAAAAAATTATAATCTATCTATGATTTTACGAAAATGGAAATGCTTGTTTGTCAAATACTCTGCTGTTATTTAACTGTGTGTGCCATGGGGACACAAAAATCTCAGTTTGTGGTTACAAATTTTTAATTGACTTCCAAGTCTTCCAATATTGCAACAAGTAATATTCTTCATTGATTTCTTTATAAATATAAGTTTGTGGTCACTTGGGTGGGTGGGGGTGTTGGGGGGGCTCTGGCCGCCAAGGGATAAATGGGGATTTTTGTTTATTTATTTTATTTTTAAATGTAAAACAAATAAACAAATAAAAAATTTAAAAAGAAGTTATTAAGGGCAAATTATGTTTTTGATGTCCGGAGGGATGAAATATATAAGTTCTTAAAAGATAAAGGATGATCCGAATTAATTTGTATAATTATGAACTAAATGACTAATCATGCCTTTTGACGCCTCACACCCTTTTTAAAAAACCTATTGCCTTGTTAATTTTACTAACATAAATTCTAATATAAACACTTATTAAAAAAATATTTTTTTAAAATAAATCATTTTGTCAGACAGTCATTTTGAGGTAACCAACACCCTCTAAAGCTAAAAGACAGAAGAAGGAGAATTCGTGAAGATCATTAGTATGCATCTTTTTTTTTTGAATGGCACGTCAATTTATGCTTAGTAATATTGGGAGAAATCAGTGAAGCCGGAGCCGACTTAGTCAAGGTATGTTCGTTATATTTGTAAAGTTTGCTTAAGTCTTAAGATGTGTTAAATTAGTGGTTGCAAGTCAAGATTACTAGATGATGGGATGTAATCTAAATCAAGACATTGTGTTTACTGACCTAATTTTGTCAATTCTGGGAATTTCTCAAATAAATTGGATAATGGTAATTTAAGTGAACTAGATGATGTTAATCACACGGAATATTTTGTGACATTTTTCTCGAGTACTTGAGTACTGTAGTAGTGAATGATAGAGGTCTGAACGAGCCAAGCCTGAGCGTGGCCACGCTCGGTTCGGGCTCATTTAAGTTATGAGCGACTCGAGCTCGAGTTCGACTCGATTTGTGCTTTATTACACCAAGCTCTCGGCTCGAGCTCGTGAAGAGTTGTACAGACTCAGCTCGGGCTCGAGATCGGCTTGTTTTTAGTATGATCATGAGCCTAAATAAGTTTAGGCTCGGTTCACGCTTGTTAAAAAGCTCGTTTACTAATACCCTACATCCCTAATTCCTCAAGTATTTTTTTTTATTTTAATATATAAAAATAATAATAATATTGTATATTATATATAGGCTCATTTAGGCTGCGAGTTCACTGATTGAAGCTCGGCTCGAGCTCGTTTAATAAATGAGCCTCATATTTAGGCTCGAGCTCCGCTCGGGCTCGTTTAATTCGATCTCGAGTCGAGCTTTTAACGAGTCGATCCCGAATAGCTCGGCTCACTTACACCCCTAGTGAATGATCTACTACATAGTTTGCAACTTGTAATTTTGTTGTGATAAATTAAAATTATTAGTTTCTTATAATAAATTAACACAAATAAACAAAACGAATATTGCATGTGATCTAGGCAGGCCAATGTACTGTCAAATACTAATAATAGAAAATCGAATGGACCTCGTATGTATCAGAAAGTGTGAACATATTTACCTTGAACGTTGATTTTATTTAGACTTAGAATATCAAATTGATAATATGATTTCTAATATTGTGACTTAGAAGCTTAAGCATTAAATCATACTATACGTAGGTTTCCTCTCATTTGACCTGCTCAACCCATGTAATTGTTTTATATTTTCCCACGGTTTTAAATTTTACCCATTAGACCTATTGGAAATGAAATGTGTGTAGCCTAATTCCATGTTTATAATTGTAACTATCATTTACAAAAAATTATAATCTATCTATGATTTTACGAAAATGGAAATGCTTGTTTGTCAAATACTCTGCTGTTATTTAACTGTGTGTGCCATGGGGACACAAAAATCTCAGTTTGTGGTTACAAATTTTTAATTGACTTCCAAGTCTTCCAATATTGCAACAAGTAATATTCTTCATTGATTTCTTTATAAATGTAAGTTTGTGGTCACTTGGGTGGGTGGGGGTGTTGGGGGGGCTCCGGCCGCCATGGGATAAATGGGGATTTTTGTTTATTTATTTTATTTTTAAATGTAAAACAAATAAACAAATAAAAAATTTAAAAAGAAGTTATTAAGGGCAAATTAGGTTTTTGATGTCCGGAGGGATGAAATATATAAGTTCTTAAAAGATAAAGGATGATCCGAATTAATTTGTATAATTATGAACTAAATGACTAATCATGCCTTTTGACGCCTCACACCCTTTTTAAAAAACCTATTGCCTTGTTAATTTTACTAACATAAATTCTAATATAAACACTTATTAAAAAAATATTTTTTTAAAATAAATCATTTTGTCAGACAGTCATTTTGAGGTAACCAACACCCTCTAAAGCTAAAAGACAGAAGAAGGAGAATTCGTGAAGATCATTAGTATGCATCTTTTTTTTTTGAATGGCACGTCAATTTATGCTTAGTAATATTGGGAGAAATCAGTGAAGTCGGAGCCGACTTAGTCAAGGTATGTTCGTTATATTTGTAAAGTTTGCTTAAGTCTTAAGATGTGTTAAATTAGTGGTTGCAAGTCAAGATTACTAGATGATGGGATGTAATCTAAATCAAGACATTGTGTTTACTGACCTAATTTTGTCAATTCTGGGAATTTCTCAAATAAATTGGATAATGGTAATTTAAGTGAACTAGATGATGTTAATCACACGGAATATTTTGTGACATTTTTCTCGAGTACTTGAGTACTGTAGTAGTGAATGATAGAGGTGTGAACGAGCCAAGCCTGAGCGTGGCCACGCTCGGTTCGGGCTCATTTAAGTTACGAGAGACTCGAGCTCGAGTTCGACTCGATTTGTGCTTTATTACACCAAGCTCTCGGCTCGAGCTCGTGAAGAGTTGTACAGACTCAGCTCGGGCTCGAGATCGGCTTGTTTTTAGTATGATCATGAGCCTAAATAAGTTTAGGCTCGGTTCACGCTTGTTAAAAAGCTCGTTTACTAATACCCTACATCCCTAATTCCTCAAGTATTTTTTTTTATTTTAATATATAAAAATAATAATAATATTGTATATTATATATAGGCTCATTTAGGCTGCGAGTTCACTGATTGAAGCTCGGCTCGAGCTCGTTTAATAAATGAGCCTCATATTTAGGCTCGAGCTCCGCTCGGGCTCGTTTAATTCGATCTCGAGTCGAGCTTTTAACGAGTCGATCCCGAATAGCTCGGCTCACTTACACCCCTAGTGAATAATCTACTACATAGTTTGCAACTTGTAATTTTGTTGTGATAAATTAAAATTATTAGTTTCTTATAATAAATTAACACAAATAAACAAAACGAATATTGCATGTGATCTAGGCAGGCCAATGTACTGTCAAATACTAATAATAGAAAATCGAATGGACCTCGTATGTATCAGAAAGTGTGAACATATTTACCTTGAACGTTGATTTTATTTAGACTTAGAATATCAAATTGATAATATGATTTCTAATATTGTGACTTAGAAGCTTAAGCATTAAATCATACTATACGTAGGTTTCCTCTCATTTGACCTGCTCAACCCATGTAATTGTTTTATATTTTCCCACGGTTTTAAATTTTACCCATTAGACCTATTGGAAATGAAATGTGTGTAGCCTAATTCCATGTTTATAATTGTAACTATCATTTACAAAAAATTATAATCTATCTATGATTTTACGAAAATGGAAATGCTTGTTTGTCAAATACTCTGCTGTTATTTAACTGTGTGTGCCATGGGGACACAAAAATCTCAGTTTGTGGTTACAAATTTTTAATTGACTTCCAAGTCTTCCAATATTGCAACAAGTAATATTCTTCATTGATTTCTTTATAAATGTAAGTTTGTGGTCACTTGGGTGGGTGGGGGTGTTGGGGGGGCTCCGGCCGCCAAGGGATAAATGGGGATTTTTGTTTATTTATTTTATTTTTAAATGTAAAACAAATAAACAAATAAAAAATTTAAAAAGAAGTTATTAAGGGCAAATTAGGTTGTTGATGTCCGGAGGGATGAAATATATAAGTTCTTAAAAGATAAAGGATGATCCGAATTAATTTGTATAATTATGAACTAAATGACTAATCATGCCTTTTGACGCCTCACACCCTTTTTAAAAAACCTATTGCCTTGTTAATTTTACTAACATAAATTCTAATATAAACACTTATTAAAAAAATATTTTTTTAAAATAAATCATTTTGTCAGACAGTCATTTTGAGGTAACCAACACCCTCTAAAGCTAAAAGACAGAAGAAGGAGAATTCGTGAAGATCATTAGTATGCATCTTTTTTTTTGAATGGCACGTCAATTTATGCTTAGTAATATTGGGAGAAATCAGTGAAGCCGGAGCCGACTTAGTCAAGGTATGTTCGTTATATTTGTAAAGTTTGCTTAAGTCTTAAGATGTGTTAAATTAGTGGTTGCAAGTCAAGATTACTAGATGATGGGATGTAATCTAAATCAAGACATTGTGTTTACTGACCTAATTTTGTCAATTCTGGGAATTTCTCAAATAAATTGGATAATGGTAATTTAAGTGAACTAGATGATGTTAATCACACGGAATATTTTGTGACATTTTTCTCGAGTACTTGAGTACTGTAGTAGTGAATGATAGAGGTGTGAACGAGCCAAGCCTGAGCGTGGCCACGCTCGGTTCGGGCTCATTTAAGTTATGAGAGACTCGAGCTCGAGTTCGACTCGATTTGTGCTTTATTACACCAAGCTCTCGGCTCGAGCTCGTGAAGAGTTGTACAGACTCAGCTCGGGCTCGAGATCGGCTTGTTTTTAGTATGATCATGAGCCTAAATAAGTTTAGGCTCGGTTCACGCTTGTTAAAAAGCTCGTTTACTAATACCCTACATCCCTAATTCCTCAAGTATTTTTTTTTATTTTAATATATAAAAATAATAATAATATTGTATATTATATATAGGCTCATTTAGGCTGCGAGTTCACTGATTGAAGCTCGGCTCGAGCTCGTTTAATAAATGAGCCTCATATTTAGGCTCGAGCTCCGCTCGGGCTCGTTTAATTCGATCTCGAGTCGAGCTTTTAACGAGTCGATCCCGAATAGCTCGGCTCACTTACACCCCTAGTGAATGATCTACTACATAGTTTGCAACTTGTAATTTTGTTGTGATAAATTAAAATTATTAGTTTCTTATAATAAATTAACACAAATAAACAAAACGAATATTGCATGTGATCTAGGCAGGCCAATGTACTGTCAAATACTAATAATAGAAAATCGAATGGACCTCGTATGTATCAGAAAGTGTGAACATATTTACCTTGAACGTTGATTTTATTTAGACTTAGAATATCAAATTGATAATATGATTTCTAATATTGTGACTTAGAAGCTTAAGCATTAAATCATACTATACGTAGGTTTCCTCTCATTTGACCTGCTCAACCCATGTAATTGTTTTATATTTTCCCACGGTTTTAAATTTTACCCATTAGACCTATTGGAAATGAAATGTGTGTAGCCTAATTCCATGTTTATAATTGTAACTATCATTTACAAAAAATTATAATCTATCTATGATTTTACGAAAATGGAAATGCTTGTTTGTCAAATACTCTGCTGTTATTTAACTGTGTGTGCCATGGGGACACAAAAATGTCAGTTTGTGGTTACAAATTTTTAATTGACTTCCAAGTCTTCCAATATTGCAACAAGTTATATTCTTCATTGATTTCTTTATAAATGTAAGTTTGTGGTCACTTGGGTGGGTGGGGGTGTTGGGGGGGCTCCGGCCGCCAAGGGATAAATGGGGATTTTTGTTTATTTATTTTATTTTTAAATGTAAAACAAATAAACAAATAAAAAATTTAAAAAGAAGTTATTAAGGGCAAATTAGGTTTTTGATGTCCGGAGGGATGAAATATATAAGTTCTTAAAAGATAAAGGATGATCCGAATTAATTTGTATAATTATGAACTAAATGACTAATCATGCCTTTTGACGCCTCACACCCTTTTTAAAAAACCTATTGCCTTGTTAATTTTACTAACATAAATTCTAATATAAAAACTTATTAAAAAAATATTTTTTTAAAATAAATCATTTTGTCAGACAGTCATTTTGAGGTAACCAACACCCTCTAAAGCTAAAAGACAGAAGAAGGAGAATTCGTGAAGATCATTAGTATGCATCTTTTTTTTTTTTGAATGGCACGTCAATTTATGCTTAGTAATATTGGGAGAAATCAGTGAAGCCGGAGCCGACTTAGTCAAGGTATGTTCGTTATATTTGTAAAGTTTGCTTAAGTCTTAAGATGTGTTAAATTAGTGGTTGCAAGTCAAGATTACTAGATGATGGGATGTAATCTAAATCAAGACATTGTGTTTACTGACCTAATTTTGTCAATTCTGGGAATTTCTCAAATAAATTGGATAATGGTAATTTAAGTGAACTAGATGATGTTAATCACACGGAATATTTTGCGACATTTTTCTCGAGTACTTGAGTACTGTAGTAGTGAATGATAGAGGTGTGAACGAGCCAAGCCTGAGCGTGGCCACGCTCGGTTCGGGCTCATTTAAGTTATGAGAGACTCGAGCTCGAGTTCGACTCGATTTGTGCTTTATTACACCAAGTTCTCGGCTCGAGCTCGTGAAGAGTTGTACAGACTCAGCTCGGGCTCGAGATCGGCTTGTTTTTAGTATGATCATGAGCCTAAATAAGTTTAGGCTCGGTTCACGCTTGTTAAAAAGCTCGTTTACTAATACCCTACATCCCTAATTCCTCAAGTATTTTTTTTTATTTTAATATATAAAAATAATAATAATATTGTATATTATATATAGGCTCATTTAGGCTGCGAGTTCACTGATTGAAGCTCGGCTCGAGCTCGTTTAATAAATGAGCCTCATATTTAGGCTCGAGCTCCGCTCGGGCTCGTTTAATTCGATCTCGAGTCGAGCTTTTAACGAGTCGATCCCGAATAGCTCGGCTCACTTACACCCCTAGTGAATGATCTACTACATAGTTTGCAACTTGTAATTTTGTTGTGATAAATTAAAATTATTAGTTTCTTATAATAAATTAACACAAATAAACAAAACGAATATTGCATGTGATCTAGGCAGGCCAATGTACTGTCAAATACTAATAATAGAAAATCGAATGGACCTCGTATGTATCAGAAAGTGTGAACATATTTACCTTGAACGTTGATTTTATTTAGACTTAGAATATCAAATTGATAATATGATTTCTAATATTGTGACTTAGAAGCTTAAGCATTAAATCATACTATACGTAGGTTTCCTCTCATTTGACCTGCTCAACCCATGTAATTGTTTTATATTTTCCCACGGTTTTAAATTTTACCCATTAGACCTATTGGAAATGAAATGTGTGTAGCCTAATTCCATGTTTATAATTGTAACTATCATTTACAAAAAATTATAATCTATCTATGATTTTACGAAAATGGAAATGCTTGTTTGTCAAATACTCTGCTGTTATTTAACTGTGTGTGCCATGGGGACACAAAAATCTCAGTTTGTGGTTACAAATTTTTAATTGACTTCCAAGTCTTCCAATATTGCAACAAGTAATATTCTTCATTGATTTCTTTATAAATGTAAGTTTGTGGTCACTTGGGTGGGTGGGGGTGTTGGGGGGGCTCCGGCCGCCAAGGGATAAATGGGGATTTTTGTTTATTTATTTTATTTTTAAATGTAAAACAAATAAACAAATAAAAAATTTAAAAAGAAGTTATTAAGGGCAAATTAGGTTTTTGATGTCCGGAGGGATGAAATATATAAGTTCTTAAAAGATAAAGGATGATCCGAATTAATTTGTATAATTATGAACTAAATGACTAATCATGCCTTTTGACGCCTCACACCCTTTTTAAAAAACCTATTGCCTTGTTAATTTTACTAACATAAATTCTAATATAAACACTTATTAAAAAAATATTTTTTTAAAATAAATCATTTTGTCAGACAGTCATTTTGAGGTAACCAACACCCTCTAAAGCTAAAAGACAGAAGAAGGAGAATTCGTGAAGATCATTAGTATGCATCTTTTTTTTTTGAATGGCACGTCAATTTATGCTTAGTAATATTGGGAGAAATCAGTGAAGCCGGAGCCGACTTAGTCAAGGTATGTTCGTTATATTTGTAAAGTTTGCTTAAGTCTTAAGATGTGTTAAATTAGTGGTTGCAAGTCAAGATTACTAGATGATGGGATGTAATCTAAATCAAGACATTGTGTTTACTGACCTAATTTTGTCAATTCTGGGAATTTCTCAAATAAATTGGATAATGGTAATTTAAGTGAACTAGATGATGTTAATCACACGGAATATTTTGCGACATTTTTCTCGAGTACTTGAGTACTGTAGTAGTGAATGATAGAGGTGTGAACGAGCCAAGCCTGAGCGTGGCCACGCTCGGTTCGGGCTCATTTAAGTTATGAGAGACTTGAGCTCGAGTTCGACTCGATTTGTGCTTTATTACACCAAGCTCTCGGCTCGAGCTCGTGAAGAGTTGTACAGACTCAGCTCGGGCTCGAGATCGGCTTGTTTTTAGTATGATCATGAGCCTAAATAAGTTTAGGCTCGGTTCACGCTTGTTAAAAAGCTCGTTTACTAATACCCTACATCCCTAATTCCTCAAGTATTTTTTTTTATTTTAATATATAAAAATAATAATAATATTGTATATTATATATAGGCTCATTTAGGCTGCGAGTTCACTGATTGAAGCTCGGCTCGAGCTCGTTTAATAAATGAGCCTCATATTTAGGCTCGAGCTCCGCTCGGGCTCGTTTAATTCGATCTCGAGTCGAGCTTTTAACGAGTCGATCCCGAATAGCTCGGCTCACTTACACCCCTAGTGAATGATCTACTACATAGTTTGCAACTTGTAATTTTGTTGTGATAAATTAAAATTATTAGTTTCTTATAATAAATTAACACAAATAAACAAAACGAATATTGCATGTGATCTAGGCAGGCCAATGTACTGTCAAATACTAATAATAGAAAATCGAATGGACCTCGTATGTATCAGAAAGTGTGAACATATTTACCTTGAACGTTGATTTTATTTAGACTTAGAATATCAAATTGATAATATGATTTCTAAAATTGTGACTTAGAAGCTTAAGCATTAAATCATACTATACGTAGGTTTCCTCTCATTTGACCTGCTCAACCCATGTAATTGTTTTATATTTTCCCACGGTTTTAAATTTTACCCATTAGACCTATTGGAAATGAAATGTGTGTAGCCTAATTCCATGTTTATAATTGTAACTATCATTTACAAAAAATTATAATCTATCTATGATTTTACGAAAATGGAAATGCTTGTTTGTCAAATACTCTGCTGTTATTTAACTGTGTGTGCCATGGGGACACAAAAATGTCAGTTTGTGGTTACAAATTTTTAATTGACTTCCAAGTCTTCCAATATTGCAACAAGTTATATTCTTCATTGATTTCTTTATAAATGTAAGTTTGTGGTCACTTGGGTGGGTGGGGGTGTTGGGGGGGCTCCGGCCGCCAAGGGATAAATGGGGATTTTTGTTTATTTATTTTATTTTTAAATGTAAAACAAATAAACAAATAAAAAATTTAAAAAGAAGTTATTAAGGGCAAATTAGGTTTTTGATGTCCGGAGGGATGAAATATATAAGTTCTTAAAAGATAAAGGATGATCCGAATTAATTTGTATAATTATGAACTAAATGACTAATCATGCCTTTTGACGCCTCACACCCTTTTTAAAAAACCTATTGCCTTGTTAATTTTACTAACATAAATTCTAATATAAACACTTATTAAAAAAATATTTTTTTTAAAATAAATCATTTTGTCAGACAGTCATTTTGAGGTAACCAACACCCTCTAAAGCTAAAAGACAGAAGAAGGAGAATTCGTGAAGATCATTAGTATGCATCTTTTTTTTTTTTGAATGGCACGTCAATTTATGCTTAGTAATATTGGGAGAAATCAGTGAAGCCGGAGCCGACTTAGTCAAGGTATGTTCGTTATATTTGTAAAGTTTGCTTAAGTCTTAAGATGTGTTAAATTAGTGGTTGCAAGTCAAGATTACTAGATGATGGGATGTAATCTAAATCAAGACATTGTGTTTACTGACCTAATTTTGTCAATTCTGGGAATTTCTCAAATAAATTGGATAATGGTAATTTAAGTGAACTAGATGATGTTAATCACACGGAATATTTTGCGACATTTTTCTCGAGTACTTGAGTACTGTAGTAGTGAATGATAGAGGTGTGAACGAGCCAAGCCTGAGCGTGGCCACGCTCGGTTCGGGCTCATTTAAGTTATGAGAGACTCGAGCTCGAGTTCGACTCGATTTGTGCTTTATTACACCAAGTTCTCGGCTCGAGCTCGTGAAGAGTTGTACAGACTCAGCTCGGGCTCGAGATCGGCTTGTTTTTAGTATGATCATGAGCCTAAATAAGTTTAGGCTCGGTTCACGCTTGTTAAAAAGCTCGTTTACTAATACCCTACATCCCTAATTCCTCAAGTATTTTTTTTTTATTTTAATATATAAAAATAATAATAATATTGTATATTATATATAGGCTCATTTAGGCTGCGAGTTCACTGATTGAAGCTCGGCTCGAGCTCGTTTAATAAATGAGCCTCATATTTAGGCTCGAGCTCCGCTCGGGCTCGTTTAATTCGATCTCGAGTCGAGCTTTTAACGAGTCGATCCCGAATAGCTCGGCTCACTTACACCCCTAGTGAATGATCTACTACATAGTTTGCAACTTGTAATTTTGTTGTGATAAATTAAAATTATTAGTTTCTTATAATAAATTAACACAAATAAACAAAACGAATATTGCATGTGATCTAGGCAGGCCAATGTACTGTCAAATACTAATAATAGAAAATCGAATGGACCTCGTATGTATCAGAAAGTGTGAACATATTTACCTTGAACGTTGATTTTATTTAGACTTAGATTATCAAATTGATAATATGATTTCTAAAATTGTGACTTAGAAGCTTAAGCATTAAATCATACTATACGTAGGTTTCCTCTCATTTGACCTGCTCAACCCATGTAATTGTTTTATATTTTCCCACGGTTTTAAATTTTACCCATTAGACCTATTGGAAATGAAATGTGTGTAGCCTAATTCCATGTTTATAATTGTAACTATCATTTACAAAAAATTATAATCTATCTATGATTTTACGAAAATGGAAATGCTTGTCTGTCAAATACTCTGCTGTTATTTAACTGTGTGTGCCATGGGGACACAAAAATGTCAGTTTGTGGTTACAAATTTTTAATTGACTTCCAAGTCTTCCAATATTGCAACAAGTTATATTCTTCATTGATTTCTTTATAAATGTAAGTTTGTGGTCACTTGGGTGGGTGGGGGTGTTGGGGGGGCTCCGGCCGCCAAGGGATAAATGGGGATTTTTGTTTATTTATTTTATTTTTAAATGTAAAACAAATAAACAAATAAAAAATTTAAAAAGAAGTTATTAAGGGCAAATTATGTTTTTGATGTCCGGAGGGATGAAATATATAAGTTCTTAAAAGATAAAGGATGATCCGAATTAATTTGTATAATTATGAACTAAATGACTAATCATGCCTTTTGACGCCTCACACCCTTTTTAAAAAACCTATTGCCTTGTTAATTTTACTAACATAAATTCTAATATAAACACTTATTAAAAAAATATTTTTTTAAAATAAATCATTTTGTCAGACAGTCATTTTGAGGTAACCAACACCCTCTAAAGCTAAAAGACAGAAGAAGGAGAATTCGTGAAGATCATTAGTATGCATCTTTTTTTTTTTTGAATGGCACGTCAATTTATGCTTAGTAATATTGGGAGAAATCAGTGAAGCCGGAGCCGACTTAGTCAAGGTATGTTCGTTATATTTGTAAAGTTTGCTTAAGTCTTAAGATGTGTTAAATTAGTGGTTGCAAGTCAAGATTACTAGATGATGGGATGTAATCTAAATCAAGACATTGTGTTTACTGACCTAATTTTGTCAATTCTGGGAATTTCTCAAATAAATTGGATAATGGTAATTTAAGTGAACTAGATGATGTTAATCACACGGAATATTTTGCGACATTTTTCTCGAGTACTTGAGTACTGTAGTAGTGAATGATAGAGGTGTGAACGAGCCAAGCCTGAGCGTGGCCACGCTCGGTTCGGGCTCATTTAAGTTATGAGAGACTCGAGCTCGAGTTCGACTCGATTTGTGCTTTATTACACCAAGTTCTCGGCTCGAGCTCGTGAAGAGTTGTACAGACTCAGCTCGGGCTCGAGATCGGCTTGTTTTTAGTATGATCATGAGCCTAAATAAGTTTAGGCTCGGTTCACGCTTGTTAAAAAGCTCGTTTACTAATACCCTACATCCCTAATTCCTCAAGTATTTTTTTTTTATTTTAATATATAAAAATAATAATAATATTGTATATTATATATAGGCTCATTTAGGCTGCGAGTTCACTGATTGAAGCTCGGCTCGAGCTCGTTTAATAAATGAGCCTCATATTTAGGCTCGAGCTCCGCTCGGGCTCGTTTAATTCGATCTCGAGTCGAGCTTTTAACGAGTCGATCCCGAATAGCTCGGCTCACTTACACCCCTAGTGAATGATCTACTACATAGTTTGCAACTTGTAATTTTGTTGTGATAAATTAAAATTATTAGTTTCTTATAATAAATTAACACAAATAAACAAAACGAATATTGCATGTGATCTAGGCAGGCCAATGTACTGTCAAATACTAATAATAGAAAATCGAATGGACCTCGTATGTATCAGAAAGTGTGAACATATTTACCTTGAACGTTGATTTTATTTAGACTTAGAATATCAAATTGATAATATGATTTCTAAAATTGTGACTTAGAAGCTTAAGCATTAAATCATACTATACGTAGGTTTCCTCTCATTTGACCTGCTCAACCCATGTAATTGTTTTATATTTTCCCACGGTTTTAAATTTTACCCATTAGACCTATTGGAAATGAAATGTGTGTAGCCTAATTCCATGTTTATAATTGTAACTATCATTTACAAAAAATTATAATCTATCTATGATTTTACGAAAATGGAAATGCTTGTCTGTCAAATACTCTGCTGTTATTTAACTGTGTGTGCCATGGGGACACAAAAATGTCAGTTTGTGGTTACAAATTTTTAATTGACTTCCAAGTCTTCCAATATTGCAACAAGTTATATTCTTCATTGATTTCTTTATAAATGTAAGTTTGTGGTCACTTGGGTGGGTGGGGGTGTTGGGGGGGCTCCGGCCGCCAAGGGATAAATGGGGATTTTTGTTTATTTATTTTATTTTTAAATGTAAAACAAATAAACAAATAAAAAATTTAAAAAGAAGTTATTAAGGGCAAATTAGGTTTTTGATGTCCGGAGGGATGAAATATATAAGTTCTTAAAAGATAAAGGATGATCCGAATTAATTTGTATAATTATGAACTAAATGACTAATCATGCCTTTTGACGCCTCACACCCTTTTTAAAAAACCTATTGCCTTGTTAATTTTACTAACATAAATTCTAATATAAACACTTATTAAAAAAATATTTTTTTAAAATAAATCATTTTGTCAGACAGTCATTTTGAGGTAACCAACACCCTCTAAAGCTAAAAGACAGAAGAAGGAGAATTCGTGAAGATCATTAGTATGCATCTTTTTTTTTTTTGAATGGCACGTCAATTTATGCTTAGTAATATTGGGAGAAATCAGTGAAGCCGGAGCCGACTTAGTCAAGGTATGTTCGTTATATTTGTAAAGTTTGCTTAAGTCTTAAGATGTGTTAAATTAGTGGTTGCAAGTCAAGATTACTAGATGATGGGATGTAATCTAAATCAAGACATTGTGTTTACTGACCTAATTTTGTCAATTCTGGGAATTTCTCAAATAAATTGGATAATGGTAATTTAAGTGAACTAGATGATGTTAATCACACGGAATATTTTGCGACATTTTTCTCGAGTACTTGAGTACTGTAGTAGTGAATGATAGAGGTGTGAACGAGCCAAGCCTGAGCGTGGCCACGCTCGGTTCGGGCTCATTTAAGTTATGAGAGACTCGAGCTCGAGTTCGACTCGATTTGTGCTTTATTACACCAAGTTCTCGGCTCGAGCTCGTGAAGAGTTGTACAGACTCAGCTCGGGCTCGAGATCGGCTTGTTTTTAGTATGATCATGAGCCTAAATAAGTTTAGGCTCGGTTCACGCTTGTTAAAAAGCTCGTTTACTAATACCCTACATCCCTAATTCCTCAAGTATTTTTTTTTTATTTTAATATATAAAAATAATAATAATATTGTATATTATATATAGGCTCATTTAGGCTGCGAGTTCACTGATTGAAGCTCGGCTCGAGCTCGTTTAATAAATGAGCCTCATATTTAGGCTCGAGCTCCGCTCGGGCTCGTTTAATTCGATCTCGAGTCGAGCTTTTAACGAGTCGATCCCGAATAGCTCGGCTCACTTACACCCCTAGTGAATGATCTACTACATAGTTTGCAACTTGTAATTTTGTTGTGATAAATTAAAATTATTAGTTTCTTATAATAAATTAACACAAATAAACAAAACGAATATTGCATGTGATCTAGGCAGGCCAATGTACTGTCAAATACTAATAATAGAAAATCGAATGGACCTCGTATGTATCAGAAAGTGTGAACATATTTACCTTGAACGTTGATTTTATTTAGACTTAGAATATCAAATTGATAATATGATTTCTAAAATTGTGACTTAGAAGCTTAAGCATTAAATCATACTATACGTAGGTTTCCTCTCATTTGACCTGCTCAACCCATGTAATTGTTTTATATTTTCCCACGGTTTTAAATTTTACCCATTAGACCTATTGGAAATGAAATGTGTGTAGCCTAATTCCATGTTTATAATTGTAACTATCATTTACAAAAAATTATAATCTATCTATGATTTTACGAAAATGGAAATGCTTGTCTGTCAAATACTCTGCTGTTATTTAACTGTGTGTGCCATGGGGACACAAAAATGTCAGTTTGTGGTTACAAATTTTTAATTGACTTCCAAGTCTTCCAATATTGCAACAAGTTATATTCTTCATTGATTTCTTTATAAATGTAAGTTTGTGGTCACTTGGGTGGGTGGGGGTGTTGGGGGGGCTCCGGCCGCCAAGGGATAAATGGGGATTTTTGTTTATTTATTTTATTTTTAAATGTAAAACAAATAAACAAATAAAAAATTTAAAAAGAAGTTATTAAGGGCAAATTAGGTTTTTGATGTCCGGAGGGATGAAATATATAAGTTCTTAAAAGATAAAGGATGATCCGAATTAATTTGTATAATTATGAACTAAATGACTAATCATGCCTTTTGACGCCTCACACCCTTTTTAAAAAACCTATTGCCTTGTTAATTTTACTAACATAAATTCTAATATAAACACTTATTAAAAAAATATTTTTTTAAAATAAATCATTTTGTCAGACAGTCATTTTGAGGTAACCAACACCCTCTAAAGCTAAAAGACAGAAGAAGGAGAATTCGTGAAGATCATTAGTATGCATCTTTTTTTTTTTTGAATGGCACGTCAATTTATGCTTAGTAATATTGGGAGAAATCAGTGAAGCCGGAGCCGACTTAGTCAAGGTATGTTCGTTATATTTGTAAAGTTTGCTTAAGTCTTAAGATGTGTTAAATTAGTGGTTGCAAGTCAAGATTACTAGATGATGGGATGTAATCTAAATCAAGACATTGTGTTTACTGACCTAATTTTGTCAATTCTGGGAATTTCTCAAATAAATTGGATAATGGTAATTTAAGTGAACTAGATGATGTTAATCACACGGAATATTTTGCGACATTTTTCTCGAGTACTTGAGTACTGTAGTAGTGAATGATAGAGGTGTGAACGAGCCAAGCCTGAGCGTGGCCACGCTCGGTTCGGGCTCATTTAAGTTATGAGAGACTCGAGCTCGAGTTCGACTCGATTTGTGCTTTATTACACCAAGTTCTCGGCTCGAGCTCGTGAAGAGTTGTACAGACTCAGCTCGGGCTCGAGATCGGCTTGTTTTTAGTATGATCATGAGCCTAAATAAGTTTAGGCTCGGTTCACGCTTGTTAAAAAGCTCGTTTACTAATACCCTACATCCCTAATTCCTCAAGTATTTTTTTTTTATTTTAATATATAAAAATAATAATAATATTGTATATTATATATAGGCTCATTTAGGCTGCGAGTTCACTGATTGAAGCTCGGCTCGAGCTCGTTTAATAAATGAGCCTCATATTTAGGCTCGAGCTCCGCTCGGGCTCGTTTAATTCGATCTCGAGTCGAGCTTTTAACGAGTCGATCCCGAATAGCTCGGCTCACTTACACCCCTAGTGAATGATCTACTACATAGTTTGCAACTTGTAATTTTGTTGTGATAAATTAAAATTATTAGTTTCTTATAATAAATTAACACAAATAAACAAAACGAATATTGCATGTGATCTAGGCAGGCCAATGTACTGTCAAATACTAATAATAGAAAATCGAATGGACCTCGTATGTATCAGAAAGTGTGAACATATTTACCTTGAACGTTGATTTTATTTAGACTTAGAATATCAAATTGATAATATGATTTCTAAAATTGTGACTTAGAAGCTTAAGCATTAAATCATACTATACGTAGGTTTCCTCTCATTTGACCTGCTCAACCCATGTAATTGTTTTATATTTTCCCACGGTTTTAAATTTTACCCATTAGACCTATTGGAAATGAAATGTGTGTAGCCTAATTCCATGTTTATAATTGTAACTATCATTTACAAAAAATTATAATCTATCTATGATTTTACGAAAATGGAAATGCTTGTTTGTCAAATACTCTGCTGTTATTTAACTGTGTGTGCCATGGGGACACAAAAATGTCAGTTTGTGGTTACAAATTTTTAATTGACTTCCAAGTCTTCCAATATTGCAACAAGTTATATTCTTCATTGATTTCTTTATAAATGTAAGTTTGTGGTCACTTGGGTGGGTGGGGGTGTTGGGGGGGCTCCGGCCGCCAAGGGATAAATGGGGATTTTTGTTTATTTATTTTATTTTTAAATGTAAAACAAATAAACAAATAAAAAATTTAAAAAGAAGTTATTAAGGGCAAATTAGGTTTTTGATGTCCGGAGGGATGAAATATATAAGTTCTTAAAAGATAAAGGATGATCCGAATTAATTTGTATAATTATGAACTAAATGACTAATCATGCCTTTTGACGCCTCACACCCTTTTTAAAAAACCTATTGCCTTGTTAATTTTACTAACATAAATTCTAATATAAACACTTATTAAAAAATTATTTTTTTAAAATAAATCATTTTGTCAGACAGTCATTTTGAGGTAACCAACACCCTCTAAAGCTAAAAGACAGAAGAAGGAGAATTCGTGAAGATCATTAGTATGCATCTTTTTTTTTTTTGAATGGCACGTCAATTTATGCTTAGTAATATTGGGAGAAATCAGTGAAGTCGGAGCCGACTTAGTCAAGGTATGTTCGTTATATTTGTAAAGTTTGCTTAAGTCTTAAGATGTGTTAAATTAGTGGTTGCAAGTCAAGATTACTAGATGATGGGATGTAAGCTAAATCAAGACATTGTGTTTACTGACCTAATTTTGTGAATTCTGGGAATTTCTCAAATAAATTGGATAATGGTAATTTAAGTGAACTAGATGATGTTAATCACACGGAATATTTTGCGACATTTTTCTCGAGTACTTGAGTACTGTAGTAGTGAATGATAGAGGTGTGAACGAGCCAAGCCTGAGCGTGGCCACGCTCGGTTCGGGCTCATTTAAGTTATGAGAGACTCGAGCTCGAGTTCGACTCGATTTGTGCTTTATTACACCAAGTTCTCGGCTCGAGCTCGTGAAGAGTTGTACAGACTCAGCTCGGGCTCGAGATCGGCTTGTTTTTAGTATGATCATGAGCCTAAATAAGTTTAGGCTCGGTTCACGCTTGTTAAAAAGCTCGTTTACTAATACCCTACATCCCTAATTCCTCAAGTATTTTTTTTTTATTTTAATATATAAAAATAATAATAATATTGTATATTATATATAGGCTCATTTAGGCTGCGAGTTCACTGATTGAAGCTCGGCTCGAGCTCGTTTAATAAATGAGCCTCATATTTAGGCTCGAGCTCCGCTCGGGCTCGTTTAATTCGATCTCGAGTCGAGCTTTTAACGAGTCGATCCCGAATAGCTCGGCTCACTTACACCCCTAGTGAATGATCTACTACATAGTTTGCAACTTGTAATTTTGTTGTGATAAATTAAAATTATTAGTTTCTTATAATAAATTAACACAAATAAACAAAATGAATATTGCATGTGATCTAGGCAGGCCAATGTACTGTCAAATACTAATAATAGAAAATCGAATGGACCTCGTATGTATCAGAAAGTGTGAACATATTTACCTTGAACGTTGATTTTATTTAGACTTAGAATATCAAATTGATAATATGATTTCTAAAATTGTGACTTAGAAGCTTAAGCATTAAATCATACTATACGTAGGTTTCCTCTCATTTGACCTGCTCAACCCATGTAATTGTTTTATATTTTCCCACGGTTTTAAATTTTACCCATTAGACCTATTGGAAATGAAATGTGTGTAGCCTAATTCCATGTTTATAATTGTAACTATCATTTACAAAAAATTATAATCTATCTATGATTTTACGAAAATGGAAATGCTTGTTTGTCAAATACTCTGCTGTTATTTAACTGTGTGTGCCATGGGGACACAAAAATGTCAGTTTGTGGTTACAAATTTTTAATTGACTTCCAAGTCTTCCAATATTGCAACAAGTTATATTCTTCATTGATTTCTTTATAAATGTAAGTTTGTGGTCACTTGGGTGGGTGGGGGTGTTGGGGGGGCTCCGGCCGCCAAGGGATAAATGGGGATTTTTGTTTATTTATTTTATTTTTAAATGTAAAACAAATAAACAAATAAAAAATTTAAAAAGAAGTTATTAAGGGCAAATTAGGTTTTTGATGTCCGGAGGGATGAAATATATAAGTTCTTAAAAGATAAAGGATGATCCGAATTAATTTGTATAATTATGAACTAAATGACTAATCATGCCTTTTGACGCCTCACACCCTTTTTAAAAAACCTATTGCCTTGTTAATTTTACTAACATAAATTCTAATATAAACACTTATTAAAAAATTATTTTTTTAAAATAAATCATTTTGTCAGACAGTCATTTTGAGGTAACCAACACCCTCTAAAGCTAAAAGACAGAAGAAGGAGAATTCGTGAAGATCATTAGTATGCATCTTTTTTTTTTTTGAATGGCACGTCAATTTATGCTTAGTAATATTGGGAGAAATCAGTGAAGTCGGAGCCGACTTAGTCAAGGTATGTTCGTTATATTTGTAAAGTTTGCTTAAGTCTTAAGATGTGTTAAATTAGTGGTTGCAAGTCAAGATTACTAGATGATGGGATGTAAGCTAAATCAAGACATTGTGTTTACTGACCTAATTTTGTGAATTCTGGGAATTTCTCAAATAAATTGGATAATGGTAATTTAAGTGAACTAGATGATGTTAATCACACGGAATATTTTGCGACATTTTTCTCGAGTACTTGAGTACTGTAGTAGTGAATGATAGAGGTGTGAACGAGCCAAGCCTGAGCGTGGCCACGCTCGGTTCGGGCTCATTTAAGTTATGAGAGACTCGAGCTCGAGTTCGACTCGATTTGTGCTTTATTACACCAAGTTCTCGGCTCGAGCTCGTGAAGAGTTGTACAGACTCAGCTCGGGCTCGAGATCGGCTTGTTTTTAGTATGATCATGAGCCTAAATAAGTTTAGGCTCGGTTCACGCTTGTTAAAAAGCTCGTTTACTAATACCCTACATCCCTAATTCCTCAAGTATTTTTTTTTTATTTTAATATATAAAAATAATAATAATATTGTATATTATATATAGGCTCATTTAGGCTGCGAGTTCACTGATTGAAGCTCGGCTCGAGCTCGTTTAATAAATGAGCCTCATATTTAGGCTCGAGCTCCGCTCGGGCTCGTTTAATTCGATCTCGAGTCGAGCTTTTAACGAGTCGATCCCGAATAGCTCGGCTCACTTACACCCCTAGTGAATGATCTACTACATAGTTTGCAACTTGTAATTTTGTTGTGATAAATTAAAATTATTAGTTTCTTATAATAAATTAACACAAATAAACAAAACGAATATTGCATGTGATCTAGGCAGGCCAATGTACTGTCAAATACTAATAATAGAAAATCGAATGGACCTCGTATGTATCAGAAAGTGTGAACATATTTACCTTGAACGTTGATTTTATTTAGACTTAGAATATCAAATTGATAATATGATTTCTAAAATTGTGACTTAGAAGCTTAAGCATTAAATCATACTATACGTAGGTTTCCTCTCATTTGACCTGCTCAACCCATGTAATTGTTTTATATTTTCCCACGGTTTTAAATTTTACCCATTAGACCTATTGGAAATGAAATGTGTGTAGCCTAATTCCATGTTTATAATTGTAACTATCATTTACAAAAAATTATAATCTATCTATGATTTTACGAAAATGGAAATGCTTGTTTGTCAAATACTCTGCTGTTATTTAACTGTGTGTGCCATGGGGACACAAAAATGTCAGTTTGTGGTTACAAATTTTTAATTGACTTCCAAGTCTTCCAATATTGCAACAAGTTATATTCTTCATTGATTTCTTTATAAATGTAAGTTTGTGGTCACTTGGGTGGGTGGGGGTGTTGGGGGGGCTCCGGCCGCCAAGGGATAAATGGGGATTTTTGTTTATTTATTTTATTTTTAAATGTAAAACAAATAAACAAATAAAAAATTTAAAAAGAAGTTATTAAGGGCAAATTAGGTTTTTGATGTCCGGAGGGATGAAATATATAAGTTCTTAAAAGATAAAGGATGATCCGAATTAATTTGTATAATTATGAACTAAATGACTAATCATGCCTTTTGACGCCTCACACCCTTTTTAAAAAACCTATTGCCTTGTTAATTTTACTAACATAAATTCTAATATAAACACTTATTAAAAAATTATTTTTTTAAAATAAATCATTTTGTCAGACAGTCATTTTGAGGTAACCAACACCCTCTAAAGCTAAAAGACAGAAGAAGGAGAATTCGTGAAGATCATTAGTATGCATCTTTTTTTTTTTTTGAATGGCACGTCAATTTATGCTTAGTAATATTGGGAGAAATCAGTGAAGTCGGAGCCGACTTAGTCAAGGTATGTTCGTTATATTTGTAAAGTTTGCTTAAGTCTTAAGATGTGTTAAATTAGTGGTTGCAAGTCAAGATTACTAGATGATGGGATGTAAGCTAAATCAAGACATTGTGTTTACTGACCTAATTTTGTGAATTCTGGGAATTTCTCAAATAAATTGGATAATGGTAATTTAAGTGAACTAGATGATGTTAATCACACGGAATATTTTGCGACATTTTTCTCGAGTACTTGAGTACTGTAGTAGTGAATGATAGAGGTGTGAACGAGCCAAGCCTGAGCGTGGCCACGCTCGGTTCGGGCTCATTTAAGTTATGAGAGACTCGAGCTCGAGTTCGACTCGATTTGTGCTTTATTACACCAAGTTCTCGGCTCGAGCTCGTGAAGAGTTGTACAGACTCAGCTCGGGCTCGAGATCGGCTTGTTTTTAGTATGATCATGAGCCTAAATAAGTTTAGGCTCGGTTCACGCTTGTTAAAAAGCTCGTTTACTAATACCCTACATCCCTAATTCCTCAAGTATTTTTTTTTTATTTTAATATATAAAAATAATAATAATATTGTATATTATATATAGGCTCATTTAGGCTGCGAGTTCACTGATTGAAGCTCGGCTCGAGCTCGTTTAATAAATGAGCCTCATATTTAGGCTCGAGCTCCGCTCGGGCTCGTTTAATTCGATCTCGAGTCGAGCTTTTAACGAGTCGATCCCGAATAGCTCGGCTCACTTACACCCCTAGTGAATGATCTACTACATAGTTTGCAACTTGTAATTTTGTTGTGATAAATTAAAATTATTAGTTTCTTATAATAAATTAACACAAATAAACAAAACGAATATTGCATGTGATCTAGGCAGGCCAATGTACTGTCAAATACTAATAATAGAAAATCGAATGGACCTCGTATGTATCAGAAAGTGTGAACATATTTACCTTGAACGTTGATTTTATTTAGACTTAGAATATCAAATTGATAATATGATTTCTAAAATTGTGACTTAGAAGCTTAAGCATTAAATCATACTATACGTAGGTTTCCTCTCATTTGACCTGCTCAACCCATGTAATTGTTTTATATTTTCCCACGGTTTTAAATTTTACCCATTAGACCTATTGGAAATGAAATGTGTGTAGCCTAATTCCATGTTTATAATTGTAACTATCATTTACAAAAAATTATAATCTATCTATGATTTTACGAAAATGGAAATGCTTGTTTGTCAAATACTCTGCTGTTATTTAACTGTGTGTGCCATGGGGACACAAAAATGTCAGTTTGTGGTTACAAATTTTTAATTGACTTCCAAGTCTTCCAATATTGCAACAAGTTATATTCTTCATTGATTTCTTTATAAATGTAAGTTTGTGGTCACTTGGGTGGGTGGGGGTGTTGGGGGGGCTCCGGCCGCCAAGGGATAAATGGGGATTTTTGTTTATTTATTTTATTTTTAAATGTAAAACAAATAAACAAATAAAAAATTTAAAAAGAAGTTATTAAGGGCAAATTAGGTTTTTGATGTCCGGAGGGATGAAATATATAAGTTCTTAAAAGATAAAGGATGATCCGAATTAATTTGTATAATTATGAACTAAATGACTAATCATGCCTTTTGACGCCTCACACCCTTTTTAAAAAACCTATTGCCTTGTTAATTTTACTAACATAAATTCTAATATAAACACTTATTAAAAAATTATTTTTTTAAAATAAATCATTTTGTCAGACAGTCATTTTGAGGTAACCAACACCCTCTAAAGCTAAAAGACAGAAGAAGGAGAATTCGTGAAGATCATTAGTATGCATCTTTTTTTTTTTTGAATGGCACGTCAATTTATGCTTAGTAATATTGGGAGAAATCAGTGAAGTCGGAGCCGACTTAGTCAAGGTATGTTCGTTATATTTGTAAAGTTTGCTTAAGTCTTAAGATGTGTTAAATTAGTGGTTGCAAGTCAAGATTACTAGATGATGGGATGTAATCTAAATCAAGACATTGTGTTTACTGACCTAATTTTGTGAATTCTGGGAATTTCTCAAATAAATTGGATAATGGTAATTTAAGTGAACTAGATGATGTTAATCACACGGAATATTTTGCGACATTTTTCTCGAGTACTTGAGTACTGTAGTAGTGAATGATAGAGGTGTGAACGAGCCAAGCCTGAGCGTGGCCACGCTCGGTTCGGGCTCATTTAAGTTATGAGAGACTCGAGCTCGAGTTCGACTCGATTTGTGCTTTATTACACCAAGTTCTCGGCTCGAGCTCGTGAAGAGTTGTACAGACTCAGCTCGGGCTCGAGATCGGCTTGTTTTTAGTATGATCATGAGCCTAAATAAGTTTAGGCTCGGTTCACGCTTGTTAAAAAGCTCGTTTACTAATACCCTACATCCCTAATTCCTCAAGTATTTTTTTTTTATTTTAATATATAAAAATAATAATAATATTGTATATTATATATAGGCTCATTTAGGCTGCGAGTTCACTGATTGAAGCTCGGCTCGAGCTCGTTTAATAAATGAGCCTCATATTTAGGCTCGAGCTCCGCTCGGGCTCGTTTAATTCGATCTCGAGTCGAGCTTTTAACGAGTCGATCCCGAATAGCTCGGCTCACTTACACCCCTAGTGAATGATCTACTACATAGTTTGCAACTTGTAATTTTGTTGTGATAAATTAAAATTATTAGTTTCTTATAATAAATTAACACAAATAAACAAAACGAATATTGCATGTGATCTAGGCAGGCCAATGTACTGTCAAATACTAATAATAGAAAATCGAATGGACCTCGTATGTATCAGAAAGTGTGAACATATTTACCTTGAACGTTGATTTTATTTAGACTTAGAATATCAAATTGATAATATGATTTCTAAAATTGTGACTTAGAAGCTTAAGCATTAAATCATACTATACGTAGGTTTCCTCTCATTTGACCTGCTCAACCCATGTAATTGTTTTATATTTTCCCACGGTTTTAAATTTTACCCATTAGACCTATTGGAAATGAAATGTGTGTAGCCTAATTCCATGTTTATAATTGTAACTATCATTTACAAAAAATTATAATCTATCTATGATTTTACGAAAATGGAAATGCTTGTTTGTCAAATACTCTGCTGTTATTTAACTGTGTGTGCCATGGGGACACAAAAATGTCAGTTTGTGGTTACAAATTTTTAATTGACTTCCAAGTCTTCCAATATTGCAACAAGTTATATTCTTCATTGATTTCTTTATAAATGTAAGTTTGTGGTCACTTGGGTGGGTGGGGGTGTTGGGGGGGCTCCGGCCGCCAAGGGATAAATGGGGATTTTTGTTTATTTATTTTATTTTTAAATGTAAAACAAATAAACAAATAAAAAATTTAAAAAGAAGTTATTAAGGGCAAATTAGGTTTTTGATGTCCGGAGGGATGAAATATATAAGTTCTTAAAAGATAAAGGATGATCCGAATTAATTTGTATAATTATGAACTAAATGACTAATCATGCCTTTTGACGCCTCACACCCTTTTTAAAAAACCTATTGCCTTGTTAATTTTACTAACATAAATTCTAATATAAACACTTATTAAAAAATTATTTTTTTAAAATAAATCATTTTGTCAGACAGTCATTTTGAGGTAACCAACACCCTCTAAAGCTAAAAGACAGAAGAAGGAGAATTCGTGAAGATCATTAGTATGCATCTTTTTTTTTTTTGAATGGCACGTCAATTTATGCTTAGTAATATTGGGAGAAATCAGTGAAGTCGGAGCCGACTTAGTCAAGGTATGTTCGTTATATTTGTAAAGTTTGCTTAAGTCTTAAGATGTGTTAAATTAGTGGTTGCAAGTCAAGATTACTAGATGATGGGATGTAATCTAAATCAAGACATTGTGTTTACTGACCTAATTTTGTCAATTCTGGGAATTTCTCAAATAAATTGGATAATGGTAATTTAAGTGAACTAGATGATGTTAATCACACGGAATATTTTGCGACATTTTTCTCGAGTACTTGAGTACTGTAGTAGTGAATGATAGAGGTGTGAACGAGCCAAGCCTGAGCGTGGCCACGCTCGGTTCGGGCTCATTTAAGTTATGAGAGACTCGAGCTCGAGTTCGACTCGATTTGTGCTTTATTACACCAAGTTCTCGGCTCGAGCTCGTGAAGAGTTGTACAGACTCAGCTCGGGCTCGAGATCGGCTTGTTTTTAGTATGATCATGAGCCTAAATAAGTTTAGGCTCGGTTCACGCTTGTTAAAAAGCTCGTTTACTAATACCCTACATCCCTAATTCCTCAAGTATTTTTTTTTTATTTTAATATATAAAAATAATAATAATATTGTATATTATATATAGGCTCATTTAGGCTGCGAGTTCACTGATTGAAGCTCGGCTCAAGCTCGTTTAATAAATGAGCCTCATATTTAGGCTCGAGCTCCGCTCGGGCTCGTTTAATTCGATCTCGAGTCGAGCTTTTAACGAGTCGATCCCGAATAGCTCGGCTCACTTACACCCCTAGTGAATGATCTACTACATAGTTTGCAACTTGTAATTTTGTTGTGATAAATTAAAATTATTAGTTTCTTATAATAAATTAACACAAATAAACAAAACGAATATTGCATGTGATCTAGGCAGGCCAATGTACTGTCAAATACTAATAATAGAAAATCGAATGGACCTCGTATGTATCAGAAAGTGTGAACATATTTACCTTGAACGTTGATTTTATTTAGACTTAGAATATCAAATTGATAATATGATTTCTAAAATTGTGACTTAGAAGCTTAAGCATTAAATCATACTATACGTAGGTTTCCTCTCATTTGACCTGCTCAACCCATGTAATTGTTTTATATTTTCCCACGGTTTTAAATTTTACCCATTAGACCTATTGGAAATGAAATGTGTGTAGCCTAATTCCATGTTTATAATTGTAACTATCATTTACAAAAAATTATAATCTATCTATGATTTTACGAAAATGGAAATGCTTGTTTGTCAAATACTCTGCTGTTATTTAACTGTGTGTGCCATGGGGACACAAAAATGTCAGTTTGTGGTTACAAATTTTTAATTGACTTCCAAGTCTTCCAATATTGCAACAAGTTATATTCTTCATTGATTTCTTTATAAATGTAAGTTTGTGGTCACTTGGGTGGGTGGGGGTGTTGGGGGGGCTCCGGCCGCCAAGGGATAAATGGGGATTTTTGTTTATTTATTTTATTTTTAAATGTAAAACAAATAAACAAATAAAAAATTTAAAAAGAAGTTATTAAGGGCAAATTAGGTTTTTGATGTCCGGAGGGATGAAATATATAAGTTCTTAAAAGATAAAGGATGATCCGAATTAATTTGTATAATTATGAACTAAATGACTAATCATGCCTTTTGACGCCTCACACCCTTTTTAAAAAACCTATTGCCTTGTTAATTTTACTAACATAAATTCTAATATAAACACTTATTAAAAAATTATTTTTTTAAAATAAATCATTTTGTCAGACAGTCATTTTGAGGTAACCAACACCCTCTAAAGCTAAAAGACAGAAGAAGGAGAATTCGTGAAGATCATTAGTATGCATCTTTTTTTTTTTTGAATGGCACGTCAATTTATGCTTAGTAATATTGGGAGAAATCAGTGAAGTCGGAGCCGACTTAGTCAAGGTATGTTCGTTATATTTGTAAAGTTTGCTTAAGTCTTAAGATGTGTTAAATTAGTGGTTGCAAGTCAAGATTACTAGATGATGGGATGTAAGCTAAATCAAGACATTGTGTTTACTGACCTAATTTTGTGAATTCTGGGAATTTCTCAAATAAATTGGATAATGGTAATTTAAGTGAACTAGATGATGTTAATCACACGGAATATTTTGCGACATTTTTCTCGAGTACTTGAGTACTGTAGTAGTGAATGATAGAGGTGTGAACGAGCCAAGCCTGAGCGTGGCCACGCTCGGTTCGGGCTCATTTAAGTTATGAGAGACTCGAGCTCGAGTTCGACTCGATTTGTGCTTTATTACACCAAGTTCTCGGCTCGAGCTCGTGAAGAGTTGTACAGACTCAGCTCGGGCTCGAGATCGGCTTGTTTTTAGTATGATCATGAGCCTAAATAAGTTTAGGCTCGGTTCACGCTTGTTAAAAAGCTCGTTTACTAATACCCTACATCCCTAATTCCTCAAGTATTTTTTTTTTATTTTAATATATAAAAATAATAATAATATTGTATATTATATATAGGCTCATTTAGGCTGCGAGTTCACTGATTGAAGCTCGGCTCGAGCTCGTTTAATAAATGAGCCTCATATTTAGGCTCGAGCTCCGCTCGGGCTCGTTTAATTCGATCTCGAGTCGAGCTTTTAACGAGTCGATCCCGAATAGCTCGGCTCACTTACACCCCTAGTGAATGATCTACTACATAGTTTGCAACTTGTAATTTTGTTGTGATAAATTAAAATTATTAGTTTCTTATAATAAATTAACACAAATAAACAAAACGAATATTGCATGTGATCTAGGCAGGCCAATGTACTGTCAAATACTAATAATAGAAAATCGAATGGACCTCGTATGTATCAGAAAGTGTGAACATATTTACCTTGAACGTTGATTTTATTTAGACTTAGAATATCAAATTGATAATATGATTTCTAAAATTGTGACTTAGAAGCTTAAGCATTAAATCATACTATACGTAGGTTTCCTCTCATTTGACCTGCTCAACCCATGTAATTGTTTTATATTTTCCCACGGTTTTAAATTTTACCCATTAGACCTATTGGAAATGAAATGTGTGTAGCCTAATTCCATGTTTATAATTGTAACTATCATTTACAAAAAATTATAATCTATCTATGATTTTACGAAAATGGAAATGCTTGTTTGTCAAATACTCTGCTGTTATTTAACTGTGTGTGCCATGGGGACACAAAAATGTCAGTTTGTGGTTACAAATTTTTAATTGACTTCCAAGTCTTCCAATATTGCAACAAGTTATATTCTTCATTGATTTCTTTATAAATGTAAGTTTGTGGTCACTTGGGTGGGTGGGGGTGTTGGGGGGGCTCCGGCCGCCAAGGGATAAATGGGGATTTTTGTTTATTTATTTTATTTTTAAATGTAAAACAAATAAACAAATAAAAAATTTAAAAAGAAGTTATTAAGGGCAAATTAGGTTTTTGATGTCCGGAGGGATGAAATATATAAGTTCTTAAAAGATAAAGGATGATCCGAATTAATTTGTATAATTATGAACTAAATGACTAATCATGCCTTTTGACGCCTCACACCCTTTTTAAAAAACCTATTGCCTTGTTAATTTTACTAACATAAATTCTAATATAAACACTTATTAAAAAATTATTTTTTTAAAATAAATCATTTTGTCAGACAGTCATTTTGAGGTAACCAACACCCTCTAAAGCTAAAAGACAGAAGAAGGAGAATTCGTGAAGATCATTAGTATGCATCTTTTTTTTTTTTGAATGGCACGTCAATTTATGCTTAGTAATATTGGGAGAAATCAGTGAAGTCGGAGCCGACTTAGTCAAGGTATGTTCGTTATATTTGTAAAGTTTGCTTAAGTCTTAAGATGTGTTAAATTAGTGGTTGCAAGTCAAGATTACTAGATGATGGGATGTAATCTAAATCAAGACATTGTGTTTACTGACCTAATTTTGTCAATTCTGGGAATTTCTCAAATAAATTGGATAATGGTAATTTAAGTGAACTAGATGATGTTAATCACACGGAATATTTTGCGACATTTTTCTCGAGTACTTGAGTACTGTAGTAGTGAATGATAGAGGTGTGAACGAGCCAAGCCTGAGCGTGGCCACGCTCGGTTCGGGCTCATTTAAGTTATGAGAGACTCGAGCTCGAGTTCGACTCGATTTGTGCTTTATTACACCAAGTTCTCGGCTCGAGCTCGTGAAGAGTTGTACAGACTCAGCTCGGGCTCGAGATCGGCTTGTTTTTAGTATGATCATGAGCCTAAATAAGTTTAGGCTCGGTTCACGCTTGTTAAAAAGCTCGTTTACTAATACCCTACATCCCTAATTCCTCAAGTATTTTTTTTTATTTTAATATATAAAAATAATAATAATATTGTATATTATATATAGGCTCATTTAGGCTGCGAGTTCACTGATTGAAGCTCGGCTCGAGCTCGTTTAATAAATGAGCCTCATATTTAGGCTCGAGCTCCGCTCGGGCTCGTTTAATTCGATCTCGAGTCGAGCTTTTAACGAGTCGATCCCGAATAGCTCGGCTCACTTACACCCCTAGTGAATGATCTACTACATAGTTTGCAACTTGTAATTTTGTTGTGATAAATTAAAATTATTAGTTTCTTATAATAAATTAACACAAATAAACAAAACGAATATTGCATGTGATCTAGGCAGGCCAATGTACTGTCAAATACTAATAATAGAAAATCGAATGGACCTCGTATGTATCAGAAAGTGTGAACATATTTACCTTGAACGTTGATTTTATTTAGACTTAGAATATCAAATTGATAATATGATTTCTAAAATTGTGACTTAGAAGCTTAAGCATTAAATCATACTATACGTAGGTTTCCTCTCATTTGACCTGCTCAACCCATGTAATTGTTTTATATTTTCCCACGGTTTTAAATTTTACCCATTAGACCTATTGGAAATGAAATGTGTGTAGCCTAATTCCATGTTTATAATTGTAACTATCATTTACAAAAAATTATAATCTATCTATGATTTTACGAAAATGGAAATGCTTGTTTGTCAAATACTCTGCTGTTATTTAACTGTGTGTGCCATGGGGACACAAAAATGTCAGTTTGTGGTTACAAATTTTTAATTGACTTCCAAGTCTTCCAATATTGCAACAAGTTATATTCTTCATTGATTTCTTTATAAATGTAAGTTTGTGGTCACTTGGGTGGGTGGGGGTGTTGGGGGGGCTCCGGCCGCCAAGGGATAAATGGGGATTTTTGTTTATTTATTTTATTTTTAAATGTAAAACAAATAAACAAATAAAAAATTTAAAAAGAAGTTATTAAGGGCAAATTAGGTTTTTGATGTCCGGAGGGATGAAATATATAAGTTCTTAAAAGATAAAGGATGATCCGAATTAATTTGTATAATTATGAACTAAATGACTAATCATGCCTTTTGACGCCTCACACCCTTTTTAAAAAACCTATTGCCTTGTTAATTTTACTAACATAAATTCTAATATAAACACTTATTAAAAAATTATTTTTTTAAAATAAATCATTTTGTCAGACAGTCATTTTGAGGTAACCAACACCCTCTAAAGCTAAAAGACAGAAGAAGGAGAATTCGTGAAGATCATTAGTATGCATCTTTTTTTTTTTTGAATGGCACGTCAATTTATGCTTAGTAATATTGGGAGAAATCAGTGAAGTCGGAGCCGACTTAGTCAAGGTATGTTCGTTATATTTGTAAAGTTTGCTTAAGTCTTAAGATGTGTTAAATTAGTGGTTGCAAGTCAAGATTACTAGATGATGGGATGTAAGCTAAATCAAGACATTGTGTTTACTGACCTAATTTTGTGAATTCTGGGAATTTCTCAAATAAATTGGATAATGGTAATTTAAGTGAACTAGATGATGTTAATCACACGGAATATTTTGCGACATTTTTCTCGAGTACTTGAGTACTGTAGTAGTGAATGATAGAGGTGTGAACGAGCCAAGCCTGAGCGTGGCCACGCTCGGTTCGGGCTCATTTAAGTTATGAGAGACTCGAGCTCGAGTTCGACTCGATTTGTGCTTTATTACACCAAGTTCTCGGCTCGAGCTCGTGAAGAGTTGTACAGACTCAGCTCGGGCTCGAGATCGGCTTGTTTTTAGTATGATCATGAGCCTAAATAAGTTTAGGCTCGGTTCACGCTTGTTAAAAAGCTCGTTTACTAATACCCTACATCCCTAATTCCTCAAGTATTTTTTTTTTATTTTAATATATAAAAATAATAATAATATTGTATATTATATATAGGCTCATTTAGGCTGCGAGTTCACTGATTGAAGCTCGGCTCGAGCTCGTTTAATAAATGAGCCTCATATTTAGGCTCGAGCTCCGCTCGGGCTCGTTTAATTCGATCTCGAGTCGAGCTTTTAACGAGTCGATCCCGAATAGCTCGGCTCACTTACACCCCTAGTGAATGATCTACTACATAGTTTGCAACTTGTAATTTTGTTGTGATAAATTAAAATTATTAGTTTCTTATAATAAATTAACACAAATAAACAAAACGAATATTGCATGTGATCTAGGCAGGCCAATGTACTGTCAAATACTAATAATAGAAAATCGAATGGACCTCGTATGTATCAGAAAGTGTGAACATATTTACCTTGAACGTTGATTTTATTTAGACTTAGAATATCAAATTGATAATATGATTTCTAAAATTGTGACTTAGAAGCTTAAGCATTAAATCATACTATACGTAGGTTTCCTCTCATTTGACCTGCTCAACCCATGTAATTGTTTTATATTTTCCCACGGTTTTAAATTTTACCCATTAGACCTATTGGAAATGAAATGTGTGTAGCCTAATTCCATGTTTATAATTGTAACTATCATTTACAAAAAATTATAATCTATCTATGATTTTACGAAAATGGAAATGCTTGTTTGTCAAATACTCTGCTGTTATTTAACTGTGTGTGCCATGGGGACACAAAAATGTCAGTTTGTGGTTACAAATTTTTAATTGACTTCCAAGTCTTCCAATATTGCAACAAGTTATATTCTTCATTGATTTCTTTATAAATGTAAGTTTGTGGTCACTTGGGTGGGTGGGGGTGTTGGGGGGGCTCCGGCCGCCAAGGGATAAATGGGGATTTTTGTTTATTTATTTTATTTTTAAATGTAAAACAAATAAACAAATAAAAAATTTAAAAAGAAGTTATTAAGGGCAAATTAGGTTTTTGATGTCCGGAGGGATGAAATATATAAGTTCTTAAAAGATAAAGGATGATCCGAATTAATTTGTATAATTATGAACTAAATGACTAATCATGCCTTTTGACGCCTCACACCCTTTTTAAAAAACCTATTGCCTTGTTAATTTTACTAACATAAATTCTAATATAAACACTTATTAAAAAATTATTTTTTTAAAATAAATCATTTTGTCAGACAGTCATTTTGAGGTAACCAACACCCTCTAAAGCTAAAAGACAGAAGAAGGAGAATTCGTGAAGATCATTAGTATGCATCTTTTTTTTTTTTGAATGGCACGTCAATTTATGCTTAGTAATATTGGGAGAAATCAGTGAAGTCGGAGCCGACTTAGTCAAGGTATGTTCGTTATATTTGTAAAGTTTGCTTAAGTCTTAAGATGTGTTAAATTAGTGGTTGCAAGTCAAGATTACTAGATGATGGGATGTAAGCTAAATCAAGACATTGTGTTTACTGACCTAATTTTGTGAATTCTGGGAATTTCTCAAATAAATTGGATAATGGTAATTTAAGTGAACTAGATGATGTTAATCACACGGAATATTTTGCGACATTTTTCTCGAGTACTTGAGTACTGTAGTAGTGAATGATAGAGGTGTGAACGAGCCAAGCCTGAGCGTGGCCACGCTCGGTTCGGGCTCATTTAAGTTATGAGAGACTCGAGCTCGAGTTCGACTCGATTTGTGCTTTATTACACCAAGTTCTCGGCTCGAGCTCGTGAAGAGTTGTACAGACTCAGCTCGGGCTCGAGATCGGCTTGTTTTTAGTATGATCATGAGCCTAAATAAGTTTAGGCTCGGTTCACGCTTGTTAAAAAGCTCGTTTACTAATACCCTACATCCCTAATTCCTCAAGTATTTTTTTTTTATTTTAATATATAAAAATAATAATAATATTGTATATTATATATAGGCTCATTTAGGCTGCGAGTTCACTGATTGAAGCTCGGCTCGAGCTCGTTTAATAAATGAGCCTCATATTTAGGCTCGAGCTCCGCTCGGGCTCGTTTAATTCGATCTCGAGTCGAGCTTTTAACGAGTCGATCCCGAATAGCTCGGCTCACTTACACCCCTAGTGAATGATCTACTACATAGTTTGCAACTTGTAATTTTGTTGTGATAAATTAAAATTATTAGTTTCTTATAATAAATTAACACAAATAAACAAAACGAATATTGCATGTGATCTAGGCAGGCCAATGTACTGTCAAATACTAATAATAGAAAATCGAATGGACCTCGTATGTATCAGAAAGTGTGAACATATTTACCTTGAACGTTGATTTTATTTAGACTTAGAATATCAAATTGATAATATGATTTCTAAAATTGTGACTTAGAAGCTTAAGCATTAAATCATACTATACGTAGGTTTCCTCTCATTTGACCTGCTCAACCCATGTAATTGTTTTATATTTTCCCACGGTTTTAAATTTTACCCATTAGACCTATTGGAAATGAAATGTGTGTAGCCTAATTCCATGTTTATAATTGTAACTATCATTTACAAAAAATTATAATCTATCTATGATTTTACGAAAATGGAAATGCTTGTTTGTCAAATACTCTGCTGTTATTTAACTGTGTGTGCCATGGGGACACAAAAATGTCAGTTTGTGGTTACAAATTTTTAATTGACTTCCAAGTCTTCCAATATTGCAACAAGTTATATTCTTCATTGATTTCTTTATAAATGTAAGTTTGTGGTCACTTGGGTGGGTGGGGGTGTTGGGGGGGCTCCGGCCGCCAAGGGATAAATGGGGATTTTTGTTTATTTATTTTATTTTTAAATGTAAAACAAATAAACAAATAAAAAATTTAAAAAGAAGTTATTAAGGGCAAATTAGGTTTTTGATGTCCGGAGGGATGAAATATATAAGTTCTTAAAAGATAAAGGATGATCCGAATTAATTTGTATAATTATGAACTAAATGACTAATCATGCCTTTTGACGCCTCACACCCTTTTTAAAAAACCTATTGCCTTGTTAATTTTACTAACATAAATTCTAATATAAACACTTATTAAAAAATTATTTTTTTAAAATAAATCATTTTGTCAGACAGTCATTTTGAGGTAACCAACACCCTCTAAAGCTAAAAGACAGAAGAAGGAGAATTCGTGAAGATCATTAGTATGCATCTTTTTTTTTTTTGAATGGCACGTCAATTTATGCTTAGTAATATTGGAAGAAATCAGTGAAGTCGGAGCCGACTTAGTCAAGGTATGTTCGTTATATTTGTAAAGTTTGCTTAAGTCTTAAGATGTGTTAAATTAGTGGTTGCAAGTCAAGATTACTAGATGATGGGATGTAATCTAAATCAAGACATTGTGTTTACTGACCTAATTTTGTCAATTCTGGGAATTTCTCAAATAAATTGGATAATGGTAATTTAAGTGAACTAGATGATGTTAATCACACGGAATATTTTGCGACATTTTTCTCGAGTACTTGAGTATTGTAGTAGTGAATGATAGAGGTGTGAACGAGCCAAGCCTGAGCGTGGCCACGCTCGGTTCGGGCTCATTTAAGTTATGAGAGACTCGAGCTCGAGTTCGACTCGATTTGTGCTTTATTACACCAAGTTCTCGGCTCGAGCTCGTGAAGAGTTGTACAGACTCAGCTCGGGCTCGAGATCGGCTTGTTTTTAGTATGATCATGAGCCTAAATAAGTTTAGGCTCGGTTCACGCTTGTTAAAAAGCTCGTTTACTAATACCCTACATCCCTAATTCCTCAAGTATTTTTTTTTTATTTTAATATATAAAAATAATAATAATATTGTATATTATATATAGGCTCATTTAGGCTGCGAGTTCACTGATTGAAGCTCGGCTCGAGCTCGTTTAATAAATGAGCCTCATATTTAGGCTCGAGCTCCGCTCGGGCTCGTTTAATTCGATCTCGAGTCGAGCTTTTAACGAGTCGATCCCGAATAGCTCGGCTCACTTACACCCCTAGTGAATGATCTACTACATAGTTTGCAACTTGTAATTTTGTTGTGATAAATTAAAATTATTAGTTTCTTATAATAAATTAACACAAATAAACAAAACGAATATTGCATGTGATCTAGGCAGGCCAATGTACTGTCAAATACTAATAATAGAAAATCGAATGGACCTCGTATGTATCAGAAAGTGTGAACATATTTACCTTGAACGTTGATTTTATTTAGACTTAGAATATCAAATTGATAATATGATTTCTAAAATTGTGACTTAGAAGCTTAAGCATTAAATCATACTATACGTAGGTTTCCTCTCATTTGACCTGCTCAACCCATGTAATTGTTTTATATTTTCCCACGGTTTTAAATTTTACCCATTAGACCTATTGGAAATGAAATGTGTGTAGCCTAATTCCATGTTTATAATTGTAACTATCATTTACAAAAAATTATAATCTATCTATGATTTTACGAAAATGGAAATGCTTGTTTGTCAAATACTCTGCTGTTATTTAACTGTGTGTGCCATGGGGACACAAAAATGTCAGTTTGTGGTTACAAATTTTTAATTGACTTCCAAGTCTTCCAATATTGCAACAAGTTATATTCTTCATTGATTTCTTTATAAATGTAAGTTTGTGGTCACTTGGGTGGGTGGGGGTGTTGGGGGGGCTCCGGCCGCCAAGGGATAAATGGGGATTTTTGTTTATTTATTTTATTTTTAAATGTAAAACAAATAAACAAATAAAAAATTTAAAAAGAAGTTATTAAGGGCAAATTAGGTTTTTGATGTCCGGAGGGATGAAATATATAAGTTCTTAAAAGATAAAGGATGATCCGAATTAATTTGTATAATTATGAACTAAATGACTAATCATGCCTTTTGACGCCTCACACCCTTTTTAAAAAACCTATTGCCTTGTTAATTTTACTAACATAAATTCTAATATAAACACTTATTAAAAAATTATTTTTTTAAAATAAATCATTTTGTCAGACAGTCATTTTGAGGTAACCAACACCCTCTAAAGCTAAAAGACAGAAGAAGGAGAATTCGTGAAGATCATTAGTATGCATCTTTTTTTTTTTTGAATGGCACGTCAATTTATGCTTAGTAATATTGGAAGAAATCAGTGAAGTCGGAGCCGACTTAGTCAAGGTATGTTCGTTATATTTGTAAAGTTTGCTTAAGTCTTAAGATGTGTTAAATTAGTGGTTGCAAGTCAAGATTACTAGATGATGGGATGTAATCTAAATCAAGACATTGTGTTTACTGACCTAATTTTGTCAATTCTGGGAATTTCTCAAATAAATTGGATAATGGTAGTTTAAGTGAACTAGATGATGTTAATCACACGGAATATTTTGCGACATTTTTCTCGAGTACTTGAGTACTGTAGTAGTGAATGATAGAGGTGTGAACGAGCCAAGCCTGAGCGTGGCCACGCTCGGTTCGGGCTCATTTAAGTTATGAGAGACTCGAGCTCGAGTTCGACTCGATTTGTGCTTTATTACACCAAGTTCTCGGCTCGAGCTCGTGAAGAGTTGTACAGACTCAGCTCGGGCTCGAGATCGGCTTGTTTTTAGTATGATCATGAGCCTAAATAAGTTTAGGCTCGGTTCACGCTTGTTAAAAAGCTCGTTTACTAATACCCTACATCCCTAATTCCTCAAGTATTTTTTTTTTATTTTAATATATAAAAATAATAATAATATTGTATATTATATATAGGCTCATTTAGGCTGCGAGTTCACTGATTGAAGCTCGGCTCGAGCTCGTTTAATAAATGAGCCTCATATTTAGGCTCGAGCTCCGCTCGGGCTCGTTTAATTCGATCTCGAGTCGAGCTTTTAACGAGTCGATCCCGAATAGCTCGGCTCACTTACACCCCTAGTGAATGATCTACTACATAGTTTGCAACTTGTAATTTTGTTGTGATAAATTAAAATTATTAGTTTCTTATAATAAATTAACACAAATAAACAAAACGAATATTGCATGTGATCTAGGCAGGCCAATGTACTGTCAAATACTAATAATAGAAAATCGAATGGACCTCGTATGTATCAGAAAGTGTGAACATATTTACCTTGAACGTTGATTTTATTTAGACTTAGAATATCAAATTGATAATATGATTTCTAAAATTGTGACTTAGAAGCTTAAGCATTAAATCATACTATACGTAGGTTTCCTCTCATTTGACCTGCTCAACCCATGTAATTGTTTTATATTTTCCCACGGTTTTAAATTTTACCCATTAGACCTATTGGAAATGAAATGTGTGTAGCCTAATTCCATGTTTATAATTGTAACTATCATTTACAAAAAATTATAATCTATCTATGATTTTACGAAAATGGAAATGCTTGTTTGTCAAATACTCTGCTGTTATTTAACTGTGTGTGCCATGGGGACACAAAAATGTCAGTTTGTGGTTACAAATTTTTAATTGACTTCCAAGTCTTCCAATATTGCAACAAGTTATATTCTTCATTGATTTCTTTATAAATGTAAGTTTGTGGTCACTTGGGTGGGTGGGGGTGTTGGGGGGGCTCCGGCCGCCAAGGGATAAATGGGGATTTTTGTTTATTTATTTTATTTTTAAATGTAAAACAAATAAACAAATAAAAAATTTAAAAAGAAGTTATTAAGGGCAAATTAGGTTTTTGATGTCCGGAGGGATGAAATATATAAGTTCTTAAAAGATAAAGGATGATCCGAATTAATTTGTATAATTATGAACTAAATGACTAATCATGCCTTTTGACGCCTCACACCCTTTTTAAAAAACCTATTGCCTTGTTAATTTTACTAACATAAATTCTAATATAAACACTTATTAAAAAATTATTTTTTTAAAATAAATCATTTTGTCAGACAGTCATTTTGAGGTAACCAACACCCTCTAAAGCTAAAAGACAGAAGAAGGAGAATTCGTGAAGATCATTAGTATGCATCTTTTTTTTTTTTTGAATGGCACGTCAATTTATGCTTAGTAATATTGGGAGAAATCAGTGAAGTCGGAGCCGACTTAGTCAAGGTATGTTCGTTATATTTGTAAAGTTTGCTTAAGTCTTAAGATGTGTTAAATTAGTGGTTGCAAGTCAAGATTACTAGATGATGGGATGTAATCTAAATCAAGACATTGTGTTTACTGACCTAATTTTGTCAATTCTGGGAATTTCTCAAATAAATTGGATAATGGTAATTTAAGTGAACTAGATGATGTTAATCACACGGAATATTTTGCGACATTTTTCTTGAGTACTTGAGTACTGTAGTAGTGAATGATAGAGGTGTGAACGAGCCAAGCCTGAGCGTGGCCACGCTCGGTTCGGGCTCATTTAAGTTATGAGAGACTCGAGCTCGAGTTCGACTCGATTTGTGCTTTATTACACCAAGTTCTCGGCTCGAGCTCGTGAAGAGTTGTACAGACTCAGCTCGGGCTCGAGATCGGCTTGTTTTTAGTATGATCATGAGCCTAAATAAGTTTAGGCTCGGTTCACGCTTGTTAAAAAGCTCGTTTACTAATACCCTACATCCCTAATTCCTCAAGTATTTTTTTTTTATTTTAATATATAAAAATAATAATAATATTGTATATTATATATAGGCTCATTTAGGCTGCGAGTTCACTGATTGAAGCTCGGCTCGAGCTCGTTTAATAAATGAGCCTCATATTTAGGCTCGAGCTCCGCTCGGGCTCGTTTAATTCGATCTCGAGTCGAGCTTTTAACGAGTCGATCCCGAATAGCTCGGCTCACTTACACCCCTAGTGAATGATCTACTACATAGTTTGCAACTTGTAATTTTGTTGTGATAAATTAAAATTATTAGTTTCTTATAATAAATTAACACAAATAAACAAAACGAATATTGCATGTGATCTAGGCAGGCCAATGTACTGTCAAATACTAATAATAGAAAATCGAATGGACCTCGTATGTATCAGAAAGTGTGAACATATTTACCTTGAACGTTGATTTTATTTAGACTTAGAATATCAAATTGATAATATGATTTCTAAAATTGTGACTTAGAAGCTTAAGCATTAAATCATACTATACGTAGGTTTCCTCTCATTTGACCTGCTCAACCCATGTAATTGTTTTATATTTTCCCACGGTTTTAAATTTTACCCATTAGACCTATTGGAAATGAAATGTGTGTAGCCTAATTCCATGTTTATAATTGTAACTATCATTTACAAAAAATTATAATCTATCTATGATTTTACGAAAATGGAAATGCTTGTTTGTCAAATACTCTGCTGTTATTTAACTGTGTGTGCCATGGGGACACAAAAATGTCAGTTTGTGGTTACAAATTTTTAATTGACTTCCAAGTCTTCCAATATTGCAACAAGTTATATTCTTCATTGATTTCTTTATAAATGTAAGTTTGTGGTCACTTGGGTGGGTGGGGGTGTTGGGGGGGCTACGGCCGCCAAGGGATAAATGGGGATTTTTGTTTATTTATTTTATTTTTAAATGTAAAACAAATAAACAAATAAAAAATTTAAAAAGAAGTTATTAAGGGCAAATTAGGTTTTTGATGTCCGGAGGGATGAAATATATAAGTTCTTAAAAGATAAAGGATGATCCGAATTAATTTGTATAATTATGAACTAAATGACTAATCATGCCTTTTGACGCCTCACACCCTTTTTAAAAAACCTATTGCCTTGTTAATTTTACTAACATAAATTCTAATATAAACACTTATTAAAAAATTATTTTTTTAAAATAAATCATTTTGTCAGACAGTCATTTTGAGGTAACCAACACCCTCTAAAGCTAAAAGACAGAAGAAGGAGAATTCGTGAAGATCATTAGTATGCATCTTTTTTTTTTTGAATGGCACGTCAATTTATGCTTAGTAATATTGGGAGAAATCAGTGAAGTCGGAGCCGACTTAGTCAAGGTATGTTCGTTATATTTGTAAAGTTTGCTTAAGTCTTAAGATGTGTTAAATTAGTGGTTGCAAGTCAAGATTACTAGATGATGGGATGTAATCTAAATCAAGACATTGTGTTTACTGACCTAATTTTGTCAATTCTGGGAATTTCTCAAATAAATTGGATAATGGTAATTTAAGTGAACTAGATGATGTTAATCACACGGAATATTTTGCGACATTTTTCTCGAGTACTTGAGTACTGTAGTAGTGAATGATAGAAGTGTGAACGAGCCAAGCCTGAGCGTGGCCACGCTCGGTTCGGGCTCATTTAAGTTATGAGAGACTCGAGCTCGAGTTCGACTCGATTTGTGCTTTATTACACCAAGTTCTCGGCTCGAGCTCGTGAAGAGTTGTACAGACTCAGCTCGGGCTCGAGATCGGCTTGTTTTTAGTATGATCATGAGCCTAAATAAGTTTAGGCTCGGTTCACGCTTGTTAAAAAGCTCGTTTACTAATACCCTACATCCCTAATTCCTCAAGTATTTTTTTTTTATTTTAATATATAAAAATAATAATAATATTGTATATTATATATAGGCTCATTTAGGCTGCGAGTTCACTGATTGAAGCTCGGCTCGAGCTCGTTTAATAAATGAGCCTCATATTTAGGCTCGAGCTCCGCTCGGGCTCGTTTAATTCGATCTCGAGTCGAGCTTTTAACGAGTCGATCCCGAATAGCTCGGCTCACTTACACCCCTAGTGAATGATCTACTACATAGTTTGCAACTTGTAATTTTGTTGTGATAAATTAAAATTATTAGTTTCTTATAATAAATTAACACAAATAAACAAAACGAATATTGCATGTGATCTAGGCAGGCCAATGTACTGTCAAATACTAATAATAGAAAATCGAATGGACCTCGTATGTATCAGAAAGTGTGAACATATTTACCTTGAACGTTGATTTTATTTAGACATAGAATATCAAATTGATAATATGATTTCTAAAATTGTGACTTAGAAGCTTAAGCATTAAATCATACTATACGTAGGTTTCCTCTCATTTGACCTGCTCAACCCATGTAATTGTTTTATATTTTCCCACGGTTTTAAATTTTACCCATTAGACCTATTGGAAATGAAATGTGTGTAGCCTAATTCCATGTTTATAATTGTAACTATCATTTACAAAAAATTATAATCTATCTATGATTTTACGAAAATGGAAATGCTTGTTTGTCAAATACTCTGCTGTTATTTAACTGTGTGTGCCATGGGGACACAAAAATGTCAGTTTGTGGTTACAAATTTTTAATTGACTTCCAAGTCTTCCAATATTGCAACAAGTTATATTCTTCATTGATTTCTTTATAAATGTAAGTTTGTGGTCACTTGGGTGGGTGGGGGTGTTGGGGGGGCTCCGGCCGCCAAGGGATAAATGGGGATTTTTGTTTATTTATTTTATTTTTAAATGTAAAACAAATAAACAAATAAAAAATTTAAAAAGAAGTTATTAAGGGCAAATTAGGTTTTTGATGTCCGGAGGGATGAAATATATAAGTTCTTAAAAGATAAAGGATGATCCGAATTAATTTGTATAATTATGAACTAAATGACTAATCATGCCTTTTGACGCCTCGCACCCTTTTTAAAAAACCTATTGCCTTGTTAATTTTACTAACATAAATTCTAATATAAACACTTATTAAAAAATTATTTTTTTAAAATAAATCATTTTGTCAGACAGTCATTTTGAGGTAACCAACACCCTCTAAAGCTAAAAGACAGAAGAAGGAGAATCCGTGAAGATCATTAGTATGCATCTTTTTTTTTTTTGAATGGCACGTCAATTTATGCTTAGTAATATTGGGAGAAATCAGTGAAGTCGGAGCCGACTTAGTCAAGGTATGTTCGTTATATTTGTAAAGTTTGCTTAAGTCTTAAGATGTGTTAAATTAGTGGTTGCAAGTCAAGATTACTAGATGATGGGATGTAATCTAAATCAAGACATTGTGTTTACTGACCTAATTTTGTCAATTCTGGGAATTTCTCAAATAAATTGGATAATGGTAATTTAAGTGAACTAGATGATGTTAATCACACGGAATATTTTGCGACATTTTTCTCGAGTACTTGAGTACTGTAGTAGTGAATGATAGAGGTGTGAACGAGCCAAGCCTGAGCGTGGCCACGCTCGGTTCGGGCTCATTTAAGTTATGAGAGACTCGAGCTCGAGTTCGACTCGATTTGTGCTTTATTACACCAAGTTCTCGGCTCGAGCTCGTGAAGAGTTGTACAGACTCAGCTCGGGCTCGAGATCGGCTTGTTTTTAGTATGATCATGAGCCTAAATAAGTTTAGGCTCGGTTCACGCTTGTTAAAAAGCTCGTTTACTAATACCCTACATCCCTAATTCCTCAAGTATTTTTTTTTTATTTTAATATATAAAAATAATAATAATATTGTATATTATATATAGGCTCATTTAGGCTGCGAGTTCACTGATTGAAGCTCGGCTCGAGCTCGTTTAATAAATGAGCCTCATATTTAGGCTCGAGCTCCGCTCGGGCTCGTTTAATTCGATCTCGAGTCGAGCTTTTAACGAGTCGATCCCGAATAGCTCGGCTCACTTACACCCCTAGTGAATGATCTACTACATAGTTTGCAACTTGTAATTTTGTTGTGATAAATTAAAATTATTAGTTTCTTATAATAAATTAACACAAATAAACAAAACGAATATTGCATGTGATCTAGGCAGGCCAATGTACTGTCAAATACTAATAATAGAAAATCGAATGGACCTCGTATGTATCAGAAAGTGTGAACATATTTACCTTGAACGTTGATTTTATTTAGACTTAGAATATCAAATTGATAATATGATTTCTAAAATTGTGACTTAGAAGCTTAAGCATTAAATCATACTATACGTAGGTTTCCTCTCATTTGACCTGCTCAACCCATGTAATTGTTTTATATTTTCCCACGGTTTTAAATTTTACCCATTAGACCTATTGGAAATGAAATGTGTGTAGCCTAATTCCATGTTTATAATTGTAACTATCATTTACAAAAAATTATAATCTATCTATGATTTTACGAAAATGGAAATGCTTGTTTGTCAAATACTCTGCTGTTATTTAACTGTGTGTGCCATGGGGACACAAAAATGTCAGTTTGTGGTTACAAATTTTTAATTGACTTCCAAGTCTTCCAATATTGCAACAAGTTATATTCTTCATTGATTTCTTTATAAATGTAAGTTTGTGGTCACTTGGGTGGGTGGGGGTGTTGGGGGGGCTCCGGCCGCCAAGGGATAAATGGGGATTTTTGTTTATTTATTTTATTTTTAAATGTAAAACAAATAAACAAATAAAAAATTTAAAAAGAAGTTATTAAGGGCAAATTAGGTTTTTGATGTCCGGAGGGATGAAATATATAAGTTCTTAAAAGATAAAGGATGATCCGAATTAATTTGTATAATTATGAACTAAATGACTAATCATGCCTTTTGACGCCTCGCACCCTTTTTAAAAAACCTATTGCCTTGTTAATTTTACTAACATAAATTCTAATATAAACACTTATTAAAAAATTATTTTTTTAAAATAAATCATTTTGTCAGACAGTCATTTTGAGGTAACCAACACCCTCTAAAGCTAAAAGACAGAAGAAGGAGAATTCGTGAAGATCATTAGTATGCATCTTTTTTTTTTTTTTGAATGGCACGTCAATTTATGCTTAGTAATATTGGGAGAAATCAGTGAAGTCGGAGCCGACTTAGTCAAGGTATGTTCGTTATATTTGTAAAGTTTGCTTAAGTCTTAAGATGTGTTAAATTAGTGGTTGCAAGTCAAGATTACTAGATGATGGGATGTAATCTAAATCAAGACATTGTGTTTACTGACCTAATTTTGTCAATTCTGGGAATTTCTCAAATAAATTGGATAATGGTAATTTAAGTGAACTAGATGATGTTAATCACACGGAATATTTTGCGACATTTTTCTCGAGTACTTGAGTACTGTAGTAGTGAATGATAGAGGTGTGAACGAGCCAAGCCTGAGCGTGGCCACGCTCGGTTCGGGCTCATTTAAGTTATGAGAGACTCGAGCTCGAGTTCGACTCGATTTGTGCTTTATTACACCAAGTTCTCGGCTCGAGCTCGTGAAGAGTTGTACAGACTCAGCTCGGGCTCGAGATCGGCTTGTTTTTAGTATGATCATGAGCCTAAATAAGTTTAGGCTCGGTTCACGCTTGTTAAAAAGCTCGTTTACTAATACCCTACATCCCTAATTCCTCAAGTATTTTTTTTTTATTTTAATATATAAAAATAATAATAATATTGTATATTATATATAGGCTCATTTAGGCTGCGAGTTCACTGATTGAAGCTCGGCTCGAGCTCGTTTAATAAATGAGCCTCATATTTAGGCTCGAGCTCCGCTCGGGCTCGTTTAATTCGATCTCGAGTCGAGCTTTTAACGAGTCGATCCCGAATAGCTCGGCTCACTTACACCCCTAGTGAATGATCTACTACATAGTTTGCAACTTGTAATTTTGTTGTGATAAATTAAAATTATTAGTTTCTTATAATAAATTAACACAAATAAACAAAACGAATATTGCATGTGATCTAGGCAGGCCAATGTACTGTCAAATACTAATAATAGAAAATCGAATGGACCTCGTATGTATCAGAAAGTGTGAACATATTTACCTTGAACGTTGATTTTATTTAGACTTAGAATATCAAATTGATAATATGATTTCTAAAATTGTGACTTAGAAGCTTAAGCATTAAATCATACTATACGTAGGTTTCCTCTCATTTGACCTGCTCAACCCATGTAATTGTTTTATATTTTCCCACGGTTTTAAATTTTACCCATTAGACCTATTGGAAATGAAATGTGTGTAGCCTAATTCCATGTTTATAATTGTAACTATCATTTACAAAAAATTATAATCTATCTATGATTTTACGAAAATGGAAATGCTTGTTTGTCAAATACTCTGCTGTTATTTAACTGTGTGTGCCATGGGGACACAAAAATGTCAGTTTGTGGTTACAAATTTTTAATTGACTTCCAAGTCTTCCAATATTGCAACAAGTTATATTCTTCATTGATTTCTTTATAAATGTAAGTTTGTGGTCACTTGGGTGGGTGGGGGTGTTGGGGGGGCTCCGGCCGCCAAGGGATAAATGGGGATTTTTGTTTATTTATTTTATTTTTAAATGTAAAACAAATAAACAAATAAAAAATTTAAAAAGAAGTTATTAAGGGCAAATTAGGTTTTTGATGTCCGGAGGGATGAAATATATAAGTTCTTAAAAGATAAAGGATGATCCGAATTAATTTGTATAATTATGAACTAAATGACTAATCATGCCTTTTGACGCCTCACACCCTTTTTAAAAAACCTATTGCCTTGTTAATTTTACTAACATAAATTCTAATATAAACACTTATTAAAAAAATATTTTTTTAAAATAAATCATTTTGTCAGACAGTCATTTTGAGGTAACCAACACCCTCTAAAGCTAAAAGACAGAAGAAGGAGAATTCGTGAAGATCATTAGTATGCATCTTTTTTTTTTTTTTGAATGGCACGTCAATTTATGCTTAGTAATATTGGGAGAAATCAGTGAAGTCGGAGCCGACTTAGTCAAGGTATGTTCGTTATATTTGTAAAGTTTGCTTAAGTCTTAAGATGTGTTAAATTAGTGGTTGCAAGTCAAGATTACTAGATGATGGGATGTAATCTAAATCAAGACATTGTGTTTACTGACCTAATTTTGTCAATTCTGGGAATTTCTCAAATAAATTGGATAATGGTAATTTAAGTGAACTAGATGATGTTAATCACACGGAATATTTTGCGACATTTTTCTCGAGTACTTGAGTACTGTAGTAGTGAATGATAGAGGTGTGAACGAGCCAAGCCTGAGCGTGGCCACGCTCGGTTCGGGCTCATTTAAGTTATGAGAGACTCGAGCTCGAGTTCGACTCGATTTGTGCTTTATTACACCAAGTTCTCGGCTCGAGCTCGTGAAGAGTTGTACAGACTCAGCTCGGGCTCGAGATCGGCTTGTTTTTAGTATGATCATGAGCCTAAATAAGTTTAGGCTCGGTTCACGCTTGTTAAAAAGCTCGTTTACTAATACCCTACATCCCTAATTCCTCAAGTATTTTTTTTTTATTTTAATATATAAAAATAATAATAATATTGTATATTATATATAGGCTCATTTAGGCTGCGAGTTCACTGATTGAAGCTCGGCTCGAGCTCGTTTAATAAATGAGCCTCATATTTAGGCTCGAGCTCCGCTCGGGCTCGTTTAATTCGATCTCGAGTCGAGCTTTTAACGAGTCGATCCCGAATAGCTCGGCTCACTTACACCCCTAGTGAATGATCTACTACATAGTTTGCAACTTGTAATTTTGTTGTGATAAATTAAAATTATTAGTTTCTTATAATAAATTAACACAAATAAACAAAACGAATATTGCATGTGATCTAGGCAGGCCAATGTACTGTCAAATACTAATAATAGAAAATCGAATGGACCTCGTATGTATCAGAAAGTGTGAACATATTTACCTTGAACGTTGATTTTATTTAGACTTAGAATATCAAATTGATAATATGATTTCTAAAATTGTGACTTAGAAGCTTAAGCATTAAATCATACTATACGTAGGTTTCCTCTCATTTGACCTGCTCAACCCATGTAATTGTTTTATATTTTCCCACGGTTTTAAATTTTACCCATTAGACCTATTGGAAATGAAATGTGTGTAGCCTAATTCCATGTTTATAATTGTAACTATCATTTACAAAAAATTATAATCTATCTATGATTTTACGAAAATGGAAATGCTTGTTTGTCAAATACTCTGCTGTTATTTAACTGTGTGTGCCATGGGGACACAAAAATGTCAGTTTGTGGTTACAAATTTTTAATTGACTTCCAAGTCTTCCAATATTGCAACAAGTTATATTCTTCATTGATTTCTTTATAAATGTAAGTTTGTGGTCACTTGGGTGGGTGGGGGTGTTGGGGGGGCTCCGGCCGCCAAGGGATAAATGGGGATTTTTGTTTATTTATTTTATTTTTAAATGTAAAACAAATAAACAAATAAAAAATTTAAAAAGAAGTTATTAAGGGCAAATTAGGTTTTTGATGTCCGGAGGGATGAAATATATAAGTTCTTAAAAGATAAAGGATGATCCGAATTAATTTGTATAATTATGAACTAAATGACTAATCATGCCTTTTGACGCCTCACACCCTTTTTAAAAAACCTATTGCCTTGTTAATTTTACTAACATAAATTCTAATATAAACACTTATTAAAAAAATATTTTTTTAAAATAAATCATTTTGACAGACAGTCATTTTGAGGTAACCAACACCCTCTAAAGCTAAAAGACAGAAGAAGGAGAATTCGTGAAGATCATTAGTATGCATCTTTTTTTTTTTTTGAATGGCACGTCAATTTATGCTTAGTAATATTGGGAGAAATCAGTGAAGTCGGAGCCGACTTAGTCAAGGTATGTTCGTTATATTTGTAAAGTTTGCTTAAGTCTTAAGATGTGTTAAATTAGTGGTTGCAAGTCAAGATTACTAGATGATGGGATGTAATCTAAATCAAGACATTGTGTTTACTGACCTAATTTTGTCAATTCTGGGAATTTCTCAAATAAATTGGATAATGGTAATTTAAGTGAACTAGATGATGTTAATCACACGGAATATTTTGCGACATTTTTCTCGAGTACTTGAGTACTGTAGTAGTGAATGATAGAGGTGTGAACGAGCCAAGCCTGAGCGTGGCCACGCTCGGTTCGGGCTCATTTAAGTTATGAGAGACTCGAGCTCGAGTTCGACTCGATTTGTGCTTTATTACACCAAGTTCTCGGCTCGAGCTCGTGAAGAGTTGTACAGACTCAGCTCGGGCTCGAGATCGGCTTGTTTTTAGTATGATCATGAGCCTAAATAAGTTTAGGCTCGGTTCACGCTTGTTAAAAAGCTCGTTTACTAATACCCTACATCCCTAATTCCTCAAGTATTTTTTTTTATTTTAATATATAAAAATAATAATAATATTGTATATTGTATATAGGCTCATTTAGGCTGCGAGTTCACTGATTGAAGCTCGGCTCGAGCTCGTTTAATAAATGAGCCTCATATTTAGGCTCGAGCTCCGCTCGGGCTCGTTTAATTCGATCTCGAGTCGAGCTTTTAACGAGTCGATCCCGAATAGCTCGGCTCACTTACACCCCTAGTGAATGATCTACTACATAGTTTGCAACTTGTAATTTTGTTGTGATAAATTAAAATTATTAGTTTCTTATAATAAATTAACACAAATAAACAAAACGAATATTGCATGTGATCTAGGCAGGCCAATGTACTGTCAAATACTAATAATAGAAAATCGAATGGACCTCGTATGTATCAGAAAGTGTGAACATATTTACCTTGAACGTTGATTTTATTTAGACTTAGAATATCAAATTGATAATATGATTTCTAAAATTGTGACTTAGAAGCTTAAGCATTAAATCATACTATACGTAGGTTTCCTCTCATTTGACCTGCTCAACCCATGTAATTGTTTTATATTTTCCCACGGTTTTAAATTTTACCCATTAGACCTATTGGAAATGAAATGTGTGTAGCCTAATTCCATGTTTATAATTGTAACTATCATTTACAAAAAATTATAATCTATCTATGATTTTACGAAAATGGAAATGCTTGTTTGTCAAATACTCTGCTGTTATTTAACTGTGTGTGCCATGGGGACACAAAAATGTCAGTTTGTGGTTACAAATTTTTAATTGACTTCCAAGTCTTCCAATATTGCAACAAGTTATATTCTTCATTGATTTCTTTATAAATGTAAGTTTGTGGTCACTTGGGTGGGTGGGGGTGTTGGGGGGGCTCCGGCCGCCAAGGGATAAATGGGGATTTTTGTTTATTTATTTTATTTTTAAATGTAAAACAAATAAACAAATAAAAAATTTAAAAAGAAGTTATTAAGGGCAAATTAGGTTTTTGATGTCCGGAGGGATGAAATATATAAGTTCTTAAAAGATAAAGGATGATCCGAATTAATTTGTATAATTATGAACTAAATGACTAATCATGCCTTTTGACGCCTCACACCCTTTTTAAAAAACCTATTGCCTTGTTAATTTTACTAACATAAATTCTAATATAAACACTTATTAAAAAAATATTTTTTTAAAATAAATCATTTTGACAGACAGTCATTTTGAGGTAACCAACACCCTCTAAAGCTAAAAGACAGAAGAAGGAGAATTCGTGAAGATCATTAGTATGCATCTTTTTTTTTTTTTTGAATGGCACGTCAATTTATGCTTAGTAATATTGGGAGAAATCAGTGAAGTCGGAGCCGACTTAGTCAAGGTATGTTCGTTATATTTGTAAAGTTTGCTTAAGTCTTAAGATGTGTTAAATTAGTGGTTGCAAGTCAAGATTACTAGATGATGGGATGTAATCTAAATCAAGACATTGTGTTTACTGACCTAATTTTGTCAATTCTGGGAATTTCTCAAATAAATTGGATAATGGTAATTTAAGTGAACTAGATGATGTTAATCACACGGAATATTTTGCGACATTTTTCTCGAGTACTTGAGTACTGTAGTAGTGAATGATAGAGGTGTGAACGAGCCAAGCCTGAGCGTGGCCACGCTCGGTTCGGGCTCATTTAAGTTATGAGAGACTCGAGCTCGAGTTCGACTCGATTTGTGCTTTATTACACCAAGTTCTCGGCTCGAGCTCGTGAAGAGTTGTACAGACTCAGCTCGGGCTCGAGATCGGCTTGTTTTTAGTATGATCATGAGCCTAAATAAGTTTAGGCTCGGTTCACGCTTGTTAAAAAGCTCGTTTACTAATACCCTACATCCCTAATTCCTCAAGTATTTTTTTTTATTTTAATATATAAAAATAATAATAATATTGTATATTGTATATAGGCTCATTTAGGCTGCGAGTTCACTGATTGAAGCTCGGCTCGAGCTCGTTTAATAAATGAGCCTCATATTTAGGCTCGAGCTCCGCTCGGGCTCGTTTAATTCGATCTCGAGTCGAGCTTTTAACGAGTCGATCCCGAATAGCTCGGCTCACTTACACCCCTAGTGAATGATCTACTACATAGTTTGCAACTTGTAATTTTGTTGTGATAAATTAAAATTATTAGTTTCTTATAATAAATTAACACAAATAAACAAAACGAATATTGCATGTGATCTAGGCAGGCCAATGTACTGTCAAATACTAATAATAGAAAATCGAATGGACCTCGTATGTATCAGAAAGTGTGAACATATTTACCTTGAACGTTGATTTTATTTAGACTTAGAATATCAAATTGATAATATGATTTCTAAAATTGTGACTTAGAAGCTTAAGCATTAAATCATACTATACGTAGGTTTCCTCTCATTTGACCTGCTCAACCCATGTAATTGTTTTATATTTTCCCACGGTTTTAAATTTTACCCATTAGACCTATTGGAAATGAAATGTGTGTAGCCTAATTCCATGTTTATAATTGTAACTATCATTTACAAAAAATTATAATCTATCTATGATTTTACGAAAATGGAAATGCTTGTTTGTCAAATACTCTGCTGTTATTTAACTGTGTGTGCCATGGGGACACAAAAATGTCAGTTTGTGGTTACAAATTTTTAATTGACTTCCAAGTCTTCCAATATTGCAACAAGTTATATTCTTCATTGATTTCTTTATAAATGTAAGTTTGTGGTCACTTGGGTGGGTGGGGGTGTTGGGGGGGCTCCGGCCGCCAAGGGATAAATGGGGATTTTTGTTTATTTATTTTATTTTTAAATGTAAAACAAATAAACAAATAAAAAATTTAAAAAGAAGTTATTAAGGGCAAATTAGGTTTTTGATGTCCGGAGGGATGAAATATATAAGTTCTTAAAAGATAAAGGATGATCCGAATTAATTTGTATAATTATGAACTAAATGACTAATCATGCCTTTTGACGCCTCACACCCTTTTTAAAAAACCTATTGCCTTGTTAATTTTACTAACATAAATTCTAATATAAACACTTATTAAAAAAATATTTTTTTAAAATAAATCATTTTGACAGACAGTCATTTTGAGGTAACCAACACCCTCTAAAGCTAAAAGACAGAAGAAGGAGAATTCGTGAAGATCATTAGTATGCATCTTTTTTTTTTTTTGAATGGCACGTCAATTTATGCTTAGTAATATTGGGAGAAATCAGTGAAGTCGGAGCCGACTTAGTCAAGGTATGTTCGTTATATTTGTAAAGTTTGCTTAAGTCTTAAGATGTGTTAAATTAGTGGTTGCAAGTCAAGATTACTAGATGATGGGATGTAATCTAAATCAAGACATTGTGTTTACTGACCTAATTTTGTCAATTCTGGGAATTTCTCAAATAAATTGGATAATGGTAATTTAAGTGAACTAGATGATGTTAATCACACGGAATATTTTGCGACATTTTTCTCGAGTACTTGAGTACTGTAGTAGTGAATGATAGAGGTGTGAACGAGCCAAGCCTGAGCGTGGCCACGCTCGGTTCGGGCTCATTTAAGTTATGAGAGACTCGAGCTCGAGTTCGACTCGATTTGTGCTTTATTACACCAAGTTCTCGGCTCGAGCTCGTGAAGAGTTGTACAGACTCAGCTCGGGCTCGAGATCGGCTTGTTTTTAGTATGATCATGAGCCTAAATAAGTTTAGGCTCGGTTCACGCTTGTTAAAAAGCTCGTTTACTAATACCCTACATCCCTAATTCCTCAAGTATTTTTTTTTATTTTAATATATAAAAATAATAATAATATTGTATATTGTATATAGGCTCATTTAGGCTGCGAGTTCACTGATTGAAGCTCGGCTCGAGCTCGTTTAATAAATGAGCCTCATATTTAGGCTCGAGCTCCGCTCGGGCTCGTTTAATTCGATCTCGAGTCGAGCTTTTAACGAGTCGATCCCGAATAGCTCGGCTCACTTACACCCCTAGTGAATGATCTACTACATAGTTTGCAACTTGTAATTTTGTTGTGATAAATTAAAATTATTAGTTTCTTATAATAAATTAACACAAATAAACAAAACGAATATTGCATGTGATCTAGGCAGGCCAATGTACTGTCAAATACTAATAATAGAAAATCGAATGGACCTCGTATGTATCAGAAAGTGTGAACATATTTACCTTGAACGTTGATTTTATTTAGACTTAGAATATCAAATTGATAATATGATTTCTAAAATTGTGACTTAGAAGCTTAAGCATTAAATCATACTATACGTAGGTTTCCTCTCATTTGACCTGCTCAACCCATGTAATTGTTTTATATTTTCCCACGGTTTTAAATTTTACCCATTAGACCTATTGGAAATGAAATGTGTGTAGCCTAATTCCATGTTTATAATTGTAACTATCATTTACAAAAAATTATAATCTATCTATGATTTTACGAAAATGGAAATGCTTGTTTGTCAAATACTCTGCTGTTATTTAACTGTGTGTGCCATGGGGACACAAAAATGTCAGTTTGTGGTTACAAATTTTTAATTGACTTCCAAGTCTTCCAATATTGCAACAAGTTATATTCTTCATTGATTTCTTTATAAATGTAAGTTTGTGGTCACTTGGGTGGGTGGGGGTGTTGGGGGGGCTCCGGCCGCCAAGGGATAAATGGGGATTTTTGTTTATTTATTTTATTTTTAAATGTAAAACAAATAAACAAATAAAAAATTTAAAAAGAAGTTATTAAGGGCAAATTAGGTTTTTGATGTCCGGAGGGATGAAATATATAAGTTCTTAAAAGATAAAGGATGATCCGAATTAATTTGTATAATTATGAACTAAATGACTAATCATGCCTTTTGACGCCTCACACCCTTTTTAAAAAACCTATTGCCTTGTTAATTTTACTAACATAAATTCTAATATAAACACTTATTAAAAAATTATTTTTTTAAAATAAATCATTTTGTCGGACAGTCATTTTGATGTAACCAACACCCTCTAAAGCTAAAAGACAGAAGAAGGAGAATTCGTGAAGATCATTAGTATGCATCTTTTTTTTTTTTTTGAATGGCACGTCAATTTATGCTTAGTAATATTGGGAGAAATCAGTGAAGTCGGAGCCGACTTAGTCAAGGTATGTTCGTTATATTTGTAAAGTTTGCTTAAGTCTTAAGATGTGTTAAATTAGTGGTTGCAAGTCAAGATTACTAGATGATGGGATGTAATCTAAATCAAGACATTGTGTTTACTGACCTAATTTTGTCAATTCTGGGAATTTCTCAAATAAATTGGATAATGGTAATTTAAGTGAACTAGATGATGTTAATCACACGGAATATTTTGCGACATTTTTCTCGAGTACTTGAGTACTGTAGTAGTGAATGATAGAGGTGTGAACGAGCCAAGCCTGAGCGTGGCCACGCTCGGTTCGGGCTCATTTAAGTTATGAGAGACTCGAGCTCGAGTTCGACTCGATTTGTGCTTTATTACACCAAGTTCTCGGCTCGAGCTCGTGAAGAGTTGTACAGACTCAGCTCGGGCTCGAGATCGGCTTGTTTTTAGTATGATCATGAGCCTAAATAAGTTTAGGCTCGGTTCACGCTTGTTAAAAAGCTCGTTTACTAATACCCTACATCCCTAATTCCTCAAGTATTTTTTTTTATTTTAATATATAAAAATAATAATAATATTGTATATTATATATAGGCTCATTTAGGCTGCGAGTTCACTGATTGAAGCTCGGCTCGAGCTCGTTTAATAAATGAGCCTCATATTTAGGCTCGAGCTCCGCTCGGGCTCGTTTAATTCGATCTCGAGTCGAGCTTTTAACGAGTCGATCCCGAATAGCTCGGCTCACTTACACCCCTAGTGAATGATCTACTACATAGTTTGCAACTTGTAATTTTGTTGTGATAAATTAAAATTATTAGTTTCTTATAATAAATTAACACAAATAAACAAAACGAATATTGCATGTGATCTAGGCAGGCCAATGTACTGTCAAATACTAATAATAGAAAATCGAATGGACCTCGTATGTATCAGAAAGTGTGAACATATTTACCTTGAACGTTGATTTTATTTAGACTTAGAATATCAAATTGATAATATGATTTCTAAAATTGTGACTTAGAAGCTTAAGCATTAAATCATACTATACGTAGGTTTCCTCTCATTTGACCTGCTCAACCCATGTAATTGTTTTATATTTTCCCACGGTTTTAAATTTTACCCATTAGACCTATTGGAAATGAAATGTGTGTAGCCTAATTCCATGTTTATAATTGTAACTATCATTTACAAAAAATTATAATCTATCTATGATTTTACGAAAATGGAAATGCTTGTTTGTCAAATACTCTGCTGTTATTTAACTGTGTGTGCCATGGGGACACAAAAATGTCAGTTTGTGGTTACAAATTTTTAATTGACTTCCAAGTCTTCCAATATTGCAACAAGTTATATTCTTCATTGATTTCTTTATAAATGTAAGTTTGTGGTCACTTGGGTGGGTGGGGGTGTTGGGGGGGCTCCGGCCGCCAAGGGATAAATGGGGATTTTTGTTTATTTATTTTATTTTTAAATGTAAAACAAATAAACAAATAAAAAATTTAAAAAGAAGTTATTAAGGGCAAATTAGGTTTTTGATGTCCGGAGGGATGAAATATATAAGTTCTTAAAAGATAAAGGATGATCCGAATTAATTTGTATAATTATGAACTAAATGACTAATCATGCCTTTTGACGCCTCACACCCTTTTTAAAAAACCTATTGCCTTGTTAATTTTACTAACATAAATTCTAATATAAACACTTATTAAAAAAATATTTTTTTAAAATAAATCATTTTGTCAGACAGTCATTTTGAGGTAACCAACACCCTCTAAAGCTAAAAGACAGAAGAAGGAGAATTCGTGAAGATCATTAGTATGCATCTTTTTTTTTTTTTTGAATGGCACGTCAATTTATGCTTACTAATATTGGGAGAAATCAGTGAAGTCGGAGCCGACTTAGTCAAGGTATGTTCGTTATATTTGTAAAGTTTGCTTAAGTCTTAAGATGTGTTAAATTAGTGGTTGCAAGTCAAGATTACTAGATGATGGGATGTAATCTAAATCAAGACATTGTGTTTACTGACCTAATTTTGTCAATTCTGGGAATTTCTCAAATAAATTGGATAATGGTAATTTAAGTGAACTAGATGATGTTAATCACACGGAATATTTTGCGACATTTTTCTCGAGTACTTGAGTACTGTAGTAGTGAATGATAGAGGTGTGAACGAGCCAAGCCTGAGCGTGGCCACGCTCGGTTCGGGCTCATTTAAGTTATGAGAGACTCGAGCTCGAGTTCGACTCGATTTGTGCTTTATTACACCAAGTTCTCGGCTCGAGCTCGTGAAGAGTTGTACAGACTCAGCTCGGGCTCGAGATCGGCTTGTTTTTAGTATGATCATGAGCCTAAATAAGTTTAGGCTCGGTTCACGCTTGTTAAAAAGCTCGTTTACTAATACCCTACATCCCTAATTCCTCAAGTATTTTTTTTTTATTTTAATATATAAAAATAATAATAATATTGTATATTATATATAGGCTCATTTAGGCTGCGAGTTCACTGATTGAAGCTCGGCTCGAGCTCGTTTAATAAATGAGCCTCATATTTAGGCTCGAGCTCCGCTCGGGCTCGTTTAATTCGATCTCGAGTCGAGCTTTTAACGAGTCGATCCCGAATAGCTCGGCTCACTTACACCCCTAGTGAATGATCTACTACATAGTTTGCAACTTGTAATTTTGTTGTGATAAATTAAAATTATTAGTTTCTTATAATAAATTAACACAAATAAACAAAACGAATATTGCATGTGATCTAGGCAGGCCAATGTACTGTCAAATACTAATAATAGAAAATCGAATGGACCTCGTATGTATCAGAAAGTGTGAACATATTTACCTTGAACGTTGATTTTATTTAGACTTAGAATATCAAATTGATAATATGATTTCTAAAATTGTGACTTAGAAGCTTAAGCATTAAATCATACTATACGTAGGTTTCCTCTCATTTGACCTGCTCAACCCATGTAATTGTTTTATATTTTCCCACGGTTTTAAATTTTACCCATTAGACCTATTGGAAATGAAATGTGTGTAGCCTAATTCCATGTTTATAATTGTAACTATCATTTACAAAAAATTATAATCTATCTATGATTTTACGAAAATGGAAATGCTTGTTTGTCAAATACTCTGCTGTTATTTAACTGTGTGTGCCATGGGGACACAAAAATGTCAGTTTGTGGTTACAAATTTTTAATTGACTTCCAAGTCTTCCAATATTGCAACAAGTTATATTCTTCATTGATTTCTTTATAAATGTAAGTTTGTGGTCACTTGGGTGGGTGGGGGTGTTGGGGGGGCTCCGGCCGCCAAGGGATAAATGGGGATTTTTGTTTATTTATTTTATTTTTAAATGTAAAACAAATAAACAAATAAAAAATTTAAAAAGAAGTTATTAAGGGCAAATTAGGTTTTTGATGTCCGGAGGGATGAAATATATAAGTTCTTAAAAGATAAAGGATGATCCGAATTAATTTGTATAATTATGAACTAAATGACTAATCATGCCTTTTGACGCCTCACACCCTTTTTAAAAAACCTATTGCCTTGTTAATTTTACTAACATAAATTCTAATATAAACACTTATTAAAAAAATATTTTTTTTAAAATAAATCATTTTGACAGACAGTCATTTTGAGGTAACCAACACCCTCTAAAGCTAAAAGACAGAAGAAGGAGAATTCGTGAAGATCATTAGTATGCATCTTTTTTTTTTTTTGAATGGCACGTCAATTTATGCTTAGTAATATTGGGAGAAATCAGTGAAGTCGGAGCCGACTTAGTCAAGGTATGTTCGTTATATTTGTAAAGTTTGCTTAAGTCTTAAGATGTGTTAAATTAGTGGTTGCAAGTCAAGATTACTAGATGATGGGATGCAATCTAAATCAAGACATTGTGTTTACTGACCTAATTTTGTCAATTCTGGGAATTTCTCAAATAAATTGGATAATGGTAATTTAAGTGAACTAGATGATGTTAATCACACGGAATATTTTGCGACATTTTTCTCGAGTACTTGAGTACTATAGTAGTGAATGATAGAGGTGTGAACGAGCCAAGCCTGAGCGTGGCCACGCTCGGTTCGGGCTCATTTAAGTTATGAGAGACTCGAGCTCGAGTTCGACTCGATTTGTGCTTTATTACACCAAGTTCTCGGCTCGAGCTCGTGAAGAGTTGTACAGACTCAGCTCGGGCTCGAGATCGGCTTGTTTTTAGTATGATCATGAGCCTAAATAAGTTTAGGCTCGGTTCACGCTTGTTAAAAAGCTCGTTTACTAATACCCTACATCCCTAATTCCTCAAGTATTTTTTTTTTATTTTAATATATAAAAATAATAATAATATTGTATATTGTATATAGGCTCATTTAGGCTGCGAGTTCACTGATTGAAGCTCGGCTCGAGCTCGTTTAATAAATGAGCCTCATATTTAGGCTCGAGCTCCGCTCGGGCTCGTTTAATTCGATCTCGAGTCGAGCTTTTAACGAGTCGATCCCGAATAGCTCGGCTCACTTACACCCCTAGTGAATGATCTACTACATAGTTTGCAACTTGTAATTTTGTTGTGATAAATTAAAATTATTAGTTTCTTATAATAAATTAACACAAATAAACAAAACGAATATTGCATGTGATCTAGGCAGGCCAATGTACTGTCAAATACTAATAATAGAAAATCGAATGGACCTCGTATGTATCAGAAAGTGTGAACATATTTACCTTGAACGTTGATTTTATTTAGACTTAGAATATCAAATTGATAATATGATTTCTAAAATTGTGACTTAGAAGCTTAAGCATTAAATCATACTATACGTAGGTTTCCTCTCATTTGACCTGCTCAACCCATGTAATTGTTTTATATTTTCCCACGGTTTTAAATTTTACCCATTAGACCTATTGGAAATGAAATGTGTGTAGCCTAATTCCATGTTTATAATTGTAACTATCATTTACAAAAAATTATAATCTATCTATGATTTTACGAAAATGGAAATGCTTGTTTGTCAAATACTCTGCTGTTATTTAACTGTGTGTGCCATGGGGACACAAAAATGTCAGTTTGTGGTTACAAATTTTTAATTGACTTCCAAGTCTTCCAATATTGCAACAAGTTATATTCTTCATTGATTTCTTTATAAATGTAAGTTTGTGGTCACTTGGGTGGGTGGGGGTGTTGGGGGGGCTCCGGCCGCCAAGGGATAAATGGGGATTTTTGTTTATTTATTTTATTTTTAAATGTAAAACAAATAAACAAATAAAAAATTTAAAAAGAAGTTATTAAGGGCAAATTAGGTTTTTGATGTCCGGAGGGATGAAATATATAAGTTCTTAAAAGATAAAGGATGATCCGAATTAATTTGTATAATTATGAACTAAATGACTAATCATGCCTTTTGACGCCTCACACCCTTTTTAAAAAACCTATTGCCTTGTTAATTTTACTAACATAAATTCTAATATAAACACTTATTAAAAAATTATTTTTTTAAAATAAATCATTTTGTCAGACAGTCATTTTGAGGTAACCAACACCCTCTAAAGCTAAAAGACAGAAGAAGGAGAATTCGTGAAGATCATTAGTATGCATCTTTTTTTTTTTTTGAATGGCACGTCAATTTATGCTTAGTAATATTGGGAGAAATCAGTGAAGTCGGAGCCGACTTAGTCAAGGTATGTTCGTTATATTTGTAAAGTTTGCTTAAGTCTTAAGATGTGTTAAATTAGTGGTTGCAAGTCAAGATTACTAGATGATGGGATGTAATCTAAATCAAGACATTGTGTTTACTGACCTAATTTTGTCAATTCTGGGAATTTCTCAAATAAATTGGATAATGGTAATTTAAGTGAACTAGATGATGTTAATCACACGGAATATTTTGCGACATTTTTCTCGAGTACTTGAGTACTGTAGTAGTGAATGATAGAGGTGTGAACGAGCCAAGCCTGAGCGTGGCCACGCTCGGTTCGGGCTCATTTAAGTTATGAGAGACTCGAGCTCGAGTTCGACTCGATTTGTGCTTTATTACACCAAGTTCTCGGCTCGAGCTCGTGAAGAGTTGTACAGACTCAGCTCGGGCTCGAGATCGGCTTGTTTTTAGTATGATCATGAGCCTAAATAAGTTTAGGCTCGGTTCACGCTTGTTAAAAAGCTCGTTTACTAATACCCTACATCCCTAATTCCTCAAGTATTTTTTTTTATTTTAATATATAAAAATAATAATAATATTGTATATTGTATATAGGCTCATTTAGGCTGCGAGTTCACTGATTGAAGCTCGGCTCGAGCTCGTTTAATAAATGAGCCTCATATTTAGGCTCGAGCTCCGCTCGGGCTCGTTTAATTCGATCTCGAGTCGAGCTTTTAACGAGTCGATCCCGAATAGCTCGGCTCACTTACACCCCTAGTGAATGATCTACTACATAGTTTGCAACTTGTAATTTTGTTGTGATAAATTAAAATTATTAGTTTCTTATAATAAATTAACACAAATAAACAAAACGAATATTGCATGTGATCTAGGCAGGCCAATGTACTGTCAAATACTAATAATAGAAAATCGAATGGACCTCGTATGTATCAGAAAGTGTGAACATATTTACCTTGAACGTTGATTTTATTTAGACTTAGAATATCAAATTGATAATATGATTTCTAAAATTGTGACTTAGAAGCTTAAGCATTAAATCATACTATACGTAGGTTTCCTCTCATTTGACCTGCTCAACCCATGTAATTGTTTTATATTTTCCCACGGTTTTAAATTTTACCCATTAGACCTATTGGAAATGAAATGTGTGTAGCCTAATTCCATGTTTATAATTGTAACTATCATTTACAAAAAATTATAATCTATCTATGATTTTACGAAAATGGAAATGCTTGTTTGTCAAATACTCTGCTGTTATTTAACTGTGTGTGCCATGGGGACACAAAAATGTCAGTTTGTGGTTACAAATTTTTAATTGACTTCCAAGTCTTCCAATATTGCAACAAGTTATATTCTTCATTGATTTCTTTATAAATGTAAGTTTGTGGTCACTTGGGTGGGTGGGGGTGTTGGGGGGCTCCGGCCGCCAAGGGATAAATGGGGATTTTTGTTTATTTATTTTATTTTTAAATGTAAAACAAATAAACAAATAAAAAATTTAAAAAGAAGTTATTAAGGGCAAATTAGGTTTTTGATGTCCGGAGGGATGAAATATATAAGTTCTTAAAAGATAAAGGATGATCCGAATTAATTTGTATAATTATGAACTAAATGACTAATCATGCCTTTTGACGCCTCACACCCTTTTTAAAAAACCTATTGCCTTGTTAATTTTACTAACATAAATTCTAATATAAACACTTATTAAAAAAATATTTTTTTTAAAATAAATCATTTTGACAGACAGTCATTTTGAGGTAACCAACACCCTCTAAAGCTAAAAGACAGAAGAAGGAGAATTCGTGAAGATCATTAGTATGCATCTTTTTTTTTTTTTGAATGGCACGTCAATTTATGCTTAGTAATATTGGGAGAAATCAGTGAAGTCGGAGCCGACTTAGTCAAGGTATGTTCGTTATATTTGTAAAGTTTGCTTAAGTCTTAAGATGTGTTAAATTAGTGGTTGCAAGTCAAGATTACTAGATGATGGGATGTAATCTAAATCAAGACATTGTGTTTACTGACCTAATTTTGTCAATTCTGGGAATTTCTCAAATAAATTGGATAATGGTAATTTAAGTGAACTAGATGATGTTAATCACACGGAATATTTTGCGACATTTTTCTCGAGTACTTGAGTACTGTAGTAGTGAATGATAGAGGTGTGAACGAGCCAAGCCTGAGCGTGGCCACGCTCGGTTCGGGCTCATTTAAGTTATGAGAGACTCGAGCTCGAGTTCGACTCGATTTGTGCTTTATTACACCAAGTTCTCGGCTCGAGCTCGTGAAGAGTTGTACAGACTCAGCTCGGGCTCGAGATCGGCTTGTTTTTAGTATGATCATGAGCCTAAATAAGTTTAGGCTCGGTTCACGCTTGTTAAAAAGCTCGTTTACTAATACCCTACATCCCTAATTCCTCAAGTATTTTTTTTTTATTTTAATATATAAAAATAATAATAATATTGTATATTATATATAGGCTCATTTAGGCTGCGAGTTCACTGATTGAAGCTCGGCTCGAGCTCGTTTAATAAATGAGCCTCATATTTAGGCTCGAGCTCCGCTCGGGCTCGTTTAATTCGATCTCGAGTCGAGCTTTTAACGAGTCGATCCCGAATAGCTCGGCTCACTTACACCCCTAGTGAATGATCTACTACATAGTTTGCAACTTGTAATTTTGTTGTGATAAATTAAAATTATTAGTTTCTTATAATAAATTAACACAAATAAACAAAACGAATATTGCATGTGATCTAGGCAGGCCAATGTACTGTCAAATACTAATAATAGAAAATCGAATGGACCTCGTATGTATCAGAAAGTGTGAACATATTTACCTTGAACGTTGATTTTATTTAGACTTAGAATATCAAATTGATAATATGATTTCTAAAATTGTGACTTAGAAGCTTAAGCATTAAATCATACTATACGTAGGTTTCCTCTCATTTGACCTGCTCAACCCATGTAATTGTTTTATATTTTCCCACGGTTTTAAATTTTACCCATTAGACCTATTGGAAATGAAATGTGTGTAGCCTAATTCCATGTTTATAATTGTAACTATCATTTACAAAAAATTATAATCTATCTATGATTTTACGAAAATGGAAATGCTTGTTTGTCAAATACTCTGCTGTTATTTAACTGTGTGTGCCATGGGGACACAAAAATGTCAGTTTGTGGTTACAAATTTTTAATTGACTTCCAAGTCTTCCAATATTGCAACAAGTTATATTCTTCATTGATTTCTTTATAAATGTAAGTTTGTGGTCACTTGGGTGGGTGGGGGTGTTGGGGGGCTCCGGCCGCCAAGGGATAAATGGGGATTTTTGTTTATTTATTTTATTTTTAAATGTAAAACAAATAAACAAATAAAAAATTTAAAAAGAAGTTATTAAGGGCAAATTAGGTTTTTGATGTCCGGAGGGATGAAATATATAAGTTCTTAAAAGATAAAGGATGATCCGAATTAATTTGTATAATTATGAACTAAATGACTAATCATGCCTTTTGACGCCTCACACCCTTTTTAAAAAACCTATTGCCTTGTTAATTTTACTAACATAAATTCTAATATAAACACTTATTAAAAAAATATTTTTTTTAAAATAAATCATTTTGACAGACAGTCATTTTGAGGTAACCAACACCCTCTAAAGCTAAAAGACAGAAGAAGGAGAATTCGTGAAGATCATTAGTATGCATCTTTTTTTTTTTTTGAATGGCACGTCAATTTATGCTTAGTAATATTGGGAGAAATCAGTGAAGTCGGAGCCGACTTAGTCAAGGTATGTTCGTTATATTTGTAAAGTTTGCTTAAGTCTTAAGATGTGTTAAATTAGTGGTTGCAAGTCAAGATTACTAGATGATGGGATGTAATCTAAATCAAGACATTGTGTTTACTGACCTAATTTTGTCAATTCTGGGAATTTCTCAAATAAATTGGATAATGGTAATTTAAGTGAACTAGATGATGTTAATCACACGGAATATTTTGCGACATTTTTCTCGAGTACTTGAGTACTGTAGTAGTGAATGATAGAGGTGTGAACGAGCCAAGCCTGAGCGTGGCCACGCTCGGTTCGGGCTCATTTAAGTTATGAGAGACTCGAGCTCGAGTTCGACTCGATTTGTGCTTTATTACACCAAGTTCTCGGCTCGAGCTCGTGAAGAGTTGTACAGACTCAGCTCGGGCTCGAGATCGGCTTGTTTTTAGTATGATCATGAGCCTAAATAAGTTTAGGCTCGGTTCACGCTTGTTAAAAAGCTCGTTTACTAATACCCTACATCCCTAATTCCTCAAGTATTTTTTTTTATTTTAATATATAAAAATAATAATAATATTGTATATTGTATATAGGCTCATTTAGGCTGCGAGTTCACTGATTGAAGCTCGGCTCGAGCTCGTTTAATAAATGAGCCTCATATTTAGGCTCGAGCTCCGCTCGGGCTCGTTTAATTCGATCTCGAGTCGAGCTTTTAACGAGTCGATCCCGAATAGCTCGGCTCACTTACACCCCTAGTGAATGATCTACTACATAGTTTGCAACTTGTAATTTTGTTGTGATAAATTAAAATTATTAGTTTCTTATAATAAATTAACACAAATAAACAAAACGAATATTGCATGTGATCTAGGCAGGCCAATGTACTGTCAAATACTAATAATAGAAAATCGAATGGACCTCGTATGTATCAGAAAGTGTGAACATATTTACCTTGAACGTTGATTTTATTTAGACTTAGAATATCAAATTGATAATATGATTTCTAAAATTGTGACTTAGAAGCTTAAGCATTAAATCATACTATACGTAGGTTTCCTCTCATTTGACCTGCTCAACCCATGTAATTGTTTTATATTTTCCCACGGTTTTAAATTTTACCCATTAGACCTATTGGAAATGAAATGTGTGTAGCCTAATTCCATGTTTATAATTGTAACTATCATTTACAAAAAATTATAATCTATCTATGATTTTACGAAAATGGAAATGCTTGTTTGTCAAATACTCTGCTGTTATTTAACTGTGTGTGCCATGGGGACACAAAAATGTCAGTTTGTGGTTACAAATTTTTAATTGACTTCCAAGTCTTCCAATATTGCAACAAGTTATATTCTTCATTGATTTCTTTATAAATGTAAGTTTGTGGTCACTTGGGTGGGTGGGGGTGTTGGGGGGGCTCCGGCCGCCAAGGGATAAATGGGGATTTTTGTTTATTTATTTTATTTTTAAATGTAAAACAAATAAACAAATAAAAAATTTAAAAAGAAGTTATTAAGGGCAAATTAGGTTTTTGATGTCCGGAGGGATGAAATATATAAGTTCTTAAAAGATAAAGGATGATCCGAATTAATTTGTATAATTATGAACTAAATGACTAATCATGCCTTTTGACGCCTCACACCCTTTTTAAAAAACCTATTGCCTTGTTAATTTTACTAACATAAATTCTAATATAAACACTTATTAAAAAATTATTTTTTTAAAATAAATCATTTTGACAGACAGTCATTTTGAGGTAACCAACACCCTCTAAAGCTAAAAGACAGAAGGAGAATTCGTGAAGATCATTAGTATGCATCTTTTTTTTTTTGAATGGCACGTCAATTTATGCTTAGTAATATTGGGAGAAATCAGTGAAGTCGGAGCCGACTTAGTCAAGGTATGTTCGTTATATTTGTAAAGTTTGCTTAAGTCTTAAGATGTGTTAAATTAGTGGTTGCAAGTCAAGATTACTAGATGATGGGATGTAATCTAAATCAAGACATTGTGTTTACTGACCTAATTTTGTCAATTCTGGGAATTTCTCAAATAAATTGGATAATGGTAATTTAAGTGAACTAGATGATGTTAATCACACGGAATATTTTGCGACATTTTTCTCGAGTACTTGAGTACTGTAGTAGTGAATGATAGAGGTGTGAACGAGCCAAGCCTGAGCGTGGCCACGCTCGGTTCGGGCTCATTTAAGTTATGAGAGACTCGAGCTCGAGTTCGACTCGATTTGTGCTTTATTACACCAAGTTCTCGGCTCGAGCTCGTGAAGAGTTGTACAGACTCAGCTCGGGCTCGAGATCGGCTTGTTTTTAGTATGATCATGAGCCTAAATAAGTTTAGGCTCGGTTCACGCTTGTTAAAAAGCTCGTTTACTAATACCCTACATCCCTAATTCCTCAAGTATTTTTTTTTTATTTTAATATATAAAAATAATAATAATATTGTATATTGTATATAGGCTCATTTAGGCTGCGAGTTCACTGATTGAAGCTCGGCTCGAGCTCGTTTAATAAATGAGCCTCATATTTAGGCTCGAGCTCCGCTCGGGCTCGTTTAATTCGATCTCGAGTCGAGCTTTTAACGAGTCGATCCCGAATAGCTCGGCTCACTTACACCCCTAGTGAATGATCTACTACATAGTTTGCAACTTGTAATTTTGTTGTGATAAATTAAAATTATTAGTTTCTTATAATAAATTAACACAAATAAACAAAACGAATATTGCATGTGATCTAGGCAGGCCAATGTACTGTCAAATACTAATAATAGAAAATCGAATGGACCTCGTATGTATCAGAAAGTGTGAACATATTTACCTTGAACGTTGATTTTATTTAGACTTAGAATATCAAATTGATAATATGATTTCTAAAATTGTGACTTAGAAGCTTAAGCATTAAATCATACTATACGTAGGTTTCCTCTCATTTGACCTGCTCAACCCATGTAATTGTTTTATATTTTCCCACGGTTTTAAATTTTACCCATTAGACCTATTGGAAATGAAATGTGTGTAGCCTAATTCCATGTTTATAATTGTAACTATCATTTACAAAAAATTATAATCTATCTATGATTTTACGAAAATGGAAATGCTTGTTTGTCAAATACTCTGCTGTTATTTAACTGTGTGTGCCATGGGGACACAAAAATGTCAGTTTGTGGTTACAAATTTTTAATTGACTTCCAAGTCTTCCAATATTGCAACAAGTTATATTCTTCATTGATTTCTTTATAAATGTAAGTTTGTGGTCACTTGGGTGGGTGGGGGTGTTGGGGGGGCTCCGGCCGCCAAGGGATAAATGGGGATTTTTGTTTATTTATTTTATTTTTAAATGTAAAACAAATAAACAAATAAAAAATTTAAAAAGAAGTTATTAAGGGCAAATTAGGTTTTTGATGTCTGGAGGGATGAAATATATAAGTTCTTAAAAGATAAAGGATGATCCGAATTAATTTGTATAATTATGAACTAAATGACTAATCATGCCTTTTGACGCCTCACACCCTTTTTAAAAAACCTATTGCCTTGTTAATTTTACTAACATAAATTCTAATATAAACACTTATTAAAAAATTATTTTTTTAAAATAAATCATTTTGTCAGACAGTCATTTTGAGGTAACCAACACCCTCTAAAGCTAAAAGACAGAAGAAGGAGAATTCGTGAAGATCATTAGTATGCATCTTTTTTTTTTTTTGAATGGCACGTCAATTTATGCTTAGTAATATTGGGAGAAATCAGTAAAGCCGGAGCCGACTTAGTCAAGGTATGTTCGTTATATTTGTAAAGTTTGCTTAAGTCTTAAGATGTGTTAAATTAGTGGTTGCAAGTCAAGATTACTAGATGATGGGATGTAATCTAAATCAAGACATTGTGTTTACTGACCTAATTTTGTCAATTCTGGGAATTTCTCAAATAAATTGGATAATGGTAATTTAAGTGAACTAGATGATGTTAATCACACGGAATATTTTGCGACATTTTTCTCGAGTACTTGAGTACTGTAGTAGTGAATGATAGAGGTGTGAACGAGCCAAGCCTGAGCGTGGCCACGCTCGGTTCGGGCTCATTTAAGTTATGAGAGACTCGAGCTCGAGTTCGACTCGATTTGTGCTTTATTACACCAAGTTCTCGGCTCGAGCTCGTGAAGAGTTGTACAGACTCAGCTCGGGCTCGAGATCGGCTTGTTTTTAGTATGATCATGAGCCTAAATAAGTTTAGGCTCGGTACACGCTTGTTAAAAAGCTCGTTTACTAATACCCTACATCCCTAATTCCTCAAGTATTTTTTTTTATTTTAATATATAAAAATAATAATAATATTGTATATTATATATAGGCTCATTTAGGCTGCGAGTTCACTGATTGAAGCTCGGCTCGAGCTCGTTTAATAAATGAGCCTCATATTTAGGCTCGAGCTCCGCTCGGGCTCGTTTAATTCGATCTCGAGTCGAGCTTTTAACGAGTCGATCCCGAATAGCTCGGCTCACTTACACCCCTAGTGAATGATCTACTACATAGTTTGCAACTTGTAATTTTGTTGTGATAAATTAAAATTATTAGTTTCTTATAATAAATTAACACAAATAAACAAAACGAATATTGCATGTGATCTAGGCAGGCCAATGTACTGTCAAATACTAATAATAGAAAATCGAATGGACCTCGTATGTATCAGAAAGTGTGAACATATTTACCTTGAACGTTGATTTTATTTAGACTTAGAATATCAAATTGATAATATGATTTCTAAAATTGTGACTTAGAAGCTTAAGCATTAAATCATACTATACGTAGGTTTCCTCTCATTTGACCTGCTCAACCCATGTAATTGTTTTATATTTTCCCACGGTTTTAAATTTTACCCATTAGACCTATTGGAAATGAAATGTGTGTAGCCTAATTCCATGTTTATAATTGTAACTATCATTTACAAAAAATTATAATCTATCTATGATTTTACGAAAATGGAAATGCTTGTTTGTCAAATACTCTGCTGTTATTTAACTGTGTGTGCCATGGGGACACAAAAATGTCAGTTTGTGGTTACAAATTTTTAATTGACTTCCAAGTCTTCCAATATTGCAACAAGTTATATTCTTCATTGATTTCTTTATAAATGTAAGTTTGTGGTCACTTGGGTGGGTGGGGGTGTTGGGGGGGCTCCGGCCGCCAAGGGATAAATGGGGATTTTTGTTTATTTATTTTATTTTTAAATGTAAAACAAATAAACAAATAAAAAATTTAAAAAGAAGTTATTAAGGGCAAATTAGGTTTTTGATGTCCGGAGGGATGAAATATATAAGTTCTTAAAACATAAAGGATGATCCGAATTAATTTGTATAATTATGAACTAAATGACTAATCATGCCTTTTGACGCCTCACACCCTTTTTAAAAAACCTATTGCCTTGTTAATTTTACTAACATAAATTCTAATATAAACACTTATTAAAAAAATATTTTTTTAAAATAAATCATTTTGTCAGTCATTTTGAGGTAACCAACACCCTCTAAAGCTAAAAGACAGAAGAAGGAGAATTCGTGAAGATCATTAGTATGCATCTTTTTTTTTTTTTTGAATGGCACGTCAATTTATGCTTAGTAATATTGGGAGAAATCAGTAAAGCCGGAGCCGACTTAGTCAAGGTATGTTCGTTATATTTGTAAAGTTTGCTTAAGTCTTAAGATGTGTTAAATTAGTGGTTGCAAGTCAAGATTACTAGATGATGGGATGTAATCTAAATCAAGACATTGTGTTTACTGACCTAATTTTGTCAATTCTGGGAATTTCTCAAATAAATTGGATAATGGTAATTTAAGTGAACTAGATGATGTTAATCACACGGAATATTTTGCGACATTTTTCTCGAGTACTTGAGTACTGTAGTAGTGAATGATAGAGGTGTGAACGAGCCAAGCCTGAGCGTGGCCACGCTCGGTTCGGGCTCATTTAAGTTATGAGAGACTCGAGCTCGAGTTCGACTCGATTTGTGCTTTATTACACCAAGTTCTCGGCTCGAGCTCGTGAAGAGTTGTACAGACTCAGCTCGGGCTCGAGATCGGCTTGTTTTTAGTATGATCATGAGCCTAAATAAGTTTAGGCTCGGTTCACGCTTGTTAAAAAGCTCGTTTACTAATACCCTACATCCCTAATTCCTCAAGTATTTTTTTTATTTTAATATATAAAAATAATAATAATATTGTATATTATATATAGGCTCATTTAGGCTGCGAGTTCACTGATTGAAGCTCGGCTCGAGCTCGTTTAATAAATGAGCCTCATATTTAGGCTCGAGCTCCGCTCGGGCTCGTTTAATTCGATCTCGAGTCGAGCTTTTAACGAGTCGATCCCGAATAGCTCGGCTCACTTACACCCCTAGTGAATGATCTACTACATAGTTTGCAACTTGTAATTTTGTTGTGATAAATTAAAATTATTAGTTTCTTATAATAAATTAACACAAATAAACAAAACGAATATTGCATGTGATCTAGGCAGGCCAATGTACTGTCAAATACTAATAATAGAAAATCGAATGGACCTCGTATGTATCAGAAAGTGTGAACATATTTACCTTGAACGTTGATTTTATTTAGACTTAGAATATCAAATTGATAATATGATTTCTAAAATTGTGACTTAGAAGCTTAAGCATTAAATCATACTATACGTAGGTTTCCTCTCATTTGACCTGCTCAACCCATGTAATTGTTTTATATTTTCCCACGGTTTTAAATTTTACCCATTAGACCTATTGGAAATGAAATGTGTGTAGCCTAATTCCATGTTTATAATTGTAACTATCATTTACAAAAAATTATAATCTATCTATGATTTTACGAAAATGGAAATGCTTGTTTGTCAAATACTCTGCTGTTATTTAACTGTGTGTGCCATGGGGACACAAAAATGTCAGTTTGTGGTTACAAATTTTTAATTGACTTCCAAGTCTTCCAATATTGCAACAAGTTATATTCTTCATTGATTTCTTTATAAATGTAAGTTTGTGGTCACTTGGGTGGGTGGGGGTGTTGGGGGGGCTCCGGCCGCCAAGGGATAAATGGGGATTTTTGTTTATTTATTTTATTTTTAAATGTAAAACAAATAAACAAATAAAAAATTTAAAAAGAAGTTATTAAGGCAAATTAGGTTTTTGATGTCCGGAGGGATGAAATATATAAGTTCTTAAAAGATAAAGGATGATCCGAATTAATTTGTATAATTATGAACTAAATGACTAATCATGCCTTTTGACGCCTCACACCCTTTTTAAAAAACCTATTGCCTTGTTAATTTTACTAACATAAATTCTAATATAAACACTTATTAAAAAATTATTTTTTTAAAATAAATCATTTTGTCAGACAGTCATTTTGAGGTAACCAACACCCTCTAAAGCTAAAAGACAGAAGAAGGAGAATTCGTGAAGATCATTAGTATGCATCTTTTTTTTTTTTTGAATGGCACGTCAATTTATGCTTAGTAATATTGGGAGAAATCAGTAAAGCCGGAGCCGACTTAGTCAAGGTATGTTCGTTATATTTGTAAAGTTTGCTTAAGTCTTAAGATGTGTTAAATTAGTGGTTGCAAGTCAAGATTACTAGATGATGGGATGTAATCTAAATCAAGACATTGTGTTTACTGACCTAATTTTGTCAATTCTGGGAATTTCTCAAATAAATTGGATAATGGTAATTTAAGTGAACTAGATGATGTTAATCACACGGAATATTTTGAGACATTTTTCTCGAGTACTTGAGTACTGTAGTAGTGAATGATAGAGGTGTGAACGAGCCAAGCCTGAGCGTGGCCACGCTCGGTTCGGGCTCATTTAAGTTATGAGAGACTCGAGCTCGAGTTCGACTCGATTTGTGCTTTATTACACCAAGTTCTCGGCTCGAGCTCGTGAAGAGTTGTACAGACTCAGCTCGGGCTCGAGATCGGCTTGTTTTTAGTATGATCATGAGCCTAAATAAGTTTAGGCTCGGTTCACGCTTGTTAAAAAGCTCGTTTACTAATACCCTACATCCCTAATTCCTCAAGTATTTTTTTTTATTTTAATATATAAAAATAATAATAATATTGTATATTATATATAGGCTCATTTAGGCTGCGAGTTCACTGATTGAAGCTCGGCTCGAGCTCGTTTAATAAATGAGCCTCATATTTAGGCTCGAGCTCCGCTCGGGCTCGTTTAATTCGATCTCGAGTCGAGCTTTTAACGAGTCGATCCCGAATAGCTCGGCTCACTTACACCCCTAGTGAATGATCTACTACATAGTTTGCAACTTGTAATTTTGTTGTGATAAATTAAAATTATTAGTTTCTTATAATAAATTAACACAAATAAACAAAACGAATATTGCATGTGATCTAGGCAGGCCAATGTACTGTCAAATACTAATAATAGAAAATCGAATGGACCTCGTATGTATCAGAAAGTGTGAACATATTTACCTTGAACGTTGATTTTATTTAGACTTAGAATATCAAATTGATAATATGATTTCTAAAATTGTGACTTAGAAGCTTAAGCATTAAATCATACTATACGTAGGTTTCCTCTCATTTGACCTGCTCAACCCATGTAATTGTTTTATATTTTCCCACGGTTTTAAATTTTACCCATTAGACCTATTGGAAATGAAATGTGTGTAGCCTAATTCCATGTTTATAATTGTAACTATCATTTACAAAAAATTATAATCTATCTATGATTTTACGAAAATGGAAATGCTTGTTTGTCAAATACTCTGCTGTTATTTAACTGTGTGTGCCATGGGGACACAAAAATGTCAGTTTGTGGTTACAAATTTTTAATTGACTTCCAAGTCTTCCAATATTGCAACAAGTTATATTCTTCATTGATTTCTTTATAAATGTAAGTTTGTGGTCACTTGGGTGGGTGGGGGTGTTGGGGGGCTCCGGCCGCCAAGGGATAAATGGGGATTTTTGTTTATTTATTTTATTTTTAAATGTAAAACAAATAAACAAATAAAAAATTTAAAAAGAAGTTATTAAGGGCAAATTAGGTTTTTGATGTCCGGAGGGATGAAATATATAAGTTCTTAAAACATAAAGGATGATCCGAATTAATTTGTATAATTATGAACTAAATGACTAATCATGCTTTTTGACGCCTCACACCCTTTTTAAAAAACCTATTGCCTTGTTAATTTTACTAACATAAATTCTAATATAAACACTTATTAAAAAAATATTTTTTTAAAATAAATCATTTTGTCAGACAGTCATTTTGAGGTAACCAACACCCTCTAAAGCTAAAAGACAGAAGAAGGAGAATTCGTGAAGATCATTAGTATGCATCTTTTTTTTTTTGAATGGCACGTCAATTTATGCTTAGTAATATTGGGAGAAATCAGTAAAGCCGGAGCCGACTTAGTCAAGGTATGTTCGTTATATTTGTAAAGTTTGCTTAAGTCTTAAGATGTGTTAAATTAGTGGTTGCAAGTCAAGATTACTAGATGATGGGATGTAATCTAAATCAAGACATTGTGTTTACTGACCTAATTTTGTCAATTCTGGGAATTTCTCAAATAAATTGGATAATGGTAATTTAAGTGAACTAGATGATGTTAATCACACGGAATATTTTGCGACATTTTTCTCGAGTACTTGAGTACTGTAGTAGTGAATGATAGAGGTGTGAACGAGCCAAGCCTGAGCGTGGACACGCTCGGTTCGGGCTCATTTAAGTTATGAGAGACTCGAGCTCGAGTTCGACTCGATTTGTGCTTTATTACACCAAGTTCTCGGCTCGAGCTCGTGAAGAGTTGTACAGACTCAGCTCGGGCTCGAGATCGGCTTGTTTTTAGTATGATCATGAGCCTAAATAAGTTTAGGCTCGGTTCACGCTTGTTAAAAAGCTCGTTTACTAATACCCTACATCCCTAATTCCTCAAGTATTTTTTTTTATTTTAATATATAAAAATAATAATAATATTGTATATTATATATAGGCTCATTTAGGCTGCGAGTTCACTGATTGAAGCTCGGCTCGAGCTCGTTTAATAAATGAGCCTCATATTTAGGCTCGAGCTCCGCTCGGGCTCGTTTAATTCGATCTCGAGTCGAGCTTTTAACGAGTCGATCCCGAATAGCTCGGCTCACTTACACCCCTAGTGAATGATCTACTACATAGTTTGCAACTTGTAATTTTGTTGTGATAAATTAAAATTATTAGTTTCTTATAATAAATTAACACAAATAAACAAAACGAATATTGCATGTGATCTAGGCAGGCCAATGTACTGTCAAATACTAATAATAGAAAATCGAATGGACCTCGTATGTATCAGAAAGTGTGAACATATTTACCTTGAACGTTGATTTTATTTAGACTTAGAATATCAAATTGATAATATGATTTCTAAAATTGTGACTTAGAAGCTTAAGCATTAAATCATACTATACGTAGGTTTCCTCTCATTTGACCTGCTCAACCCATGTAATTGTTTTATATTTTCCCACGGTTTTAAATTTTACCCATTAGACCTATTGGAAATGAAATGTGTGTAGCCTAATTCCATGTTTATAATTGTAACTATCATTTACAAAAAATTATAATCTATCTATGATTTTACGAAAATGGAAATGCTTGTTTGTCAAATACTCTGCTGTTATTTAACTGTGTGTGCCATGGGGACACAAAAATGTCAGTTTGTGGTTACAAATTTTTAATTGACTTCCAAGTCTTCCAATATTGCAACAAGTTATATTCTTCATTGATTTCTTTATAAATGTAAGTTTGTGGTCACTTGGGTGGGTGGGGGTGTTGGGGGGGCTCCGGCCGCCAAGGGATAAATGGGGATTTTTGTTTATTTATTTTATTTTTAAATGTAAAACAAATAAACAAATAAAAAATTTAAAAAGAAGTTATTAAGGGCAAATTAGGTTTTTGATGTCCGGAGGGATGAAATATATAAGTTCTTAAAACATAAAGGATGATCCGAATTAATTTGTATAATTATGAACTAAATGACTAATCATGCCTTTTGACGCCTCACACCCTTTTTAAAAAACCTATTGCCTTGTTAATTTTACTAACATAAATTCTAATATAAACACTTATTAAAAAAATATTTTTTTAAAATAAATCATTTTGTCAGACAGTCATTTTGAGGTAACCAACACCCTCTAAAGCTAAAAGACAGAAGAAGGAGAATTCGTGAAGATCATTAGTATGCATCTTTTTTTTTTTTGAATGGCACGTCAATTTATGCTTAGTAATATTGGGAGAAATCAGTAAAGCCGGAGCCGACTTAGTCAAGGTATGTTCGTTATATTTGTAAAGTTTGCTTAAGTCTTAAGATGTGTTAAATTAGTGGTTGCAAGTCAAGATTACTAGATGATGGGATGTAATCTAAATCAAGACATTGTGTTTACTGACCTAATTTTGTCAATTCTGGGAATTTCTCAAATAAATTGGATAATGGTAATTTAAGTGAACTAGATGATGTTAATCACACGGAATATTTTGCGACATTTTTCTCGAGTACTTGAGTACTGTAGTAGTGAATGATAGAGGTGTGAACGAGCCAAGCCTGAGCGTGGCCACGCTCGGTTCGGGCTCATTTAAGTTATGAGAGACTCGAGCTCGAGTTCGACTCGATTTGTGCTTTATTACACCAAGTTCTCGGCTCGAGCTCGTGAAGAGTTGTACAGACTCAGCTCGGGCTCGAGATCGGCTTGTTTTTAGTATGATCATGAGCCTAAATAAGTTTAGGCTCGGTTCACGCTTGTTAAAAAGCTCGTTTACTAATACCCTACATCCCTAATTCCTCAAGTATTTTTTTTTTATTTTAATATATAAAAATAATAATAATATTGTATATTATATATAGGCTCATTTAGGCTGCGAGTTCACTGATTGAAGCTCGGCTCGAGCTCGTTTAATAAATGAGCCTCATATTTAGGCTCGAGCTCCGCTCGGGCTCGTTTAATTCGATCTCGAGTCGAGCTTTTAACGAGTCGATCCCGAATAGCTCGGCTCACTTACACCCCTAGTGAATGATCTACTACATAGTTTGCAACTTGTAATTTTGTTGTGATAAATTAAAATTATTAGTTTCTTATAATAAATTAACACAAATAAACAAAATGAATATTGCATGTGATCTAGGCAGGCCAATGTACTGTCAAATACTAATAATAGAAAATCGAATGGACCTCGTATGTATCAGAAAGTGTGAACATATTTACCTTGAACGTTGATTTTATTTAGACTTAGAATATCAAATTGATAATATGATTTCTAAAATTGTGACTTAGAAGCTTAAGCATTAAATCATACTATACGTAGGTTTCCTCTCATTTGACCTGCTCAACCCATGTAATTGTTTTATATTTTCCCACGGTTTTAAATTTTACCCATTAGACCTATTGGAAATGAAATGTGTGTAGCCTAATTCCATGTTTATAATTGTAACTATCATTTACAAAAAATTATAATCTATCTATGATTTTACGAAAATGGAAATGCTTGTTTGTCAAATACTCTGCTGTTATTTAACTGTGTGTGCCATGGGGACACAAAAATGTCAGTTTGTGGTTACAAATTTTTAATTGACTTCCAAGTCTTCCAATATTGCAACAAGTTATATTCTTCATTGATTTCTTTATAAATGTAAGTTTGTGGTCACTTGGGTGGGTGGGGGTGTTGGGGGGGGCTCCGGCCGCCAAGGGATAAATGGGGATTTTTGTTTATTTATTTTATTTTTAAATGTAAAACAAATAAACAAATAAAAAATTTAAAAAGAAGTTATTAAGGGCAAATTAGGTTTTTGATGTCCGGAGGGATGAAATATATAAGTTCTTAAAACATATAGGATGATCCGAATTAATTTGTATAATTATGAACTAAATGACTAATCATGCCTTTTGACGCCTCACACCCTTTTTAAAAAACCTATTGCCTTGTTAATTTTACTAACATAAATTCTAATATAAACACTTATTAAAAAAATATTTTTTTAAAATAAATCATTTTGTCAGACAGTCATTTTGAGGTAACCAACACCCTCTAAAGCTAAAAGACAGAAGAAGGAGAATTCGTGAAGATCATTAGTATGCATCTTTTTTTTTTTTTGAATGGCACGTCAATTTATGCTTAGTAATATTGGGAGAAATCAGTAAAGCCGGAGCCGACTTAGTCAAGGTATGTTCGTTATATTTGTAAAGTTTGCTTAAGTCTTAAGATGTGTTAAATTAGTGGTTGCAAGTCAAGATTACTAGATGATGGGATGTAATCTAAATCAAGACATTGTGTTTACTGACCTAATTTTGTCAATTCTGGGAATTTCTCAAATAAATTGGATAATGGTAATTTAAGTGAACTAGATGATGTTAATCACACGGAATATTTTGCGACATTTTTCTCGAGTACTTGAGTACTGTAGTAGTGAATGATAGAGGTGTGAACGAGCCAAGCCTGAGCGTGGCCACGCTCGGTTCGGGCTCATTTAAGTTATGAGAGACTCGAGCTCGAGTTCGACTCGATTTGTGCTTTATTACACCAAGTTCTCGGCTCGAGCTCGTGAAGAGTTGTACAGACTCAGCTCGGGCTCGAGATCGGCTTGTTTTTAGTATGATCATGAGCCTAAATAAGTTTAGGCTCGGTTCACGCTTGTTAAAAAGCTCGTTTACTAATACCCTACATCCCTAATTCCTCAAGTATTTTTTTTTATTTTAATATATAAAAATAATAATAATATTGTATATTATATATAGGCTCATTTAGGCTGCGAGTTCACTGATTGAAGCTCGGCTCGAGCTCGTTTAATAAATGAGCCTCATATTTAGGCTCGAGCTCCGCTCGGGCTCGTTTAATTCGATCTCGAGTCGAGCTTTTAACGAGTCGATCCCGAATAGCTCGGCTCACTTACACCCCTAGTGAATGATCTACTACATAGTTTGCAACTTGTAATTTTGTTGTGATAAATTAAAATTATTAGTTTCTTATAATAAATTAACACAAATAAACAAAACGAATATTGCATGTGATCTAGGCAGGCCAATGTACTGTCAAATACTAATAATAGAAAATCGAATGGACCTCGTATGTATCAGAAAGTGTGAACATATTTACCTTGAACGTTGATTTTATTTAGACTTAGAATATCAAATTGATAATATGATTTCTAAAATTGTGACTTAGAAGCTTAAGCATTAAATCATACTATACGTTGGTTTCCTCTCATTTGACCTGCTCAACCCATGTAATTGTTTTATATTTTCCCACGGTTTTAAATTTTACCCATTAGACCTATTGGAAATGAAATGTGTGTAGCCTAATTCCATGTTTATAATTGTAACTATCATTTACAAAAAATTATAATCTATCTATGATTTTACGAAAATGGAAATGCTTGTTTGTCAAATACTCTGCTGTTATTTAACTGTGTGTGCCATGGGGACACAAAAATGTCAGTTTGTGGTTACAAATTTTTAATTGACTTCCAAGTCTTCCAATATTGCAACAAGTTATATTCTTCATTGATTTCTTTATAAATGTAAGTTTGTGGTCACTTGGGTGGGTGGGGGTGTTGGGGGGGCTCCGGCCGCCAAGGGATAAATGGGGATTTTTGTTTATTTATTTTATTTTTAAATGTAAAACAAATAAACAAATAAAAAATTTAAAAAGAAGTTATTAAGGGCAAATTAGGTTTTTGATGTCCGGAGGGATGAAATATATAAGTTCTTAAAACATAAAGGATGATCCGAATTAATTTGTATAATTATGAACTAAATGACTAATCATGCCTTTTGACGCCTCACACCCTTTTTAAAAAACCTATTGCCTTGTTAATTTTACTAACATAAATTCTAATATAAACACTTATTAAAAAAATATTTTTTTAAAATAAATCATTTTGTCAGACAGTCATTTTGAGGTAACCAACACCCTCTAAAGCTAAAAGACAGAAGAAGGAGAATTCGTGAAGATCATTAGTATGCATCTTTTTTTTTTTTTGAATGGCACGTCAATTTATGCTTAGTAATATTGGGAGAAATCAGTAAAGCCGGAGCCGACTTAGTCAAGGTATGTTCGTTATATTTGTAAAGTTTGCTTAAGTCTTAAGATGTGTTAAATTAGTGGTTGCAAGTCAAGATTACTAGATGATGGGATGTAATCTAAATCAAGACATTGTGTTTACTGACCTAATTTTGTCAATTCTGGGAATTTCTCAAATAAATTGGATAATGGTAATTTAAGTGAACTAGATGATGTTAATCACACGGAATATTTTGCGACATTTTTCTCGAGTACTTGAGTACTGTAGTAGTGAATGATAGAGGTGTGAACGAGCCAAGCCTGAGCGTGGCCACGCTCGGTTCGGGCTCATTTAAGTTATGAGAGACTCGAGCTCGAGTTCGACTCGATTTGTGCTTTATTACACCAAGTTCTCGGCTCGAGCTCGTGAAGAGTTGTACAGACTCAGCTCGGGCTCGAGATCGGCTTGTTTTTAGTATGATCATGAGCCTAAATAAGTTTAGGCTCGGTTCACGCTTGTTAAAAAGCTCGTTTACTAATACCCTACATCCCTAATTCCTCAAGTATTTTTTTTTATTTTAATATATAAAAATAATAATAATATTGTATATTATATATAGGCTCATTTAGGCTGCGAGTTCACTGATTGAAGCTCGGCTCGAGCTCGTTTAATAAATGAGCCTCATATTTAGGCTCGAGCTCCGCTCGGGCTCGTTTAATTCGATCTCGAGTCGAGCTTTTAACGAGTCGATCCCGAATAGCTCGGCTCACTTACACCCCTAGTGAATGATCTACTACATAGTTTGCAACTTGTAATTTTGTTGTGATAAATTAAAATTATTAGTTTCTTATAATAAATTAACACAAATAAACAAAACGAATATTGCATGTGATCTAGGCAGGCCAATGTACTGTCAAATACTAATAATAGAAAATCGAATGGACCTCGTATGTATCAGAAAGTGTGAACATATTTACCTTGAACGTTGATTTTATTTAGACTTAGAATATCAAATTGATAATATGATTTCTAAAATTGTGACTTAGAAGCTTAAGCATTAAATCATACTATACGTTGGTTTCCTCTCATTTGACCTGCTCAACCCATGTAATTGTTTTATATTTTCCCACGGTTTTAAATTTTACCCATTAGACCTATTGGAAATGAAATGTGTGTAGCCTAATTCCATGTTTATAATTGTAACTATCATTTACAAAAAATTATAATCTATCTATGATTTTACGAAAATGGAAATGCTTGTTTGTCAAATACTCTGCTGTTATTTAACTGTGTGTGCCATGGGGACACAAAAATGTCAGTTTGTGGTTACAAATTTTTAATTGACTTCCAAGTCTTCCAATATTGCAACAAGTTATATTCTTCATTGATTTCTTTATAAATGTAAGTTTGTGGTCACTTGGGTGGGTGGGGGTGTTGGGGGGGCTCCGGCCGCCAAGGGATAAATGGGGATTTTTGTTTATTTATTTTATTTTTAAATGTAAAACAAATAAACAAATAAAAAATTTAAAAAGAAGTTATTAAGGGCAAATTAGGTTTTTGATGTCCGGAGGGATGAAATATATAAGTTCTTAAAACATAAAGGATGATCCGAATTAATTTGTATAATTATGAACTAAATGACTAATCATGCCTTTTGACGCCTCACACCCTTTTTAAAAAACCTATTGCCTTGTTAATTTTACTAACATAAATTCTAATATAAACACTTATTAAAAAAATATTTTTTTAAAATAAATCATTTTGTCAGACAGTCATTTTGAGGTAACCAACACCCTCTAAAGCTAAAAGACAGAAGAAGGAGAATTCGTGAAGATCATTAGTATGCATCTTTTTTTTTTTTTGAATGGCACGTCAATTTATGCTTAGTAATATTGGGAGAAATCAGTAAAGCCGGAGCCGACTTAGTCAAGGTATGTTCGTTATATTTGTAAAGTTTGCTTAAGTCTTAAGATGTGTTAAATTAGTGGTTGCAAGTCAAGATTACTAGATGATGGGATGTAATCTAAATCAAGACATTGTGTTTACTGACCTAATTTTGTCAATTCTGGGAATTTCTCAAATAAATTGGATAATGGTAATTTAAGTGAACTAGATGATGTTAATCACACGGAATATTTTGCGACATTTTTCTCGAGTACTTGAGTACTGTAGTAGTGAATGATAGAGGTGTGAACGAGCCAAGCCTGAGCGTGGCCACGCTCGGTTCGGGCTCATTTAAGTTATGAGAGACTCGAGCTCGAGTTCGACTCGATTTGTGCTTTATTACACCAAGTTCTCGGCTCGAGCTCGTGAAGAGTTGTACAGACTCAGCTCGGGCTCGAGATCGGCTTGTTTTTAGTATGATCATGAGCCTAAATAAGTTTAGGCTCGGTTCACGCTTGTTAAAAAGCTCGTTTACTAATACCCTACATCCCTAATTCCTCAAGTATTTTTTTTTTATTTTAATATATAAAAATAATAATAATATTGTATATTATATATAGGCTCATTTAGGCTGCGAGTTCACTGATTGAAGCTCGGCTCGAGCTCGTTTAATAAATGAGCCTCATATTTAGGCTCGAGCTCCGCTCGGGCTCGTTTAATTCGATCTCGAGTCGAGCTTTTAACGAGTCGATCCCGAATAGCTCGGCTCACTTACACCCCTAGTGAATGATCTACTACATAGTTTGCAACTTGTAATTTTGTTGTGATAAATTAAAATTATTAGTTTCTTATAATAAATTAACACAAATAAACAAAATGAATATTGCATGTGATCTAGGCAGGCCAATGTACTGTCAAATACTAATAATAGAAAATCGAATGGACCTCGTATGTATCAGAAAGTGTGAACATATTTACCTTGAACGTTGATTTTATTTAGACTTAGAATATCAAATTGATAATATGATTTCTAAAATTGTGACTTAGAAGCTTAAGCATTAAATCATACTATACGTAGGTTTCCTCTCATTTGACCTGCTCAACCCATGTAATTGTTTTATATTTTCCCACGGTTTTAAATTTTACCCATTAGACCTATTGGAAATGAAATGTGTGTAGCCTAATTCCATGTTTATAATTGTAACTATCATTTACAAAAAATTATAATCTATCTATGATTTTACGAAAATGGAAATGCTTGTTTGTCAAATACTCTGCTGTTATTTAACTGTGTGTGCCATGGGGACACAAAAATGTCAGTTTGTGGTTACAAATTTTTAATTGACTTCCAAGTCTTCCAATATTGCAACAAGTTATATTCTTCATTGATTTCTTTATAAATGTAAGTTTGTGGTCACTTGGGTGGGTGGGGGTGTTGGGGGGGGCTCCGGCCGCCAAGGGATAAATGGGGATTTTTGTTTATTTATTTTATTTTTAAATGTAAAACAAATAAACAAATAAAAAATTTAAAAAGAAGTTATTAAGGGCAAATTAGGTTTTTGATGTCCGGAGGGATGAAATATATAAGTTCTTAAAACATATAGGATGATCCGAATTAATTTGTATAATTATGAACTAAATGACTAATCATGCCTTTTGACGCCTCACACCCTTTTTAAAAAACCTATTGCCTTGTTAATTTTACTAACATAAATTCTAATATAAACACTTATTAAAAAAATATTTTTTTAAAATAAATCATTTTGTCAGACAGTCATTTTGAGGTAACCAACACCCTCTAAAGCTAAAAGACAGAAGAAGGAGAATTCGTGAAGATCATTAGTATGCATCTTTTTTTTTTTTTGAATGGCACGTCAATTTATGCTTAGTAATATTGGGAGAAATCAGTAAAGCCGGAGCCGACTTAGTCAAGGTATGTTCGTTATATTTGTAAAGTTTGCTTAAGTCTTAAGATGTGTTAAATTAGTGGTTGCAAGTCAAGATTACTAGATGATGGGATGTAATCTAAATCAAGACATTGTGTTTACTGACCTAATTTTGTCAATTCTGGGAATTTCTCAAATAAATTGGATAATGGTAATTTAAGTGAACTAGATGATGTTAATCACACGGAATATTTTGCGACATTTTTCTCGAGTACTTGAGTACTGTAGTAGTGAATGATAGAGGTGTGAACGAGCCAAGCCTGAGCGTGGCCACGCTCGGTTCGGGCTCATTTAAGTTATGAGAGACTCGAGCTCGAGTTCGACTCGATTTGTGCTTTATTACACCAAGTTCTCGGCTCGAGCTCGTGAAGAGTTGTACAGACTCAGCTCGGGCTCGAGATCGGCTTGTTTTTAGTATGATCATGAGCCTAAATAAGTTTAGGCTCGGTTCACGCTTGTTAAAAAGCTCGTTTACTAATACCCTACATCCCTAATTCCTCAAGTATTTTTTTTTATTTTAATATATAAAAATAATAATAATATTGTATATTATATATAGGCTCATTTAGGCTGCGAGTTCACTGATTGAAGCTCGGCTCGAGCTCGTTTAATAAATGAGCCTCATATTTAGGCTCGAGCTCCGCTCGGGCTCGTTTAATTCGATCTCGAGTCGAGCTTTTAACGAGTCGATCCCGAATAGCTCGGCTCACTTACACCCCTAGTGAATGATCTACTACATAGTTTGCAACTTGTAATTTTGTTGTGATAAATTAAAATTATTAGTTTCTTATAATAAATTAACACAAATAAACAAAACGAATATTGCATGTGATCTAGGCAGGCCAATGTACTGTCAAATACTAATAATAGAAAATCGAATGGACCTCGTATGTATCAGAAAGTGTGAACATATTTACCTTGAACGTTGATTTTATTTAGACTTAGAATATCAAATTGATAATATGATTTCTAAAATTGTGACTTAGAAGCTTAAGCATTAAATCATACTATACGTTGGTTTCCTCTCATTTGACCTGCTCAACCCATGTAATTGTTTTATATTTTCCCACGGTTTTAAATTTTACCCATTAGACCTATTGGAAATGAAATGTGTGTAGCCTAATTCCATGTTTATAATTGTAACTATCATTTACAAAAAATTATAATCTATCTATGATTTTACGAAAATGGAAATGCTTGTTTGTCAAATACTCTGCTGTTATTTAACTGTGTGTGCCATGGGGACACAAAAATGTCAGTTTGTGGTTACAAATTTTTAATTGACTTCCAAGTCTTCCAATATTGCAACAAGTTATATTCTTCATTGATTTCTTTATAAATGTAAGTTTGTGGTCACTTGGGTGGGTGGGGGTGTTGGGGGGGCTCCGGCCGCCAAGGGATAAATGGGGATTTTTGTTTATTTATTTTATTTTTAAATGTAAAACAAATAAACAAATAAAAAATTTAAAAAGAAGTTATTAAGGGCAAATTAGGTTTTTGATGTCCGGAGGGATGAAATATATAAGTTCTTAAAACATAAAGGATGATCCGAATTAATTTGTATAATTATGAACTAAATGACTAATCATGCCTTTTGACGCCTCACACCCTTTTTAAAAAACCTATTGCCTTGTTAATTTTACTAACATAAATTCTAATATAAACACTTATTAAAAAAATATTTTTTTAAAATAAATCATTTTGTCAGACAGTCATTTTGAGGTAACCAACACCCTCTAAAGCTAAAAGACAGAAGAAGGAGAATTCGTGAAGATCATTAGTATGCATCTTTTTTTTTTTTTGAATGGCACGTCAATTTATGCTTAGTAATATTGGGAGAAATCAGTAAAGCCGGAGCCGACTTAGTCAAGGTATGTTCGTTATATTTGTAAAGTTTGCTTAAGTCTTAAGATGTGTTAAATTAGTGGTTGCAAGTCAAGATTACTAGATGATGGGATGTAATCTAAATCAAGACATTGTGTTTACTGACCTAATTTTGTCAATTCTGGGAATTTCTCAAATAAATTGGATAATGGTAATTTAAGTGAACTAGATGATGTTAATCACACGGAATATTTTGCGACATTTTTCTCGAGTACTTGAGTACTGTAGTAGTGAATGATAGAGGTGTGAACGAGCCAAGCCTGAGCGTGGCCACGCTCGGTTCGGGCTCATTTAAGTTATGAGAGACTCGAGCTCGAGTTCGACTCGATTTGTGCTTTATTACACCAAGTTCTCGGCTCGAGCTCGTGAAGAGTTGTACAGACTCAGCTCGGGCTCGAGATCGGCTTGTTTTTAGTATGATCATGAGCCTAAATAAGTTTAGGCTCGGTTCACGCTTGTTAAAAAGCTCGTTTACTAATACCCTACATCCCTAATTCCTCAAGTATTTTTTTTTTATTTTAATATATAAAAATAATAATAATATTGTATATTATATATAGGCTCATTTAGGCTGCGAGTTCACTGATTGAAGCTCGGCTCGAGCTCGTTTAATAAATGAGCCTCATATTTAGGCTCGAGCTCCGCTCGGGCTCGTTTAATTCGATCTCGAGTCGAGCTTTTAACGAGTCGATCCCGAATAGCTCGGCTCACTTACACCCCTAGTGAATGATCTACTACATAGTTTGCAACTTGTAATTTTGTTGTGATAAATTAAAATTATTAGTTTCTTATAATAAATTAACACAAATAAACAAAACGAATATTGCATGTGATCTAGGCAGGCCAATGTACTGTCAAATACTAATAATAGAAAATCGAATGGACCTCGTATGTATCAGAAAGTGTGAACATATTTACCTTGAACGTTGATTTTATTTAGACTTAGAATATCAAATTGATAATATGATTTCTAAAATTGTGACTTAGAAGCTTAAGCATTAAATCATACTATACGTAGGTTTCCTCTCATTTGACCTGCTCAACCCATGTAATTGTTTTATATTTTCCCACGGTTTTAAATTTTACCCATTAGACCTATTGGAAATGAAATGTGTGTAGCCTAATTCCATGTTTATAATTGTAACTATCATTTACAAAAAATTATAATCTATCTATGATTTTACGAAAATGGAAATGCTTGTTTGTCAAATACTCTGCTGTTATTTAACTGTGTGTGCCATGGGGACACAAAAATGTCAGTTTGTGGTTACAAATTTTTAATTGACTTCCAAGTCTTCCAATATTGCAACAAGTTATATTCTTCATTGATTTCTTTATAAATGTAAGTTTGTGGTCACTTGGGTGGGTGGGGGTGTTGGGGGGGCTCCGGCCGCCAAGGGATAAATGGGGATTTTTGTTTATTTATTTTATTTTTAAATGTAAAACAAATAAACAAATAAAAAATTTAAAAAGAAGTTATTAAGGGCAAATTAGGTTTTTGATGTCCGGAGGGATGAAATATATAAGTTCTTAAAACATAAAGGATGATCCGAATTAATTTGTATAATTATGAACTAAATGACTAATCATGCCTTTTGACGCCTCACACCCTTTTTAAAAAACCTATTGCCTTGTTAATTTTACTAACATAAATTCTAATATAAACACTTATTAAAAAAATATTTTTTTAAAATAAATCATTTTGTCAGACAGTCATTTTGAGGTAACCAACACCCTCTAAAGCTAAAAGACAGAAGAAGGAGAATTCGTGAAGATCATTAGTATGCATCTTTTTTTTTTTTTGAATGGCACGTCAATTTATGCTTAGTAATATTGGGAGAAATCAGTAAAGCCGGAGCCGACTTAGTCAAGGTATGTTCGTTATATTTGTAAAGTTTGCTTAAGTCTTAAGATGTGTTAAATTAGTGGTTGCAAGTCAAGATTACTAGATGATGGGATGTAATCTAAATCAAGACATTGTGTTTACTGACCTAATTTTGTCAATTCTGGGAATTTCTCAAATAAATTGGATAATGGTAATTTAAGTGAACTAGATGATGTTAATCACACGGAATATTTTGCGACATTTTTCTCGAGTACTTGAGTACTGTAGTAGTGAATGATAGAGGTGTGAACGAGCCAAGCCTGAGCGTGGCCACGCTCGGTTCGGGCTCATTTAAGTTATGAGAGACTCGAGCTCGAGTTCGACTCGATTTGTGCTTTATTACACCAAGTTCTCGGCTCGAGCTCGTGAAGAGTTGTACAGACTCAGCTCGGGCTCGAGATCGGCTTGTTTTTAGTATGATCATGAGCCTAAATAAGTTTAGGCTCGGTTCACGCTTGTTAAAAAGCTCGTTTACTAATACCCTACATCCCTAATTCCTCAAGTATTTTTTTTTTATTTTAATATATAAAAATAATAATAATATTGTATATTATATATAGGCTCATTTAGGCTGCGAGTTCACTGATTGAAGCTCGGCTCGAGCTCGTTTAATAAATGAGCCTCATATTTAGGCTCGAGCTCCGCTCGGGCTCGTTTAATTCGATCTCGAGTCGAGCTTTTAACGAGTCGATCCCGAATAGCTCGGCTCACTTACACCCCTAGTGAATGATCTACTACATAGTTTGCAACTTGTAATTTTGTTGTGATAAATTAAAATTATTAGTTTCTTATAATAAATTAACACAAATAAACAAAACGAATATTGCATGTGATCTAGGCAGGCCAATGTACTGTCAAATACTAATAATAGAAAATCGAATGGACCTCGTATCTATCAGAAAGTGTGAACATATTTACCTTGAACGTTGATTTTATTTAGACTTAGAATATCAAATTGATAATATGATTTCTAAAATTGTGACTTAGAAGCTTAAGCATTAAATCATACTATACGTAGGTTTCCTCTCATTTGACCTGCTCAACCCATGTAATTGTTTTATATTTTCCCACGGTTTTAAATTTTACCCATTAGACCTATTGGAAATGAAATGTGTGTAGCCTAATTCCATGTTTATAATTGTAACTATCATTTGCAAAAAATTATAATCTATCTATGATTTTACGAAAATGGAAATGCTTGTTTGTCAAATACTCTGCTGTTATTTAACTGTGTGTGCCATGGGGACACAAAAATGTCAGTTTGTGGTTACAAATTTTTAATTGACTTCCAAGTCTTCCAATATTGCAACAAGTTATATTCTTCATTGATTTCTTTATAAATGTAAGTTTGTGGTCACTTGGGTGGGTGGGGGTGTTGGGGGGGCTCCGGCCGCCAAGGGATAAATGGGGATTTTTGTTTATTTATTTTATTTTTAAATGTAAAACAAATAAACAAATAAAAAATTTAAAAAGAAGTTATTAAGGGAAAATTAGGTTTTTGATGTCCGGAGGGATGAAATATATAAGTTCTTAAAACATAAAGGATGATCCGAATTAATTTGTATAATTATGAACTAAATGACTAATCATGCCTTTTGACGCCTCACACCCTTTTTAAAAAACCTATTGCCTTGTTAATTTTACTAACATAAATTCTAATATAAACACTTATTAAAAAAATATTTTTTTAAAATAAATCATTTTGTCAGACAGTCATTTTGAGGTAACCAACACCCTCTAAAGCTAAAAGACAGAAGAAGGAGAATTCGTGAAGATCATTAGTATGCATCTTTTTTTTTTTTTTGAATGGCACGTCAATTTATGCTTAGTAATATTGGGAGAAATCAGTAAAGCCGGAGCCGACTTAGTCAAGGTATGTTCGTTATATTTGTAAAGTTTGCTTAAGTCTTAAGATGTGTTAAATTAGTGGTTGCAAGTCAAGATTACTAGATGATGGGATGTAATCTAAATCAAGACATTGTGTTTACTGACCTAATTTTGTCAATTCTGGGAATTTCTCAAATAAATTGGATAATGGTAATTTAAGTGAACTAGATGATGTTAATCACACGGAATATTTTGCGACATTTTTCTCGAGTACTTGAGTACTGTAGTAGTGAATGATAGAGGTGTGAACGAGCCAAGCCTGAGCGTGGCCACGCTCGGTTCGGGCTCATTTAAGTTATGAGAGACTCGAGCTCGAGTTCGACTCGATTTGTGCTTTATTACACCAAGTTCTCGGCTCGAGCTCGTGAAGAGTTGTACAGACTCAGCTCGGGCTCGAGATCGGCTTGTTTTTAGTATGATCATGAGCCTAAATAAGTTTAGGCTCGGTTCACGCTTGTTAAAAAGCTCGTTTACTAATACCCTACATCCCTAATTCCTCAAGTATTTTTTTTTTATTTTAATATATAAAAATAATAATAATATTGTATATTATATATAGGCTCATTTAGGCTGCGAGTTCACTGATTGAAGCTCGGCTCGAGCTCGTTTAATAAATGAGCCTCATATTTAGGCTCGAGCTCCGCTCGGGCTCGTTTAATTCGATCTCGAGTCGAGCTTTTAACGAGTCGATCCCGAATAGCTCGGCTCACTTACACCCCTAGTGAATGATCTACTACATAGTTTGCAACTTGTAATTTTGTTGTGATAAATTAAAATTATTAGTTTCTTATAATAAATTAACACAAATAAACAAAACGAATATTGCATGTGATCTAGGCAGGCCAATGTACTGTCAAATACTAATAATAGAAAATCGAATGGACCTCGTATCTATCAGAAAGTGTGAACATATTTACCTTGAACGTTGATTTTATTTAGACTTAGAATATCAAATTGATAATATGATTTCTAAAATTGTGACTTAGAAGCTTAAGCATTAAATCATACTATACGTAGGTTTCCTCTCATTTGACCTGCTCAACCCATGTAATTGTTTTATATTTTCCCACGGTTTTAAATTTTACCCATTAGACCTATTGGAAATGAAATGTGTGTAGCCTAATTCCATGTTTATAATTGTAACTATCATTTGCAAAAAATTATAATCTATCTATGATTTTACGAAAATGGAAATGCTTGTTTGTCAAATACTCTGCTGTTATTTAACTGTGTGTGCCATGGGGACACAAAAATGTCAGTTTGTGGTTACAAATTTTTAATTGACTTCCAAGTCTTCCAATATTGCAACAAGTTATATTCTTCATTGATTTCTTTATAAATGTAAGTTTGTGGTCACTTGGGTGGGTGGGGGTGTTGGGGGGGCTCCGGCCGCCAAGGGATAAATGGGGATTTTTGTTTATTTATTTTATTTTTAAATGTAAAACAAATAAACAAATAAAAAATTTAAAAAGAAGTTATTAAGGGCAAATTAGGTTTTTGATGTCCGGAGGGATGAAATATATAAGTTCTTAAAACATAAAGGATGATCCGAATTAATTTGTATAATTATGAACTAAATGACTAATCATGCCTTTTGACGCCTCACACCCTTTTTAAAAAACCTATTGCCTTGTTAATTTTACTAACATAAATTCTAATATAAACACTTATTAAAAAAATATTTTTTTAAAATAAATCATTTTGTCAGACAGTCATTTTGAGGTAACCAACACCCTCTAAAGCTAAAAGACAGAAGAAGGAGAATTCGTGAAGATCATTAGTATGCATCTTTTTTTTTTTTTTGAATGGCACGTCAATTTATGCTTAGTAATATTGGGAGAAATCAGTAAAGCCGGAGCCGACTTAGTCAAGGTATGTTCGTTATATTTGTAAAGTTTGCTTAAGTCTTAAGATGTGTTAAATTAGTGGTTGCAAGTCAAGATTACTAGATGATGGGATGTAATCTAAATCAAGACATTGTGTTTACTGACCTAATTTTGTCAATTCTGGGAATTTCTCAAATAAATTGGATAATGGTAATTTAAGTGAACTAGATGATGTTAATCACACGGAATATTTTGCGACATTTTTCTCGAGTACTTGAGTACTGTAGTAGTGAATGATAGAGGTGTGAACGAGCCAAGCCTGAGCGTGGCCACGCTCGGTTCGGGCTCATTTAAGTTATGAGAGACTCGAGCTCGAGTTCGACTCGATTTGTGCTTTATTACACCAAGTTCTCGGCTCGAGCTCGTGAAGAGTTGTACAGACTCAGCTCGGGCTCGAGATCGGCTTGTTTTTAGTATGATCATGAGCCTAAATAAGTTTAGGCTCGGTTCACGCTTGTTAAAAAGCTCGTTTACTAATACCCTACATCCCTAATTCCTCAAGTATTTTTTTTTTATTTTAATATATAAAAATAATAATAATATTGTATATTATATATAGGCTCATTTAGGCTGCGAGTTCACTGATTGAAGCTCGGCTCGAGCTCGTTTAATAAATGAGCCTCATATTTAGGCTCGAGCTCCGCTCGGGCTCGTTTAATTCGATCTCGAGTCGAGCTTTTAACGAGTCGATCCCGAATAGCTCGGCTCACTTACACCCCTAGTGAATGATCTACTACATAGTTTGCAACTTGTAATTTTGTTGTGATAAATTAAAATTATTAGTTTCTTATAATAAATTAACACAAATAAACAAAACGAATATTGCATGTGATCTAGGCAGGCCAATGTACTGTCAAATACTAATAATAGAAAATCGAATGGACCTCGTATCTATCAGAAAGTGTGAACATATTTACCTTGAACGTTGATTTTATTTAGACTTAGAATATCAAATTGATAATATGATTTCTAAAATTGTGACTTAGAAGCTTAAGCATTAAATCATACTATACGTAGGTTTCCTCTCATTTGACCTGCTCAACCCATGTAATTGTTTTATATTTTCCCACGGTTTTAAATTTTACCCATTAGACCTATTGGAAATGAAATGTGTGTAGCCTAATTCCATGTTTATAATTGTAACTATCATTTGCAAAAAATTATAATCTATCTATGATTTTACGAAAATGGAAATGCTTGTTTGTCAAATACTCTGCTGTTATTTAACTGTGTGTGCCATGGGGACACAAAAATGTCAGTTTGTGGTTACAAATTTTTAATTGACTTCCAAGTCTTCCAATATTGCAACAAGTTATATTCTTCATTGATTTCTTTATAAATGTAAGTTTGTGGTCACTTGGGTGGGTGGGGGTGTTGGGGGGGCTCCGGCCGCCAAGGGATAAATGGGGATTTTTGTTTATTTATTTTATTTTTAAATGTAAAACAAATAAACAAATAAAAAATTTAAAAAGAAGTTATTAAGGGCAAATTAGGTTTTTGATGTCCGGAGGGATGAAATATATAAGTTCTTAAAACATAAAGGATGATCCGAATTAATTTGTATAATTATGAACTAAATGACTAATCATGCCTTTTGACGCCTCACACCCTTTTTAAAAAACCTATTGCCTTGTTAATTTTACTAACATAAATTCTAATATAAACACTTATTAAAAAAATATTTTTTTAAAATAAATCATTTTGTCAGACAGTCATTTTGAGGTAACCAACACCCTCTAAAGCTAAAAGACAGAAGAAGGAGAATTCGTGAAGATCATTAGTATGCATCTTTTTTTTTTTTTGAATGGCACGTCAATTTATGCTTAGTAATATTGGGAGAAATCAGTAAAGCCGGAGCCGACTTAGTCAAGGTATGTTCGTTATATTTGTAAAGTTTGCTTAAGTCTTAAGATGTGTTAAATTAGTGGTTGCAAGTCAAGATTACTAGATGATGGGATGTAATCTAAATCAAGACATTGTGTTTACTGACCTAATTTTGTCAATTCTGGGAATTTCTCAAATAAATTGGATAATGGTAATTTAAGTGAACTAGATGATGTTAATCACACGGAATATTTTGCGACATTTTTCTCGAGTACTTGAGTACTGTAGTAGTGAATGATAGAGGTGTGAACGAGCCAAGCCTGAGCGTGGCCACGCTCGGTTCGGGCTCATTTAAGTTATGAGAGACTCGAGCTCGAGTTCGACTCGATTTGTGCTTTATTACACCAAGTTCTCGGCTCGAGCTCGTGAAGAGTTGTACAGACTCAGCTCGGGCTCGAGATCGGCTTGTTTTTAGTATGATCATGAGCCTAAATAAGTTTAGGCTTGGTTCACGCTTGTTAAAAAGCTCGTTTACTAATACCCTACATCCCTAATTCCTCAAGTATTTTTTTTTATTTTAATATATAAAAATAATAATAATATTGTATATTATATATAGGCTCATTTAGGCTGCGAGTTCACTGATTGAAGCTCGGCTCGAGCTCGTTTAATAAATGAGCCTCATATTTAGGCTCGAGCTCCGCTCGGGCTCGTTTAATTCGATCTCGAGTCGAGCTTTTAACGAGTCGATCCCGAATAGCTCGGCTCACTTACACCCCTAGTGAATGATCTACTACATAGTTTGCAACTTGTAATTTTGTTGTGATAAATTAAAATTATTAGTTTCTTATAATAAATTAACACAAATAAACAAAACGAATATTGCATGTGATCTAGGCAGGCCAATGTACTGTCAAATACTAATAATAGAAAATCGAATGGACCTCGTATGTATCAGAAAGTGTGAACATATTTACCTTGAACGTTGATTTTATTTAGACTTAGAATATCAAATTGATAATATGATTTCTAAAATTGTGACTTAGAAGCTTAAGCATTAAATCATACTATACGTAGGTTTCCTCTCATTTGACCTGCTCAACCCATGTAATTGTTTTATATTTTCCCACGGTTTTAAATTTTACCCATTAGACCTATTGGAAATGAAATGTGTGTAGCCTAATTCCATGTTTATAATTGTAACTATCATTTGCAAAAAATTATAATCTATCTATGATTTTACGAAAATGGAAATGCTTGTTTGTCAAATACTCTGCTGTTATTTAACTGTGTGTGCCATGGGGACACAAAAATGTCAGTTTGTGGTTACAAATTTTTAATTGACTTCCAAGTCTTCCAATATTGCAACAAGTTATATTCTTCATTGATTTCTTTATAAATGTAAGTTTGTGGTCACTTGGGTGGGTGGGGGTGTTGGGGGGGCTCCGGCCGCCAAGGGATAAATGGGGATTTTTGTTTATTTATTTTATTTTTAAATGTAAAACAAATAAACAAATAAAAAATTTAAAAAGAAGTTATTAAGGGCAAATTAGGTTTTTGATGTCCGGAGGGATGAAATATATAAGTTCTTAAAACATAAAGGATGATCCGAATTAATTTGTATAATTATGAACTAAATGACTAATCATGCCTTTTGACGCCTCACACCCTTTTTAAAAAACCTATTGCCTTGTTAATTTTACTAACATAAATTCTAATATAAACACTTATTAAAAAAATATTTTTTTAAAATAAATCATTTTGTCAGACAGTCATTTTGAGGTAACCAACACCCTCTAAAGCTAAAAGACAGAAGAAGGAGAATTCGTGAAGATCATTAGTATGCATCTTTTTTTTTTTTTGAATGGCACGTCAATTTATGCTTAGTAATATTGGGAGAAATCAGTAAAGCCGGAGCCGACTTAGTCAAGGTATGTTCGTTATATTTGTAAAGTTTGCTTAAGTCTTAAGATGTGTTAAATTAGTGGTTGCAAGTCAAGATTACTAGATGATGGGATGTAATCTAAATCAAGACATTGTGTTTACTGACCTAATTTTGTCAATTCTGGGAATTTCTCAAATAAATTGGATAATGGTAATTTAAGTGAACTAGATGATGTTAATCACACGGAATATTTTGCGACATTTTTCTCGAGTACTTGAGTACTGTAGTAGTGAATGATAGAGGTGTGAACGAGCCAAGCCTGAGCGTGGCCACGCTCGGTTCGGGCTCATTTAAGTTATGAGAGACTCGAGCTCGAGTTCGACTCGATTTGTGCTTTATTACACCAAGTTCTCGGCTCGAGCTCGTGAAGAGTTGTACAGACTCAGCTCGGGCTCGAGATCGGCTTGTTTTAGTATGATCATGAGCCTAAATAAGTTTAGGCTCGGTTCACGCTTGTTAAAAAGCTCGTTTACTAATACCCTACATCCCTAATTCCTCAAGTATTTTTTTTTTTATTTTAATATATAAAAATAATAATAATATTGTATATTATATATAGGCTCATTTAGGCTGCGAGTTCACTGATTGAAGCTCGGCTCGAGCTCGTTTAATAAATGAGCCTCATATTTAGGCTCGAGCTCCGCTCGGGCTCGTTTAATTCGATCTCGAGTCGAGCTTTTAACGAGTCGATCCCGAATAGCTCGGCTCACTTACACCCCTAGTGAATGATCTACTACATAGTTTGCAACTTGTAATTTTGTTGTGATAAATTAAAATTATTAGTTTCTTATAATAAATTAACACAAATAAACAAAACGAATATTGCATGTGATCTAGGCAGGCCAATGTACTGTCAAATACTAATAATAGAAAATCGAATGGACCTCGTATGTATCAGAAAGTGTGAACATATTTACCTTGAACGTTGATTTTATTTAGACTTAGAATATCAAATTGATAATATGATTTCTAAAATTGTGACTTAGAAGCTTAAGCATTAAATCATACTATACGTAGGTTTCCTCTCATTTGACCTGCTCAACCCATGTAATTGTTTTATATTTTCCCACGGTTTTAAATTTTACCCATTAGACCTATTGGAAATGAAATGTGTGTAGCCTAATTCCATGTTTATAATTGTAACTATCATTTACAAAAAATTATAATCTATCTATGATTTTACGAAAATGGAAATGCTTGTTTGTCAAATACTCTGCTGTTATTTAACTGTGTGTGCCATGGGGACACAAAAATGTCAGTTTGTGGTTACAAATTTTTAATTGACTTCCAAGTCTTCCAATATTGCAACAAGTTATATTCTTCATTGATTTCTTTATAAATGTAAGTTTGTGGTCACTTGGGTGGGTGGGGGTGTTGGGGGGGCTCCGACCGCCAAGGGATAAATGGGGATTTTTGTTTATTTATTTTATTTTTAAATGTAAAACAAATAAACAAATAAAAAATTTAAAAAGAAGTTATTAAGGGCAAATTAGGTTTTTGATGTCCGGAGGGATGAAATATATAAGTTCTTAAAAGATAAAGGATGATCCGAATTAATTTGTATAATTATGAACTAAATGACTAATCATGCCTTTTGACGCCTCACACCCTTTTTAAAAAACCTATTGCCTTGTTAATTTTACTAACATAAATTCTAATATAAACACTTATTAAAAAAATATTTTTTTAAAATAAATCATTTTGTCAGACAGTCATTTTGAGGTAACCAACACCCTCTAAAGCTAAAAGACAGAAGAAGGAGAATTCGTGAAGATCATTAGTATGCATCTTTTTTTTTTTTGAATGGCACGTCAATTTATGCTTAGTAATATTGGGAGAAATCAGTGAAGTCGGAGCCGACTTAGTCAAGGTATGTTCGTTATATTTGTAAAGTTTGCTTAAGTCTTAAGATGTGTTAAATTAGTGGTTGCAAGTCAAGATTACTAGATGATGGGATGTAATCTAAATCAAGACATTGTGTTTACTGACCTAATTTTGTCAATTCTGGGAATTTCTCAAATAAATTGGATAATGGTAATTTAAGTGAACTAGATGATGTTAATCACACGGAATATTTTGCGACATTTTTCTCGAGTACTTGAGTACTGTAGTAGTGAATGATAGAGGTGTGAACGAGCCAAGCCTGAGCGTGGCCACGCTCGGTTCGGGCTCATTTAAGTTATGAGAGACTCGAGCTCGAGTTCGACTCGATTTGTGCTTTATTACACCAAGTTCTCGGCTCGAGCTCGTGAAGAGTTGTACAGACTCAGCTCGGGCTCGAGATCGGCTTGTTTTTAGTATGATCATGAGCCTAAATAAGTTTAGGCTCGGTTCACGCTTGTTAAAAAGCTCGTTTACTAATACCCTACATCCCTAATTCCTCAAGTATTTTTTTTTTATTTTAATATATAAAAATAATAATAATATTGTATATTATATATAGGCTCATTTAGGCTGCGAGTTCACTGATTGAAGCTTGGCTCGAGCTCGTTTAATAAATGAGCCTCATATTTAGGCTCGAGCTCCGCTCGGGCTCGTTTAATTCGATCTCGAGTCGAGCTTTTAACGAGTCGATCCCGAATAGCTCGGCTCACTTACACCCCTAGTGAATGATCTACTACATAGTTTGCAACTTGTAATTTTGTTGTGATAAATTAAAATTATTAGTTTCTTATAATAAATTAACACAAATAAACAAAACGAATATTGCATGTGATCTAGGCAGGCCAATGTACTGTCAAATACTAATAATAGAAAATCGAATGGACCTCGTATGTATCAGAAAGTGTGAACATATTTACCTTGAACGTTGATTTTATTTAGACTTAGAATATCAAATTGATAATATGATTTCTAAAATTGTGACTTAGAAGCTTAAGCATTAAATCATACTATACGTAGGTTTCCTCTCATTTGACCTGCTCAACCCATGTAATTGTTTTATATTTTCCCACGGTTTTAAATTTTACCCATTAGACCTATTGGAAATGAAATGTGTGTAGCCTAATTCCATGTTTATAATTGTAACTATCATTTACAAAAAATTATAATCTATCTATGATTTTACGAAAATGGAAATGCTTGTTTGTCAAATACTCTGCTGTTATTTAACTGTGTGTGCCATGGGGACACAAAAATGTCAGTTTGTGGTTACAAATTTTTAATTGACTTCCAAGTCTTCCAATATTGCAACAAGTTATATTCTTCATTGATTTCTTTATAAATGTAAGTTTGTGGTCACTTGGGTGGGTGGGGGTGTTGGGGGGGCTCCGGCCGCCAAGGGATAAATGGGGATTTTTGTTTATTTATTTTATTTTTAAATGTAAAACAAATAAACAAATAAAAAATTTAAAAAGAAGTTATTAAGGGCAAATTAGGTTTTTGATGTCCGGAGGGATGAAATATATAAGTTCTTAAAAGATAAAGGATGATCCGAATTAATTTGTATAATTATGAACTAAATGACTAATCATGCCTTTTGACGCCTCACACCCTTTTTAAAAAACCTATTGCCTTGTTAATTTTACTAACATAAATTCTAATATAAACACTTATTAAAAAATTATTTTTTTAAAATAAATCATTTTGTCAGACAGTCATTTTGAGGTAACCAACACCCTCTAAAGCTAAAAGACAGAAGAAGGAGAATTCGTGAAGATCATTAGTATGCATCTTTTTTTTTTTTTGAATGGCACGTCAATTTATGCTTAGTAATATTGGGAGAAATCAGTAAAGCCGGAGCCGACTTAGTCAAGGTATGTTCGTTATATTTGTAAAGTTTGCTTAAGTCTTAAGATGTGTTAAATTAGTGGTTGCAAGTCAAGATTACTAGATGATGGGATGTAATCTAAATCAAGACATTGTGTTTACTGACCTAATTTTGTCAATTCTGGGAATTTCTCAAATAAATTGGATAATGGTAATTTAAGTGAACTAGATGATGTTAATCACACGGAATATTTTGCGACATTTTTCTCGAGTACTTGAGTACTGTAGTAGTGAATGATAGAGGTGTGAACGAGCCAAGCCTGAGCGTGGCCACGCTCGGTTCGGGCTCATTTAAGTTATGAGAGACTCGAGCTCGAGTTCGACTCGATTTGTGCTTTATTACACCAAGTTCTCGGCTCGAGCTCGTGAAGAGTTGTACAGACTCAGCTCGGGCTCGAGATCGGCTTGTTTTTAGTATGATCATGAGCCTAAATAAGTTTAGGCTTGGTTCACGCTTGTTAAAAAGCTCGTTTACTAATACCCTACATCCCTAATTCCTCAAGTATTTTTTTTTTATTTTAATATATAAAAATAATAATAATATTGTATATTATATATAGGCTCATTTAGGCTGCGAGTTCACTGATTGAAGCTCGGCTCGAGCTCGTTTAATAAATGAGCCTCATATTTAGGCTCGAGCTCCGCTCGGGCTCGTTTAATTCGATCTCGAGTCGAGCTTTTAACGAGTCGATCCCGAATAGCTCGGCTCACTTACACCCCTAGTGAATGATCTACTACATAGTTTGCAACTTGTAATTTTGTTGTGATAAATTAAAATTATTAGTTTCTTATAATAAATTAACACAAATAAACAAAACGAATATTGCATGTGATCTAGGCAGGCCAATGTACTGTCAAATACTAATAATAGAAAATCGAATGGACCTCGTATGTATCAGAAAGTGTGAACATATTTACCTTGAACGTTGATTTTATTTAGACTTAGAATATCAAATTGATAATATGATTTCTAAAATTGTGACTTAGAAGCTTAAGCATTAAATCATACTATACGTAGGTTTCCTCTCATTTGACCTGCTCAACCCATGTAATTGTTTTATATTTTCCCACGGTTTTAAATTTTACCCATTAGACCTATTGGAAATGAAATGTGTGTAGCCTAATTCCATGTTTATAATTGTAACTATCATTTACAAAAAATTATAATCTATCTATGATTTTACGAAAATGGAAATGCTTGTTTGTCAAATACTCTGCTGTTATTTAACTGTGTGTGCCATGGGGACACAAAAATGTCAGTTTGTGGTTACAAATTTTTAATTGACTTCCAAGTCTTCCAATATTGCAACAAGTTATATTCTTCATTGATTTCTTTATAAATGTAAGTTTGTGGTCACTTGGGTGGGTGGGGGTGTTGGGGGGGCTCCGGCCGCCAAGGGATAAATGGGGATTTTTGTTTATTTATTTTATTTTTAAATGTAAAACAAATAAACAAATAAAAAATTTAAAAAGAAGTTATTAAGGGCAAATTAGGTTTTTGATGTCCGGAGGGATGAAATATATAAGTTCTTAAAAGATAAAGGATGATCCGAATTAATTTGTATAATTATGAACTAAATGACTAATCATGCCTTTTGACGCCTCACACCCTTTTTAAAAAACCTATTGCCTTGTTAATTTTACTAACATAAATTCTAATATAAACACTTATTAAAAAAATATTTTTTTAAAATAAATCATTTTGTCAGACAGTCATTTTGAGGTAACCAACACCCTCTAAAGCTAAAAGACAGAAGAAGGAGAATTCGTGAAGATCATTAGTATGCATCTTTTTTTTTTTTTGAATGGCACGTCAATTTATGCTTAGTAATATTGGGAGAAATCAGTGAAGTCGGAGCCGACTTAGTCAAGGTATGTTCGTTATATTTGTAAAGTTTGCTTAAGTCTTAAGATGTGTTAAATTAGTGGTTGCAAGTCAAGATTACTAGATGATGGGATGTAATCTAAATCAAGACATTGTGTTTACTGACCTAATTTTGTCAATTCTGGGAATTTCTCAAATAAATTGGATAATGGTAATTTAAGTGAACTAGATGATGTTAATCACACGGAATATTTTGCGACATTTTTCTCGAGTACTTGAGTACTGTAGTAGTGAATGATAGAGGTGTGAACGAGCCAAGCCTGAGCGTGGCCACGCTCGGTTCGGGCTCATTTAAGTTATGAGAGACTCGAGCTCGAGTTCGACTCGATTTGTGCTTTATTACACCAAGTTCTCGGCTCGAGCTCGTGAAGAGTTGTACAGACTCAGCTCGGGCTCGAGATCGGCTTGTTTTAGTATGATCATGAGCCTAAATAAGTTTAGGCTCGGTTCACGCTTGTTAAAAAGCTCGTTTACTAATACCCTACATCCCTAATTCCTCAAGTATTTTTTTTTATTTTAATATATAAAAATAATAATAATATTGTATATTATATATAGGCTCATTTAGGCTGCGAGTTCACTGATTGAAGCTCGGCTCGAGCTCGTTTAATAAATGAGCCTCATATTTAGGCTCGAGCTCCGCTCGGGCTCGTTTAATTCGATCTCGAGTCGAGCTTTTAACGAGTCGATCCCGAATAGCTCGGCTCACTTACACCCCTAGTGAATGATCTACTACATAGTTTGCAACTTGTAATTTTGTTGTGATAAATTAAAATTATTAGTTTCTTATAATAAATTAACACAAATAAACAAAACGAATATTGCATGTGATCTAGGCAGGCCAATGTACTGTCAAATACTAATAATAGAAAATCGAATGGACCTCGTATGTATCAGAAAGTGTGAACATATTTACCTTGAACGTTGATTTTATTTAGACTTAGAATATCAAATTGATAATATGATTTCTAAAATTGTGACTTAGAAGCTTAAGCATTAAATCATACTATACGTAGGTTTCCTCTCATTTGACCTGCTCAACCCATGTAATTGTTTTATATTTTCCCACGGTTTTAAATTTTACCCATTAGACCTATTGGAAATGAAATGTGTGTAGCCTAATTCCATGTTTATAATTGTAACTATCATTTACAAAAAATTATAATCTATCTATGATTTTACGAAAATGGAAATGCTTGTTTGTCAAATACTCTGCTGTTATTTAACTGTGTGTGCCATGGGGACACAAAAATGTCAGTTTGTGGTTACAAATTTTTAATTGACTTCCAAGTCTTCCAATATTGCAACAAGTTATATTCTTCATTGATTTCTTTATAAATGTAAGTTTGTGGTCACTTGGGTGGGTGGGGGTGTTGGGGGGGCTCCGGCCGCCAAGGGATAAATGGGGATTTTTGTTTATTTATTTTATTTTTAAATGTAAAACAAATAAACAAATAAAAAATTTAAAAAGAAGTTATTAAGGGCAAATTAGGTTTTTGATGTCCGGAGGGATGAAATATATAAGTTCTTAAAAGATAAAGGATGATCCGAATTAATTTCTATAATTATGAACTAAATGACTAATCATGCCTTTTGACGCCTCACACCCTTTTTAAAAAACCTATTGCCTTGTTAATTTTACTAACATAAATTCTAATATAAACACTTATTAAAAAAATATTTTTTTAAAATAAATCATTTTGTCAGACAGTCATTTTGAGGTAACCAACACCCTCTAAAGCTAAAAGACAGAAGAAGGAGAATTCGTGAAGATAATTAGTATGCATCTTTTTTTTTTTTGAATGGCACGTCAATTTATGCTTAGTAATATTGGGAGAAATCAGTGAAGTCGGAGCCGACTTAGTCAAGGTATGTTCGTTATATTTGTAAAGTTTGCTTAAGTCTTAAGATGTGTTAAATTAGTGGTTGCAAGTCAAGATTACTAGATGATGGGATGTAATCTAAATCAAGACATTGTGTTTACTGACCTAATTTTGTCAATTCTGGGAATTTCTCAAATAAATTGGATAATGGTAATTTAAGTGAACTAGATGATGTTAATCACACGGAATATTTTGCGACATTTTTCTCGAGTACTTGAGTACTGTAGTAGTGAATGATAGAGGTGTGAACGAGCCAAGCCTGAGCGTGGCCACGCTCGGTTCGGGCTCATTTAAGTTATGAGAGACTCGAGCTCGAGTTCGACTCGATTTGTGCTTTATTACACCAAGTTCTCGGCTCGAGCTCGTGAAGAGTTGTACAGACTCAGCTCGGGCTCGAGATCGGCTTGTTTTAGTATGATCATGAGCCTAAATAAGTTTAGGCTCGGTTCACGCTTGTTAAAAAGCTCGTTTACTAATACCCTACATCCCTAATTCCTCAAGTATTTTTTTTTTATTTTAATATATAAAAATAATAATAATATTGTATATTATATATAGGCTCATTTAGGCTGCGAGTTCACTGATTGAAGCTTGGCTCGAGCTCGTTTAATAAATGAGCCTCATATTTAGGCTCGAGCTCCGCTCGGGCTCGTTTAATTCGATCTCGAGTCGAGCTTTTAACGAGTCGATCCCGAATAGCTCGGCTCACTTACACCCCTAGTGAATGATCTACTACATAGTTTGCAACTTGTAATTTTGTTGTGATAAATTAAAATTATTAGTTTCTTATAATAAATTAACACAAATAAACAAAACGAATATTGCATGTGATCTAGGCAGGCCAATGTACTGTCAAATACTAATAATAGAAAATCGAATGGACCTCGTATGTATCAGAAAGTGTGAACATATTTACCTTGAACGTTGATTTTATTTAGACTTAGAATATCAAATTGATAATATGATTTCTAAAATTGTGACTTAGAAGCTTAAGCATTAAATCATACTATACGTAGGTTTCCTCTCATTTGACCTGCTCAACCCATGTAATTGTTTTATATTTTCCCACGGTTTTAAATTTTACCCATTAGACCTATTGGAAATGAAATGTGTGTAGCCTAATTCCATGTTTATAATTGTAACTATCATTTACAAAAAATTATAATCTATCTATGATTTTACGAAAATGGAAATGCTTGTTTGTCAAATACTCTGCTGTTATTTAACTGTGTGTGCCATGGGGACACAAAAATGTCAGTTTGTGGTTACAAATTTTTAATTGACTTCCAAGTCTTCCAATATTGCAACAAGTTATATTCTTCATTGATTTCTTTATAAATGTAAGTTTGTGGTCACTTGGGTGGGTGGGGGTGTTGGGGGGGCTCCGGCCGCCAAGGGATAAATGGGGATTTTTGTTTATTTATTTTATTTTTAAATGTAAAACAAATAAACAAATAAAAAATTTAAAAAGAAGTTATTAAGGGCAAATTAGGTTTTTGATGTCCGGAGGGATGAAATATATAAGTTCTTAAAAGATAAAGGATGATCCGAATTAATTTCTATAATTATGAACTAAATGACTAATCATGCCTTTTGACGCCTCACACCCTTTTTAAAAAACCTATTGCCTTGTTAATTTTACTAACATAAATTCTAATATAAACACTTATTAAAAAAATATTTTTTTAAAATAAATCATTTTGTCAGACAGTCATTTTGAGGTAACCAACACCCTCTAAAGCTAAAAGACAGAAGAAGGAGAATTCGTGAAGATCATTAGTATGCATCTTTTTTTTTTTTGAATGGCACGTCAATTTATGCTTAGTAATATTGGGAGAAATCAGTGAAGCCGGAGCCGACTTAGTCAAGGTATGTTCGTTATATTTGTAAAGTTTGCTTAAGTCTTAAGATGTGTTAAATTAGTGGTTGCAAGTCAAGATTACTAGATGATGGGATGTAATCTAAATCAAGACATTGTGTTTACTGACCTAATTTTGTCAATTCTGGGAATTTCTCAAATAAATTGGATAATGGTAATTTAAGTGAACTAGATGATGTTAATCACACGGAATATTTTGTGACATTTTTCTCGAGTACTTGAGTACTGTAGTAGTGAATGATAGAGGTGTGAACGAGCCAAGCCTGAGCGTGGCCACGCTCGGTTCGGGCTCATTTAAGTTATGAGAGACTCGAGCTCGAGTTCGACTCGATTTGTGCTTTATTACACCAAGTTCTCGGCTCGAGCTCGTGAAGAGTTGTACAGACTCAGCTCGGGCTCGAGATCGGCTTGTTTTTAGTATGATCATGAGCCTAAATAAGTTTAGGCTCGGTTCACGCTTGTTAAAAAGCTCGTTTACTAATACCCTACATCCCTAATTCCTCAAGTATTTTTTTTATTTTAATATATAAAAATAATAATAATATTGTATATTATATATAGGCTCATTTAGGCTGCGAGTTCACTGATTGAAGCTCGGCTCGAGCTCGTTTAATAAATGAGCCTCATATTTAGGCTCGAGCTCCGCTCGGGCTCATTTAATTCGATCTCGAGTCGAGCTTTTAACGAGTCGATCCCGAATAGCTCGGCTCACTTACACCCCTAGTGAATGATCTACTACATAGTTTGCAACTTGTAATTTTGTTGTGATAAATTAAAATTATTAGTTTCTTATAATAAATTAACACAAATAAACAAAACGAATATTGCATGTGATCTAGGCAGGCCAATGTACTGTCAAATACTAATAATAGAAAATCGAATGGACCTCGTATGTATCAGAAAGTGTGAACATATTTACCTTGAACGTTGTTTTTATTTAGACTTAGAATATCAAATTGATAATATGATTTCTAAAATTGTGACTTAGAAGCTTAAGCATTAAATCATACTATACGTAGGTTTCCTCTCATTTGACCTGCTCAACCCATGTAATTGTTTTATATTTTCCCACGGTTTTAAATTTTACCCATTAGACCTATTGGAAATGAAATGTGTGTAGCCTAATTCCATGTTTATAATTGTAACTATCATTTACAAAAAATTATAATCTATCTATGATTTTACGAAAATGGAAATGCTTGTTTGTCAAATACTCTGCTGTTATTTAACTGTGTGTGCCATGGGGACACAAAAATGTCAGTTTGTGGTTACAAATTTTTAATTGACTTCCAAGTCTTCCAATATTGCAACAAGTTATATTCTTCATTGATTTCTTTATAAATGTAAGTTTGTGGTCACTTGGGTGGGTGGGGGTGTTGGGGGGGCTCCGGCCGCCAAGGGATAAATGGGGATTTTTGTTTATTTATTTTATTTTTAAATGTAAAACAAATAAACAAATAAAAAATTTAAAAAGAAGTTATTAAGGGCAAATTAGGTTTTTGATGTCCGGAGGGATGAAATATATAAGTTCTTAAAAGATAAAGGATGATCCGAATTAATTTCTATAATTATGAACTAAATGACTAATCATGCCTTTTGACGCCTCACACCCTTTTTAAAAAACCTATTGCCTTGTTAATTTTACTAACATAAATTCTAATATAAACACTTATTAAAAAATTATTTTTTTAAAATAAATCATTTTGTCAGACAGTCATTTTGAGGTAACCAACACCCTCTAAAGCTAAAAGACAGAAGAAGGAGAATTCGTGAAGATCATTAGTATGCATCTTTTTTTTTTTTTTTGAATGGCACGTCAATTTATGCTTAGTAATATTGGGAGAAATCAGTGAAGCCGGAGCCGACTTAGTCAAGGTATGTTCGTTATATTTGTAAAGTTTGCTTAAGTCTTAAGATGTGTTAAATTAGTGGTTGCAAGTCAAGATTACTAGATGATGGGATGTAATCTAAATCAAGACATTGTGTTTACTGACCTAATTTTGTCAATTCTGGGAATTTCTCAAATAAATTGGATAATGGTAATTTAAGTGAACTAGATGATGTTAATCACACGGAATATTTTGTGACATTTTTCTCGAGTACTTGAGTACTGTAGTAGTGAATGATAGAGGTGTGAACGAGCCAAGCCTGAGCGTGGCCACGCTCTGTTCGGGCTCATTTAAGTTATGAGAGACTCGAGCTCGAGTTCGACTCGATTTGTGCTTTATTACACCAAGTTCTCGGCTCGAGCTCGTGAAGAGTTGTACAGACTCAGCTCGGGCTCGAGATCGGCTTGTTTTAGTATGATCATGAGCCTAAATAAGTTTAGGCTCGGTTCACGCTTGTTAAAAAGCTCGTTTACTAATACCCTACATCCCTAATTCCTCAAGTATTTTTTTTTTATTTTAATATATAAAAATAATAATAATATTGTATATTATATATAGGCTCATTTAGGCTGCGAGTTCACTGATTGAAGCTCGGCTCGAGCTCGTTTAATAAATGAGCCTCATATTTAGGCTCGAGCTCCGCTCGGGCTCGTTTAATTCGATCTCGAGCCGAGCTTTTAACGAGTCGATCCCGAATAGCTCGGCTCACTTACACCCCTAGTGAATGATCTACTACATAGTTTGCAACTTGTAATTTTGTTGTGATAAATTAAAATTATTAGTTTCTTATAATAAATTAACACAAATAAACAAAACGAATATTGCATGTGATCTAGGCAGGCCAATGTACTGTCAAATACTAATAATAGAAAATCGAATGGACCTCGTATGTATCAGAAAGTGTGAACATATTTACCTTGAACGTTGATTTTATTTAGACTTAGAATATCAAATTGATAATATGATTTCTAAAATTGTGACTTAGAAGCTTAAGCATTAAATCATACTATACGTAGGTTTCCTCTCATTTGACCTGCTCAACCCATGTAATTGTTTTATATTTTCCCACGGTTTTAAATTTTACCCATTAGACCTATTGGAAATGAAATGTGTGTAGCCTAATTCCATGTTTATAATTGTAACTATCATTTACAAAAAATTATAATCTATCTATGATTTTACGAAAATGGAAATGCTTGTTTGTCAAATACTCTGCTGTTATTTAACTGTGTGTGCCATGGGGACACAAAAATGTCAGTTTGTGGTTACAAATTTTTAATTGACTTCCAAGTCTTCCAATATTGCAACAAGTTATATTCTTCATTGATTTCTTTATAAATGTAAGTTTGTGGTCACTTGGGTGGGTGGGGGTGTTGGGGGGGCTCCGGCCGCCAAGGGATAAATGGGGATTTTTGTTTATTTATTTTATTTTTAAATGTAAAACAAATAAACAAATAAAAAATTTAAAAAGAAGTTATTAAGGGCAAATTAGGTTTTTGATGTCCGGAGGGATGAAATATATAAGTTCTTAAAAGATAAAGGATGATCCGAATTAATTTCTATAATTATGAACTAAATGACTAATCATGCCTTTTGACGCCTCACACCCTTTTTAAAAAACCTATTGCCTTGTTAATTTTACTAACATAAATTCTAATATAAACACTTATTAAAAAAATATTTTTTTAAAATAAATCATTTTGTCAGACAGTCATTTTGAGGTAACCAACACCCTCTAAAGCTAAAAGACAGAAGAAGGAGAATTCGTGAAGATCATTAGTATGCATCTTTTTTTTTTTTGAATGGCACGTCAATTTATGCTTAGTAATATTGGGAGAAATCAGTGAAGCCGGAGCCGACTTAGTCAAGGTATGTTCGTTATATTTGTAAAGTTTGCTTAAGTCTTAAGATGTGTTAAATTAGTGGTTGCAAGTCAAGATTACTAGATGATGGGATGTAATCTAAATCAAGACATTGTGTTTACTGACCTAATTTTGTCAATTCTGGGAATTTCTCAAATAAATTGGATAATGGTAATTTAAGTGAACTAGATGATGTTAATCACACGGAATATTTTGTGACATTTTTCTCGAGTACTTGAGTACTGTAGTAGTGAATGATAGAGGTGTGAACGAGCCAAGCCTGAGCGTGGCCACGCTCGGTTCGGGCTCATTTAAGTTATGAGAGACTCGAGCTCGAGTTCGACTCGATTTGTGCTTTATTACACCAAGTTCTCGGCTCGAGCTCGTGAAGAGTTGTACAGACTCAGCTCGGGCTCGAGATCGGCTTGTTTTAGTATGATCATGAGCCTAAATAAGTTTAGGCTCGGTTCACGCTTGTTAAAAAGCTCGTTTACTAATACCCTACATCCCTAATTCCTCAAGTATTTTTTTTTTATTTTAATATATAAAAATAATAATAATATTGTATATTATATATAGGCTCATTTAGGCTGCGAGTTCACTGATTGAAGCTCGGCTCGAGCTCGTTTAATAAATGAGCCTCATATTTAGGCTCGAGCTCCGCTCGGGCTCGTTTAATTCGATCTCGAGCCGAGCTTTTAACGAGTCGATCCCGAATAGCTCGGCTCACTTACACCCCTAGTGAATGATCTACTACATAGTTTGCAACTTGTAATTTTGTTGTGATAAATTAAAATTATTAGTTTCTTATAATAAATTAACACAAATAAACAAAACGAATATTGCATGTGATCTAGGCAGGCCAATGTACTGTCAAATACTAATAATAGAAAATCGAATGGACCTCGTATGTATCAGAAAGTGTGAACATATTTACCTTGAACGTTGATTTTATTTAGACTTAGAATATCAAATTGATAATATGATTTCTAAAATTGTGACTTAGAAGCTTAAGCATTAAATCATACTATACGTAGGTTTCCTCTCATTTGACCTGCTCAACCCATGTAATTGTTTTATATTTTCCCACGGTTTTAAATTTTACCCATTAGACCTATTGGAAATGAAATGTGTGTAGCCTAATTCCATGTTTATAATTGTAACTATCATTTACAAAAAATTATAATCTATCTATGATTTTACGAAAATGGAAATGCTTGTTTGTCAAATACTCTGCTGTTATTTAACTGTGTGTGCCATGGGGACACAAAAATGTCAGTTTGTGGTTACAAATTTTTAATTGACTTCCAAGTCTTCCAATATTGCAACAAGTTATATTCTTCATTTATTTCTTTATAAATGTAAGTTTGTGGTCACTTGGGTGGGTGGGGGTGTTGGGGGGGCTCCGGCCGCCAAGGGATAAATGGGGATTTTTGTTTATTTATTTTATTTTTAAATGTAAAACAAATAAACAAATAAAAAATTTAAAAAGAAGTTATTAAGGGCAAATTAGGTTTTTGATGTCCGGAGGGATGAAATATATAAGTTCTTAAAAGATAAAGGATGATCCGAATTAATTTGTATAATTATGAACTAAATGACTAATCATGCCTTTTGACGCCTCACACCCTTTTTAAAAAACCTATTGCCTTGTTAATTTTACTAACATAAATTCTAATATAAACACTTATTAAAAAATTATTTTTTTAAAATAAATCATTTTGTCAGACAGTCATTTTGAGGTAACCAACACCCTCTAAAGCTAAAAGACAGAAGAAGGAGAATTCGTGAAGATCATTAGTATGCATCTTTTTTTTTTTTTTTGAATGGCACGTCAATTTATGCTTAGTAATATTGGGAGAAATCAGTGAAGCCGGAGCCGACTTAGTCAAGGTATGTTCGTTATATTTGTAAAGTTTGCTTAAGTCTTAAGATGTGTTAAATTAGTGGTTGCAAGTCAAGATTACTAGATGATGGGATGTAATCTAAATCAAGACATTGTGTTTACTGACCTAATTTTGTCAATTCTGGGAATTTCTCAAATAAATTGGATAATGGTAATTTAAGTGAACTAGATGATGTTAATCACACGGAATATTTTGTGACATTTTTCTCGAGTACTTGAGTACTGTAGTAGTGAATGATAGAGGTGTGAACGAGCCAAGCCTGAGCGTGGCCACGCTCGGTTCGGGCTCATTTAAGTTATGAGAGACTCGAGCTCGAGTTCGACTCGATTTGTGCTTTATTACACCAAGTTCTCGGCTCGAGCTCGTGAAGAGTTGTACAGACTCAGCTCGGGCTCGAGATCGGCTTGTTTTTAGTATGATCATGAGCCTAAATAAGTTTAGGCTCGGTTCACGCTTGTTAAAAAGCTCGTTTACTAATACCCTACATCCCTAATTCCTCAAGTATTTTTTTTTTATTTTAATATATAAAAATAATAATAATATTGTATATTATATATAGGCTCATTTAGGCTGCGAGTTCACTGATTGAAGCTCGGCTCGAGCTCGTTTAATAAATGAGCCTCATATTTAGGCTCGAGCTCCGCTCGGGCTCGTTTAATTCGATCTCGAGTCGAGCTTTTAACGAGTCGATCCCGAATAGCTCGGCTCACTTACACCCCTAGTGAATGATCTACTACATAGTTTGCAACTTGTAATTTTGTTGTGATAAATTAAAATTATTAGTTTCTTATAATAAATTAACACAAATAAACAAAACGAATATTGCATGTGATCTAGGCAGGCGAATGTACTGTCAAATACTAATAATAGAAAATCGAATGGACCTCGTATGTATCAGAAAGTGTGAACATATTTACCTTGAACGTTGATTTTATTTAGACTTAGAATATCAAATTGATAATATGATTTCTAAAATTGTGACTTAGAAGCTTAAGCATTAAATCATACTATACGTAGGTTTCCTCTCATTTGACCTGCTCAACCCATGTAATTGTTTTATATTTTCCCACGGTTTTAAATTTTACCCATTAGACCTATTGGAAATGAAATGTGTGTAGCCTAATTCCATGTTTATAATTGTAACTATCATTTACAAAAAATTATAATCTATCTATGATTTTACGAAAATGGAAATGCTTGTTTGTCAAATACTCTGCTGTTATTTAACTGTGTGTGCCATGGGGACACAAAAATGTCAGTTTGTGGTTACAAATTTTTAATTGACTTCCAAGTCTTCCAATATTGCAACAAGTTATATTCTTCATTGATTTCTTTATAAATGTAAGTTTGTGGTCACTTGGGTGGGTGGGGGTGTTGGGGGGGCTCCGGCCGCCAAGGGATAAATGGGGATTTTTGTTTATTTATTTTATTTTTAAATGTAAAACAAATAAACAAATAAAAAATTTAAAAAGAAGTTATTAAGGGCAAATTAGGTTTTTGATGTCCGGAGGGATGAAATATATAAGTTCTTAAAAGATAAAGGATGATCCGAATTAATTTGTATAATTATGAACTAAATGACTAATCATGCCTTTTGACGCCTCACACCCTTTTTAAAAAACCTATTGCCTTGTTAATTTTACTAACATAAATTCTAATATAAACACTTATTAAAAAATTATTTTTTTAAAATAAATCATTTTGTCAGACAGTCATTTTGAGGTAACCAACACCCTCTAAAGCTAAAAGACAGAAGAAGGAGAATTCGTGAAGATCATTAGTATGCATCTTTTTTTTTTTTTTGAATGGCACGTCAATTTATGCTTAGTAATATTGGGAGAAATCAGTGAAGCCGGAGCCGACTTAGTCAAGGTATGTTCGTTATATTTGTAAAGTTTGCTTAAGTCTTAAGATGTGTTAAATTAGTGGTTGCAAGTCAAGATTACTAGATGATGGGATGTAATCTAAATCAAGACATTGTGTTTACTGACCTAATTTTGTCAATTCTGGGAATTTCTCAAATAAATTGGATAATGGTAATTTAAGTGAACTAGATGATGTTAATCACACGGAATATTTTGTGACATTTTTCTCGAGTACTTGAGTACTGTAGTAGTGAATGATAGAGGTGTGAACGAGCCAAGCCTGAGCGTGGCCACGCTCGGTTCGGGCTCATTTAAGTTATGAGAGACTCGAGCTCGAGTTCGACTCGATTTGTGCTTTATTACACCAAGTTCTCGGCTCGAGCTCGTGAAGAGTTGTACAGACTCAGCTCGGGCTCGAGATCGGCTTGTTTTTAGTATGATCATGAGCCTAAATAAGTTTAGGCTCGGTTCACGCTTGTTAAAAAGCTCGTTTACTAATACCCTACATCCCTAATTCCTCAAGTATTTTTTTTTATTTTAATATATAAAAATAATAATAATATTGTATATTATATATAGGCTCATTTAGGCTGCGAGTTCACTGATTGAAGCTCGGCTCGAGCTCGTTTAATAAATGAGCCTCATATTTAGGCTCGAGCTCCGCTCGGGCTCGTTTAATTCGATCTCGAGTCGAGCTTTTAACGAGTCGATCCCGAATAGCTCGGCTCACTTACACCCCTAGTGAATGATCTACTACATAGTTTGCAACTTGTAATTTTGTTGTGATAAATTAAAATTATTAGTTTCTTATAATAAATTAACACAAATAAACAAAACGAATATTGCATGTGATCTAGGCAGGCGAATGTACTGTCAAATACTAATAATAGAAAATCGAATGGACCTCGTATGTATCAGAAAGTGTGAACATATTTACCTTGAACGTTGATTTTATTTAGACTTAGAATATCAAATTGATAATATGATTTCTAAAATTGTGACTTAGAAGCTTAAGCATTAAATCATACTATACGTAGGTTTCCTCTCATTTGACCTGCTCAACCCATGTAATTGTTTTATATTTTCCCACGGTTTTAAATTTTACCCATTAGACCTATTGGAAATGAAATGTGTGTAGCCTAATTCCATGTTTATAATTGTAACTATCATTTACAAAAAATTATAATCTATCTATGATTTTACGAAAATGGAAATGCTTGTTTGTCAAATACTCTGCTGTTATTTAACTGTGTGTGCCATGGGGACACAAAAATGTCAGTTTGTGGTTACAAATTTTTAATTGACTTCCAAGTCTTCCAATATTGCAACAAGTTATATTCTTCATTGATTTCTTTATAAATGTAAGTTTGTGGTCACTTGGGTGGGTGGGGGTGTTGGGGGGGCTCCGGCCGCCAAGGGATAAATGGGGATTTTTGTTTATTTATTTTATTTTTAAATGTAAAACAAATAAACAAATAAAAAATTTAAAAAGAAGTTATTAAGGGCAAATTAGGTTTTTGATGTCCGGAGGGATGAAATATATAAGTTCTTAAAAGATAAAGGATGATCCGAATTAATTTGTATAATTATGAACTAAATGACTAATCATGCCTTTTGACGCCTCACACCCTTTTTAAAAAACCTATTGCCTTGTTAATTTTACTAACATAAATTCTAATATAAACACTTATTAAAAAATTATTTTTTTAAAATAAATCATTTTGTCAGACAGTCATTTTGAGGTAACCAACACCCTCTAAAGCTAAAAGACAGAAGAAGGAGAATTCGTGAAGATCATTAGTATGCATCTTTTTTTTTTTTGAATGGCACGTCAATTTATGCTTAGTAATATTGGGAGAAATCAGTGAAGTCGGAGCCGACTTAGTCAAGGTATGTTCGTTATATTTGTAAAGTTTGCTTAAGTCTTAAGATGTGTTAAATTAGTGGTTGCAAGTCAAGATTACTAGATGATGGGATGTAATCTAAATCAAGACATTGTGTTTACTGACCTAATTTTGTCAATTCTGGGAATTTCTCAAATAAATTGGATAATGGTAATTTAAGTGAACTAGATGATGTTAATCACACGGAATATTTTGTGACATTTTTCTCGAGTACTTGAGTACTGTAGTAGTGAATGATAGAGGTGTGAACGAGCCAAGCCTGAGCGTGGCCACGCTCGGTTCGGGCTCATTTAAGTTATGAGAGACTCGAGCTCGAGTTCGACTCGATTTGTGCTTTATTACACCAAGTTCTCGGCTCGAGCTCGTGAAGAGTTGTACAGACTCAGCTCGGGCTCGAGATCGGCTTGTTTTTAGTATGATCATGAGCCTAAATAAGTTTAGGCTCGGTTCACGCTTGTTAAAAAGCTCGTTTACTAATACCCTACATCCCTAATTCCTCAAGTATTTTTTTTTATTTTAATATATAAAAATAATAATAATATTGTATATTATATATAGGCTCATTTAGGCTGCGAGTTCACTGATTGAAGCTCGGCTCGAGCTCGTTTAATAAATGAGCCTCATATTTAGGCTCGAGCTCCGCTCGGGCTCGTTTAATTCGATCTCGAGTCGAGCTTTTAACGAGTCGATCCCGAATAGCTCGGCTCACTTACACCCCTAGTGAATGATCTACTACATAGTTTGCAACTTGTAATTTTGTTGTGATAAATTAAAATTATTAGTTTCTTATAATAAATTAACACAAATAAACAAAACGAATATTGCATGTGATCTAGGCAGGCGAATGTACTGTCAAATACTAATAATAGAAAATCGAATGGACCTCGTATGTATCAGAAAGTGTGAACATATTTACCTTGAACGTTGATTTTATTTAGACTTAGAATATCAAATTGATAATATGATTTCTAAAATTGTGACTTAGAAGCTTAAGCATTAAATCATACTATACGTAGGTTTCCTCTCATTTGACCTGCTCAACCCATGTAATTGTTTTATATTTTCCCACGGTTTTAAATTTTACCCATTAGACCTATTGGAAATGAAATGTGTGTAGCCTAATTCCATGTTTATAATTGTAACTATCATTTACAAAAAATTATAATCTATCTATGATTTTACGAAAATGGAAATGCTTGTTTGTCAAATACTCTGCTGTTATTTAACTGTGTGTGCCATGGGGACACAAAAATGTCAGTTTGTGGTTACAAATTTTTAATTGACTTCCAAGTCTTCCAATATTGCAACAAGTTATATTCTTCATTGATTTCTTTATAAATGTAAGTTTGTGGTCACTTGGGTGGGTGGGGGTGTTGGGGGGGCTCCGGCCGCCAAGGGATAAATGGGGATTTTTGTTTATTTATTTTATTTTTAAATGTAAAACAAATAAACAAATAAAAAATTTAAAAAGAAGTTATTAAGGGCAAATTAGGTTTTTGATGTCCGGAGGGATGAAATATATAAGTTCTTAAAAGATAAAGGATGATCCGAATTAATTTGTATAATTATGAACTAAATGACTAATCATGCCTTTTGACGCCTCACACCCTTTTTAAAAAACCTATTGCCTTGTTAATTTTACTAACATAAATTCTAATATAAACACTTATTAAAAAAATATTTTTTTAAAATAAATCATTTTGTCAGACAGTCATTTTGAGGTAACCAACACCCTCTAAAGCTAAAAGACAGAAGAAGGAGAATTCGTGAAGATCATTAGTATGCATCTTTTTTTTTTTTTTTGAATGGCACGTCAATTTATGCTTAGTAATATTGGGAGAAATCAGTGAAGCCGGAGCCGACTTAGTCAAGGTATGTTCGTTATATTTGTAAAGTTTGCTTAAGTCTTAAGATGTGTTAAATTAGTGGTTGCAAGTCAAGATTACTAGATGATGGGATGTAATCTAAATCAAGACATTGTGTTTACTGACCTAATTTTGTCAATTCTGGGAATTTCTCAAATAAATTGGATAATGGTAATTTAAGTGAACTAGATGATGTTAATCACACGGAATATTTTGCGACATTTTTCTCGAGTACTTGAGTACTGTAGTAGTGAATGATAGAGGTGTGAACGAGCCAAGCCTAAGCGTGGCCACGCTCGGTTTGCGCTCATTTAAGTTATGAGAGACTCGAGCTCGAGTTCGACTCGATTTGTGCTTTATTACACCAAGTTCTCGGCTCGAGCTCGTGAAGAGTTGTACAGACTCAGCTCGGGCCCGAGATCGGCTTGTTTTTAGTATGATCATGAGCCTAAATAAGTTTAGGCTCGGTTCACGCTTGTTAAAAAGCTCGTTTACTAATACCCTACATCCCTAATTCCTCAAGTATTTTTTTTTATTTTAATATATAAAAATAATAATAATATTGTATATTATATATAGGCTCATTTAGGCTGCGAGTTCACTGATTGAAGCTCGGCTCGAGCTCGTTTAATAAATGAGCCTCATATTTAGGCTCGAGCTCCGCTCGGGCTCGTTTAATTCGATCTCGAGTCGAGCTTTTAACGAGTCGATCCCGAATAGCTCGGCTCACTTACACCCCTAGTGAATGATCTACTACATAGTTTGCAACTTGTAATTTTGTTGTGATAAATTAAAATTATTAGTTTCTTATAATAAATTAACACAAATAAACAAAACGAATATTGCATGTGATCTAGGCAGGCCAATGTACTGTCAAATACTAATAATAGAAAATCGAATGGACCTCGTATGTATCAGAAAGTGTGAACATATTTACCTTGAACGTTGATTTTATTTAGACTTAGAATATCAAATTGATAATATGATTTCTAAAATTGTGACTTAGAAGCTTAAGCATTAAATCATACTATACGTAGGTTTCCTCTCATTTGACCTGCTCAACCCATGTAATTGTTTTATATTTTCCCACGGTTTTAAATTTTACCCATTAGACCTATTGGAAATGAAATGTGTGTAGCCTAATTCCATGTTTATAATTGTAACTATCATTTACAAAAAATTATAATCTATCTATGATTTTACGAAAATGGAAATGCTTGTTTGTCAAATACTCTGCTGTTATTTAACTGTGTGTGCCATGGGGACACAAAAATGTCAGTTTGTGGTTACAAATTTTTAATTGACTTCCAAGTCTTCCAATATTGCAACAAGTTATATTCTTCATTGATTTCTTTATAAATGTAAGTTTGTGGTCACTTGGGTGGGTGGGGGTGTTGGGGGGGCTCCGGCCGCCAAGGGATAAATGGGGATTTTTGTTTATTTATTTTATTTTTAAATGTAAAACAAATAAACAAATAAAAAATTTAAAAAGAAGTTATTAAGGGCAAATTAGGTTTTTGATGTCCGGAGGGATGAAATATATAAGTTCTTAAAAGATAAAGGATGATCCGAATTAATTTGTATAATTATGAACTAAATGACTAATCATGCCTTTTGACGCCTCACACCCTTTTTAAAAAACCTATTGCCTTGTTAATTTTACTAACACAAAATCTAATATAAACACTTATTAAAAAAATATTTTTTTAAAATAAATCATTTTGTCAGACAGTCATTTTGAGGTAACCAACACCCTCTAAAGCTAAAAGACAGAAGAAGGAGAATTCGTGAAGATCATTAGTATGCATCTTTTTTTTTTTTTTTGAATGGCACGTCAATTTATGCTTAGTAATATTGGGAGAAATCAGTGAAGCCGGAGCCGACTTAGTCAAGGTATGTCCGTTATATTTGTAAAGTTTGCTTAAGTCTTAAGATGTGTTAAATTAGTGGTTGCAAGTCAAGATTACTAGATGATGGGATGTAATCTAAATCAAGACATTGTGTTTACTGACCTAATTTTGTCAATTCTGGGAATTTCTCAAATAAATTGGATAATGGTAATTTAAGTGAACTAGATGATGTTAATCACACGGAATATTTTGTGACATTTTTCTCGAGTACTTGAGTACTGTAGTAGTGAATGATAGAGGTGTGAACGAGCCAAGCCTGAGCGTGGCCACGCTCGGTTCGGGCTCATTTAAGTTATGAGAGACTCGAGCTCGAGTTCGACTCGATTTGTGCTTTATTACACCAAGTTCTCGGCTCGAGCTCGTGAAGAGTTGTACAGACTCAGCTCGGGCTCGAGATCGGCTTGTTTTTAGTATGATCATGAGCCTAAATAAGTTTAGGCTCGGTTCACGCTTGTTAAAAAGCTCGTTTACTAATACCCTACATCCCTAATTCCTCAAGTATTTTTTTTATTTTAATATATAAAAATAATAATAATATTGTATATTATATATAGGCTCATTTAGGCTGCGAGTTCACTGATTGAAGCTCGGCTCGAGCTCGTTTAATAAATGAGCCTCATATTTAGGCTCGAGCTCCGCTCGGGCTCGTTTAATTCGATCTCGAGTCGAGCTTTTAACGAGTCGATCCCGAATAGCTCGGCTCACTTACACCCCTGGTGAATGATCTACTACATAGTTTGCAACTTGTAATTTTGTTGTGATAAATTAAAATTATTAGTTTCTTATAATAAATTAACACAAATAAACAAAACGAATATTGCATGTGATCTAGGCAGGCCAATGTACTGTCAAATACTAATAATAGAAAATCGAATGGACCTCGTATGTATCAGAAAGTGTGAACATATTTACCTTGAACGTTGATTTTATTTAGACTTAGAATATCAAATTGATAATATGATTTCTAAAATTGTGACTTAGAAGCTTAAGCATTAAATCATACTATACGTAGGTTTCCTCTCATTTGACCTGCTCAACCCATGTAATTGTTTTATATTTTCCCACGGTTTTAAATTTTACCCATTAGACCTATTGGAAATGAAATGTGTGTAGCCTAATTCCATGTTTATAATTGTAACTATCATTTACAAAAAATTATAATCTATCTATGATTTTACGAAAATGGAAATGCTTGTTTGTCAAATACTCTGCTGTTATTTAACTGTGTGTGCCATGGGGACACAAAAATGTCAGTTTGTGGTTACAAATTTTTAATTGACTTCCAAGTCTTCCAATATTGCAACAAGTTATATTCTTCATTGATTTCTTTATAAATGTAAGTTTGTGGTCACTTGGGTGGGTGGGGGTGTTGGGGGGGCTCCGGCCGCCAAGGGATAAATGGGGATTTTTGTTTATTTATTTTATTTTTAATGTAAAACAAATAAACAAATAAAAAATTTAAAAAGAAGTTATTAAGGGCAAATTAGGTTTTTGATGTCCGGAGGGATGAAATATATAAGTTCTTAAAAGATAAAGGATGATCCGAATTAATTTGTATAATTATGAACTAAATGACTAATCATGCCTTTTGACGCCTCACACCCTTTTTAAAAAACCTATTGCCTTGTTAATTTTACTAACACAAAATCTAATATAAACACTTATTAAAAAAATATTTTTTTAAAATAAATCATTTTGTCAGACAGTCATTTTGAGGTAACCAACACCCTCTAAAGCTAAAAGACAGAAGAAGGAGAATTCGTGAAGATCATTAGTATGCATCTTTTTTTTTTTTTTTGAATGGCACGTCAATTTATGCTTAGTAATATTGGGAGAAATCAGTGAAGCCGGAGCCGACTTAGTCAAGGTATGTCCGTTATATTTGTAAAGTTTGCTTAAGTCTTAAGATGTGTTAAATTAGTGGTTGCAAGTCAAGATTACTAGATGATGGGATGTAATCTAAATCAAGACATTGTGTTTACTGACCTAATTTTGTCAATTCTGGGAATTTCTCAAATAAATTGGATAATGGTAATTTAAGTGAACTAGATGATGTTAATCACACGGAATATTTTGTGACATTTTTCTCGAGTACTTGAGTACTGTAGTAGTGAATGATAGAGGTGTGAACGAGCCAAGCCTGAGCGTGGCCACGCTCGGTTCGGGCTCATTTAAGTTATGAGAGACTCGAGCTCGAGTTCGACTCGATTTGTGCTTTATTACACCAAGTTCTCGGCTCGAGCTCGTGAAGAGTTGTACAGACTCAGCTCGGGCTCGAGATCGGCTTGTTTTTAGTATGATCATGAGCCTAAATAAGTTTAGGCTCGGTTCACGCTTGTTAAAAAGCTCGTTTACTAATACCCTACATCCCTAATTCCTCAAGTATTTTTTTTATTTTAATATATAAAAATAATAATAATATTGTATATTATATATAGGCTCATTTAGGCTGCGAGTTCACTGATTGAAGCTCGGCTCGAGCTCGTTTAATAAATGAGCCTCATATTTAGGCTCGAGCTCCGCTCGGGCTCGTTTAATTCGATCTCGAGTCGAGCTTTTAACGAGTCGATCCCGAATAGCTCGGCTCACTTACACCCCTGGTGAATGATCTACTACATAGTTTGCAACTTGTAATTTTGTTGTGATAAATTAAAATTATTAGTTTCTTATAATAAATTAACACAAATAAACAAAACGAATATTGCATGTGATCTAGGCAGGCCAATGTACTGTCAAATACTAATAATAGAAAATCGAATGGACCTCGTATGTATCAGAAAGTGTGAACATATTTACCTTGAACGTTGATTTTATTTAGACTTAGAATATCAAATTGATAATATGATTTCTAAAATTGTGACTTAGAAGCTTAAGCATTAAATCATACTATACGTAGGTTTCCTCTCATTTGACCTGCTCAACCCATGTAATTGTTTTATATTTTCCCACGGTTTTAAATTTTACCCATTAGACCTATTGGAAATGAAATGTGTGTAGCCTAATTCCATGTTTATAATTGTAACTATCATTTACAAAAAATTATAATCTATCTATGATTTTACGAAAATGGAAATGCTTGTTTGTCAAATACTCTGCTGTTATTTAACTGTGTGTGCCATGGGGACACAAAAATGTCAGTTTGTGGTTACAAATTTTTAATTGACTTCCAAGTCTTCCAATATTGCAACAAGTTATATTCTTCATTGATTTCTTTATAAATGTAAGTTTGTGGTCACTTGGGTGGGTGGGGGTGTTGGGGGGGCTCCGGCCGCCAAGGGATAAATGGGGATTTTTGTTTATTTATTTTATTTTTAATGTAAAACAAATAAACAAATAAAAAATTTAAAAAGAAGTTATTAAGAGCAAATTAGGTTTTTGATGTCCGGAGGGATGAAATATATAAGTTCTTAAAAGATAAAGGATGATCCGAATTAATTTGTATAATTATGAACTAAATGACTAATCATGCCTTTTGACGCCTCACACCCTTTTTAAAAAACCTATTGCCTTGTTAATTTTACTAACACAAAATCTAATATAAACACTTATTAAAAAAATATTTTTTTAAAATAAATCATTTTGTCAGACAGTCATTTTGAGGTAACCAACACCCTCTAAAGCTAAAAGACAGAAGAAGGAGAATTCGTGAAGATCATTAGTATGCATCTTTTTTTTTTTTTTTGAATGGCACGTCAATTTATGCTTAGTAATATTGGGAGAAATCAGTGAAGCCGGAGCCGACTTAGTCAAGGTATGTCCGTTATATTTGTAAAGTTTGCTTAAGTCTTAAGATGTGTTAAATTAGTGGTTGCAAGTCAAGATTACTAGATGATGGGATGTAATCTAAATCAAGACATTGTGTTTACTGACCTAATTTTGTCAATTCTGGGAATTTCTCAAATAAATTGGATAATGGTAATTTAAGTGAACTAGATGATGTTAATCACACGGAATATTTTGTGACATTTTTCTCGAGTACTTGAGTACTGTAGTAGTGAATGATAGAGGTGTGAACGAGCCAAGCCTGAGCGTGGCCACGCTCGGTTCGGGCTCATTTAAGTTATGAGAGACTCGAGCTCGAGTTCGACTCGATTTGTGCTTTATTACACCAAGTTCTCGGCTCGAGCTCGTGAAGAGTTGTACAGACTCAGCTCGGGCTCGAGATCGGCTTGTTTTTAGTATGATCATGAGCCTAAATAAGTTTAGGCTCGGTTCACGCTTGTTAAAAAGCTCGTTTACTAATACCCTACATCCCTAATTCCTCAAGTATTTTTTTTTATTTTAATATATAAAAATAATAATAATATTGTATATTATATATAGGCTCATTTAGGCTGCGAGTTCACTGATTGAAGCTCGGCTCGAGCTCGTTTAATAAATGAGCCTCATATTTAGGCTCGAGCTCCGCTCGGGCTCGTTTAATTCGATCTCGAGTCGAGCTTTTAACGAGTCGATCCCGAATAGCTCGGCTCACTTACACCCCTAGTGAATGATCTACTACATAGTTTGCAACTTGTAATTTTGTTGTGATAAATTAAAATTATTAGTTTCTTATAATAAATTAACACAAATAAACAAAACGAATATTGCATGTGATCTAGGCAGGCCAATGTACTGTCAAATACTAATAATAGAAAATCGAATGGACCTCGTATGTATCAGAAAGTGTGAACATATTTACCTTGAACGTTGATTTTATTTAGACTTAGAATATCAAATTGATAATATGATTTCTAAAATTGTGACTTAGAAGCTTAAGCATTAAATCATACTATACGTAGGTTTCCTCTCATTTGACCTGCTCAACCCATGTAATTGTTTTATATTTTCCCACGGTTTTAAATTTTACCCATTAGACCTATTGGAAATGAAATGTGTGTAGCCTAATTCCATGTTTATAATTGTAACTATCATTTACAAAAAATTATAATCTATCTATGATTTTACGAAAATGGAAATGCTTGTTTGTCAAATACTCTGCTGTTATTTAACTGTGTGTGCCATGGGGACACAAAAATGTCAGTTTGTGGTTACAAATTTTTAATTGACTTCCAAGTCTTCCAATATTGCAACAAGTTATATTCTTCATTGATTTCTTTATAAATGTAAGTTTGTGGTCACTTGGGTGGGTGGGGGTGTTGGGGGGGCTCCGGCCGCCAAGGGATAAATGGGGATTTTTGTTTATTTATTTTATTTTTAATGTAAAACAAATAAACAAATAAAAAATTTAAAAAGAAGTTATTAAGGGCAAATTAGGTTTTTGATGTCCGGAGGGATGAAATATATAAGTTCTTAAAAGATAAAGGATGATCCGAATTAATTTGTATAATTATGAACTAAATGACTAATCATGCCTTTTGACGCCTCACACCCTTTTTAAAAAACCTATTGCCTTGTTAATTTTACTAACATAAATTCTAATATAAACACTTATTAAAAAAATATTTTTTTAAAATAAATCATTTTGTCAGACAGTCATTTTGAGGTAACCAACACCCTCTAAAGCTAAAAGACAGAAGAAGGAGAATTCGTGAAGATCATTAGTATGCATCTTTTTTTTTTTTTTGAATGGCACGTCAATTTATGCTTAGTAATATTGGGAGAAATCAGTGAAGCCGGAGCCGACTTAGTCAAGGTATGTCCGTTATATTTGTAAAGTTTGCTTAAGTCTTAAGATGTGTTAAATTAGTGGTTGCAAGTCAAGATTACTAGATGATGGGATGTAATCTAAATCAAGACATTGTGTTTACTGACCTAATTTTGTCAATTCTGGGAATTTCTCAAATAAATTGGATAATGGTAATTTAAGTGAACTAGATGATGTTAATCACACGGAATATTTTGTGACATTTTTCTCGAGTACTTGAGTACTGTAGTAGTGAATGATAGAGGTGTGAACGAGCCAAGCCTGAGCGTGGCCACGCTCGGTTCGGGCTCATTTAAGTTATGAGAGACTCGAGCTCGAGTTCGACTCGATTTGTGCTTTATTACACCAAGTTCTCGGCTCGAGCTCGTGAAGAGTTGTACAGACTCAGCTCGGGCTCGAGATCGGCTTGTTTTTAGTATGATCATGAGCCTAAATAAGTTTAGGCTCGGTTCACGCTTGTTAAAAAGCTCGTTTACTAATACCCTACATCCCTAATTCCTCAAGTATTTTTTTTTATTTTAATATATAAAAATAATAATAATATTGTATATTATATATAGGCTCATTTAGGCTGCGAGTTCACTGATTGAAGCTCGGCTCGAGCTCGTTTAATAAATGAGCCTCATATTTAGGCTCGAGCTCCGCTCGGGCTCGTTTAATTCGATCTCGAGTCGAGCTTTTAACGAGTCGATCCCGAATAGCTCGGCTCACTTACACCCCTAGTGAATGATCTACTACATAGTTTGCAACTTGTAATTTTGTTGTGATAAATTAAAATTATTAGTTTCTTATAATAAATTAACACAAATAAACAAAACGAATATTGCATGTGATCTAGGCAGGCCAATGTACTGTCAAATACTAATAATAGAAAATCGAATGGACCTCGTATGTATCAGAAAGTGTGAACATATTTACCTTGAACGTTGATTTTATTTAGACTTAGAATATCAAATTGATAATATGATTTCTAAAATTGTGACTTAGAAGCTTAAGCATTAAATCATACTATACGTAGGTTTCCTCTCATTTGACCTGCTCAACCCATGTAATTGTTTTATATTTTCCCACGGTTTTAAATTTTACCCATTAGACCTATTGGAAATGAAATGTGTGTAGCCTAATTCCATGTTTATAATTGTAACTATCATTTACAAAAAATTATAATCTATCTATGATTTTACGAAAATGGAAATGCTTGTTTGTCAAATACTCTGCTGTTATTTAACTGTGTGTGCCATGGGGACACAAAAATGTCAGTTTGTGGTTACAAATTTTTAATTGACTTCCAAGTCTTCCAATATTGCAACAAGTTATATTCTTCATTGATTTCTTTATAAATGTAAGTTTGTGGTCACTTGGGTGGGTGGGGGTGTTGGGGGGGCTCCGGCCGCCAAGGGATAAATGGGGATTTTTGTTTATTTATTTTATTTTTAATGTAAAACAAATAAACAAATAAAAAATTTAAAAAGAAGTTATTAAGGGCAAATTAGGTTTTTGATGTCCGGAGGGATGAAATATATAAGTTCTTAAAAGATAAAGGATGATCCGAATTAATTTGTATAATTATGAACTAAATGACTAATCATGCCTTTTGACGCCTCACACCCTTTTTAAAAAACCTATTGCCTTGTTAATTTTACTAACATAAATTCTAATATAAACACTTATTAAAAAAATATTTTTTTAAAATAAATCATTTTGTCAGACAGTCATTTTGAGGTAACCAACACCCTCTAAAGCTAAAAGACAGAAGAAGGAGAATTCGTGAAGATCATTAGTATGCATCTTTTTTTTTTTTTTGAATGGCACGTCAATTTATGCTTAGTAATATTGGGAGAAATCAGTGAAGCCGGAGCCGACTTAGTCAAGGTATGTCCGTTATATTTGTAAAGTTTGCTTAAGTCTTAAGATGTGTTAAATTAGTGGTTGCAAGTCAAGATTACTAGATGATGGGATGTAATCTAAATCAAGACATTGTGTTTACTGACCTAATTTTGTCAATTCTGGGAATTTCTCAAATAAATTGGATAATGGTAATTTAAGTGAACTAGATGATGTTAATCACACGGAATATTTTGTGACATTTTTCTCGAGTACTTGAGTACTGTAGTAGTGAATGATAGAGGTGTGAACGAGCCAAGCCTGAGCGTGGCCACGCTCGGTTCGGGCTCATTTAAGTTATGAGAGACTCGAGCTCGAGTTCGACTCGATTTGTGCTTTATTACACCAAGTTCTCGGCTCGAGCTCGTGAAGAGTTGTACAGACTCAGCTCGGGCTCGAGATCGGCTTGTTTTTAGTATGATCATGAGCCTAAATAAGTTTAGGCTCGGTTCACGCTTGTTAAAAAGCTCGTTTACTAATACCCTATATCCCTAATTCCTCAAGTATTTTTTTTATTTTAATATATAAAAATAATAATAATATTGTATATTATATATAGGCTCATTTAGGCTGCGAGTTCACTGATTGAAGCTCGGCTCGAGCTCGTTTAATAAATGAGCCTCATATTTAGGCTCGAGCTCCGCTCGGGCTCGTTTAATTCGATCTCGAGTCGAGCTTTTAACGAGTCGATCCCGAATAGCTCGGCTCACTTACACCCCTGGTGAATGATCTACTACATAGTTTGCAACTTGTAATTTTGTTGTGATAAATTAAAATTATTAGTTTCTTATAATAAATTAACACAAATAAACAAAACGAATATTGCATGTGATCTAGGCAGGCCAATGTACTGTCAAATACTAATAATAGAAAATCGAATGGACCTCGTATGTATCAGAAAGTGTGAACATATTTACCTTGAACGTTGATTTTATTTAGACTTAGAATATCAAATTGATAATATGATTTCTAAAATTGTGACTTAGAAGCTTAAGCATTAAATCATACTATACGTAGGTTTCCTCTCATTTGACCTGCTCAACCCATGTAATTGTTTTATATTTTCCCACGGTTTTAAATTTTACCCATTAGACCTATTGGAAATGAAATGTGTGTAGCCTAATTCCATGTTTATAATTGTAACTATCATTTACAAAAAATTATAATCTATCTATGATTTTACGAAAATGGAAATGCTTGTTTGTCAAATACTCTGCTGTTATTTAACTGTGTGTGCCATGGGGACACAAAAATGTCAGTTTGTGGTTACAAATTTTTAATTGACTTCCAAGTCTTCCAATATTGCAACAAGTTATATTCTTCATTGATTTCTTTATAAATGTAAGTTTGTGGTCACTTGGGTGGGTGGGGGTGTTGGGGGGGCTCCGGCCGCCAAGGGATAAATGGGGATTTTTGTTTATTTATTTTATTTTTAAATGTAAAACAAATAAACAAATAAAAAATTTAAAAAGAAGTTATTAAGGGCAAATTAGGTTTTTGATGTCCGGAGGGATGAAATATATAAGTTCTTAAAAGATAAAGGATGATCCGAATTAATTTGTATAATTATGAACTAAATGACTAATCATGCCTTTTGACGCCTCACACCCTTTTTAAAAAACCTATTGCCTTGTTAATTTTACTAACATAAATTCTAATATAAACACTTATTAAAAAAATATTTTTTTAAAATAAATCATTTTGTCAGACAGTCATTTTGAGGTAACCAACACCCTCTAAAGCTAAAAGACAGAAGAAGGAGAATTCGTGAAGATCATTAGTATGCATCTTTTTTTTTTTTGAATGGCACGTCAATTTATGCTTAGTAATATTGGGAGAAATCAGTGAAGTCGGAGCCGACTTAGTCAAGGTATGTTCGTTATATTTGTAAAGTTTGCTTAAGTCTTAAGATGTGTTAAATTAGTGGTTGCAAGTCAAGATTACTAGATGATGGGATGTAATCTAAATCAAGACATTGTGTTTACTGACCTAATTTTGTCAATTCTGGGAATTTCTCAAATAAATTGGATAATGGTAATTTAAGTGAACTAGATGATGTTAATCACACGGAATATTTTGCGACATTTTTCTCGAGTACTTGAGTACTGTAGTAGTGAATGATAGAGGTGTGAACGAGCCAAGCCTGAGCGTGGCCACGCTCGGTTCGGGCTCATTTAAGTTATGAGAGACTCGAGCTCGAGTTCGACTCGATTTGTGCTTTATTACACCAAGTTCTCGGCTCGAGCTCGTGAAGAGTTGTACAGACTCAGCTCGGGCTCGAGATCGGCTTGTTTTAGTATGATCATGAGCCTAAATAAGTTTAGGCTCGGTTCACGCTTGTTAAAAAGCTCGTTTACTAATACCCTACATCCCTAATTCCTCAAGTATTTTTTTTTTATTTTAATATATAAAAATAATAATAATATTGTATATTATATATAGGCTCATTTAGGCTGCGAGTTCACTGATTGAAGCTTGGCTCGAGCTCGTTTAATAAATGAGCCTCATATTTAGGCTCGAGCTCCGCTCGGGCTCGTTTAATTCGATCTCGAGTCGAGCTTTTAACGAGTCGATCCCGAATAGCTCGGCTCACTTACACCCCTAGTGAATGATCTACTACATAGTTTGCAACTTGTAATTTTGTTGTGATAAATTAAAATTATTAGTTTCTTATAATAAATTAACACAAATAAACAAAACGAATATTGCATGTGATCTAGGCAGGCCAATGTACTGTCAAATACTAATAATAGAAAATCGAATGGACCTCGTATGTATCAGAAAGTGTGAACATATTTACCTTGAACGTTGATTTTATTTAGACTTAGAATATCAAATTGATAATATGATTTCTAAAATTGTGACTTAGAAGCTTAAGCATTAAATCATACTATACGTAGGTTTCCTCTCATTTGACCTGCTCAACCCATGTAATTGTTTTATATTTTCCCACGGTTTTAAATTTTACCCATTAGACCTATTGGAAATGAAATGTGTGTAGCCTAATTCCATGTTTATAATTGTAACTATCATTTACAAAAAATTATAATCTATCTATGATTTTACGAAAATGGAAATGCTTGTTTGTCAAATACTCTGCTGTTATTTAACTGTGTGTGCCATGGGGACACAAAAATGTCAGTTTGTGGTTACAAATTTTTAATTGACTTCCAAGTCTTCCAATATTGCAACAAGTTATATTCTTCATTGATTTCTTTATAAATGTAAGTTTGTGGTCACTTGGGTGGGTGGGGGTGTTGGGGGGGCTCCGGCCGCCAAGGGATAAATGGGGATTTTTGTTTATTTATTTTATTTTTAAATGTAAAACAAATAAACAAATAAAAAATTTAAAAAGAAGTTATTAAGGGCAAATTAGGTTTTTGATGTCCGGAGGGATGAAATATATAAGTTCTTAAAAGATAAAGGATGATCCGAATTAATTTGTATAATTATGAACTAAATGACTAATCATGCCTTTTGACGCCTCACACCCTTTTTAAAAAACCTATTGCCTTGTTAATTTTACTAACATAAATTCTAATATAAACACTTATTAAAAAAATATTTTTTTAAAATAAATCATTTTGTCAGACAGTCATTTTGAGGTAACCAACACCCTCTAAAGCTAAAAGACAGAAGAAGGAGAATTCGTGAAGATCATTAGTATGCATCTTTTTTTTTTTTGAATGGCACGTCAATTTATGCTTAGTAATATTGGGAGAAATCAGTGAAGCCGGAGCCGACTTAGTCAAGGTATGTTCGTTATATTTGTAAAGTTTGCTTAAGTCTTAAGATGTGTTAAATTAGTGGTTGCAAGTCAAGATTACTAGATGATGGGATGTAATCTAAATCAAGACATTGTGTTTACTGACCTAATTTTGTCAATTCTGGGAATTTCTCAAATAAATTGGATAATGGTAATTTAAGTGAACTAGATGATGTTAATCACACGGAATATTTTGTGACATTTTTCTCGAGTACTTGAGTACTGTAGTAGTGAATGATAGAGGTGTGAACGAGCCAAGCCTGAGCGTGGCCACGCTCGGTTCGGGCTCATTTAAGTTATGAGAGACTCGAGCTCGAGTTCGACTCGATTTGTGCTTTATTACACCAAGTTCTCGGCTCGAGCTCGTGAAGAGTTGTACAGACTCAGCTCGGGCTCGAGATCGGCTTGTTTTTAGTATGATCATGAGCCTAAATAAGTTTAGGCTCGGTTCACGCTTGTTAAAAAGCTCGTTTACTAATACCCTACATCCCTAATTCCTCAAGTATTTTTTTTATTTTAATATATAAAAATAATAATAATATTGTATATTATATATAGGCTCATTTAGGCTGCGAGTTCACTGATTGAAGCTCGGCTCGAGCTCGTTTAATAAATGAGCCTCATATTTAGGCTCGAGCTCCGCTCGGGCTCATTTAATTCGATCTCGAGTCGAGCTTTTAACGAGTCGATCCCGAATAGCTCGGCTCACTTACACCCCTAGTGAATGATCTACTACATAGTTTGCAACTTGTAATTTTGTTGTGATAAATTAAAATTATTAGTTTCTTATAATAAATTAACACAAATAAACAAAACGAATATTGCATGTGATCTAGGCAGGCCAATGTACTGTCAAATACTAATAATAGAAAATCGAATGGACCTCGTATGTATCAGAAAGTGTGAACATATTTACCTTGAACGTTGTTTTTATTTAGACTTAGAATATCAAATTGATAATATGATTTCTAAAATTGTGACTTAGAAGCTTAAGCATTAAATCATACTATACGTAGGTTTCCTCTCATTTGACCTGCTCAACCCATGTAATTGTTTTATATTTTCCCACGGTTTTAAATTTTACCCATTAGACCTATTGGAAATGAAATGTGTGTAGCCTAATTCCATGTTTATAATTGTAACTATCATTTACAAAAAATTATAATCTATCTATGATTTTACGAAAATGGAAATGCTTGTTTGTCAAATACTCTGCTGTTATTTAACTGTGTGTGCCATGGGGACACAAAAATGTCAGTTTGTGGTTACAAATTTTTAATTGACTTCCAAGTCTTCCAATATTGCAACAAGTTATATTCTTCATTGATTTCTTTATAAATGTAAGTTTGTGGTCACTTGGGTGGGTGGGGGTGTTGGGGGGGCTCCGGCCGCCAAGGGATAAATGGGGATTTTTGTTTATTTATTTTATTTTTAAATGTAAAACAAATAAACAAATAAAAAATTTAAAAAGAAGTTATTAAGGGCAAATTAGGTTTTTGATGTCCGGAGGGATGAAATATATAAGTTCTTAAAAGATAAAGGATGATCCGAATTAATTTCTATAATTATGAACTAAATGACTAATCATGCCTTTTGACGCCTCACACCCTTTTTAAAAAACCTATTGCCTTGTTAATTTTACTAACATAAATTCTAATATAAACACTTATTAAAAAATTATTTTTTTAAAATAAATCATTTTGTCAGACAGTCATTTTGAGGTAACCAACACCCTCTAAAGCTAAAAGACAGAAGAAGGAGAATTCGTGAAGATCATTAGTATGCATCTTTTTTTTTTTTTTTGAATGGCACGTCAATTTATGCTTAGTAATATTGGGAGAAATCAGTGAAGCCGGAGCCGACTTAGTCAAGGTATGTTCGTTATATTTGTAAAGTTTGCTTAAGTCTTAAGATGTGTTAAATTAGTGGTTGCAAGTCAAGATTACTAGATGATGGGATGTAATCTAAATCAAGACATTGTGTTTACTGACCTAATTTTGTCAATTCTGGGAATTTCTCAAATAAATTGGATAATGGTAATTTAAGTGAACTAGATGATGTTAATCACACGGAATATTTTGTGACATTTTTCTCGAGTACTTGAGTACTGTAGTAGTGAATGATAGAGGTGTGAACGAGCCAAGCCTGAGCGTGGCCACGCTCGGTTCGGGCTCATTTAAGTTATGAGAGACTCGAGCTCGAGTTCGACTCGATTTGTGCTTTATTACACCAAGTTCTCGGCTCGAGCTCGTGAAGAGTTGTACAGACTCAGCTCGGGCTCGAGATCGGCTTGTTTTAGTATGATCATGAGCCTAAATAAGTTTAGGCTCGGTTCACGCTTGTTAAAAAGCTCGTTTACTAATACCCTACATCCCTAATTCCTCAAGTATTTTTTTTTTATTTTAATATATAAAAATAATAATAATATTGTATATTATATATAGGCTCATTTAGGCTGCGAGTTCACTGATTGAAGCTTGGCTCGAGCTCGTTTAATAAATGAGCCTCATATTTAGGCTCGAGCTCCGCTCGGGCTCGTTTAATTCGATCTCGAGTCGAGCTTTTAACGAGTCGATCCCGAATAGCTCGGCTCACTTACACCCCTAGTGAATGATCTACTACATAGTTTGCAACTTGTAATTTTGTTGTGATAAATTAAAATTATTAGTTTCTTATAATAAATTAACACAAATAAACAAAACGAATATTGCATGTGATCTAGGCAGGCCAATGTACTGTCAAATACTAATAATAGAAAATCGAATGGACCTCGTATGTATCAGAAAGTGTGAACATATTTACCTTGAACGTTGATTTTATTTAGACTTAGAATATCAAATTGATAATATGATTTCTAAAATTGTGACTTAGAAGCTTAAGCATTAAATCATACTATACGTAGGTTTCCTCTCATTTGACCTGCTCAACCCATGTAATTGTTTTATATTTTCCCACGGTTTTAAATTTTACCCATTAGACCTATTGGAAATGAAATGTGTGTAGCCTAATTCCATGTTTATAATTGTAACTATCATTTACAAAAAATTATAATCTATCTATGATTTTACGAAAATGGAAATGCTTGTTTGTCAAATACTCTGCTGTTATTTAACTGTGTGTGCCATGGGGACACAAAAATGTCAGTTTGTGGTTACAAATTTTTAATTGACTTCCAAGTCTTCCAATATTGCAACAAGTTATATTCTTCATTGATTTCTTTATAAATGTAAGTTTGTGGTCACTTGGGTGGGTGGGGGTGTTGGGGGGGCTCCGGCCGCCAAGGGATAAATGGGGATTTTTGTTTATTTATTTTATTTTTAAATGTAAAACAAATAAACAAATAAAAAATTTAAAAAGAAGTTATTAAGGGCAAATTAGGTTTTTGATGTCCGGAGGGATGAAATATATAAGTTCTTAAAAGATAAAGGATGATCCGAATTAATTTGTATAATTATGAACTAAATGACTAATCATGCCTTTTGACGCCTCACACCCTTTTTAAAAAACCTATTGCCTTGTTAATTTTACTAACATAAATTCTAATATAAACACTTATTAAAAAAATATTTTTTTAAAATAAATCATTTTGTCAGACAGTCATTTTGAGGTAACCAACACCCTCTAAAGCTAAAAGACAGAAGAAGGAGAATTCGTGAAGATCATTAGTATGCATCTTTTTTTTTTTTGAATGGCACGTCAATTTATGCTTAGTAATATTGGGAGAAATCAGTGAAGCCGGAGCCGACTTAGTCAAGGTATGTTCGTTATATTTGTAAAGTTTGCTTAAGTCTTAAGATGTGTTAAATTAGTGGTTGCAAGTCAAGATTACTAGATGATGGGATGTAATCTAAATCAAGACATTGTGTTTACTGACCTAATTTTGTCAATTCTGGGAATTTCTCAAATAAATTGGATAATGGTAATTTAAGTGAACTAGATGATGTTAATCACACGGAATATTTTGTGACATTTTTCTCGAGTACTTGAGTACTGTAGTAGTGAATGATAGAGGTGTGAACGAGCCAAGCCTGAGCGTGGCCACGCTCGGTTCGGGCTCATTTAAGTTATGAGAGACTCGAGCTCGAGTTCGACTCGATTTGTGCTTTATTACACCAAGTTCTCGGCTCGAGCTCGTGAAGAGTTGTACAGACTCAGCTCGGGCTCGAGATCGGCTTGTTTTTAGTATGATCATGAGCCTAAATAAGTTTAGGCTCGGTTCACGCTTGTTAAAAAGCTCGTTTACTAATACCCTACATCCCTAATTCCTCAAGTATTTTTTTTATTTTAATATATAAAAATAATAATAATATTGTATATTATATATAGGCTCATTTAGGCTGCGAGTTCACTGATTGAAGCTCGGCTCGAGCTCGTTTAATAAATGAGCCTCATATTTAGGCTCGAGCTCCGCTCGGGCTCATTTAATTCGATCTCGAGTCGAGCTTTTAACGAGTCGATCCCGAATAGCTCGGCTCACTTACACCCCTAGTGAATGATCTACTACATAGTTTGCAACTTGTAATTTTGTTGTGATAAATTAAAATTATTAGTTTCTTATAATAAATTAACACAAATAAACAAAACGAATATTGCATGTGATCTAGGCAGGCCAATGTACTGTCAAATACTAATAATAGAAAATCGAATGGACCTCGTATGTATCAGAAAGTGTGAACATATTTACCTTGAACGTTGTTTTTATTTAGACTTAGAATATCAAATTGATAATATGATTTCTAAAATTGTGACTTAGAAGCTTAAGCATTAAATCATACTATACGTAGGTTTCCTCTCATTTGACCTGCTCAACCCATGTAATTGTTTTATATTTTCCCACGGTTTTAAATTTTACCCATTAGACCTATTGGAAATGAAATGTGTGTAGCCTAATTCCATGTTTATAATTGTAACTATCATTTACAAAAAATTATAATCTATCTATGATTTTACGAAAATGGAAATGCTTGTTTGTCAAATACTCTGCTGTTATTTAACTGTGTGTGCCATGGGGACACAAAAATGTCAGTTTGTGGTTACAAATTTTTAATTGACTTCCAAGTCTTCCAATATTGCAACAAGTTATATTCTTCATTGATTTCTTTATAAATGTAAGTTTGTGGTCACTTGGGTGGGTGGGGGTGTTGGGGGGGCTCCGGCCGCCAAGGGATAAATGGGGATTTTTGTTTATTTATTTTATTTTTAAATGTAAAACAAATAAACAAATAAAAAATTTAAAAAGAAGTTATTAAGGGCAAATTAGGTTTTTGATGTCCGGAGGGATGAAATATATAAGTTCTTAAAAGATAAAGGATGATCCGAATTAATTTCTATAATTATGAACTAAATGACTAATCATGCCTTTTGACGCCTCACACCCTTTTTAAAAAACCTATTGCCTTGTTAATTTTACTAACATAAATTCTAATATAAACACTTATTAAAAAATTATTTTTTTAAAATAAATCATTTTGTCAGACAGTCATTTTGAGGTAACCAACACCCTCTAAAGCTAAAAGACAGAAGAAGGAGAATTCGTGAAGATCATTAGTATGCATCTTTTTTTTTTTTTTTGAATGGCACGTCAATTTATGCTTAGTAATATTGGGAGAAATCAGTGAAGCCGGAGCCGACTTAGTCAAGGTATGTTCGTTATATTTGTAAAGTTTGCTTAAGTCTTAAGATGTGTTAAATTAGTGGTTGCAAGTCAAGATTACTAGATGATGGGATGTAATCTAAATCAAGACATTGTGTTTACTGACCTAATTTTGTCAATTCTGGGAATTTCTCAAATAAATTGGATAATGGTAATTTAAGTGAACTAGATGATGTTAATCACACGGAATATTTTGTGACATTTTTCTCGAGTACTTGAGTACTGTAGTAGTGAATGATAGAGGTGTGAACGAGCCAAGCCTGAGCGTGGCCACGCTCTGTTCGGGCTCATTTAAGTTATGAGAGACTCGAGCTCGAGTTCGACTCGATTTGTGCTTTATTACACCAAGTTCTCGGCTCGAGCTCGTGAAGAGTTGTACAGACTCAGCTCGGGCTCGAGATCGGCTTGTTTTAGTATGATCATGAGCCTAAATAAGTTTAGGCTCGGTTCACGCTTGTTAAAAAGCTCGTTTACTAATACCCTACATCCCTAATTCCTCAAGTATTTTTTTTTTATTTTAATATATAAAAATAATAATAATATTGTATATTATATATAGGCTCATTTAGGCTGCGAGTTCACTGATTGAAGCTCGGCTCGAGCTCGTTTAATAAATGAGCCTCATATTTAGGCTCGAGCTCCGCTCGGGCTCGTTTAATTCGATCTCGAGCCGAGCTTTTAACGAGTCGATCCCGAATAGCTCGGCTCACTTACACCCCTAGTGAATGATCTACTACATAGTTTGCAACTTGTAATTTTGTTGTGATAAATTAAAATTATTAGTTTCTTATAATAAATTAACACAAATAAACAAAACGAATATTGCATGTGATCTAGGCAGGCCAATGTACTGTCAAATACTAATAATAGAAAATCGAATGGACCTCGTATGTATCAGAAAGTGTGAACATATTTACCTTGAACGTTGATTTTATTTAGACTTAGAATATCAAATTGATAATATGATTTCTAAAATTGTGACTTAGAAGCTTAAGCATTAAATCATACTATACGTAGGTTTCCTCTCATTTGACCTGCTCAACCCATGTAATTGTTTTATATTTTCCCACGGTTTTAAATTTTACCCATTAGACCTATTGGAAATGAAATGTGTGTAGCCTAATTCCATGTTTATAATTGTAACTATCATTTACAAAAAATTATAATCTATCTATGATTTTACGAAAATGGAAATGCTTGTTTGTCAAATACTCTGCTGTTATTTAACTGTGTGTGCCATGGGGACACAAAAATGTCAGTTTGTGGTTACAAATTTTTAATTGACTTCCAAGTCTTCCAATATTGCAACAAGTTATATTCTTCATTTATTTCTTTATAAATGTAAGTTTGTGGTCACTTGGGTGGGTGGGGGTGTTGGGGGGGCTCCGGCCGCCAAGGGATAAATGGGGATTTTTGTTTATTTATTTTATTTTTAAATGTAAAACAAATAAACAAATAAAAAATTTAAAAAGAAGTTATTAAGGGCAAATTAGGTTTTTGATGTCCGGAGGGATGAAATATATAAGTTCTTAAAAGATAAAGGATGATCCGAATTAATTTGTATAATTATGAACTAAATGACTAATCATGCCTTTTGACGCCTCACACCCTTTTTAAAAAACCTATTGCCTTGTTAATTTTACTAACATAAATTCTAATATAAACACTTATTAAAAAATTATTTTTTTAAAATAAATCATTTTGTCAGACAGTCATTTTGAGGTAACCAACACCCTCTAAAGCTAAAAGACAGAAGAAGGAGAATTCGTGAAGATCATTAGTATGCATCTTTTTTTTTTTTTTTGAATGGCACGTCAATTTATGCTTAGTAATATTGGGAGAAATCAGTGAAGCCGGAGCCGACTTAGTCAAGGTATGTTCGTTATATTTGTAAAGTTTGCTTAAGTCTTAAGATGTGTTAAATTAGTGGTTGCAAGTCAAGATTACTAGATGATGGGATGTAATCTAAATCAAGACATTGTGTTTACTGACCTAATTTTGTCAATTCTGGGAATTTCTCAAATAAATTGGATAATGGTAATTTAAGTGAACTAGATGATGTTAATCACACGGAATATTTTGTGACATTTTTCTCGAGTACTTGAGTACTGTAGTAGTGAATGATAGAGGTGTGAACGAGCCAAGCCTGAGCGTGGCCACGCTCGGTTCGGGCTCATTTAAGTTATGAGAGACTCGAGCTCGAGTTCGACTCGATTTGTGCTTTATTACACCAAGTTCTCGGCTCGAGCTCGTGAAGAGTTGTACAGACTCAGCTCGGGCTCGAGATCGGCTTGTTTTTAGTATGATCATGAGCCTAAATAAGTTTAGGCTCGGTTCACGCTTGTTAAAAAGCTCGTTTACTAATACCCTACATCCCTAATTCCTCAAGTATTTTTTTTTTATTTTAATATATAAAAATAATAATAATATTGTATATTATATATAGGCTCATTTAGGCTGCGAGTTCACTGATTGAAGCTCGGCTCGAGCTCGTTTAATAAATGAGCCTCATATTTAGGCTCGAGCTCCGCTCGGGCTCGTTTAATTCGATCTCGAGTCGAGCTTTTAACGAGTCGATCCCGAATAGCTCGGCTCACTTACACCCCTAGTGAATGATCTACTACATAGTTTGCAACTTGTAATTTTGTTGTGATAAATTAAAATTATTAGTTTCTTATAATAAATTAACACAAATAAACAAAACGAATATTGCATGTGATCTAGGCAGGCGAATGTACTGTCAAATACTAATAATAGAAAATCGAATGGACCTCGTATGTATCAGAAAGTGTGAACATATTTACCTTGAACGTTGATTTTATTTAGACTTAGAATATCAAATTGATAATATGATTTCTAAAATTGTGACTTAGAAGCTTAAGCATTAAATCATACTATACGTAGGTTTCCTCTCATTTGACCTGCTCAACCCATGTAATTGTTTTATATTTTCCCACGGTTTTAAATTTTACCCATTAGACCTATTGGAAATGAAATGTGTGTAGCCTAATTCCATGTTTATAATTGTAACTATCATTTACAAAAAATTATAATCTATCTATGATTTTACGAAAATGGAAATGCTTGTTTGTCAAATACTCTGCTGTTATTTAACTGTGTGTGCCATGGGGACACAAAAATGTCAGTTTGTGGTTACAAATTTTTAATTGACTTCCAAGTCTTCCAATATTGCAACAAGTTATATTCTTCATTGATTTCTTTATAAATGTAAGTTTGTGGTCACTTGGGTGGGTGGGGGTGTTGGGGGGGCTCCGGCCGCCAAGGGATAAATGGGGATTTTTGTTTATTTATTTTATTTTTAAATGTAAAACAAATAAACAAATAAAAAATTTAAAAAGAAGTTATTAAGGGCAAATTAGGTTTTTGATGTCCGGAGGGATGAAATATATAAGTTCTTAAAAGATAAAGGATGATCCGAATTAATTTGTATAATTATGAACTAAATGACTAATCATGCCTTTTGACGCCTCACACCCTTTTTAAAAAACCTATTGCCTTGTTAATTTTACTAACATAAATTCTAATATAAACACTTATTAAAAAATTATTTTTTTAAAATAAATCATTTTGTCAGACAGTCATTTTGAGGTAACCAACACCCTCTAAAGCTAAAAGACAGAAGAAGGAGAATTCGTGAAGATCATTAGTATGCATCTTTTTTTTTTTTTTTGAATGGCACGTCAATTTATGCTTAGTAATATTGGGAGAAATCAGTGAAGCCGGAGCCGACTTAGTCAAGGTATGTTCGTTATATTTGTAAAGTTTGCTTAAGTCTTAAGATGTGTTAAATTAGTGGTTGCAAGTCAAGATTACTAGATGATGGGATGTAATCTAAATCAAGACATTGTGTTTACTGACCTAATTTTGTCAATTCTGGGAATTTCTCAAATAAATTGGATAATGGTAATTTAAGTGAACTAGATGATGTTAATCACACGGAATATTTTGTGACATTTTTCTCGAGTACTTGAGTACTGTAGTAGTGAATGATAGAGGTGTGAACGAGCCAAGCCTGAGCGTGGCCACGCTCGGTTCGGGCTCATTTAAGTTATGAGAGACTCGAGCTCGAGTTCGACTCGATTTGTGCTTTATTACACCAAGTTCTCGGCTCGAGCTCGTGAAGAGTTGTACAGACTCAGCTCGGGCTCGAGATCGGCTTGTTTTTAGTATGATCATGAGCCTAAATAAGTTTAGGCTCGGTTCACGCTTGTTAAAAAGCTCGTTTACTAATACCCTACATCCCTAATTCCTCAAGTATTTTTTTTTATTTTAATATATAAAAATAATAATAATATTGTATATTATATATAGGCTCATTTAGGCTGCGAGTTCACTGATTGAAGCTCGGCTCGAGCTCGTTTAATAAATGAGCCTCATATTTAGGCTCGAGCTCCGCTCGGGCTCGTTTAATTCGATCTCGAGTCGAGCTTTTAACGAGTCGATCCCGAATAGCTCGGCTCACTTACACCCCTAGTGAATGATCTACTACATAGTTTGCAACTTGTAATTTTGTTGTGATAAATTAAAATTATTAGTTTCTTATAATAAATTAACACAAATAAACAAAACGAATATTGCATGTGATCTAGGCAGGCGAATGTACTGTCAAATACTAATAATAGAAAATCGAATGGACCTCGTATGTATCAGAAAGTGTGAACATATTTACCTTGAACGTTGATTTTATTTAGACTTAGAATATCAAATTGATAATATGATTTCTAAAATTGTGACTTAGAAGCTTAAGCATTAAATCATACTATACGTAGGTTTCCTCTCATTTGACCTGCTCAACCCATGTAATTGTTTTATATTTTCCCACGGTTTTAAATTTTACCCATTAGACCTATTGGAAATGAAATGTGTGTAGCCTAATTCCATGTTTATAATTGTAACTATCATTTACAAAAAATTATAATCTATCTATGATTTTACGAAAATGGAAATGCTTGTTTGTCAAATACTCTGCTGTTATTTAACTGTGTGTGCCATGGGGACACAAAAATGTCAGTTTGTGGTTACAAATTTTTAATTGACTTCCAAGTCTTCCAATATTGCAACAAGTTATATTCTTCATTGATTTCTTTATAAATGTAAGTTTGTGGTCACTTGGGTGGGTGGGGGTGTTGGGGGGGCTCCGGCCGCCAAGGGATAAATGGGGATTTTTGTTTATTTATTTTATTTTTAAATGTAAAACAAATAAACAAATAAAAAATTTAAAAAGAAGTTATTAAGGGCAAATTAGGTTTTTGATGTCCGGAGGGATGAAATATATAAGTTCTTAAAAGATAAAGGATGATCCGAATTAATTTGTATAATTATGAACTAAATGACTAATCATGCCTTTTGACGCCTCACACCCTTTTTAAAAAACCTATTGCCTTGTTAATTTTACTAACATAAATTCTAATATAAACACTTATTAAAAAATTATTTTTTTAAAATAAATCATTTTGTCAGACAGTCATTTTGAGGTAACCAACACCCTCTAAAGCTAAAAGACAGAAGAAGGAGAATTCGTGAAGATCATTAGTATGCATCTTTTTTTTTTTTTTTTGAATGGCACGTCAATTTATGCTTAGTAATATTGGGAGAAATCAGTGAAGCCGGAGCCGACTTAGTCAAGGTATGTTCGTTATATTTGTAAAGTTTGCTTAAGTCTTAAGATGTGTTAAATTAGTGGTTGCAAGTCAAGATTACTAGATGATGGGATGTAATCTAAATCAAGACATTGTGTTTACTGACCTAATTTTGTCAATTCTGGGAATTTCTCAAATAAATTGGATAATGGTAATTTAAGTGAACTAGATGATGTTAATCACACGGAATATTTTGTGACATTTTTCTCGAGTACTTGAGTACTGTAGTAGTGAATGATAGAGGTGTGAACGAGCCAAGCCTGAGCGTGGCCACGCTCGGTTCGGGCTCATTTAAGTTATGAGAGACTCGAGCTCGAGTTCGACTCGATTTGTGCTTTATTACACCAAGTTCTCGGCTCGAGCTCGTGAAGAGTTGTACAGACTCAGCTCGGGCTCGAGATCGGCTTGTTTTTAGTATGATCATGAGCCTAAATAAGTTTAGGCTCGGTTCACGCTTGTTAAAAAGCTCGTTTACTAATACCCTACATCCCTAATTCCTCAAGTATTTTTTTTTATTTTAATATATAAAAATAATAATAATATTGTATATTATATATAGGCTCATTTAGGCTGCGAGTTCACTGATTGAAGCTCGGCTCGAGCTCGTTTAATAAATGAGCCTCATATTTAGGCTCGAGCTCCGCTCGGGCTCGTTTAATTCGATCTCGAGTCGAGCTTTTAACGAGTCGATCCCGAATAGCTCGGCTCACTTACACCCCTAGTGAATGATCTACTACATAGTTTGCAACTTGTAATTTTGTTGTGATAAATTAAAATTATTAGTTTCTTATAATAAATTAACACAAATAAACAAAACGAATATTGCATGTGATCTAGGCAGGCGAATGTACTGTCAAATACTAATAATAGAAAATCGAATGGACCTCGTATGTATCAGAAAGTGTGAACATATTTACCTTGAACGTTGATTTTATTTAGACTTAGAATATCAAATTGATAATATGATTTCTAAAATTGTGACTTAGAAGCTTAAGCATTAAATCATACTATACGTAGGTTTCCTCTCATTTGACCTGCTCAACCCATGTAATTGTTTTATATTTTCCCACGGTTTTAAATTTTACCCATTAGACCTATTGGAAATGAAATGTGTGTAGCCTAATTCCATGTTTATAATTGTAACTATCATTTACAAAAAATTATAATCTATCTATGATTTTACGAAAATGGAAATGCTTGTTTGTCAAATACTCTGCTGTTATTTAACTGTGTGTGCCATGGGGACACAAAAATGTCAGTTTGTGGTTACAAATTTTTAATTGACTTCCAAGTCTTCCAATATTGCAACAAGTTATATTCTTCATTGATTTCTTTATAAATGTAAGTTTGTGGTCACTTGGGTGGGTGGGGGTGTTGGGGGGGCTCCGGCCGCCAAGGGATAAATGGGGATTTTTGTTTATTTATTTTATTTTTAAATGTAAAACAAATAAACAAATAAAAAATTTAAAAAGAAGTTATTAAGGGCAAATTAGGTTTTTGATGTCCGGAGGGATGAAATATATAAGTTCTTAAAAGATAAAGGATGATCCGAATTAATTTGTATAATTATGAACTAAATGACTAATCATGCCTTTTGACGCCTCACACCCTTTTTAAAAAACCTATTGCCTTGTTAATTTTACTAACATAAATTCTAATATAAACACTTATTAAAAAAATATTTTTTTAAAATAAATCATTTTGTCAGACAGTCATTTTGAGGTAACCAACACCCTCTAAAGCTAAAAGACAGAAGAAGGAGAATTCGTGAAGATCATTAGTATGCATCTTTTTTTTTTTTTTTGAATGGCACGTCAATTTATGCTTAGTAATATTGGGAGAAATCAGTGAAGCCGGAGCCGACTTAGTCAAGGTATGTTCGTTATATTTGTAAAGTTTGCTTAAGTCTTAAGATGTGTTAAATTAGTGGTTGCAAGTCAAGATTACTAGATGATGGGATGTAATCTAAATCAAGACATTGTGTTTACTGACCTAATTTTGTCAATTCTGGGAATTTCTCAAATAAATTGGATAATGGTAATTTAAGTGAACTAGATGATGTTAATCACACGGAATATTTTGCGACATTTTTCTCGAGTACTTGAGTACTGTAGTAGTGAATGATAGAGGTGTGAACGAGCCAAGCCTAAGCGTGGCCACGCTCGGTTTGGGCTCATTTAAGTTATGAGAGACTCGAGCTCGAGTTCGACTCGATTTGTGCTTTATTACACCAAGTTCTCGGCTCGAGCTCGTGAAGAGTTGTACAGACTCAGCTCGGGCCCGAGATCGGCTTGTTTTTAGTATGATCATGAGCCTAAATAAGTTTAGGCTCGGTTCACGCTTGTTAAAAAGCTCGTTTACTAATACCCTACATCCCTAATTCCTCAAGTATTTTTTTTTATTTTAATATATAAAAATAATAATAATATTGTATATTATATATAGGCTCATTTAGGCTGCGAGTTCACTGATTGAAGCTCGGCTCGAGCTCGTTTAATAAATGAGCCTCATATTTAGGCTCGAGCTCCGCTCGGGCTCGTTTAATTCGATCTCGAGTCGAGCTTTTAACGAGTCGATCCCGAATAGCTCGGCTCACTTACACCCCTAGTGAATGATCTACTACATAGTTTGCAACTTGTAATTTTGTTGTGATAAATTAAAATTATTAGTTTCTTATAATAAATTAACACAAATAAACAAAACGAATATTGCATGTGATCTAGGCAGGCCAATGTACTGTCAAATACTAATAATAGAAAATCGAATGGACCTCGTATGTATCAGAAAGTGTGAACATATTTACCTTGAACGTTGATTTTATTTAGACTTAGAATATCAAATTGATAATATGATTTCTAAAATTGTGACTTAGAAGCTTAAGCATTAAATCATACTATACGTAGGTTTCCTCTCATTTGACCTGCTCAACCCATGTAATTGTTTTATATTTTCCCACGGTTTTAAATTTTACCCATTAGACCTATTGGAAATGAAATGTGTGTAGCCTAATTCCATGTTTATAATTGTAACTATCATTTACAAAAAATTATAATCTATCTATGATTTTACGAAAATGGAAATGCTTGTTTGTCAAATACTCTGCTGTTATTTAACTGTGTGTGCCATGGGGACACAAAAATGTCAGTTTGTGGTTACAAATTTTTAATTGACTTCCAAGTCTTCCAATATTGCAACAAGTTATATTCTTCATTGATTTCTTTATAAATGTAAGTTTGTGGTCACTTGGGTGGGTGGGGGTGTTGGGGGGGCTCCGGCCGCCAAGGGATAAATGGGGATTTTTGTTTATTTATTTTATTTTTAAATGTAAAACAAATAAACAAATAAAAAATTTAAAAAGAAGTTATTAAGGGCAAATTAGGTTTTTGATGTCCGGAGGGATGAAATATATAAGTTCTTAAAAGATAAAGGATGATCCGAATTAATTTGTATAATTATGAACTAAATGACTAATCATGCCTTTTGACGCCTCACACCCTTTTTAAAAAACCTATTGCCTTGTTAATTTTACTAACACAAAATCTAATATAAACACTTATTAAAAAAATATTTTTTTAAAATAAATCATTTTGTCAGACAGTCATTTTGAGGTAACCAACACCCTCTAAAGCTAAAAGACAGAAGAAGGAGAATTCGTGAAGATCATTAGTATGCATCTTTTTTTTTTTTTTTGAATGGCACGTCAATTTATGCTTAGTAATATTGGGAGAAATCAGTGAAGCCGGAGCCGACTTAGTCAAGGTATGTCCGTTATATTTGTAAAGTTTGCTTAAGTCTTAAGATGTGTTAAATTAGTGGTTGCAAGTCAAGATTACTAGATGATGGGATGTAATCTAAATCAAGACATTGTGTTTACTGACCTAATTTTGTCAATTCTGGGAATTTCTCAAATAAATTGGATAATGGTAATTTAAGTGAACTAGATGATGTTAATCACACGGAATATTTTGTGACATTTTTCTCGAGTACTTGAGTACTGTAGTAGTGAATGATAGAGGTGTGAACGAGCCAAGCCTGAGCGTGGCCACGCTCGGTTCGGGCTCATTTAAGTTATGAGAGACTCGAGCTCGAGTTCGACTCGATTTGTGCTTTATTACACCAAGTTCTCGGCTCGAGCTCGTGAAGAGTTGTACAGACTCAGCTCGGGCTCGAGATCGGCTTGTTTTTAGTATGATCATGAGCCTAAATAAGTTTAGGCTCGGTTCACGCTTGTTAAAAAGCTCGTTTACTAATACCCTACATCCCTAATTCCTCAAGTATTTTTTTTATTTTAATATATAAAAATAATAATAATATTGTATATTATATATAGGCTCATTTAGGCTGCGAGTTCACTGATTGAAGCTCGGCTCGAGCTCGTTTAATAAATGAGCCTCATATTTAGGCTCGAGCTCCGCTCGGGCTCGTTTAATTCGATCTCGAGTCGAGCTTTTAACGAGTCGATCCCGAATAGCTCGGCTCACTTACACCCCTGGTGAATGATCTACTACATAGTTTGCAACTTGTAATTTTGTTGTGATAAATTAAAATTATTAGTTTCTTATAATAAATTAACACAAATAAACAAAACGAATATTGCATGTGATCTAGGCAGGCCAATGTACTGTCAAATACTAATAATAGAAAATCGAATGGACCTCGTATGTATCAGAAAGTGTGAACATATTTACCTTGAACGTTGATTTTATTTAGACTTAGAATATCAAATTGATAATATGATTTCTAAAATTGTGACTTAGAAGCTTAAGCATTAAATCATACTATACGTAGGTTTCCTCTCATTTGACCTGCTCAACCCATGTAATTGTTTTATATTTTCCCACGGTTTTAAATTTTACCCATTAGACCTATTGGAAATGAAATGTGTGTAGCCTAATTCCATGTTTATAATTGTAACTATCATTTACAAAAAATTATAATCTATCTATGATTTTACGAAAATGGAAATGCTTGTTTGTCAAATACTCTGCTGTTATTTAACTGTGTGTGCCATGGGGACACAAAAATGTCAGTTTGTGGTTACAAATTTTTAATTGACTTCCAAGTCTTCCAATATTGCAACAAGTTATATTCTTCATTGATTTCTTTATAAATGTAAGTTTGTGGTCACTTGGGTGGGTGGGGGTGTTGGGGGGGCTCCGGCCGCCAAGGGATAAATGGGGATTTTTGTTTATTTATTTTATTTTTAATGTAAAACAAATAAACAAATAAAAAATTTAAAAAGAAGTTATTAAGGGCAAATTAGGTTTTTGATGTCCGGAGGGATGAAATATATAAGTTCTTAAAAGATAAAGGATGATCCGAATTAATTTGTATAATTATGAACTAAATGACTAATCATGCCTTTTGACGCCTCACACCCTTTTTAAAAAACCTATTGCCTTGTTAATTTTACTAACACAAAATCTAATATAAACACTTATTAAAAAAATATTTTTTTAAAATAAATCATTTTGTCAGACAGTCATTTTGAGGTAACCAACACCCTCTAAAGCTAAAAGACAGAAGAAGGAGAATTCGTGAAGATCATTAGTATGCATCTTTTTTTTTTTTTTTGAATGGCACGTCAATTTATGCTTAGTAATATTGGGAGAAATCAGTGAAGCCGGAGCCGACTTAGTCAAGGTATGTCCGTTATATTTGTAAAGTTTGCTTAAGTCTTAAGATGTGTTAAATTAGTGGTTGCAAGTCAAGATTACTAGATGATGGGATGTAATCTAAATCAAGACATTGTGTTTACTGACCTAATTTTGTCAATTCTGGGAATTTCTCAAATAAATTGGATAATGGTAATTTAAGTGAACTAGATGATGTTAATCACACGGAATATTTTGTGACATTTTTCTCGAGTACTTGAGTACTGTAGTAGTGAATGATAGAGGTGTGAACGAGCCAAGCCTGAGCGTGGCCACGCTCGGTTCGGGCTCATTTAAGTTATGAGAGACTCGAGCTCGAGTTCGACTCGATTTGTGCTTTATTACACCAAGTTCTCGGCTCGAGCTCGTGAAGAGTTGTACAGACTCAGCTCGGGCTCGAGATCGGCTTGTTTTTAGTATGATCATGAGCCTAAATAAGTTTAGGCTCGGTTCACGCTTGTTAAAAAGCTCGTTTACTAATACCCTACATCCCTAATTCCTCAAGTATTTTTTTTATTTTAATATATAAAAATAATAATAATATTGTATATTATATATAGGCTCATTTAGGCTGCGAGTTCACTGATTGAAGCTCGGCTCGAGCTCGTTTAATAAATGAGCCTCATATTTAGGCTCGAGCTCCGCTCGGGCTCGTTTAATTCGATCTCGAGTCGAGCTTTTAACGAGTCGATCCCGAATAGCTCGGCTCACTTACACCCCTGGTGAATGATCTACTACATAGTTTGCAACTTGTAATTTTGTTGTGATAAATTAAAATTATTAGTTTCTTATAATAAATTAACACAAATAAACAAAACGAATATTGCATGTGATCTAGGCAGGCCAATGTACTGTCAAATACTAATAATAGAAAATCGAATGGACCTCGTATGTATCAGAAAGTGTGAACATATTTACCTTGAACGTTGATTTTATTTAGACTTAGAATATCAAATTGATAATATGATTTCTAAAATTGTGACTTAGAAGCTTAAGCATTAAATCATACTATACGTAGGTTTCCTCTCATTTGACCTGCTCAACCCATGTAATTGTTTTATATTTTCCCACGGTTTTAAATTTTACCCATTAGACCTATTGGAAATGAAATGTGTGTAGCCTAATTCCATGTTTATAATTGTAACTATCATTTACAAAAAATTATAATCTATCTATGATTTTACGAAAATGGAAATGCTTGTTTGTCAAATACTCTGCTGTTATTTAACTGTGTGTGCCATGGGGACACAAAAATGTCAGTTTGTGGTTACAAATTTTTAATTGACTTCCAAGTCTTCCAATATTGCAACAAGTTATATTCTTCATTGATTTCTTTATAAATGTAAGTTTGTGGTCACTTGGGTGGGTGGGGGTGTTGGGGGGGCTCCGGCCGCCAAGGGATAAATGGGGATTTTTGTTTATTTATTTTATTTTTAATGTAAAACAAATAAACAAATAAAAAATTTAAAAAGAAGTTATTAAGAGCAAATTAGGTTTTTGATGTCCGGAGGGATGAAATATATAAGTTCTTAAAAGATAAAGGATGATCCGAATTAATTTGTATAATTATGAACTAAATGACTAATCATGCCTTTTGACGCCTCACACCCTTTTTAAAAAACCTATTGCCTTGTTAATTTTACTAACACAAAATCTAATATAAACACTTATTAAAAAAATATTTTTTTAAAATAAATCATTTTGTCAGACAGTCATTTTGAGGTAACCAACACCCTCTAAAGCTAAAAGACAGAAGAAGGAGAATTCGTGAAGATCATTAGTATGCATCTTTTTTTTTTTTTTTGAATGGCACGTCAATTTATGCTTAGTAATATTGGGAGAAATCAGTGAAGCCGGAGCCGACTTAGTCAAGGTATGTCCGTTATATTTGTAAAGTTTGCTTAAGTCTTAAGATGTGTTAAATTAGTGGTTGCAAGTCAAGATTACTAGATGATGGGATGTAATCTAAATCAAGACATTGTGTTTACTGACCTAATTTTGTCAATTCTGGGAATTTCTCAAATAAATTGGATAATGGTAATTTAAGTGAACTAGATGATGTTAATCACACGGAATATTTTGTGACATTTTTCTCGAGTACTTGAGTACTGTAGTAGTGAATGATAGAGGTGTGAACGAGCCAAGCCTGAGCGTGGCCACGCTCGGTTCGGGCTCATTTAAGTTATGAGAGACTCGAGCTCGAGTTCGACTCGATTTGTGCTTTATTACACCAAGTTCTCGGCTCGAGCTCGTGAAGAGTTGTACAGACTCAGCTCGGGCTCGAGATCGGCTTGTTTTTAGTATGATCATGAGCCTAAATAAGTTTAGGCTCGGTTCACGCTTGTTAAAAAGCTCGTTTACTAATACCCTACATCCCTAATTCCTCAAGTATTTTTTTTTATTTTAATATATAAAAATAATAATAATATTGTATATTATATATAGGCTCATTTAGGCTGCGAGTTCACTGATTGAAGCTCGGCTCGAGCTCGTTTAATAAATGAGCCTCATATTTAGGCTCGAGCTCCGCTCGGGCTCGTTTAATTCGATCTCGAGTCGAGCTTTTAACGAGTCGATCCCGAATAGCTCGGCTCACTTACACCCCTAGTGAATGATCTACTACATAGTTTGCAACTTGTAATTTTGTTGTGATAAATTAAAATTATTAGTTTCTTATAATAAATTAACACAAATAAACAAAACGAATATTGCATGTGATCTAGGCAGGCCAATGTACTGTCAAATACTAATAATAGAAAATCGAATGGACCTCGTATGTATCAGAAAGTGTGAACATATTTACCTTGAACGTTGATTTTATTTAGACTTAGAATATCAAATTGATAATATGATTTCTAAAATTGTGACTTAGAAGCTTAAGCATTAAATCATACTATACGTAGGTTTCCTCTCATTTGACCTGCTCAACCCATGTAATTGTTTTATATTTTCCCACGGTTTTAAATTTTACCCATTAGACCTATTGGAAATGAAATGTGTGTAGCCTAATTCCATGTTTATAATTGTAACTATCATTTACAAAAAATTATAATCTATCTATGATTTTACGAAAATGGAAATGCTTGTTTGTCAAATACTCTGCTGTTATTTAACTGTGTGTGCCATGGGGACACAAAAATGTCAGTTTGTGGTTACAAATTTTTAATTGACTTCCAAGTCTTCCAATATTGCAACAAGTTATATTCTTCATTGATTTCTTTATAAATGTAAGTTTGTGGTCACTTGGGTGGGTGGGGGTGTTGGGGGGGCTCCGGCCGCCAAGGGATAAATGGGGATTTTTGTTTATTTATTTTATTTTTAATGTAAAACAAATAAACAAATAAAAAATTTAAAAAGAAGTTATTAAGGGCAAATTAGGTTTTTGATGTCTGGAGGGATGAAATATATAAGTTCTTAAAAGATAAAGGATGATCCGAATTAATTTGTATAATTATGAACTAAATGACTAATCATGCCTTTTGACGCCTCACACCCTTTTTAAAAAACCTATTGCCTTGTTAATTTTACTAACATAAATTCTAATATAAACACTTATTAAAAAAATATTTTTTTAAAATAAATCATTTTGTCAGACAGTCATTTTGAGGTAACCAACACCCTCTAAAGCTAAAAGACAGAAGAAGGAGAATTCGTGAAGATCATTAGTATGCATCTTTTTTTTTTTTTTGAATGGCACGTCAATTTATGCTTAGTAATATTGGGAGAAATCAGTGAAGCCGGAGCCGACTTAGTCAAGGTATGTCCGTTATATTTGTAAAGTTTGCTTAAGTCTTAAGATGTGTTAAATTAGTGGTTGCAAGTCAAGATTACTAGATGATGGGATGTAATCTAAATCAAGACATTGTGTTTACTGACCTAATTTTGTCAATTCTGGGAATTTCTCAAATAAATTGGATAATGGTAATTTAAGTGAACTAGATGATGTTAATCACACGGAATATTTTGTGACATTTTTCTCGAGTACTTGAGTACTGTAGTAGTGAATGATAGAGGTGTGAACGAGCCAAGCCTGAGCGTGGCCACGCTCGGTTCGGGCTCATTTAAGTTATGAGAGACTCGAGCTCGAGTTCGACTCGATTTGTGCTTTATTACACCAAGTTCTCGGCTCGAGCTCGTGAAGAGTTGTACAGACTCAGCTCGGGCTCGAGATCGGCTTGTTTTTAGTATGATCATGAGCCTAAATAAGTTTAGGCTCGGTTCACGCTTGTTAAAAAGCTCGTTTACTAATACCCTATATCCCTAATTCCTCAAGTATTTTTTTTATTTTAATATATAAAAATAATAATAATATTGTATATTATATATAGGCTCATTTAGGCTGCGAGTTCACTGATTGAAGCTCGGCTCGAGCTCGTTTAATAAATGAGCCTCATATTTAGGCTCGAGCTCCGCTCGGGCTCGTTTAATTCGATCTCGAGTCGAGCTTTTAACGAGTCGATCCCGAATAGCTCGGCTCACTTACACCCCTGGTGAATGATCTACTACATAGTTTGCAACTTGTAATTTTGTTGTGATAAATTAAAATTATTAGTTTCTTATAATAAATTAACACAAATAAACAAAACGAATATTGCATGTGATCTAGGCAGGCCAATGTACTGTCAAATACTAATAATAGAAAATCGAATGGACCTCGTATGTATCAGAAAGTGTGAACATATTTACCTTGAACGTTGATTTTATTTAGACTTAGAATATCAAATTGATAATATGATTTCTAAAATTGTGACTTAGAAGCTTAAGCATTAAATCATACTATACGTAGGTTTCCTCTCATTTGACCTGCTCAACCCATGTAATTGTTTTATATTTTCCCACGGTTTTAAATTTTACCCATTAGACCTATTGGAAATGAAATGTGTGTAGCCTAATTCCATGTTTATAATTGTAACTATCATTTACAAAAAATTATAATCTATCTATGATTTTACGAAAATGGAAATGCTTGTTTGTCAAATACTCTGCTGTTATTTAACTGTGTGTGCCATGGGGACACAAAAATGTCAGTTTGTGGTTACAAATTTTTAATTGACTTCCAAGTCTTCCAATATTGCAACAAGTTATATTCTTCATTGATTTCTTTATAAATGTAAGTTTGTGGTCACTTGGGTGGGTGGGGGTGTTGGGGGGGCTCCGGCCGCCAAGGGATAAATGGGGATTTTTGTTTATTTATTTTATTTTTAATGTAAAACAAATAAACAAATAAAAAATTTAAAAAGAAGTTATTAAGGGCAAATTAGGTTTTTGATGTCCGGAGGGATGAAATATATAAGTTCTTAAAAGATAAAGGATGATCCGAATTAATTTGTATAATTATGAACTAAATGACTAATCATGCCTTTTGACGCCTCACACCCTTTTTAAAAAACCTATTGCCTTGTTAATTTTACTAACATAAATTCTAATATAAACACTTATTAAAAAAATATTTTTTTAAAATAAATCATTTTGTCAGACAGTCATTTTGAGGTAACCAACACCCTCTAAAGCTAAAAGACAGAAGAAGGAGAATTCGTGAAGATCATTAGTATGCATCTTTTTTTTTTTTTTTGAATGGCACGTCAATTTATGCTTAGTAATATTGGGAGAAATCAGTGAAGCCGGAGCCGACTTAGTCAAGGTATGTCCGTTATATTTGTAAAGTTTGCTTAAGTCTTAAGATGTGTTAAATTAGTGGTTGCAAGTCAAGATTACTAGATGATGGGATGTAATCTAAATCAAGACATTGTGTTTACTGACCTAATTTTGTCAATTCTGGGAATTTCTCAAATAAATTGGATAATGGTAATTTAAGTGAACTAGATGATGTTAATCACACGGAATATTTTGTGACATTTTTCTCGAGTACTTGAGTACTGTAGTAGTGAATGATAGAGGTGTGAACGAGCCAAGCCTGAGCGTGGCCACGCTCGGTTCGGGCTCATTTAAGTTATGAGAGACTCGAGCTCGAGTTCGACTCGATTTGTGCTTTATTACACCAAGTTCTCGGCTCGAGCTCGTGAAGAGTTGTACAGACTCAGCTCGGGCTCGAGATCGGCTTGTTTTTAGTATGATCATGAGCCTAAATAAGTTTAGGCTCGGTTCACGCTTGTTAAAAAGCTCGTTTACTAATACCCTACATCCCTAATTCCTCAAGTATTTTTTTTATTTTAATATATAAAAATAATAATAATATTGTATATTATATATAGGCTCATTTAGGCTGCGAGTTCACTGATTGAAGCTCGGCTCGAGCTCGTTTAATAAATGAGCCTCATATTTAGGCTCGAGCTCCGCTCGGGCTCGTTTAATTCGATCTCGAGTCGAGCTTTTAACGAGTCGATCCCGAATAGCTCGGCTCACTTACACCCCTGGTGAATGATCTACTACATAGTTTGCAACTTGTAATTTTGTTGTGATAAATTAAAATTATTAGTTTCTTATAATAAATTAACACAAATAAACAAAACGAATATTGCATGTGATCTAGGCAGGCCAATGTACTGTCAAATACTAATAATAGAAAATCGAATGGACCTCGTATGTATCAGAAAGTGTGAACATATTTACCTTGAACGTTGATTTTATTTAGACTTAGAATATCAAATTGATAATATGATTTCTAAAATTGTGACTTAGAAGCTTAAGCATTAAATCATACTATACGTAGGTTTCCTCTCATTTGACCTGCTCAACCCATGTAATTGTTTTATATTTTCCCACGGTTTTAAATTTTACCCATTAGACCTATTGGAAATGAAATGTGTGTAGCCTAATTCCATGTTTATAATTGTAACTATCATTTACAAAAAATTATAATCTATCTATGATTTTACGAAAATGGAAATGCTTGTTTGTCAAATACTCTGCTGTTATTTAACTGTGTGTGCCATGGGGACACAAAAATGTCAGTTTGTGGTTACAAATTTTTAATTGACTTCCAAGTCTTCCAATATTGCAACAAGTTATATTCTTCATTGATTTCTTTATAAATGTAAGTTTGTGGTCACTTGGGTGGGTGGGGGTGTTGGGGGGGCTCCGGCCGCCAAGGGATAAATGGGGATTTTTGTTTATTTATTTTATTTTTAAATGTAAAACAAATAAACAAATAAAAAATTTAAAAAGAAGTTATTAAGGGCAAATTAGGTTTTTGATGTCCGGAGGGATGAAATATATAAGTTCTTAAAAGATAAAGGATGATCCGAATTAATTTGTATAATTATGAACTAAATGACTAATCATGCCTTTTGACGCCTCACACCCTTTTTAAAAAACCTATTGCCTTGTTAATTTTACTAACATAAATTCTAATATAAACACTTATTAAAAAAATATTTTTTTAAAATAAATCATTTTGTCAGACAGTCATTTTGAGGTAACCAACACCCTCTAAAGCTAAAAGACAGAAGAAGGAGAATTCGTGAAGATCATTAGTATGCATCTTTTTTTTTTTTTGAATGGCACGTCAATTTATGCTTAGTAATATTGGGAGAAATCAGTGAAGCCGGAGCCGACTTAGTCAAGGTATGTCCGTTATATTTGTAAAGTTTGCTTAAGTCTTAAGATGTGTTAAATTAGTGGTTGCAAGTCAAGATTACTAGATGATGGGATGTAATCTAAATCAAGACATTGTGTTTACTGACCTAATTTTGTCAATTCTGGGAATTTCTCAAATAAATTGGATAATGGTAATTTAAGTGAACTAGATGATGTTAATCACACGGAATATTTTGTGACATTTTTCTCGAGTACTTGAGTACTGTAGTAGTGAATGATAGAGGTGTGAACGAGCCAAGCCTGAGCGTGGCCACGCTCGGTTCGGGCTCATTTAAGTTATGAGAGACTCGAGCTCGAGTTCGACTCGATTTGTGCTTTATTACACCAAGTTCTCGGCTCGAGCTCGTGAAGAGTTGTACAGACTCAGCTCGGGCTCGAGATCGGCTTGTTTTTAGTATGATCATGAGCCTAAATAAGTTTAGGCTCGGTTCACGCTTGTTAAAAAGCTCGTTTACTAATACCCTACATCCCTAATTCCTCAAGTATTTTTTTTATTTTAATATATAAAAATAATAATAATATTGTATATTATATATAGGCTCATTTAGGCTGCGAGTTCACTGATTGAAGCTCGGCTCGAGCTCGTTTAATAAATGAGCCTCATATTTAGGCTCGAGCTCCGCTCGGGCTCGTTTAATTCGATCTCGAGTCGAGCTTTTAACGAGTCGATCCCGAATAGCTCGGCTCACTTACACCCCTGGTGAATGATCTACTACATAGTTTGCAACTTGTAATTTTGTTGTGATAAATTAAAATTATTAGTTTCTTATAATAAATTAACACAAATAAACAAAACGAATATTGCATGTGATCTAGGCAGGCCAATGTACTGTCAAATACTAATAATAGAAAATCGAATGGACCTCGTATGTATCAGAAAGTGTGAACATATTTACCTTGAACGTTGATTTTATTTAGACTTAGAATATCAAATTGATAATATGATTTCTAAAATTGTGACTTAGAAGCTTAAGCATTAAATCATACTATACGTAGGTTTCCTCTCATTTGACCTGCTCAACCCATGTAATTGTTTTATATTTTCCCACGGTTTTAAATTTTACCCATTAGACCTATTGGAAATGAAATGTGTGTAGCCTAATTCCATGTTTATAATTGTAACTATCATTTACAAAAAATTATAATCTATCTATGATTTTACGAAAATGGAAATGCTTGTTTGTCAAATACTCTGCTGTTATTTAACTGTGTGTGCCATGGGGACACAAAAATGTCAGTTTGTGGTTACAAATTTTTAATTGACTTCCAAGTCTTCCAATATTGCAACAAGTTATATTCTTCATTGATTTCTTTATAAATGTAAGTTTGTGGTCACTTGGGTGGGTGGGGGTGTTGGGGGGGCTCCGGCCGCCAAGGGATAAATGGGGATTTTTGTTTATTTATTTTATTTTTAAATGTAAAACAAATAAACAAATAAAAAATTTAAAAAGAAGTTATTAAGGGCAAATTAGGTTTTTGATGTCCGGAGGGATGAAATATATAAGTTCTTAAAAGATAAAGGATGATCCGAATTAATTTCTATAATTATGAACTAAATGACTAATCATGCCTTTTGACGCCTCACACCCTTTTTAAAAAACCTATTGCCTTGTTAATTTTACTAACATAAATTCTAATATAAACACTTATTAAAAAAATATTTTTTTAAAATAAATCATTTTGTCAGACAGTCATTTTGAGGTAACCAACACCCTCTAAAGCTAAAAGACAGAAGAAGGAGAATTCGTGAAGATCATTAGTATGCATCTTTTTTTTTTTTGAATGGCACGTCAATTTATGCTTAGTAATATTGGGAGAAATCAGTGAAGCCGGAGCCGACTTAGTCAAGGTATGTCCGTTATATTTGTAAAGTTTGCTTAAGTCTTAAGATGTGTTAAATTAGTGGTTGCAAGTCAAGATTACTAGATGATGGGATGTAATCTAAATCAAGACATTGTGTTTACTGACCTAATTTTGTCAATTCTGGGAATTTCTCAAATAAATTGGATAATGGTAATTTAAGTGAACTAGATGATGTTAATCACACGGAATATTTTGTGACATTTTTCTCGAGTACTTGAGTACTGTAGTAGTGAATGATAGAGGTGTGAACGAGCCAAGCCTGAGCGTGGCCACGCTCGGTTCGGGCTCATTTAAGTTATGAGAGACTCGAGCTCGAGTTCGACTCGATTTGTGCTTTATTACACCAAGTTCTCGGCTCGAGCTCGTGAAGAGTTGTACAGACTCAGCTCGGGCTCGAGATCGGCTTGTTTTTAGTATGATCATGAGCCTAAATAAGTTTAGGCTCGGTTCACGCTTGTTAAAAAGCTCGTTTACTAATACCCTACATCCCTAATTCCTCAAGTATTTTTTTTATTTTAATATATAAAAATAATAATAATATTGTATATTATATATAGGCTCATTTAGGCTGCGAGTTCACTGATTGAAGCTCGGCTCGAGCTCGTTTAATAAATGAGCCTCATATTTAGGCTCGAGCTCCGCTCGGGCTCGTTTAATTCGATCTCGAGTCGAGCTTTTAACGAGTCGATCCCGAATAGCTCGGCTCACTTACACCCCTGGTGAATGATCTACTACATAGTTTGCAACTTGTAATTTTGTTGTGATAAATTAAAATTATTAGTTTCTTATAATAAATTAACACAAATAAACAAAACGAATATTGCATGTGATCTAGGCAGGCCAATGTACTGTCAAATACTAATAATAGAAAATCGAATGGACCTCGTATGTATCAGAAAGTGTGAACATATTTACCTTGAACGTTGATTTTATTTAGACTTAGAATATCAAATTGATAATATGATTTCTAAAATTGTGACTTAGAAGCTTAAGCATTAAATCATACTATACGTAGGTTTCCTCTCATTTGACCTGCTCAACCCATGTAATTATTTTATATTTTCCCACGGTTTTAAATTTTACCCATTAGACCTATTGGAAATGAAATGTGTGTAGCCTAATTCCATGTTTATAATTGTAACTATCATTTACAAAAAATTATAATCTATCTATGATTTTACGAAAATGGAAATGCTTGTTTGTCAAATACTCTGCTGTTATTTAACTGTGTGTGCCATGGGGACACAAAAATGTCAGTTTGTGGTTACAAATTTTTAATTGACTTCCAAGTCTTCCAATATTGCAACAAGTTATATTCTTCATTGATTTCTTTATAAATGTAAGTTTGTGGTCACTTGGGTGGGTGGGGGTGTTGGGGGGGCTCCGGCCGCCAAGGGATAAATGGGGATTTTTGTTTATTTATTTTATTTTTAAATGTAAAACAAATAAACAAATAAAAAATTTAAAAAGAAGTTATTAAGGGCAAATTAGGTTTTTGATGTCCGGAGGGATGAAATATATAAGTTCTTAAAAGATAAAGGATGATCCGAATTAATTTGTATAATTATGAACTAAATGACTAATCATGCCTTTTGACGCCTCACACCCTTTTTAAAAAACCTATTGCCTTGTTAATTTTACTAACATAAATTCTAATATAAACACTTATTAAAAAAATATTTTTTTAAAATAAATCATTTTGTCAGACAGTCATTTTGAGGTAACCAACACCCTCTAAAGCTAAAAGACAGAAGAAGGAGAATTCGTGAAGATCATTAGTATGCATCTTTTTTTTTTTTGAATGGCACGTCAATTTATGCTTAGTAATATTGGGAGAAATCAGTGAAGCCGGAGCCGACTTAGTCAAGGTATGTCCGTTATATTTGTAAAGTTTGCTTAAGTCTTAAGATGTGTTAAATTAGTGGTTGCAAGTCAAGATTACTAGATGATGGGATGTAATCTAAATCAAGACATTGTGTTTACTGACCTAATTTTGTCAATTCTGGGAATTTCTCAAATAAATTGGATAATGGTAATTTAAGTGAACTAGATGATGTTAATCACACGGAATATTTTGTGACATTTTTCTCGAGTACTTGAGTACTGTAGTAGTGAATGATAGAGGTGTGAACGAGCCAAGCCTGAGCGTGGCCACGCTCGGTTCGGGCTCATTTAAGTTATGAGAGACTCGAGCTCGAGTTCGACTCGATTTGTGCTTTATTACACCAAGTTCTCGGCTCGAGCTCGTGAAGAGTTGTACAGACTCAGCTCGGGCTCGAGATCGGCTTGTTTTTAGTATGATCATGAGCCTAAATAAGTTTAGGCTCGGTTCACGCTTGTTAAAAAGCTCGTTTACTAATACCCTACATCCCTAATTCCTCAAGTATTTTTTTTATTTTAATATATAAAAATAATAATAATATTGTATATTATATATAGGCTCATTTAGGCTGCGAGTTCACTGATTGAAGCTCGGCTCGAGCTCGTTTAATAAATGAGCCTCATATTTAGGCTCGAGCTCCGCTCGGGCTCGTTTAATTCGATCTCGAGTCGAGCTTTTAACGAGTCGATCCCGAATAGCTCGGCTCACTTACACCCCTGGTGAATGATCTACTACATAGTTTGCAACTTGTAATTTTGTTGTGATAAATTAAAATTATTAGTTTCTTATAATAAATTAACACAAATAAACAAAACGAATATTGCATGTGATCTAGGCAGGCCAATGTACTGTCAAATACTAATAATAGAAAATCGAATGGACCTCGTATGTATCAGAAAGTGTGAACATATTTACCTTGAACGTTGATTTTATTTAGACTTAGAATATCAAATTGATAATATGATTTCTAAAATTGTGACTTAGAAGCTTAAGCATTAAATCATACTATACGTAGGTTTCCTCTCATTTGACCTGCTCAACCCATGTAATTGTTTTATATTTTCCCACGGTTTTAAATTTTACCCATTAGACCTATTGGAAATGAAATGTGTGTAGCCTAATTCCATGTTTATAATTGTAACTATCATTTACAAAAAATTATAATCTATCTATGATTTTACGAAAATGGAAATGCTTGTTTGTCAAATACTCTGCTGTTATTTAACTGTGTGTGCCATGGGGACACAAAAATGTCAGTTTGTGGTTACAAATTTTTAATTGACTTCCAAGTCTTCCAATATTGCAACAAGTTATATTCTTCATTGATTTCTTTATAAATGTAAGTTTGTGGTCACTTGAGTGGGTGGGGGTGTTGGGGGGGCTCCGGCCGCCAAGGGATAAATGGGGATTTTTGTTTATTTATTTTATTTTTAAATGTAAAACAAATAAACAAATAAAAAATTTAAAAAGAAGTTATTAAGGGCAAATTAGGTTTTTGATGTCCGGAGGGATGAAATATATAAGTTCTTAAAAGATAAAGGATGATCCGAATTAATTTGTATAATTATGAACTAAATGACTAATCATGCCTTTTGACGCCTCACACCCTTTTTAAAAAACCTATTGCCTTGTTAATTTTACTAACATAAATTCTAATATAAACACTTATTAAAAAAATATTTTTTTAAAATAAATCATTTTGTCAGACAGTCATTTTGAGGTAACCAACACCCTCTAAAGCTAAAAGACAGAAGAAGGAGAATTCGTGAAGATCATTAGTATGCATCTTTTTTTTTTTTTTTGAATGGCACGTCAATTTATGCTTAGTAATATTGGGAGAAATCAGTGAAGCCGGAGCCGACTTAGTCAAGGTATGTTCGTTATATTTGTAAAGTTTGCTTAAGTCTTAAGATGTGTTAAATTAGTGGTTGCAAGTCAAGATTACTAGATGATGGGATGTAATCTAAATCAAGACATTGTGTTTACTGACCTAATTTTGTCAATTCTGGGAATTTCTCAAATAAATTGGATAATGGTAATTTAAGTGAACTAGATGATGTTAATCACACGGAATATTTTGTGACATTTTTCTCGAGTACTTGAGTACTGTAGTAGAGAATGATAGAGGTGTGAACGAGCCAAGCCTGAGCGTGGCCACGCTCGGTTCGGGCTCATTTAAGTTATGAGAGACTCGAGCTCGAGTTCGACTCGATTTGTGCTTTATTACACCAAGTTCTCGGCTCGAGCTCGTGAAGAGTTGTACAGACTCAGCTCGGGCTCGAGATCGGCTTGTTTTTAGTATGATCATGAGCCTAAATAAGTTTAGGCTCGGTTCACGCTTGTTAAAAAGCTCGTTTACTAATACCCTACATCCCTAATTCCTCAAGTATTTTTTTTATTTTAATATATAAAAATAATAATAATATTGTATATTATATATAGGCTCATTTAGGCTGCGAGTTCACTGATTGAAGCTCGGCTCGAGCTCGTTTAATAAATGAGCCTCATATTTAGGCTCGAGCTCCGCTCGGGCTCGTTTAATTCGATCTCGAGTCGAGCTTTTAACGAGTCGATCCCGAATAGCTCGGCTCACTTACACCCCTGGTGAATGATCTACTACATAGTTTGCAACTTGTAATTTTGTTGTGATAAATTAAAATTATTAGTTTCTTATAATAAATTAACACAAATAAACAAAACGAATATTGCATGTGATCTAGGCAGGCCAATGTACTGTCAAATACTAATAATAGAAAATCGAATGGACCTCGTATGTATCAGAAAGTGTGAACATATTTACCTTGAACGTTGATTTTATTTAGACTTAGAATATCAAATTGATAATATGATTTCTAAAATTGTGACTTAGAAGCTTAAGCATTAAATCATACTATACGTAGGTTTCCTCTCATTTGACCTGCTCAACCCATGTAATTGTTTTATATTTTCCCACGGTTTTAAATTTTACCCATTAGACCTATTGGAAATGAAATGTGTGTAGCCTAATTCCATGTTTATAATTGTAACTATCATTTACAAAAAATTATAATCTATCTATGATTTTACGAAAATGGAAATGCTTGTTTGTCAAATACTCTGCTGTTATTTAACTGTGTGTGCCATGGGGACACAAAAATGTCAGTTTGTGGTTACAAATTTTTAATTGACTTCCAAGTCTTCCAATATTGCAACAAGTTATATTCTTCATTGATTTCTTTATAAATGTAAGTTTGTGGTCACTTGGGTGGGTGGGGGTGTTGGGGGGGCTCCGGCCGCCAAGGGATAAATGGGGATTTTTGTTTATTTATTTTATTTTTAAATGTAAAACAAATAAACAAATAAAAAATTTAAAAAGAAGTTATTAAGGGCAAATTAGGTTTTTGATGTCCGGAGGGATGAAATATATAAGTTCTTAAAAGATAAAGGATGATCCGAATTAATTTGTATAATTATGAACCAAATGACTAATCATGCCTTTTGACGCCTCACACCCTTTTTAAAAAACCTATTGCCTTGTTAATTTTACTAACATAAATTCTAATATAAACACTTATTAAAAAAATATTTTTTTAAAATAAATCATTTTGTCAGACAGTCATTTTGAGGTAACCAACACCCTCTAAAGCTAAAAGACAGAAGAAGGAGAATTCGTGAAGATCATTAGTATGCATCTTTTTTTTTTTTTTTGAATGGCACGTCAATTTATGCTTAGTAATATTGGGAGAAATCAGTGAAGCCGGAGCCGACTTAGTCAAGGTATGTTCGTTATATTTGTAAAGTTTGCTTAAGTCTTAAGATGTGTTAAATTAGTGGTTGCAAGTCAAGATTACTAGATGATGGGATGTAATCTAAATCAAGACATTGTGTTTACTGACCTAATTTTGTCAATTCTGGGAATTTCTCAAATAAATTGGATAATGGTAATTTAAGTGAACTAGATGATGTTAATCACACGGAATATTTTGTGACATTTTTCTCGAGTACTTGAGTACTGTAGTAGTGAATGATAGAGGTGTGAACGAGCCAAGCCTGAGCGTGGCCACGCTCGGTTCGGGCTCATTTAAGTTATGAGAGACTCGAGCTCGAGTTCGACTCGATTTGTGCTTTATTACACCAAGTTCTCGGCTCGAGCTCGTGAAGAGTTGTACAGACTCAGCTCGGGCTCGAGATCGGCTTGTTTTTAGTATGATCATGAGCCTAAATAAGTTTAGGCTCGGTTCACGCTTGTTAAAAAGCTCGTTTACTAATACCCTACATCCCTAATTCCTCAAGTATTTTTTTTTATTTTAATATATAAAAATAATAATAATATTGTATATTATATATAGGCTCATTTAGGCTGCGAGTTCACTGATTGAAGCTCGGCTCGAGCTCGTTTAATAAATGAGCCTCATATTTAGGCTCGAGCTCCGCTCGGGCTCGTTTAATTCGATCTCGAGTCGAGCTTTTAACGAGTCGATCCCGAATAGCTCGGCTCACTTACACCCCTAGTGAATGATCTACTACATAGTTTGCAACTTGTAATTTTGTTGTGATAAATTAAAATTATTAGTTTCTTATAATAAATTAACACAAATAAACAAAACGAATATTGCATGTGATCTAGGCAGGCCAATGTACTGTCAAATACTAATAATAGAAAATCGAATGGACCTCGTATGTATCAGAAAGTGTGAACATATTTACCTTGAACGTTGATTTTATTTAGACTTAGAATATCAAATTGATAATATGATTTCTAAAATTGTGACTTAGAAGCTTAAGCATTAAATCATACTATACGTAGGTTTCCTCTCATTTGACCTGCTCAACCCATGTAATTATTTTATATTTTCCCACGGTTTTAAATTTTACCCATTAGACCTATTGGAAATGAAATGTGTGTAGCCTAATTCCATGTTTATAATTGTAACTATCATTTACAAAAAATTATAATCTATCTATGATTTTACGAAAATGGAAATGCTTGTTTGTCAAATACTCTGCTGTTATTTAACTGTGTGTGCCATGGGGACACAAAAATGTCAGTTTGTGGTTACAAATTTTTAATTGACTTCCAAGTCTTCCAATATTGCAACAAGTTATATTCTTCATTGATTTCTTTATAAATGTAAGTTTGTGGTCACTTGGGTGGGTGGGGGTGTTGGGGGGGCTCCGGCCGCCAAGGGATAAATGGGGATTTTTGTTTATTTATTTTATTTTTAAATGTAAAACAAATAAACAAATAAAAAATTTAAAAAGAAGTTATTAAGGGCAAATTAGGTTTTTGATGTCCGGAGGGATGAAATATATAAGTTCTTAAAAGATAAAGGATGATCCGAATTAATTTGTATAATTATGAACCAAATGACTAATCATGCCTTTTGACGCCTCACACCCTTTTTAAAAAACCTATTGCCTTGTTAATTTTACTAACATAAATTCTAATATAAACACTTATTAAAAAAATATTTTTTTAAAATAAATCATTTTGTCAGACAGTCATTTTGAGGTAACCAACACCCTCTAAAGCTAAAAGACAGAAGAAGGAGAATTCGTGAAGATCATTAGTATGCATCTTTTTTTTTTTTTTTTGAATGGCACGTCAATTTATGCTTAGTAATATTGGGAGAAATCAGTGAAGCCGGAGCCGACTTAGTCAAGGTATGTTCGTTATATTTGTAAAGTTTGCTTAAGTCTTAAGATGTGTTAAATTAGTGGTTGCAAGTCAAGATTACTAGATGATGGGATGTAATCTAAATCAAGACATTGTGTTTACTGACCTAATTTTGTCAATTCTGGGAATTTCTCAAATAAATTGGATAATGGTAATTTAAGTGAACTAGATGATGTTAATCACACGGAATATTTTGTGACATTTTTCTCGAGTACTTGAGTACTGTAGTAGTGAATGATAGAGGTGTGAACGAGCCAAGCCTGAGCGTGGCCACGCTCGGTTCGGGCTCATTTAAGTTATGAGAGACTCGAGCTCGAGTTCGACTCGATTTGTGCTTTATTACACCAAGTTCTCGGCTCGAGCTCGTGAAGAGTTGTACAGACTCAGCTCGGGCTCGAGATCGGCTTGTTTTTAGTATGATCATGAGCCTAAATAAGTTTAGGCTCGGTTCACGCTTGTTAAAAAGCTCGTTTACTAATACCCTACATCCCTAATTCCTCAAGTATTTTTTTTTATTTTAATATATAAAAATAATAATAATATTGTATATTATATATAGGCTCATTTAGGCTGCGAGTTCACTGATTGAAGCTCGGCTCGAGCTCGTTTAATAAATGAGCCTCATATTTAGGCTCGAGCTCCGCTCGGGCTCGTTTAATTCGATCTCGAGTCGAGCTTTTAACGAGTCGATCCCGAATAGCTCGGCTCACTTACACCCCTAGTGAATGATCTACTACATAGTTTGCAACTTGTAATTTTGTTGTGATAAATTAAAATTATTAGTTTCTTATAATAAATTAACACAAATAAACAAAACGAATATTGCATGTGATCTAGGCAGGCCAATGTACTGTCAAATACTAATAATAGAAAATCGAATGGACCTCGTATGTATCAGAAAGTGTGAACATATTTACCTTGAACGTTGATTTTATTTAGACTTAGAATATCAAATTGATAATATGATTTCTAAAATTGTGACTTAGAAGCTTAAGCATTAAATCATACTATACGTAGGTTTCCTCTCATTTGACCTGCTCAACCCATGTAATTATTTTATATTTTCCCACGGTTTTAAATTTTACCCATTAGACCTATTGGAAATGAAATGTGTGTAGCCTAATTCCATGTTTATAATTGTAACTATCATTTACAAAAAATTATAATCTATCTATGATTTTACGAAAATGGAAATGCTTGTTTGTCAAATACTCTGCTGTTATTTAACTGTGTGTGCCATGGGGACACAAAAATGTCAGTTTGTGGTTACAAATTTTTAATTGACTTCCAAGTCTTCCAATATTGCAACAAGTTATATTCTTCATTGATTTCTTTATAAATGTAAGTTTGTGGTCACTTGGGTGGGTGGGGGTGTTGGGGGGGCTCCGGCCGCCAAGGGATAAATGGGGATTTTTGTTTATTTATTTTATTTTTAAATGTAAAACAAATAAACAAATAAAAAATTTAAAAAGAAGTTATTAAGGGCAAATTAGGTTTTTGATGTCCGGAGGGATGAAATATATAAGTTCTTAAAAGATAAAGGATGATCCGAATTAATTTGTATAATTATGAACCAAATGACTAATCATGCCTTTTGACGCCTCACACCCTTTTTAAAAAACCTATTGCCTTGTTAATTTTACTAACATAAATTCTAATATAAACACTTATTAAAAAAATATTTTTTTAAAATAAATCATTTTGTCAGACAGTCATTTTGAGGTAACCAACACCCTCTAAAGCTAAAAGACAGAAGAAGGAGAATTCGTGAAGATCATTAGTGTGCATCTTTTTTTTTTTTTTGAATGGCACGTCAATTTATGCTTAGTAATATTGGGAGAAATCAGTGAAGCCGGAGCCGACTTAGTCAAGGTATGTTCGTTATATTTGTAAAGTTTGCTTAAGTCTTAAGATGTGTTAAATTAGTGGTTGCAAGTCAAGATTACTAGATGATGGGATGTAATCTAAATCAAGACATTGTGTTTACTGACCTAATTTTGTCAATTCTGGGAATTTCTCAAATAAATTGGATAATGGTAATTTAAGTGAACTAGATGATGTTAATCACACGGAATATTTTGTGACATTTTTCTCGAGTACTTGAGTACTGTAGTAGTGAATGATAGAGGTGTGAACGAGCCAAGCCTGAGCGTGGCCACGCTCGGTTCGGGCTCATTTAAGTTATGAGAGACTCGAGCTCGAGTTCGACTCGATTTGTGCTTTATTACACCAAGTTCTCGGCTCGAGCTCGTGAAGAGTTGTACAGACTCAGCTCGGGCTCGAGATCGGCTTGTTTTTAGTATGATCATGAGCCTAAATAAGTTTAGGCTCGGTTCACGCTTGTTAAAAAGCTCGTTTACTAATACCCTACATCCCTAATTCCTCAAGTATTTTTTTTTATTTTAATATATAAAAATAATAATAATATTGTATATTATATATAGGCTCATTTAGGCTGCGAGTTCACTGATTGAAGCTCGGCTCGAGCTCGTTTAATAAATGAGCCTCATATTTAGGCTCGAGCTCCGCTCGGGCTCGTTTAATTCGATCTCGAGTCGAGCTTTTAACGAGTCGATCCCGAATAGCTCGGCTCACTTACACCCCTAGTGAATGATCTACTACATAGTTTGCAACTTGTAATTTTGTTGTGATAAATTAAAATTATTAGTTTCTTATAATAAATTAACACAAATAAACAAAACGAATATTGCATGTGATCTAGGCAGGCCAATGTACTGTCAAATACTAATAATAGAAAATCGAATGGACCTCGTATGTATCAGAAAGTGTGAACATATTTACCTTGAACGTTGATTTTATTTAGACTTAGAATATCAAATTGATAATATGATTTCTAAAATTGTGACTTAGAAGCTTAAGCATTAAATCATACTATACGTAGGTTTCCTCTCATTTGACCTGCTCAACCCATGTAATTATTTTATATTTTCCCACGGTTTTAAATTTTACCCATTAGACCTATTGGAAATGAAATGTGTGTAGCCTAATTCCATGTTTATAATTGTAACTATCATTTACAAAAAATTATAATCTATCTATGATTTTACGAAAATGGAAATGCTTGTTTGTCAAATACTCTGCTGTTATTTAACTGTGTGTGCCATGGGGACACAAAAATGTCAGTTTGTGGTTACAAATTTTTAATTGACTTCCAAGTCTTCCAATATTGCAACAAGTTATATTCTTCATTGATTTCTTTATAAATGTAAGTTTGTGGTCACTTGGGTGGGTGGGGGTGTTGGGGGGGCTCCGGCCGCCAAGGGATAAATGGGGATTTTTGTTTATTTATTTTATTTTTAAATGTAAAACAAATAAACAAATAAAAAATTTAAAAAGAAGTTATTAAGGGCAAATTAGGTTTTTGATGTCCGGAGGGATGAAATATATAAGTTCTTAAAAGATAAAGGATGATCCGAATTAATTTGTATAATTATGAACCAAATGACTAATCATGCCTTTTGACGCCTCACACCCTTTTTAAAAAACCTATTGCCTTGTTAATTTTACTAACATAAATTCTAATATAAACACTTATTAAAAAAATATTTTTTTAAAATAAATCATTTTGTCAGACAGTCATTTTGAGGTAACCAACACCCTCTAAAGCTAAAAGACAGAAGAAGGAGAATTCGTGAAGATCATTAGTATGCATCTTTTTTTTTTGAATGGCACGTCAATTTATGCTTAGTAATATTGGGAGAAATCAGTGAAGCCGGAGCCGACTTAGTCAAGGTATGTTCGTTATATTTGTAAAGTTTGCTTAAGTCTTAAGATGTGTTAAATTAGTGGTTGCAAGTCAAGATTACTAGATGATGGGATGTAATCTAAATCAAGACATTGTGTTTACTGACCTAATTTTGTCAATTCTGGGAATTTCTCAAATAAATTGGATAATGGTAATTTAAGTGAACTAGATGATGTTAATCACACGGAATATTTTGTGACATTTTTCTCGAGTACTTGAGTACTGTAGTAGTGAATGATAGAGGTGTGAACGAGCCAAGCCTGAGCGTGGCCACGCTCGGTTCGGGCTCATTTAAGTTATGAGAGACTCGAGCTCGAGTTCGACTCGATTTGTGCTTTATTACACCAAGTTCTCGGCTCGAGCTCGTGAAGAGTTGTACAGACTCAGCTCGGGCTCGAGATCGGCTTGTTTTTAGTATGATCATGAGCCTAAATAAGTTTAGGCTCGGTTCACGCTTGTTAAAAAGCTCGTTTACTAATACCCTACATCCCTAATTCCTCAAGTATTTTTTTTTTATTTTAATATATAAAAATAATAATAATATTGTATATTACATATAGGCTCATTTAGGCTGCGAGTTCACTGATTGAAGCTCGGCTCGAGCTCGTTTAATAAATGAGCCTCATATTTAGGCTCGAGCTCCGCTCGGGCTCGTTTAATTCGATCTCGAGTCGAGCTTTTAACGAGTCGATCCCGAATAGCTCGGCTCACTTACACCCCTAGTGAATGATCTACTACATAGTTTGCAACTTGTAATTTTGTTGTGATAAATTAAAATTATTAGTTTCTTATAATAAATTAACACAAATAAACAAAACGAATATTGCATGTGATCTAGGCAGGCCAATGTACTGTCAAATACTAATAATAGAAAATCGAATGGACCTCGTATGTATCAGAAAGTGTGAACATATTTACCTTGAACGTTGATTTTATTTAGACTTAGAATATCAAATTGATAATATGATTTCTAAAATTGTGACTTAGAAGCTTAAGCATTAAATCATACTATACGTAGGTTTCCTCTCATTTGACCTGCTCAACCCATGTAATTATTTTATATTTTCCCACGGTTTTAAATTTTACCCATTAGACCTATTGGAAATGAAATGTGTGTAGCCTAATTCCATGTTTATAATTGTAACTATCATTTGCAAAAAATTATAATCTATCTATGATTTTACGAAAATGGAAATGCTTGTTTGTCAAATACTCTGCTGTTATTTAACTGTGTGTGCCATGGGGACACAAAAATGTCAGTTTGTGGTTACAAATTTTTAATTGACTTCCAAGTCTTCCAATATTGCAACAAGTTATATTCTTCATTGATTTCTTTATAAATGTAAGTTTGTGGTCACTTGGGTGGGTGGGGGTGTTGGGGGGGCTCCGGCCGCCAAGGGATAAATGGGGATTTTTGTTTATTTATTTTATTTTTAAATGTAAAACAAATAAACAAATAAAAAATTTAAAAAGAAGTTATTAAGGGAAAATTAGGTTTTTGATGTCCGGAGGGATGAAATATATAAGTTCTTAAAAGATAAAGGATGATCCGAATTAATTTGTATAATTATGAACTAAATGACTAATCATGCCTTTTGACGCCTCACACCCTTTTTAAAAAACCTATTGCCTTGTTAATTTTACTAACATAAATTCTAATATAAACACTTATTAAAAAAATATTTTTTTTAAATAAATCATTTTGTCAGACAGTCATTTTGAGGTAACCAACACCCTCTAAAGCTAAAAGACAGAAGAAGGAGAATTCGTGAAGATCATTAGTATGCATCTTTTTTTTTTTGAATGGCACGTCAATTTATGCTTAGTAATATTGGGAGAAATCAGTGAAGCCGGAGCCGACTTAGTCAAGGTATGTTCGTTATATTTGTAAAGTTTGCTTAAGTCTTAAGATGTGTTAAATTAGTGGTTGCAAGTCAAGATTACTAGATGATGGGATGTAATCTAAATCAAGACATTGTGTTTACTGACCTAATTTTGTCAATTCTGGGAATTTCTCAAATAAATTGGATAATGGTAATTTAAGTGAACTAGATGATGTTAATCACACGGAATATTTTGTGACATTTTTCTCGAGTACTTGAGTACTGTAGTAGTGAATGATAGAGGTGTGAACGAGCCAAGCCTGAGCGTGGCCACGCTCGGTTCGGGCTCATTTAAGTTATGAGAGACTCGAGCTCGAGTTCGACTCGATTTGTGCTTTATTACACCAAGTTCTCGGCTCGAGCTCGTGAAGAGTTGTACAGACTCAGCTCGGGCTCGAGATCGGCTTGTTTTTAGTATGATCATGAGCCTAAATAAGTTTAGGCTCGGTTCACGCTTGTTAAAAAGCTCGTTTACTAATACCCTACATCCCTAATTCCTCAAGTATTTTTTATTTATTTTAATATATAAAAATAATAATAATATTGTATATTACATATAGGCTCATTTAGGCTGCGAGTTCACTGATTGAAGCTCGGCTCGAGCTCGTTTAATAAATGAGCCTCATATTTAGGCTCGAGCTCCGCTCGGGCTCGTTTAATTCGATCTCGAGTCGAGCTTTTAACGAGTCGATCCCGAATAGCTCGGCTCACTTACACCCCTAGTGAATGATCTACTACATAGTTTGCAACTTGTAATTTTGTTGTGATAAATTAAAATTATTAGTTTCTTATAATAAATTAACACAAATAAACAAAACGAATATTGCATGTGATCTAGGCAGGCCAATGTACTGTCAAATACTAATAATAGAAAATCGAATGGACCTCGTATGTATCAGAAAGTGTGAACATATTTACCTTGAACGTTGATTTTATTTAGACTTAGAATATCAAATTGATAATATGATTTCTAAAATTGTGACTTAGAAGCTTAAGCATTAAATCATACTATACGTAGGTTTCCTCTCATTTGACCTGCTCAACCCATGTAATTGTTTTATATTTTCCCACGGTTTTAAATTTTACCCATTAGACCTATTGGAAATGAAATGTGTGTAGCCTAATTCCATGTTTATAATTGTAACTATCATTTCCAAAAAATTATAATCTATCTATGATTTTACGAAAATGGAAATGCTTGTTTGTCAAATACTCTGCTGTTATTTAACTGTGTGTGCCATGGGGACACAAAAATGTCAGTTTGTGGTTACAAATTTTTAATTGACTTCCAAGTCTTCCAATATTGCAACAAGTTATATTCTTCATTGATTTCTTTATAAATGTAAGTTTGTGGTCACTTGGGTGGGTGGGGGTGTTGGGGAGGCTCCGACCGCCAAGGGATAAATGGGGATTTTTGTTTATTTATTTTATTTTTAAATGTAAAACAAATAAACAAATAAAAAATTTAAAAAGAAGTTATTAAGGGCAAATTAGGTTTTTGATGTCCGGAGGGATGAAATATATAAGTTCTTAAAAGATAAAGGATGATCCGAATTAATTTGTATAATTATGAACTAAATGACTAATCATGCCTTTTGACGCCTCACACCCTTTTTAAAAAACCTATTGCCTTGTTAATTTTACTAACATAAATTCTAATATAAACACTTATTAAAAAAATATTTTTTTAAAATAAATCATTTTGTCAGACAGTCATTTTGAGGTAACCAACACCCTCTAAAGCTAAAAGACAGAAGAAGGAGAATTCGTGAAGATCATTAGTATGCATCTTTTTTTTTTGAATGGCACGTCAATTTATGCTTAGTAATATTGGGAGAAATCAGTGAAGCCGGAGCCGACTTAGTCAAGGTATGTTCGTTATATTTGTAAAGTTTGCTTAAGTCTTAAGATGTGTTAAATTAGTGGTTGCAAGTCAAGATTACTAGATGATGGGATGTAATCTAAATCAAGACATTGTGTTTACTGACCTAATTTTGTCAATTCTGGGAATTTCTCAAATAAATTGGATAATGGTAATTTAAGTGAACTAGATGATGTTAATCACACGGAATATTTTGTGACATTTTTCTCGAGTACTTGAGTACTGTAGTAGTGAATGATAGAGGTGTGAACGAGCCAAGCCTGAGCGTGGCCACGCTCGGTTCGGGCTCATTTAAGTTATGAGAGACTCGAGCTCGAGTTCGACTCGATTTGTGCTTTATTACACCAAGTTCTCGGCTCGAGCTCATGAAGAGTTGTACAGACTCATCTCGGGCTCGAGATCGGCTTGTTTTTAGTATGATCATGAGCCTAAATAAGTTTAGGCTCGGTTCACGCTTGTTAAAAAGCTCGTTTACTAATACCCTACATCCCTAATTCCTCAAGTATTTTTTTTTATTTTAATATATAAAAATAATAATAATATTGTATATTACATATAGGCTCATTTAGGCTGCGAGTTCACTGATTGAAGCTCGACTCGAGCTCGTTTAATAAATGAGCCTCATATTTAGGCTCGAGCTCCGCTCGGGCTCGTTTAATTCGATCTCGAGTCGAGCTTTTAACGAGTCGATCCCGAATAGCTCGGCTCACTTACACCCCTAGTGAATGATCTACTACATAGTTTGCAACTTGTAATTTTGTTGTGATAAATTAAAATTATTAGTTTCTTATAATAAATTAACACAAATAAACAAAACGAATATTGCATGTGATCTAGGCAGGCGAATGTACTGTCAAATACTAATAATAGAAAATCGAATGGACCTCGTATGTATCAGAAAGTGTGAACATATTTACCTTGAACGTTGATTTTATTTAGACTTAGAATATCAAATTGATAATATGATTTCTAAAATTGTGACTTAGAAGCTTAAGCATTAAATCATACTATACGTAGGTTTCCTCTCATTTGACCTGCTCAACCCATGTAATTGTTTTATATTTTCCCACGGTTTTAAATTTTACCCATTAGACCTATTGGAAATGAAATGTGTGTAGCCTAATTCCATGTTTATAATTGTAACTATCATTTGCAAAAAATTATAATCTATCTATGATTTTACGAAAATGGAAATGCTTGTTTGTCAAATACTCTGCTGTTATTTAACTGTGTGTGCCATGGGGACACAAAAATGTCAGTTTGTGGTTACAAATTTTTAATTGACTTCCAAGTCTTCCAATATTGCAACAAGTTATATTCTTCATTGATTTCTTTATAAATGTAAGTTTGTGGTCACTTGGGTGGGTGGGGGTGTTGGGGGGGCTCCGGCCGCCAAGGGATAAATGGGGATTTTTGTTTATTTATTTTATTTTTAAATGTAAAACAAATAAACAAATAAAAAATTTAAAAAGAAGTTATTAAGGGCAAATTAGGTTTTTGATGTCCGGAGGGATGAAATATATAAGTTCTTAAAAGATAAAGGATGATCCGAATTAATTTGTATAATTATGAACTAAATGACTAATCATGCCTTTTGACGCCTCACACCCTTTTTAAAAAACCTATTGCCTTGTTAATTTTACTAACATAAATTCTAATATAAACACTTATTAAAAAAATATTTTTTTAAAATAAATCATTTTGTCAGACAGTCATTTTGAGGTAACCAACACCCTCTAAAGCTAAAAGACAGAAGAAGGAGAATTCGTGAAGATCATTAGTATGCATCTTTTTTTTTTTGAATGGCACGTCAATTTATGCTTAGTAATATTGGGAGAAATCAGTGAAGCCGGAGCCGACTTAGTCAAGGTATGTTCGTTATATTTGTAAAGTTTGCTTAAGTCTTAAGATGTGTTAAATTAGTGGTTGCAAGTCAAGATTACTAGATGATGGGATGTAATCTAAATCAAGACATTGTGTTTACCGACCTAATTTTGTCAATTCTTGGAATTTCTCAAATAAATTGGATAATGGTAATTTAAGTGAACTAGATGATGTTAATCACACGGAATATTTTGTGACATTTTTCTCGAGTACTTGAGTACTGTAGTAGTGAATGATAGAGGTGTGAACGAGCCAAGCCTGAGCGTGGCCACGCTCGGTTCGGGCTCATTTAAGTTATGAGAGACTCGAGCTCGAGTTCGACTCGATTTGTGCTTTATTACACCAAGTTCTCGGCTCGAGCTCGTGAAGAGTTGTACAGACTCAGCTCGGGCTCGAGATCGGCTTGTTTTTAGTATGATCATGAGCCTAAATAAGTTTAGGCTCGGTTCACGCTTGTTAAAAAGCTCGTTTACTAATACCCTACATCCCTAATTCCTCAAGTATTTTTTTTTATTTTAATATATAAAAATAATAATAATATTGTATATTATATATAGGCTCATTTAGGCTGCGAGTTCACTGATTGAAGCTCGGCTCGAGCTCGTTTAATAAATGAGCCTCATATTTAGGCTCGAGCTCCGCTCGGGCTCGTTTAATTCGATCTCGAGTCGAGCTTTTAACGAGTCGATCCCGAATAGCTCGGCTCACTTACACCCCTAGTGAATGATCTACTACATAGTTTGCAACTTGTAATTTTGTTGTGATAAATTAAAATTATTAGTTTCTTATAATAAATTAACACAAATAAACAAAACGAATATTGCATGTGATCTAGGCAGGCCAATGTACTGTCAAATACTAATAATAGAAAATCGAATGGACCTCGTATGTATCAGAAAGTGTGAACATATTTACCTTGAACGTTGATTTTATTTAGACTTAGAATATCAAATTGATAATATGATTTCTAAAATTGTGACTTAGAAGCTTAAGCATTAAATCATACTATACGTAGGTTTCCTCTCATTTGACCTGCTCAACCCATGTAATTGTTTTATATTTTCCCACGGTTTTAAATTTTACCCATTAGACCTATTGGAAATGAAATGTGTGTAGCCTAATTCCATGTTTATAATTGTAACTATCATTTGCAAAAAATTATAATCTATCTATGATTTTACGAAAATGGAAATGCTTGTTTGTCAAATATTCTGCTGTTATTTAACTGTGTGTGCCATGGGGACACAAAAATGTCAGTTTGTGGTTACAAATTTTTAATTGACTTCCAAGTCTTCCAATATTGCAACAAGTTATATTCTTCATTGATTTCTTTATAAATGTAAGTTTGTGGTCACTTGGGTGGGTGGGGGTGTTGGGGGGGATCCGGCCGCCAAGGGATAAATGGGGATTTTTGTTTATTTATTTTATTTTTAAATGTAAAACAAATAAACAAATAAAAAATTTAAAAAGAAGTTATTAAGGGAAAATTAGGTTTTTGATGTCCGGAGGGATGAAATATATAAGTTCTTAAAAGATAAAGGATGATCCGAATTAATTTGTATAATTATGAACTAAATGACTAATCATGCCTTTTGACGCCTCACACCCTTTTTAAAAAACCTATTGCCTTGTTAATTTTACTAACATAAATTCTAATATAAACACTTATTAAAAAAATATTTTTTTAAAATAAATCATTTTGTCAGACAGTCATTTTGAGGTAACCAACACCCTCTAAAGCTAAAAGACAGAAGAAGGAGAATTCGTGAAGATCATTAGTATGCATCTTTTTTTTTTTTGAATGGCACGTCAATTTATGCTTAGTAATATTGGGAGAAATCAGTGAAGCCGGAGCCGACTTAGTCAAGGTATGTTCGTTATATTTGTAAAGTTTGCTTAAGTCTTAAGATGTGTTAAATTAGTGGTTGCAAGTCAAGATTACTAGATGATGGGATGTAATCTAAATCAAGACATTGTGTTTACTGACCTAATTTTGTCAATTCTGGGAATTTCTCAAATAAATTGGATAATGGTAATTTAAGTGAACTAGATGATGTTAATCACACGGAATATTTTGTGACATTTTTCTCGAGTACTTGAGTACTGTAGTAGTGAATGATAGAGGTGTGAACGAGCCAAGCCTGAGCGTGGCCACGCTCGGTTCGGGCTCATTTAAGTTATGAGAGACTCGAGCTCGAGTTCGACTCGATTTGTGCTTTATTACACCAAGTTCTCGGCTCGAGCTCGTGAAGAGTTGTACAGACTCAGCTCGGGCTCGAGATCGGCTTGTTTTTAGTATGATCATGAGCCTAAATAAGTTTAGGCTCGGTTCACGCTTGTTAAAAAGCTCGTTTACTAATACCCTACATCCCTAATTCCTCAAGTATTTTTTTTTATTTTAATATATAAAAATAATAATAATATTGTATATTACATATAGGCTCATTTAGGCTGCGAGTTCACTGATTGAAGCTCGACTCGAGCTCGTTTAATAAATGAGCCTCATATTTAGGCTCGAGCTCCGCTCGGGCTCGTTTAATTCGATCTCGAGTCGAGCTTTTAACGAGTCGATCCCGAATAGCTCGGCTCACTTACACCCCTAGTGAATGATCTACTACATAGTTTGCAACTTGTAATTTTGTTGTGATAAATTAAAATTATTAGTTTCTTATAATAAATTAACACAAATAAACAAAACGAATATTGCATGTGATCTAGGCAGGCGAATGTACTGTCAAATACTAATAATAGAAAATCGAATGGACCTCGTATGTATCAGAAAGTGTGAACATATTTACCTTGAACGTTGATTTTATTTAGACTTAGAATATCAAATTGATAATATGATTTCTAAAATTGTGACTTAGAAGCTTAAGCATTAAATCATACTATACGTAGGTTTCCTCTCATTTGACCTGCTCAACCCATGTAATTGTTTTATATTTTCCCACGGTTTTAAATTTTACCCATTAGACCTATTGGAAATGAAATGTGTGTAGCCTAATTCCATGTTTATAATTGTAACTATCATTTGCAAAAAATTATAATCTATCTATGATTTTACGAAAATGGAAATGCTTGTTTGTCAAATACTCTGCTGTTATTTAACTGTGTGTGCCATGGGGACACAAAAATGTCAGTTTGTGGTTACAAATTTTTAATTGACTTCCAAGTCTTCCAAAATTGCAACAAGTTATATTCTTCATTGATTTCTTTATAAATGTAAGTTTGTGGTCACTTGGGTGGGTGGGGGTGTTGGGGGGGCTCCGGCCGCCAAGGGATAAATGGGGATTTTTGTTTATTTATTTTATTTTTAAATGTAAAACAAATAAACAAATAAAAAATTTAAAAAGAAGTTATTAAGGGCAAATTAGGTTTTTGATGTCCGGAGGGATGAAATATATAAGTTCTTAAAAGATAAAGGATGATCCGAATTAATTTGTATAATTATGAACTAAATGACTAATCATGCCTTTTGACGCCTCACACCCTTTTTAAAAAACCTATTGCCTTGTTAATTTTACTAACATAAATTCTAATATAAACACTTATTAAAAAAATATTTTTTTAAAATAAATCATTTTGTCAGACAGTCATTTTGAGGTAACCAACACCCTCTAAAGCTAAAAGACAGAAGAAGGAGAATTCGTGAAGATCATTAGTATGCATCTTTTTTTTTTTGAATGGCACGTCAATTTATGCTTAGTAATATTGGGAGAAATCAGTGAAGCCGGAGCCGACTTAGTCAAGGTATGTTCGTTATATTTGTAAAGTTTGCTTAAGTCTTAAGATGTGTTAAATTAGTGGTTGCAAGTCAAGATTACTAGATGATGGGATGTAATCTAAATCAAGACATTGTGTTTACTGACCTAATTTTGTCAATTCTGGGAATTTCTCAAATAAATTGGATAATGGTAATTTAAGTGAACTAGATGATGTTAATCACACGGAATATTTTGTGACATTTTTCTCGAGTACTTGAGTACTGTAGTAGTGAATGATAGAGGTGTGAACGAGCCAAGCCTGAGCGTGGCCACGCTCGGTTCGGGCTCATTTAAGTTATGAGAGACTCGAGCTCGAGTTCGACTCGATTTGTGCTTTATTACACCAAGTTCTCGGCTCGAGCTCGTGAAGAGTTGTACAGACTCAGCTCGGGCTCGAGATCGGCTTGTTTTTAGTATGATCATGAGCCTAAATAAGTTTAGGCTCGGTTCACGCTTGTTAAAAAGCTCGTTTACTAATACCCTACATCCCTAATTCCTCAAGTATTTTTTTTTATTTTAATATATAAAAATAATAATAATATTGTATATTATATATAGGCTCATTTAGGCTGCGAGTTCACTGATTGAAGCTCGGCTCGAGCTCGTTTAATAAATGAGCCTCATATTTAGGCTCGAGCTCCGCTCGGGCTCGTTTAATTCGATCTCGAGTCGATCTTTTAACGAGTCGATCCCGAATAGCTCGGCTCACTTACACCCCTAGTGAATGATCTACTACATAGTTTGCAACTTGTAATTTTGTTGTGATAAATTAAAATTATTAGTTTCTTATAATAAATTAACACAAATAAACAAAACGAATATTGCATGTGATCTAGGCAGGCCAATGTACTGTCAAATACTAATAATAGAAAATCGAATGGACCTCGTATGTATCAGAAAGTGTGAACATATTTACCTTGAACGTTGATTTTATTTAGACTTAGAATATCAAATTGATAATATGATTTCTAAAATTGTGACTTAGAAGCTTAAGCATTAAATCATACTATACGTAGGTTTCCTCTCATTTGACCTGCTCAACCCATGTAATTGTTTTATATTTTCCCACGGTTTTAAATTTTACCCATTAGACCTATTGGAAATGAAATGTGTGTAGCCTAATTCCATGTTTATAATTGTAACTATCATTTACAAAAAATTATAATCTATCTATGATTTTACGAAAATGGAAATGCTTGTTTGTCAAATACTCTGCTGTTATTTAACTGTGTGTGCCATGGGGACACAAAAATGTCAGTTTGTGGTTACAAATTTTTAATTGACTTCCAAGTCTTCCAATATTGCAACAAGTTATATTCTTCATTGATTTCTTTATAAATGTAAGTTTGTGGTCACTTGGGTGGGTGGGGGTGTTGGGGGGGCTCCGGCCGCCAAGGGATAAATGGGGATTTTTGTTTATTTATTTTATTTTTAAATGTAAAACAAATAAACAAATAAAAAATTTAAAAAGAAGTTATTAAGGGCAAATTAGGTTTTTGATGTCCGGAGGGATGAAATATATAAGTTCTTAAAAGATAAAGGATGATCCGAATTAATTTGTATAATTATGAACTAAATGACTAATCATGCCTTTTGACGCCTCACACCCTTTTTAAAAAACCTATTGCCTTGTTAATTTTACTAACATAAATTCTAATATAAACACTTATTAAAAAAATATTTTTTTAAAATAAATCATTTTGTCAGACAGTCATTTTGAGGTAACCAACACCCTCTAAAGCTAAAAGACAGAAGAAGGAGAATTCGTGAAGATCATTAGTATGCATCTTTTTTTTTTTGAATGGCACGTCAATTTATGCTTAGTAATATTGGGAGAAATCAGTGAAGCCGGAGCCGACTTAGTCAAGGTATGTTCGTTATATTTGTAAAGTTTGCTTAAGTCTTAAGATGTGTTAAATTAGTGGTTGCAAGTCAAGATTACTAGATGATGGGATGTAATCTAAATCAAGACATTGTGTTTACTGACCTAATTTTGTCAATTCTGGGAATTTCTCAAATAAATTGGATAATGGTAATTTAAGTGAACTAGATGATGTTAATCACACGGAATATTTTGTGACATTTTTCTCGAGTACTTGAGTACTGTAGTAGTGAATGATAGAGGTGTGAACGAGCCAAGCCTGAGCGTGGCCACGCTCGGTTCGGGCTCATTTAAGTTATGAGAGACTCGAGCTCGAGTTCGACTCGATTTGTGCTTTATTACACCAAGTTCTCGGCTCGAGCTCGTGAAGAGTTGTACAGACTCAGCTCGGGCTCGAGATCGGCTTGTTTTTAGTATGATCATGAGCCTAAATAAGTTTAGGCTCGGTTCACGCTTGTTAAAAAGCTCGTTTACTAATACCCTACATCCCTAATTCCTCAAGTATTTTTTTTTATTTTAATATATAAAAATAATAATAATATTGTATATTATATATAGGCTCATTTAGGCTGCGAGTTCACTGATTGAAGCTCGGCTCGAGCTCGTTTAATAAATGAGCCTCATATTTAGGCTCGAGCTCCGCTCGGGCTCGTTTAATTCGATCTCGAGTCGATCTTTTAACGAGTCGATCCCGAATAGCTCGGCTCACTTACACCCCTAGTGAATGATCTACTACATAGTTTGCAACTTGTAATTTTGTTGTGATAAATTAAAATTATTAGTTTCTTATAATAAATTAACACAAATAAACAAAACGAATATTGCATGTGATCTAGGCAGGCCAATGTACTGTCAAATACTAATAATAGAAAATCGAATGGACCTCGTATGTATCAGAAAGTGTGAACATATTTACCTTGAACGTTGATTTTATTTAGACTTAGAATATCAAATTGATAATATGATTTCTAAAATTGTGACTTAGAAGCTTAAGCATTAAATCATACTATACGTAGGTTTCCTCTCATTTGACCTGCTCAACCCATGTAATTGTTTTATATTTTCCCACGGTTTTAAATTTTACCCATTAGACCTATTGGAAATGAAATGTCTGTAGCCTAATTCCATGTTTATAATTGTAACTATCATTTGCAAAAAATTATAATCTATCTATGATTTTACGAAAATGGAAATGCTTGTTTGTCAAATACTCTGCTGTTATTTAACTGTGTGTGCCATGGGGACACAAAAATGTCAGTTTGTGGTTACAAATTTTTAATTGACTTCCAAGTCTTCCAATATTGCAACAAGTTATATTCTTCATTGATTTCTTTATAAATGTAAGTTTGTGGTCACTTGGGTGGGTGGGGGTGTTGGGGGGGCTCCGGCCGCCAAGGGATAAATGGGGATTTTTGTTTATTTATTTTATTTTTAAATGTAAAACAAATAAACAAATAAAAAATTTAAAAAGAAGTTATTAAGGGCAAATTAGGTTTTTGATGTCCGGAGGGATGAAATATATAAGTTCTTAAAAGATAAAGGATGATCCGAATTAATTTGTATAATTATGAACTAAATGACTAATCATGCCTTTTGACGCCTCACACCCTTTTTAAAAAACCTATTGCCTTGTTAATTTTACTAACATAAATTCTAATATAAACACTTATTAAAAAAATATTTTTTTAAAATAAATCATTTTGTCAGACAGTCATTTTGAGGTAACCAACACCCTCTAAAGCTAAAAGACAGAAGAAGGAGAATTCGTGAAGATCATTAGTATGCATCTTTTTTTTTTTGAATGGCACGTCAATTTATGCTTAGTAATATTGGGAGAAATCAGTGAAGCCGGAGCCGACTTAGTCAAGGTATGTTCGTTATATTTGTAAAGTTTGCTTAAGTCTTAAGATGTGTTAAATTAGTGGTTGCAAGTCAAGATTACTAGATGATGGGATGTAATCTAAATCAAGACATTGTGTTTACTGACCTAATTTTGTCAATTCTGGGAATTTCTCAAATAAATTGGATAATGGTAATTTAAGTGAACTAGATGATGTTAATCACACGGAATATTTTGTGACATTTTTCTCGAGTACTTGAGTACTGTAGTAGTGAATGATAGAGGTGTGAACGAGCCAAGCCTGAGCGTGGCCACGCTCGGTTCGGGCTCATTTAAGTTATGAGAGACTCGAGCTCGAGTTCGACTCGATTTGTGCTTTATTACACCAAGTTCTCGGCTCGAGCTCGTGAAGAGTTGTACAGACTCAGCTCGGGCTCGAGATCGGCTTGTTTTTAGTATGATCATGAGCCTAAATAAGTTTAGGCTCGGTTCACGCTTGTTAAAAAGCTCGTTTACTAATACCCTACATCCCTAATTCCTCAAGTATTTTTTATTTATTTTAATATATAAAAATAATAATAATATTGTATATTACATATAGGCTCATTTAGGCTGCGAGTTCACTGATTGAAGCTCGGCTCGAGCTCGTTTAATAAATGAGCCTCATATTTAGGCTCGAGCTCCGCTCGGGCTCGTTTAATTCGATCTCGAGTCGAGCTTTTAACGAGTCGATCCCGAATAGCTCGGCTCACTTACACCCCTAGTGAATGATCTACTACATAGTTTGCAACTTGTAATTTTGTTGTGATAAATTAAAATTATTAGTTTCTTATAATAAATTAACACAAATAAACAAAACGAATATTGCATGTGATCTAGGCAGGCCAATGTACTGTCAAATACTAATAATAGAAAATCGAATGGACCTCGTATGTATCAGAAAGTGTGAACATATTTACCTTGAACGTTGATTTTATTTAGACTTAGAATATCAAATTGATAATATGATTTCTAAAATTGTGACTTAGAAGCTTAAGCATTAAATCATACTATACGTAGGTTTCCTCTCATTTGACCTGCTCAACCCATGTAATTGTTTTATATTTTCCCACGGTTTTAAATTTTACCCATTAGACCTATTGGAAATGAAATGTGTGTAGCCTAATTCCATGTTTATAATTGTAACTATCATTTACAAAAAATTATAATCTATCTATGATTTTACGAAAATGGAAATGCTTGTTTGTCAAATACTCTGCTGTTATTTAACTGTGTGTGCCATGGGGACACAAAAATGTCAGTTTGTGGTTACAAATTTTTAATTGACTTCCAAGTCTTCCAATATTGCAACAAGTTATATTCTTCATTGATTTCTTTATAAATGTAAGTTTGTGGTCACTTGGGTGGGTGGGGGTGTTGGGGGGGCTCCGGCCGCCAAGGGATAAATGGGGATTTTTGTTTATTTATTTTATTTTTAAATGTAAAACAAATAAACAAATAAAAAATTTAAAAAGAAGTTATTAAGGGCAAATTAGGTTTTTGATGTCCGGAGGGATGAAATATATAAGTTCTTAAAAGATAAAGGATGATCCGAATTAATTTGTATAATTATGAACCAAATGACTAATCATGCCTTTTGACGCCTCACACCCTTTTTAAAAAACCTATTGCCTTGTTAATTTTACTAACATAAATTCTAATATAAACACTTATTAAAAAAATATTTTTTTAAAATAAATCATTTTGTCAGACAGTCATTTTGAGGTAACCAACACCCTCTAAAGCTAAAAGACAGAAGAAGGAGAATTCGTGAAGATCATTAGTATGCATCTTTTTTTTTTTTTTTGAATGGCACGTCAATTTATGCTTAGTAATATTGGGAGAAATCAGTGAAGCCGGAGCCGACTTAGTCAAGGTATGTTCGTTATATTTGTAAAGTTTGCTTAAGTCTTAAGATGTGTTAAATTAGTGGTTGCAAGTCAAGATTACTAGATGATGGGATGTAATCTAAATCAAGACATTGTGTTTACTGACCTAATTTTGTCAATTCTGGGAATTTCTCAAATAAATTGGATAATGGTAATTTAAGTGAACTAGATGATGTTAATCACACGGAATATTTTGTGACATTTTTCTCGAGTACTTGAGTACTGTAGTAGTGAATGATAGAGGTGTGAACGAGCCAAGCCTGAGCGTGGCCACGCTCGGTTCGGGCTCATTTAAGTTATGAGAGACTCGAGCTCGAGTTCGACTCGATTTGTGCTTTATTACACCAAGTTCTCGGCTCGAGCTCGTGAAGAGTTGTACAGACTCAGCTCGGGCTCGAGATCGGCTTGTTTTTAGTATGATCATGAGCCTAAATAAGTTTAGGCTCGGTTCACGCTTGTTAAAAAGCTCGTTTACTAATACCCTACATCCCTAATTCCTCAAGTATTTTTTTTATTTTAATATATAAAAATAATAATAATATTGTATATTATATATAGGCTCATTTAGGCTGCGAGTTCACTGATTGAAGCTCGGCTCGAGCTCGTTTAATAAATGAGCCTCATACTTAGGCTCGAGCTCCGCTCGGGCTCGTTTAATTCGATCTCGAGTCGAGCTTTTAACGAGTCGATCCCGAATAGCTCGGCTCACTTATACCCCTGGTGAATGATCTACTACATAGTTTGCAACTTGTAATTTTGTTGTGATAAATTAAAATTATTAGTTTCTTATAATAAATTAACACAAATAAACAAAACGAATATTGCATGTGATCTAGGCAGGCCAATGTACTGTCAAATACTAATAATAGAAAATCGAATGGACCTCGTATGTATCAGAAAGTGTGAACATATTTACCTTGAACGTTGATTTTATTTAGACTTAGAATATCAAATTGATAATATGATTTCTAAAATTGTGACTTAGAAGCTTAAGCATTAAATCATACTATACGTAGGTTTCCTCTCATTTGACCTGCTCAACCCATGTAATTGTTTTATAATTTCCCACGGTTTTAAATTTTACCCATTAGACCTATTGGAAATGAAATGTGTGTAGCCTAATTCCATGTTTATAATTGTAACTATCATTTGCAAAAAATTATAATCTATCTATGATTTTACGAAAATGGAAATGCTTGTTTGTCAAATACTCTGCTGTTATTTAACTGTGTGTGCCATGGGGACACAAAAATGTCAGTTTGTGGTTACAAATTTTTAATTGACTTCCAAGTCTTCCAATATTGCAACAAGTTATATTCTTCATTGATTTCTTTATAAATGTAAGTTTGTGGTCACTTGGGTGGGTGGGGGTGTTGGGGGGGCTCCGGCCGCCAAGGGATAAATGGGGATTTTTGTTTATTTATTTTATTTTTAAATGTAAAACAAATAAACAAATAAAAAATTTAAAAAGAAGTTATTAAGGGCAAATTAGGTTTTTGATGCCCGGAGGGATGAAATATATAAGTTCTTAAAAGATAAAGGATGATCCGAATTAATTTGTATAATTATGAACTAAATGACTAATCATGCCTTTTGACGCCTCACACCCTTTTTAAAAAACCTATTGCCTTGTTAATTTTACTAACATAAATTCTAATATAAACACTTATTAAAAAAATATTTTTTTAAAATAAATCATTTTGTTAGACAGTCATTTTGAGGTAACCAACACCCTCTAAAGCTAAAAGACAGAAGAAGGAGAATTCGTGAAGATCATTAGTATGCATCTTTTTTTTTTTTTTGAATGGCACGTCAATTTATGCTTAGTAATATTGGGAGAAATCAGTGAAGCCGGAGCCGACTTAGTCAAGGTATGTTCGTTATATTTGTAAAGTTTGCTTAAGTCTTAAGATGTGTTAAATTAGTGGTTGCAAGTCAAGATTACTAGATGATGGGATGTAATCTAAATCAAGACATTGTGTTTACTGACCTAATTTTGTCAATTCTGGGAATTTCTCAAATAAATTGGATAATGGTAATTTAAGTGAACTAGATGATGTTAATCACACGGAATATTTTGTGACATTTTTCTCGAGTACTTGAGTACTGTAGTAGTGAATGATAGAGGTGTGAACGAGCCAAGCCTGAGCGTGGCCACGCTCGGTTCGGGCTCATTTAAGTTATGAGAGACTCGAGCTCGAGTTCGACTCGATTTGTGCTTTATTACACCAAGTTCTCGGCTCGAGCTCGTGAAGAGTTGTACAGACTCAGCTCGGGCTCGAGATCGGCTTGTTTTTAGTATGATCATGAGCCTAAATAAGTTTAGGCTCGGTTCACGCTTGTTAAAAAGCTCGTTTACTAATACCCTACATCCCTAATTCCTCAAGTATTTTTTTTATTTTAATATATAAAAATAATAATAATATTGTATATTATATATAGGCTCATTTAGGCTGCGAGTTCACTGATTGAAGCTCGGCTCGAGCTCGTTTAATAAATGAGCCTCATACTTAGGCTCGAGCTCCGCTCGGGCTCGTTTAATTCGATCTCGAGTCGAGCTTTTAACGAGTCGATCCCGAATAGCTCGGCTCACTTACACCCCTGGTGAATGATCTACTACATAGTTTGCAACTTGTAATTTTGTTGTGATAAATTAAAATTATTAGTTTCTTATAATAAATTAACACAAATAAACAAAACGAATATTGCATGTGATCTAGGCAGGCCAATGTACTGTCAAATACTAATAATAGAAAATCGAATGGACCTCGTATGTATCAGAAAGTGTGAACATATTTACCTTGAACGTTGATTTTATTTAGACTTAGAATATCAAATTGATAATATGATTTCTAAAATTGTGACTTAGAAGCTTAAGCATTAAATCATACTATACGTAGGTTTCCTCTCATTTGACCTGCTCAACCCATGTAATTGTTTTATATTTTCCCACGGTTTTAAATTTTACCCATTAGACCTATTGGAAATGAAATGTGTGTAGCCTAATTCCATGTTTATAATTGTAACTATCATTTACAAAAAATTATAATCTATCTATGATTTTACGAAAATGGAAATGCTTGTTTGTCAAATACTCTGCTGTTATTTAACTGTGTGTGCCATGGGGACACAAAAATGTCAGTTTGTGGTTACAAATTTTTAATTGACTTCCAAGTCTTCCAATATTGCAACAAGTTATATTCTTCATTGATTTCTTTATAAATGTAAGTTTGTGGTCACTTGGGTGGGTGGGGGTGTTGGGGGGCTCCGGCCGCCAAGGGATAAATGGGGATTTTTGTTTATTTATTTTATTTTTAAATGTAAAACAAATAAACAAATAAAAAATTTAAAAAGAAGTTATTAAGGGCAAATTAGGTTTTTGATGTCCGGAGGGATGAAATATATAAGTTCTTAAAAGATAAAGGATGATCCGAATTAATTTGTATAATTATGAACTAAATGACTAATCATGCCTTTTGACGCCTCACACCCTTTTTAAAAAACCTATTGCCTTGTTAATTTTACTAACATAAATTCTAATATAAACACTTATTAAAAAAATATTTTTTTAAAATAAATCATTTTGTCAGACAGTCATTTTGAGGTAACCAACACCCTCTAAAGCTAAAAGACAGAAGAAGGAGAATTCGTGAAGATCATTAGTATGCATCTTTTTTTTTTTTGAATGGCACGTCAATTTATGCTTAGTAATATTGGGAGAAATCAGTGAAGCCGGAGCCGACTTAGTCAAGGTATGTTCGTTATATTTGTAAAGTTTGCTTAAGTCTTAAGATGTGTTAAATTAGTGGTTGCAAGTCAAGATTACTAGATGATGGGATGTAATCTAAATCAAGACATTGTGTTTACTGACCTAATTTTGTCAATTCTGGGAATTTCTCAAATAAATTGGATAATGGTAATTTAAGTGAACTAGATGATGTTAATCACACAGAATATTTTGTGACATTTTTCTCGAGTACTTGAGTACTGTAGTAGTGAATGATAGAGGTGTGAACGAGCCAAGCCTGAGCGTGGCCACGCTCGGTTCGGGCTCATTTAAGTTATGAGAGACTCGAGCTCGAGTTCGACTCGATTTGTGCTTTATTACACCAAGTTCTCGGCTCGAGCTCGTGAAGAGTTGTACAGACTCAGCTCGGGCTCGAGATCGGCTTGTTTTTAGTATGATCATGAGCCTAAATAAGTTTAGGCTCGGTTCACGCTTGTTAAAAAGCTCGTTTACTAATACCCTACATCCCTAATTCCTCAAGTATTTTTTTTATTTTAATATATAAAAATAATAATAATATTGTATATTATATATAGGCTCATTTAGGCTGCGAGTTCACTGATTGAAGCTCGGCTCGAGCTCGTTTAATAAATGAGCCTCATACTTACGCTCGAGCTCCGCTCGGGCTCGTTTAATTCGATCTCGAGTCGAGCTTTTAACGAGTCGATCCCGAATAGCTCGGCTCACTTACACCCCTGGTGAATGATCTACTACATAGTTTGCAACTTGTAATTTTGTTGTGATAAATTAAAATTATTAGTTTCTTATAATAAATTAACACACATAAACAAAACGAATATTGCATGTGATCTAGACAGGCCAATGTACTGTCAAATACTAATAATAGAAAATCGAATGGACCTCGTATGTATCAGAAAGTGTGAACATATTTACCTTGAACGTTGATTTTATTTAGACATAGAATATCAAATTGATAATATGATTTCTAAAATTGTGACTTAGAAGCTTAAGCATTAAATCATACTATACGTAGGTTTCCTCTCATTTGACCTGCTCAACCCATGTAATTGTTTTATATTTTCCCACGGTTTTAAATTTTACCCATTAGACCTATTGGAAATGAAATGTGTGTAGCCTAATTCCATGTTTATAATTGTAACTATCAGTTACAAAAAATTATAATCTATCTATGATTTTACGAAAATGGAAATGCTTGTTTGTCAAATACTCTACTGTTATTTAACTGTGTGTGCCATGGGGACACAAAAATGTCAGTTTGTGGTTACAAATTTTTAATTGACTTCCAAGTCTTCCAATATTGCAACAAGTTATATTCTTCATTGATTTCTTTATAAATGTAAGTTTGTGGTCACTTGGGTGGGTGGGGGTGTTGGGGGGGCTCCGGCCGCCAAGGGATAAATGGGGATTTTTGTTTATTTATTTTATTTTTAAATGTAAAACAAATAAACGAATAAAAAATTTAAAAAGAAGTTATTAAGGGCAAATTAGGTTTTTGATGTCCGGAGGGATGAAATATATAAGTCCTTAAAAGATAAAGGATGATCCGAATTAATTTGTATAATTATGAACTAAATGACTAATCATGCCTTTTGACGCCTCACACCCTTTTTAAAAAACCTATTGCCTTGTTAATTTTACTAACATAAATTCTAATATAAACACTTATTAAAAAAATATTTTTTTAAAATAAATCATTTTGTCAGACAGTCATTTTGAGGTAACCAACACCCTCTAAAGCTAAAAGACAGAAGAAGGAGAATTCGTGAAGATCATTAGTATGCATCTTTTTTTTTTGAATGGCACGTCAATTTATGCTTAGTAATATTGGGAGAAATCAGTGAAGCCGGAGCCGACTTAGTCAAGGTATGTTCGTTATATTTGTAAAGTTTGCTTAAGTCTTAAGATGTGTTAAATTAGTGGTTGCAAGTCAAGATTACTAGATGATGGGATGTAATCTAAATCAAGACATTGTGTTTACTGACCTAATTTTGTCAATTCTGGGAATTTCTCAAATAAATTGGATAATGGTAATTTAAGTGAACTAGATGATGTTAATCACACGGAATATTTTGTGACATTTTTCTCGAGTACTTGAGTACTGTAGTAGTGAATGATAGAGGTGTGAACGAGCCAAGCCTGAGCGTGGCCACGCTCGGTTCGGGCTCATTTAAGTTATGAGAGACTCGAGCTCGAGTTCGACTCGATTTGTGCTTTATTACACCAAGTTCTCGGCTCGAGCTCGTGAAGAGTTGTACAGACTCAGCTCGGGCTCGAGATCGGCTTGTTTTTAGTATGATCATGAGCCTAAATAAGTTTAGGCTCGGTTCACGCTTGTTAAAAAGCTCGTTTACTAATACCCTACATCCCTAATTCCTCAAGTATTTTTTTTATTTTAATATATAAAAATAATAATAATATTGTATATTATATATAGGCTCATTTAGGCTGCGAGTTCACTGATTGAAGCTCGGCTCGAGCTCGTTTAATAAATGAGCCTCATACTTAGGCTCGAGCTCCGCTCGGGCTCGTTTAATTCGATCTCGAGTCGAGCTTTTAACGAGTCGATCCCGAATAGCTCGGCTCACTTACACCCCTGGTGAATGATCTACTACATAGTTTGCAACTTGTAATTTTGTTGTGATAAATTAAAATTATTAGTTTCTTATAATAAATTAACACACATAAACAAAACGAATATTGCATGTGATCTAGGCAGGCCAATGTACTGTCAAATACTAATAATAGAAAATCGAATGGACCTCGTATGTATCAGAAAGTGTGAACATATTTACCTTGAACGTTGATTTTATTTAGACTTAGAATATCAAATTGATAATATGATTTCTAAAATTGTGACTTAGAAGCTTAAGCATTAAATCATACTATACGTAGGTTTCCTCTCATTTGACCTGCTCAACCCATGTAATTGTTTTATATTTTCCCACGGTTTTAAATTTTACCCATTAGACCTATTGGAAATGAAATGTGTGTAGCCTAATTCCATGTTTATAATTGTAACTATCATTTACAAAAAATTATAATCTATCTATGATTTTACGAAAATGGAAATGCTTGTTTGTCAAATACTCTGCTGTTATTTAACTGTGTGTGCCATGGGGACACAAAAATGTCAGTTTGTGGTTACAAATTTTTAATTGACTTCCAAGTCTTCCAATATTGCAACAAGTTATATTCTTCATTGATTTCTTTATAAATGTAAGTTTGTGGTCACTTGGGTGGGTGGGGGTGTTGGGGGGGCTCCGGCCGCCAAGGGATAAATGGGGATTTTTGTTTATTTATTTTATTTTTAAATGTAAAACAAATAAACAAATAAAAAATTTAAAAAGAAGTTATTAAGGGCAAATTAGGTTTTTGATGTCCGGAGGGATGAAATATATAAGTTCTTAAAAGATAAAGGATGATCCGAATTAATTTGTATAATTATGAACTAAATGACTAATCATGCCTTTTGACGCCTCACACCCTTTTTAAAAAACCTATTGCCTTGTTAATTTTACTAACATAAATTCTAATATAAACACTTATTAAAAAATTATTTTTTTAAAATAAATCATTTTGTCAGACAGTCATTTTGAGGTAACCAACACCCTCTAAAGCTAAAAGACAGAAGAAGGAGAATTCGTGAAGATCATTAGTATGCATCTTTTTTTTTTTTGAATGGCACGTCAATTTATGCTTAGTAATATTGGGAGAAATCAGTGAAGCCGGAGCCGACTTAGTCAAGGTATGTTCGTTATATTTGTAAAGTTTGCTTAAGTCTTAAGATGTGTTAAATTAGTGGTTGCAAGTCAAGATTACTAGATGATGGGATGTAATCTAAATCAAGACATTGTGTTTACTGACCTAATTTTGTCAATTCTGGGAATTTCTCAAATAAATTGGATAATGGTAATTTAAGTGAACTAGATGATGTTAATCACACAGAATATTTTGTGACATTTTTCTCGAGTACTTGAGTACTGTAGTAGTGAATGATAGAGGTGTGAACGAGCCAAGCCTGAGCGTGGCCACGCTCGGTTCGGGCTCATTTAAGTTATGAGAGACTCGAGCTCGAGTTCGACTCGATTTGTGCTTTATTACACCAAGTTCTCGGCTCGAGCTCGTGAAGAGTTGTACAGACTCAGCTCGGGCTCGAGATCGGCTTGTTTTTAGTATGATCATGAGCCTAAATAAGTTTAGGCTCGGTTCACGCTTGTTAAAAAGCTCGTTTACTAATACCCTACATCCCTAATTCCTCAAGTATTTTTTTTATTTTAATATATAAAAATAATAATAATATTGTATATTATATATAGGCTCATTTAGGCTGCGAGTTCACTGATTGAAGCTCGGCTCGAGCTCGTTTAATAAATGAGCCTCATACTTAGGCTCGAGCTCCGCTCGGGCTCGTTTAATTCGATCTCGAGTCGAGCTTTTAACGAGTCGATCCCGAATAGCTCGGCTCACTTACACCCCTGGTGAATGATCTACTACATAGTTTGCAACTTGTAATTTTGTTGTGATAAATTAAAATTATTAGTTTCTTATAATAAATTAACACAAATAAACAAAACGAATATTTCATGTGATCTAGGCAGGCCAATGTACTGTCAAATACTAATAATAGAAAATCGAATGGACCTCGTATGTATCAGAAAGTGTGAACATATTTACCTTGAACGTTGATTTTATTTAGACTTAGAATATCAAATTGATAATATGATTTCTAAAATTGTGACTTAGAAGCTTAAGCATTAAATCATACTATACGTAGGTTTCCTCTCATTTGACCTGCTCAACCCATGTAATTGTTTTATATTTTCCCACGGTTTTAAATTTTACCCATTAGACCTATTGGAAATGAAATGTGTGTAGCCTAATTCCATGTTTATAATTGTAACTATCATTTACAAAAAATTATAATCTATCTATGATTTTACGAAAATGGAAATGCTTGTTTGTCAAATACTCTGCTGTTATTTAACTGTGTGTGCCATGGGGACACAAAAATGTCAGTTTGTGGTTACAAATTTTTAATTGACTTCCAAGTCTTCCAATATTGCAACAAGTTATATTCTTCATTGATTTCTTTATAAATGTAAGTTTGTGGTCACTTGGGTGGGTGGGGGTGTTGGGGGGGCTCCGGCCGCCAAGGGATAAATGGGGATTTTTGTTTATTTATTTTATTTTTAAATGTAAAACAAATAAACAAATAAAAAATTTAAAAAGAAGTTATTAAGGGCAAATTAGGTTTTTGATGTCCGGAGGGATGAAATATATAAGTTCTTAAAAGATAAAGGATGATCCGAATTAATTTGTATAATTATGAACTAAATGACTAATCATGCCTTTTGACGCCTCACACCCTTTTTAAAAAACCTATTGCCTTGTTAATTTTACTAACATAAATTCTAATATAAACACTTATTAAAAAATTATTTTTTTAAAATAAATCATTTTGTCAGACAGTCATTTTGAGGTAACCAACACCCTCTAAAGCTAAAAGACAGAAGAAGGAGAATTCGTGAAGATCATTAGTATGCATCTTTTTTTTTTTTTTTTGAATGGCACGTCAATTTATGCTTAGTAATATTGGGAGAAATCAGTGAAGCCGGAGCCGACTTAGTCAAGGTATGTTCGTTATATTTGTAAAGTTTGCTTAAGTCTTAAGATGTGTTAAATTAGTGGTTGCAAGTCAAGATTACTAGATGATGGGATGTAATCTAAATCAAGACATTGTGTTTACTGACCTAATTTTGTCAATTCTGGGAATTTCTCAAATAAATTGGATAATGGTAATTTAAGTGAACTAGATGATGTTAATCACACGGAATATTTTGTGACATTTTTCTCGAGTACTTGAGTACTGTAGTAGTGAATGATAGAGGTGTGAACGAGCCAAGCCTGAGCGTGGCCACGCTCGGTTCGGGCTCATTTAAGTTATGAGAGACTCGAGCTCGAGTTCGACTCGATTTGTGCTTTATTACACCAAGTTCTCGGCTCGAGCTCGTGAAGAGTTGTACAGACTCAGCTCGGGCTCGAGATCGGCTTGTTTTTAGTATGATCATGAGCCTAAATAAGTTTAGGCTCGGTTCACGCTTGTTAAAAAGCTCGTTTACTAATACCCTACATCCCTAATTCCTCAAGTATTTTTTTTATATTTTAATATATAAAAATAATAATAATATTGTATATTATATATAGGCTCATTTAGGCTGCGAGTTCACTGATTGAAGCTCGGCTCGAGCTCGTTTAATAAATGAGCCTCATATTTAGGCTCGAGCTCCGCTCGGGCTCGTTTAATTCGATCTCGAGTCGAGCTTTTAACGAGTCGATCCCGAATAGCTCGGCTCACTTACACCCCTAGTGAATGATCTACTACATAGTTTGCAACTTGTAATTTTGTTGTGATAAATTAAAATTATTAGTTTCTTATAATAAATTAACACAAATAAACAAAACGAATATTTCATGTGATCTAGGCAGGCCAATGTACTGTCAAATACTAATAATAGAAAATCGAATGGACCTCGTATGTATCAGAAAGTGTGAACATATTTACCTTGAACGTTGATTTTATTTAGACTTAGAATATCAAATTGATAATATGATTTCTAAAATTGTGACTTAGAAGCTTAAGCATTAAATCATACTATACGTAGGTTTCCTCTCATTTGACCTGCTCAACCCATGTAATTGTTTTATATTTTCCCACGGTTTTAAATTTTACCCATTAGACCTATTGGAAATGAAATGTGTGTAGCCTAATTCCATGTTTATAATTGTAACTATCATTTACAAAAAATTATAATCTATCTATGATTTTACGAAAATGGAAATGCTTGTTTGTCAAATACTCTGCTGTTATTTAACTGTGTGTGCCATGGGGACACAAAAATGTCAGTTTGTGGTTACAAATTTTTAATTGACTTCCAAGTCTTCCAATATTGCAACAAGTTATATTCTTCATTGATTTCTTTATAAATGTAAGTTTGTGGTCACTTGGGTGGGTGGGGGTGTTGGGGGGGCTCCGGCCGCCAAGGGATAAATGGGGATTTTTGTTTATTTATTTTATTTTTAAATGTAAAACAAATAAACAAATAAAAAATTTAAAAAGAAGTTATTAAGGGCAAATTAGGTTTTTGATGTCCGGAGGGATGAAATATATAAGTTCTTAAAAGATAAAGGATGATCCGAATTAATTTGTATAATTATGAACTAAATGACTAATCATGCCTTTTGACGCCTCACACCCTTTTTAAAAAACCTATTGCCTTGTTAATTTTACTAACATAAATTCTAATATAAACACTTATTAAAAAATTATTTTTTTAAAATAAATCATTTTGTCAGACAGTCATTTTGAGGTAACCAACACCCTCTAAAGCTAAAAGACAGAAGAAGGAGAATTCGTGAAGATCATTAGTATGCATCTTTTTTTTTTTTTTTTGAATGGCACGTCAATTTATGCTTAGTAATATTGGGAGAAATCAGTGAAGCCGGAGCCGACTTAGTCAAGGTATGTTCGTTATATTTGTAAAGTTTGCTTAAGTCTTAAGATGTGTTAAATTAGTGGTTGCAAGTCAAGATTACTAGATGATGGGATGTAATCTAAATCAAGACATTGTGTTTACTGACCTAATTTTGTCAATTCTGGGAATTTCTCAAATAAATTGGATAATGGTAATTTAAGTGAACTAGATGATGTTAATCACACGGAATATTTTGTGACATTTTTCTCGAGTACTTGAGTACTGTAGTAGTGAATGATAGAGGTGTGAACGAGCCAAGCCTGAGCGTGGCCACGCTCGGTTCGGGCTCATTTAAGTTATGAGAGACTCGAGCTCGAGTTCGACTCGATTTGTGCTTTATTACACCAAGTTCTCGGCTCGAGCTCGTGAAGAGTTGTACAGACTCAGCTCGGGCTCGAGATCGGCTTGTTTTTAGTATGATCATGAGCCTAAATAAGTTTAGGCTCGGTTCACGCTTGTTAAAAAGCTCGTTTACTAATACCCTACATCCCTAATTCCTCAAGTATTTTTTTTTATTTTAATATATAAAAATAATAATAATATTGTATATTATATATAGGCTCATTTAGGCTGCGAGTTCACTGATTGAAGCTCGGCTCGAGCTCGTTTAATAAATGAGCCTCATATTTAGGCTCGAGCTCCGCTCGGGCTCGTTTAATTCGATCTCGAGTCGAGCTTTTAACGAGTCGATCCCGAATAGCTCGGCTCACTTACACCCCTAGTGAATGATCTACTACATAGTTTGCAACTTGTAATTTTGTTGTGATAAATTAAAATTATTAGTTTCTTATAATAAATTAACACAAATAAACAAAACGAATATTGCATGTGATCTAGGCAGGCCAATGTACTGTCAAATACTAATAATAGAAAATCGAATGGACCTCGTATGTATCAGAAAGTGTGAACATATTTACCTTGAACGTTGATTTTATTTAGACTTAGAATATCAAATTGATAATATGATTTCTAAAATTGTGACTTAGAAGCTTAAGCATTAAATCATACTATACGTAGGTTTCCTCTCATTTGACCTGCTCAACCCATGTAATTGTTTTATATTTTCCCACGGTTTTAAATTTTACCCATTAGACCTATTGGAAATGAAATGTGTGTAGCCTAATTCCATGTTTATAATTGTAACTATCATTTCCAAAAAATTATAATCTATCTATGATTTTACGAAAATGGAAATGCTTGTTTGTCAAATACTCTGCTGTTATTTAACTGTGTGTGCCATGGGGACACAAAAATGTCAGTTTGTGGTTACAAATTTTTAATTGACTTCCAAGTCTTCCAATATTGCAACAAGTTATATTCTTCATTGATTTCTTTATAAATGTAAGTTTGTGGTCACTTGGGTGGGTGGGGGTGTTGGGGGGGCTCCGGCCGCCAAGGGATAAATGGGGATTTTTGTTTATTTATTTTATTTTTAAATGTAAAACAAATAAACAAATAAAAAATTTAAAAAGAAGTTATTAAGGGCAAATTAGGTTTTTGATGTCCGGAGGGATGAAATATATAAGTTCTTAAAAGATAAAGGATGATCCGAATTAATTTGTATAATTATGAACTAAATGACTAATCATGCCTTTTGACGCCTCACACCCTTTTTAAAAAACCTATTGCCTTGTTAATTTTACTAACATAAATTCTAATATAAACACTTATTAAAAAAATATTTTTTTAAAATAAATCATTTTGTCAGACAGTCATTTTGAGGTAACCAACACCCTCTAAAGCTAAAAGACAGAAGAAGGAGAATTCGTGAAGATCATTAGTATGCATCTTTTTTTTTTTTGAATGGCACGTCAATTTATGCTTAGTAATATTGGGAGAAATCAGTGAAGCCGGAGCCGACTTAGTCAAGGTATGTTCGTTATATTTGTAAAGTTTGCTTAAGTCTTAAGATGTGTTAAATTAGTGGTTGCAAGTCAAGATTACTAGATGATGGGATGTAATCTAAATCAAGACATTGTGTTTACTGACCTAATTTTGTCAATTCTGGGAATTTCTCAAATAAATTGGATAATGGTAATTTAAGTGAACTAGATGATGTTAATCACACGGAATATTTTGTGACATTTTTCTCGAGTACTTGAGTACTGTAGTAGTGAATGATAGAGGTGTGAACGAGCCAAGCCTGAGCGTGGCCACGCTCGGTTCGGGCTCATTTAAGTTATGAGAGACTCGAGCTCGAGTTCGACTCGATTTGTGCTTTATTACACCAAGTTCTCGGCTCGAGCTCGTGAAGAGTTGTACAGACTCAGCTCGGGCTCGAGATCGGCTTGTTTTTAGTATGATCATGAGCCTAAATAAGTTTAGGCTCGGTTCACGCTTGTTAAAAAGCTCGTTTACTAATACCCTACATCCCTAATTCCTCAAGTATTTTTTTTTTATTTTAATATATAAAAATAATAATAATATTGTATATTATATATAGGCTCATTTAGGCTGCGAGTTCACTGATTGAAGCTCGGCTCGAGCTTGTTTAATAAATGAGCCTCATATTTAGGCTCGAGCTCCGCTCGGGCTCGTTTAATTCGATCTCGAGTCGAGCTTTTAACGAGTCGATCCCGAATAGCTCGGCTCACTTACACCCCTAGTGAATGATCTACTACATAGTTTGCAACTTGTAATTTTGTTGTGATAAATTAAAATTATTAGTTTCTTATAATAAATTAACACAAATAAACAAAACGAATATTGCATGTGATCTAGGCAGGCCAATGTACTGTCAAATACTAATAATAGAAAATCGAATGGACCTCGTATGTATCAGAAAGTGTGAACATATTTACCTTGAACGTTGATTTTATTTAGACTTAGAATATCAAATTGATAATATGATTTCTAAAATTGTGACTTAGAAGCTTAAGCATTAAATCATACTATACGTAGGTTTCCTCTCATTTGACCTGCTCAACCCATGTAATTGTTTTATATTTTCCCACGGTTTTAAATTTTACCCATTAGACCTATTGGAAATGAAATGTGTGTAGCCTAATTCCATGTTTATAATTGTAACTATCATTTACAAAAAATTATAATCTATCTATGATTTTACGAAAATGGAAATGCTTGTTTGTCAAATACTCTGCTGTTATTTAACTGTGTGTGCCATGGGGACACAAAAATGTCAGTTTGTGGTTACAAATTTTTAATTGACTTCCAAGTCTTCCAATATTGCAACAAGTTATATTCTTCATTGATTTCTTTATAAATGTAAGTTTGTGGTCACTTGGGTGGGTGGGGGTGTTGGGGGGGCTCCGGCCGCCAAGGGATAAATGGGGATTTTTGTTTATTTATTTTATTTTTAAATGTAAAACAAATAAACAAATAAAAAATTTAAAAAGAAGTTATTAAGGGCAAATTAGGTTTTTGATGTCCGGAGGGATGAAATATATAAGTTCTTAAAAGATAAAGGATGATCCGAATTAATTTGTATAATTATGAACTAAATGACTAATCATGCCTTTTGACGCCTCACACCCTTTTTAAAAAACCTATTGCCTTGTTAATTTTACTAACATAAATTCTAATATAAACACTTATTAAAAAAATATTTTTTTAAAATAAATCATTTTGTCAGACAGTCATTTTGAGGTAACCAACACCCTCTAAAGCTAAAAGACAGAAGAAGGAGAATTCGTGAAGATCATTAGTATGCATCTTTTTTTTTTTTTTGAATGGCACGTCAATTTATGCTTAGTAATATTGGGAGAAATCAGTGAAGCCGGAGCCGACTTAGTCAAGGTATGTTCGTTATATTTGTAAAGTTTGCTTAAGTCTTAAGATGTGTTAAATTAGTGGTTGCAAGTCAAGATTACTAGATGATGGGATGTAATCTAAATCAAGACATTGTGTTTACTGACCTAATTTTGTCAATTCTGGGAATTTCTCAAATAAATTGGATAATGGTAATTTAAGTGAACTAGATGATGTTAATCACACGGAATATTTTGTGACATTTTTCTCGAGTACTTGAGTACTGTAGTAGTGAATGATAGAGGTGTGAACGAGCCAAGCCTGAGCGTGGCCACGCTCGGTTCGGGCTCATTTAAGTTATGAGAGACTCGAGCTCGAGTTCGACTCGATTTGTGCTTTATTACACCAAGTTCTCGGCTCGAGCTCGTGAAGAGTTGTACAGACTCAGCTCGGGCTCGAGATCGGCTTGTTTTTAGTATGATCATGAACCTAAATAAGTTTAGGCTCGGTTCACGCTTGTTAAAAAGCTCGTTTACTAATACCCTACATCCCTAATTCCTCAAGTATTTTTTTTTTTATTTTAATATATAAAAATAATAATAATATTGTATATTATATATAGGCTCATTTAGGCTGCGAGTTCACTGATTGAAGCTCGGCTCGAGCTCGTTTAATAAATGAGCCTCATATTTAGGCTCGAGCTCCGCTCGGGCTCGTTTAATTCGATCTCGAGTCGAGCTTTTAACGAGTCGATCCCGAATAGCTCGGCTCACTTACACCCCTAGTGAATGATCTACTACATAGTTTGCAACTTGTAATTTTGTTGTGATAAATTAAAATTATTAGTTTCTTATAATAAATTAACACAAATAAACAAAACGAATATTGCATGTGATCTAGGCAGGCCAATGTACTGTCAAATACTAATAATAGAAAATCGAATGGACCTCGTATGTATCAGAAAGTGTGAACATATTTACCTTGAACGTTGATTTTATTTAGACTTAGAATATCAAATTGATAATATGATTTCTAAAATTGTGACTTAGAAGCTTAAGCATTAAATCATACTATACGTAGGTTTCCTCTCATTTGACCTGCTCAACCCATGTAATTGTTTTATATTTTCCCACGGTTTTAAATTTTACCCATTAGACCTATTGGAAATGAAATGTGTGTAGCCTAATTCCATGTTTATAATTGTAACTATCATTTACAAAAAATTATAATCTATCTATGATTTTACGAAAATGGAAATGCTTGTTTGTCAAATACTCTGCTGTTATTTAACTGTGTGTGCCATGGGGACACAAAAATGTCAGTTTGTGGTTACAAATTTTTAATTGACTTCCAAGTCTTCCAATATTGCAACAAGTTATATTCTTCATTGATTTCTTTATAAATGTAAGTTTGTGGTCACTTGGGTGGGTGGGGGTGTTGGGGGGGCTCCGGCCGCCAAGGGATAAATGGGGATTTTTGTTTATTTATTTTATTTTTAAATGTAAAACAAATAAACAAATAAAAAATTTAAAAAGAAGTTATTAAGGGCAAATTAGGTTTTTGATGTCCGGAGGGATGAAATATATAAGTTCTTAAAAGATAAAGGATGATCCGAATTAATTTGTATAATTATGAACTAAATGACTAATCATGCCTTTTGACGCCTCACACCCTTTTTAAAAAACCTATTGCCTTGTTAATTTTACTAACATAAATTCTAATATAAACACTTATTAAAAAAATATTTTTTTAAAATAAATCATTTTGTCAGACAGTCATTTTGAGGTAACCAACACCCTCTAAAGCTAAAAGACAGAAGAAGGAGAATTCGTGAAGATCATTAGTATGCATCTTTTTTTTTTTTTTTGAATGGCACGTCAATTTATGCTTAGTAATATTGGGAGAAATCAGTGAAGCCGGAGCCGACTTAGTCAAGGTATGTTCGTTATATTTGTAAAGTTTGCTTAAGTCTTAAGATGTGTTAAATTAGTGGTTGCAAGTCAAGATTACTAGATGATGGGATGTAATCTAAATCAAGACATTGTGTTTACTGACCTAATTTTGTCAATTCTGGGAATTTCTCAAATAAATTGGATAATGGTAATTTAAGTGAACTAGATGATGTTAATCACACGGAATATTTTGTGACATTTTTCTCGAGTACTTGAGTACTGTAGTAGTGAATGATAGAGGTGTGAACGAGCCAAGCCTGAGCGTGGCCACGCTCGGTTCGGGCTCATTTAAGTTATGAGAGACTCGAGCTCGAGTTCGACTCGATTTGTGCTTTATTACACCAAGTTCTCGGCTCGAGCTCGTGAAGAGTTGTACAGACTCAGCTCGGGCTCGAGATCGGCTTGTTTTTAGTATGATCATGAGCCTAAATAAGTTTAGGCTCGGTTCACGCTTGTTAAAAAGCTCGTTTACAAATACCCTACATCCCTAATTCCTCAAGTATTTTTTTTTTTATTTTAATATATAAAAATAATAATAATATTGTATATTATATATAGGCTCATTTAGGCTGCGAGTTCACTGATTGAAGCTCGGCTCGAGCTCGTTTAATAAATGAGCCTCATATTTAGGCTCGAGCTCCGCTCGGGCTCGTTTAATTCGATCTCGAGTCGAGCTTTTAACGAGTCGATCCCGAATAGCTCGGCTCACTTACACCCCTAGTGAATGATCTACTACATAGTTTGCAACTTGTAATTTTGTTGTGATAAATTAAAATTATTAGTTTCTTATAATAAATTAACACAAATAAACAAAACGAATATTGCATGTGATCTAGGCAGGCCAATGTACTGTCAAATACTAATAATAGAAAATCGAATGGACCTCGTATGTATCAGAAAGTGTGAACATATTTACCTTGAACGTTGATTTTATTTAGACTTAGAATATCAAATTGATAATATGATTTCTAAAATTGTGACTTAGAAGCTTAAGCATTAAATCATACTATACGTAGGTTTCCTCTCATTTGACCTGCTCAACCCATGTAATTGTTTTATATTTTCCCACGGTTTTAAATTTTACCCATTAGACCTATTGGAAATGAAATGTGTGTAGCCTAATTCCATGTTTATAATTGTAACTATCATTTACAAAAAATTATAATCTATCTATGATTTTACGAAAATGGAAATGCTTGTTTGTCAAATACTCTGCTGTTATTTAACTGTGTGTGCCATGGGGACACAAAAATGTCAGTTTGTGGTTACAAATTTTTAATTGACTTCCAAGTCTTCCAATATTGCAACAAGTTATATTCTTCATTGATTTCTTTATAAATGTAAGTTTGTGGTCACTTGGGTGGGTGGGGGTGTTGGGGGGGCTCCGGCCGCCAAGGGATAAATGGGGATTTTTGTTTATTTATTTTATTTTTAAATGTAAAACAAATAAACAAATAAAAAATTTAAAAAGAAGTTATTAAGGGCAAATTAGGTTTTTGATGTCCGGAGGGATGAAATATATAAGTTCTTAAAAGATAAAGGATGATCCGAATTAATTTGTATAATTATGAACTAAATGACTAATCATGCCTTTTGACGCCTCACACCCTTTTTAAAAAACCTATTGCCTTGTTAATTTTACTAACATAAATTCTAATATAAACACTTATTAAAAAATTATTTTTTTAAAATAAATCATTTTGTCAGACAGTCATTTTGAGGTAACCAACACCCTCTAAAGCTAAAAGACAGAAGAAGGAGAATTCGTGAAGATCATTAGTATGCATCTTTTTTTTTTTTTTTGAATGGCACGTCAATTTATGCTTAGTAATATTGGGAGAAATCAGTGAAGCCGGAGCCGACTTAGTCAAGGTATGTTCGTTATATTTGTAAAGTTTGCTTAAGTCTTAAGATGTGTTAAATTAGTGGTTGCAAGTCAAGATTACTAGATGATGGGATGTAATCTAAATCAAGACATTGTGTTTACTGACCTAATTTTGTCAATTCTGGGAATTTCTCAAATAAATTGGATAATGGTAATTTAAGTGAACTAGATGATGTTAATCACACGGAATATTTTGTGACATTTTTCTCGAGTACTTGAGTACTGTAGTAGTGAATGATAGAGGTGTGAACGAGCCAAGCCTGAGCGTGGCCACGCTCGGTTCGGGCTCATTTAAGTTATGAGAGACTCGAGCTCGAGTTCGACTCGATTTGTGCTTTATTACACCAAGTTCTCGGCTCGAGCTCGTGAAGAGTTGTACAGACTCAGCTCGGGCTCGAGATCGGCTTGTTTTTAGTATGATCATGAGCCTAAATAAGTTTAGGCTCGGTTCACGCTTGTTAAAAAGCTCGTTTACTAATACCCTACATCCCTAATTCCTCAAGTATTTTTTTTATTTTAATATATAAAAATAATAATAATATTGTATATTATATATAGGCTCATTTAGGCTGCGAGTTCACTGATTGAAGCTCGGCTCGAGCTTGTTTAATAAATGAGCCTCATATTTAGGCTCGAGCTCCGCTCGGGCTCGTTTAATTCGATCTCGAGTCGAGCTTTTAACGAGTCGATCCCGAATAGCTCGGCTCACTTACACCCCTGGTGAATGATCTACTACATAGTTTGCAACTTGTAATTTTGTTGTGATAAATTAAAATTATTAGTTCCTTATAATAAATTAACACACATAAACAAAACGAATATTGCATGTGATCTAGGCAGGCCAATGTACTGTCAAATACTAATAATAGAAAATCGAATGGACCTCGTATGTATCAGAAAGTGTGAACATATTTACCTTGAACGTTGATTTTATTTAGACTTAGAATATCAAATTGATAATATGATTTCTAAAATTGTGACTTAGAAGCTTAAGCATTAAATCATACTATACGTAGGTTTCCTCTCATTTGACCTGCTCAACCCATGTAATTGTTTTATATTTTCCCACGGTTTTAAATTTTACCCATTAGACCTATTGGAAATGAAATGTGTGTAGCCTAATTCCATGTTTATAATTGTAACTATCATTTCCAAAAAATTATAATCTATCTATGATTTTACGAAAATGGAAATGCTTGTTTGTCAAATACTCTGCTGTTATTTAACTGTGTGTGCCATGGGGACACAAAAATGTCAGTTTGTGGTTACAAATTTTTAATTGACTTCCAAGTCTTCCAATATTGCAACAAGTTATATTCTTCATTGATTTCTTTATAAATGTAAGTTTGTGGTCACTTGGGTGGGTGGGGGTGTTGGGGGGGCTCCGGCCGCCAAGGGATAAATGGGGATTTTTGTTTATTTATTTTATTTTTAAATGTAAAACAAATAAACAAATAAAAAATTTAAAAAGAAGTTATTAAGGGCAAATTAGGTTTTTGATGTCCGGAGGGATGAAATATATAAGTTCTTAAAAGATAAAGGATGATCCGAATTAATTTGTATAATTATGAACTAAATGACTAATCATGCCTTTTGACGCCTCACACCCTTTTTAAAAAACCTATTGCCTTGTTAATTTTACTAACATAAATTCTAATATAAACACTTATTAAAAAAATATTTTTTTAAAATAAATCATTTTGTCAGACAGTCATTTTGAGGTAACCAACACCCTCTAAAGCTAAAAGACAGAAGAAGGAGAATTCGTGAAGATCATTAGTATGCATCTTTTTTTTTTTTGAATGGCACGTCAATTTATGCTTAGTAATATTGGGAGAAATCAGTGAAGCCGGAGCCGACTTAGTCAAGGTATGTTCGTTATATTTGTAAAGTTTGCTTAAGTCTTAAGATGTGTTAAATTAGTGGTTGCAAGTCAAGATTACTAGATGATGGGATGTAATCTAAATCAAGACATTGTGTTTACTGACCTAATTTTGTCAATTCTGGGAATTTCTCAAATAAATTGGATAATGGTAATTTAAGTGAACTAGATGATGTTAATCACACGGAATATTTTGTGACATTTTTCTCGAGTACTTGAGTACTGTAGTAGTGAATGATAGAGGTGTGAACGAGCCAAGCCTGAGCGTGGCCACGCTCGGTTCGGGCTCATTTAAGTTATGAGAGACTCGAGCTCGAGTTCGACTCGATTTGTGCTTTATTACACCAAGTTCTCGGCTCGAGCTCGTGAAGAGTTGTACAGACTCAGCTCGGGCTCGAGATCGGCTTGTTTTTAGTATGATCATGAGCCTAAATAAGTTTAGGCTCGGTTCACGCTTGTTAAAAAGCTCGTTTACTAATACCCTACATCCCTAATTCCTCAAGTATTTTTTTTTTATTTTAATATATAAAAATAATAATAATATTGTATATTATATATAGGCTCATTTAGGCTGCGAGTTCACTGATTGAAGCTCGGCTCGAGCTCGTTTAATAAATGAGCCTCATATTTAGGCTCGAGCTCCGCTCGGGCTCGTTTAATTCGATCTCGAGTCGAGCTTTTAACGAGTCGATCCCGAATAGCTCGGCTCACTTACACCCGTAGTGAATGATCTACTACATAGTTTGCAACTTGTAATTTTGTTGTGATAAATTAAAATTATTAGTTTCTTATAATAAATTAACACAAATAAACAAAACGAATATTGCATGTGATCTAGGCAGGCCAATGTACTGTCAAATACTAATAATAGAAAATCGAATGGACCTCGTATGTATCAGAAAGTGTGAACATATTTACCTTGAACGTTGATTTTATTTAGACTTAGAATATCAAATTGATAATATGATTTCTAAAATTGTGACTTAGAAGCTTAAGCATTAAATCATACTATACGTAGGTTTCCTCTCATTTGACCTGCTCAACCCATGTAATTGTTTTATATTTTCCCACGGTTTTAAATTTTACCCATTAGACCTATTGGAAATGAAATGTGTGTAGCCTAATTCCATGTTTATAATTGTAACTATCATTTACAAAAAATTATAATCTATCTATGATTTTACGAAAATGGAAATGCTTGTTTGTCAAATACTCTGCTGTTATTTAACTGTGTGTGCCATGGGGACACAAAAATGTCAGTTTGTGGTTACAAATTTTTAATTGACTTCCAAGTCTTCCAATATTGCAACAAGTTATATTCTTCATTGATTTCTTTATAAATGTAAGTTTGTGGTCACTTGGGTGGGTGGGGGTGTTGGGGGGGCTCCGGCCGCCAAGGGATAAATGGGGATTTTTGTTTATTTATTTTATTTTTAAATGTAAAACAAATAAACAAATAAAAAATTTAAAAAGAAGTTATTAAGGGCAAATTAGGTTTTTGATGTCCGGAGGGATGAAATATATAAGTTCTTAAAAGATAAAGGATGATCCGAATTAATTTGTATAATTATGAACTAAATGACTAATCATGCCTTTTGACGCCTCACACCCTTTTTAAAAAACCTATTGCCTTGTTAATTTTACTAACATAAATTCTAATATAAACACTTATTAAAAAAATATTTTTTTAAAATAAATCATTTTGTCAGACAGTCATTTTGAGGTAACCAACACCCTCTAAAGCTAAAAGACAGAAGAAGGAGAATTCGTGAAGATCATTAGTATGCATCTTTTTTTTTTTTGAATGGCACGTCAATTTATGCTTAGTAATATTGGGAGAAATCAGTGAAGCCGGAGCCGACTTAGTCAAGGTATGTTCGTTATATTTGTAAAGTTTGCTTAAGTCTTAAGATGTGTTAAATTAGTGGTTGCAAGTCAAGATTACTAGATGATGGGATGTAATCTAAATCAAGACATTGTGTTTACTGACCTAATTTTGTCAATTCTGGGAATTTCTCAAATAAATTGGATAATGGTAATTTAAGTGAACTAGATGATGTTAATCACACGGAATATTTTGTGACATTTTTCTCGAGTACTTGAGTACTGTAGTAGTGAATGATAGAGGTGTGAACGAGCCAAGCCTGAGCGTGGCCACGCTCGGTTCGGGCTCATTTAAGTTATGAGAGACTCGAGCTCGAGTTCGACTCGATTTGTGCTTTATTACACCAAGTTCTCGGCTCGAGCTCGTGAAGAGTTGTACAGACTCAGCTCGGGCTCGAGATCGGCTTGTTTTTAGTATGATCATGAGCCTAAATAAGTTTAGGCTCGGTTCACGCTTGTTAAAAAGCTCGTTTACTAATACCCTACATCCCTAATTCCTCAAGTATTTTTTTTTTATTTTAATATATAAAAATAATAATAATATTGTATATTATATATAGGCTCATTTAGGCTGCGAGTTCACTGATTGAAGCTCGGCTCGAGCTTGTTTAATAAATGAGCCTCATATTTAGGCTCGAGCTCCGCTCGGGCTCGTTTAATTCGATCTCGAGTCGAGCTTTTAACGAGTCGATCCCGAATAGCTCGGCTCACTTACACCCCTAGTGAATGATCTACTACATAGTTTGCAACTTGTAATTTTGTTGTGATAAATTAAAATTATTAGTTTCTTATAATAAATTAACACAAATAAACAAAACGAATATTGCATGTGATCTAGGCAGGCCAATGTACTGTCAAATACTAATAATAGAAAATCGAATGGACCTCGTATGTATCAGAAAGTGTGAACATATTTACCTTGAACGTTGATTTTATTTAGACTTAGAATATCAAATTGATAATATGATTTCTAAAATTGTGACTTAGAAGCTTAAGCATTAAATCATACTATACGTAGGTTTCCTCTCATTTGACCTGCTCAACCCATGTAATTGTTTTATATTTTCCCACGGTTTTAAATTTTACCCATTAGACCTATTGGAAATGAAATGTGTGTAGCCTAATTCCATGTTTATAATTGTAACTATCATTTACAAAAAATTATAATCTATCTATGATTTTACGAAAATGGAAATGCTTGTTTGTCAAATACTCTGCTGTTATTTAACTGTGTGTGCCATGGGGACACAAAAATGTCAGTTTGTGGTTACAAATTTTTAATTGACTTCCAAGTCTTCCAATATTGCAACAAGTTATATTCTTCATTGATTTCTTTATAAATGTAAGTTTGTGGTCACTTGGGTGGGTGGGGGTGTTGGGGGGGCTCCGGCCGCCAAGGGATAAATGGGGATTTTTGTTTATTTATTTTATTTTTAAATGTAAAACAAATAAACAAATAAAAAATTTAAAAAGAAGTTATTAAGGGCAAATTAGGTTTTTGATGTCCGGAGGGATGAAATATATAAGTTCTTAAAAGATAAAGGATGATCCGAATTAATTTGTATAATTATGAACTAAATGACTAATCATGCCTTTTGACGCCTCACACCCTTTTTAAAAAACCTATTGCCTTGTTAATTTTACTAACATAAATTCTAATATAAACACTTATTAAAAAAATATTTTTTTAAAATAAATCATTTTGTCAGACAGTCATTTTGAGGTAACCAACACCCTCTAAAGCTAAAAGACAGAAGAAGGAGAATTCGTGAAGATCATTAGTATGCATCTTTTTTTTTTTTGAATGGCACGTCAATTTATGCTTAGTAATATTGGGAGAAATCAGTGAAGCCGGAGCCGACTTAGTCAAGGTATGTTCGTTATATTTGTAAAGTTTGCTTAAGTCTTAAGATGTGTTAAATTAGTGGTTGCAAGTCAAGATTACTAGATGATGGGATGTAATCTAAATCAAGACATTGTGTTTACTGACCTAATTTTGTCAATTCTGGGAATTTCTCAAATAAATTGGATAATGGTAATTTAAGTGAACTAGATGATGTTAATCACACGGAATATTTTGTGACATTTTTCTCGAGTACTTGAGTACTGTAGTAGTGAATGATAGAGGTGTGAACGAGCCAAGCCTGAGCGTGGCCACGCTCGGTTCGGGCTCATTTAAGTTATGAGAGACTCGAGCTCGAGTTCGACTCGATTTGTGCTTTATTACACCAAGTTCTCGGCTCGAGCTCGTGAAGAGTTGTACAGACTCAGCTCGGGCTCGAGATCGGCTTGTTTTTAGTATGATCATGAGCCTAAATAAGTTTAGGCTCGGTTCACGCTTGTTAAAAAGCTCGTTTACTAATACCCTACATCCCTAATTCCTCAAGTATTTTTTTTTATTTTAATATATAAAAATAATAATAATATTGTATATTATATATAGGCTCATTTAGGCTGCGAGTTCACTGATTGAAGCTCGGCTCGAGCTCGTTTAATAAATGAGCCTCATATTTAGGCTCGAGCTCCGCTCGGGCTCGTTTAATTCGATCTCGAGTCGAGCTTTTAACGAGTCGATCCCGAATAGCTCGGCTCACTTACACCCCTAGTGAATGATCTACTACATAGTTTGCAACTTGTAATTTTGTTGTGATAAATTAAAATTATTAGTTTCTTATAATAAATTAACACAAATAAACAAAACGAATATTGCATGTGATCTAGGCAGGCCAATGTACTGTCAAATACTAATAATAGAAAATCGAATGGACCTCGTATGTATCAGAAAGTGTGAACATATTTACCTTGAACGTTGATTTTATTTAGACTTAGAATATCAAATTGATAATATGATTTCTAAAATTGTGACTTAGAAGCTTAAGCATTAAATCATACTATACGTAGGTTTCCTCTCATTTGACCTGCTCAACCCATGTAATTGTTTTATATTTTCCCACGGTTTTAAATTTTACCCATTAGACCTATTGGAAATGAAATGTGTGTAGCCTAATTCCATGTTTATAATTGTAACTATCATTTCCAAAAAATTATAATCTATCTATGATTTTACGAAAATGGAAATGCTTGTTTGTCAAATACTCTGCTGTTATTTAACTGTGTGTGCCATGGGGACACAAAAATGTCAGTTTGTGGTTACAAATTTTTAATTGACTTCCAAGTCTTCCAATATTGCAACAAGTTATATTCTTCATTGATTTCTTTATAAATGTAAGTTTGTGGTCACTTGGGTGGGTGGGGGTGTTGGGGGGGCTCCGGCCGCCAAGGGATAAATGGGGATTTTTGTTTATTTATTTTATTTTTAAATGTAAAACAAATAAACAAATAAAAAATTTAAAAAGAAGTTATTAAGGGAAAATTAGGTTTTTGATGTCCGGAGGGATGAAATATATAAGTTCTTAAAAGATAAAGGATGATCCGAATTAATTTGTATAATTATGAACTAAATGACTAATCATGCCTTTTGACGCCTCACACCCTTTTTAAAAAACCTATTGCCTTGTTAATTTTACTAACATAAATTCTAATATAAACACTTATTAAAAAAATATTTTTTTAAAATAAATCATTTTGTCAGACAGTCATTTTGAGGTAACCAACACCCTCTAAAGCTAAAAGACAGAAGAAGGAGAATTCGTGAAGATCATTAGTATGCATCTTTTTTTTTTTTTTGAATGGCACGTCAATTTATGCTTAGTAATATTGGGAGAAATCAGTGAAGCCGGAGCCGACTTAGTCAAGGTATGTTCGTTATATTTGTAAAGTTTGCTTAAGTCTTAAGATGTGTTAAATTAGTGGTTGCAAGTCAAGATTACTAGATGATGGGATGTAATCTAAACCAAGACATTGTGTTTACTGACCTAATTTTGTCAATTCTGGGAATTTCTCAAATAAATTGGATAATGGTAATTTAAGTGAACTAGATGATGTTAATCACACGGAATATTTTGTGACATTTTTCTCGAGTACTTGAGTACTGTAGTAGTGAATGATAGAGGTGTGAACGAGCCAAGCCTGAGCGTGGCCACGCTCGGTTCGGGCTCATTTAAGTTATGAGAGACTCGAGCTCGAGTTCGACTCGATTTGTGCTTTATTACACCAAGTTCTCGGCTCGAGCTCGTGAAGAGTTGTACAGACTCAGCTCGGGCTCGAGATCGGCTTGTTTTTAGTATGATCATGAGCCTAAATAAGTTTAGGCTCGGTTCACGCTTGTTAAAAAGCTCGTTTACTAATACCCTACATCCCTAATTCCTCAAGTATTTTTTTTATTTTAATATATAAAAATAATAATAATATTGTATATTATATATAGGCTCATTTAGGCTGCGAGTTCACTGATTGAAGCTCGGCTCGAGCTTGTTTAATAAATGAGCCTCATATTTAGGCTCGAGCTCCGCTCGGGCTCGTTTAATTCGATCTCGAGTCGAGCTTTTAACGAGTCGATCCCGAATAGCTCGGCTCACTTACACCCCTGGTGAATGATCTACTACATAGTTTGCAACTTGTAATTTTGTTGTGATAAATTAAAATTATTAGTTCCTTATAATAAATTAACACACATAAACAAAACGAATATTGCATGTGATCTAGGCAGGCCAATGTACTGTCAAATACTAATAATAGAAAATCGAATGGACCTCGTATGTATCAGAAAGTGTGAACATATTTACCTTGAACGTTGATTTTATTTAGACTTAGAATATCAAATTGATAATATGATTTCTAAAATTGTGACTTAGAAGCTTAAGCATTAAATCATACTATACGTAGGTTTCCTCTCATTTGACCTGCTCAACCCATGTAATTGTTTTATATTTTCCCACGGTTTTAAATTTTACCCATTAGACCTATTGGAAATGAAATGTGTGTAGCCTAATTCCATGTTTATAATTGTAACTATCATTTCCAAAAAATTATAATCTATCTATGATTTTACGAAAATGGAAATGCTTGTTTGTCAAATACTCTGCTGTTATTTAACTGTGTGTGCCATGGGGACACAAAAATGTCAGTTTGTGGTTACAAATTTTTAATTGACTTCCAAGTCTTCCAATATTGCAACAAGTTATATTCTTCATTGATTTCTTTATAAATGTAAGTTTGTGGTCACTTGGGTGGGTGGGGGTGTTGGGGGGGCTCCGGCCGCCAAGGGATAAATGGGGATTTTTGTTTATTTATTTTATTTTTAAATGTAAAACAAATAAACAAATAAAAAATTTAAAAAGAAGTTATTAAGGGCAAATTAGGTTTTTGATGTCCGGAGGGATGAAATATATAAGTTCTTAAAAGATAAAGGATGATCCGAATTAATTTGTATAATTATGAACTAAATGACTAATCATGCCTTTTGACGCCTCACACCCTTTTTAAAAAACCTATTGCCTTGTTAATTTTACTAACATAAATTCTAATATAAACACTTATTAAAAAAATATTTTTTTAAAATAAATCATTTTGTCAGACAGTCATTTTGAGGTAACCAACACCCTCTAAAGCTAAAAGACAGAAGAAGGAGAATTCGTGAAGATCATTAGTATGCATCTTTTTTTTTTTTTGAATGGCACGTCAATTTATGCTTAGTAATAATGGGAGAAATCAGTGAAGCCGGAGCCGACTTAGTCAAGGTATGTTCGTTATATTTGTAAAGTTTGCTTAAGTCTTAAGATGTGTTAAATTAGTGGTTGCAAGTCAAGATTACTAGATGATGGGATGTAATCTAAATCAAGACATTGTGTTTACTGACCTAATTTTGTCAATTCTGGGAATTTCTCAAATAAATTGGATAATGGTAATTTAAGTGAACTAGATGATGTTAATCACACGGAATATTTTGTGACATTTTTCTCGAGTACTTGAGTACTGTAGTAGTGAATGATAGAGGTGTGAACGAGCCAAGCCTGAGCGTGGCCACGCTCGGTTCGGGCTCATTTAAGTTATGAGAGACTCGAGCTCGAGTTCGACTCGATTTGTGCTTTATTACACCAAGTTCTCGGCTCGAGCTCGTGAAGAGTTGTACAGACTCAGCTCGGGCTCGAGATCGGCTTGTTTTTAGTATGATCATGAGCCTAAATAAGTTTAGGCTCGGTTCACGCTTGTTAAAAAGCTCGTTTACTAATACCCTACATCCCTAATTCCTCAAGTATTTTTTTTTTTTATTTTAATATATAAAAATAATAATAATATTGTATATTATATATAGGCTCATTTAGGCTGCGAGTTCACTGATTGAAGCTCGGCTCGAGCTCGTTTAATAAATGAGCCTCATATTTAGGCTCGAGCTCCGCTCGGGCTCGTTTAATTCGATCTCGAGTCGAGCTTTTAACGAGTCGATCCCGAATAGCTCGGCTCACTTACACCCGTAGTGAATGATCTACTACATAGTTTGCAACTTGTAATTTTGTTGTGATAAATTAAAATTATTAGTTTCTTATAATAAATTAACACAAATAAACAAAACGAATATTGCATGTGATCTAGGCAGGCCAATGTACTGTCAAATACTAATAATAGAAAATCGAATGGACCTCGTATGTATCAGAAAGTGTGAACATATTTACCTTGAACGTTGATTTTATTTAGACTTAGAATATCAAATTGATAATATGATTTCTAAAATTGTGACTTAGAAGCTTAAGCATTAAATCATACTATACGTAGGTTTCCTCTCATTTGACCTGCTCAACCCATGTAATTGTTTTATATTTTCCCACGGTTTTAAATTTTACCCATTAGACCTATTGGAAATGAAATGTGTGTAGCCTAATTCCATGTTTATAATTGTAACTATCATTTCCAAAAAATTATAATCTATCTATGATTTTACGAAAATGGAAATGCTTGTTTGTCAAATACTCTGCTGTTATTTAACTGTGTGTGCCATGGGGACACAAAAATGTCAGTTTGTGGTTACAAATTTTTAATTGACTTCCAAGTCTTCCAATATTGCAACAAGTTATATTCTTCATTGATTTCTTTATAAATGTAAGTTTGTGGTCACTTGGGTGGGTGGGGGTGTTGGGGGGGCTCCGGCCGCCAAGGGATAAATGGGGATTTTTGTTTATTTATTTTATTTTTAAATGTAAAACAAATAAACAAATAAAAAATTTAAAAAGAAGTTATTAAGGGCAAATTAGGTTTTTGATGTCCGGAGGGATGAAATATATAAGTTCTTAAAAGATAAAGGATGATCCGAATTAATTTGTATAATTATGAACTAAATGACTAATCATGCCTTTTGACGCCTCACACCCTTTTTAAAAAACCTATTGCCTTGTTAATTTTACTAACATAAATTCTAATATAAACACTTATTAAAAAAATATTTTTTTAAAATAAATCATTTTGTCAGACAGTCATTTTGAGGTAACCAACACCCTCTAAAGCTAAAAGACAGAAGAAGGAGAATTCGTGAAGATCATTAGTATGCATCTTTTTTTTTTTGAATGGCACGTCAATTTATGCTTAGTAATATTGGGAGAAATCAGTGAAGCCGGAGCCGACTTAGTCAAGGTATGTTCGTTATATTTGTAAAGTTTGCTTAAGTCTTAAGATGTGTTAAATTAGTGGTTGCAAGTCAAGATTACTAGATGATGGGATGTAATCTAAATCAAGACATTGTGTTTACTGACCTAATTTTGTCAATTCTGGGAATTTCTCAAATAAATTGGATAATGGTAATTTAAGTGAACTAGATGATATTAATCACACGGAATATTTTGTGACATTTTTCTCGAGTACTTGAGTACTGTAGTAGTGAATGATAGAGGTGTGAACGAGCCAAGCCTGAGCGTGGCCACGCTCGGTTCGGGCTCATTTAAGTTATGAGAGACTCGAGCTCGAGTTCGACTCGATTTGTGCTTTATTACACCAAGTTCTCGGCTCGAGCTCGTGAAGAGTTGTACAGACTCAGCTCGGGCTCGAGATCGGCTTGTTTTTAGTATGATCATGAACCTAAATAAGTTTAGGCTCGGTTCACGCTTGTTAAAAAGCTCGTTTACTAATACCCTACATCCCTAATTCCTCAAGTATTTTTTTTTTATTTTAATATATAAAAATAATAATAATATTGTATATTATATATAGGCTCATTTAGGCTGCGAGTTCACTGATTGAAGCTCGGCTCGAGCTCGTTTAATAAATGAGCCTCATATTTAGGCTCGAGCTCCGCTCGGGCTCGTTTAATTCGATCTCGAGTCGAGCTTTTAACGAGTCGATCCCGAATAGCTCGGCTCACTTACACCCCTAGTGAATGATCTACTACATAGTTTGCAACTTGTAATTTTGTTGTGATAAATTAAAATTATTAGTTTCTTATAATAAATTAACACAAATAAACAAAACGAATATTGCATGTGATCTAGGCAGGCCAATGTACTGTCAAATACTAATAATAGAAAATCGAATGGACCTCGTATGTATCAGAAAGTGTGAACATATTTACCTTGAACGTTGATTTTATTTAGACTTAGAATATCAAATTGATAATATGATTTCTAAAATTGTGACTTAGAAGCTTAAGCATTAAATCATACTATACGTAGGTTTCCTCTCATTTGACCTGCTCAACCCATGTAATTGTTTTATATTTTCCCACGGTTTTAAATTTTACCCATTAGACCTATTGGAAATGAAATGTGTGTAGCCTAATTCCATGTTTATAATTGTAACTATCATTTACAAAAAATTATAATCTATCTATGATTTTACGAAAATGGAAATGCTTGTTTGTCAAATACTCTGCTGTTATTTAACTGTGTGTGCCATGGGGACACAAAAATGTCAGTTTGTGGTTACAAATTTTTAATTGACTTCCAAGTCTTCCAATATTGCAACAAGTTATATTCTTCATTGATTTCTTTATAAATGTAAGTTTGTGGTCACTTGGGTGGGTGGGGGTGTTGGGGGGCCTCCGGCCGCCAAGGGATAAATGGGGATTTTTGTTTATTTATTTTATTTTTAAATGTAAAACAAATAAACAAATAAAAAATTTAAAAAGAAGTTATTAAGGGCAAATTAGGTTTTTGATGTCCGGAGGGATGAAATATATAAGTTCTTAAAAGATAAAGGATGATCCGAATTAATTTGTATAATTATGAACTAAATGACTAATCATGCCTTTTGACGCCTCACACCCTTTTTAAAAAACCTATTGCCTTGTTAATTTTACTAACATAAATTCTAATATAAACACTTATTAAAAAAATATTTTTTTAAAATAAATCATTTTGTCAGACAGTCATTTTGAGGTAACCAACACCCTCTAAAGCTAAAAGACAGAAGAAGGAGAATTCGTGAAGATCATTAGTATGCATCTTTTTTTTTTTTTGAATGGCACGTCAATTTATGCTTAGTAATATTGGGAGAAATCAGTGAAGCCGGAGCCGACTTAGTCAAGGTATGTTCGTTATATTTGTAAAGTTTGCTTAAGTCTTAAGATGTGTTAAATTAGTGGTTGCAAGTCAAGATTACTAGATGATGGGATGTAATCTAAATCAAGACATTGTGTTTACTGACCTAATTTTGTCAATTCTGGGAATTTCTCAAATAAATTGGATAATGGTAATTTAAGTGAACTAGATGATGTTAATCACACGGAATATTTTGTGACATTTTTCTCGAGTACTTGAGTACTGTAGTAGTGAATGATAGAGGTGTGAACGAGCCAAGCCTGAGCGTGGCCACGCTCGGTTCGGGCTCATTTAAGTTATGAGAGACTCGAGCTCGAGTTCGACTCGATTTGTGCTTTATTACACCAAGTTCTCGGCTCGAGCTCGTGAAGAGTTGTACAGACTCAGCTCGGGCTCGAGATCGGCTTGTTTTTAGTATGATCATGAGCCTAAATAAGTTTAGGCTCGGTTCACGCTTGTTAAAAAGCTCGTTTACTAATACCCTACATCCCTAATTCCTCAAGTATTTTTTTTTATTTTAATATATAAAAATAATAATAATATTGTATATTATATATAGGCTCATTTAGGCTGCGAGTTCACTGATTGAAGCTCGGCTCGAGCTCGTTTAATAAATGAGCCTCATATTTAGGCTCGAGCTCCGCTCGGGCTCGTTTAATTCGATCTCGAGTCGAGCTTTTAACGAGTCGATCCCGAATAGCTCGGCTCACTTACACCCCTAGTGAATGATCTACTACATAGTTTGCAACTTGTAATTTTGTTGTGATAAATTAAAATTATTAGTTTCTTATAATAAATTAACACAAATAAACAAAACGAATATTGCATGTGATCTAGGCAGGCCAATGTACTGTCAAATACTAATAATAGAAAATCGAATGGACCTCGTATGTATCAGAAAGTGTGAACATATTTACCTTGAACGTTGATTTTATTTAGACTTAGAATATCAAATTGATAATATGATTTCTAAAATTGTGACTTAGAAGCTTAAGCATTAAATCATACTATACGTAGGTTTCCTCTCATTTGACCTGCTCAACCCATGTAATTGTTTTATATTTTCCCACGGTTTTAAATTTTACCCATTAGACCTATTGGAAATGAAATGTGTGTAGCCTAATTCCATGTTTATAATTGTAACTATCATTTACAAAAAATTATAATCTATCTATGATTTTACGAAAATGGAAATGCTTGTTTGTCAAATACTCTGCTGTTATTTAACTGTGTGTGCCATGGGGACACAAAAATGTCAGTTTGTGGTTACAAATTTTTAATTGACTTCCAAGTCTTCCAATATTGCAACAAGTTATATTCTTCATTGATTTCTTTATAAATGTAAGTTTGTGGTCACTTGGGTGGGTGGGGGTGTTGGGGGGGCTCCGGCCGCCAAGGGATAAATGGGGATTTTTGTTTATTTATTTTATTTTTAAATGTAAAACAAATAAACAAATAAAAAATTTAAAAAGAAGTTATTAAGGGCAAATTAGGTTTTTGATGTCCGGAGGGATGAAATATATAAGTTCTTAAAAGATAAAGGATGATCCGAATTAATTTGTATAATTATGAACTAAATGACTAATCATGCCTTTTGACGCCTCACACCCTTTTTAAAAAACCTATTGCCTTGTTAATTTTACTAACATAAATTCTAATATAAACACTTATTAAAAAAATATTTTTTTAAAATAAATCATTTTGTCAGACAGTCATTTTGAGGTAACCAACACCCTCTAAAGCTAAAAGACAGAAGAAGGAGAATTCGTGAAGATCATTAGTATGCATCTTTTTTTTTTTTTGAATGGCACGTCAATTTATGCTTAGTAATATTGGGAGAAATCAGTGAAGCCGGAGCCGACTTAGTCAAGGTATGTTCGTTATATTTGTAACGTTTGCTTAAGTCTTAAGATGTGTTAAATTAGTGGTTGCAAGTCAAGATTACTAGATGCTGGGATGTAATCTAAATCAAGACATTGTGTTTACTGACCTAATTTTGTCAATTCTGGGAATTTCTCAAATAAATTGGATAATGGTAATTTAAGTGAACTAGATGATGTTAATCACACGGAATATTTTGTGACATTTTTCTCGAGTACTTGAGTACTGTAGTAGTGAATGATAGAGGTGTGAACGAGCCAAGCCTGAGCGTGGCCACGCTCGGTTCGGGCTCATTTAAGTTATGAGAGACTCGAGCTCGAGTTCGACTCGATTTGTGCTTTATTACACCAAGTTCTCGGCTCGAGCTCGTGAAGAGTTGTACAGACTCAGCTCGGGCTCGAGATCGGCTTGTTTTTAGTATGATCATGAGCCTAAATAAGTTTAGGCTCGGTTCACGCTTGTTAAAAAGCTCGTTTACTAATACCCTACATCCCTAATTCCTCAAGTATTTTTTTTTATTTTAATATATAAAAATAATAATAATATTGTATATTATATATAGGCTCATTTAGGCTGCGAGTTCACTGATTGAAGCTCGGCTCGAGCTCGTTTAATAAATGAGCCTCATATTTAGGCTCGAGCTCCGCTCGGGCTCGTTTAATTCGATCTCGAGTCGAGCTTTTAACGAGTCGATCCCGAATAGCTCGGCTCACTTACACCCCTAGTGAATGATCTACTACATAGTTTGCAACTTGTAATTTTGTTGTGATAAATTAAAATTATTAGTTTCTTATAATAAATTAACACAAATAAACAAAACGAATATTGCATGTGATCTAGGCAGGCCAATGTACTGTCAAATACTAATAATAGAAAATCGAATGGACCTCGTATGTATCAGAAAGTGTGAACATATTTACCTTGAACGTTGATTTTATTTAGACTTAGAATATCAAATTGATAATATGATTTCTAAAATTGTGACTTAGAAGCTTAAGCATTAAATCATACTATACGTAGGTTTCCTCTCATTTGACCTGCTCAACCCATGTAATTGTTTTATATTTTCCCACGGTTTTAAATTTTACCCATTAGACCTATTGGAAATGAAATGTGTGTAGCCTAATTCCATGTTTATAATTGTAACTATCATTTACAAAAAATTATAATCTATCTATGATTTTACGAAAATGGAAATGCTTGTTTGTCAAATACTCTGCTGTTATTTAACTGTGTGTGCCATGGGGACACAAAAATGTCAGTTTGTGGTTACAAATTTTTAATTGACTTCCAAGTCTTCCAATATTGCAACAAGTTATATTCTTCATTGATTTCTTTATAAATGTAAGTTTGTGGTCACTTGGGTGGGTGGGGGTGTTGGGGGGCCTCCGGCCGCCAAGGGATAAATGGGGATTTTTGTTTATTTATTTTATTTTTAAATGTAAAACAAATAAACAAATAAAAAATTTAAAAAGAAGTTATTAAGGGCAAATTAGGTTTTTGATGTCCGGAGGGATGAAATATATAAGTTCTTAAAAGATAAAGGATAATCCGAATTAATTTGTATAATTATGAACTAAATGACTAATCATGCCTTTTGACGCCTCACACCCTTTTTAAAAAACCTATTGCCTTGTTAATTTTACTAACATAAATTCTAATATAAACACTTATTAAAAAAATATTTTTTTAAAATAAATCATTTTGTCAGACAGTCATTTTGAGGTAACCAACACCCTCTAAAGCTAAAAGACAGAAGAAGGAGAATTCGTGAAGATCATTAGTATGCATCTTTTTTTTTTTTTGAATGGCACGTCAATTTATGCTTAGTAATATTGGGAGAAATCAGTGAAGCCGGAGCCGACTTAGTCAAGGTATGTTCGTTATATTTGTAAAGTTTGCTTAAGTCTTAAGATGTGTTAAATTAGTGGTTGCAAGTCAAGATTACTAGATGATGGGATGTAATCTAAATCAAGACATTGTGTTTACTGACCTAATTTTGTCAATTCTGGGAATTTCTCAAATAAATTGGATAATGGTAATTTAAGTGAACTAGATGATGTTAATCACACGGAATATTTTGTGACATTTTTCTCGAGTACTTGAGTACTGTAGTAGTGAATGATAGAGGTGTGAACGAGCCAAGCCTGAGCGTGGCCACGCTCGGTTCGGGCTCATTTAAGTTATGAGAGACTCGAGCTCGAGTTCGACTCGATTTGTGCTTTATTACACCAAGTTCTCGGCTCGAGCTCGTGAAGAGTTGTACAGACTCAGCTCGGGCTCGAGATCGGCTTGTTTTTAGTATGATCATGAACCTAAATAAGTTTAGGCTCGGTTCACGCTTGTTAAAAAGCTCGTTTACTAATACCCTACATCCCTAATTCCTCAAGTATTTTTTTTTTATTTTAATATATAAAAATAATAATAATATTGTATATTATATATAGGCTCATTTAGGCTGCGAGTTCACTGATTGAAGCTCGGCTCGAGCTCGTTTAATAAATGAGCCTCATATTTAGGCTCGAGCTCCGCTCGGGCTCGTTTAATTCGATCTCGAGTCGAGCTTTTAACGAGTCGATCCCGAATAGCTCGGCTCACTTACACCCCTAGTGAATGATCTACTACATAGTTTGCAACTTGTAATTTTGTTGTGATAAATTAAAATTATTAGTTTCTTATAATAAATTAACACAAATAAACAAAACGAATATTGCATGTGATCTAGGCAGGCCAATGTACTGTCAAATACTAATAATAGAAAATCGAATGGACCTCGTATGTATCAGAAAGTGTGAACATATTTACCTTGAACGTTGATTTTATTTAGACTTAGAATATCAAATTGATAATATGATTTCTAAAATTGTGACTTAGAAGCTTAAGCATTAAATCATACTATACGTAGGTTTCCTCTCATTTGACCTGCTCAACCCATGTAATTGTTTTATATTTTCCCACGGTTTTAAATTTTACCCATTAGACCTATTGGAAATGAAATGTGTGTAGCCTAATTCCATGTTTATAATTGTAACTATCATTTACAAAAAATTATAATCTATCTATGATTTTACGAAAATGGAAATGCTTGTTTGTCAAATACTCTGCTGTTATTTAACTGTGTGTGCCATGGGGACACAAAAATGTCAGTTTGTGGTTACAAATTTTTAATTGACTTCCAAGTCTTCCAATATTGCAACAAGTTATATTCTTCATTGATTTCTTTATAAATGTAAGTTTGTGGTCACTTGGGTGGGTGGGGGTGTTGGGGGGCCTCCGGCCGCCAAGGGATAAATGGGGATTTTTGTTTATTTATTTTATTTTTAAATGTAAAACAAATAAACAAATAAAAAATTTAAAAAGAAGTTATTAAGGGCAAATTAGGTTTTTGATGTCCGGAGGGATGAAATATATAAGTTCTTAAAAGATAAAGGATGATCCGAATTAATTTGTATAATTATGAACTAAATGACTAATCATGCCTTTTGACGCCTCACACCCTTTTTAAAAAACCTATTGCCTTGTTAATTTTACTAACATAAATTCTAATATAAACACTTATTAAAAAAATATTTTTTTAAAATAAATCATTTTGTCAGACAGTCATTTTGAGGTAACCAACACCCTCTAAAGCTAAAAGACAGAAGAAGGAGAATTCGTGAAGATCATTAGTATGCATCTTTTTTTTTTTTTGAATGGCACGTCAATTTATGCTTAGTAATATTGGGAGAAATCAGTGAAGCCGGAGCCGACTTAGTCAAGGTATGTTCGTTATATTTGTAAAGTTTGCTTAAGTCTTAAGATGTGTTAAATTAGTGGTTGCAAGTCAAGATTACTAGATGATGGGATGTAATCTAAATCAAGACATTGTGTTTACTGACCTAATTTTGTCAATTCTGGGAATTTCTCAAATAAATTGGATAATGGTAATTTAAGTGAACTAGATGATGTTAATCACACGGAATATTTTGTGACATTTTTCTCGAGTACTTGAGTACTGTAGTAGTGAATGATAGAGGTGTGAACGAGCCAAGCCTGAGCGTGGCCACGCTCGGTTCGGGCTCATTTAAGTTATGAGAGACTCGAGCTCGAGTTCGACTCGATTTGTGCTTTATTACACCAAGTTCTCGGCTCGAGCTCGTGAAGAGTTGTACAGACTCAGCTCGGGCTCGAGATCGGCTTGTTTTTAGTATGATCATGAGCCTAAATAAGTTTAGGCTCGGTTCACGCTTGTTAAAAAGCTCGTTTACTAATACCCTACATCCCTAATTCCTCAAGTATTTTTTTTTATTTTAATATATAAAAATAATAATAATATTGTATATTATATATAGGCTCATTTAGGCTGCGAGTTCACTGATTGAAGCTCGGCTCGAGCTCGTTTAATAAATGAGCCTCATATTTAGGCTCGAGCTCCGCTCGGGCTCGTTTAATTCGATCTCGAGTCGAGCTTTTAACGAGTCGATCCCGAATAGCTCGGCTCACTTACACCCCTAGTGAATGATCTACTACATAGTTTGCAACTTGTAATTTTGTTGTGATAAATTAAAATTATTAGTTTCTTATAATAAATTAACACAAATAAACAAAACGAATATTGCATGTGATCTAGGCAGGCCAATGTACTGTCAAATACTAATAATAGAAAATCGAATGGACCTCGTATGTATCAGAAAGTGTGAACATATTTACCTTGAACGTTGATTTTATTTAGACTTAGAATATCAAATTGATAATATGATTTCTAAAATTGTGACTTAGAAGCTTAAGCATTAAATCATACTATACGTAGGTTTCCTCTCATTTGACCTGCTCAACCCATGTAATTGTTTTATATTTTCCCACGGTTTTAAATTTTACCCATTAGACCTATTGGAAATGAAATGTGTGTAGCCTAATTCCATGTTTATAATTGTAACTATCATTTACAAAAAATTATAATCTATCTATGATTTTACGAAAATGGAAATGCTTGTTTGTCAAATACTCTGCTGTTATTTAACTGTGTGTGCCATGGGGACACAAAAATGTCAGTTTGTGGTTACAAATTTTTAATTGACTTCCAAGTCTTCCAATATTGCAACAAGTTATATTCTTCATTGATTTCTTTATAAATGTAAGTTTGTGGTCACTTGGGTGGGTGGGGGTGTTGGGGGGGCTCCGGCCGCCAAGGGATAAATGGGGATTTTTGTTTATTTATTTTATTTTTAAATGTAAAACAAATAAACAAATAAAAAATTTAAAAAGAAGTTATTAAGGGCAAATTAGGTTTTTGATGTCCGGAGGGATGAAATATATAAGTTCTTAAAAGATAAAGGATGATCCGAATTAATTTGTATAATTATGAACTAAATGACTAATCATGCCTTTTGACGCCTCACACCCTTTTTAAAAAACCTATTGCCTTGTTAATTTTACTAACATAAATTCTAATATAAACACTTATTAAAAAAATATTTTTTTAAAATAAATCATTTTGTCAGACAGTCATTTTGAGGTAACCAACACCCTCTAAAGCTAAAAGACAGAAGAAGGAGAATTCGTGAAGATCATTAGTATGCATCTTTTTTTTTTTTTGAATGGCACGTCAATTTATGCTTAGTAATATTGGGAGAAATCAGTGAAGCCGGAGCCGACTTAGTCAAGGTATGTTCGTTATATTTGTAACGTTTGCTTAAGTCTTAAGATGTGTTAAATTAGTGGTTGCAAGTCAAGATTACTAGATGCTGGGATGTAATCTAAATCAAGACATTGTGTTTACTGACCTAATTTTGTCAATTCTGGGAATTTCTCAAATAAATTGGATAATGGTAATTTAAGTGAACTAGATGATGTTAATCACACGGAATATTTTGTGACATTTTTCTCGAGTACTTGAGTACTGTAGTAGTGAATGATAGAGGTGTGAACGAGCCAAGCCTGAGCGTGGCCACGCTCGGTTCGGGCTCATTTAAGTTATGAGAGACTCGAGCTCGAGTTCGACTCGATTTGTGCTTTATTACACCAAGTTCTCGGCTCGAGCTCGTGAAGAGTTGTACAGACTCAGCTCGGGCTCGAGATCGGCTTGTTTTTAGTATGATCATGAGCCTAAATAAGTTTAGGCTCGGTTCACGCTTGTTAAAAAGCTCGTTTACTAATACCCTACATCCCTAATTCCTCAAGTATTTTTTTTTATTTTAATATATAAAAATAATAATAATATTGTATATTATATATAGGCTCATTTAGGCTGCGAGTTCACTGATTGAAGCTCGGCTCGAGCTCGTTTAATAAATGAGCCTCATATTTAGGCTCGAGCTCCGCTCGGGCTCGTTTAATTCGATCTCGAGTCGAGCTTTTAACGAGTCGATCCCGAATAGCTCGGCTCACTTACACCCCTAGTGAATGATCTACTACATAGTTTGCAACTTGTAATTTTGTTGTGATAAATTAAAATTATTAGTTTCTTATAATAAATTAACACAAATAAACAAAACGAATATTGCATGTGATCTAGGCAGGCCAATGTACTGTCAAATACTAATAATAGAAAATCGAATGGACCTCGTATGTATCAGAAAGTGTGAACATATTTACCTTGAACGTTGATTTTATTTAGACTTAGAATATCAAATTGATAATATGATTTCTAAAATTGTGACTTAGAAGCTTAAGCATTAAATCATACTATACGTAGGTTTCCTCTCATTTGACCTGCTCAACCCATGTAATTGTTTTATATTTTCCCACGGTTTTAAATTTTACCCATTAGACCTATTGGAAATGAAATGTGTGTAGCCTAATTCCATGTTTATAATTGTAACTATCATTTACAAAAAATTATAATCTATCTATGATTTTACGAAAATGGAAATGCTTGTTTGTCAAATACTCTGCTGTTATTTAACTGTGTGTGCCATGGGGACACAAAAATGTCAGTTTGTGGTTACAAATTTTTAATTGACTTCCAAGTCTTCCAATATTGCAACAAGTTATATTCTTCATTGATTTCTTTATAAATGTAAGTTTGTGGTCACTTGGGTGGGTGGGGGTGTTGGGGGGGCTCCGGCCGCCAAGGGATAAATGGGGATTTTTGTTTATTTATTTTATTTTTAAATGTAAAACAAATAAACAAATAAAAAATTTAAAAAGAAGTTATTAAGGGCAAATTAGGTTTTTGATGTCCGGAGGGATGAAATATATAAGTTCTTAAAAGATAAAGGATGATCCGAATTAATTTGTATAATTATGAACTAAATGACTAATCATGCCTTTTGACGCCTCACACCCTTTTTAAAAAACCTATTGCCTTGTTAATTTTACTAACATAAATTCTAATATAAACACTTATTAAAAAAATATTTTTTTAAAATAAATCATTTTGTCAGACAGTCATTTTGAGGTAACCAACACCCTCTAAAGCTAAAAGACAGAAGAAGGAGAATTCGTGAAGATCATTAGTATGCATCTTTTTTTTTTTTTGAATGGCACGTCAATTTATGCTTAGTAATATTGGGAGAAATCAGTGAAGCCGGAGCCGACTTAGTCAAGGTATGTTCGTTATATTTGTAACGTTTGCTTAAGTCTTAAGATGTGTTAAATTAGTGGTTGCAAGTCAAGATTACTAGATGCTGGGATGTAATCTAAATCAAGACATTGTGTTTACTGACCTAATTTTGTCAATTCTGGGAATTTCTCAAATAAATTGGATAATGGTAATTTAAGTGAACTAGATGATGTTAATCACACGGAATATTTTGTGACATTTTTCTCGAGTACTTGAGTACTGTAGTAGTGAATGATAGAGGTGTGAACGAGCCAAGCCTGAGCGTGGCCACGCTCGGTTCGGGCTCATTTAAGTTATGAGAGACTCGAGCTCGAGTTCGACTCGATTTGTGCTTTATTACACCAAGTTCTCGGCTCGAGCTCGTGAAGAGTTGTACAGACTCAGCTCGGGCTCGAGATCGGCTTGTTTTTAGTATGATCATGAGCCTAAATAAGTTTAGGCTCGGTTCACGCTTGTTAAAAAGCTCGTTTACTAATACCCTACATCCCTAATTCCTCAAGTATTTTTTTTTATTTTAATATATAAAAATAATAATAATATTGTATATTATATATAGGCTCATTTAGGCTGCGAGTTCACTGATTGAAGCTCGGCTCGAGCTCGTTTAATAAATGAGCCTCATATTTAGGCTCGAGCTCCGCTCGGGCTCGTTTAATTCGATCTCGAGTCGAGCTTTTAACGAGTCGATCCCGAATAGCTCGGCTCACTTACACCCCTAGTGAATGATCTACTACATAGTTTGCAACTTGTAATTTTGTTGTGATAAATTAAAATTATTAGTTTCTTATAATAAATTAACACAAATAAACAAAACGAATATTGCATGTGATCTAGGCAGGCCAATGTACTGTCAAATACTAATAATAGAAAATCGAATGGACCTCGTATGTATCAGAAAGTGTGAACATATTTACCTTGAACGTTGATTTTATTTAGACTTAGAATATCAAATTGATAATATGATTTCTAAAATTGTGACTTAGAAGCTTAAGCATTAAATCATACTATACGTAGGTTTCCTCTCATTTGACCTGCTCAACCCATGTAATTGTTTTATATTTTCCCACGGTTTTAAATTTTACCCATTAGACCTATTGGAAATGAAATGTGTGTAGCCTAATTCCATGTTTATAATTGTAACTATCATTTACAAAAAATTATAATCTATCTATGATTTTACGAAAATGGAAATGCTTGTTTGTCAAATACTCTGCTGTTATTTAACTGTGTGTGCCATGGGGACACAAAAATGTCAGTTTGTGGTTACAAATTTTTAATTGACTTCCAAGTCTTCCAATATTGCAACAAGTTATATTCTTCATTGATTTCTTTATAAATGTAAGTTTGTGGTCACTTGGGTGGGTGGGGGTGTTGGGGGGGCTCCGGCCGCCAAGGGATAAATGGGGATTTTTGTTTATTTATTTTATTTTTAAATGTAAAACAAATAAACAAATAAAAAATTTAAAAAGAAGTTATTAAGGGCAAATTAGGTTTTTGATGTCCGGAGGGATGAAATATATAAGTTCTTAAAAGATAAAGGATGATCCGAATTAATTTGTATAATTATGAACTAAATGACTAATCATGCCTTTTGACGCCTCACACCCTTTTTAAAAAACCTATTGCCTTGTTAATTTTACTAACATAAATTCTAATATAAACACTTATTAAAAAAATATTTTTTTAAAATAAATCATTTTGTCAGACAGTCATTTTGAGGTAACCAACACCCTCTAAAGCTAAAAGACAGAAGAAGGAGAATTTGTGAAGATCATTAGAATGCATCTTTTTTTTTTTGAATGGCACGTCAATTTATGCTTAGTAATATTGGGAGAAATCAGTGAAGCAGGAGCCGACTTAGTCAAGGTATGTTCGTTATATTTGTAACGTTTGCTTAAGTCTTAAGATGTGTTAAATTAGTGGTTGCAAGTCAAGATTACTAGATGATGGGATGTAATCTAAATCAAGACATTGTGTTTACTGACCTAATTTTGTCAATTCTGGGAATTTCTCAAATAAATTGGATAATGGTAATTTAAGTGAACTAGATGATGTTAATCACACGGAATATTTTGTGACATTTTTCTCGAGTACTTGAGTACTGTAGTAGTGAATGATAGAGGTGTGAACGAGCCAAGCCTGAGCGTGGCCACGCTCGGTTCGGGCTCATTTAAGTTATGAGAGACTCGAGCTCGAGTTCGACTCGATTTGTGCTTTATTACACCAAGTTCTCGGCTCGAGCTCGTGAAGAGTTGTACAGACTCAGCTCGGGCTCGAGATCGGCTTGTTTTTAGTATGATCATGAGCCTAAATAAGTTTAGGCTCGGTTCACGCTTGTTAAAAAGCTCGTTTACTAATACCCTACATCCCTAATTCCTCAAGTATTTTTTTTTATTTTAATATATAAAAATAATAATAATATTGTATATTATATATAGGCTCATTTAGGCTGCGAGTTCACTGATTGAAGCTCGGCTCGAGCTCGTTTAATAAATGAGCCTCATATTTAGGCTCGAGCTCCGCTCGGGCTCGTTTAATTCGATCTCGAGTCGAGCTTTTAACGAGTCGATCCCGAATAGCTCGGCTCACTTACACCCCTAGTGAATGATCTACTACATAGTTTGCAACTTGTAATTTTGTTGTGATAAATTAAAATTATTAGTTTCTTATAATAAATTAACACAAATAAACAAAACGAATATTGCATGTGATCTAGGCAGGCCAATGTACTGTCAAATACTAATAATAGAAAATCGAATGGACCTCGTATGTATCAGAAAGTGTGAACATATTTACCTTGAACGTTGATTTTATTTAGACTTAGAATATCAAATTGATAATATGATTTCTAAAATTGTGACTTAGAAGCTTAAGCATTAAATCATACTATACGTAGGTTTCCTCTCATTTGACCTGCTCAACCCATGTAATTGTTTTATATTTTCCCACGGTTTTAAATTTTACCCATTAGACCTATTGGAAATGAAATGTGTGTAGCCTAATTCCATGTTTATAATTGTAACTATCATTTACAAAAAATTATAATCTATCTATGATTTTACGAAAATGGAAATGCTTGTTTGTCAAATACTCTGCTGTTATTTAACTGTGTGTGCCATGGGGACACAAAAATGTCAGTTTGTGGTTACAAATTTTTAATTGACTTCCAAGTCTTCCAATATTGCAACAAGTTATATTCTTCATTGATTTCTTTATAAATGTAAGTTTGTGGTCACTTGGGTGGGTGGGGGTGTTGGGGGGGCTCCGGCCGCCAAGGGATAAATGGGGATTTTTGTTTATTTATTTTATTTTTAAATGTAAAACAAATAAACAAATAAAAAATTTAAAAAGAAGTTATTAAGGGCAAATTAGGTTTTTGATGTCCGGAGGGATGAAATATATAAGTTCTTAAAAGATAAAGGATGATCCGAATTAATTTGTATAATTATGAACTAAATGACTAATCATGCCTTTTGACGCCTCACACCCTTTTTAAAAAACCTATTGCCTTGTTAATTTTACTAACATAAATTCTAATATAAACACTTATTAAAAAAATATTTTTTTAAAATAAATCATTTTGTCAGACAGTCATTTTGAGGTAACCAACACCCTCTAAAGCTAAAAGACAGAAGAAGGAGAATTTGTGAAGATCATTAGAATGCATCTTTTTTTTTTTGAATGGCACGTCAATTTATGCTTAGTAATATTGGGAGAAATCAGTGAAGCAGGAGCCGACTTAGTCAAGGTATGTTCGTTATATTTGTAACGTTTGCTTAAGTCTTAAGATGTGTTAAATTAGTGGTTGCAAGTCAAGATTACTAGATGATGGGATGTAATCTAAATCAAGACATTGTGTTTACTGACCTAATTTTGTCAATTCTGGGAATTTCTCAAATAAATTGGATAATGGTAATTTAAGTGAACTAGATGATGTTAATCACACGGAATATTTTGTGACATTTTTCTCGAGTACTTGAGTACTGTAGTAGTGAATGATAGAGGTGTGAACGAGCCAAGCCTGAGCGTGGCCACGCTCGGTTCGGGCTCATTTAAGTTATGAGAGACTCGAGCTCGAGTTCGACTCGATTTGTGCTTTATTACACCAAGTTCTCGGCTCGAGCTCGTGAAGAGTTGTACAGACTCAGCTCGGGCTCGAGATCGGCTTGTTTTTAGTATGATCATGAGCCTAAATAAGTTTAGGCTCGGTTCACGCTTGTTAAAAAGCTCGTTTACTAATACCCTACATCCCTAATTCCTCAAGTATTTTTTTTTATTTTAATATATAAAAATAATAATAATATTGTATATTATATATAGGCTCATTTAGGCTGCGAGTTCACTGATTGAAGCTCGGCTCGAGCTCGTTTAATAAATGAGCCTCATATTTAGGCTCGAGCTCCGCTCGGGCTCGTTTAATTCGATCTCGAGTCGAGCTTTTAACGAGTCGATCCCGAATAGCTCGGCTCACTTACACCCCTAGTGAATGATCTACTACATAGTTTGCAACTTGTAATTTTGTTGTGATAAATTAAAATTATTAGTTTCTTATAATAAATTAACACAAATAAACAAAACGAATATTGCATGTGATCTAGGCAGGCCAATGTACTGTCAAATACTAATAATAGAAAATCGAATGGACCTCGTATGTATCAGAAAGTGTGAACATATTTACCTTGAACGTTGATTTTATTTAGACTTAGAATATCAAATTGATAATATGATTTCTAAAATTGTGACTTAGAAGCTTAAGCATTAAATCATACTATACGTAGGTTTCCTCTCATTTGACCTGCTCAACCCATGTAATTGTTTTATATTTTCCCACGGTTTTAAATTTTACCCATTAGACCTATTGGAAATGAAATGTGTGTAGCCTAATTCCATGTTTATAATTGTAACTATCATTTACAAAAAATTATAATCTATCTATGATTTTACGAAAATGGAAATGCTTGTTTGTCAAATACTCTGCTGTTATTTAACTGTGTGTGCCATGGGGACACAAAAATGTCAGTTTGTGGTTACAAATTTTTAATTGACTTCCAAGTCTTCCAATATTGCAACAAGTTATATTCTTCATTGATTTCTTTATAAATGTAAGTTTGTGGTCACTTGGGTGGGTGGGGGTGTTGGGGGGGCTCCGGCCGCCAAGGGATAAATGGGGATTTTTGTTTATTTATTTTATTTTTAAATGTAAAACAAATAAACAAATAAAAAATTTAAAAAGAAGTTATTAAGGGCAAATTAGGTTTTTGATGTCCGGAGGGATGAAATATATAAGTTCTTAAAAGATAAAGGATGATCCGAATTAATTTGTATAATTATGAACTAAATGACTAATCATGCCTTTTGACGCCTCACACCCTTTTTAAAAAACCTATTGCCTTGTTAATTTTACTAACATAAATTCTAATATAAACACTTATTAAAAAAATATTTTTTTAAAATAAATCATTTTGTCAGACAGTCATTTTGAGGTAACCAACACCCTCTAAAGCTAAAAGACAGAAGAAGGAGAATTCGTGAAGATCATTAGTATGCATCTTTTTTTTTTTTTTGAATGGAACGTCAATTTATGCTTAGTAATATTGGGAGAAATCAGTGAAGCCGGAGCCGACTTAGTCAAGGTATGTTCGTTATATTTGTAAAGTTTGCTTAAGTCTTAAGATGTGTTAAATTAGTGGTTGCAAGTCAAGATTACTAGATGATGGGATGTAATCTAAATCAAGACATTGTGTTTACTGACCTAATTTTGTCAATTCTGGGAATTTCTCAAATAAATTGGATAATGGTAATTTAAGTGAACTAGATGATGTTAATCACACGGAATATTTTGTGACATTTTTCTCGAGTACTTGAGTACTGTAGTAGTGAATGATAGAGGTGTGAACGAGCCAAGCCTGAGCGTGGCCACGCTCGGTTCGGGCTCATTTAAGTTATGAGAGACTCGAGCTCGAGTTCGACTCGATTGGTGCTTTATTACACCAAGTTCTCGGCTCGAGCTCGTGGAGAGTTGTACAGACTCAGCTCGGGCTCGAGATCGGCTTGTTTTTAGTATGATCATGAGCCTAAATAAGTTTAGGCTCGGTTCACGCTTGTTAAAAAGCTCGTTTACTAATACCCTACATCCCTAATTCCTCAAGTATTTTTTTTTATTTTAATATATAAAAATAATAATAATATTGTATATTATATATAGGCTCATTTAGGCTGCGAGTTCACTGATTGAAGCTCGGCTCGAGCTCGTTTAATAAATGAGCCTCATATTTAGGCTCGAGCTCCGCTCGGGCTCGTTTAATTCGATCTCGAGTCGAGCTTTTAACGAGTCGATCCCGAATAGCTCGGCTCACTTACACCCCTAGTGAATGATCTACTACATAGTTTGCAACTTGTAATTTTGTTGTGATAAATTAAAATTATTAGTTTCTTATAATAAATTAACACAAATAAACAAAACGAATATTGCATGTGATCTAGGCAGGCCAATGTGCTGTCAAATACTAATAATAGAAAATCGAATGGACCTCGTATGTATCAGAAAGTGTGAACATATTTACCTTGAACGTTGATTTTATTTAGACTTAGAATATCAAATTGATAATATGATTTCTAAAATTGTGACTTAGAAGCTTAAGCATTAAATCATACTATACGTAGGTTTCCTCTCATTTGACCTGCTCAACCCATGTAATTGTTTTATATTTTCCCACGGTTTTAAATTTTACCCATTAGACCTATTGGAAATGAAATGTGTGTAGCCTAATTCCATGTTTATAATTGTAACTATCATTTACAAAAAATTATAATCTATCTATGATTTTACGAAAATGGAAATGCTTGTTTGTCAAATACTCTGCTGTTATTTAACTGTGTGTGCCATGGGGACACAAAAATGTCAGTTTGTGGTTACAAATTTTTAATTGACTTCCAAGTCTTCCAATATTGCAACAAGTTATATTCTTCATTGATTTCTTTATAAATGTAAGTTTGTGGTCACTTGGGTGGGTGGGGGTGTTGGGGGGGCTCCGGCCGCCAAGGGATAAATGGGGATTTTTGTTTATTTATTTTATTTTTAAATGTAAAACAAATAAACAAATAAAAAATTTAAAAAGAAGTTATTAAGGGCAAATTAGGTTTTTGATGTCCGGAGGGATGAAATATATAAGTTCTTAAAAGATAAAGGATGATCCGAATTAATTTGTATAATTATGAACTAAATGACTAATCATGCCTTTTGACGCCTCACACCCTTTTTAAAAAACCTATTGCCTTGTTAATTTTACTAACATAAATTCTAATATAAACACTTATTAAAAAAATATTTTTTTAAAATAAATCATTTTGTCAGACAGTCATTTTGAGGTAACCAACACCCTCTAAAGCTAAAAGACAGAAGAAGGAGAATTCGTGAAGATCATTAGTATGCATCTTTTTTTTTTTTTTGAATGGAACGTCAATTTATGCTTAGTAATATTGGGAGAAATCAGTGAAGCCGGAGCCGACTTAGTCAAGGTATGTTCGTTATATTTGTAAAGTTTGCTTAAGTCTTAAGATGTGTTAAATTAGTGGTTGCAAGTCAAGATTACTAGATGATGGGATGTAATCTAAATCAAGACATTGTGTTTACTGACCTAATTTTGTCAATTCTGGGAATTTCTCAAATAAATTGGATAATGGTAATTTAAGTGAACTAGATGATGTTAATCACACGGAATATTTTGTGACATTTTTCTCGAGTACTTGAGTACTGTAGTAGTGAATGATAGAGGTGTGAACGAGCCAAGCCTGAGCGTGGCCACGCTCGGTTCGGGCTCATTTAAGTTATGAGAGACTCGAGCTCGAGTTCGACTCGATTGGTGCTTTATTACACCAAGTTCTCGGCTCGAGCTCGTGGAGAGTTGTACAGACTCAGCTCGGGCTCGAGATCGGCTTGTTTTTAGTATGATCATGAGCCTAAATAAGTTTAGGCTCGGTTCACGCTTGTTAAAAAGCTCGTTTACTAATACCCTACATCCCTAATTCCTCAAGTATTTTTTTTTATTTTAATATATAAAAATAATAATAATATTGTATATTATATATAGGCTCATTTAGGCTGCGAGTTCACTGATTGAAGCTCGGCTCGAGCTCGTTTAATAAATGAGCCTCATATTTAGGCTCGAGCTCCGCTCGGGCTCGTTTAATTCGATCTCGAGTCGAGCTTTTAACGAGTCGATCCCGAATAGCTCGGCTCACTTACACCCCTAGTGAATGATCTACTACATAGTTTGCAACTTGTAATTTTGTTGTGATAAATTAAAATTATTAGTTTCTTATAATAAATTAACACAAATAAACAAAACGAATATTGCATGTGATCTAGGCAGGCCAATGTGCTGTCAAATACTAATAATAGAAAATCGAATGGACCTCGTATGTATCAGAAAGTGTGAACATATTTACCTTGAACGTTGATTTTATTTAGACTTAGAATATCAAATTGATAATATGATTTCTAAAATTGTGACTTAGAAGCTTAAGCATTAAATCATACTATACGTAGGTTTCCTCTCATTTGACCTGCTCAACCCATGTAATTGTTTTATATTTTCCCACGGTTTTAAATTTTACCCATTAGACCTATTGGAAATGAAATGTGTGTAGCCTAATTCCATGTTTATAATTGTAACTATCATTTACAAAAAATTATAATCTATCTATGATTTTACGAAAATGGAAATGCTTGTTTGTCAAATACTCTGCTGTTATTTAACTGTGTGTGCCATGGGGACACAAAAATGTCAGTTTGTGGTTACAAATTTTTAATTGACTTCCAAGTCTTCCAATATTGCAACAAGTTATATTCTTCATTGATTTCTTTATAAATGTAAGTTTGTGGTCACTTGGGTGGGTGGGGGTGTTGGGGGGGCTCCGGCCGCCAAGGGATAAATGGGGATTTTTGTTTATTTATTTTATTTTTAAATGTAAAACAAATAAACAAATAAAAAATTTAAAAAGAAGTTATTAAGGGCAAATTAGGTTTTTGATGTCCGGAGGGATGAAATATATAAGTTCTTAAAAGATAAAGGATGATCCGAATTAATTTGTATAATTATGAACTAAATGACTAATCATGCCTTTTGACGCCTCACACCCTTTTTAAAAAACCTATTGCCTTGTTAATTTTACTAACATAAATTCTAATATAAACACTTATTAAAAAAATATTTTTTTAAAATAAATCATTTTGTCAGACAGTCATTTTGAGGTAACCAACACCCTCTAAAGCTAAAAGACAGAAGAAGGAGAATTCGTGAAGATCATTAGTATGCATCTTTTTTTTTTTTTTGAATGGAACGTCAATTTATGCTTAGTAATATTGGGAGAAATCAGTGAAGCCGGAGCCGACTTAGTCAAGGTATGTTCGTTATATTTGTAAAGTTTGCTTAAGTCTTAAGATGTGTTAAATTAGTGGTTGCAAGTCAAGATTACTAGATGATGGGATGTAATCTAAATCAAGACATTGTGTTTACTGACCTAATTTTGTCAATTCTGGGAATTTCTCAAATAAATTGGATAATGGTAATTTAAGTGAACTAGATGATGTTAATCACACGGAATATTTTGTGACATTTTTCTCGAGTACTTGAGTACTGTAGTAGTGAATGATAGAGGTGTGAACGAGCCAAGCCTGAGCGTGGCCACGCTCGGTTCGGGCTCATTTAAGTTATGAGAGACTCGAGCTCGAGTTCGACTCGATTGGTGCTTTATTACACCAAGTTCTCGGCTCGAGCTCGTGGAGAGTTGTACAGACTCAGCTCGGGCTCGAGATCGGCTTGTTTTTAGTATGATCATGAGCCTAAATAAGTTTAGGCTCGGTTCACGCTTGTTAAAAAGCTCGTTTACTAATACCCTACATCCCTAATTCCTCAAGTATTTTTTTTTATTTTAATATATAAAAATAATAATAATATTGTATATTATATATAGGCTCATTTAGGCTGCGAGTTCACTGATTGAAGCTCGGCTCGAGCTCGTTTAATAAATGAGCCTCATATTTAGGCTCGAGCTCCGCTCGGGCTCGTTTAATTCGATCTCGAGTCGAGCTTTTAACGAGTCGATCCCGAATAGCTCGGCTCACTTACACCCCTAGTGAATGATCTACTACATAGTTTGCAACTTGTAATTTTGTTGTGATAAATTAAAATTATTAGTTTCTTATAATAAATTAACACAAATAAACAAAACGAATATTGCATGTGATCTAGGCAGGCCAATGTGCTGTCAAATACTAATAATAGAAAATCGAATGGACCTCGTATGTATCAGAAAGTGTGAACATATTTACCTTGAACGTTGATTTTATTTAGACTTAGAATATCAAATTGATAATATGATTTCTAAAATTGTGACTTAGAAGCTTAAGCATTAAATCATACTATACGTAGGTTTCCTCTCATTTGACCTGCTCAACCCATGTAATTGTTTTATATTTTCCCACGGTTTTAAATTTTACCCATTAGACCTATTGGAAATGAAATGTGTGTAGCCTAATTCCATGTTTATAATTGTAACTATCATTTACAAAAAATTATAATCTATCTATGATTTTACGAAAATGGAAATGCTTGTTTGTCAAATACTCTGCTGTTATTTAACTGTGTGTGCCATGGGGACACAAAAATGTCAGTTTGTGGTTACAAATTTTTAATTGACTTCCAAGTCTTCCAATATTGCAACAAGTTATATTCTTCATTGATTTCTTTATAAATGTAAGTTTGTGGTCACTTGGGTGGGTGGGGGTGTTGGGGGGGCTCCGGCCGCCAAGGGATAAATGGGGATTTTTGTTTATTTATTTTATTTTTAAATGTAAAACAAATAAACAAATAAAAAATTTAAAAAGAAGTTATTAAGGGCAAATTAGGTTTTTGATGTCCGGAGGGATGAAATATATAAGTTCTTAAAAGATAAAGGATGATCCGAATTAATTTGTATAATTATGAACTAAATGACTAATCATGCCTTTTGACGCCTCACACCCTTTTTAAAAAACCTATTGCCTTGTTAATTTTACTAACATAAATTCTAATATAAACACTTATTAAAAAAATATTTTTTTAAAATAAATCATTTTGTCAGACAGTCATTTTGAGGTAACCAACACCCTCTAAAGCTAAAAGACAGAAGAAGGAGAATTTGTGAAGATCATTAGAATGCATCTTTTTTTTTTGAATGGCACGTCAATTTATGCTTAGTAATATTGGGAGAAATCAGTGAAGCAGGAGCCGACTTAGTCAAGGTATGTTCGTTATATTTGTAACGTTTGCTTAAGTCTTAAGATGTGTTAAATTAGTGGTTGCAAGTCAAGATTACTAGATGATGGGATGTAATCTAAATCAAGACATTGTGTTTACTGACCTAATTTTGTCAATTCTGGGAATTTCTCAAATAAATTGGATAATGGTAATTTAAGTGAACTAGATGATGTTAATCACACGGAATATTTTGTGACATTTTTCTCGAGTACTTGAGTACTGTAGTAGTGAATGATAGAGGTGTGAACGAGCCAAGCCTGAGCGTGGCCACGCTCGGTTCGGGCTCATTTAAGTTATGAGAGACTCGAGCTCGAGTTCGACTCGATTGGTGCTTTATTACACCAAGTTCTCGGCTCGAGCTCGTGAAGAGTTGTACAGACTCAGCTCGGGCTCGAGATCGGCTTGTTTTTAGTATGATCATGAGCCTAAATAAGTTTAGGCTCGGTTCACGCTTGTTAAAAAGCTCGTTTACTAATACCCTACATCCCTAATTCCTCAAGTATTTTTTTTTATTTTAATATATAAAAATAATAATAATATTGTATATTATATATAGGCTCATTTAGGCTGCGAGTTCACTGATTGAAGCTCGGCTCGAGCTCGTTTAATAAATGAGCCTCATATTTAGGCTCGAGCTCCGCTCGGGCTCGTTTAATTCGATCTCGAGTCGAGCTTTTAACGAGTCGATCCCGAATAGCTCGGCTCACTTACACCCCTAGTGAATGATCTACTACATAGTTTGCAACTTGTAATTTTGTTGTGATAAATTAAAATTATTAGTTTCTTATAATAAATTAACACAAATAAACAAAACGAATATTGCATGTGATCTAGGCAGGCCAATGTACTGTCAAATACTAATAATAGAAAATCGAATGGACCTCGTATGTATCAGAAAGTGTGAACATATTTACCTTGAACGTTGATTTTATTTAGACTTAGAATATCAAATTGATAATATGATTTCTAAAATTGTGACTTAGAAGCTTAAGCATTAAATCATACTATACGTAGGTTTCCTCTCATTTGACCTGCTCAACCCATGTAATTGTTTTATATTTTCCCACGGTTTTAAATTTTACCCATTAGACCTATTGGAAATGAAATGTGTGTAGCCTAATTCCATGTTTATAATTGTAACTATCATTTACAAAAAATTATAATCTATCTATGATTTTACGAAAATGGAAATGCTTGTTTGTCAAATACTCTGCTGTTATTTAACTGTGTGTGCCATGGGGACACAAAAATGTCAGTTTGTGGTTACAAATTTTTAATTGACTTCCAAGTCTTCCAATATTGCAACAAGTTATATTCTTCATTGATTTCTTTATAAATGTAAGTTTGTGGTCACTTGGGTGGGTGGGGGTGTTGGGGGGCTCCGGCCGCCAAGGGATAAATGGGGATTTTTGTTTATTTATTTTATTTTTAAATGTAAAACAAATAAACAAATAAAAAATTTAAAAAGAAGTTATTAAGGGCAAATTAGGTTTTTGATGTCCGGAGGGATGAAATATATAAGTTCTTAAAAGATAAAGGATGATCCGAATTAATTTGTATAATTATGAACTAAATGACTAATCATGCCTTTTGACGCCTCACACCCTTTTTAAAAAACCTATTGCCTTGTTAATTTTACTAACATAAATTCTAATATAAACACTTATTAAAAAAATATTTTTTTAAAATAAATCATTTTGTCAGACAGTCATTTTGAGGTAACCAACACCCTCTAAAGCTAAAAGACAGAAGAAGGAGAATTCGTGAAGATCATTAGTATGCATCTTTTTTTTTTTTTGAATGGCACGTCAATTTATGCTTAGTAATATTGGGAGAAATCAGTGAAGCCGGAGCCGACTTAGTCAAGGTATGTTCGTTATATTTGTAACGTTTGCTTAAGTCTTAAGATGTGTTAAATTAGTGGTTGCAAGTCAAGATTACTAGATGCTGGGATGTAATCTAAATCAAGACATTGTGTTTACTGACCTAATTTTGTCAATTCTGGGAATTTCTCAAATAAATTGGATAATGGTAATTTAAGTGAACTAGATGATGTTAATCACACGGAATATTTTGTGACATTTTTCTCGAGTACTTGAGTACTGTAGTAGTGAATGATAGAGGTGTGAACGAGCCAAGCCTGAGCGTGGCCACGCTCGGTTCGGGCTCATTTAAGTTATGAGAGACTCGAGCTCGAGTTCGACTTGATTTGTGCTTTATTACACCAAGTTCTCGGCTCGAGCTCGTGAAGAGTTGTACAGACTCAGCTCGGGCTCGAGATCGGCTTGTTTTTAGTATGATCATGAGCCTAAATAAGTTTAGGCTCGGTTCACGCTTGTTAAAAAGCTCGTTTACTAATACCCTACATCCCTAATTCCTCAAGTATTTTTTTTTATTTTAATATATAAAAATAATAATAATATTGTATATTATATATAGGCTCATTTAGGCTGCGAGTTCACTGATTGAAGCTCGGCTCGAGCTCGTTTAATAAATGAGCCTCATATTTAGGCTCGAGCTCCGCTCGGGCTCGTTTAATTCGATCTCGAGTCGAGCTTTTAACGAGTCGATCCCGAATAGCTCGGCTCACTTACACCCCTAGTGAATGATCTACTACATAGTTTGCAACTTGTAATTTTGTTGTGATAAATTAAAATTATTAGTTTCTTATAATAAATTAACACAAATAAACAAAACGAATATTGCATGTGATCTAGGCAGGCCAATGTACTGTCAAATACTAATAATAGAAAATCGAATGGACCTCGTATGTATCAGAAAGTGTGAACATATTTACCTTGAACGTTGATTTTATTTAGACTTAGAATATCAAATTGATAATATGATTTCTAAAATTGTGACTTAGAAGCTTAAGCATTAAATCATACTATACGTAGGTTTCCTCTCATTTGACCTGCTCAACCCATGTAATTGTTTTATATTTTCCCACGGTTTTAAATTTTACCCATTAGACCTATTGGAAATGAAATGTGTGTAGCCTAATTCCATGTTTATAATTGTAACTATCATTTACAAAAAATTATAATCTATCTATGATTTTACGAAAATGGAAATGCTTGTTTGTCAAATACTCTGCTGTTATTTAACTGTGTGTGCCATGGGGACACAAAAATGTCAGTTTGTGGTTACAAATTTTTAATTGACTTCCAAGTCTTCCAATATTGCAACAAGTTATATTCTTCATTGATTTCTTTATAAATGTAAGTTTGTGGTCACTTGGGTGGGTGGGGGTGTTGGGGGGGCTCCGGCCGCCAAGGGATAAATGGGGATTTTTGTTTATTTATTTTATTTTTAAATGTAAAACAAATAAACAAATAAAAAATTTAAAAAGAAGTTATTAAGGGCAAATTAGGTTTTTGATGTCCGGAGGGATGAAATATATAAGTTCTTAAAAGATAAAGGATGATCCGAATTAATTTGTATAATTATGAACTAAATGACTAATCATGCCTTTTGACGCCTCACACCCTTTTTAAAAAAACCTATTGCCTTGTTAATTTTACTAACATAAATTCTAATATAAACACTTATTAAAAAAATATTTTTTTAAAATAAATCATTTTGTCAGACAGTCATTTTGAGGTAACCAACACCCTCTAAAGCTAAAAGACAGAAGAAGGAGAATTTGTGAAGATCATTAGAATGCATCTTTTTTTTTTTGAATGGCACGTCAATTTATGCTTAGTAATATTGGGAGAAATCAGTGAAGCAGGAGCCGACTTAGTCAAGGTATGTTCGTTATATTTGTAACGTTTGCTTAAGTCTTAAGATGTGTTAAATTAGTGGTTGCAAGTCAAGATTACTAGATGATGGGATGTAATCTAAATCAAGACATTGTGTTTACTGACCTAATTTTGTCAATTCTGGGAATTTCTCAAATAAATTGGATAATGGTAATTTAAGTGAACTAGATGATGTTAATCACACGGAATATTTTGTGACATTTTTCTCGAGTACTTGAGTACTGTAGTAGTGAATGATAGAGGTGTGAACGAGCCAAGCCTGAGCGTGGCCTCGCTCGGTTCGGGCTCATTTAAGTTATGAGAGACTCGAGCTCGAGTTCGACTCGATTTGTGCTTTATTACACCAAGTTCTCGGCTCGAGCTCGTGGAGAGTTGTACAGACTCAGCTCGGGCTCGAGATCGGCTTGTTTTTAGTATGATCATGAGCCTAAATAAGTTTAGGCTCGGTTCACGCTTGTTAAAAAGCTCGTTTACTAATACCCTACATCCCTAATTCCTCAAGTATTTTTTTTTATTTTAATATATAAAAATAATAATAATATTGTATATTATATATAGGCTCATTTAGGCTGCGAGTTCACTGATTGAAGCTCGGCTCGAGCTCGTTTAATAAATGAGCCTCATATTTAGGCTCGAGCTCCGCTCGGGCTCGTTTAATTCGATCTCGAGTCGAGCTTTTAACGAGTCGATCCCGAATAGCTCGGCTCACTTACACCCCTAGTGAATGATCTACTACATAGTTTGCAACTTGTAATTTTGTTGTGATAAATTAAAATTATTAGTTTCTTATAATAAATTAACACAAATAAACAAAACGAATATTGCATGTGATCTAGGCAGGCCAATGTACTGTCAAATACTAATAATAGAAAATCGAATGGACCTCGTATGTATCAGAAAGTGTGAACATATTTACCTTGAACGTTGATTTTATTTAGACTTAGAATATCAAATTGATAATATGATTTCTAAAATTGTGACTTAGAAGCTTAAGCATTAAATCATACTATACGTAGGTTTCCTCTCATTTGACCTGCTCAACCCATGTAATTGTTTTATATTTTCCCACGGTTTTAAATTTTACCCATTAGACCTATTGGAAATGAAATGTGTGTAGCCTAATTCCATGTTTATAATTGTAACTATCATTTACAAAAAATTATAATCTATCTATGATTTTACGAAAATGGAAATGCTTGTTTGTCAAATACTCTGCTGTTATTTAACTGTGTGTGCCATGGGGACACAAAAATGTCAGTTTGTGGTTACAAATTTTTAATTGACTTCCAAGTCTTCCAATATTGCAACAAGTTATATTCTTCATTGATTTCTTTATAAATGTAAGTTTGTGGTCACTTGGGTGGGTGGGGGTGTTGGGGGGGCTCCGGCCGCCAAGGGATAAATGGGGATTTTTGTTTATTTATTTTATTTTTAAATGTAAAACAAATAAACAAATAAAAAATTTAAAAAGAAGTTATTAAGGGCAAATTAGGTTTTTGATGTCCGGAGGGATGAAATATATAAGTTCTTAAAAGATAAAGGATGATCCGAATTAATTTGTATAATTATGAACTAAATGACTAATCATGCCTTTTGACGCCTCACACCCTTTTTAAAAAACCTATTGCCTTGTTAATTTTACTAACATAAATTCTAATATAAACACTTATTAAAAAACTATTTTTTTAAAATAAATCATTTTGTCAGACAGTCATTTTGAGGTAACCAACACCCTCTAAAGCTAAAAGACAGAAGAAGGAGAATTTGTGAAGATCATTAGAATGCATCTTTTTTTTTTTGAATGGCACGTCAATTTATGCTTAGTAATATTGGGAGAAATCAGTGAAGCAGGAGCCGACTTAGTCAAGGTATGTTCGTTATATTTGTAACGTTTGCTTAAGTCTTAAGATGTGTTAAATTAGTGGTTGCAAGTCAAGATTACTAGATGATGGGATGTAATCTAAATCAAGACATTGTGTTTACTGACCTAATTTTGTCAATTCTGGGAATTTCTCAAATAAATTGGATAATGGTAATTTAAGTGAACTAGATGATGTTAATCACACGGAATATTTTGTGACATTTTTCTCGAGTACTTGAGTACTGTAGTAGTGAATGATAGAGGTGTGAACGAGCCAAGCCTGAGCGTGGCCTCGCTCGGTTCGGGCTCATTTAAGTTATGAGAGACTCGAGCTCGAGTTCGACTCGATTTGTGCTTTATTACACCAAGTTCTCGGCTCGAGCTCGTGAAGAGTTGTACAGACTCAGCTCGGGCTCGAGATCGGCTTGTTTTTAGTATGATCATGAGCCTAAATAAGTTTAGGCTCGGTTCACGCTTGTTAAAAAGCTCGTTTACTAATACCCTACATCCCTAATTCCTCAAGTATTTTTTTTTATTTTAATATATAAAAATAATAATAATATTGTATATTATATATAGGCTCATTTAGGCTGCGAGTTCACTGATTGAAGCTCGGCTCGAGCTCGTTTAATAAATGAGCCTCATATTTAGGCTCGAGCTCCGCTCGGGCTCGTTTAATTCGATCTCGAGTCGAGCTTTTAACGAGTCGATCCCGAATAGCTCGGCTCACTTACACCCCTAGTGAATGATCTACTACATAGTTTGCAACTTGTAATTTTGTTGTGATAAATTAAAATTATTAGTTTCTTATAATAAATTAACACAAATAAACAAAACGAATATTGCATGTGATCTAGGCAGGCCAATGTACTGTCAAATACTAATAATAGAAAATCGAATGGACCTCGTATGTATCAGAAAGTGTGAACATATTTACCTTGAACGTTGATTTTATTTAGACTTAGAATATCAAATTGATAATATGATTTCTAAAATTGTGACTTAGAAGCTTAAGCATTAAATCATACTATACGTAGGTTTCCTCTCATTTGACCTGCTCAACCCATGTAATTGTTTTATATTTTCCCACGGTTTTAAATTTTACCCATTAGACCTATTGGAAATGAAATGTGTGTAGCCTAATTCCATGTTTATAATTGTAACTATCATTTACAAAAAATTATAATCTATCTATGATTTTACGAAAATGGAAATGCTTGTTTGTCAAATACTCTGCTGTTATTTAACTGTGTGTGCCATGGGGACACAAAAATGTCAGTTTGTGGTTACAAATTTTTAATTGACTTCCAAGTCTTCCAATATTGCAACAAGTTATATTCTTCATTGATTTCTTTATAAATGTAAGTTTGTGGTCACTTGGGTGGGTGGGGGTGTTGGGGGGGCTCCGGCCGCCAAGGGATAAATGGGGATTTTTGTTTATTTATTTTATTTTTAAATGTAAAACAAATAAACAAATAAAAAATTTAAAAAGAAGTTATTAAGGGCAAATTAGGTTTTTGATGTCCGGAGGGATGAAATATATAAGTTCTTAAAAGATAAAGGATGATCCGAATTAATTTGTATAATTATGAACTAAATGACTAATCATGCCTTTTGACGCCTCACACCCTTTTTAAAAAACCTATTGCCTTGTTAATTTTACTAACATAAATTCTAATATAAACACTTATTAAAAAACTATTTTTTTAAAATAAATCATTTTGTCAGACAGTCATTTTGAGGTAACCAACACCCTCTAAAGCTAAAAGACAGAAGAAGGAGAATTTGTGAAGATCATTAGAATGCATCTTTTTTTTTTTGAATGGCACGTCAATTTATGCTTAGTAATATTGGGAGAAATCAGTGAAGCAGGAGCCGACTTAGTCAAGGTATGTTCGTTATATTTGTAACGTTTGCTTAAGTCTTAAGATGTGTTAAATTAGTGGTTGCAAGTCAAGATTACTAGATGATGGGATGTAATCTAAATCAAGACATTGTGTTTACTGACCTAATTTTGTCAATTCTGGGAATTTCTCAAATAAATTGGATAATGGTAATTTAAGTGAACTAGATGATGTTAATCACACGGAATATTTTGTGACATTTTTCTCGAGTACTTGAGTACTGTAGTAGTGAATGATAGAGGTGTGAACGAGCCAAGCCTGAGCGTGGCCTCGCTCGGTTCGGGCTCATTTAAGTTATGAGAGACTCGAGCTCGAGTTCGACTCGATTTGTGCTTTATTACACCAAGTTCTCGGCTCGAGCTCGTGAAGAGTTGTACAGACTCAGCTCGGGCTCGAGATCGGCTTGTTTTTAGTATGATCATGAGCCTAAATAAGTTTAGGCTCGGTTCACGCTTGTTAAAAAGCTCGTTTACTAATACCCTACATCCCTAATTCCTCAAGTATTTTTTTTTATTTTAATATATAAAAATAATAATAATATTGTATATTATATATAGGCTCATTTAGGCTGCGAGTTCACTGATTGAAGCTCGGCTCGAGCTCGTTTAATAAATGAGCCTCATATTTAGGCTCGAGCTCCGCTCGGGCTCGTTTAATTCGATCTCGAGTCGAGCTTTTAACGAGTCGATCCCGAATAGCTCGGCTCACTTACACCCCTAGTGAATGATCTACTACATAGTTTGCAACTTGTAATTTTGTTGTGATAAATTAAAATTATTAGTTTCTTATAATAAATTAACACAAATAAACAAAACGAATATTGCATGTGATCTAGGCAGGCCAATGTACTGTCAAATACTAATAATAGAAAATCGAATGGACCTCGTATGTATCAGAAAGTGTGAACATATTTACCTTGAACGTTGATTTTATTTAGACTTAGAATATCAAATTGATAATATGATTTCTAAAATTGTGACTTAGAAGCTTAAGCATTAAATCATACTATACGTAGGTTTCCTCTCATTTGACCTGCTCAACCCATGTAATTGTTTTATATTTTCCCACGGTTTTAAATTTTACCCATTAGACCTATTGGAAATGAAATGTGTGTAGCCTAATTCCATGTTTATAATTGTAACTATCATTTACAAAAAATTATAATCTATCTATGATTTTACGAAAATGGAAATGCTTGTTTGTCAAATACTCTGCTGTTATTTAACTGTGTGTGCCATGGGGACACAAAAATGTCAGTTTGTGGTTACAAATTTTTAATTGACTTCCAAGTCTTCCAATATTGCAACAAGTTATATTCTTCATTGATTTCTTTATAAATGTAAGTTTGTGGTCACTTGGGTGGGTGGGGGTGTTGGGGGGGCTCCGGCCGCCAAGGGATAAATGGGGATTTTTGTTTATTTATTTTATTTTTAAATGTAAAACAAATAAACAAATAAAAAATTTAAAAAGAAGTTATTAAGGGCAAATTAGGTTTTTGATGTCCGGAGGGATGAAATATATAAGTTCTTAAAAGATAAAGGATGATCCGAATTAATTTGTATAATTATGAACTAAATGACTAATCATGCCTTTTGACGCCTCACACCCTTTTTAAAAAACCTATTGCCTTGTTAATTTTACTAACATAAATTCTAATATAAACACTTATTAAAAAAATATTTTTTTAAAATTAATCATTTTGTCAGACAGTCATTTTGAGGTAACCAACACCCTCTAAAGCTAAAAGACAGAAGAAGGAGAATTCGTGAAGATCATTAGAATGCATCTTTTTTTTTTTTGAATGGCACGTCAATTTATGCTTAGTAATATTGGGAGAAATCAGTGAAGCAGGAGCCGACTTAGTCAAGGTATGTTCGTTATATTTGTAAAGTTTGCTTAAGTCTTAAGATGTGTTAAATTAGTGGTTGCAAGTCAAGATTACTAGATGATGGGATGTAATCTAAATCAAGACATTGTGTTTACTGACCTAATTTTGTCAATTCTGGGAATTTCTCAAATAAATTGGATAATGGTAATTTAAGTGAACTAGATGATGTTAATCACACGGAATATTTTGTGACATTTTTCTCGAGTACTTGAGTACTGTAGTAGTGAATGATAGAGGTGTGAACGAGCCAAGCCTGAGCGTGGCCACGCTCGGTTCGGGCTCATTTAAGTTATGAGAGACTCGAGCTCGAGTTCGACTCGATTTGTGCTTTATTACACCAAGTTCTCGGCTCGAGCTCGTGAAGAGTTGTACAGACTCAGCTCGGGCTCGAGATCGGCTTGTTTTTAGTATGATCATGAGCCTAAATAAGTTTAGGCTCGGTTCACGCTTGTTAAAAAGCTCGTTTACTAATACCCTACATCCCTAATTCCTCAAGTATTTTTTTTTATTTTAATATATAAAAATAATAATAATATTGTATATTATATATAGGCTCATTTAGGCTGCGAGTTCACTGATTGAAGCTCGGCTCGAGCTCGTTTAATAAATGAGCCTCATATTTAGGCTCGAGCTCCGCTCGGGCTCGTTTAATTCGATCTCGAGTCGAGCTTTTAACGAGTCGATCCCGAATAGCTCGGCTCACTTACACCCCTAGTGAATGATCTACTACATAGTTTGCAACTTGTAATTTTGTTGTGATAAATTAAAATTATTAGTTTCTTATAATAAATTAACACAAATAAACAAAACGAATATTGCATGTGATCTAGGCAGGCCAATGTACTGTCAAATACTAATAATAGAAAATCGAATGGACCTCGTATGTATCAGAAAGTGTGAACATATTTACCTTGAACGTTGATTTTATTTAGACTTAGAATATCAAATTGATAATATGATTTCTAAAATTGTGACTTAGAAGCTTAAGCATTAAATCATACTATACGTAGGTTTCCTCTCATTTGACCTGCTCAACCCATGTAATTGTTTTATATTTTCCCACGGTTTTAAATTTTACCCATTAGACCTATTGGAAATGAAATGTGTGTAGCCTAATTCCATGTTTATAATTGTAACTATCATTTACAAAAAATTATAATCTATCTATGATTTTACGAAAATGGAAATGCTTGTTTGTCAAATACTCTGCTGTTATTTAACTGTGTGTGCCATGGGGACACAAAAATGTCAGTTTGTGGTTACAAATTTTTAATTGACTTCCAAGTCTTCCAATATTGCAACAAGTTATATTCTTCATTGATTTCTTTATAAATGTAAGTTTGTGGTCACTTGGGTGGGTGGGGGTGTTGGGGGGGCTCCGGCCGCCAAGGGATAAATGGGGATTTTTGTTTATTTATTTTATTTTTAAATGTAAAACAAATAAACAAATAAAAAATTTAAAAAGAAGTTATTAAGGGCAAATTAGGTTTTTGATGTCCGGAGGGATGAAATATATAAGTTCTTAAAAGATAAAGGATGATCCGAATTAATTTGTATAATTATGAACTAAATGACTAATCATGCCTTTTGACGCCTCACACCCTTTTTTAAAAACCTATTGCCTTGTTAATTTTACTAACATAAATTCTAATATAAACACTTATTAAAAAAAAAATTTTAAAATAAATCATTTTGTCGGACAATCATTTTGAGGTAACCAACACCCTCTAAAGCTAAAAGTCAGAAGAAGGAGAATTCGTGAAGATCATTAGTATGCATCTTTTTTTTTTTTGAATGGCACGTCAATTTATGCTTAGTAATATTGGGAGAAATCAGTGAAGTCGGAGCCGACTTAGTCAAGGTATGTTCGTTATATTTGTAAAGTTTGCTTAAGTCTTAAGATGTGTTAAATTAGTGGTTGCAAGTCAAGATTACTAGATGATGGGATGTAATCTAAATCAAGACATTGTGTTTACTGACCTAATTTTGTCAATTCTGGGAATTTCTCAAATAAATTGGATAATGGTAATTTAAGTGAACTAGATGATGTTAATCACACGGAATATTTTGTGACATTTTTCTCGAGTACTTGAGTACTGTAGTAGTGAATGATAGAGGTGTGAACGAGCCAAGCCTGAGCGTGGCCACGCTCGGTTCGGGCTCATTTAAGTTATGAGAGACTCGAGCTCGAGTTCGACTCGATTTGTGCTTTATTACACCAAGTTCTCGGCTCGAGCTCGTGAAGAGTTGTACAGACTCAGCTCGGGCTCGAGATCGGCTTGTTTTTAGTATGATCATGAGCCTAAATAAGTTTAGGCTCGGTTCACGCTTGTTAAAAAGCTCGTTTACTAATACCCTACATCCCTAATTCCTCAAGTATTTTTTTTTATTTTAATATATAAAAATAATAATAATATTGTATATTATATATAGGCTCATTTAGGCTGCGAGTTCACTGATTGAAGCTCGGCTCGAGCTCGTTTAATAAATGAGCCTCATATTTAGGCTCGAGCTCCGCTCGGGCTCGTTTAATTCGATCTCGAGTCGAGCTTTTAACGAGTCGATCCCGAATAGCTCGGCTCACTTACACCCCTAGTGAATGATCTACTACATAGTTTGCAACTTGTAATTTTGTTGTGATAAATTAAAATTATTAGTTTCTTATAATAAATTAACACAAATAAACAAAACGAATATTGCATGTGATCTAGGCAGGCCAATGTACTGTCAAATACTAATAATAGAAAATCGAATGGACCTCGTATGTATCAGAAAGTGTGAACATATTTACCTTGAACGTTGATTTTATTTAGACTTAGAATATCAAATTGATAATATGATTTCTAAAATTGTGACTTAGAAGCTTAAGCATTAAATCATACTATACGTAGGTTTCCTCTCATTTGACCTGCTCAACCCATGTAATTGTTTTATATTTTCCCACGGTTTTAAATTTTACCCATTAGACCTATTGGAAATGAAATGTGTGTAGCCTAATTCCATGTTTATAATTGTAACTATCATTTACAAAAAATTATAATCTATCTATGATTTTACGAAAATGGAAATGCTTGTTTGTCAAATACTCTGCTGTTATTTAACTGTGTGTGCCATGGGGACACAAAAATGTCAGTTTGTGGTTACAAATTTTTAATTGACTTCCAAGTCTTCCAATATTGCAACAAGTTATATTCTTCATTGATTTCTTTATAAATGTAAGTTTGTGGTCACTTGGGTGGGTGGGGGTGTTGGGGGGGCTCCGGCCGCCAAGGGATAAATGGGGATTTTTGTTTATTTATTTTATTTTTAAATGTAAAACAAATAAACAAATAAAAAATTTAAAAAGAAGTTATTAAGGGCAAATTAGGTTTTTGATGTCCGGAGGGATGAAATATATAAGTTCTTAAAAGATAAAGGATGATCCGAATTAATTTGTATAATTATGAACTAAATGACTAATCATGCCTTTTGACGCCTCACACCCTTTTTAAAAAACCTATTGCCTTGTTAATTTTACTAACATAAATTCTAATATAAACACTTATTAAAAAAATATTTTTTTAAAATAAATCATTTTGTCGGACAGTCATTTTGAGGTAACCAACACCCTCTAAAGCTAAAAGACAGAAGAAGGAGAATTCGTGAAGATCATTAGTATGCATCTTTTTTTTTTGAATGGCACGTCAATTTATGCTTAGTAATATTGGGAGAAATCAGTGAAGTCGGAGCCGACTTAGTCAAGGTATGTTCGTTATATTTGTAAAGTTTGCTTAAGTCTTAAGATGTGTTAAATTAGTGGTTGCAAGTCAAGATTACTAGATGATGGGATGTAATCTAAATCAAGACATTGTGTTTACTGACCTAATTTTGTCAATTCTGGGAATTTCTCAAATAAATTGGATAATGGTAATTTAAGTGAACTAGATGATGTTAATCACACGGAATATTTTGTGACATTTTTCTCGAGTACTTGAGTACTGTAGTAGTGAATGATAGAGGTGTGAACGAGCCAAGCCTGAGCGTGGCCACGCTCGGTTCGGGCTCATTTAAGTTATGAGAGACTCGAGCTCGAGTTCGACTCGATTTGTGCTTTATTACACCAAGTTCTCGGCTCGAGCTCGTGAAGAGTTGTACAGACTCAGCTCGGGCTCGAGATCGGCTTGTTTTTAGTATGATCATGAGCCTAAATAAGTTTAGGCTCGGTTCACGCTTGTTAAAAAGCTCGTTTACTAATACCCTACATCCCTAATTCCTCAAGTATTTTTTTTTGTTTTAATATATAAAAATAATAATAATATTGTTTATTATATATAGGCTCATTTAGGCTGCGAGTTCACTGATTGAAGCTCGGCTCGAGCTCGTTTAATAAATGAGCCTCATATTTAGGCTCGAGCTCCGCTCGGGCTCGTTTAATTCGATCTCGAGTCGAGCTTTTAACGAGTCGATCCCGAATAGCTCGGCTCACTTACACCCCTAGTGAATGATCTACTACATAGTTTGCAACTTGTAATTTTGTTGTGATAAATTAAAATTATTAGTTTCTTATAATAAATTAACACAAATAAACAAAACGAATATTGCATGTGATCTAGGCAGGCCAATGTACTGTCAAATACTAATAATAGAAAATCGAATGGACCTCGTATGTATCAGAAAGTGTGAACATATTTACCTTGAACGTTGATTTTATTTAGACTTAGAATATCAAATTGATAATATGATTTCTAAAATTGTGACTTAGAAGCTTCAGCATTAAATCATACTATACGTAGGTTTCCTCTCATTTGACCTGCTCAACCCATGTAATTGTTTTATATTTTCCCACGGTTTTAAATTTTACCCATTAGACCTATTGGAAATGAAATGTGTGTAGCCTAATTCCATGTTTATAATTGTAACTATCATTTACAAAAAATTATAATCTATCTATGATTTTACGAAAATGGAAATGCTTGTTTGTCAAATACTCTGCTGTTATTTAACTGTGTGTGCCATGGGGACACAAAAATGTCAGTTTGTGGTTACAAATTTTTAATTGACTTCCAAGTCTTCCAATATTGCAACAAGTTATATTCTTCCTTGATTTCTTTATAAATGTAAGTTTGTGGTCACTTGGGTGGGTGGGGGTGTTGGGGGGGCTCCGGCCGCCAAGGGATAAATGGGGATTTTTGTTTATTTATTTTATTTTTAAATGTAAAACAAATAAACAAATAAAAAATTTAAAAAGAAGTTATTAAGGGCAAATTAGGTTTTTGATGTCCGGAGGGATGAAATATATAAGTTCTTAAAAGATAAAGGATGATCCGAATTAATTTGTATAATTATGAACTAAATGACTAATCATGCCTTTTGACGCCTCACACCCTTTTTAAAAAACCTATTGCCTTGTTAATTTTACTAACATAAATTCTAATATAAACACTTATTAAAAAAATATTTTTTTAAAATAAATCATTTTGTCGGACAGTCATTTTGAGGTAACCAACACCCTCTAAAGCTAAAAGACAGAAGAAGGAGAATTCGTGAAGATCATTAGTATGCATCTTTTTTTTTTTGAATGGCACGTCAATTAATGCTTAGTAATATTGGGAGAAATCAGTGAAGTCGGAGCCGACTTAGTCAAGGTATGTTCGTTATATTTGTAAAGTTTGCTTAAGTCTTAAGATGTGTTAAATTAGTGGTTGCAAGTCAAGATTACTAGATGATGGGATGTAATCTAAATCAAGACATTGTGTTTACTGACCTAATTTTGTCAATTCTGGGAATTTCTCAAATAAATTGGATAATGGTAATTTAAGTGAACTAGATGATGTTAATCACACGGAATATTTTGTGACATTTTTCTCGAGTACTTGAGTACTGTAGTAGTGAATGATAGAGGTGTGAACGAGCCAAGCCTGAGCGTGGCCACGCTCGGTTCGGGCTCATTTAAGTTATGAGAGACTCGAGCTCGAGTTCGACTCGATTTGTGCTTTATTACACCAAGTTCTCGGCTCGAGCTCGTGAAGAGTTGTACAGACTCAGCTCGGGCTCGAGATCGGCTTGTTTTTAGTATGATCATGAGCCTAAATAAGTTTAGGCTCGGTTCACGCTTGTTAAAAAGCTCGTTTACTAATACCCTACATCCCTAATTCCTCAAGTATTTTTTTTTGTTTTAATATATAAAAATAATAATAATATTGTTTATTATATATAGGCTCATTTAGGCTGCGAGTTCACTGATTGAAGCTCGGCTCGAGCTCGTTTAATAAATGAGCCTCATATTTAGGCTCGAGCTCCGCTCGGGCTCGTTTAATTCGATCTCGAGTCGAGCTTTTAACGAGTCGATCCCGAATAGCTCGGCTCACTTACACCCCTAGTGAATGATCTACTACATAGTTTGCAACTTGTAATTTTGTTGTGATAAATTAAAATTATTAGTTTCTTATAATAAATTAACACAAATAAACAAAACGAATATTGCATGTGATCTAGGCAGGCCAATGTACTGTCAAATACTAATAATAGAAAATCGAATGGACCTCGTATGTATCAGAAAGTGTGAACATATTTACCTTGAACGTTGATTTTATTTAGACTTAGAATATCAAATTGATAATATGATTTCTAAAATTGTGACTTAGAAGCTTCAGCATTAAATCATACTATACGTAGGTTTCCTCTCATTTGACCTGCTCAACCCATGTAATTGTTTTATATTTTCCCACGGTTTTAAATTTTACCCATTAGACCTATTGGAAATGAAATGTGTGTAGCCTAATTCCATGTTTATAATTGTAACTATCATTTACAAAAAATTATAATCTATCTATGATTTTACGAAAATGGAAATGCTTGTTTGTCAAATACTCTGCTGTTATTTAACTGTGTGTGCCATGGGGACACAAAAATGTCAGTTTGTGGTTACAAATTTTTAATTGACTTCCAAGTCTTCCAATATTGCAACAAGTTATATTCTTCATTGATTTCTTTATAAATGTAAGTTTGTGGTCACTTGGGTGGGTGGGGGTGTTGGGGGGGCTCCGGCCGCCAAGGGATAAATGGGGATTTTTGTTTATTTATTTGATTTTTAAATGTAAGACAAATAAACAAATAAAAAATTTAAAAAGAAGTTATTAAGGGCAAATTAGGTTTTTGATGTCCGGAGGGATGAAATATATAAGTTCTTAAAAGATAAAGGATGATCCGAATTAATTTGTATAATTATGAACTAAATGACTAATCATGCCTTTTGACGCCTCACACCCTTTTTAAAAAACCTATTGCCTTGTTAATTTTACTAACATAAATTCTAATATAAACACTTATTAAAAAAATATTTTTTTAAAATAAATCATTTTGTCGGACAGTCATTTTGAGGTAACCAACACCCTCTAAAGCTAAAGGACAGAAGAAGGAGAATTCGTGAAGATCATTAGTATGCATCTTTTTTTTTTTGAATGGCACGTCAATTTATGCTTAGTAATATTGGGAGAAATCAGTGAAGTCGGAGCCGACTTAGTCAAGGTATGTTCGTTATATTTGTAAAGTTTGCTTAAGTCTTAAGATGTGTTAAATTAGTGGTTGCAAGTCAAGATTACTAGATGATGGGATGTAATCTAAATCAAGACATTGTGTTTACTGACCTAATTTTGTCAATTCTGGGAATTTCTCAAATAAATTGGATAATGGTAATTTAAGTGAACTAGAAGATGTTAATCACACAGAATATTTAGTGACATTTTCTCGAGTACTTGAGTACTGTAGTAGTGAATGATAGAGGTGTGAACGACCCGAGCCCGAGCGTGGCCAGGCTCGGTTCGGGCTCATTTAAGAAATGAGAGACTCGAGCTCGAGCTCGGCTCGATTTGAGCTTTATTACACCAAGCTCTCAGCTCGAGCTCGTGAAGAGTTGTACAGACTCAGCTCGGGCTCGAGATCGGCTTGTTTTTAGTATGATCATGAGCCTAAATGAGTTTAGGCTCGGGTCAAGCTTGTTAAAAAGCTCGTTTACTAATACCCTACATCCTTAATTCCTCAAGTATTTTTTTTATATTAATATATAAAAATAATAATAATATTGTATATTATATATAGGCTCATTTAGGCTGCGAGTTCACTGATCGAAGCTCGGGTCGAGCTAGTTTAATAAACGAGCCTCATATTTAGGCTCGAACTCTGCTCGGGCTCGTTTAATTCGATCTTGAGTCTAGCTTTTAACGAGTGGATCCCGAGTAGCTCGGGTCACTTACACCTCTAGTGAATGATCTACTACTTAGTTTGCAACTTGTAATTTTGTTGTGATAAATTAAAATTATTAGTTTCATATAGAAAATTAACACAAATAAACGAAACGAATATTACATGTGATCTAGGCAAGCCAATGTACTGTCAAATACTAATAATAGAAAATGGAATGGACCTCGTATGTATCAGAAAGTGTGAACATATTTACCTTGAACGTTGATTTTATTTAGACTTAGAATATCAAATTGATAATATGATTGCTAATATTGTGACTTAGAAGCTTAAGCATTAAATCATACTATACGTAGGTTTCCACTCATTTGACCTGCTCAACCCATGTAATTGTTTTATATTTTCCCACGTTTTTAAATTTTACCCATTAGACCTATTTGAAATGAAATGTATGTAGCGTAATTCCAAGTTTATAATTGTAATTATCATTTACAAAAATTTATAATCTATCTATGATTTATTAAAATGGAAATGCTTGTTTGTTATAAATTTGTATAATTATGAACTAAATGACTAATCATGCCTTTTGACGCCTCACACCCTTTTTAAAAAACCTATTGCCTTGTTAATTTTACTAACATAAATTGTAATATAAACACTTATTAAAAAATATTTTTTTCAAATAAATCATTTTGTCAGACACTCATTTTCAGGTAACCAACACCCTCTAAAGCTAAAAGACAGAAGAAGGAGAATTCGTGAAGATCATTAGTATGCATCTTTTTTTTTGAATGGCACGTCAATTTATGCTTAGTAATATTGAGGAGAAATCAGTGAAGTCGGAGCCGACTTAGTCAAGGTATGTTCGTTATATTTGTAAAGTTTGCTTAAGTCTTAATATGTGTTAAATTAGTGGTTGCAAGTCAAGATTACTAGATGATGGGATGTAATCTAAATCAAGACATTGTGTTTATTGAATTAATTTTGTCAATTCTGGGAATTTCTCGAATAAATTGGGTAATGGTGATTTAAATGAACTAGAAGATGTTAATCACACAGAATATTTAGTGACATTTTCTCGAATACTTGAGTACTGTAGTAGTGAATGATAGAGGTGTGAACGACCCGAGCCCGAGCGTGGCCAGGCTCGGTTCGGGCTCATTTAAGTTATGAGAGACTCGAGCTCGAGCTCGGCTCGATTTGAGCTTTATTACACCAAGCTCTCGACTCGAGCTCGTGAAGAGTTGTATAAACTCAGCTCGGGCTCGAGATCGGCTTGTTTTTATATGATCATGAGCCTAAATGAGTTTAGGCTCGGGTCAAGCTTGTTAAAAAGCTCGTTTACTAATACCCTACATCCCTAATTCCTCAAGTATTTTTTTATTTTAATATATAAAAATAATAATAATATTGTATATTATATATAGGCTCATTTAGGCTGCGAGTTCACTAATTGAAGCTCGGCTCGAGCTAGTTTAATAAACGAGCCTCATATTTAGGCTCGAGCTCCGCTCGGGCTCGTTTAATTCGATCTCGAGTCTAGCTTTTAACGAGTCGATCCCGAGTAGCTCAGGTCACTTACACCTCTAGTGAATGATCTACTACTTAGTTTGCAACTTGTAATTTTGTTGTGATAAATTAAAATTATTAGTTTCATATAGAAAATTAACACAAATAAACGAAACGAATATTGCATGTGATCTAGGCAGGCCAATGTACTGTCAAATACTAATAATAGAAAATCGAATGGACCTCGTATGCATCAGAAAGTATGAACATATTTACCTTGAACGTTGATTTTATTTAGACTTAGAATATCAAATTGATAATATGATTTCTAATATTGTGACTTAGAAGCGTAAGCATTAAATCATACTATACGTAGGTTTCCACTCATTTGACCTGCTCAACCCATGTAATTGTTTTATATTTTCCCACGGTTTTAAATTTTACCCATTAGACCTATTGGAAATGAAATGTATGTAGCCTAATTCCAAGTTTATAATTGTAACTATCATTTACAAAAAATTATAATCTATCTATGATTTTACGAAAATGGAAATGCTTGTTTGTCAAATACTCTGCTGTTATTTAACTGTGTGTGCCATGGGGACACAAAAATGTCAGTTTGTGGTTACAAATTTTTAATTGACTTCCAAGTCTTCCAATATTGCAACAAGTTATATTCTTCATTGATTTCTTTATAAATGTAAGTTTGTGGTCACTAGGGTGGGTGGGGGGTGTTGGGGGGCTCCGGCCTCCAAGGGATAAATGGGGATTTTTGTTTATTTATTTTATCTTTAAATGTAAAACAAATAAACAAATAAAAAATTTAAAAAGAAATTATTAAGGGCAAATTAGGTTTTTGATGTCCGGAGGGATGAAATATATAAGTTCTTAACAAATAAAGGATGATCCGAATTAATTTGTATAATTATGAACTAAATGACTAATCATGCCTTTTGACGCCTCACACCCTTTTTAAAAAACCTATTGCCTTGTTAATTTTACTAATATAAATTCTAATATAAACACTTATTAAAAAAATATTTTTTTCAAATAAATCATTTTGTCAGACAGTCATTTTGAGGTAACCAACACCCTCTAAAGCTAAAAGGCAGAAGAAGGAGAATTCGTGAAGATCATTAGTATGCATCTTTTTTTTTGAATGACACGTCAATTTATGCTTAGTAATATTGAGAGAAATCAGTGAAGTCGGAGCCGACTTAGTCAAGGTATGTTCGTTATATTTGTAAAGTTTGCTTAAGTCTTAAGATGTGTTAAATTAGTGGTTGCATGTCAAGATTACTAGATGATGGGATGTAATCTAAATCAAGACATTGTGTTTATTGACTTAATTTTGTCAATTCTGGGAATTTCTCGAATAAATTGGGTGATGGTGATTTAAATGAACTAGAAGATGTTAATCACACAGAATATTTAGTGACATTTTCTCGAGTACTTGAGTATTGTAGTAGTGAATGATAGAGGTGTGAACGACCCGAGCCCGAGCGTGGCCAGGCTCGGTTCGGGCTCATTTAAGAAATGAGAGACTCGAGCTCGAGCTCGGCTCGATTTGAGCTTTATTACACCAAGCTGTCAGCTCGAGCTCGTGAAGAGTTGTACAGACTCAGCTCGGGCTCGAGATCGGCTTGTTTTTAGTATGATCATGAGCCTAAATGAGTTTAGGCTCGGGTCAAGCTTGTTAAAAAGCTCGTTTACTAATACCCTACATCCCTAATTCCTCAAGTATTTTTTTTATATTAATATATAAAAATAATAATAATATTGTATATTATATATAGGCTCATTTAGGCTGCGAGTTCACTGATCGAAGCTCGGGTCGAGCTAGTTTAATAAACGAGCCTCATATTTAGGCTCGAACTCCGCTCGGGCTCGTTTAATTCGATCTTGAGTCTAGCTTTTAACGAGTGGATCCCGAGTAGCTCGGGTCACTTACACCTCTAGTGAATGATCTACTACTTAGTTTGCAACTTGTAATTTTGTTGTGATAAATTAAAATTATTAGTTTCATATAGAAAATTAACACAAATAAACGTAACGAATATTACATGTGATCTAGGCAGGCCAATGTACTGTCAAATACTAATAATAGAAAATCGAATGGACCTCGTATGTATCAGAAAGTGTGAACATATTTACCTTGAACGTTGATTTTATTTAGACTTAGAATATCAAATTAATAATATGATTTCTAATATTGTGACTTAGAAGCTTAAGCATTAAATCACACTATACGTAGGTTTCCACTCATTTGACCTGCTCAACCAATGTAATTGTTTTATATTTTCCCACGGTTTTAAATTTTACCCATTAGACCTATTAGAAATGAAATGTATGTAGCCTAATTCCAAGTTTATAATTGTAACTATCATTTACAAAAAATTATAATCTATCTATGATTTTACGAAAATGGAAATGCTTGTTTGTCAAATACTCTGCTGTTATTTAACTGTGTGTGCCTTGGGGACACAAAAATGTCAGTTTGTGGTTACAAATTTTTAATTGACTTCCAAGTCATCCAATATTGCAACAAGTTCTATTCTTCATTGATTTCTTTATAAATGTAAGTTTGTGGTCACTTGGGTGGGTGGGGGGTGTTGGGGGGCTCCGGCCTCCAAGGGATAAATGGGGATTTTTGTTTATTTATTTTATTTTTAAATGTAAAACAAATAAACAAATAAAAATTTTAAAAAGAAATTATTAAGGGCAAATTAGGTTTTTGATGTCTGGAGGGATGAAATATATAAGTTCTAAACAAATAAAGGATGATCCGAATTAATTTGTATAATTAAGAACTAAATGACTAATCATGCCTTTTGACGCCTCACACCCTTTTTAAAAAACCTATTGCCTTGTTAATTTTACCAACATAAATTCTAATATAAACTCTTATTAAAAAAATATTTTTTTCAAATAAATCATTTTGCCCAACAGTCATTTTGTGGTAACCAACATCCTCTAAAGCTAAACGACGGAAGAAGGAGAATTCGTGAAGATCATTAGTATGCATCTTTTTTTTTTGAATGGCACGTCAATTTATGCTTAGTAATATTGAGGAGAAATCAGTGAAGACGGAGCCGACTTAGTCAAGGTATGTTCGTTATATTTGTAAGGTTTGCTTAAGTCTTAAGATGTGTTAAATTAGTGGTTGCAAGTCAAGATTACTAGATGATGGGATGTAATCTAAATCAAGACATTGTGTTTACTGACCTAATTTTGTCAATTCTGGGAATTTCTCAAATAAATTGGATAATGGTAATTTAAGTGAACTAGAAGATGTTAATCACACAGAATATTTAGTGACATTTTCTCGAGTACTTGAGTACTGTAGTAGTGAATGATAGAGGTGTGAACGACCCGAACCCGAGCGTGGCCAGGCTCGGTTCGGGCTCATTTAAGAAATGAGAGACTCGAGCTCGAGCTCGGCTCGATTTGAGCTTTATTACACCAAGCTGTCAGCTCGAGCTCGTGAAGAGTTGTACAGACTCAGCTCGGGCTCGAGATCGGCTTGTTTTTAGTATGATCATGAGCCTAAATGAGTTTAGGCTCGGGTCAAGCTTGTTAAAAAGCTCGTTTACTAATACCCTACATCCTTAATTCCTCAAGTATTTTTTTTATATTAATATATAAAAATAATAATAATATTGTATATTATATATAGGCTCATTTAGGCTGCGAGTTCACTGATCGAAGCTCGGGTCGAGCTAGTTTAATAAACGAGCCTCATATTTAGGCTCGAACTCTGCTCGGGCTCGTTTAATTCGATCTTGAGTCTAGCTTTTAACGAGTGGATCCCGAGTAGCTCGGGTCACTTACACCTCTAGTGAATGATCTACTACTTAGTTTGCAACTTGTAATTTTGTTGTGATAAATTAAAATTATTAGTTTCATATAGAAAATTAACACAAATAAACGAAACGAATATTACATGTGATCTAGGCAGGCCAATGTACTGTCAAATACTAATAATAGAAAATCGAATGGACCTCGTATGTATCAGAAAGTGTGAACATATTTACCTTGAACGTTGATTTTATTTAGACTTAGAATATCAAATTGATAATATGATTGCTAATATTGTGACTTAGAAGCTTAAGCATTAAATCATACTATACGTAGGTTTCCACTCATTTGACCTGCTCAACCCATGTAATTGTTTTATATTTTCCCACGGTTTTAAATTTTACCCATTAGACCTATTGGAAATGAAATGTATGTAGCGTAATTCCATGTTTATAATTGCAACTATCATTTACAAAAAATTATAATCTATCTATGATTTTACGAAAATTGAAATGCTTGTTTGTCCAATAATCTGCTGTTATTTAACTGTGTGTGCCATGGGGACACAAAAATGTCAGTTTGTGGTTACAAATTTTTAATTGACTTCCAAGTCTTCCAATATTGCAACAAGTTATATTGTTCATTGATTTCTTTATAAATGTAAGTTTATGGTCACTTGGGTGGGTGGGGGGTGTTGGGGGGCTCCGGCCTCCAAAGGATAAATGGGGATTTTTGTTTATTTATTTTATTTTTAAATGTAAAACAAATAAACAAATAAAAAAATTAAAAAGAAATTATTAAGGGCAAATTAGGTTTTTGATGTCCGGACGGATGAAATATATAAGTTCTTAACAAATAAAGGATGATTCGAATTAATTTGTATAATTAAGAACTAAATGACTAATTATGCCTTTTGACGCCTCACACCTTTTTTAAAAAACCTATTGCCTTGTTAATTTTACCAACATAAATTCTAATATAAACACTTATTAAAAAAATATTTTTTTCAAATAAATCATTTTGCCCAACAGTCATTTTGTGGTAACCAACATCCTCTAAAGCTAAACGACGGAAGAAGGAGAATTCGTGAAGATCATTAGTATTCATCTTTTTTTTTTGAATGGCACGTCAATTTATGCTTAGTAATATTCAGGAGAAATCAGTGAAGACGGAGCCGACTTAGTCAAGGTATGTTCGTTATATTTGTAAAGTTTGCTTAAGTCTTAAGATATGTTAAATTAGTGGTTGCAAGTCATGATTACTAGATGATGGGATGTAATCTAAATCAAGACATTGTGTTTACTGACCTAATTTTGTCAATTCTGGGAATTTCTCAAATAAATTGGATAATGGTAAATTAAGTGAACTAGATGATTTTAATCACACGGAATATTTTGTGACATTTTTCTCGAGTACTTGAGTACTGTAGGAATAAATGATAGAGGTGTGAACGAGCCAAGCCTGGCCACGCTAGGTTCGGGCTCATTTAAGTTATGAGAGACTCGAGCTCGAGTTCGGCTCGATTTGAGCTTTATTACACCAAGTTCTCGGCTCGAGCTCGTGAAGAGTTGTACAGAATCAGCTCGGGCTCGAGATCGACTTGTTTTTAGTATGATCATGAGCCTAAATGAGTTTAGGCTCGGTTCAAGCTTGTTAAAAAGCTCGTTTACTAATACCCTACATCCCTAATTCCTCATGTATTTATTTTTATTTTAATATATAAAAATAATAATAATATTGTATATTATATATAGGCTCATTTAGGCTGCGAGTTCACTGATTGAAGCTCGGGTCGAGCTAGTTTAATAAACGAGCCTCATATTTAGGCTCGAACTCCGCTCGGGCTCGTTTAATTCGATCTCGAGTCGAGCTTTTAACGAGTCGATCCCGAATAGCTCGGGTCACTTACACCTCTAGTGAATGATCTACTACTTAGTTTCCAACTTGTAATTTTGTTGTGATAAATTAAAATTGTTAGTTTCATATAGAAAATTAACACAAATAAACGAAACGAATATTGCATGTGATCTAGGCAGGCCAATGTACTGTCAAATACTAATAATAGAAAATCGAATGGACCTCGTATGTATCAGAAAGTGTGAACATATTTACCTTGAACGTTGATTTTATTTAGACTTAGAATATCAAATTAATAATATGTTTCCACTTTTATTTGACCTGCTCAACCCATGTAATTGTTTTATATTTTCCCACGATTTTAAATTTTACCCATTAGACCTATTGGAAATGAAATGTATGTAGCATAATTCCATGTTTATAATTGTAACTATCATTTACAAAAATTTATAATCTATCTATGATTTATTAAAATGGAAATGCTTGTTTGTCAAATACTCTGCTGTTATAAAGTTCTGTGTGCCATGGGGACACAAAAATATAAGTTTGTGGTTAAAAGTTTTTAATTGACTTCCAAGTCTTCCAATATTGCAACAAGTTATATTCTTCATTGATTTGTTTGTAAATGCAAGTTTGTGGTCACTTGGGTGGGGGGTGTTGGGTGGCTCCGGCCTCCAAGGGATGAACGGGGGATGTTTGTTTATTTATATTATTTTTAAATGTAAAACTAATAAACAAATAAAAAATTTAAAAAGAAATTATGAAGGGCAAATTAGGGTTTTTATGTCCGGAGGGATGAAATATATAAGTTTTTAACAAATAAAGTATGATCCGAGTTAATTTTTAAAATTATGAACTAAATGACTAATCATGCATTTTGACGCCTCACATCCTTTTTTAAAAAACCTATTGCCTTGTTAATTTTACCAACATAAATTCTAATATAAACACTTATTAAAAAAATATTTTTTTCAAATAAATCATTTTGCCCAACAGTCATTTTGTGGTAACCAACATCCTCTAAAGCTAAACGACGGAAGAAGGAGAATTCGTGAAGATCATTAGTATTCATCTTTTTTTTTGAATGGCACGTCAATTTATGCTTAGTAATATTCAGGAGAAATCAGTGAAGACGGAGCCGACTTAGTCAAGGTATGTTCGTTATATTTGTAAAGTTTGCTTAAGTCTTAAGATGTGTTAAATTAGTGGTTGCAAGTCAAGATTACTAGATGATGGGATGTAATCTAAATCAAGACATTGTGTTTACTGACCTAATTTTGTCAATTCTGGGAATTTCTCAAATAAATTGGATAATGGTAATTTAAGTGAACTAGAAGATGTTAATCACACAGAATATTTAGTGACATTTTCTCGAGTACTTGAGTACTGTAGTAGTGAATGATAGAGGTGTGAACGACCCGAACCCGAGCGTGGCCAGGCTCGGTTCGGGCTCATTTAAGAAATGAGAGACTCGAGCTCGAGCTCGGCTCGATTTGAGCTTTATTACACCAAGCTGTCAGCTCGAGCTCGTGAAGAGTTGTACAGACTCAGCTCGGGCTCGAGATCGGCTTGTTTTTAGTATGATCATGAGCCTAAATGAGTTTAGGCTCGGGTCAAGCTTGTTAAAAAGCTCGTTTACTAATACCCTACATCCTTAATTCCTCAAGTATTTTTTTATATTAATATATAAAAATAATAATAATATTGTATATTATATATAGGCTCATTTAGGCTGCGAGTTCACTGATCGAAGCTCGGGTCGAGCTAGTTTAATAAACGAGCCTCATATTTAGGCTCGAACTCTGCTCGGGCTCGTTTAATTCGATCTTGAGTCTAGCTTTTAACAAGTGGATCCCGAGTAGCTCGGGTCACTTACACCTCTAGTGAATGATCTACTACTTAGTTTGCAACTTGTAATTTTGTTGTGATAAATTAAAATTATTAGTTTCATATAGAAAATTAACACAAATAAACGAAACGAATATTACATGTGATCTAGGCAGGCCAATGTACTGTCAAATACTAATAATAGAAAATCGAATGGACCTCGTATGTATCAGAAAGTGTGAACATATTTACCTTGAACGTTGATTTTATTTAGACTTAGAATATCAAATTGATAATATGATTGCTAATATTGTGACTTAGAAGCTTAAGCATTAAATCATACTATACGTAGGTTTCCACTCATTTGACCTGCTCAACCCATGTAATTGTTTTATATTTTCCCACGGTTTTAAATTTTACCCATTAGACCTATTGGAAATGAAATGTATGTAGCCTAATTCCAAGTTTATAATTGTAACTATCATTTACAAAAAATTATAATCTATCTATGATTTTACGAAAATTGAAATGCTTGTTTGTCCAATAATCTGCTGTTATTTAACTGTGTGTGCCATGGGGACACAAAAATGTCAGTTTGTGGTTACAAATTTTTAATTGACTTCCAAGTCTTCCAATATTGCAACAAGTTATATTGTTCATTGATTTCTTTATAAATTTAAGTTTGTGGTCACTTGGGTGGGTGGGGGGTGTTGGGGGGCTCCGGCCTCCAAAGGATAAATGGGGATTTTTGTTTATTTATTTTATTTTTAAATGTAAAACAAATAAACAAATAAAAAAATTAAAAAGAAATTATTAAGGGCAAATTAGGTTTTTGATGTCCGGACGGATGAAATATATAAGTTCTTAACAAATAAAGGATGATCCGAATTAATTTGTATAATTATGAACTAAATGACTAATCATGCCTTTTGACGCCTCACACCCTTTTTAAAAAACCTATTGCCTTGTTAATTTTACCAACATAAATTCTAATATAAACACTTATTAAAAAAATATTTTTTTCAAATAAATCATTTTGTCAGACAGTCATTTTGAGGTAACCAACACCCTCTAAAGCTAAAGAACAAAAGAAGGGGAATTCGTGAAGATCATTAGTATGCATCTTTTTTTTTGAATGGCACGTCAATTTATGCTTAGTAATACCGAGGAGAAATCAGTGAAGTCGGAGCCGACTTAGTCAAGGTATGTTCGTTATATTTGTAAAGTTTGCTTAAGTCTTAAGATGTGTTAAATTAGTGGTTGCAAGTCAAGATTACTAGATGATGGGATGTAATCTAAATCAAGACATTGTGTTTACTGACCTAATTTTGTCAATTCTGGGAATTTCTCAAATTAATTGGATAATGGTAATTTAAGTGAACTAGATGATTTTAATCACACGGAATATTTTGTGACATTTTTCTCGAGTACTTTAGTACTATAGTAGTTAATGATAGAGGAGTGAACGAGCCAAGCCTGAGCGTGGCCACGCTTGGTTCGGGCTCATTTAAGAAATGAGAGACTCGAGCTCAAGCTCGGCTCGATTTGAGCTTTATTACACCAAGCTGTCAGCTCGAGCTCGTGAAGAGTTGTACAGACTCAGCTCGGGCTCGAGATCGGCTTGTTTTTAGTATGATCATGAGCCTAAATGAGTTTAGGCTCGGGTCAAGCTTGTTAAAAAGCTCGTTTACTAATACCCTACATCCCTAATTCCTCAAGTATTTTTTTTATATTAATATATAAAAATAATAATAATATTGTATATTATATATAGGCTCATTTAGGCTGCGAGTTCACTGATTGAAGCTCGGGTCGAGCTAGTTTAATAAACGAGCCTCATATTTAGGCTCGAACTCCGCTCGGGCTCGTTTAATTCGATCTCGAGTCGAGCTTTTAACGAGTCGATCCCGAATAGCTCGGGTCACTTACACCTCTAGTGAATGATCTACTACTTAGTTTCCAACTTGTAATTTTGTTGTGATAAATTAAAATTGTTAGTTTCATATAGAAAATTAACACAAATAAACGAAACGAATATTGCATGTGATCTAGGCAGGCCAATGTACTGTCAAATACTAATAATAGAAAATCGAATGGACCTCGTATGTATCAGAAAGTGTGAACATATTTACCTTGAACGTTGATTTTATTTAGACTTAGAATATCAAATTAATAATATGTTTCCACTCATTTGACCTGCTCAACCCATGTAATTGTTTTATATTTTCCCACGATTTTAAATTTTACCCATTAGACCTATTGGAAATGAAATGTATGTAGCATAATTCCATGTTTATAATTGTAACTATCATTTACAAAAATTTATAATCTATCTATGATTTATTAAAATGGAAATGCTTGTTTGTCAAATACTCTGCTGTTATAAAGTTCTGTGTGCCATGGGGACACAAAAATATAAGTTTGTGGTTAAAAGTTTTTAATTGACTTCCAAGTCTTCCAATATTGCAACAAGTTATATTCTTCATTGATTTGTTTGTAAATGCAAGTTTGTGGTCACTTGGGTGGGGGGTGTTGGGTGGCTCCGGCCTCCAAGGGATGAACGGGGGATGTTTGTTTATTTATATTATTTTTAAATGTAAAACTAATAAACAAATAAAAATTTTAAAAAGAAATTATGAAGGGCAAATTAGGGTTTTTATGTCCGGAGGGATGAAATATATAAGTTTTTAACAAATAAAGTATGATCCGAGTTAATTTTTAAAATTATGAACTAAATGACCAATCATGCATTTTGACGCCTCACATCCTTTTTTAAAAAACCTATTGCCTTGTTAATTTTACCAACATAAATTCTAATATAAACACTTATTAAAAAAATATTTTTTTCAAATAAATCATTTTGCCCAATAGTCATTTTGTGGTAACCAACATCCTCTAAAGCTAAACGACGGAAGAAGGAGAATTCGTGAAGATCATTAGTATTCATCTTTTTTTTTGAATGGCACGTCAATTTATGCTTAGTAATATTCAGGAGAAATCAGTGAAGACGGAGCCGACTTAGTCAAGGTATGTTCGTTATATTTGTAAAGTTTGCTTAAGTCTTAAGATGTGTTAAATTAGTGGTTGCAAGTCAAGATTACTAGATGATGGGATGTAATCTAAATCAAGACATTGTGTTTACTGACCTAATTTTGTCAATTCTGGGAATTTCTCAAATAAATTGGATAATGGTAATTTAAGTGAACTAGAAGATGTTAATCACACAGAATATTTAGTGACATTTTCTCGAGTACTTGAGTACTGTAGTAGTGAATGATAGAGGTGTGAACGACCCGAACCCGAGCGTGGCCAGGCTCGGTTCGGGCTCATTTAAGAAATGAGAGACTCGAGCTCGAGCTCGGCTCGATTTGAGCTTTATTACACCAAGCTGTCAGCTCGAGCTCGTGAAGAGTTGTACAGACTCAGCTCGGGCTCGAGATCGGCTTGTTTTTAGTATGATCATGAGCCTAAATGAGTTTAGGCTCGGGTCAAACTTGTTAAAAAGCTCGTTTACTAATACCCTACATCCTTAATTCCTCAAGTATTTTTTTATATTAATATATAAAAATAATAATAATATTGTATATTATATATAGGCTCATTTAGGCTGCGAGTTCACTGATCGAAGCTCGGGTCGAGCTAGTTTAATAAACGAGCCTCATATTTAGGCTCGAACTCTGCTCGGGCTCGTTTAATTCGATCTTGAGTCTAGCTTTTAACAAGTGGATCCCGAGTAGCTCGGGTCACTTACACCTCTAGTGAATGATCTACTACTTAGTTTGCAACTTGTAATTTTGTTGTGATAAATTAAAATTATTAGTTTCATATAGAAAATTAACACAAATAAACGAAACGAATATTACATGTGATCTAGGCAGGCCAATGTACTGTCAAATACTAATAATAGAAAATCGAATGGACCTCGTATGTATCAGAAAGTGTGAACATATTTACCTTGAACGTTGATTTTATTTAGACTTAGAATATCAAATTGATAATATGATTGCTAATATTGTGACTTAGAAGCTTAAGCATTAAATCATACTATACGTAGGTTTCCACTCATTTGACCTGCTCAACCCATGTAATTGTTTTATATTTTCCCACGGTTTTAAATTTTACCCATTAGACCTATTGGAAATGAAATGTATGTAGCGTAATTCCATGTTTATAATTGCAACTATCATTTACAAAAAATTATAATCTATCTATGATTTTACGAAAATTGAAATGCTTGTTTGTCCAATAATCTGCTGTTATTTAACTGTGTGTGCCATGGGGACACAAAAATGTCAGTTTGTGGTTACAAATTTTTAATTGACTTCCAAGTCTTCCAATATTGCAACAAGTTATATTGTTCATTGATTTCTTTATAAATTTAAGTTTGTGGTCACTTGGGTGGGTGGGGGGTGTTGGGGGGCTCCGGCCTCCAAAGGATAAATGGGGATTTTTGTTTATTTATTTTATTTTTAAATGTAAAACAAATAAACAAATAAAAAAATTAAAAAGAAATTATTAAGGGCAAATTAGGTTTTTGATGTCCGGACGGATGAAATATATAAGTTCTTAACAAATAAAGGATGATTCGAATTAATTTGTATAATTAAGAACTAAATGACTAATCATGCCTTTTGACGCCTCACACCTTTTTTAAAAAACCTATTGCCTTGTTAATTTTACCAACATAAATTCTAATATAAACACTTATTAAAAAAATATTTTTTTCAAATAAATCATTTTGCCCAACAGTCATTTTGTGGTAACCAACATCCTCTAAAGCTAAACGACGGAAGAAGGAGAATTCGTGAAGATCATTAGTATTCATCTTTTTTTTTGAATGGCACGTCAATTTATGCTTAGTAATATTCAGGAGAAATCAGTGAAGACGGAGCCGACTTAGTCAAGGTATGTTCGTTATATTTGTAAAGTTTGCTTAAGTCTTAAGATGTGTTAAATTAGTGGTTGCAAGTCAAGATTACTAGATGATGGGATGTAATCTAAATCAAGACATTGTGTTTACTGACCTAATTTTGTCAATTCTGGGAATTTCTCAAATTAATTGGATAATGGTAATTTAAGTGAACTAGATGATTTTAATCACACGGAATATTTTGTGACATTTTTCTCGAGTACTTTAGTACTATAGTAGTTAATGATAGAGGAGTGAACGAGCCAAGCCTGAGCGTGGCCACGCTTGGTTCGGGCTCATTTAAGAAATGAGAGACTCGAGCTCAAGCTCGGCTCGATTTGAGCTTTATTACACCAAGCTGTCAGCTCGAGCTCGTGAAGAGTTGTACAGACTCAGCTCGGGCTCGAGATCGGCTTGTTTTTAGTATGATCATGAGCCTAAATGAGTTTAGGCTCGGGTCAAGCTTGTTAAAAAGCTCGTTTACTAATACCCTACATCCCTAATTCCTCAAGTATTTTTTTTATATTAATATATAAAAATAATAATAATATTGTATATTATATATAGGCTCATTTAGGCTGCGAGTTCACTGATTGAAGCTCAGGTCGAGCTAGTTTAATAAACGAGCCTCATATTTAGGCTCGAACTCCGCTCGGGCTCGTTTAATTCGATCTCGAGTCGAGCTTTTAACGAGTCGATCCCGAATAGCTCGGGTCACTTACACCTCTAGTGAATGATCTACTACTTAGTTTCCAACTTGTAATTTTGTTGTGATAAATTAAAATTGTTAGTTTCATATAGAAAATTAACACAAATAAACGAAACGAATATTGCATGTGATCTAGGCAGGCCAATGTACTGTCAAATACTAATAATAGAAAATCGAATGGACCTCGTATGTATCAGAAAGTGTGAACATATTTACCTTGAACGTTGATTTTATTTAGACTTAGAATATCAAATTAATAATATGTTTCCACTCATTTGACCTGCTCAACCCATGTAATTGTTTTATATTTTCCCACGATTTTAAATTTTACCCATTAGACCTATTGGAAATGAAATGTATGTAGCGTAATTCCATGTTTATAATTGTAACTATCATTTACAAAAATTTATAATCTATCTATGATTTATTAAAATGGAAATGCTTGTTTGTCAAATACTCTGCTGTTATAAAGTTCTGTGTGCCATGGGGACACAAAAATATAAGTTTGTGGTTAAAAGTTTTTAATTGACTTCCAAGTCTTCTAATATTGCAACAAGTTATATTCTTCATTGATTTGTTTGTAAATGCAAGTTTGTGGTCACTTGGGTGGGGGGTGTTGGGTGGCTCCGGCCTCCAAGGGATGAACGGGGGATATTTGTTTATTTATATTATTTTTAAATGTAAAACTAATAAACAAATAAAAAATTTAAAAAGAAATTATGAAGGGCAAATTAGGGTTTTTATGTCCGGAGGGATGAAATATATAAGTTTTTAACAAATAAAGTATGATCCGAGTTAATTTTTAAAATTATGAACTAAATGACTAATCATGCATTTTGACGCCTCACATCCTTTTTTAAAAAACCTATTGCCTTGTTAATTTTACCAACATAAATTCTAATATAAACACTTATTAAAAAAATATTTTTTTCAAATAAATCATTTTGCCCAACAGTCATTTTGTGGTAACCAACATCCTCTAAAGCTAAATGACGGAAGAAGGTGAATTCGTGAAGATCATTAGTATGCATCTTTTTTTTTTTTGAATGGCACGTCAATTTATGCTTAGTAATATTGAGGAGAAATCCGTGAAGACGGAGCCGAGTTAGTCAAGGTATGTTCGTTATATTTGTAAAGTTTGCTTAAGTCTTAAGATGTGTTAAATTAGTGGTTGCAAGTCAGGATTACTAGATGATGGGATGTAATCTAAATCAAGACATTGTGTTTACTGACCTAATTTTGTTAATTCTGGGAATTTCTCAAATAAATTGGATAATGGTAATTCAAGTGAACTAGATGATGTTAATCACACGGAATATTTTGTGACATTTTTCTCGAGTACTTGAGTACTGTAGTTGTGAATGATAGAGGTGTGAACGACCCGAGCCTGATCGTGGCCACGCTTCGTTCGGGCTCATTTAAGAAATGAGAGACTCGAGCTCGAGCTCGGCTCGATTTGAGCTTTATTACACTAAGCTCTCAGCTCGAGCTCGTGAAGAGTTGTACAGACTCAGCTCGGGCTCGAGATCGGCTTGTTTTTAGTATGATCATGAGCCTAAATGAGTTTAGGCTCAGTTCAAGCTTGTTAAAAAGCTCGTTTACTAATACCCTACATCCCTGATTCCTCAAGTATTTTTTTATTTTAATATATAAAAATAATAATAATATTGTATATTATATATAGGCTCATTTAGGCTGCGAGTTCACTGATTGAAGCTCGGGTCGAGCTAGTTTAATAAACGAGCCTCATATTTAGGCTCGAACTCCGCTCGGGCTCGTTTAATTCGATCTCGAGTCGAGCTTTTAACGAGTCGATCCCGAATAGCTCGGGTCACTTACACCTCTAGTGAATGATCTACTACTTAGTTTCCAACTTGTAATTTTGTTGTGATAAATTAAAATTGTTAGTTTCATATAGAAAATTAACACAAATAAACGAAACGAATATTGCATGTGATCTAGGCAGGCCAATGTACTGTCAAATACTAATAATAGAAAATCGAATGGACCTCGTATGTATCAGAAAGTGTGAACATATTTACCTTGAACGTTGATTTTATTTAGACTTAGAATATCAAATTAATAATATGTTTCCACTCATTTGACCTGCTCAACCCATGTAATTGTTTTATATTTTCCCACGATTTTAAATTTTACCCATTAGACCTATTGGAAATGAAATGTATGTAGCGTAATTCCATGTTTATAATTGTAACTATCATTTACAAAAATTTATAATCTATCTATGATTTATTAAAATGGAAATGCTTGTTTGTCAAATACTCTGCTGTTATAAAGTTCTGTGTGCCATGGGGACACAAAAATATAAGTTTGTGGTTAAAAGTTTTTAATTGACTTCCAAGTCTTCTAATATTGCAACAAGTTATATTCTTCATTGATTTGTTTGTAAATGCAAGTTTGTGGTCACTTGGGTGGGGGGTGTTGGGTGGCTCCGGCCTCCAAGGGATGAACGGGGGATATTTGTTTATTTATATTATTTTTAAATGTAAAACTAATAAACAAATAAAAAATTTAAAAAGAAATTATGAAGGGCAAATTAGGGTTTTTATGTCCGGAGGGATGAAATATATAAGTTTTTAACAAATAAAGTATGATCCGAGTTAATTTTTAAAATTATGAACTAAATGACTAATCATGCATTTTGACGCCTCACATCCTTTTTTAAAAAACCTATTGCCTTGTTAATTTTACCAACATAAATTCTAATATAAACACTTATTAAAAAAATATTTTTTTCAAATAAATCATTTTGCCCAACAGTCATTTTGTGGTAACCAACATCCTCTAAAGCTAAATGACGGAAGAAGGTGAATTCGTGAAGATCATTAGTATGCATCTTTTTTTTTTTTGAATGGCACGTCAATTTATGCTTAGTAATATTGAGGAGAAATCCGTGAAGACGGAGCCGAGTTAGTCAAGGTATGTTCGTTATATTTGTAAAGTTTGCTTAAGTCTTAAGATGTGTTAAATTAGTGGTTGCAAGTCAGGATTACTAGATGATGGGATGTAATCTAAATCAAGACATTGTGTTTACTGACCTAATTTTGTTAATTCTGGGAATTTCTCAAATAAATTGGATAATGGTAATTCAAGTGAACTAGATGATGTTAATCACACGGAATATTTTGTGACATTTTTCTCGAGTACTTGAGTACTGTAGTTGTGAATGATAGAGGTGTGAACGACCCGAGCCTGATCGTGGCCACGCTTCGTTCGGGCTCATTTAAGAAATGAGAGACTCGAGCTCGAGCTCGGCTCGATTTGAGCTTTATTACACTAAGCTCTCAGCTCGAGCTCGTGAAGAGTTGTACAGACTCAGCTCGGGCTCGAGATCGGCTTGTTTTTAGTATGATCATGAGCCTAAATGAGTTTAGGCTCAGTTCAAGCTTGTTAAAAAGCTCGTTTACTAATACCCTACATCCCTGATTCCTCAAGTATTTTTTTATTTTAATATATAAAAATAATAATAATATTGTATATTATATATAGGCTCATTTAGGCTGCGAGTTCACTGATTGAAGCTCGGGTCGAGCTAGTTTAATAAACGAGCCTCATATTTAGGCTCGAACTCCGCTCGGGCTCGTTTAATTCGATCTCGAGTCGAGCTTTTAACGAGTCGATCCCGAATAGCTCGGGTCACTTACACCTCTAGTGAATGATCTACTACTTAGTTTCCAACTTGTAATTTTGTTGTGATAAATTAAAATTGTTAGTTTCATATAGAAAATTAACACAAATAAACGAAACGAATATTGCATGTGATCTAGGCAGGCCAATGTACTGTCAAATACTAATAATAGAAAATCGAATGGACCTCGTATGTATCAGAAAGTGTGAACATATTTACCTTGAACGTTGATTTTATTTAGACTTAGAATATCAAATTAATAATATGTTTCCACTCATTTGACCTGCTCAACCCATGTAATTGTTTTATATTTTCCCACGATTTTAAATTTTACCCATTAGACCTATTGGAAATGAAATGTATGTAGCGTAATTCCATGTTTATAATTGTAACTATCATTTACAAAAATTTATAATCTATCTATGATTTATTAAAATGGAAATGCTTGTTTGTCAAATACTCTGCTGTTATAAAGTTCTGTGTGCCATGGGGACACAAAAATATAAGTTTGTGGTTAAAAGTTTTTAATTGACTTCCAAGTCTTCTAATATTGCAACAAGTTATATTCTTCATTGATTTGTTTGTAAATGCAAGTTTGTGGTCACTTGGGTGGGGGGTGTTGGGTGGCTCCGGCCTCCAAGGGATGAACGGGGGATATTTGTTTATTTATATTATTTTTAAATGTAAAACTAATAAACAAATAAAAAATTTAAAAAGAAATTATGAAGGGCAAATTAGGGTTTTTATGTCCGGAGGGATGAAATATATAAGTTTTTAACAAATAAAGTATGATCCGAGTTAATTTTTAAAATTATGAACTAAATGACTAATCATGCATTTTGACGCCTCACATCCTTTTTTAAAAAACCTATTGCCTTGTTAATTTTACCAACATAAATTCTAATATAAACACTTATTAAAAAAATATTTTTTTCAAATAAATCATTTTGCCCAACAGTCATTTTGTGGTAACCAACATCCTCTAAAGCTAAATGACGGAAGAAGGTGAATTCGTGAAGATCATTAGTATGCATCTTTTTTTTTTTTGAATGACACGTCAATTTATGCTTAGTAATATTGAGGAGAAATCCGTGAAGACGGAGCCGAGTTAGTCAAGGTATGTTCGTTATATTTGTAAAGTTTGCTTAAGTCTTAAGATGTGTTAAATTAGTGGTTGCAAGTCAGGATTACTAGATGATGGGATGTAATCTAAATCAAGACATTGTGTTTACTGACCTAATTTTGTTAATTCTGGGAATTTCTCAAATAAATTGGATAATGGTAATTCAAGTGAACTAGATGATGTTAATCACACGGAATATTTTGTGACATTTTTCTCGAGTACTTGAGTACTGTAGTTGTGAATGATAGAGGTGTGAACGACCCGAGCCTGATCGTGGCCACGCTTCGTTCGGGCTCATTTAAGAAATGAGAGACTCGAGCTCGAGCTCGGCTCGATTTGAGCTTTATTACACTAAGCTCTCAGCTCGAGCTCGTGAAGAGTTGTACAGACTCAGCTCGGGCTCGAGATCGGCTTGTTTTTAGTATGATCATGAGCCTAAATGAGTTTAGGCTCAGTTCAAGCTTGTTAAAAAGCTCGTTTACTAATACCCTACATCCCTGATTCCTCAAGTATTTTTTTATTTTAATATATAAAAATAATAATAATATTGTATATTATATATAGGCTCATTTAGGCTGCGAGTTCACTGATTGAAGCTCGGCTCGAGCTAGTTTAATAAACGAGCCTCATATTTAGGCTCGAGCTCCGCTCGGGCTCGTTTAATTCGATCTCAAGTCTAGCTTTTAACGAGTCGATCCCGAGTAGCTCGGGTCACTTACACCTCTAGTGAATGATCTACTACTTAGTTTGCAACTTGTAATTTTGTTGTGATAAATTAAAATTATTAGTTTCATATAGAAAATTAACACAAATAAACGAAACGAATATTGCATGTGATCTAGGCAGGCCAATGTACTGTCAAATACTAATAATAGAAAATCGAATGGACCTCGTATGTATCAGAAAGTGTGAACATATTTACCTTGAACGTTGATTTTATTTAGACTTAGAATCTCAAATTAATAATATGATTTCTAATATTGTGACTTAAAAGCTTAAGCATTAAATCACACTATACGTAGGTTTCCACTCATTTGACCTGCTCAACCCATGTAATTGTTTTATATTTTCCCACGGTTTTTAATTTTACCCATTAGACCTATTGGAAATGAAATGTATGTAGCCTAATTCCATGTTTATAATTGTAACTATCATTTACAAAAAATTATAATCTATCTATGATTTTATGAAAATGGAAATGCTTGTTTGTCAAATACTCTGCTTTAACTGTGTGTGCCATGGGGACACAAAAATGTCAGTTTGTGGTTACAAATTTTTAATTGACTTCCAAGTCATCCAATATTGCAACAAGTTATATTCTTCATTGATTTCTTTTTAAATGTAAGTTTGTGGTCACTTGGTTGGGTGGGGGGTGTTGGGGGGCTCCGGCCTCCAAGGGATAAATGGGGATTTTTGTTTATTTATTTTATTTTTAAATGTAAAACAAATAAACAAATAAAAAATTTAAAAAGAAATTATTAAGGGCAAATTAGGTTTTTGATGTTCGGAGGGATGAAATATATAAGTTCTTAACAAATAAAGGATGATCCGAATTATTTTGTATAATTAAGAACTAAATGACTAATCATGCCTTTTGACGCCTCACACCCTTTTTAAAAAACCTATTGCCTTGTTAATTTTACTAACATAAATTCTAATATAAACACTTACTAAAAAAATATTTTTTTCAAATAAATCATTTTGTCAGACAGTCATTTTGAGGTAACCAACACCCTCTAAAGCTAAAAGACAGAAGAAGGAGAATTCGTGAAGATCATTAGTATGCATCTTTTTTTTTTGAATGGCACGTCAATTTATGCTTAGTAATATTGAGGGGAAATCAGTGAAGTCGGAGCCGATTTAGTCAAGGTATGTTCGTTATATTTGTAAAGTTTGCTTAAGTCTTAAGATGTGTTAAATTAGTGGTTGCAAGTCAAGATTACTAGATGATGGGATGTAATCTAAATCAAGACATTGTGTTTATTGAATTAATTTTGTTAATGCTGGGAATTTCTCGAATAAATTGGGTAATGGTGATTTAAATGAACTAGAAGATGTTAATCACACAGAATATTTAGTGACATTTTCTCGAGTACTTGAGTACTGTAGTAGTGAATGATAGAGGTGTGAACGACCCGAGCCCGAGCGTGGCCAGGCTCGGTTCGGGCTCATTTAAGTTATGAGAGACTCAAGCTCGAGCTCGGCTCGATTTGAGCTTTATTACACCAAGCTCTCGACTCGAGCTCGTGAAGAGTTGTACAGACTTAGCTCTGGCTCGAGATCGGCTTGTTTTTAGTATGATCATGAGCCTAAATGAGTTTAGGCTCGGGTCAAGCTTGTTAAAAAGCTCGTTTACTAATACCCTACATCCCTAATTCCTCAAGTATTTTTTTTATTTTAATATATAAAAATAATAATAATATTGTATATTATATATAGGCTCATTTAGGCTGCGAGTTCACTGATTGAAGCTCGGCTCGAGCTAGTTTAATAAACGAGCCTCATATTTAGGCTCGAGCTCCGCTCGGGCTCGTTTAATTCGATCTCGAGTCTAGCTTTTAACGAGTCGATCCCGAGTAGCTCGGGTCACTTACACCTCTAGTGAATGATCTACTAATTAGTTTGCAACTTGTAATTTTGTTGTGATAAATTAAAATTATTAGATTCATATAGAAAATTAACACAAATATACAAAACGAATATTGCATGTGATCTAGGCAGGCCAATGTACTGTCAAATACTAATAATAGAAAATCGAATGGACCTCGTATGTATCAGAAAGTGTGAACATATTTACCTTGAATGTTGATTTTATTTCGACTTAGAATATCAAATTAATAATATGTTTTCTAATATTGTGATTTAGAAGCTTAAGCATTAAATCATACCATAGGTAGGTTTCCACTCATTTGACCTGCTCAACCCATGTAATTGTTTTATATGTTCCCACGGTTTTAAATTTTACCCATTAGACCTATTGGAAATGAAATGTATGTAGCGTAATTCCATGTTTATAATTGTAACTATCATTTACAAAAATTTATAATCTATCTATGATTTATTAAAATGGAAATGCTTGTTTGTCAAATACTCTGTTGTTACAAAGTTGTGTGTGCCATGGGGACACAAAAATATAAGTTTGAGGTTAAAAGTTTTTAATTGACTTCCAAGTCTTCCAATATTGCAACAAGTTATATTCTTCATTGATTTGTTTATAAATGCAAGTTTGTGGTCACTTGGGTGGGGGGTGTTGGGTGGCTCCGGCCTCCAAGGGATGAACAGGGGATGTTTGTTTATTTATATTATTTTTAAATGTAAAACAAATAAACAAATAAAAAATTTAAAAAGAAATTATGAAGGGCAAATTAGGGTTTTTATGTCCGGAGGGATGAAATATATAAGTTTTTAACAAATAAAGTATGATCCGAGTTAATTTTTAAAATTATGAACTAAATGACTAATCATGCATTTTGACGCCTCACATCCTTTTTTAAAAAACCTATTGCCTTGTTAATTTTACCAGCATAAATTCTAATATAAACACTTATTAAAAAAATATTTTTTTCAAATAAATCATTTTGCCCAACCGTCATTTTGTGGTAACCAACATCCTCTAAAGCTAAATGACGGAAGAAGGTGAATTCGTGAAGATCATTAGTATGCATATTTTTTTTTGAATGGCACGTCAATTTATGCTTAGTAATATTGAGGAGAAATCAGTGAAGTCGGAGCCGACTTAGTCAAGGTATGTTCGTTATATTTGTAAAGTTTGCTTAAGTCTTAAGATGTGTTAAATTAGTGGTTGCAAGTCAAGATTACTAGATGACGGGATGTAATCTAAATCAAGACATTGTGTTTATTGAATTAATTTTGTTAATTCTGGGAATTTCTCGAATAAATTGGGTAATGGTGATTTAAATGAACTAGAAGATGTGAATCACACAGAATATTTAGTGACATTTTCTCGAGTACTTGAGTACTGTAGTAGTGAATGATAGAGGTGTGAACGACCCGAGCCCGAGCGTGGCCAGGCTCGGTTCGGGCTCATTTAAGTTATGAGAGACTCGAGCTCGAGTTCGGCTCGATTTGAGCTTTATTACACCAAGTTCTCGGCTCGAGCTCATGAAGAGTTGTACAGACTCAGCTCGGGCTCGAGATCGGCTTGTTTTTAGTATGATCATGAGCCTAAATGAGTTTAGGCTCGGTTCAAGCTTGTTAAAAAGCTTGTTTACTAATACCCTGCATCCCTAATTCCTCAAGTATTTTTTTTATTTTAATATATAAAAATAATAATAATATTGTATATTATATATAGGCTCATTTAGGCTGCGAGTTCACTGATTGAAGCTCGGCTCGAGCTAGTTTAATAAACGAGCCTCATATTTAGGCTCGAGCTCCGCTCGGGCTCGTTTAATTCAATCTCGAGTCTAGCTTTTAACGAGTCGATCCCGAGTAGCTCGGGTCACTTACACCTCTAGTGAATGATCTACTACTTAGTTTGCAACTTGTAATTTTGTTGTGATAAATTAAAATTATTAGTTTCATATAGAAAATTAACACAAATAAACGAAACGAATATTGCATGTGATCTAGGCAGGCCAATGTACTGTCAAATACTAATAATAGAAAATCGAATGGACCTCGTATGTATCAGAAAGTGTGAACGTATTTACCTTGAACGTTGATTTTATTTAGACTTAGAATATCAAATTAATAATATGTTTTCTAATATTGTGATTTAGAAGCTTAAGCATTAAATCATACTATACGTAGGTTTCCACTCATTTGACCTGCTCAACCCATGTAATTGTTTTATATTTTCCCACGGTTTTAAATTTTACCCATTAGACCTATTGGAAATGAAATGTATGTAGCCTAATTCCAAGTTTATAATTGTAACTATCATTTACAAAAAATTATAATCTATCTATGATTTTACGAAAATGGAAATGCTTGTTTGTCAAATACTCTGCTGTTATTTAATTGTGTGTGCCATGGGGACACAAAAATATAAGTTTTAGGTTAAAAGTTTTTAATTGACTTCCAAGTCTTCCAATATTGCAACAAGTTATATTCTTCATTGATTTGTTTATAAATGCAAGTTTATGGTCACTTGGGTGGGGGGTGTTGGGTGGCTCCGGCCTCCAAGGGATGAACGGGGGATGTTTGTTTATTTATATTATTTTTAAATGTAAAACAAATAAACAAATAAAAAATTTAAAAAGAAATTATGAAGGGCAAATTAGGGTTTTTATGTCCGGTGGGATGAAATATATAAGTTTTTAACAAATAAAGTATGATCCGAGTTAATTTTTAAAATTATGAACTAAATGACTAATCATGCATTTTGACGCCTCACATCCTTTTTTAAAAAACCTATTGCCTTGTTAATTTTACCAACATAAATTCTAATATAAACACTTATTAAAAAAATATTTTTTTCAAATAAATCATTTTGCCCAACAGTCATTTTGTGGTAACCAACATCCTCTAAAGCTAAATGACGGAAGAAGGTGAATTCGTGAAGATCATTAGTATGCATCTTTTTTTTTTTGAATGGCACGTCAATTTATGCATAGTAATATTGAGGAGAAATCAGTGAAGACGGAGCCGAGTTAGTCAAGGTATGTTCGTTATATTTGTAAAGTTTGCTTAAGTCTTAAGATGTGTTAAATTAGTGGTTGCAAGTCAGGATTACTAGATGATGGGATGTAATCTAAATCAAGACATTGTGTTTACTGACCTAATTTTGTCAATTCTGGGAATTTCTCAAATAAATTGGATAATGGTAATTTAAGTGAACTAGATGATGTTAATCACACGGAATATTTTGTGACATTTTTCTCGAGTACTTGAGTACTGTAGTAGTTAATGATAGAGGTGTGAACTAGCCAAGCCTGAGCGTGGCCACGCTCGGTTCGGGCTCATTTAAGTTATGAGAGACTCGAGCTCGAGTTCGGCTCGATTTGAGCTTTATTACACCAAGTTCTCGGCTCGAGCTCATGAAGAGTTGTACAGACTCAGCTCGGGCTCGAGATCGGCTTGTTTTTAGTATGATCATGAGCCTAAATGAGTTTAGGCTCGGTTCAAGCTTGTTAAAAAGCTTGTTTACTAATACCCTACATCCCTAATTCCTCAAGTATTTTTTTTATTTTAATATATAAAAATAATAATAATATTGTATATTATATATAGGCTCATTTAGGCTGCGAGTTCACTGATTGAAGCTCGGCTCGAGCTAGTTTAATAAACGTGCCTCATATTTAGGCTCGAGCTCCGCTCGGGCTCGTTTAATTCAATCTCGAGTCTAGCTTTTAACGAGTCGATCCCGAGTAGCTCGGGTCACTTACACCTCTAGTGAATGATCTACTACTTAGTTTGCAACTTGTAATTTTGTTGTGATAAATTAAAATTATTAGTTTCATATAGAAGATTAACACAAATAAACGAAACGAATATTGCATGTGATCTAGGCAGGCCAATGTACTGTCAAATACTAATAATAGAAAATCGAATGGACCTCGTATGTATCAGAAAGTGTGAACATATTTACCTTGAACGTTGATTTTATTTAGACTTAGAATATCAAATTAATAATATGATTTCTAATATTGTGACTTAGAAGCTTAAGCATTAAATCACACTATACGTAGGTTTCCACTCAATCGACCTGCTCAACCCATGTAATTGTTTTATATTTTCCCACGGTTTAAATTTTACCCATTAGACCTATTGGAAATGAAATGTATGGAGCCTAATTCCAAGTTTATAATTTTCACTATCATTTACAAAAAATTATAATATATCTATGATTTTACGAAAATGGAAATGCTTGTTTGTCAAATACTCTGCTGTTATTTAACTGTGTGTGCCATGGGGACACAAAAATGTCAGTTTGTCGTTAGAAATTTTTAATTGACATCCAAGTCATCCAATATTGCAACAAGTTATATTCTTCATTGATTTCTTTATAAATGTAAGTTTGTGGTCACTTGGGTGGGTGGGGGGGGGGGGTGTTGGGCGGCTCTGGCCTCCCAGGGATAAATGGGGATTTTTGTTTATTTATTTTATTTTTAAATGTAAAACAAATAAACAAATAAAAAATTTAAAAAGAAATTATTAAGGGCAAATTAGGTTTTTGATGTCCGGAGGGATGAAATATATAAGTTCTTAACAAATAAAGGATGATCCGAATTAATTTGTATAATTAAGAACTAAATGACTAATTATGCCTTTTGACGCCTCACATCCTTTTTTAAAAAACCTATTGCCTTGTTAATTTTACCAACATAAATTCTAATATAAACACTTATTAAAAAAATATTTTTTTCATATAAATCATTTTGCCCAACAGTCATTTTGTGGTAACCAACATCCTCTAAAGCTAAACGACGGAAGAAGGAGAATTCGTGAAGATCATTAGTATGCATCTTTGTTTTTTGAATGGCACGTCAATTTATGCTTAGTAATATTGAGGAGAAATCAGTGAAGACGGAGCCGACTTAGTCAAGGTATGTTCGTTATATTTGTAAAGTTTGCTTAAGTCTTAAGATGTGTTAAATTAGTGGTTGGAAGTCAGGATTACTAGATGATGGGATGTAATCTAAATCAAGACATTGTGTTTACCGACCTAATTTTGTCAATTCTGGGAATTTCTCAAATAAATTGGATAATGGTAATTTAAGTGAACTAGATGATTTTAATCACACGGAATATTTTGTGACATTTTTCTCGAGTACTTGAGTACTGTAGGAATAAATGATAGAGGTGTGAACGAGCCAAGCCTGGCCACGCTAGGTTCGGGCTCATTTAAGTTATGAGAGACTCGAGCTCGAGTTCGGCTCGATTTGAGCTTTATTACACCAAGTTCTCGGCTCGAGCTCGTGAAGAGTCGTACAGAATCAGCTCGGGCTCGAGATCGGCTTGTTTTTAGTATGATCATGAGCGTAAATGAGTTTAGGCTCGGTTCAAGCTTGTTAAAAAGCTCGTTTACTAATACCCTACATCCCTAATTCCTCAAGTATTTATTTTTATTTTAATATATAAAAATAATAATAATATTGTATATTATATATAGGCTCATTTAGGCTGCGAGTTCACTGATTGAAGCTCGGCTCGAGCTCGTTTAATAAATGAGCCTCATATTTAGGCTCGAGCTCCGCTCGGGCTCGTTTAATTTGATCCCGAGTCGAGCTTTTAACGAGTCGATCCCGAATAGCTCGGCTCACTTACACCCCTAGTGAATGATCTACTACTTAGTTTGCAACTTGTAATTTTGTTGTGATAAATTAATATTATTAGTTTCATATAATAAATTAACACAAATAAACAAAACGAATATTGCATGTGATCTAGGCAGGCCAATGTACTGTCAAATACTAATAATAGAAAATCGAATGGACCTCGTATGTTTCAGAAAGTGTGAACATATTTACCTTGAACGTTGATTTTATTTAGACTTAGAATATGAAATTGATAATATGATTTCTAATATTGTGACTTAGAAGCTTAAGCATTAAATCATACTATACGTAGGTTTACACTCATTTGACCTGCTCAACCCATGTAATTGTTTTATATTTTCCCACGGTTTTAAATTTTACCCATTAGACCTATTGGAAATGAAATGTATGTAGCCTAATTCCAAGTTTATAATTGTAACTATCATTTACAAAAAATTATAATCTATCTATGATTTTACGAAAATGGAAATGCTTGTTTGTCAAATACTTTGCTGTTATATAACTGTGTGTGCCATGGGGACACAAAAATGTCAGTTTGTGGTTACAAATTTTTAATTGACTTCCAAGTCTTCCAATATTGCAACAAGTTATATTCTTCATTGATTTCTTTATAAATGTAAGTTTGTGGTCACTTGGGTGGGTGGTGTTGGGTGGCTCCGGTCTCCAAGGGATGAACGGGGGATGTTTGTTTATTTATATTATTTTTAAATGTAAAACAAATAAAAAAATAAAAAATTTAAAAAGAAATTATGAAGGGCAAATTAGGGTTTTTATGTCCGGAGGGATGAAATATATAAGTTTTTAACAAAAAAGTATGATCCGAGTTAATTTTTAAAATTATGAACTTAATGACTAATCATGCATTTTGACGCCTCACATCCTTTTTTAAAAAACCTATTGCCTTGTAAATTTTACCAACATAAATTCTAATATAAACACTTATTAAAAAAATATTTTTTTCAAATAAATCATTTTGCCCAACAGTCATTTTGTGGTAACCAACATCCTCTAAAGCTAAATGACGGAAGAAGGTGAATTCGTGAAGATCATTAGTATGCATATTTTTTTTTTGAATGGCACGTCAATTTATGCTTAGTAATATTGAGGAGAAATCAGTGAAGACGGAGCCGACTTAGTCAAGGTATGTTCGTTATATTTGTAAAGTTTGCTTAAGTCTTAAGATGTGTTAAATTAGTGGTTGCAAGTCAGGATTACTAGATGATGGGATGTAATCTAAATCAAGACATTGTGTTTACTGACCTAATTTTGTCAATTCTGGGAATTTCTCAAATAAATTGGATAATGGTAATTTAAGTGAACTAGATGATGTTAATCACACGGAATATTTTGTGACATTTTTCTCGAGTACTTGAGTACTGTAGTAGTTAATGATAGAGGTGTGAACGAGCCAAGCCTGAGCGTGGCCACGCTCGGTTCGGGCTCATTTAAGTTATGAGAGACTCGAGCTCGAGTTCGGCTCGATTTGAGCTTTATTACACCAAGTTCTCGGCTCGAGCTCATGAAGAGTTGTACAGACTCAGCTCGGGCTCGAGATCGGCTTGTTTTTAGTATGATCATGAGCCTAAATGAGTTTAGGCTCGGTTCAAGCTTGTTAAAAAGCTCGTTTACTAATACCCTACATCCCTAATTCCTCAAGTATTTTTTTTATTTTAATATATAAAAATAATAATAATATTGTATATTATATATAGGCTCATTTAGGCTGCGAGTTCACTTATTGAAGCTCGGCTCGAGCTAGTTTAATAAACGAGCCTCATATTTAGGCTCGAGCTCCGCTCGGGCTCGTTTAATTCAATCTCGAGTCTAGCTTTTAACGAGTCGATCCCGAATAGCTCGGCTCACTTACACCCCTAGTGAATGATCTACTACTTAGTTTGCAACTTGTAATTTTGTTGTGATAAATTAATATTATTAGTTTCATATAATAAATTAACACAAATAAACAAAACGAATATTGCATGTGATCTAGGCAGGCCAATGTACTGTCAAATACTAATAATAGAAAATCGAATGGACCTCGTATGTATCAGAAAGTGTGAACATATTTACCTTGAACGTTGATTTTATTTAGACTTAGAATATCAAATTGATAATATGATTTCTAATATTGTGACTTAGAAGCTTAAGCATTAAATCATACTATACGTAGGTTTACACTCATTGGACCTGCTCAACCCATGTAATTGTTTTATATTTTACCACGGTTTTAAATTTTACCCATTAGACCTATTGGAAATGAAATGTATGTAGCCTAATTCCAAGTTTATAATTGTAACTATCATTTACAAAAAATTATAATCTATCTATGATTTTACGAAAATGGAAATGCTTGTTTGTCAAATACTCTGCTGTTATTTAACTGTGTGTGCCATGGGGACACAAAAATGTCAGTTTGTGGTTACAAATTTTTAATTGACTTCCAAGTCTTCCAATATTGCAACAAGTTATATTCTTCATTGATTTCTTTATAAATGTAAGTTTGTGGTCACTTGGGTGGGTGGTGTTGGGTGGCTCCGGCCTCCAAGGGATGAACGGGGGATGTTTGTTTATTTATATTATTTTTAAATGTAAAACAAATAAAAAAATAAAAAATTTAAAAAGAAATTATGAAGGGCAAATTAGGGTTTTTATGTCCGGAGGGATGAAATATATAAGTCTTTAACAAATAAAGTATGATCCGAGTTAATTTTTAAAATTATGAACTAAATGACTAATCATGCATTTTGACGCCTCACATCCTTTTTTAAAAAACCTATTGCCTTGTTAATTTTACCAACATAAATTCTAATATAAACACTTATTAAAAAAATATTTTTTTCATATAAATCATTTTGCCCAACAGTCATTTTGTGGTAACCAACATCCTCTAAAGCTAAACGACGGAAGAAGGAGAATTCGTGAAGATCATTAGTATGCATCTTTTTTTTTTGAATGGCACGTCAATTTATGCTTAGTAATATTGAGGAGAAATCAGTGAAGACGGAGCCGACTTAGTCAAGGTATGTTCGTTATATTTGTAAAGTTTGCTTAAGTCTTAAGATGTGTTAAATTAGTGGTTGCAAGTCAGGATTACTAGATGATGGGATGTAATCTAAATCAAGACATTGTGTTTACTGACTTAATTTTGTCAATTCTGGGAATTTCTCAAATAAATTGGATAATGGTAATTTAAGTGAACTAGATGATGTTAATCACACGGAATATTTTGTGACATTTTTCTCGAGTACTTGAGTACTGTAGTAGTTAATGATAGTGGTGTGAACGAGCCAAGCCTGAGCGTGGCCACGCTCGGTTCGGGCTCATTTAAGTTATGAGAGACTCGAGCTCGAGCTCAGCTCGATTTGAGCTTTATTACACCAAGCTCTCGACTCGAGCTCGTGAAGAGTTGTACAGACTCAGCTCGGGCTCGAGATCGGCTTGTTTATAGTATGATCATGAGCCTAAATGAGTTTAGGCTCGGGTCAAGCTTGTTAAAAAGCTCATTTACTAATACCCTACATCCCTAATTCCTCAAGTATTTTTTTTATTTTAATATATAAAAATAATAATAATATTGTATATTATATATAGGCTCATTTAGGCTGCGAGTTCACTGATTGAAGCTCGGCTCGAGCTAGTTTAATAAACGAGCCTCATATTTAGGCTCGAGCTCCGCTTAGGCTCGTTTAATTCGATCTCGAGTCTAGCTTTTAACGAGTCGATCCCGAGTAGCTCGGGTCACTTACACCTCTAGTGAATGATCTACTACTTAGTTTGCAACTTGTAATTTTATTGTGATAAATTAAAATTATTAGTTTCATATAGAAAATTAACACAAATAAACGAAACGAATATTGCATGTGATCTAGGCAGGCCAATGTACTGTCAAATACTAATAATAGAAAATCGAATGGACCTCGTATGTATCAGAAAGTGTGAACATATTTACCTTGAACGTTGATTTTATTTAGACTTAGAATATCAAATTAATAATCTGTTTTCTAATATTGTGATTTAGAAGCTTAAGCATTAAATCATACTATACGTAGGTTTCCACTCATTTGACCTGCTCAACCCATGTAATTGTTTTATATTTTCCCACGGTTTTAAATTTTACCCATTAGACCTATTGGAAATGAAATGTATGTAGCGTAATTCCAAGTTTATAATTGTAACTATCATTTACAAAAATTTATAATCTATCTATGATTTATTAAAATGGAAATGCTTGTTTGTCAAATACTCTGCTGTTATAAAGTTGTGTGTGCCATGGGGACAAAAAAATATAAGTTTGTGGTTAAAAGTTTTTAATTGACTTCCAAGTCTTCCAATATTGCAACAAGTTATATTCTTCATTGATTTGTTTATAAATGCAAGTTTGTGGTCACTTGGGTGGGGGGTGTTGGGTGGCTCCGGCCTCCAAGGGATGAACGGGGGATGTTTGTTTATTTATATTATTTTTAAATGTAAAACAAATAAACAAATAAAAAATTTAAAAAGAAATTATGAAGGGCAAATTAGGGTTTTTATGTCCGGAGGGATGAAATATATAAGTTTTTAACAAATAAAGTATGATCCGAGTTAATTTTTAAAATTAAGAACTAAATGACTAATCATGCATTTTGACGCCTCACATCCTTTTTTAAAAAACCTATTGCCTTGTTAATTTTACAAACATAAATTCTAATATAAACACTTATTAAAAAAATATTTTTTTCAAATAAATCATTTTGCCCAACAGTCATTTTGTGGTAACCAACATCCTCTAAAGCTAAATGACGGAAGAAGGTGAATACGTGAAGATCATTAGTATGCATCTTTTTTTTTTGAATGGCACGTCAATTTATGCTTAGTAATATTGAGGAGAAATCAGTGAAGACGGAGCCGAGTTAGTCAAGGTATGTTCGTTATATTTGTAAAGTTTGCTTAAGTCTTAAGATGTGTTAAATTAGTGGTTGCAAGTCAGGATTACTAGATGATGGGATGTAATCTAAATCAAGACATTGTGTTTACTGACCTAATTTTGTCAATTCTGGGAATTTCTCAAATAAATTGGATAATGGTAATTTAAGTGAACTAGATGATGTTAATCACACGGAATATTTTGTGACATTTTTCTCGAGAACTTGAGTACTGTAGTAGTTAATGATAGAGGTGTGAACGAGCCAAGCCTGAGCGTGGCCACACTCGGTTCGGGCTCATTTAAGTTATAAGAGACTCGAGCTCGAGTTCGGCTCGATTTGAGCTTTATTACACCAAGTTCTCGGCTCGAGCTCATGAAGAGTTGTACAGACTCAGCTCGGGCTCGAGATCGGCTTGTTTTTAGTATGATCATGAGCCTAAATGAGTTTAGGCTCGGTTCAAGCTTGTTAAAAAGCTTGTTTACTAATACCCTACATCCCTAATTCCTCAAGTATTTTTTTTATTTTAATATATAAAAATAATAATAATATTGTATATTATATATAGGCTCATTTAGGCTGCGAGTTCACTGATTGAAGCTCGGCTCGAGCTAGTTTAATAAACGAGCCTCATATTTAGGCTCGAGCTCCGCTCGGGCTCGTTTAATTCGATCTCGAGTCTAGCTTTTAACGAGTCGATCCCGAGTAGCTCGGGTCACTTACACCTTTAGTGAATGATCTACTACTTAGTTTGCAACTTGTAATTTTGTTGTGATAAATTAAAATTATTAGTTTCATATAATAAATTAACACAAATAAACAAAACGAATATTGCATGTGATCTAGGCAGGCCAATGTACTGTCAAATACTAATAATAGAAAATCGAATGGACCTCGTATGTATCAGAAAGTGTGAACATATTTACCTTGAACGTTGATTTTATTTAGACTTAGAATATCAAATTGATAATCTGATTTCTAATATTGTGACTTAGAAGCTTAAGCATTAAATCATACTATACGTAGGTTTACACTCATTTGACCTGCTCAACCCATGTAATTGTTTTATATTTTCCCACGGTTTTAAATTTTACCCATTAGACCTATTGGAAATGAAATGTATGTAGCCTAATTCCAAGTTTATAATTGTAACTATCATTTACAAAAAATTATAATCTATCTATGATTTTACGAAAATGGAAATGCTTGTTTGTCAAATACTCTGCTGTTATTTAACTGTGTGTGCCATGGGGACACAAAAATATAAGTTTGAGGTTAAAAGTTTTTAATTGACTTCCAAGTCTTCCGATATTGCAACAAGTTATATTCTTCATTGATTTGTTTATAAATGCAAGTTTGTGGTCACTTGGGTGGGGGGTGTTGGGTGGCTCCGGCCTCCAAGGGATGAACGGGGGATGTTTGTTTATTTATATTATTTTTAAATGTAAAACAAATAAACAAATAAAAAATTTAAAAAGAAATTATGAAGGGCAAATTAGGGTTTTTATGTCCGGAGGGATGAAATATATAAGTTTTTAACAAATAAAGTATGATCCGAGTTAATTTTTAAAATTATGAACTAAATGACTAATCATGCATTTTGACCCCTCACATCCTTTTTTAAAAAACCTATTGCCTTGTTAATTTTACCAACATAAATTCTAATATAAACACTTATTAAAAAAATATTTTTTTCAAATAAATCATTTTGCCCAACAGTCATTTTGTGGTAACCAACATCCTCTAAAGCTAAACGACAGAAGAAGGAGAATTCGTGAAGATCATTAGTATTCATCTTTTTTTTTTGAATGGCACGTCAATTTATGCTTAGTAATATTCAAGAGAAATCAGTGAAGACGGAGCCGACTTAGTCAAGGTATGTTCGTTATATTTGTAAAGTTTGCTTAAGTCTTAAGATATGTTAAATTAGTGGTTGCAAGTCAAGATTACTAGATGATGGGATGTAATCTAAATCAAGACATTGTGTTTACTGACCTAATTTTGTCAATTCTGGGAATTTCTCAAATAAATTGGATAATGGTAATTTAAGTGAACTAGATGATTTTAATCACACGGAATATTTTGTGACATTTTTCTCGAGTACTTGAGTACTGTAGGAATAAATGATAGAGGTGTGAACGAGCCAAGCCTGGCCACGCTAGGTTCGGGCTCATTTAAGTTATGACAGACTCGAGCTCGAGTTCGGCTCGATTTGAGCTTTATTACACCAAGTTCTCGGCTCGAGCTCGTGAAGAGTTGTACAGACTCAGCTCGGGCTCGAGATCGGCTTGTTTTTAGTATGATCATGAGCCGAAATGAGTTTAGGCTCGGTTCAAGCTTGTTAAAAAGCTCGTTTACTAATACCCTACATCACTAATTCCTCAAGTATTTATTTTTATTTTAATATATAAAAATAATAATAATATTGTATATTATATATAGGCTCATTTAGGCTGCGAGTTCACTGATTGAAGCTCGGCTCGAGCTCGTTTAATAAATGAGCCTCATATTTAGGCTCGAGCTCCGCTCGGGCTCGTTTAATTTGATCTCGAGTCGAGCTTTTAACGAGTCGATCCCGAATAGCTCGGCTCACTTACACCCCTAGTGAATGATCTACTACTTAGTTTGCAACTTGTAATTTTGTTGTGATAAATTAATATTATTAGTTTCATATAATAAATTAACACAAATAAACAAAACGAATATTGCATGTGATCTAGGCAGGCCAATGTACTGTCAAATACTAATAATAGAAAATCGAATGGACCTCGTATGTATCAGAAAGTGTGAACATATTTACCTTGAACGTTGATTTTATTTCGACTTAGAATATCAAATTGATAATCTGATTTCTAATATTGTGACTTAGAAGCTTAAGCATTAAATCATACTATACATAGGTTTACACTCATTTGACCTGCTCAACCCATGTAATTGTTTTATATTTTCCCACGGTTTTAAATTTTACCCATTAGACCTATTGGAAATGAAATGTATGTAGCCTAATTCCAAGTTTATAATTGTAACTATCATTTACAAAAAATTATAATCTATCTATGATTTTACGAAAATGGAAATGCTTGTTTGTCAAATACTCTGCTGTTATTTAACTGTGTGTGCCATGGGGACACAAAAATATAAGTTTGAGGTTAAAAGTTTTTAATTGACTTCCAAGTCTTCCAATATTGCAACAAGTTATATTCTTCATTGATTTGTTTATAAATGCAAGTTTGTGGTCACTTGGGTGGGGGGTGTTGGGTGGCTCCGGCCTCCAAGGGATGAACGGGGGATGTTTGTTTATTTATATTATTTTTAAATGTAAAACAAATAAACAAATAAAAATTTTAAAAAGAAATTATGAAGGGCAAATTAGGGTTTTTATGTCCGGAGGGATGAAATATATAAGTTTTTAACAAATAAAGTATGATCCGAGTTAATTTTTAAAATTATGAACTAAATGACTAATCATGCATTTTGACGCCTCACATCCTTTTTTAAAAAACCTATTGCCTTGTTAATTTTACCAACATAAATTCTAATATAAACACTTATTAAAAAAAATATTTTTTTCATATAAATCATTTTGCCCAACAGTCATTTTGTGGTAACCAACATCCTCTAAAGCTAAACGACGGAAGAAGGAGAAATCAGTGAAGTCGGAGCCGACTTAGTCAAGGTATGTTCGTTATATTTGTAAAGTTTGCTTAAGTTTTAAGATGTGTTAAATTAGTGGTTGCAAGTCAAGATTACTAGATGATGGGATGTAATCTAAATCAAGACATTGTGTTTATTGAATTAATTTTGTTAATTCTGGGAATTTCTCGAATAAATTGGGTAATGGTGATTTAAATGAACTAGAAGATGTTAATCACACAGAATATTTAGTGACATTTTCTCGAGTACTTGAGTACTGTAGTAGTGAATGATAGAGGTGTGAACGATCCGAGCCCGAGCGTGGCCAGGCTCGGTTCGGGCTCATTTAAGTTATGAGAGACTCGAGCTCGAGTTCGGCTCGATTTGAGCTTTATTACACCAAGTTCTCGGCTCGAGCTCATGAAGAGTTGTACAGACTCAGCTCGGGCTGGAGATCGGCTTGTTTTTAGTATGATCATGAGCCGAAATGAGTTTAGGCTCGGTTCAAGCTTGTTAAAAAGCTCGTTTACTAATACCCTACATCACTAATTCCTCAAGTATTTATTTTTATTTTAATATATAAAAATAATAATAATATTGTATATTATATATAGGCTCATTTAGGCTGCGAGTTCACTGATTGAAGCTCGGCTCGAGCTAGTTTAATAAATGAGCCTCATATTTAGGCTCGAGCTCCGCTCGGGCTCGTTTAATTTGATCTCGAGTCGAGCTTTTAACGAGTCGATCCCGAATAGCTCGGCTCACTTACACCCCTAGTGAATGATCTACTACTTAGTTTGGAACTTGTAATTTTGTTGTGATAAATTAAAATTATTAGATTCATATAGAAAATTAACACAAATATACAAAACGAATATTGCATGTGATCTAGGCAGGCCAATGTACTGTCAAATACTAATAATAGAAAATCGAATGGACCTCGTATGTATCAGAAAGTGTGAACATATTTACCTTGAATGTTGATTTTATTTCGACTTAGAATATCAAATTAATAATATGTTTTCTAATATTGTGATTTAGAAGCTTAAGCATTAAATCATACCATAGGTAGGTTTCCACTCATTTGACCTGCTCAACCCATGTAATTGTTTTATATGTTCCCACGGTTTTAAATTTTACCCATTAGACCTATTGGAAATGAAATGTATGTAGCGTAATTCCATGTTTATAATTGTAACTATCATTTACAAAAATTTATAATCTATCTATGATTTATTAAAATGGAAATGCTTGTTTGTCAAATACTCTGTTGTTACAAAGTTGTGTGTGCCATGGGGACACAAAAATATAAGTTTGAGGTTAAAAGTTTTTAATTGACTTCCAAGTCTTCCAATATTGCAACAAGTTATATTCTTCATTGATTTGTTTATAAATGCAAGTTTGTGGTCACTTGGGTGGGGGGTGTTGGGTGGCTCCGGCCTCCAAGGGATGAACGGGGGATGTTTGTTTATTTATATTATTTTTAAATGTAAAACAAATAAACAAATAAAAAATTTAAAAAGAAATTATGAAGGGCAAATTAGGGTTTTTATGTCCGGAGGGATGAAATATATAAGTTTTTAACAAATAAAGTATGATCCGAGTTAATTTTTAAAATTATGAACTAAATGACTAATCATGCATTTTGACGCCTCACATCCTTTTTTAAAAAACCTATTGCCTTGTTAATTTTACCAACATAAATTCTAATATAAACACTTATTAAAAAAAAATATTTTTTTCATATAAATCATTTTGCCCAACAGTCATTTTGTGGTAACCAACATCCTCTAAAGCTAAACGACGGAAGAAGGAGAAATCAGTGAAGTCGGAGCCGACTTAGTCAAGGTATGTTCGTTATATTTGTAAAGTTTGCTTAAGTTTTAAGATGTGTTAAATTAGTGGTTGCAAGTCAAGATTACTAGATGATGGGATGTAATCTAAATCAAGACATTGTGTTTATTGAATTAATTTTGTTAATTCTGGGAATTTCTCGAATAAATTGGGTAATGGTGATTTAAATGAACTAGAAGATGTTAATCACACAGAATATTTAGTGACATTTTCTCGAGTACTTGAGTACTGTAGTAGTGAATGATAGAGGTGTGAACGACCCGAGCCCGAGCGTGGCCAGGCTCGGTTCGGGCTCATTTAAGTTATGAGAGACTCGAGCTCGAGTTCGGCTCGATTTGAGCTTTATTACACCAAGTTCTCGGCTCGAGCTCATGAAGAGTTGTACAGACTCAGCTCGGGCTCGAGATCGGCTTGTTTTTAGTATGATCATGAGCCTAAATGAGTTTAGGCTCGGTTCAAGCTTGTTAAAAAGCTCGTTTACTAATACCCTACATCCCTAATTCCTCAAGTATTTTTTTTATTTTAATATATAAAAATAATAATAATATTGTATATTATATATAGGCTCATTTACGCTGCGAGTTCACTGATTGAAGCTCGGCTCGAGCTAGTTTAATAAACGAGCCTCATATTTAGGCTCGAGCTCCGCTCGGGCTCGTTTAATTCAATCTCGAGTCTAGCTTTTAACGAGTCGATCCCGAGTAGCTCGGGTCACTTACACCTCTAGTGAATGATCTACTACTTAGTTTGCAACTTGTAATTTTGTTGTGATAAATTAAAATTATTAGTTTCATATAGAAAATTAACACAAATAAACGAAAAGAATATTGCATGTGATCTAGGCAGGCCAATGTACTATCAAATACTAATAATAGAAAATCGAATGGACCTCGTATGTATCAGAAAGTGTGAACATATTTACCTTGAACGTTGATTTTATTTAGACTTAGAATATCAAATTAATAATATGATTTCTAATATTGTGACTTAGAAGCTTAAGCATTAAATCACACTATACGTAGGTTTCCACTCAATCGACCTGCTCAACCCATGTAATTGTTTTATATTTTCCCACGGTTTTAAATTTTACCCATTAGACCTATTGGAAATGAAATGTATGTAGCCTAATTCCAAGTTTATAATTTTCACTATCATTTACAAAAAATTATAATCTATCTATGATTTTACGAAAATGGAAATGCTTGTTTGTCAAATACTCTGCTGTTATTTAACTGTGTGTGCCATGGGGACACAAAAATGTCAGTTTGTGGTTTGAAATTTTTAATTGACTTCCAAGTCATCCAATATTGCAACAAGTTATATTCTTCATTGATTTCTTTATAAATGTAAGTTTGTGGTCACTTGGGTGGGTGGGGGGGTGTTGGGGGGCTCTGGCCTCCCAGGGATAAATGGGGATTTTTGTTTATTTATTTTATTTTTAAATGTAAAACAAATAAACAAATAAAAAATTTAAAAAGAAATTATTAAGGGCAAATTAGGTTTTTGATGTCCGGAGGGATGAAATATATAAGTTCTTAACAAATAAAGGATGATTCGAATTAATTTGTATAATTAAGAACTAAATGACTAATTATGCCTTTTGACGCCTCACACCTTTTTTAAAAAACCTATTGCCTTGTTAATTTTACCAACATAAATTCTAATATAAACACTTATTAAAAAAATATTTTTTTCAAATAAATCATTTTGCCCAACAGTCATTTTGTGGTAACCAACATCCTCTAAAGCTAAACGACGGAAGAAGGAGAATTCGTGAAGATCATTAGTATTCATCTTTTTTTTTGAATGGCACGTCAATTTATGCTTAGTAATATTCAGGAGAAATCAGTGAAGACGGAGCCGACTTAGTCAAGGTATGTTCGTTATATTTGTAAAGTTTGCTTAAGTCTTAAGATATGTTAAATTAGTGGTTGCAAGTCAAGATTACTAGATGATGGGATGTAATCTAAATCAAGACATTGTGTTTACTGACCTAATTTTGTCAATTCTGGGAATTTCTCAAATAAATTGGATAATGGTAAGTTAAGTGAACTAGATGATTTTAATCACACGGAATATTTTGTGACATTTTTCTCGAGTACTTGAGTACTGTAGGAATAAATGATAGAGGTGTGAACGAGCCAAGCCTGGCCACGCTAGGTTCGGGCTCATTTAAGTTATGAGAGACTCGAGCTCGAGTTCGGCTCGATTTGAGCTTTATTACACCAAGTTCTCGGCTCGAGCTCGTGAAGAGTTGTACAGAATCAGCTCGGGCTCGAGATCGGCTTGTTTTTAGTATGATCATGAGCCGAAATGAGTTTAGGCTCGGTTCAAGCTTGTTAAAAAGCTCGTTTACTAATACCCTACATCCCTAATTCCTCAAGTATTTATTTTTATTTTAATATATAAAAATAATAATAATATTGTATATTATATATAGGCTCATTTAGGCTGCGAGTTCACTGATTGAAGCTCGGCTCGAGCTCGTTTAATAAATGAGCCTCATATTTAGGCTCGAGCTCCGCTCGGGCTCGTTTAATTTGATCTCGAGTCGAGCTTTTAACGAGTCGATCCCGAATAGCTCGGCTCACTTACACCCCTAGTGAATGATCTACTACTTAGTTTGCAACTTGTAATTTTGTTGTGATAAATTAATATTATTAGTTTCATATAATAAATTAACACAAATAAACAAAACGAATATTGCATGTGATCTAGGCAGGCCAATGTACTGTCAAATACTAATAATAGAAAATCGAATGGACCTCGTATGTATCAGAAAGTGTGAACATATTTACCTTGAACGTTGATTTTATTTAGACTTAGAATATCAAATTAATAATATGTTTTCTAATATTGTGATTTAGAAGCTTAAGCATTAAATCATACTATACGTAGGTTTCCACTCATTTGACCTGCTCAACCCATGTAATTGTTTTATATTTTCCCACGGTTTTAAATTTTACCCATTAGACCTATTGGAAATGAAATGTATGTAGCCTAATTCCAAGTTTATAATTGTAACTATCATTTACAAAAAATTATAATCTATCTATGATTTTACGAAAATGGAAATGCTTGTTTGTCAAATACTCTGCTGTTATTTAACTGTGTGTGCCATGGGGACACAAAAATATAAGTTTGAGGTTAAAAGTTTTTAATTGACTTCCAAGTCTTCCAATATTGCAACAAGTTATATTCTTCATTGATTTGTTTATAAATGCAAGTTTGTGGTCACTTGGGTGGGGGGTGTTGGGTGGCTCCGGCCTCCAAGGGATGAACGGGGGATGTTTGTTTATTTATATTATTTTTAAATGTAAAACAAATAAACAAATAAAAATTTTAAAAAGAAATTATGAAGGGCAAATTAGGGTTTTTATGTCCGGAGGGATGAAATATATAAGTTTTTAACAAATAAAGTATGATCCGAGTTAATTTTTAAAATTATGAACTAAATGACTAATCATGCATTTTGACGCCTCACATCCTTTTTTAAAAAACCTATTGCCTTGTTAATTTTACCAACATAAATTCTAATATAAACACTTATTAAAAAAAAATATTTTTTTCATATAAATCATTTTGCCCAACAGTCATTTTGTGGTAACCAACATCCTCTAAAGCTAAACGACGGAAGAAGGAGAAATCAGTGAAGTCGGAGCCGACTTAGTCAAGGTATGTTCGTTATATTTGTAAAGTTTGCTTAAGTTTTAAGATGTGTTAAATTAGTGGTTGCAAGTCAAGATTACTAGATGATGGGATGTAATCTAAATCAAGACATTGTGTTTATTGAATTAATTTTGTTAATTCTGGGAATTTCTCGAATAAATTGGGTAATGGTGATTTAAATGAACTAGAAGATGTTAATCACACAGAATATTTAGTGACATTTTCTCGAGTACTTGAGTACTGTAGTAGTGAATGATAGAGGTGTGAACGACCCGAGCCCGAGCGTGGCCAGGCTCGGTTCGGGCTCATTTAAGTTATGAGAGACTCGAGCTCGAGTTCGGCTCGATTTGAGCTTTATTACACCAAGTTCTCGGCTCGAGCTCATGAAGAGTTGTACAGACTCAGCTCGGGCTCGAGATCGGCTTGTTTTTAGTATGATCATGAGCCTAAATGAGTTTAGGCTCGGTTCAAGCTTGTTAAAAAGCTCGTTTACTAATACCCTACATCCCTAATTCCTCAAGTATTTTTTTTATTTTAATATATAAAAATAATAATAATATTGTATATTATATATAGGCTCATTTACGCTGCGAGTTCACTGATTGAAGCTCGGCTCGAGCTAGTTTAATAAACGAGCCTCATATTTAGGCTCGAGCTCCGCTCGGGCTCGTTTAATTCAATCTCGAGTCTAGCTTTTAACGAGTCGATCCCGAGTAGCTCGGGTCACTTACACCTCTAGTGAATGATCTACTACTTAGTTTGCAACTTGTAATTTTGTTGTGATAAATTAAAATTATTAGTTTCATATAGAAAATTAACACAAATAAACGAAAAGAATATTGCATGTGATCTAGGCAGGCCAATGTACTATCAAATACTAATAATAGAAAATCGAATGGACCTCGTATGTATCAGAAAGTGTGAACATATTTACCTTGAACGTTGATTTTATTTAGACTTAGAATATCAAATTAATAATATGATTTCTAATATTGTGACTTAGAAGCTTAAGCATTAAATCACACTATACGTAGGTTTCCACTCAATCGACCTGCTCAACCCATGTAATTGTTTTATATTTTCCCACGGTTTTAAATTTTACCCATTAGACCTATTGGAAATGAAATGTATGTAGCCTAATTCCAAGTTTATAATTTTCACTATCATTTACAAAAAATTATAATCTATCTATGATTTTACGAAAATGGAAATGCTTGTTTGTCAAATACTCTGCTGTTATTTAACTGTGTGTGCCATGGGGACACAAAAATGTCAGTTTGTGGTTTGAAATTTTTAATTGACTTCCAAGTCATCCAATATTGCAACAAGTTATATTCTTCATTGATTTCTTTATAAATGTAAGTTTGTGGTCACTTGGGTGGGTGGGGGGGTGTTGGGGGGCTCTGGCCTCCCAGGGATAAATGGGGATTTTTGTTTATTTATTTTATTTTTAAATGTAAAACAAATAAACAAATAAAAAATTTAAAAAGAAATTATTAAGGGCAAATTAGGTTTTTGATGTCCGGAGGGATGAAATATATAAGTTCTTAACAAATAAAGGATGATTCGAATTAATTTGTATAATTAAGAACTAAATGACTAATTATGCCTTTTGACGCCTCACACCTTTTTTAAAAAACCTATTGCCTTGTTAATTTTACCAACATAAATTCTAATATAAACACTTATTAAAAAAATATTTTTTTCAAATAAATCATTTTGCCCAACAGTCATTTTGTGGTAACCAACATCCTCTAAAGCTAAACGACGGAAGAAGGAGAATTCGTGAAGATCATTAGTATTCATCTTTTTTTTTTGAATGGCACGTCAATTTATGCTTAGTAATATTCAGGAGAAATCAGTGAAGACGGAGCCGACTTAGTCAAGGTATGTTCGTTATATTTGTAAAGTTTGCTTAAGTCTTAAGATATGTTAAATTAGTGGTTGCAAGTCAAGATTACTAGATGATGGGATGTAATCTAAATCAAGACATTGTGTTTACTGACCTAATTTTGTCAATTCTGGGAATTTCTCAAATAAATTGGATAATGGTAAGTTAAGTGAACTAGATGATTTTAATCACACGGAATATTTTGTGACATTTTTCTCGAGTACTTGAGTACTGTAGGAATAAATGATAGAGGTGTGAACGAGCCAAGCCTGGCCACGCTAGGTTCGGGCTCATTTAAGTTATGAGAGACTCGAGCTCGAGTTCGGCTCGATTTGAGCTTTATTACACCAAGTTCTCGGCTCGAGCTCGTGAAGAGTTGTACAGAATCAGCTCGGGCTCGAGATCGGCTTGTTTTTAGTATGATCATGAGCCGAAATGAGTTTAGGCTCGGTTCAAGCTTGTTAAAAAGCTCGTTTACTAATACCCTACATCCCTAATTCCTCAAGTATTTATTTTTATTTTAATATATAAAAATAATAATAATATTGTATATTATATATAGGCTCATTTAGGCTGCGAGTTCACTGATTGAAGCTCGGCTCGAGCTCGTTTAATAAATGAGCCTCATATTTAGGCTCGAGCTCCGCTCGGGCTCGTTTAATTTGATCTCGAGTCGAGCTTTTAACGAGTCGATCCCGAATAGCTCGGCTCACTTACACCCCTAGTGAATGATCTACTACTTAGTTTGCAACTTGTAATTTTGTTGTGATAAATTAATATTATTAGTTTCATATAATAAATTAACACAAATAAACAAAACGAATATTGCATGTGATCTAGGCAGGCCAATGTACTGTCAAATACTAATAATAGAAAATCGAATGGACCTCGTATGTATCAGAAAGTGTGAACATATTTACCTTGAACGTTGATTTTATTTAGACTTAGAATATCAAATTGATAATCTGATTTCTAATATTGTGACTTAGAAGCTTAAGCATTAAATCATACTATACATAGGTTTACACTCATTTGACATGCTCAACCCATGTAATTGTTTTATATTTTCCCACGGTTTTAAATTTTACCCATTAGACCTATTGGAAATGAAATGTATGTAGCCTAATTCCAAGTTTATAATTGTAACTATCATTTACAAAAAATTATAATCTATCTATGATTTTACGAAAATGGAAATGCTTGTTTGTCAAATACTCTGCTGTTATTTAACTGTGTGTGCCATGGGGACACAAAAATATAAGTTTGAGGTTAAAAGTTTTTAATTGACTTCCAAGTCTTCCAATATTGCAACAAGTTATATTCTTCATTGATTTGTTTATAAATGCAAGTTTGTGGTCACTTGGGTGGGGGGTGTTGGGTGGCTCCGGCCTCCAAGGGATGAACGGGGGATGTTTGTTTATTTATATTATTTTTAAATGTAAAACAAATAAACAAATAAAAATTTTAAAAAGAAATTATGAAGGGCAAATTAGGGTTTTTATGTCCGGAGGGATGAAATATATAAGTTTTTAACAAATAAAGTATGATCCGAGTTAATTTTTAAAATTATGAACTAAATGACTAATCATGCATTTTGACGCCTCACATCCTTTTTTAAAAAACCTATTGCCTTGTTAATTTTACCAACATAAATTCTAATATAAACACTTATTAAAAAAAAATATTTTTTTCATATAAATCATTTTGCCCAACAGTCATTTTGTGGTAACCAACATCCTCTAAAGCTAAACGACGGAAGAAGGAGAAATCAGTGAAGTCGGAGCCGACTTAGTCAAGGTATGTTCGTTATATTTGTAAAGTTTGCTTAAGTTTTAAGATGTGTTAAATTAGTGGTTGCAAGTCAAGATTACTAGATGATGGGATGTAATCTAAATCAAGACATTGTGTTTATTGAATTAATTTTGTTAATTCTGGGAATTTCTCGAATAAATTGGGTAATGGTGATTTAAATGAACTAGAAGATGTTAATCACACAGAATATTTAGTGACATTTTCTCGAGTACTTGAGTACTGTAGTAGTGAATGATAGAGGTGTGAACGACCCGAGCCCGAGCGTGGCCAGGCTCGGTTCGGGCTCATTTAAGTTATGAGAGACTCGAGCTCGAGTTCGGCTCGATTTGAGCTTTATTACACCAAGTTCTCGGCTCGAGCTCATGAAGAGTTGTACAGACTCAGCTCGGGCTCGAGATCGGCTTGTTTTTAGTATGATCATGAGCCTAAATGAGTTTAGGCTCGGTTCAAGCTTGTTAAAAAGCTCGTTTACTAATACCCTACATCCCTAATTCCTCAAGTATTTTTTTTATTTTAATATATAAAAATAATAATAATATTGTATATTATATATAGGCTCATTTACGCTGCGAGTTCACTGATTGAAGCTCGGCTCGAGCTAGTTTAATAAACGAGCCTCATATTTAGGCTCGAGCTCCGCTCGGGCTCGTTTAATTCAATCTCGAGTCTAGCTTTTAACGAGTCGATCCCGAGTAGCTCGGGTCACTTACACCTCTAGTGAATGATCTACTACTTAGTTTGCAACTTGTAATTTTGTTGTGATAAATTAAAATTATTAGTTTCATATAGAAAATTAACACAAATAAACGAAAAGAATATTGCATGTGATCTAGGCAGGCCAATGTACTATCAAATACTAATAATAGAAAATCGAATGGACCTCGTATGTATCAGAAAGTGTGAACATATTTACCTTGAACGTTGATTTTATTTAGACTTAGAATATCAAATTAATAATATGATTTCTAATATTGTGACTTAGAAGCTTAAGCATTAAATCACACTATACGTAGGTTTCCACTCAATCGACCTGCTCAACCCATGTAATTGTTTTATATTTTCCCACGGTTTTAAATTTTACCCATTAGACCTATTGGAAATGAAATGTATGTAGCCTAATTCCAAGTTTATAATTTTCACTATCATTTACAAAAAATTATAATCTATCTATGATTTTACGAAAATGGAAATGCTTGTTTGTCAAATACTCTGCTGTTATTTAACTGTGTGTGCCATGGGGACACAAAAATGTCAGTTTGTGGTTTGAAATTTTTAATTGACTTCCAAGTCATCCAATATTGCAACAAGTTATATTCTTCATTGATTTCTTTACAAATGTAAGTTTGTGGTCACTTGGGTGGGTGGGGGGGGGGGGGTGTTGGGGGGCTCTGGCCTCCCAGGGATAAATGGGGATTTTTGTTTATTTATTTTATTTTTAAATGTAAAACAAATAAACAAATAAAAAATTTAAAAAGAAATTATTAAGGGCAAATTAGGTTTTTGATGTCCGGAGGGATGAAATATATAAGTTCTTAACAAATAAAGGATGATTCGAATTAATTTGTATAATTAAGAACTAAATGACTAATTATGCCTTTTGACGCCTCACACCTTTTTTAAAAAACCTATTGCCTTGTTAATTTTACCAACATAAATTCTAATATAAACACTTATTAAAAAAATATTTTTTTCAAATAAATCATTTTGCCCAATAGTCATTTTGTGGTAACCAACATCCTCTAAAGCTAAACGACGGAAGAAGGAGAATTCGTGAAGATCATTAGTATTCATCTTTTTTTTTTGAATGGCACGTCAATTTATGCTTAGTAATATTCAGGAGAAATCAGTGAAGACGGAGCCGACTTAGTCAAGGTATGTTCGTTATATTTGTAAAGTTTGCTTAAGTCTTAAGATATGTTAAATTAGTGGTTGCAAGTCAAGATTACTAGATGATGGGATGTAATCTAAATCAAGACATTGTGTTTACTGACCTAATTTTGTCAATTCTGGGAATTTCTCAAATAAATTGGATAATGGTAATTTAAGTGAACTAGATGATTTTAATCACACGGAATATTTTGTGACATTTTTCTCGAGTACTTGAGTACTGTAGGAATAAATGATAGAGGTGTGAACGAGCCAAGCCTGGCCACGCTAGGTTCGGGCTCATTTAAGTTATGAGAGACTCGAGCTCGAGTTCGGCTCGATTTGAGCTTTATTACACCAAGTTCTCGGCTCGAGCTCGTGAAGAGTTGTACAGAATCAGCTCGGGCTCGAGATCGGCTTGTTTTTAGTATGATCATGAGCCGAAATGAGTTTAGGCTCGGTTCAAGCTTGTTAAAAAGCTCGTTTACTAATACCCTACATCCCTAATTCCTCAAGTATTTATTTTTATTTTAATATATAAAAATAATAATAATATTGTATATTATATATAGGCTCATTTAGGCTGCGAGTTCACTGATTGAAGCTCGGCTCGAGCTCGTTTAATAAATGAGCCTCATATTTAGGCTCGAGCTCCGCTCGGGCTCGTTTAATTTGATCTCGAGTCGAGCTTTTAACGAGTCGATCCCGAATAGCTCGGCTCACTTACACCCCTAGTGAATGATCTACTACTTAGTTTGCAACTTGTAATTTTGTTGTGATAAATTAATATTATTAGTTTCATATAATAAATTAACACAAATAAACAAAACGAATATTGCATGTGATCTAGGCAGGCCAATGTACTGTCAAATACTAATAATAGAAAATCGAATGGACCTCGTATGTATCAGAAAGTGTGAACATATTTACCTTGAACGTTGATTTTATTTAGACTTAGAATATCAAATTAATAATATGTTTTCTAATATTGTGATTTAGAAGCTTAAGCATTAAATCATACTATACGTAGGTTTCCACTCATTTGACCTGCTCAACCCATGTAATTGTTTTATATTTTCCCACGGTTTTAAATTTTACCCATTAGACCTATTGGAAATGAAATGTATGTAGCCTAATTCCAAGTTTATAATTGTAACTATCATTTACAAAAAATTATAATCTATCTATGATTTTACGAAAATGGAAATGCTTGTTTGTCAAATACTCTGCTGTTATTTAACTGTGTGTGCCATGGGGACACAAAAATATAAGTTTGAGGTTAAAAGTTTTTAATTGACTTCCAAGTCTTCCAATATTGCAACAAGTTATATTCTTCATTGATTTGTTTATAAATGCAAGTTTGTGGTCACTTGGGTGGGGGGTGTTGGGTGGCTCCGGCCTCCAAGGGATGAACGGGGGATGTTTGTTTATTTATATTATTTTTAAATGTAAAACAAATAAACAAATAAAAATTTTAAAAAGAAATTATGAAGGGCAAATTAGGGTTTTTATGTCCGGAGGGATGAAATATATAAGTTTTTAACAAATAAAGTATGATCCGAGTTAATTTTTAAAATTATGAACTAAATGACTAATCATGCATTTTGACGCCTCACATCCTTTTTTAAAAAACCTATTGCCTTGTTAATTTTACCAACATAAATTCTAATATAAACACTTATTAAAAAAAAATATTTTTTTCATATAAATCATTTTGCCCAACAGTCATTTTGTGGTAACCAACATCCTCTAAAGCTAAACGACGGAAGAAGGAGAAATCAGTGAAGTCGGAGCCGACTTAGTCAAGGTATGTTCGTTATATTTGTAAAGTTTGCTTAAGTTTTAAGATGTGTTAAATTAGTGGTTGCAAGTCAAGATTACTAGATGATGGGATGTAATCTAAATCAAGACATTGTGTTTATTGAATTAATTTTGTTAATTCTGGGAATTTCTCGAATAAATTGGGTAATGGTGATTTAAATGAACTAGAAGATGTTAATCACACAGAATATTTAGTGACATTTTCTCGAGTACTTGAGTACTGTAGTAGTGAATGATAGAGGTGTGAACGACCCGAGCCCGAGCGTGGCCAGGCTCGGTTCGGGCTCATTTAAGTTATGAGAGACTCGAGCTCGAGTTCGGCTCGATTTGAGCTTTATTACACCAAGTTCTCGGCTCGAGCTCATGAAGAGTTGTACAGACTCAGCTCGGGCTCGAGATCGGCTTGTTTTTAGTATGATCATGAGCCTAAATGAGTTTAGGCTCGGTTCAAGCTTGTTAAAAAGCTCGTTTACTAATACCCTACATCCCTAATTCCTCAAGTATTTTTTTTATTTTAATATATAAAAATAATAATAATATTGTATATTATATATAGGCTCATTTACGCTGCGAGTTCACTGATTGAAGCTCGGCTCGAGCTAGTTTAATAAACGAGCCTCATATTTAGGCTCGAGCTCCGCTCGGGCTCGTTTAATTCAATCTCGAGTCTAGCTTTTAACGAGTCGATCCCGAGTAGCTCGGGTCACTTACACCTCTAGTGAATGATCTACTACTTAGTTTGCAACTTGTAATTTTGTTGTGATAAATTAAAATTATTAGTTTCATATAGAAAATTAACACAAATAAACGAAAAGAATATTGCATGTGATCTAGGCAGGCCAATGTACTATCAAATACTAATAATAGAAAATCGAATGGACCTCGTATGTATCAGAAAGTGTGAACATATTTACCTTGAACGTTGATTTTATTTAGACTTAGAATATCAAATTAATAATATGATTTCTAATATTGTGACTTAGAAGCTTAAGCATTAAATCACACTATACGTAGGTTTCCACTCAATCGACCTGCTCAACCCATGTAATTGTTTTATATTTTCCCACGGTTTTAAATTTTACCCATTAGACCTATTGGAAATGAAATGTATGTAGCCTAATTCCAAGTTTATAATTTTCACTATCATTTACAAAAAATTATAATCTATCTATGATTTTACGAAAATGGAAATGCTTGTTTGTCAAATACTCTGCTGTTATTTAAATGTGTGTGCCATGGGGACACAAAAATGTCAGTTTGTGGTTTGAAATTTTTAATTGACTTCCAAGTCATCCAATATTGCAACAAGTTATATTCTTCATTGATTTCTTTACAAATGTAAGTTTGTGGTCACTTGGGTGGGTGGGGGGGGGGGGGTGTTGGGGGGCTCTGGCCTCCCAGGGATAAATGGGGATTTTTGTTTATTTATTTTATTTTTAAATGTAAAACAAATAAACAAATAAAAAATTTAAAAAGAAATTATTAAGGGCAAATTAGGTTTTTGATGTCCGGAGGGATGAAATATATAAGTTCTTAACAAATAAAGGATGATTCGAATTAATTTGTATAATTAAGAACTAAATGACTAATTATGCCTTTTGACGCCTCACACCTTTTTTAAAAAACCTATTGCCTTGTTAATTTTACCAACATAAATTCTAATATAAACACTTATTAAAAAAATATTTTTTTCAAATAAATCATTTTGCCCAACAGTCATTTTGTGGTAACCAACATCCTCTAAAGCTAAACGACGGAAGAAGGAGAATTTGTGAAGATCATTAGTATTCATCTTTTTTTTTTTGAATGGCACGTCAATTTATGCTTAGTAATATTCAGGAGAAATCAGTGAAGACGGAGCCGACTTAGTCAAGGTATGTTCGTTATATTTGTAAAGTTTGCTTAAGTCTTAAGATATGTTAAATTAGTGGTTGCAAGTCAAGATTACTAGATGATGGGATGTAATCTAAATCAAGACATTGTGTTTACTGACCTAATTTTGTCAATTCTGGGAATTTCTCAAATAAATTGGATAATGGTAATTTAAGTGAACTAGATGATTTTAATCACACGGAATATTTTGTGACATTTTTCTCGAGTACTTGAGTACTGTAGGAATAAATGATAGAGGTGTGAACGAGCCAAGCCTGGCCACGCTAGGTTCGGGCTCATTTAAGTTATGAGAGACTCGAGCTCGAGTTCGGCTCGATTTGAGCTTTATTACACCAAGTTCTCGGCTCGAGCTCGTGAAGAGTTGTACAGAATCAGCTCGGGCTCGAGATCGGCTTGTTTTTAGTATGATCATGAGCCGAAATGAGTTTAGGCTCGGTTCAAGCTTGTTAAAAAGCTCGTTTACTAATACCCTACATCCCTAATTCCTCAAGTATTTATTTTTATTTTAATATATAAAAATAATAATAATATTGTATATTATATATAGGCTCATTTAGGCTGCGAGTTCACTGGTTGAAGCTCGGCTCGAGCTCGTTTAATAAATGAGCCTCATATTTAGGCTCGAGCTCCGCTCGGGCTCGTTTAATTTGATCTCGAGTCGAGCTTTTAACGAGTCGATCCCGAATAGCTCGGCTCACTTACACCCCTAGTGAATGATCTACTACTTAGTTTGCAACTTGTAATTTTGTTGTGATAAATTAATATTATTAGTTTCATATAATAAATTAACACAAATAAACAAAACGAATATTGCATGTGATCTAGGCAGGCCAATGTACTGTCAAATACTAATAATAGAAAATCGAATGGACCTCGTATGTATCAGAAAGTGTGAACATATTTACCTTGAACGTTGATTTTATTTAGACTTAGAATATCAAATTGATAATCTGATTTCTAATATTGTGACTTAGAAGCTTAAGCATTAAATCATACTATACGTAGGTTTACACTCATTTGACCTGCTCAACCCATGTAATTGTTTTATATTTTCCCACGGTTTTAAATTTTACCCATTAGACCTATTGGAAATGAAATGTATGTAGCCTAATTCCAAGTTTATAATTTTCACTATCATTTACAAAAAATTATAATCTATCTATGATTTTACGAAAATGGAAATGCTTGTTTGTCAAATACTCTGCTGTTATTTAACTGTGTGTGCCATGGGGACACAAAAATGTCAGTTTGTGGTTTGAAATTTTTAATTGACTTCCAAGTCATCCAATATTGCAACAAGTTATATTCTTCATTGATTTCTTTATAAATGTAAGTTTGTGGTCACTTGGGTGGGTTGGGGGGTGTTGGGGGGCTCTGGCCTCCCAGGGATAAATGGGGATTTTTGTTTATTTATTTTATTTTTAAATGTAAAACAAATAAACAAATAAAAAATTTAAAAAGAAATTATTAAGGGCAAATTAGGTTTTTGATGTCCGGAGGGATGAAATATATAAGTTCTTAACAAATAAAGGATGATTCGAATTAATTTGTATAATTAAGAACTAAATGACTAATTATGCCTTTTGACGCCTCACACCTTTTTTAAAAAACCTATTGCCTTGTTAATTTTACCAACATAAATTCTAATATAAACACTTATTAAAAAAATATTTTTTTCAAATAAATCATTTTGCCCAACAGTCATTTTGTGGTAACCAACATCCTCTAAAGCTAAACGACGGAAGAAGGAGAATTCATGAAGATCATTAGTATTCATCTTTTTTTTTTTGAATGGCATGTCAATTTATGCTTAGTAATATTCAGGAGAAATCAGTGAAGACGGAGCCGACTTAGTCAAGGTATGTTCGTTATATTTGTAAAGTTTGCTTAAGTCTTAAGATATGTTAAATTAGTGGTTGCAAGTCAAGATTACTAGATGATGGGATGTAATCTAAATCAAGACATTGTGTTTACTGACCTAATTTTGTCAATTCTGGGAATTTCTCAAATAAATTGGATAATGGTAATTTAAGTGAACTAGATGATTTTAATCACACGGAATATTTTGTGACATTTTTCTCGAGTACTTGAGTACTGTAGGAATAAATGATAGAGGTGTGAACGAGCCAAGCCTGGCCACGCTAGGTTCGGGCTCATTTAAGTTATGAGAGACTCGAGCTCGAGTTCGGCTCGATTTGAGCTTTATTACACCAAGTTCTCGGCTCGAGCTCGTGAAGAGTTGTACAGAATCAGCTCGGGCTCGAGATCGGCTTGTTTTTAGTATGATCATGAGCCGAAATGAGTTTAGGCTCGGTTCAAGCTTGTTAAAAAGCTCGTTTACTAATACCCTACATCCCTAATTCCTCAAGTATTTATTTTTATTTTAATATATAAAAATAATAATAATATTGTATATTATATATAGGCTCATTTAGGCTGCGAGTTCACTAATTGAAGCTCGGCTCGAGCTCGTTTAATAAATGAGCCTCATATTTAGGCTCGAGCTCCGCTCGGGCTCGTTTAATTTGATCTCGAGTCGAGCTTTTAACGAGTCGATCCCGAATAGCTCGGCTCACTTACACCCCTAGTGAATGATCTACTACTTAGTTTGCAACTTGTAATTTTGTTGTGATAAATTAATATTATTAGTTTCATATAATAAATTAACACAAATAAACAAAACGAATATTGCATGTGATCTAGGCAGGCCAATGTACTGTCAAATACTAATAATAGAAAATCGAATGGACCTCGTATGTATCAGAAAGTGTGAACATATTTACCTTGAACGTTGATTTTATTTAGACTTAGAATATCAAATTGATAATCTGATTTCTAATATTGTGACTTAGAAGCTTAAGCATTAAATCATACTATACGTAGGTTTACACTCATTTGACCTGCTCAACCCATGTAATTGTTTTATATTTTCCCACGGTTTTAAATTTTACCCATTAGACCTATTGGAAATGAAATGTATGTAGCCTAATTCCAAGTTTATAATTGTAACTATCATTTACAAAAAATTATAATCTATCTATGATTTTACGAAAATGGAAATGCTTGTTTGTCAAATACTCTGCTGTTATTTAACTGTGTGTGCCATGGGGACACAAAAATATAAGTTTGAGGTTAAAAGTTTTTAATTGACTTCCAAGTCTTCCAATATTGCAACAAGTTATATTCTTCATTGATTTGTTTATAAATGCAAGTTTGTGGTCACTTGGGTGGGGGGTGTTGGGTGGCTCCGGCCTCCAAGGGATGAACGGGGGATGTTTGTTTATTTATATTATTTTTAAATGTAAAACAAATAAACAAATAAAAAATTTAAAAAGAAATTATGAAGGGCAAATTAGGGTTTTTATGTCCGGAGGGATGAAATATATAAGTTTTTAACAAATAAAGTATGATCCGAGTTAATTTTTAAAATTATGAACTAAATGACTAATCATGCATTTTGACGCCTCACATCCTTTTTTAAAAAACCTATTGCCTTGTTAATTTTACCAACATAAATTCTAATATAAACACTTATTAAAAAAAATATTTTTTTCATATAAATCATTTTGCCCAACAGTCATTTTGTGGTAACCAACATCCTCTAAAGCTAAACGACGGAAGAAGGAGAAATCAGTGAAGTCGGAGCCGACTTAGTCAAGGTATGTTCGTTATATTTGTAAAGTTTGCTTAAGTTTTAAGATGTGTTAAATTAGTGGTTGCAAGTCAAGATTACTAGATGATGGGATGTAATCTAAATCAAGACATTGTGTTTATTGAATTAATTTTGTTAATTCTGGGAATTTCTCGAATAAATTGGGTAATGGTGATTTAAATGAACTAGAAGATGTTAATCACACAGAATATTTAGTGACATTTTCTCGAGTACTTGAGTACTGTAGTAGTGAATGATAGAGGTGTGAACGACCCGAGCCCGAGCGTGGCCAGGCTCGGTTCGGGGTCATTTAAGTTATGAGAGACTCGAGCTCGAGTTCGGCTCGATTTGAGCTTTATTACACCAAGTTCTCGGCTCGAGCTCATGAAGAGTTGTACAGACTCAGCTCGGGCTCGAGATCGGCTTGTTTTTAGTATGATCATGAGCCTAAATGAGTTTAGGCTCGGTTCAAGCTTGTTAAAAAGCTCGTTTACTAATACCCTACATCCCTAATTCCTCAAGTATTTTTTTTATTTTAATATATAAAAATAATAATAATATTGTATATTATATATAGGCTCATTTACGCTGCGAGTTCACTGATTGAAGCTCGGCTCGAGCTAGTTTAATAAACGAGCCTCATATTTAGGCTCGAGCTCCGCTCGGGCTCGTTTAATTCAATCTCGAGTCTAGCTTTTAACGAGTCGATCCCGAGTAGCTCGGGTCACTTACACCTCTAGTGAATGATCTACTAGTTAGTTTGCAACTTGTAATTTTGTTGTGATAAATTAAAATTATTAGTTTCATATAGAAAATTAACACAAATAAACGAAAAGAATATTGCATGTGATCTAGGCAGGCCAATGTACTGTCAAATACTAATAATAGAAAATCGAATGGACCTCGTATGTATCAGAAAGTGTGAACATATTTACCTTGAACGTTGATTTTATTTAGACTTAGAATATCAAATTAATAATATGATTTCTAATATTGTGACTTAGAAGCTTAAGCATTAAATCACACTATACGTAGGTTTCCACTCAATCGACCTGCTCAACCCATGTAATTGTTTTATATTTTCCCACGGTTTTAAATTTTACCCATTAGACCTATTGGAAATGAAATGTATGTAGCCTAATTCCAAGTTTATAATTTTCACTATCATTTACAAAAAATTATAATCTATCTATGATTTTACGAAAATGGAAATGCTTGTTTGTCAAATACTCTGCTGTTATTTAACTGTGTGTGCCATGGGGACACAAAATGTCAGTTTGTGGTTTGAAATTTTTAATTGACTTCCAAGTCATCCAATATTGCAACAAGTTATATTCTTCATTGATTTCTTTACAAATGTAAGTTTGTGGTCACTTGGGTGGGTGGGGGGGGGGGGGGTGTTGGGGGGCTCTGGCCTCCCAGGGATAAATGGGGATTTTTGTTTATTTATTTTATTTTTAAATGTAAAACAAATAAACAAATAAAAAATTTAAAAAGAAATTATTAAGGGCAAATTAGGTTTTTGATGTCCGGAGGGATGAAATATATAAGTTCTTAACAAATAAAGGATGATTCGAATTAATTTGTATAATTAAGAACTAAATGACTAATTATGCCTTTTGACGCCTCACACCTTTTTTAAAAAACCTATTGCCTTGTTAATTTTACCAACATAAATTCTAATATAAACACTTATTAAAAAAATATTTTTTTCAAATAAATCATTTTGCCCAACAGTCATTTTGTGGTAACCAACATCCTCTAAAGCTAAACGACGGAAGAAGGAGAATTCGTGAAGATCATTAGTATTCATCTTTTTTTTTTGAATGGCATGTCAATTTATGCTTAGTAATATTCAGGAGAAATCAGTGAAGACGGAGCCGACTTAGTCAAGGTATGTTCGTTATATTTGTAAAGTTTGCTTAAGTCTTAAGATATGTTAAATTAGTGGTTGCAAGTCAAGATTACTAGATGATGGGATGTAATCTAAATCAAGACATTGTGTTTACTGACCTAATTTTGTCAATTCTAGGAATTTCTCAAATAAATTGGATAATGGTAATTTAAGTGAACTAGATGATTTTAATCACACGGAATATTTTGTGACATTTTTCTCGAGTACTTGAGTACTGTAGGAATAAATGATAGAGGTGTGAACGAGCCAAGCCTGGCCACGCTAGGTTCGGGCTCATTTAAGTTATGAGAGACTCGAGCTCGAGTTCGGCTCGATTTGAGCTTTATTACACCAAGTTCTCGGCTCGAGCTCGTGAAGAGTTGTACAGAATCAGCTCGGGCTCGAGATCGGCTTGTTTTTAGTATGATCATGAGCCGAAATGAGTTTAGGCTCGGTTCAAGCTTGTTAAAAAGCTCGTTTACTAATACCCTACATCCCTAATTCCTCAAGTATTTATTTTTATTTTAATATATAAAAATAATAATAATATTGTATATTATATATAGGCTCATTTAGGCTGCGAGTTCACTGGTTGAAGCTCGGCTCGAGCTCGTTTAATAAATGAGCCTCATATTTAGGCTCGAGCTCCGCTCGGGCTCGTTTAATTTGATCTCGAGTCGAGCTTTTAACGAGTCGATCCCGAATAGCTCGGCTCACATACACCCCTAGTGAATGATCTACTACTTAGTTTGCAACTTGTAATTTTGTTGTGATAAATTAATATTATTAGTTTCATATAATAAATTAACACAAATAAACAAAACGAATATTGCATGTGATCTAGGCAGGCCAATGTACTGTCAAATACTAATAATAGAAAATCGAATGGACCTCGTATGTATCAGAAAGTGTGAACATATTTACCTTGAACGTTGATTTTATTTAGACTTAGAATATCAAATTGATAATCTGATTTCTAATATTGTGACTTAGAAGCTTAAGCATTAAATCATACTATACGTAGGTTTACACTCATTTGACCTGCTCAACCCATGTAATTGTTTTATATTTTCCCACGGTTTTAAATTTTACCCATTAGACCTATTGGAAATGAAATGTATGTAGCCTAATTCCAAGTTTATAATTGTAACTATCATTTACAAAAAATTATAATCTATCTATGATTTTACGAAAATGGAAATGCTTGTTTGTCAAATACTCTGCTGTTATTTAACTGTGTGTGCCATGGGGACACAAAATGTCAGTTTGTGGTTTGAAATTTTTAATTGACTTCCAAGTCATCCAATATTGCAACAAGTTATATTCTTCATTGATTTCTTTACAAATGTAAGTTTGTGGTCACTTGGGTGGGTGGGGGGGGGGTGTTGGGGGGCTCTGGCCTCCCAGGGATAAATGGGGATTTTTGTTTATTTATTTTATTTTTAAATGTAAAACAAATAAACAAATAAAAAATTTAAAAAGAAATTATTAAGGGCAAATTAGGTTTTTGATGTCCGGAGGGATGAAATATATAAGTTCTTAACAAATAAAGGATGATTCGAATTAATTTGTATAATTAAGAACTAAATGACTAATTATGCCTTTTGACGCCTCACACCTTTTTTAAAAAACCTATTGCCTTGTTAATTTTACCAACATAAATTCTAATATAAACACTTATTAAAAAAATATTTTTTTCAAATAAATCATTTTGCCCAACAGTCATTTTGTGGTAACCAACATCCTCTAAAGCTAAACGACGGAAGAAGGAGAATTCGTGAAGATCATTAGTATTCATCTTTTTTTTTTGAATGGCATGTCAATTTATGCTTAGTAATATTCAGGAGAAATCAGTGAAGACGGAGCCGACTTAGTCAAGGTATGTTCGTTATATTTGTAAAGTTTGCTTAAGTCTTAAGATATGTTAAATTAGTGGTTGCAAGTCAAGATTACTAGATGATGGGATGTAATCTAAATCAAGACATTGTGTTTACTGACCTAATTTTGTCAATTCTGGGAATTTCTCAAATAAATTGGATAATGGTAATTTAAGTGAACTAGATGATTTTAATCACACGGAATATTTTGTGACATTTTTCTCGAGTACTTGAGTACTGTAGGAATAAATGATAGAGGTGTGAACGAGCCAAGCCTGGCCACGCTAGGTTCGGGCTCATTTAAGTTATGAGAGACTCGAGCTCGAGTTCGGCTCGATTTGAGCTTTATTACACCAAGTTCTCGGCTCGAGCTCGTGAAGAGTTGTACAGAATCAGCTCGGGCTCGAGATCGGCTTGTTTTTAGTATGATCATGAGCCGAAATGAGTTTAGGCTCGGTTCAAGCTTGTTAAAAAGCTCGTTTACTAATACCCTACATCCCTAATTCCTCAAGTATTTATTTTTATTTTAATATATAAAAATAATAATAATATTGTATATTATATATAGGCTCATTTAGGCTGCGAGTTCACTGGTTGAAGCTCGGCTCGAGCTCGTTTAATAAATGAGCCTCATATTTAGGCTCGAGCTCCGCTCGGGCTCGTTTAATTTGATCTCGAGTCGAGCTTTTAACGAGTCGATCCCGAATAGCTCGGCTCACATACACCCCTAGTGAATGATCTACTACTTAGTTTGCAACTTGTAATTTTGTTGTGATAAATTAATATTATTAGTTTCATATAATAAATTAACACAAATAAACAAAACGAATATTGCATGTGATCTAGGCAGGCCAATGTACTGTCAAATACTAATAATAGAAAATCGAATGGACCTCGTATGTATCAGAAAGTGTGAACATATTTACCTTGAACGTTGATTTTATTTAGACTTAGAATATCAAATTGATAATCTGATTTCTAATATTGTGACTTAGAAGCTTAAGCATTAAATCATACTATACGTAGGTTTACACTCATTTGACCTGCTCAACCCATGTAATTGTTTTATATTTTCCCACGGTTTTAAATTTTACCCATTAGACCTATTGGAAATGAAATGTATGTAGCCTAATTCCAAGTTTATAATTGTAACTATCATTTACAAAAAATTATAATCTATCTATGATTTTACGAAAATGGAAATGCTTGTTTGTCAAATACTCTGCTGTTATTTAACTGTGTGTGCCATGGGGACACAAAAATATAAGTTTGAGGTTAAAAGTTTTTAATTGACTTCCAAGTCTTCCAATATTGCAACAAGTTATATTCTTCATTGATTTGTTTATAAATGCAAGTTTGTGGTCACTTGGGTGGGGGGTGTTGGGTGGCTCCGGCCTCCAAGGGATGAACGGGGGATGTTTGTTTATTTATATTATTTTTAAATGTAAAACAAATAAACAAATAAAAAATTTAAAAAGAAATTATGAAGGGCAAATTAGGGTTTTTATGTCCGGAGGGATGAAATATATAAGTTTTTAACAAATAAAGTATGATCCGAGTTAATTTTTAAAATTATGAACTAAATTACTAATCATGCATTTTGACGCCTCACATCCTTTTTTAAAAAACCTATTGCCTTGTTAATTTTACCAACATAAATTCTAATATAAACACTTATTAAAAAAAATATTTTTTTCATATAAATCATTTTGCCCAACAGTCATTTTGTGGTAACCAACATCCTCTAAAGCTAAACGACGGAAGAAGCAGAAATCAGTGAAGTCGGAGCCGACTTAGTCAAGGTATGTTCGTTATATTTGTAAAGTTTGCTTAAGTTTTAAGATGTGTTAAATTAGTGGTTGCAAGTCAACATTACTAGATGATGGGATGTAATCTAAATCAAGACATTGTGTTTATTGAATTAATTTTGTTAATTCTGGGAATTTCTCGAATAAATTGGGTAATGGTGATTTAAATGAACTAGAAGATGTTAATCACACAGAATATTTAGTGACATTTTCTCGAGTACTTGAGTACTGTAGTAGTGAAGGATAGAGGTGTGAACGACCCGAGCCCGAGCGTGGCCAGGCTCGGTTCGGGCTCATTTAAGTTATGAGAGACTCGAGCTCGAGTTCGGCTCGATTTGAGCTTTATTACACCAAGTTCTCGGCTCGAGCTCATGAAGAGTTGTACAGACTCAGCTCGGGCTCGAGATCGGCTTGTTTTTAGTATGATCATGAGCCTAAATGAGTTTAGGCTCGGTTCAAGCTTGTTAAAAAGCTCGTTTACTAATACCCTACATCCCTAATTCCTCAAGTATTTTTTTTTATTTTAATATATAAAAATAATAATAATATTGTATATTATATATAGGCTCATTTACGCTGCGAGTTCACTGATTGAAGCTCGGCTCGAGCTAGTTTAATAAACGAGCCTCATATTTAGGCTCGAGCTCCGCTCGGGCTCGTTTAATTCAATCTCGAGTCTAGCTTTTAACGAGTCGATCCCGAGTAGCTCGGGTCACTTACACCTCTAGTGAATGATCTACTAGTTAGTTTGCAACTTGTAATTTTGTTGTGATAAATTAAAATTATTAGTTTCATATAGAAAATTAACACAAATAAACGAAAAGAATATTGCATGTGATCTAGGCAGGCCAATGTACTGTCAAATACTAATAATAGAAAATCGAATGGACCTCGTATGTATCAGAAAGTGTGAACATATTTACCTTGAACGTTGATTTTATTTAGACTTAGAATATCAAATTAATAATATGATTTCTAATATTGTGACTTAGAAGCTTAAGCATTAAATCACACTATACGTAGGTTTCCACTCAATCGACCTGCTCAACCCATGTAATTGTTTTATATTTTCCCACGGTTTTAAATTTTACCCATTAGACCTATTGGAAATGAAATGTATGTAGCCTAATTCCAAGTTTATAATTTTCACTATCATTTACAAAAAATTATAATCTATCTATGATTTTACGAAAATGGAAATGCTTGTTTGTCAAATACTCTGCTGTTATTTAACTGTGTGTGCCATGGGGACACAAAAATGTCAGTTTGTGGTTTGAAATTTTTAATTGACTTCCAAGTCATCCAATATTGCAACAAGTTATATTCTTCATTGATTTCTTTATAAATGTAAGTTTGTGGTCACTTGGGTGGGTGGGGGGGTGTTGGGGGGCTCTGGCCTCCCAGGGATAAATGGGGATTTTTGTTTATTTATTTTATTTTTAAATGTAAAACAAATAAACAAATAAAAAATTTAAAAAGAAATTATTAAGGGCAAATTAGGTTTTTGATGTCCGGAGGGATGAAATATATAAGTTCTTAACAAATAAAGGATGATTCGAATTAATTTGTATAATTAAGAACTAAATGACTAATTATGCCTTTTGACGCCTCACACCTTTTTTAAAAAACCTATTGCCTTGTTAATTTTACCAACATAAATTCTAATATAAACACTTATTAAAAAAATATTTTTTTCAAATAAATCATTTTGCCTAACAGTCATTTTGTGGTAACCAACATCCTCTAAAGCTAAACGACGGAAGAAGGAGAATTCGTGAAGATCATTAGTATTCATCTTTTTTTTTTTTTTTTGAATGGCATGTCAATTTATGCTTAGTAATATTCAGGAGAAATCAGTGAAGACGGAGCCGACTTAGTCAAGGTATGTTCGTTATATTTGTAAAGTTTGCTTAAGTCTTAAGATATGTTAAATTAGTGGTTGCAAGTCAAGATTACTAGATGATGGGATGTAATCTAAATCAAGACATTGTGTTTACTGACCTAATTTTGTCAATTCTGGGAATTTCTCAAATAAATTGGATAATGGTAATTTAAGTGAACTAGATGATTTTAATCACACGGAATATTTTGTGACATTTTTCTCGAGTACTTGAGTACTGTAGGAATAAATGATAGAGGTGTGAACGAGCCAAGCCTGGCCACGCTAGGTTCGGGCTCATTTAAGTTATGAGAGACTCGAGCTCGAGTTCGGCTCGATTTGAGCTTTATTACACCAAGTTCTCGGCTCGAGCTCGTGAAGAGTTGTACAGAATCAGCTCGGGCTCGAGATCGGCTTGTTTTTAGTATGATCATGAGCCGAAATGAGTTTAGGCTCGGTTCAAGCTTGTTAAAAAGCTCGTTTACTAATACCCTACATCCCTAATTCTCAAGTATTTATTTTTATTTTAATATATAAAAATAATAATAATATTGTATATTATATATAGGCTCATTTAGGCTGCGAGTTCACTGATTGAAGCTCGGCTCGAGCTCGTTTAATAAAGGAGCCTCATATTTAGGCTCGAGCTCCGCTCGGGCTCGTTTAATTTGATCTCGAGTCGAGCTTTTAACGAGTCGATCCCGAATAGCTCGGCTCACTTACACCTCTAGTGAATGATCTACTAGTTAGTTTGCAATTTTTAATTGACTTCCAAGTCATCCAATATTGCAACAAGTTATATTCTTCATTGATTTCTTTATATATGTAAGTTTGTGGTCATTTGGGTGGGTGGGGGGGTGTTGGGGGGCTCTGGCCTCCCAGGGATAAATGGGGATTTTTGTTTATTTATTTTATTTTTAAATGTAAAACAAATAAACAAATAAAAAATTTAAAAAGAAATTATTAAGGGCAAATTAGGTTTTTGATGTCCGGAGGGATGAAATATATAAGTTCTTAACAAATAAAGGATGATTCGAATTAATTTGTATAATTAAGAACTAAATGACTAATTATGCCTTTTGACGCCTCACACCTTTTTTAAAAAACCTATTGCCTTGTTAATTTTACCAACATAAATTCTAATATAAACACTTATTAAAAAAATATTTTTTTCAAATAAATCATTTTGCCCAACAGTCATTATGTGGTAACCAACATCCTCTAAAGCTAAACGACGGAAGAAGGAGAATTCGTGAAGATCATTAGTATTCATCTTTTTTTTTGAATGGCACGTCAATTTGTGCTTAGTAATATTCAGGAGAAATCAGTGAAGACGGAGCCGACTTAGTCAAGGTATGTTCGTTATATTTGTAAAGTTTGCTTAAGTCTTAAGATATGTTAAATTAGTGGTTGCAAGTCAAGATTACTAGATGATGGGATGTAATCTAAATCAAGACATTGTGTTTACTGACCTAATTTTGTCAATTCTGGGAATTTCTCAAATAAATTGGATAATGGTAAATTAAGTGAACTAGATGATTTTAATCACACGGAATATTTTGTGACATTTTTCTCGAGTACTTGAGTACTGTAGGAATAAATGATAGAGGTGTGAACGAGCCAAGCCTGGCCACACTAGGTTCGGGCTCATTTAAGTTATGAGAGACTCGAGCTCGAGTTCGGCTCGATTTGAGCTTTATTACACCAAGTTCTCGGCTCGAGCTCGTGAAGGGTTGTACAGAATCAGCTCGGGCTCGAGATCGGCTTGTTTTTAGTATGATCATGAGCCTAAATGAGTTTAGGCTCGGTTCAAGCTTGTTAAAAAGCTCGTTTACTAATACCCTACATCCCTAATTCTCAAGTATTTATTTTTATTTTAATATATAAAAATAATAATAATATTGTATATTATATATAGGCTCATTTAGGCTGCGAGTTCACTGATTGAAGCTCGGCTCGAGCTCGTTTAATAAATGAGCCTCATATTTAGGCTCGAGCTCCGCTCGGGCTCGTTTAATTTGATCTCGAGTCGAGCTTTTAACGAGTCGATCCCGAATAGCTCGGCTCACTTACACCCCTAGTGAATGATCTACTACTTAGTTTGCAACTTGTAATTTTGTTGTGATAAATTAATATTATTAGTTTCATATAATAAATTAACACAAATAAACAAAACGAATATTGCATGTGATCTAGGCAGGCCAATGTACTGTCAAATACTAATAATAGAAAATCGAATGGACCTCGTATGTATCAGAAAGTGTGAACATATTTACCTTGAACGTTGATTTTATTTAGACTTAGAATATCAAATTGATAATCTGATTTCTAATATTGTGACTTAGAAGCTTAAGCATTAAATCATACTATACGTAGGTTTACACTCATTTGACCTGCTCAACCCATGTAATTGTTTTATATTTTCCCACGGTTTTAAATTTTACCCATTAGACCTATTGGAAATGAAATGTATGTAGCCTAATTCCAAGTTTATAATTGTAACTATCATTTACAAAAAATTATAATCTATCTATGATTTTACGAAAATGGAAATGCTTGTTTGTCAAATACTCTGCTGTTATTTAACTGTGTGTGCCATGGGGACACAAAAATATAAGTTTGAGGTTAAAAGTTTTTAATTGACTTCCAAGTCTTCCAATATTGAAACAAGTTATATTCTTCATTGATTTGTTTATAAATGCAAGTTTGTGGTCACTTGGGTGGGGGGTGTTGGGTGGCTCCGGCCTCCAAGGGATGAACGGGGGATGTTTGTTTATTTATATTATTTTTAAATGTAAAACAAATAAACAAATAAAAAATTTAAAAAGAAATTATGAAGGGCAAATTAGGGTTTTTATGTCCGGAGGGATGAAATATATAAGTTTTTAACAAATAAAGTATGATCCGAGTTAATTTTTAAAATTATGAACTAAATGACTAATCATGCATTTTGACGCCTCACATCCTTTTTAAAAAAACCTATTGCCTTGTTAATTTTACCAACATAAATTCTAATATAAACACTTATTAAAAAAAATATTTTTTTCATATAAATCATTTTGCCCAACAGTCATTTTGTGGTAACCAACATCCTCTAAAGCTAAACGACGGAAGAAGGAGAAATCAGTGAAGTCGGAGCCGACTTAGTCAAGGTATGTTCGTTATATTTGTAAAGTTTGCTTAAGTTTTAAGATGTGTTAAATTAGTGGTTGCAAGTCAAGATTACTAGATGATGGGATGTAATCTAAATAAAGACATTGTGTTTATTGAATTAATTTTGTTAATTCTGGGAATTTCTCGAATAAATTGGGTAATGGTGATTTAAATGAACTAGAAGATGTTAATCACACAGAATATTTAGTGACATTTTCTCGAGTACTTGAGTACTGTAGTAGTGAATGATAGAGGTGTGAACGACCCGAGCCCGAGCGTGGCCAGGCTCGGTTCGGGCTCATTTAAGTTATGAGAGACTCGAGCTCGAGTTCGGCTCGATTTGAGCTTTATTACACCAAGTTCTCGGCTCGAGCTCATGAAGAGTTGTACAGACTCAGCTCGGGCTCGAGATCGACTTGTTTTTAGTATGATCATGAGCCTAAATGAGTTTAGGCTCGGTTCAAGCTTGTTAAAAAGCTCGTTTACTAATACCCTACATCCCTAATTCCTCAAGTATTTTTTTTATTTTAATATATAAAAATAATAATAATATTGTATATTATATATAGGCTCATTTACGCTGCGAGTTCACTGATTGAAGCTCGGCTCGAGCTAGTTTAATAAACGAGCCTCATATTTAGGCTCGAGCTCCGCTCGGGCTCGTTTAATTCAATCTCGAGTCTAGCTTTTAACGAGTCGATCCCGAGTAGCTCGGGTCACTTACACCTCTAGTGAATGATCTACTACTTAGTTTGCAACTTGTAATTTTGTTGTGATAAATTAAAATTATTAGTTTCATATAGAAAATTAACACAAATAAACGAAAAGAATATTGCATGTGATCTAGGCAGGCCAATGTACTGTCAAATACTAATAATAGAAAATCGAATGGACCTCGTATGTATCAGAAAGTGTGAACATATTTACCTTGAACGTTGATTTTATTTAGACTTAGAATATCAAATTAATAATATGATTTCTAATATTGTGACTTAGAAGATTAAGCATTAAATCACACTATACGTAGGTTTCCACTCAATCGACCTGCTCAACCCATGTAATTGTTTTATATTTTCCCACGGTTTTAAATTTTACCCATTAGACCTATTGGAAATGAAATGTATGTAGCCTAATTCCAAGTTTATAATTTTCACTATCATTTACAAAAAATTATAATCTATCTATGATTTTACGAAAATGGAAATGCTTGTTTGTCAAATACTCTGCTGTTATTTAACTGTGTGTGCCATGGGGACACAAAAATGTCAGTTTGTGGTTTGAAATTTTTAATTGACTTCCAAGTCATCCAATATTGCAACAAGTTATATTCTTCATTGATTTCTTTATATATGTAAGTTTGTGGTCATTTGGGTGGGTGGGGGGGTGTTGGGGGGCTATGGCCTCCCAGGGATAAATGGGGATTTTTGTTTATTTATTTTATTTTTAAATGTAAAACAAATAAACAAATAAAAAATTTAAAAAGAAATTATTAAGGGCAAATTAGGTTTTTGATGTCCGGAGGGATGAAATATATAAGTTCTTAACAAATAAAGGATGATTCGAATTAATTTGTATAATTAAGAACTAAATGACTAATTATGCCTTTTGACGCCTCACACCTTTTTTAAAAAACCTATTGCCTTGTTAATTTTACCAACATAAATTCTAATATAAACACTTATTAAAAAAATATTTTTTTCAAATAAATCATTTTGCCCAACAGTCATTATGTGGTAACCAACATCCTCTAAAGCTAAACGACGGAAGAAGGAGAATTCGTGAAGATCATTAGTATTCATCTTTTTTTTTGAATGGCACGTCAATTTGTGCTTAGTAATATTCAGGAGAAATCAGTGAAGACGGAGCCGACTTAGTCAAGGTATGTTCGTTATATTTGTAAAGTTTGCTTAAGTCTTAAGATATGTTAAATTAGTGGTTGCAAGTCAAGATTACTAGATGATGGGATGTAATCTAAATCAAGACATTGTGTTTACTGACCTAATTTTGTCAATTCTGGGAATTTCTCAAATAAATTGGATAATGGTAAATTAAGTGAACTAGATGATTTTAATCACACGGAATATTTTGTGACATTTTTCTCGAGTACTTGAGTACTGTAGGAATAAATGATAGAGGTGTGAACGAGCCAAGCCTGGCCACACTAGGTTCGGGCTCATTTAAGTTATGAGAGACTCGAGCTCGAGTTCGGCTCGATTTGAGCTTTATTACACCAAGTTCTCGGCTCGAGCTCGTGAAGGGTTGTACAGAATCAGCTCGGGCTCGAGATCGGCTTGTTTTTAGTATGATCATGAGCCTAAATGAGTTTAGGCTCGGTTCAAGCTTGTTAAAAAGCTCGTTTACTAATACCCTACATCCCTAATTCTCAAGTATTTATTTTTATTTTAATATATAAAAATAATAATAATATTGTATATTATATATAGGCTCATTTAGGCTGCGAGTTCACTGATTGAAGCTCGGCTCGAGCTCGTTTAATAAATGAGCCTCATATTTAGGCTCGAGCTCCGCTCGGGCTCGTTTAATTTGATCTCGAGTCGAGCTTTTAACGAGTCGATCCCGAATAGCTCGGCTCACTTACACCCCTAGTGAATGATCTACTACTTAGTTTGCAACTTGTAATTTTGTTGTGATAAATTAATATTATTAGTTTCATATAATAAATTAACACAAATAAACAAAACGAATATTGCATGTGATCTAGGCAGGCCAATGTACTGTCAAATACTAATAATAGAAAATCGAATGGACCTCGTATGTATCAGAAAGTGTGAACATATTTACCTTGAACGTTGATTTTATTTAGACTTAGAATATCAAATTGATAATCTGATTTCTAATATTGTGACTTAGAAGCTTAAGCATTAAATCATACTATACGTAGGTTTACACTCATTTGACCTGCTCAACCCATGTAATTGTTTTATATTTTCCCACGGTTTTAAATTTTACCCATTAGACCTATTGGAAATGAAATGTATGTAGCCTAATTCCAAGTTTATAATTGTAACTATCATTTACAAAAAATTATAATCTATCTATGATTTTACGAAAATGGAAATGCTTGTTTGTCAAATACTCTGCTGTTATTTAACTGTGTGTGCCATGGGGACACAAAAATATAAGTTTGAGGTTAAAAGTTTTTAATTGACTTCCAAGTCTTCCAATATTGAAACAAGTTATATTCTTCATTGATTTGTTTATAAATGCAAGTTTGTGGTCACTTGGGTGGGGGGTGTTGGGTGGCTCCGGCCTCCAAGGGATGAACGGGGGATGTTTGTTTATTTATATTATTTTTAAATGTAAAACAAATAAACAAATAAAAAATTTAAAAAGAAATTATGAAGGGCAAATTAGGGTTTTTATGTCCGGAGGGATGAAATATATAAGTTTTTAACAAATAAAGTATGATCCGAGTTAATTTTTAAAATTATGAACTAAATGACTAATCATGCATTTTGACGCCTCACATCCTTTTTTAAAAAACCTATTGCCTTGTTAATTTTACCAACATAAATTCTAATATAAACACTTATTAAAAAAAATATTTTTTTCATATAAATCATTTTGCCCAACAGTCATTTTGTGGTAACCAACATCCTCTAAAGCTAAACGACGGAAGAAGGAGAAATCAGTGAAGTCGGAGCCGACTTAGTCAAGGTATGTTCGTTATATTTGTAAAGTTTGCTTAAGTTTTAAGATGTGTTAAATTAGTGGTTGCAAGTCAAGATTACTAGATGATGGGATGTAATCTAAATCAAGACATTGTGTTTATTGAATTAATTTTGTTAATTCTGGGAATTTCTCGAATAAATTGGGTAATGGTGATTTAAATGAACTAGAAGATGTTAATCACACAGAATATTTAGTGACATTTTCTCGAGTACTTGAGTACTGTAGTAGTGAATGATAGAGGTGTGAACGACCCGAGCCCGAGCGTGGCCAGGCTCGGTTCGGGCTCATTTAAGTTATGAGAGACTCGAGCTCGAGTTCGGCTCGATTTGAGCTTTATTACACCAAGTTCTCGGCTCGAGCTCGTGAAGGGTTGTACAGAATCAGCTCGGGCTCGAGATCGGCTTGTTTTTAGTATGATCATGAGCCTAAATGAGTTTAGGCTCGGTTCAAGCTTGTTAAAAAGCTCGTTTACTAATACCCTACATCCCTAATTCTCAAGTATTTATTTTTATTTTAATATATAAAAATAATAATAATATTGTATATTATATATAGGCTCATTTAGGCTGCGAGTTCACTGATTGAAGCTCGGCTCGAGCTCGTTTAATAAATGAGCCTCATATTTAGGCTCGAGCTCCGCTCGGGCTCGTTTAATTTGATCTCGAGTCGAGCTTTTAACGAGTCGATCCCGAATAGCTCGGCTCACTTACACCCCTAGTGAATGATCTACTACTTAGTTTGCAACTTGTAATTTTGTTGTGATAAATTAATATTATTAGTTTCATATAATAAATTAACACAAATAAACAAAACGAATATTGCATGTGATCTAGGCAGGCCAATGTACTGTCAAATACTAATAATAGAAAATCGAATGGACCTCGTATGTATCAGAAAGTGTGAACATATTTACCTTGAACGTTGATTTTATTTAGACTTAGAATATCAAATTAATAATATGATTTCTAATATTGTGACTTAGAAGCTTAAGCATTAAATCACACTATACGTAGGTTTCCACTCAATCGACCTGCTCAACCCATGTAATTGTTTTATATTTTCCCACGGTTTTAAATTTTACCCATTAGACCTATTGGAAATGAAATGTATGTAGCCTAATTCCAAGTTTATAATTTTCACTATCATTTACAAAAAATTATAATCTATCTATGATTTTACGAAAATGGAAATGCTTGTTTGTCAAATACTCTGCTGTTATTTAACTGTGTGTGCCATGGGGACACAAAAATATAAGTTTGAGGTTAAAAGTTTTTAATTGACTTCCAAGTCTTCCAATATTGAAACAAGTTATATTCTTCATTGATTTGTTTATAAATGCAAGTTTGTGGTCACTTGGGTGGGGGGTGTTGGGTGGCTCCGGCCTCCAAGGGATGAACGGGGGATGTTTGTTTATTTATATTATTTTTAAATGTAAAACAAATAAACAAATAAAAAATTTAAAAAGAAATTATGAAGGGCAAATTAGTGTTTTTATGTCCGGAGGGATGAAATATATAAGTTTTTAACAAATAAAGTATGATCCGAGTTAATTTTTAAAATTATGAACTAAATGACTAATCATGCATTTTGACGCCTCACATCCTTTTTAAAAAAACCTATTGCCTTGTTAATTTTACCAACATAAATTCTAATATAAACACTTATTAAAAAAAATATTTTTTTCATATAAATCATTTTGCCCAACAGTCATTTTGTGGTAACCAACATCCTCTAAAGCTAAACGACGGAAGAAGGAGAAATCAGTGAAGTCGGAGCCGACTTAGTCAAGGTATGTTCGTTATATTTGTAAAGTTTGCTTAAGTTTTAAGATGTGTTAAATTAGTGGTTGCAAGTCAAGATTACTAGATGATGGGATGTAATCTAAATCAAGACATTGTGTTTATTGAATTAATTTTGTTAATTCTGGGAATTTCTCGAATAAATTGGGTAATGGTGATTTAAATGAACTAGAAGATGTTAATCACACAGAATATTTAGTGACATTTTCTCGAGTACTTGAGTACTGTAGTAGTGAATGATAGAGGTGTGAACGACCCGAGCCCGAGCGTGGCCAGGCTCGGTTCGGGCTCATTTAAGTTATGAGAGACTCGAGCTCGAGTTCGGCTCGATTTGAGCTTTATTACACCAAGTTCTCGGCTCGAGCTCATGAAGAGTTGTACAGACTCAGCTCGGGCTCGAGATCGACTTGTTTTTAGTATGATCATGAGCCTAAATGAGTTTAGGCTCGGTTCAAGCTTGTTAAAAAGCTCGTTTACTAATACCCTACATCCCTAATTCCTCAAGTATTTTTTTTATTTTAATATATAAAAATAATAATAATATTGTATATTATATATAGGCTCATTTACGCTGCGAGTTCACTGATTGAAGCTCGGCTCGAGCTAGTTTAATAAACGAGCCTCATATTTAGGCTCGAGCTCCGCTCGGGCTCGTTTAATTCAATCTCGAGTCTAGCTTTTAACGAGTCGATCCCGAGTAGCTCGGGTCACTTACACCTCTAGTGAATGATCTACTACTTAGTTTGCAACTTGTAATTTTGTTGTGATAAATTAAAATTATTAGTTTCATATAGAAAATTAACACAAATAAACGAAAAGAATATTGCATGTGATCTAGGCAGGCCAATGTACTGTCAAATACTAATAATAGAAAATCGAATGGACCTCGTATGTATCAGAAAGTGTGAACATATTTACCTTGAACGTTGATTTTATTTAGACTTAGAATATCAAATTAATAATATGATTTCTAATATTGTGACTTAGAAGCTTAAGCATTAAATCACACTATACGTAGGTTTCCACTCAATCGACCTGCTCAACCCATGTAATTGTTTTATATTTTCCCACGGTTTTAAATTTTACCCATTAGACCTATTGGAAATGAAATGTATGTAGCCTAATTCCAAGTTTATAATTTTCACTATCATTTACAAAAAATTATAATCTATCTATGATTTTACGAAAATGGAAATGCTTGTTTGTCAAATACTCTGCTGTTATTTAACTGTGTGTGCCATGGGGACACAAAAATGTCAGTTTGTGGTTTGAAATTTTTAATTGACTTCCAAGTCATCCAATATTGCAACAAGTTATATTCTTCATTGATTTCTTTATATATGTAAGTTTGTGGTCACTTGGGTGGGTGGGGGGGGGTGTTGGGGGGCTATGGCCTCCCAGGGATAAATGGGGATTTTTGTTTATTTATTTTATTTTTAAATGTAAAACAAATAAACAAATAAAAAATTTAAAAAGAAATTATTAAGGGCAAATTAGGTTTTTGATGTCCGGAGGGATGAAATATATAAGTTCTTAACAAATAAAGGATGATTCGAATTAATTTGTATAATTAAGAACTAAATGACTAATTATGCCTTTTGACGCCTCACACCTTTTTTAAAAAACCTATTGCCTTGTTAATTTTACCAACATAAATTCTAATATAAACACTTATTAAAAAAATATTTTTTTCAAATAAATCATTTTGCCCAACAGTCATTATGTGGTAACCAACATCCTCTAAAGCTAAACGACGGAAGAAGGAGAATTCGTGAAGATCATTAGTATTCATCTTTTTTTTTGAATGGCACGTCAATTTGTGCTTAGTAATATTCAGGAGAAATCAGTGAAGACGGAGCCGACTTAGTCAAGGTATGTTCGTTATATTTGTAAAGTTTGCTTAAGTCTTAAGATATGTTAAATTAGTGGTTGCAAGTCAAGATTACTAGATGATGGGATGTAATCTAAATCAAGACATTGTGTTTACTGACCTAATTTTGTCAATTCTGGGAATTTCTCAAATAAATTGGATAATGGTAAATTAAGTGAACTAGATGATTTTAATCACACGGAATATTTTGTGACATTTTTCTCGAGTACTTGAGTACTGTAGGAATAAATGATAGAGGTGTGAACGAGCCAAGCCTGGCCACACTAGGTTCGGGCTCATTTAAGTTATGAGAGACTCGAGCTCGAGTTCGGCTCGATTTGAGCTTTATTACACCAAGTTCTCGGCTCGAGCTCGTGAAGGGTTGTACAGAATCAGCTCGGGCTCGAGATCGGCTTGTTTTTAGTATGATCATGAGCCTAAATGAGTTTAGGCTCGGTTCAAGCTTGTTAAAAAGCTCGTTTACTAATACCCTACATCCCTAATTCTCAAGTATTTATTTTTATTTTAATATATAAAAATAATAATAATATTGTATATTATATATAGGCTCATTTAGGCTGCGAGTTCACTGATTGAAGCTCGGCTCGAGCTCGTTTAATAAATGAGCCTCATATTTAGGCTCGAGCTCCGCTCGGGCTCGTTTAATTTGATCTCGAGTCGAGCTTTTAACGAGTCGATCCCGAATAGCTCGGCTCACTTACACCCCTAGTGAATGATCTACTACTTAGTTTGCAACTTGTAATTTTGTTGTGATAAATTAATATTATTAGTTTCATATAATAAATTAACACAAATAAACAAAACGAATATTGCATGTGATCTAGGCAGGCCAATGTACTGTCAAATACTAATAATAGAAAATCGAATGGACCTCGTATGTATCAGAAAGTGTGAACATATTTACCTTGAACGTTGATTTTATTTAGACTTAGAATATCAAATTGATAATCTGATTTCTAATATTGTGACTTAGAAGCTTAAGCATTAAATCATACTATACGTAGGTTTACACTCATTTGACCTGCTCAACCCATGTAATTGTTTTATATTTTCCCACGGTTTTAAATTTTACCCATTAGACCTATTGGAAATGAAATGTATGTAGCCTAATTCCAAGTTTATAATTGTAACTATCATTTACAAAAAATTATAATCTATCTATGATTTTACGAAAATGGAAATGCTTGTTTGTCAAATACTCTGCTGTTATTTAACTGTGTGTGCCATGGGGACACAAAAATATAAGTTTGAGGTTAAAAGTTTTTAATTGACTTCCAAGTCTTCCAATATTGAAACAAGTTATATTCTTCATTGATTTGTTTATAAATGCAAGTTTGTGGTCACTTGGGTGGGGGGTGTTGGGTGGCTCCGGCCTCCAAGGGATGAACGGGGGATGTTTGTTTATTTATATTATTTTTAAATGTAAAACAAATAAACAAATAAAAAATTTAAAAAGAAATTATGAAGGGCAAATTAGGGTTTTTATGTCCGGAGGGATGAAATATATAAGTTTTTAACAAATAAAGTATGATCCGAGTTAATTTTTAAAATTATGAACTAAATGACTAATCATGCATTTTGACGCCTCACATCCTTTTTTAAAAAACCTATTGCCTTGTTAATTTTACCAACATAAATTCTAATATAAACACTTATTAAAAAAAATATTTTTTTCATATAAATCATTTTGCCCAACAGTCATTTTGTGGTAACCAACATCCTCTAAAGCTAAACGACGGAAGAAGGAGAAATCAGTGAAGTCGGAGCCGACTTAGTCAAGGTATGTTCGTTATATTTGTAAAGTTTGCTTAAGTTTTAAGATGTGTTAAATTAGTGGTTGCAAGTCAAGATTACTTGATGATGGGATGTAATCTAAATCAAGACATTGTGTTTATTGAATTAATTTTGTTAATTCTGGGAATTTCTCGAATAAATTGGGTAATGGTGATTTAAATGAACTAGAAGATGTTAATCACACAGAATATTTAGTGACATTTTCTCGAGTACTTGAGTACTATAGTAGTGAATGATAGAGGTGTGAACGACCCAAGCCCGAGCGTGGCCAGGCTCGGTTCGGGCTCATTTAAGTTATGAGAGACTCGAGCTCGAGTTCGGCTCGATTTGAGCTTTATTACACCAAGTTCTCGGCTCGAGCTCATGAAGAGTTGTACAGACTCAGCTCGGGCTCGAGATCGGCTTGTTTTTAGTATGATCATGAGCCTAAATGAGTTTAGGCTCGGTTCAAGCTTGTTAAAAAGCTCGTTTACTAATACCCTACATCCCTAATTCCTCAAGTATTTTTTTTATTTTAATATATAAAAATAATAATAATATTGTATATTATATATAGGCTCATTTACGCCGCGAGTTCACTGATTGAAGCTCGACTCGAGCTAGTTTAATAAACGAGCCTCATATTTAGGCTCGAGCTCTGCTCGGGCTCGTTTAATTCAATCTCGAGTCTAGCTTTTAACGAGTCGATCCCGAGTAGCTCGGGTCACTTACACCTCTAGTGAATGATCTACTACTTAGTTTGCAACTTGTAATTTTGTTGTGATAAATTAAAATTATTAGTTTCATATAGAAAATTAACACAAATAAACGAAAAGAATATTGCATGTGATCTAGGCAGGCCAATGTACTGTCAAATACTAATAATAGAAAATCGAATGGACCTCATATGTATCAGAAAGTGTGAACATATTTACCTTGAACGTTGATTTTATTTAGACTTAGGATATCAAATTAATAATATGATTTCTAATATTGTGACTTAGAAGCTTAAGCATTAAATCACACTATACGTAGGTTTCCACTCAATCGACCTGCTCAACCCATGTAATTGTTTTATATTTTCCCACGGTTTTAAATTTTACCCATTAGACCTATTGGAAATGAAATGTATGTAGCCTAATTCCAAGTTTATAATTTTCACTATCATTTACAAAAAATTATAATCTATCTATGATTTTACGAAAATGGAAATGCTTGTTTGTCAAATACTCCGCTGTTATTTAACTGTGTGTGCCATGGGGACACAAAAATGTCAGTTTGTGGTTTGAAATTTTTAATTGACTTCCAAATCATCCAATATTGCAACAAGTTATATTCTTCATTGATTTCTTTATAAATGTAAGTTTGTGGTCACTTGGGTGGGTGGGGGGGTGTTGGGGGGCTCTGGCCTCCCAGGGATAAATGGGGATTTTTGTTTATTTATTTTATTTTTAAATGTAAAACAAATAAACAAATAAAAAATTTAAAAAGAAATTATTAAGGGCAAATTAGGTTTTTGATGTCCGGAGGGATGAAATATATAAGTTCTTAACAAATAAAGGATGATTCGAATTAATTTGTATAATTAAGAACTAAATGACTAATTATGCCTTTTGACGCCTCACACCTTTTTTAAAAAACCTATTGCCTTGTTAATTTTACCAACATAAATTCTAATATAAACACTTATTAAAAAAATATTTTTTTCAAATAAATCATTTTGCCCAACAGTCATTTTGTGGTAACCAACATCCTCTAAAGCTAAACGACGGAAGAAGGAGAATTCGTGAAGATCATTAGTATTCATCTTTTTTTTTGAATGGCACGTCAATTTATGCTTAGTAATATTCAGGAGAAATCAGTGAAGACGGAGCCGACTTAGTCAAGGTATGTTCGTTATATTTGTAAAGTTTGCTTAAGTCTTAAGATATGTTAAATTAGTGGTTGCAAGTCAAGATTACTAGATGATGGGATGTAATCTAAATCAAGACATTGTGTTTACTGACCTAATTCTGTCAATTCTGGGAATTTCTCAAATAAATTGGATAATGGTAAATTAAGTGAACTAGATGATTTTAATCACACAGAATATTTTGTGACATTTTTCTCGAGTACTTGAGTACTGTAGGAATAAATGATAGAGGTGTGAACGAGCCAAGCCTGGCCACGCTAGGTTCGGGCTCATTTAAGTTATGAGAGACTCGAGCTCGAGTTCGGCTTGATTTGAGCTTTATTACACCAAGTTCTCGGCTCGAGCTCGTGAAGAGTTGTACAGAATCAGCTCAGGCTCGAGATCGGCTTGTTTTTAGTATGATCATGAGCCTAAATGAGTTTAGGCTCGGTTCAAGCTTGTTAAAAAGCTCGTTTACTAATACCCTACATCCCTAATTCCTCAAGTATTTATTTTTATTTTAATATATAAAAATAATAATAATATTGTATATTATATATAGGCTCATTTAGGCTGCGAGTTCACTGATTGAAGCTCGGCTCGAGCTCGTTTAATAAATGAGCCTCATATTTAGGCTCGAGCTCCGCTCGGGCTCGTTTAATTTGATCTCGAGTCGAGCTTTTAACGAGTCGATCCCGAATAGCTCGGCTCACTTACACCCCTAGTGAATGATCTACTACTTAGTTTGCAACTTGTAATTTTGTTGTGATAAATTAATATTATTAGTTTCATATAATAAATTAACACAAATAAACAAAACGAATATTGCATGTGATCTAGGCAGGCCAATGTACTGTCAAATACTAATAATAGAAAATCGAATGGACCTCGTATGTATCAGAAAGTGTGAACATATTTACCTTGAACGTTGATTTTATTTAGACTTATAATATCAAATTGATAATCTGATTTCTAATATTGTGACTTAGAAGCTTAAGCATTAAATCATACTATACGTAGGTTTACACTCATTTGACCTGCTCAACCCATGTAATTGTTTTATATTTTCCCACGGTTTTAAATTTTACCCATTAGACCTATTGGAAATGAAATGTATGTAGCCTAATTCCAAGTTTATAATTGTAACTATCATTTACAAAAAATTATAATCTATCTATGATTTTACGAAAATGGAAATGCTTGTTTGTCAAATACTCTGCTGTTATTTAACTGTGTGTGCCATGGGGACACAAAAATATAAGTTTGAGGTTAAAAGGTTTTAATTGACTTCCAAGTCTTCCAATATTGCAACAAGTTATATTCTTCATTGATTTGTTTATAAATGCAAGTTTGTGGTCACTTGGGTGGGGGGTGTTGGGTGGCTCCGGCCTCCAAGGGATGAACGGGGGATGTTTGTTTATTTATATTATTTTTAAATGTAAAACAAATAAACAAATAAAAAATTTAAAAAGAAATTATGAAGGGCAAATTAGGGTTTTTATGTCCGGAGGGATGAAATATATAAGTTTTTAACAAATAAAGTATGATCCGAGTTAATTTTTAAAATTATGAACTAAATGACTAATCATGCATTTTGACGCCTCACATCCTTTTTTAAAAAACCTATTGCCTTGTTAATTTTACCAACATAAATTCTAATATAAACACTTATTAAAAAAAATATTTTTTTCATATAAATCATTTTGCCCAACAGTCATTTTGTGGTAACCAACATCCTCTAAAGCTAAACGACGGAAGAAGGAGAAATCAGTGAAGTCGGAGCCGACTTAGTCAAGGTATGTTCGTTATATTTGTAAAGTTTGCTTAAGTTTTAAGATGTGTTAAATTAGTGGTTGCAAGTCAAGATTACTAGATGATGGGATGTAATCTAAATCAAGACATTGTGTTTATTGAATTAATTTTGTTAATTCTGGGAATTTCTCGAATAAATTGGGTAATGGTGATTTAAATGAACTAGAAGATGTTAATCACACAGAATATTTAGTGACATTTTCTCGAGTACTTGAGTACTGTAGTAGTGAATGATAGAGGTGTGAACGACCCGAGCCCGAGCGTGGACAGGCTCGGTTTGGGCTCATTTAAGTTATGAGAGACTCGAGCTCGATTTCGGCTCAATTTGAGCTTTATTACACCAAGTTCTCGGCTCGAGCTCATGAAGAGTTGTACAGACTCAGCTCGGGCTCGAGATCGGCTTGTTTTTAGTATGATCATGAGCCTAAATGAGTTTAGGCTCGGTTCAAGCTTGTTAAAAAGCTCGTTTACTAATACCCTACATCCCTAATTCCTCAAGTATTTTTTTTATTTTAATATATAAAAATAATAATAATATTGTATATTATATATAGGCTCATTTACGCTGCGAGTTCACTGATTGAAGCTCGGCTCGAGCTAGTTTAATAAACGAGCCTCATATTTAGGCTCGAGCTCCGCTCGGGCTCGTTTAATTCAATCTCGAGTCTAGCTTTTAACGAGTCGATCCCGAGTAGCTCGGGTCACTTACACCTCTAGTGAATGATCTACTACTTAGTTTGCAACTTGTAATTTTGTTGTGATAAATTAAAATTATTAGTTTCATATAGAAAATTAACACAAATAAACGAAAAGAATATTGCATGTGATCTAGGCAGGCCAATGTACTGTCAAATACTAATAATAGAAAATCGAATGGACCTCGTATGTATCAGAAAGTGTGAACATATTTACCTTGAACGTTGACTTTATTTAGACTTAGAATATCAAATTAATAATATGATTTCTAATATTGTGACTTAGAAGATTAAGCATTAAATCACACTATACGTAGGTTTCCACTCAATCGACCTGCTCAACCCATGTAATTGTTTTATATTTTCCCACGGTTTTAAATTTTACCCATTAGACCTATTGGAAATGAAATGTATGTAGCCTAATTCCAAGTTTATAATTTTCACTATCATTTACAAAAAATTATAATCTATCTATGATTTTACTAAAATGGAAATGCTTGTTTGTCAAATACTCCGCTGTTATTTAACTGTGTGTGCCATGGGGACACAAAAATGTCAGTTTGTGGTTTGAAATTTTTAATTGACTTCCAAGTCATCCAATATTGCAACAAGTTATATTCTTCATTGATTTCTTTATAAATGTAAGTTTGTGGTCACTTGGGTGGGTGGGGGGGTGTTGGGGGGCTCTGGCCTCCCAGGGATAAATGGGGATTTTTGTTTATTTATTTTATTTTTAAATGTAAAACAAATAAACAAATAAAAAATTTAAAAAGAAGTTATTAAGGGCAAATTAGGTTTTTGATGTCCGGAGGGATGAAATATATAAGTTCTTAACAAATAAAGGATGATTCGAATTAATTTGTATAATTAAGAACTAAATGACTAATTATGCCTTTTGACGCCTCACACCTTTTTTAAAAAACCTATTGCCTTGTTAATTTTACCAACATAAATTCTAATATAAACACTTATTAAAAAAATATTTTTTTCAAATAAATCATTTTGCCCAACAGTCATTTTGTGGTAACCAACATCCTCTAAAGCTAAACGACGGAAGAAGGAGAATTCGTGAAGATCATTAGTATTCATCTTTTTTTTTGAATGGCACGTCAATTTATGCTTAGTAATATTCAGGAGAAATCAGTGAAGACGGAGCCGACTTAGTCAAGGTATGTTCGTTATATTTGTAAAGTTTGCTTAAGTCTTAAGATATGTTAAATTAGTGGTTGCAAGTCAAGATTACTAGATGATGGGATGTAATCTAAATCAAGACATTGTGTTTACTGACCTAATTTTGTCAATTCTGGGAATTTCTCAAATAAATTGGATAATGGTAAATTAAGTGAACTAGATGATTTTAATCACACGGAATATTTTGTGACATTTTTCTCGAGTACTTGAGTACTGTAGGAATAAATGATAGAGGTGTGAACGAGCCAAGCCTGGCCACGCTAGGTTCGGGCTCATTTAAGTTATGAGAGACTCGAGCTCGAGTTCGGCTCGATTTGAGCTTTATTACACCAAGTTCTCGGCTCGAGCTCGTGAAGAGTTGTATAGAATCAGCTCGGGCTCGAGATCGGCTTGTTTTTAGTATGATCATGAGCCTAAATGAGTTTAGGCTCGGTTCAAGCTTGTTAAAAAGCTCGTTTACTAATACCCTACATCCCTAATTCCTCAAGTATTTATTTTTATTTTAATATATAAAAATAATAATAATATTGTATATTATATATAGGCTCATTTAGGCTGCGAGTTCACTGATTGAAGCTCGGCTCGAGCTCGTTTAATAAATGAGCCTCATATTTAGGCTCGAGCTCCGCTCGGGCTCGTTTAATTTGATCTCGAGTCGAGCTTTTAACGAGTCGATCCCGAATAGCTCGGCTCACTTACACCCCTAGTGAATGATCTACTACTTAGTTTGCAACTTGTAATTTTGTTGTGATAAATTAATATTATTAGTTTCATATAATAAATTAACACAAATAAACAAAACGAATATTGCATGTGATCTAGGCAGGCCAATGTACTGTCAAATACTAATAATAGAAAATCGAATGGACCTCGTATGTATCAGAAAGTGTGAACATATTTACCTTGAACGTTGATTTTATTTAGACTTAGAATATCAAATTGATAATCTGATTTCTAATATTGTGACTTAGAAGCTTAAGCATTAAATCATACTATACGTAGGTTTACACTCATTTGACCTGCTCAACCCATGTAATTGTTTTATATTTTCCCACGGTTTTAAATTTTACCCATTAGACCTATTGGAAATGAAATGTATGTAGCCTAATTCCAAGTTTATAATTGTAACTATCATTTACAAAAAATTATAATCTATCTATGATTTTACGAAAATGGAAATGCTTGTTTGTCAAATACTCTGCTGTTATTTAACTTTGTGTGCCATGGGGACACAAAAATATAAGTTTGAGGTTAAAAGTTTTTAATTGACTTCCAAGTCTTCCAATATTGCAACAAGTTATATTCTTCATTGATTTGTTTATAAATGCAAGTTTGTGGTCACTTGGGTGGGGGGTGTTGGGTGGCTCCGGCCTCCAAGGGATGAACGGGGGATGTTTGTTTATTTATATTATTTTTAAATGTAAAACAAATAAACAAATAAAAAATTTAAAAAGAAATTATGAAGGGCAAATTAGGGTTTTTATGTCCGGAGGGATGAAATATATAAGTTTTTAACAAATAAAGTATGATCCGAGTTAATTTTTAAAATTATGAACTAAATGACTAATCATGCATTTTGACGCCTCACATCCTTTTTTAAAAAACCTATTGCCTTGTTAATTTTACCAACATAAATTCTAATATAAACACTTATTAAAAAAATATTTTTTTCAAATAAATCATTTTGCCCAACAGTCATTTTGTGGTAACCAACATCCTCTAAAGCTAAAGGACGGAAGAAGGTGAATTCGTGAAGATCATTAGTATGCATATTTTTTTTTTGAATGGCACGTCAATTTATGCTTAGTAATATTGAGGAGAAATCAGTGAAGACGGAGCCGACTTAGTCAAGGTATGTTCGTTATATTTGTAAAGTTTGCTTAAGTATTAAGATGTGTTAAATTAGTGGTTGCAAGTCAGGATTACTAGATGATGGGATGTAATCTAAATCAAGACATTGTGTTTACTGACCTAATTTTGTCAATTCTGGGAATTTCTCAAATTAATTGCATAATGGTAATTTAAGTGAACTAGATGATGTTAATCACACGGAATATTTTGTGACATTTTTCTCGAGTACTTGAGTACTGTAGTAGTTAATGATAGTGGTGTGAACGAGCCAAGCCTGAGCGTGGCCACGCTCGGTTCGGGCTCATTTAAGTTATGAGAGACTCGAGCTCGATCTCAGCTCGATTTGAGCTATATTACACCAAGCTCTCGACTCGAGCTCGTGAAGAGTTGTACAGACTCAGCTCGGGCTCGAGATCGGCTTGTTTTTAGTATGATCATGAGCCTAAATGAGTTTAGGCTCGGGTCAAGCTTGTTAAAAAGCTCGTTTACTAATACCCTACATCCCTAATTCCTCAAGTATTTTTTTTATTTTAATATATAAAAATAATAATAATATTGTATATTATATATAGGCTCATTTAGGCTGCGAGTTCACTGATTGAAGCTCGGCTCGAGCTAGTTTAATAAACGAGCCTCATATTTAGGCTCGAGCTCGGCTCAGGCTCGTTTAATTCGATCTCGAGTCTAGCTTTTAACGAGTCGATCCCGAGTAGCTCGGGTCACTTACACCTCTAGTGAATGATCTACTACTTAGTTTGCAACTTGTAATTTTGTTGTGATAAATTAAAATTATTAGTTTCATATAGAAAATTAACACAAATAAACGAAACGAATATTGCATGTGATCTAGGCAGGCCAATGTACTGTCAAATACTAATAATAGAAAATCGAATGGACCTCGTATGTATCAGAAAGTGTGAACATATTTACCTTGAACGTTGATTTTATTTAGACTTAGAATATCAAATTAATAATATGTTTTCTAATATTGTGATTTAGAAGCTTAAGCATTAAATCATACTATACGTAGGTTTCCACTCATTTGACCTGCTCAACCCATGTAATTGTTTTATATTTTCCCACGGTTTTAAATTTTAGCCATTAGACCTATTGGAAATGAAATGTATGTAGCGTAATTCCAAGTTTATAATTGTAACTATCATTTACAAAAATTTATAATCTATCTATGATTTATTAAAATGGAAATGCTTGTTTGTCAAATACTCTGCTGTTATAAAGTTGTGTGTGCCATGGGGACACAAAAATATAAGTTTGTGGTTAAAAGTTTTTAATTGACTTCCAAGTCTTCCAATATTGCAACAAGTTATATTCTTCATTGATTTGTTTATAAATGCAAGTTTGTGGTCACTTGGGTGGGGGGTGTTGGGTGGCTCCGGCCTCCAAGGGATGAACGGGGGATGTTTGTTTATTTATATTATTTTTAAATGTAAAACAAATAAACAAATAAAAAATTTAAAAAGAAATTATGAAGGGCAAATTAGGGTTTTTATGTCCGGAGGGATGAAATATATAAGTTTTTAACAAATAAAGTATGATCCGAGTTAATTTTTAAAATTATGAACTAAATGACTAATCATGCATTTTGACGCCTCACATCCTTTTTTAAAAAACCTATTGCCTTGTTAATTTTACCAACATAAATTCTAATATAAACACTTATTAAAAAAATATTTTTTTCAAATAAATCATTTTGCCCAACAGTCATTTTGTGGTAACCAACATCCTCTAAAGCTAAATGACGGAAGAAGGTGAATTCGTGAAGATCATTAGTATGCATCTTTTTTTTTTTGAATGGCACGTCAATTTATGCTTAGTAATATTGAGGAGAAATCAGTGAAGACGGAGCCGAGTTAGTCAAGGTATGTTCGTTATATTTGTAAAGTTTGCTTAAGTATTAAGATGTGTTAAATTAGTGGTTGCAAGTCAGGATTACTAGATGATGGGATGTAATCTAAATCAAGACATTGTGTTTACTTACCTAATTTTGTCAATTATGGGAATTTCTCAAATAAATTGGATAATGGTAATTTAAGTGAACTAGATGATGTTAATCACACGGAATATTTTGTGACATTTTTCTCGAGTACTTGAGTATTGTAGTAGTTAATGATAGAGGTGTGAACGAGCCAATCCTGAGCGTGGCCACGCTCGGTTCGGGCTCATTTAAGTTATGAGAGACTCGAGCTCGAGTTCGGCTCGATTTGAGCTTTATTACACCAAGTTCTCGGCTCGAGCTCATGAAGAGTTGTACAGACTCAGCTCGGGCTCGAGATTGGCTTGTTTTTAGTATGATCATGAGCCTAAATGAGTTTAGGCTCGGTTCAAGCTTGTTAAAAAGCTTGTTTACTAATACCCTACATCCCTAATTCCTCAAGTATTTATTTTTATTTTAATATATAAAAATAATAATAATATTCTATATTATATATAGGCTCATTTAGGCTGCGAGTTCACTTATTGAAGCTCGGCTCGAGCTCGTTTAATAAATGAGCCTCATATTTAGGCTCGAGCTCCGCTCGGGCTCGTTTAATTTGATCTCGAGTCGAGCTTTTAACGAGTCGATCCCGAATAGCTCGGCTCACTTACACCCCTAGTGAATGATCTACTACTTAGTTTGCAACTTGTAATTTTGTTGTGATAAATTAATATTATTAGTTTCATATAATAAATTAACACAAATAAACAAAACGAATATTGCATGTGATCTAGGCAGGCCAATGTACTGTCAAATACTAATAATAGAAAATCGAATGGACCTCGTATGTATCAGAAAGTGTGAACATATTTACCTTGAACGTTGATTTTATTTAGACTTAGAATATCAAATTGATAATATGATTTCTAATATTGTGACTTAGAGGCTTAAGCATTAAATCATACTATACGTAGGTTTACACTCATTTGACCTGCTCAACCCATGTAATTGTTTTATATTTTCCCACGGTTTTAAATTTTACCCATTAGACCTATTGGAAATGAAATGTATGTAGCCTAATTCCAAGTTTATAATTGTAACTATCATTTACAAAAAATTATAATCTATCTATGATTTTACGAAAATGGAAATGCTTGTTTGTCAAATACTCTGCTGTTATTTAACTGTGTGTGCCATGGGGACACAAAAATGTCAGTTTGTGGTTACAAATTTTTAAGTGACTTCCAAGTCTTCCAATATTGCAACAAGTTATATTCTTCATTGATTTCTTTATAAATGTAAGTTTGTGGTCACTTGGGTGGGTGGTGTTGGGTGGCTCCGGCCTCCAAGGGATGAACGGGGGATGTTTGTTTATTTATATTATTTTTAAATGTAAAACAAATAAAAAAATAAAAAATTTAAAAAGAAATTATGAAGGGCAAATTAGGGTTTTTATGTCCGGAGGGATGAAATATATAAGTTTTTAACAAATAAAGTATGATCCGAGTTAATTTTTAAAATTATGAACTAAATGACTAATCATGCATTTTGACGCCTCACATCCTTTTTTAAAAAACCTATTGCCTTGTTAATTTTACCAACATAAATTCTAATATAAACACTTATTAAAAAAATATTTTTTTCATATAAATCATTTTGCCCAACAGTCATTTTGTGGTAACCAACATCCTCTAAAGCTAAACGACGGAAGAAGGAGAATTCGTGAAGATCATTAGTATGCATCTTTTTTTTTTTGAATGGCACGTCAATTTATGCTTAGTAATATTGAGGAGAAATCAGTGAAGACGGAGCCGACTTAGTCAAGGTATGTTCGTTATATTTGTAAAGTTTGCTTAAGTCTTAAGATGTGTTAAATTAGTGGTTGCAAGTCAGGATTACTAGATGATGGGATGTAATCTAAATCAAGACATTGTGTTTACTGACCTAATTTTGTCAATTCTGGGAATTTCTCAAATAAATTGGATAATGGTAATTTAAGTGAACTAGATGATGTTAATCACATGGAATATTTTGTGACATTTTTCTCGAGTACTTGAGTACTGTAGTAGTTAATGATAGTGGTGTGAACGAGCCAAGCCTGAGCGTGGCCACGCTCGGTTCAGGCTCATTTAAGTTATGAGAGACTCGAGCTCGAGCTCAGCTCGATTTGAGCTTTATTACCCCAAGCTCTCGACTCGAGCTCGTGAAGAGTTGTACAGACTCAGCTCGGGCTCGAGATCGGCTTGTTTTTAGTATGATCATGAGCCTAAATGAGTTTAGGCTCGGGTCAAGCTTGTTAAAAAGCTCGTTTACTAATACCCTACATCCCTAATTCCTCAAGTATTTTTTTTATTTTAATATATAAAAATAATAATAATATTGTATATTATATATAGGCTCATTTAGGCTGCGAGTTCACTGATTGAAGCTCGGCTCGAGCTAGTTTAATAAACGAGCCTCATATTTAGGCTCGAGCTCTGCTCAGGCTCGTTTAATTCGATCTCGAGTCTAGCTTTTAACGAGTCGATCCCGAGTAGCTCGGGTCACTTACACCTCTAGTGAATGATCTACTACTTAGTTTGCAACTTGTAATTTTGTTGTGATAAATTAAAATTATTAGTTTCATATAGAAAATTAACACAAATAAACGAAACGAATATTGCATGTGATCTAGGCAGGCCAATGTACTGTCAAATACTAATAATAGAAAATCGAATGGACCTCGTATGTATCAGAAAGTGTGAACATATTTACCTTGAACGTTGATTTTATTTAGACTTAGAATATCAAATTAATAATATGTTTTCTAATATTGTGATTTAGAAGCTTAAGCATTAAATCATACTATACGTAGGTTTCCACTCATTTGACCTGCTCAACCCATGTAATTGTTTTATATTTTCCCACGGTTTTAAATTTTAGCCATTAGACCTATTGGAAATGAAATGTATGTAGCGTAATTCCAAGTTTATAATTGTAACTATCATTTACAAAAATTTATAATCTATCTATGATTTATTAAAATGGAAATGCTTGTTTGTCAAATACTCTGCTGTTATAAAGTTGTGTGTGCCATGGGGACACAAAAATATAAGTTTGTGGTTAAAAGTTTTTAATTGACTTCCAAGTCTTCCAATATTGCAACAAGTTATATTCTTCATTGATTTGTTTATAAATGCAAGTTTGTGGTCACTTGGGTGGGGGGTGTTAGGTGGCTCCGGCCTCCAAGGGATGAACGGGGGATGTTTGTTTATTTATATTATTTTTAAATGTAAAACAAATAAACAAATAAAAAATTTAAAAAGAAATTATGAAGGGCAAATTAGGGTTTTTATGTCCGGAGGGATGAAATATATAAGTTTTTAACAAATAAAGTATGATCCGAGTTAATTTTTAAAATTATGAACTAAATGACTAATCATGCATTTTGACGCCTCACATCCTTTTTTAAAAAACCTATTGCCTTGTTAATTTTACCAACATAAATTCTAATATAAACACTTATTAAAAAAATATTTTTTTCAAATAAATCATTTTGCCCAACAGTCATTTTGTGGTAACCAACATCCTCTAAAGCTAAATGACGGAAGAAGGTGAATTCGTGAAGATCATTAGTATGCATCTTTTTTTTTTTGAATGGCACGTCAATTTATGCTTAGTAATATTGAGGAGAAATCAGTGAAGACGGAGCCGAGTTAGTCAAGGTATGTTCGTTATATTTGTAAAGTTTGCTTAAGTATTAAAATGTGTTAAATTAGTGGTTGCAAGTCAGGATTACTAGATGATGGGATGTAATCTAAATCAAGACATTGTGTTTACTTACCTAATTTTGACAATTATGGGAATTTCTCAAATAAATTGGATAATGGTAATTTAAGTGAACTAGATGATGTTAATCACACGGAATATTTTGTGACATTTTTCTCGAGTACTTGAGTACTGTAGTAGTTAATGATAGAGGTGTGAACGAGCCAAGCCTGAGCGTGGCCACGCTCGGTTCGGGCTCATTTAAGTTATGATAGACTCAAGCTCGAGTTCGGCTCGATTTGAGCTTTATTACACCAAGTTCTCGGCTCGAGCTCATGAAGAGTTGTACAGACTCTGCTCGGGCTCGAGATCGGCTTGTTTTTAGTATGATCATGAGCCTAAATGAGTTTAGGCTCGGTTCAAGCTTGTTAAAAAGCTTGTTTACTAATACCCTACATCCCTAATTCCTCAAGTATTTATTTTTATTTTAATATATAAAAATAATAATAATATTGTATATTATATATAGGCTCATTTAGGCTGCGAGTTCACTGATTGAAGCTCGGCTCGAGCTCGTTTAATAAATGAGCCTCATATTTAGGCTCGAGCTTCGCTCGGGCTCGTTTAATTTGATCTCGAGTCGAGCTTTTAACGAGTCGATCCCGAATAGCTCGGCTCACTTACACCCCTAGTGAATGATCTACTACTTAGTTTGCAACTTGTAATTTTGTTGTGATAAATTAATATTATTAGTTTCATATAATAAATTAACACAAATAAACAAAACGAATATTGCATGTGATCTAGGCAGGCCAATGTACTGTCAAATACTAATAATAGAAAATCGAATGGACCTCGTATGTATCAGAAAGTGTGAACATATTTACCTTGAACGTTGATTTTATTTAGACTTAGAATATCAAATTGATAATATGATTTCTAATATTGTGACTTAGAAGCTTAAGCGTTAAATCATACTATACGTAGGTTTACACTCATTTGACCTGCTCAACCCATGTAATTGTTTTATATTTTCCCACGGTTTTAAATTTTACCCATTAGACCTATTGGAAATGAAATGTATGTAGCCTAATTCCAAGTTTATAATTGTAACTATCATTTACAAAAAATTATAATCTATCTATGATTTTACGAAAATGGAAATGCTTGTTTGTCAAATACTCTGCTGTTATTTAACTGTGTGTGCCATGGGGACACAAAAATGTCAGTTTGTGGTTACAAATTTTTAATTGACTTCCAAGTCTTCCAATATTGCAACAAGTTATATTCTTCATTGATTTCTTTATAAATGTAAGTTTGTGGTCACTTGGGTGGGTGGTGTTGGGTGGCTCCGGCCTCCAAGGGATGAACGGGGGATGTTTGTTTATTTATATTATTTTTAAATGTAAAACAAATAAAAAAATAAAAAATTTAAAAAGAAATTATGAAGGGCAAATTAGGGTTTTTATGTCCGGAGGGATGAAATATATAAGTTTTTAACAAATAAAGTATGATCCGAGTTAATTTTTAAAATTATGAACTAAATGACTAATCATGCATTTTGACGCCTCACATCCTTTTTTAAAAAACCTATTGCCTTGTTAATTTTACCAACAGAAATTCTAATATAAACACTTATTAAAAAAATATTTTTTTCATATAAATCATTTTGCCCAACAGTCATTTTGTGGTAACCAACATCCTCTAAAGCTAAACGACGGAAGAAGGAGAATTCGTGAAGATCATTAGTATGCATCTTTTTTTTTTGAATGGCACGTCAATTTATACTTAGTAATATTGAGGAGAAATCAGTGAAGACGGAGCCGACTTAATCAAGGTATGTTCGTTATATCTGTAAAGTTTGCTTAAGTCTTAAGATGTGTTAAATTAGTGGTTGCAAGTCAGGATTACTAGATGATGGGATGTAATCTAAATCAAGACATTGTGTTTACTGACCTAATTTTGTCAATTCTGGGAATTTCTCAAATAAATTGGATAATGGTAATTTAAGTGAACTAGATGATGTTAATCACACGGAATATTTTGTGACATTTTTCTCGAGTACTTGAGTACTGTAGTAGTTAATGATAGTGGTGTGAACGAGCCAAGCCTGAGCGTGGCCACGCTCGGTTCGGGCTCATTTAAGTTATGAGAGACTCGAGCTCGAGCTCAGCTCGATTTGAGCTTTATTACCCCAAGCTCTCGACTCGAGCTCGTGAAGAGTTGTACAGACTCAGCTCGGGCTCGAGATCGGCTTGTTTTTAGTATGATCATGAGCCTAAATGAGTTTAGGCTCGGGTCAAGCTTGTTAAAAAGCTCGTTTACTAATACCCTACATCCCTAATTCCTCAAGTATTTTTTTTATTTTAATATATAAAAATAATAATAATATTGTATATTATATATAGGCTCATTTAGGCTGCGAGTTCACTGATTGAAGCTCGGCTCGAGCTAGTTTAATAAACGAGCATCATATTTAGGCTCGAGCTCCGCTCAGGCTCGTTTAATTCGATCTCGAGTCTATCTTTTAACGAGTCGATCCCGAGTAGCTCGGGTCACTTACACCTCTAGTGAATGATCTACTACTTAGTTTGCAACTTGTAATTTTGTTGTGATAAATTAAAATTATTAGTTTCATATAGAAAATTAACACAAATAAACGAAACGAATATTGCATGTGATCTAGGCAGGCCAATGTACTGTCAAATACTAATAATAGAAAATCGAATGGACCTCGTATGTATCAGAAAGTGTGAACATATTTACCTTGAACGTTGATTTTATTTAGAGTTAGAATATCAAATTAATAATATGTTTTCTAATATTGTGATTTAGAAGCTTAAGCATTAAATCATACTATACGTAGGTTTCCACTCATTTGACCTGCTCAACCCATGTAATTGTTTTATATTTTCCCATGGTTTTAAATTTTACCCATTAGACCTATTGGAAATGAAATGTATGTAGCGTAATTCCAAGTTTATAATTGTAACTATCATTTACAAAAATTTATAATCTATCTATGATTTATTAAAATGGAAATGCTTGTTTGTCAAATACTCTGCTGTTATAAAGTTGTGTGTGCCATGGGGACACAAAAATGTCAGTTTGTGGTTACAAATTTTTAATTGACTTCCAAGTCTTCCAATATTGCAACAAGTTATATTCTTCATTGATTTCTTTATAAATGTAAGTTTGTGGTCACTTGGGTGGGTGGTGTTGGGTGGCTCCGGCCTCCAAGGGATGAACGGGGGATGTTTGTTTATTTATATTATTTTTAAATGTAAAAAAAATAAAAAAATAAAAAATTTAAAAAGAAATTATGAAGGGCAAATTAGGGTTTTTATGTCCGGAGGGATGAAATATATAAGTTTTTAACAAATAAAGTATGATCCGAGTTAATTTTTAAAATTATGAACTAAATGACTAATCATGCATTTTGACGCCTCACATCCTTTTTTAAAAAACCTATTGCCTTGTTAATTTTACCAACATAAATTCTAATATAAACACTTATTAAAAAAATATTTTTTTCATATAAATCATTTTGCCCAACAGTCATTTTGTGGTAACCAACATCCTCTAAAGCTAAACGACGGAAGAAGGAGAATTCGTGAAGATCATTAGTATGCATCTTTTTTTTTTGAATGGCACGTCAATTTATACTTAGTAATATTGAGGAGAAATCAGTGAAGACGGAGCCGACTTAATCAAGGTATGTTCGTTATATCTGTAAAGTTTGCTTAAGTCTTAAGATGTGTTAAATTAGTGGTTGCAAGTCAGGATTACTAGATGATGGGATGTAATCTAAATCAAGACATTGTGTTTACTGACCTAATTTTGTCAATTCTGGGAATTTCTCAAATAAATTGGATAATGGTAATTTAAGTGAACTAGATGATGTTAATCACACGGAATATTTTGTGACATTTTTCTCGAGTACTTGAGTACTGAAGTAGTTAATGATAGTGGTGTGAACGAGCCAAGCCTGAGCGTGGCCACGCTCGGTTCGGGCTCATTTAAGTTATGAGAGACTCGAGCTCAAGCTCAGCTCGATTTGAGCTTTATTACCCCAAGCTCTCGACTCGAGCTCGTGAAGAGTTGTACAGACTCAGCTCGGGCTCGAGATCGGCTTGTTTTTAGTATGATCATGAGCCTAAATGAGTTTAGGCTCGGGTCAAGCTTGTTAAAAAGCTCGTTTACTAATACCCTACATCCCTAATTCCTCAAGTATTTTTTTTATTTTAATATATAAAAATAATAATAATATTGTATATTATATATAGGCTCATTTAGGCTGCGAGTTCACTGATTGAAGCTCGGCTCGAGCTAGTTTAATAAACGAGCATCATATTTAGGCTCGAGCTCCGCTCAGGCTCGTTTAATTCGATCTCGAGTCTAGCTTTTAACGAGTCGATCCCGAGTAGCTCGGGTCACTTACACCTCTAGTGAATGATCTACTACTTAGTTTGCAACTTGTAATTTTGTTGTGATAAATTAAAATTATTAGTTTCATATAGAAAATTAACACAAATAAACGAAACGAATATTGCATGTGATCTAGGCAGGCCAATGTACTGTCAAATACTAATAATAGAAAATCGAATGGACCTCGTATGTATCAGAAAGTGTGAACATATTTACCTTGAATGTTGATTTTATTTAGAGTTAGAATATCAAATTAATAATATGTTTTCTAATATTGTGATTTAGAAGCTTAAGCATTAAATCATACTATACGTAGGTTTCCACTCATTTGACCTGCTCAACCCATGTAATTGTTTTATATTTTCCCATGGTTTTAAATTTTACCCATTAGACCTATTGGAAATGAAATGTATGTAGCGTAATTCCAAGTTTATAATTGTAACTATCATTTACAAAAATTTATAATCTATCTATGATTTATTAAACTGGAAATGCTTGTTTGTCAAATACTCTGCTGTTATAAAGTTGTGTGTGCCATGGGGACACAAAAATATAAGTTTGTGGTTAAAAGTTTTTAATTGACTTCCAAGTCTTCCAATATTGCAACAAGTTATATTCTTCATTGATTTGTTTATAAATGCAAGTTTGTGGTCACTTGGGTGGGGGGTGTTGGGTGGCTCCGGCCTCCAAGGGATGAACGGGGGATGTTTGTTTATTTATATTATTTTTAAATGTAAAACAAATAAACAAATAAAAAATTTAAAAAGAAATTATGAAGGGCAAATTAGGGTTTTTATGTCCGGAGGGATGAAATATATAAGTTTTTAACAAATAAAGTATGATCCGAGTTAATTTTTAAAATTATGAACTAAATGACTAATCATGCATTTTGACGCCTCACATCCTTTTTTAAAAAACCTATTGCCTTGTTAATTTTACCAACATAAATTCTAATATAAACACTTATTAAAAAAATATTTTTTTCAAATAAATCATTTTGCCCAATAGTCATTTTGTGGTAACCAACATCCTCTAAAGCTAAATGACGGAAGAAGGTGAATTCGTGAAGATCATTAGTATGCATCTTTTTTTTTTGAATGGCACGTCAATTTATGCTTAGTAATATTGAGGAGAAATCAGTGAAGACGGAGCCGAGTTAGTCAAGGTATGTTCGTTATATCTTTAAAGTTTGCTTAAGTCTTAAGATGTGTTAAATTAGTGGTTGCAAGTCAGGATTACTAGATGATGGGATGTAATCTAAATCAAGACATTGTGTTTACTGACCTAATTTTGTCAATTCTGGGAATTTCTCAAATAAATTGGATAATGGTAATTTAAGTGAACTAGATGATGTTAATCACACGGAATATTTTGTGACATTTTTCTCGAGTACTTGAGTACTGTAGTAGTTAATGATAGAGGTGTGAACGAGCCAAGCCTGAGCGTGGCCACGCTCGGTTCGGGCTCATTTAAGTTATGAGAGACTCGAGCTCGAGTTCGGCTCGATTTGAGCTTTATTACACCAAGTTCTCGGCTCGAGCTCGTGAAGAGTTGTACAGACTCAGCTCGGGCTCGAGATCGGCTTGTTTTTAGTATGATCATGAGCCTAAATGAGTTTAGGCTCGGTTCAAGCTTGTTAAAAAGCTTGTTTACTAATACCCTACATCCCTAATTCCTCAAGTATTTATTTTTATTTTAATATATAAAAATAATAATAATATTGTATATTATATATAGGCTCATTTAGGCTGCGAGTTCACTGATTGAAGCTCGGCTCGAGCTCGTTTAATAAATGAGCCTCATATTTAGGCTCGAGCTCCGCTCGGGCTCGTTTAATTTGATCCCGAGTCGAGCTTTTAACGAGTCGATCCCGAATAGCTCGGCTCACTTACACCCCTAGTGAATGATCTACTACTTAGTTTGCAACTTGTAATTTTGTTGTGATAAATTAATATTATTAGTTTCATATAATAAATTAACACAAATAAACAAAACGAATATTGCATGTGATCTAGGCAGGCCAATGTACTGTCAAATACTAATAATAGAAAATCGAATGGACCTCGTATGTATCAGAAAGTGTGAACATATTTACCTTGAACGTTGATTTTATTTAGACTTAGAATATCAAATTGATAATATGATTTCTAATATTGTGACTTAGAAGCTTAAGCGTTAAATCATACTATACGTAGGTTTACACTCATTTGACCTGCTCAACCCATGTAATTGTTTTATATTTTCCCACGGTTTTAAATTTTACCCATTAGACCTATTGGAAATGAAATGTATGTAGCCTAATTCCAAGTTTATAATTGTAACTATCATTTACAAAAAATTATAATCTATCTATGATTTTACGAAAATGGAAATGCTTGTTTGTCAAATACTCTGCTGTTATTTAACTGTGTGTGCCATGGGGACACAAAAATGTCAGTTTGTGGTTACAAATTTTTAATTGACTTCCAAGTCTTCCAATATTGCAACAAGTTATATTCTTCATTGATTTCTTTATAAATGTAAGTTTGTGGTCACTTGGGTGGGTGGTGTTGGGTGGCTCCGGCCTCCAAGGGATGAACGGGGGATGTTTGTTTATTTATATTATTTTTAAATGTAAAACAAATAAAAAAATAAAAAATTTAAAAAGAAATTATGAAGGGCAAATTAGGGTTTTTATGTCCGGAGGGATGAAATATATAAGTTTTTAACAAATAAAGTATGATCCGAGTTAATTTTTAAAATTATGAACTAAATGACTAATCATCCATTTTGACGCCTCACATCCTTTTTTAAAAAACCTATTGCCTTGTTAATTTTACCAACATAAATTCTAATATAAACACTTATTAAAAAAATATTTTTTTCATATAAATCATTTTGCCCAACAGTCATTTTGTGGTAACCAACATCCTCTAAAGCTAAACGACGGAAGAAGGAGAATTCGTGAAGATCATTAGTATGCATCTTTTTTTTTTGAATGGCACGTCAATTTATGCTTAGTAATATTGAGGAGAAATCAGTGAAGACGGAGCCGAGTTAGTCAAGGTATGTTCGTTATATCTTTAAAGTTTGCTTAAGTCTTAAGATGTGTTAAATTAGTGGTTGCAAGTCAGGATTACTAGATGATGGGATGTAATCTAAATCAAGACATTGTGTTTACTGACCTAATTTTGTCAATTCTGGGAATTTCTCAAATAAATTGGATAATGGTAATTTAAGTGAACTAGATGATGTTAATCACACGGAATATTTTGTGACATTTTTCTCGAGTACTTGAGTACTGTAGTAGTTAATGATAGAGGTGTGAACGAGCCAAGCCTGAGCGTGGCCACGCTCGGTTCGGGCTCATTTAAGTTATGAGAGACTCGAGCTCGAGTTCGGCTCGATTTGAGCTTTATTACACCAAGTTCTCGGCTCGAGCTCGTGAAGAGTTGTACAGACTCAGCTCGGGCTCGAGATCGGCTTGTTTTTAGTATGATCATGAGCCTAAATGAGTTTAGGCTCGGTTCAAGCTTGTTAAAAAGCTTGTTTACTAATACCCTACATCCCTAATTCCTCAAGTATTTATTTTTATTTTAATATATAAAAATAATAATAATATTGTATATTATATATAGGCTCATTTAGGCTGCGAGTTCACTGATTGAAGCTCGGCTCGAGCTCGTTTAATAAATGAGCCTCATATTTAGGCTCGAGCTCCGCTCGGGCTCGTTTAATTTGATCTCGAGTCGAGCTTTTAACGAGTCGATCCCGAATAGCTCGGCTCACTTACACCCCTAGTGAATGATCTACTACTTAGTTTGCAACTTGTAATTTTGTTGTGATAAATTAATATTATTAGTTTCATATAATAAATTAACACAAATAAACAAAACGAATATTGCATGTGATCTAGGCAGGCCAATGTACTGTCAAATACTAATAATAGAAAATCGAATGGACCTCGTATGTATCAGAAAGTGTGAACATATTTACCTTGAACGTTGATTTTATTTAGACTTAGAATATCAAATTGATAATATGATTTCTAATATTGTGACTTAGAAGCTTAAGCGTTAAATCATACTATACGTAGGTTTACACTCATTTGACCTGCTCAACCCATGTAATTGTTTTATATTTTCCCACGGTTTTAAATTTTACCCATTAGACCTATTGGAAATGAAATGTATGTAGCCTAATTCCAAGTTTATAATTGTAACTATCATTTACAAAAAATTATAATCTATCTATGATTTTACGAAAATGGAAATGCTTGTTTGTCAAATACTCTGCTGTTATTTAACTGTGTGTGCCATGGGGACACAAAAATGTCAGTTTGTGGTTACAAATTTTTAATTGACTTCCAAGTCTTCCAATATTGCAACAAGTTATATTCTTCATTGATTTCTTTATAAATGTAAGTTTGTGGTCACTTGGGTGGGTGGTGTTGGGTGGCTCCGGCCTCCAAGGGATGAACGGGGGATGTTTGTTTATTTATATTATTTTTAAATGTAAAACAAATAAAAAAATAAAAAATTTAAAAAGAAATTATGAAGGGCAAATTAGGGTTTTTATGTCCGGAGGGATGAAATATATAAGTTTTTAACAAATAAAGTATGATCCGAGTTAATTTTTAAAATTATGAACTAAATGACTAATCATGCATTTTGACGCCTCACATCCTTTTTTAAAAAACCTATTGCCTTGTTAATTTTACCAACATAAATTCTAATATAAACACTTATTAAAAAAATATTTTTTTCATATAAATCATTTTGCCCAACAGTCATTTTGTGGTAACCAACATCCTCTAAAGCTAAACGACGGAAGAAGGAGAATTCGTGAAGATCATTAGTATGCATCTTTTTTTTTTGAATGGCACGTCAATTTATGCTTAGTAATATTGAGGAGAAATCAGTGAAGACGGAGCCGAGTTAGTCAAGGTATGTTCGTTATATCTTTAAAGTTTGCTTAAGTCTTAAGATGTGTTAAATTAGTGGTTGCAAGTCAGGATTACTAGATGATGGGATGTAATCTAAATCAAGACATTGTGTTTACTGACCTAATTTTGTCAATTCTGGGAATTTCTCAAATAAATTGGATAATGGTAATTTAAGTGAACTAGATGATGTTAATCACACGGAATATTTTGTGACATTTTTCTCGAGTACTTGAGTACTGTAGTAGTTAATGATAGAGGTGTGAACGAGCCAAGCCTGAGCGTGGCCACGCTCGGTTCGGGCTCATTTAAGTTATGAGAGACTCGAGCTCGAGTTCGGCTCGATTTGAGCTTTATTACACCAAGTTCTCGGCTCGAGCTCGTGAAGAGTTGTACAGACTCAGCTCGGGCTCGAGATCGGCTTGTTTTTAGTATGATCATGAGCCTAAATGAGTTTAGGCTCGGTTCAAGCTTGTTAAAAAGCTTGTTTACTAATACCCTACATCCCTAATTCCTCAAGTATTTATTTTTATTTTAATATATAAAAATAATAATAATATTGTATATTATATATAGGCTCATTTAGGCTGCGAGTTCACTGATTGAAGCTCGGCTCGAGCTCGTTTAATAAATGAGCCTCATATTTAGGCTCGAGCTCCGCTCGGGCTCGTTTAATTTGATCTCGAGTCGAGCTTTTAACGAGTCGATCCCGAATAGCTCGGCTCACTTACACCCCTAGTGAATGATCTACTACTTAGTTTGCAACTTGTAATTTTGTTGTGATAAATTAATATTATTAGTTTCATATAATAAATTAACACAAATAAACAAAACGAATATTGCATGTGATCTAGGCAGGCCAATGTACTGTCAAATACTAATAATAGAAAATCGAATGGACCTCGTATGTATCAGAAAGTGTGAACATATTTACCTTGAACGTTGATTTTATTTAGACTTAGAATATCAAATTGATAATATGATTTCTAATATTGTGACTTAGAAGCTTAAGCGTTAAATCATACTATACGTAGGTTTACACTCATTTGACCTGCTCAACCCATGTAATTGTTTTATATTTTCCCACGGTTTTAAATTTTACCCATTAGACCTATTGGAAATGAAATGTATGTAGCCTAATTCCAAGTTTATAATTGTAACTATCATTTACAAAAAAATATAATCTATCTATGATTTTACGAAAATGGAAATGCTTGTTTGTCAAATACTCTGCTGTTATTTAACTGTGTGTGCCATGGGGACACAAAAATGTCAGTTTGTGGTTACAAATTTTTAATTGACTTCCAAGTCTTCCAATATTGCAACAAGTTATATTCTTCATTGATTTCTTTATAAATGTAAGTTTGTGGTCACTTGGGTGGGTGGTGTTGGGTGGCTCCGGCCTCCAAGGGATGAACGGGGGATGTTTGTTTATTTATATTATTTTTAAATGTAAAACAAATAAAAAAATAAAAAATTTAAAAAGAAATTATGAAGGGCAAATTAGGGTTTTTATGTCCGGAGGGATGAAATATATAAGTTTTTAACAAATAAAGTATGATCCGAGTTAATTTTTAAAATTATGAACTAAATGACTAATCATGCATTTTGACGCCTCACATCCTTTTTTAAAAAACCTATTGCCTTGTTAATTTTACCAACATAAATTCTAATATAAACACTTATTAAAAAAATATTTTTTTCATATAAATCATTTTGCCCAACAGTCATTTTGTGGTAACCAACATCCTCTAAAGCTAAACGACGGAAGAAGGAGAATTCGTGAAGATCATTAGTATGCATCTTTTTTTTTGAATGGCACGTCAATTTATGCTTAGTAATATTGAGGAGAAATCAGTGAAGACGGAGCCGAGTTAGTCAAGGTATGTTCGTTATATCTTTAAAGTTTGCTTAAGTCTTAAGATGTGTTAAATTAGTGGTTGCAAGTCAGGATTACTAGATGATGGGATGTAATCTAAATCAAGACATTGTGTTTACTGACCTAATTTTGTCAATTCTGGGAATTTCTCAAATAAATTGGATAATGGTAATTTAAGTGAACTAGATGATGTTAATCACACGGAATATTTTGTGACATTTTTCTCGAGTACTTGAGTACTGTAGTAGTTAATGATAGAGGTGTGAACGAGCCAAGCCTGAGCGTGGCCACGCTCGGTTCGGGCTCATTTAAGTTATGAGAGACTCGAGCTCGAGTTCGGCTCGATTTGAGCTTTATTACACCAAGTTCTCGGCTCGAGCTCGTGAAGAGTTGTACAGACTCAGCTCGGGCTCGAGATCGGCTTGTTTTTAGTATGATCATGAGCCTAAATGAGTTTAGGCTCGGTTCAAGCTTGTTAAAAAGCTTGTTTACTAATACCCTACATCCCTAATTCCTCAAGTATTTATTTTTATTTTAATATATAAAAATAATAATAATATTGTATATTATATATAGGCTCATTTAGGCTGCGAGTTCACTGATTGAAGCTCGGCTCGAGCTCGTTTAATAAATGAGCCTCATATTTAGGCTCGAGCTCCGCTCGGGCTCGTTTAATTTGATCTCGAGTCGAGCTTTTAACGAGTCGATCCCGAATAGCTCGGCTCACTTACACCCCTAGTGAATGATCTACTACTTAGTTTGCAACTTGTAATTTTGTTGTGATAAATTAATATTATTAGTTTCATATAATAAATTAACACAAATAAACAAAACGAATATTGCATGTGATCTAGGCAGGCCAATGTACTGTCAAATACTAATAATAGAAAATCGAATGGACCTCGTATGTATCAGAAAGTGTGAACATATTTACCTTGAACGTTGATTTTATTTAGACTTAGAATATCAAATTGATAATATGATTTCTAATATTGTGACTTAGAAGCTTAAGCGTTAAATCATACTATACGTAGGTTTACACTCATTTGACCTGCTCAACCCATGTAATTGTTTTATATTTTCCCACGGTTTTAAATTTTACCCATTAGACCTATTGGAAATGAAATGTATGTAGCCTAATTCCAAGTTTATAATTGTAACTATCATTTACAAAAAATTATAATCTATCTATGATTTTACGAAAATGGAAATGCTTGTTTGTCAAATACTCTGCTGTTATTTAACTGTGTGTGCCATGGGGACACAAAAATGTCAGTTTGTGGTTACAAATTTTTAATTGACTTCCAAGTCTTCCAATATTGCAACAAGTTATATTCTTCATTGATTTCTTTATAAATGTAAGTTTGTGGTCACTTGGGTGGGTGGTGTTGGGTGGCTCCGGCCTCCAAGGGATGAACGGGGGATGTTTGTTTATTTATATTATTTTTAAATGTAAAACAAATAAAAAAATAAAAAATTTAAAAAGAAATTATGAAGGGCAAATTAGGGTTTTTATGTCCGGAGGGATGAAATATATAAGTTTTTAACAAATAAAGTATGATCCGAGTTAATTTTTAAAATTATGAACTAAATGACTAATCATGCATTTTGACGCCTCACATCCTTTTTTAAAAAACCTATTGCCTTGTTAATTTTACCAACATAAATTCTAATATAAACACTTATTAAAAAAATATTTTTTTCATATAAATCATTTTGCCCAACAGTCATTTTGTGGTAACCAACATCCTCTAAAGCTAAACGACGGAAGAAGGAGAATTCGTGAAGATCATTAGTATGCATCTTTTTTTTTTGAATGGCACGTCAATTTATGCTTAGTAATATTGAGGAGAAATCAGTGAAGACGGAGCCGAGTTAGTCAAGGTATGTTCGTTATATCTTTAAAGTTTGCTTAAGTCTTAAGATGTGTTAAATTAGTGGTTGCAAGTCAGGATTACTAGATGATGGGATGTAATCTAAATCAAGACATTGTGTTTACTGACCTAATTTTGTCAATTCTGGGAATTTCTCAAATAAATTGGATAATGGTAATTTAAGTGAACTAGATGATGTTAATCACACGGAATATTTTGTGACATTTTTCTCGAGTACTTGAGTACTGTAGTAGTTAATGATAGAGGTGTGAACGAGCCAAGCCTGAGCGTGGCCACGCTCGGTTCGGGCTCATTTAAGTTATGAGAGACTCGAGCTCGAGTTCGGCTCGATTTGAGCTTTATTACACCAAGTTCTCGGCTCGAGCTCGTGAAGAGTTGTACAGACTCAGCTCGGGCTCGAGATCGGCTTGTTTTTAGTATGATCATGAGCCTAAATGAGTTTAGGCTCGGTTCAAGCTTGTTAAAAAGCTTGTTTACTAATACCCTACATCCCTAATTCCTCAAGTATTTATTTTTATTTTAATATATAAAAATAATAATAATATTGTATATTATATATAGGCTCATTTAGGCTGCGAGTTCACTGATTGAAGCTCGGCTCGAGCTCGTTTAATAAATGAGCCTCATATTTAGGCTCGAGCTCCGCTCGGGCTCGTTTAATTTGATCTCGAGTCGAGCTTTTAACGAGTCGATCCCGAATAGCTCGGCTCACTTACACCCCTAGTGAATGATCTACTACTTAGTTTGCAACTTGTAATTTTGTTGTGATAAATTAATATTATTAGTTTCATATAATAAATTAACACAAATAAACAAAACGAATATTGCATGTGATCTAGGCAGGCCAATGTACTGTCAAATACTAATAATAGAAAATCGAATGGACCTCGTATGTATCAGAAAGTGTGAACATATTTACCTTGAACGTTGATTTTATTTAGACTTAGAATATCAAATTGATAATATGATTTCTAATATTGTGACTTAGAAGCTTAAGCGTTAAATCATACTATACGTAGGTTTACACTCATTTGACCTGCTCAACCCATGTAATTGTTTTATATTTTCCCACGGTTTTAAATTTTACCCATTAGACCTATTGGAAATGAAATGTATGTAGCCTAATTCCAAGTTTATAATTGTAACTATCATTTACAAAAAAATATAATCTATCTATGATTTTACGAAAATGGAAATGCTTGTTTGTCAAATACTCTGCTGTTATTTAACTGTGTGTGCCATGGGGACACAAAAATGTCAGTTTGTGGTTACAAATTTTTAATTGACTTCCAAGTCTTCCAATATTGCAACAAGTTATATTCTTCATTGATTTCTTTATAAATGTAAGTTTGTGGTCACTTGGGTGGGTGGTGTTGGGTGGCTCCGGCCTCCAAGGGATGAACGGGGGATGTTTGTTTATTTATATTATTTTTAAATGTAAAACAAATAAAAAAATAAAAAATTTAAAAAGAAATTATGAAGGGCAAATTAGGGTTTTTATGTCCGGAGGGATGAAATATATAAGTTTTTAACAAATAAAGTATGATCCGAGTTAATTTTTAAAATTATGAACTAAATGACTAATCATGCATTTTGACGCCTCACATCCTTTTTTAAAAAACCTATTGCCTTGTTAATTTTACCAACATAAATTCTAATATAAACACTTATTAAAAAAATATTTTTTTCATATAAATCATTTTGCCCAACAGTCATTTTGTGGTAACCAACATCCTCTAAAGCTAAACGACGGAAGAAGGAGAATTCGTGAAGATCATTAGTATGCATCTTTTTTTTTGAATGGCACGTCAATTTATGCTTAGTAATATTGAGGAGAAATCAGTGAAGACGGAGCCGAGTTAGTCAAGGTATGTTCGTTATATCTTTAAAGTTTGCTTAAGTCTTAAGATGTGTTAAATTAGTGGTTGCAAGTCAGGATTACTAGATGATGGGATGTAATCTAAATCAAGACATTGTGTTTACTGACCTAATTTTGTCAATTCTGGGAATTTCTCAAATAAATTGGATAATGGTAATTTAAGTGAACTAGATGATGTTAATCACACGGAATATTTTGTGACATTTTTCTCGAGTACTTGAGTACTGTAGTAGTTAATGATAGAGGTGTGAACGAGCCAAGCCTGAGCGTGGCCACGCTCGGTTCGGGCTCATTTAAGTTATGAGAGACTCGAGCTCGAGTTCGGCTCGATTTGAGCTTTATTACACCAAGTTCTCGGCTCGAGCTCGTGAAGAGTTGTACAGACTCAGCTCGGGCTCGAGATCGGCTTGTTTTTAGTATGATCATGAGCCTAAATGAGTTTAGGCTCGGTTCAAGCTTGTTAAAAAGCTTGTTTACTAATACCCTACATCCCTAATTCCTCAAGTATTTATTTTTATTTTAATATATAAAAATAATAATAATATTGTATATTATATATAGGCTCATTTAGGCTGCGAGTTCACTGATTGAAGCTCGGCTCGAGCTCGTTTAATAAATGAGCCTCATATTTAGGCTCGAGCTCCGCTCGGGCTCGTTTAATTTGATCTCGAGTCGAGCTTTTAACGAGTCGATCCCGAATAGCTCGGCTCACTTACACCCCTAGTGAATGATCTACTACTTAGTTTGCAACTTGTAATTTTGTTGTGATAAATTAATATTATTAGTTTCATATAATAAATTAACACAAATAAACAAAACGAATATTGCATGTGATCTAGGCAGGCCAATGTACTGTCAAATACTAATAATAGAAAATCGAATGGACCTCGTATGTATCAGAAAGTGTGAACATATTTACCTTGAACGTTGATTTTATTTAGACTTAGAATATCAAATTGATAATATGATTTCTAATATTGTGACTTAGAAGCTTAAGCGTTAAATCATACTATACGTAGGTTTACACTCATTTGACCTGCTCAACCCATGTAATTGTTTTATATTTTCCCACGGTTTTAAATTTTACCCATTAGACCTATTGGAAATGAAATGTATGTAGCCTAATTCCAAGTTTATAATTGTAACTATCATTTACAAAAAATTATAATCTATCTATGATTTTACGAAAATGGAAATGCTTGTTTGTCAAATACTCTGCTGTTATTTAACTGTGTGTGCCATGGGGACACAAAAATGTCAGTTTGTGGTTACAAATTTTTAATTGACTTCCAAGTCTTCCAATATTGCAACAAGTTATATTCTTCATTGATTTCTTTATAAATGTAAGTTTGTGGTCACTTGGGTGGGTGGTGTTGGGTGGCTCCGGCCTCCAAGGGATGAACGGGGGATGTTTGTTTATTTATATTATTTTTAAATGTAAAACAAATAAAAAAATAAAAAATTTAAAATGAAATTATGAAGGGCAAATTAGGGTTTTTATGTCCGGAGGGATGAAATATATAAGTTTTTAACAAATAAAGTATGATCCGAGTTAATTTTTAAAATTATGAACTAAATGACTAATCATGCATTTTGACGCCTCACATCCTTTTTTAAAAAACCTATTGCCTTGTTAATTTTACCAACATAAATTCTAATATAAACACTTATTAAAAAAATATTTTTTTTCATATAAATCATTTTGCCCAACAGTCATTTTGTGGTAACCAACATCCTCTAAAGCTAAACGACGGAAGAAGGAGAATTCGTGAAGATCATTAGTATGCATCTTTTTTTTTGAATGGCACGTCAATTTATGCTTAGTAATATTGAGGAGAAATCAGTGAAGACGGAGCCGAGTTAGTCAAGGTATGTTCGTTATATCTGTAAAGTTTGCTTAAGTCTTAAGATGTGTTAAATTAGTGGTTGCAAGTCAGGATTACTAGATGATGGGATGTAATCTAAATCAAGACATTGTGTTTACTGACCTAATTTTGTCAATTCTGGGAATTTCTCAAATAAATTGGATAATGGTAATTTAAGTGAACTAGATGATGTTAATCACACGGAATATTTTGTGACATTTTTCTCGAGTACTTGAGTACTGTAGTAGTTAATGATAGAGGTGTGAACGAGCCAAGCCTGAGCGTGGCCACGCTCGGTTCGGGCTCATTTAAGTTATGAGAGACTCGAGCTCGAGTTCGGCTCGATTTGAGCTTTATTACACCAAGTTCTCGGCTCGAGCTCGTGAAGAGTTGTACAGACTCAGCTCGGGCTCGAGATCGGCTTGTTTTTAGTATGATCATGAGCCTAAATGAGTTTAGGCTCGGTTCAAGCTTGTTAAAAAGCTTGTTTACTAATACCCTACATCCCTAATTCCTCAAGTATTTATTTTTATTTTAATATATAAAAATAATAATAATATTGTATATTATATATAGGCTCATTTAGGCTGCGAGTTCACTGATTGAAGCTCGGCTCGAGCTCGTTTAATAAATGAGCCTCATATTTAGGCTCGAGCTCCGCTCGGGCTCGTTTAATTTGATCTCGAGTCGAGCTTTTAACGAGTCGATCCCGAATAGCTCGGCTCACTTACACCCCTAGTGAATGATCTACTACTTAGTTTGCAACTTGTAATTTTGTTGTGATAAATTAATATTATTAGTTTCATATAATAAATTAACACAAATAAACAAAACGAATATTGCATGTGATCTAGGCAGGCCAATGTACTGTCAAATACTAATAATAGAAAATCGAATGGACCTCGTATGTATCAGAAAGTGTGAACATATTTACCTTGAACGTTGATTTTATTTAGACTTAGAATATCAAATTGATAATATGATTTCTAATATTGTGACTTAGAAGCTTAAGCGTTAAATCATACTATACGTAGGTTTACACTCATTTGACCTGCTCAACCCATGTAATTGTTTTATATTTTCCCACGGTTTTAAATTTTACCCATTAGACCTATTGGAAATGAAATGTATGTAGCCTAATTCCAAGTTTATAATTGTAACTATCATTTACAAAAAATTATAATCTATCTATGATTTTACGAAAATGGAAATGCTTGTTTGTCAAATACTCTGCTGTTATTTAACTGTGTGTGCCATGGGGACACAAAAATGTCAGTTTGTGGTTACAAATTTTTAATTGACTTCCAAGTCTTCCAATATTGCAACAAGTTATATTCTTCATTGATTTCTTTATAAATGTAAGTTTGTGGTCACTTGGGTGGGTGGTGTTGGGTGGCTCCGGCCTCCAAGGGATGAACGGGGGATGTTTGTTTATTTATATTATTTTTAAATGTAAAACAAATAAAAAAATAAAAAATTTAAAAAGAAATTATGAAGGGCAAATTAGGGTTTTTATGTCCGGAGGGATGAAATATATAAGTTTTTAACAAATAAAGTATGATCCGAGTTAATTTTTAAAATTATGAACTAAATGACTAATCATGCATTTTGACGCCTCACATCCTTTTTTAAAAAACCTATTGCCTTGTTAATTTTACCAACATAAATTCAAATATAAACACTTATTAAAAAAATATTTTTTTCATATAAATCATTTTGCCCAACAGTCATTTTGTGGTAACCAACATCCTCTAAAGCTAAACGACGGAAGAAGGAGAATTCGTGAAGATCATTAGTATGCATCTTTTTTTTTGAATGGCACGTCAATTTATGCTTAGTAATATTGAGGAGAAATCAGTGAAGACGGAGCCGAGTTAGTCAAGGTATGTTCGTTATATCTGTAAAGTTTGCTTAAGTCTTAAGATGTGTTAAATTAGTGGTTGCAAGTCAGGATTACTAGATGATGGGATGTAATCTAAATCAAGACATTGTGTTTACTGACCTAATTTTGTCAATTCTGGGAATTTCTCAAATAAATTGGATAATGGTAATTTAAGTGAACTAGATGATGTTAATCACACGGAATATTTTGTGACATTTTTCTCGAGTACTTGAGTACTGTAGTAGTTAATGATAGAGGTGTGAACGAGCCAAGCCTGAGCGTGGCCATGCTCGGTTCGGGCTCATTTAAGTTATGAGAGACTCGAGCTCGAGTTCGGCTCGATTTGAGCTTTATTACACCAAGTTCTCGGCTCGAGCTCGTGAAGAGTTGTACAGACTCAGCTCGGGCTCGAGATCGGCTTGTTTTTAGTATGATCATGAGCCTAAATGAGTTTAGGCTCGGTTCAAGCTTGTTAAAAAGCTTGTTTACTAATACCCTACATCCCTAATTCCTCAAGTATTTATTTTTATTTTAATATATAAAAATAATAATAATATTGTATATTATATATAGGCTCATTTAGGCTGCGAGTTCACTGATTGAAGCTCGGCTCGAGCTCGTTTAATAAATGAGCCTCATATTTAGGCTCGAGCTCCGCTCGGGCTCGTTTAATTTGATCTCGAGTCGAGCTTTTAACGAGTCGATCCCGAATAGCTCGGCTCACTTACACCCCTAGTGAATGATCTACTACTTAGTTTGCAACTTGTAATTTTGTTGTGATAAATTAATATTATTAGTTTCATATAATAAATTAACACAAATAAACAAAACGAATATTGCATGTGATCTAGGCAGGCCAATGTACTGTCAAATACTAATAATAGAAAATCGAATGGACCTCGTATGTATCAGAAAGTGTGAACATATTTACCTTGAACGTTGATTTTATTTAGACTTAGAATATCAAATTGATAATATGATTTCTAATATTGTGACTTAGAAGCTTAAGCGTTAAATCATACTATACGTAGGTTTACACTCATTTGACCTGCTCAACCCATGTAATTGTTTTATATTTTCCCACGGTTTTAAATTTTACCCATTAGACCTATTGGAAATGAAATGTATGTAGCCTAATTCCAAGTTTATAATTGTAACTATCATTTACAAAAAATTATAATCTATCTATGATTTTACGAAAATGGAAATGCTTGTTTGTCAAATACTCTGCTGTTATTTAACTGTGTGTGCCATGGGGACACAAAAATGTCAGTTTGTGGTTACAAATTTTTAATTGACTTCCAAGTCTTCCAATATTGCAACAAGTTATATTCTTCATTGATTTCTTTATAAATGTAAGTTTGTGGTCACTTGGGTGGGTGGTGTTGGGTGGCTCCGGCCTCCAAGGGATGAACGGGGGATGTTTGTTTATTTATATTATTTTTAAATGTAAAACAAATAAAAAAATAAAAAATTTAAAAAGAAATTATGAAGGGCAAATTAGGGTTTTTATGTCCGGAGGGATGAAATATATAAGTTTTTAACAAATAAAGTATGATCCGAGTTAATTTTTAAAATTATGAACTAAATGACTAATCATGCATTTTGACGCCTCACATCCTTTTTTAAAAAACCTATTGCCTTGTTAATTTTACCAACATAAATTCTAATATAAACACTTATTAAAAAAATATTTTTTTTCATATAAATCATTTTGCCCAACAGTCATTTTGTGGTAACCAACATCCTCTAAAGCTAAACGACGGAAGAAGGAGAATTCGTGAAGATCATTAGTATGCATCTTTTTTTTTGAATGGCACGTCAATTTATGCTTAGTAATATTGAGGAGAAATCAGTGAAGACGGAGCCGAGTTAGTCAAGGTATGTTCGTTATATCTGTAAAGTTTGCTTAAGTCTTAAGATGTGTTAAATTAGTGGTTGCAAGTCAGGATTACTAGATGATGGGATGTAATCTAAATCAAGACATTGTGTTTACTGACCTAATTTTGTCAATTCTGGGAATTTCTCAAATAAATTGGATAATGGTAATTTAAGTGAACTAGATGATGTTAATCACACGGAATATTTTGTGACATTTTTCTCGAGTACTTGAGTACTGTAGTAGTTAATGATAGAGGTGTGAACGAGCCAAGCCTGAGCGTGGCCACGCTCGGTTCGGGCTCATTTAAGTTATGAGAGACTCGAGCTCGAGTTCGGCTCGATTTGAGCTTTATTACACCAAGTTCTCGGCTCGAGCTCGTGAAGAGTTGTACAGACTCAGCTCGGGCTCGAGATCGGCTTGTTTTTAGTATGATCATGAGCCTAAATGAGTTTAGGCTCGGTTCAAGCTTGTTAAAAAGCTTGTTTACTAATACCCTACATCCCTAATTCCTCAAGTATTTATTTTTATTTTAATATATAAAAATAATAATAATATTGTATATTATATATAGGCTCATTTAGGCTGCGAGTTCACTGATTGAAGCTCGGCTCGAGCTCGTTTAATAAATGAGCCTCATATTTAGGCTCGAGCTCCGCTCGGGCTCGTTTAATTTGATCTCGAGTCGAGCTTTTAACGAGTCGATCCCGAATAGCTCGGCTCACTTACACCCCTAGTGAATGATCTACTACTTAGTTTGCAACTTGTAATTTTGTTGTGATAAATTAATATTATTAGTTTCATATAATAAATTAACACAAATAAACAAAACGAATATTGCATGTGATCTAGGCAGGCCAATGTACTGTCAAATACTAATAATAGAAAATCGAATGGACCTCGTATGTATCAGAAAGTGTGAACATATTTACCTTGGACGTTGATTTTATTTAGACTTAGAATATCAAATTGATAATATGATTTCCAATATTGTGACTTAGAAGCTTAAGCGTTAAATCATACTATACGTAGGTTTACACTCATTTGACCTGCTCAACCCATGTAATTGTTTTATATTTTCCCACGGTTTTAAATTTTACCCATTAGACCTATTGGAAATGAAATGTATGTAGCCTAATTCCAAGTTTATAATTGTAACTATCATTTACAAAAAATTATAATCTATCTATGATTTTACGAAAATGGAAATGCTTGTTTGTCAAATACTCTGCTGTTATTTAACTGTGTGTGCCATGGGGACACAAAAATGTCAGTTTGTGGTTACAAATTTTTAATTGACTTCCAAGTCTTCCAATATTGCAACAAGTTATATTCTTCATTGATTTCTTTATAAATGTAAGTTTGTGGTCACTTGGGTGGGTGGTGTTGGGTGGCTCCGGCCTCCAAGGGATGAACGGGGGATGTTTGTTTATTTATATTATTTTTAAATGTAAAACAAATAAAAAAATAAAAAATTTAAAAAGAAATTATGAAGGGCAAATTAGGGTTTTTATGTCCGGAGGGATGAAATATATAAGTTTTTAACAAATAAAGTATGATCCGAGTTAATTTTTAAAATTATGAACTAAATGACTAATCATGCATTTTGACGCCTCACATCATTTTTTAAAAAACCTATTGCCTTGTTAATTTTACCAACATAAATTCTAATATAAACACTTATTAAAAAAATATTTTTTTCATATAAATCATTTTGCCCAACAGTCATTTTGTGGTAACCAACATCCTCTAAAGCTAAACGACGGAAGAAGGAGAATTCGTGAAGATCATTAGTATGCATCTTTTTTTTTTGAATGGCACGTCAATTTATGCTTAGTAATATTGAGGAGAAATCAGTGAAGACGGAGCCGAGTTAGTCAAGGTATGTTCGTTATATCTTTAAAGTTTGCTTAAGTCTTAAGATGTGTTAAATTAGTGGTTGCAAGTCAGGATTACTAGATGATGGGATGTAATCTAAATCAAGACATTGTGTTTACTGACCTAATTTTGTCAATTCTGGGAATTTCTCAAATAAATTGGATAATGGTAATTTAAGTGAACTAGATGATGTTAATCACACGGAATATTTTGTGACATTTTTCTCGAGTACTTGAGTACTGTAGTAGTTAATGATAGAGGTGTGAACGAGCCAAGCCTGAGCGTGGCCACGCTCGGTTCGGGCTCATTTAAGTTATGAGAGACTCGAGCTCGAGTTCGGCTCGATTTGAGCTTTATTACACCAAGTTCTCGGCTCGAGCTCGTGAAGAGTTGTACAGACTCAGCTCGGGCTCGAGATCGGCTTGTTTTTAGTATGATCATGAGCCTAAATGAGTTTAGGCTCGGGTCAAGCTTGTTAAAAAGCTTGTTTACTAATACCCTACATCCCTAATTCCTCAAGTATTTTTTTATTTTAATATATAAAAATAATAATAATATTGTATATTATATATAGGCTCATTTAGGCTGCGAGTTCACTGATTGAAGCTCGGCTCGAGCTAGTTTAATAAACGAGCATCATATTTAGGATCGAGCTCCGCTCAGGCTCGTTTAATTCGATCTCGAGTCTAGCTTTTAACGAGTCGATCCCGAGTAGCTCGGGTCACTTACACCTCTAGTGAATGATCTACTACTTAGTTTGCAACTTGTAATTTTGTTGTGATAAATTAAAATTATTAGTTTCATATAGAAAATTAACACAAATAAACGAAACGAATATTACATGTGATCTAGGCAGGCCAATGTACTGTCAAATACTAATAACAGAAAATCGAATGGACCTCGTATGTATCAGAAAGTGTGAACATATTTACCTTGAACGTTGATTTTATTTAGACTTAGAATATCAAATTAATAATATGTTTTCTAATATTGTGATTTAGAAGCTTAAGCATTAAATCATACTATACGTAGGTTTCCACTCATTTGACCTGCTCAACCCATGTAATTGTTTTATATTTTCCCACGGTTTTAAATTTTACCCATTAGACCTATTGGAAATGAAATGTATGTAGCGTAATTCCAAGTTTATAATTGTAACTATCATTTACAAAAAATTATAATCTATCTATGATTTATTAAAATGGAAATGCTTGTTTGTCAAATACTCTGCTGTTATAAAGTTGTGTGTGCCATGGGGACACAAAAATATAAGTTTGTGGTTAAAAGTTTTTAATTGACTTCCAAGTCTTCCAATATTGCAACAAGTTATATTCTTCATTGATTTGTTTATAAATGCAAGTTTGTGGTCACTTGGGTGGGGGGTGTTGGGTGGCTCCGGCCTCCAAGGGATGAACGGGGGATGTTTGTTTATTTATATTATTTTTAAATGTAAAACAAATAAACAAATAAAAAATTTAAAAAGAAATTATGAAGGGCAAATTAGGGTTTTTATGTCCGGAGGGATGAAATATATAAGTTTTTAACAAATAAAGTATGATCCGAGTTAATTTTTAAAATTATGAACTAAATGACTAATCATGCATTTTGACGCCTCACATCCTTTTTTAAAAAACCTATTGCCTTGTTAATTTTACCAACATAAATTCTAATATAAACACTTATTAAAAAAATATTTTTTTCAAATAAATCATTTTGCCCAACAGTCATTTTGTGGTAACCAACATCCTCTAAAGCTAAATGACGGAAGAAGGTGAATTCGTGAAGATCATTAGTATGCATCTTTTTTTTTTTGAATGGCACGTCAATTTATGCTTAGTAATATTGAGGAGAAATCAGTGAAGACGGAGCCGAGTTAGTCAAGGTATGTTCGTTATATTTGTAAAGTTTGCTTAAGTATAAAGATGTGTTAAATTAGTGGTTGCAAGTCAGGATTACTAGATGATGGGATGTAATCTAAATCAAGACATTGTGTTTACTTACCTAATTTTGACAATTATGGGAATTTCTCAAATAAATTGGATAATGGTAATTTAAGTGAACTAGATGATGTTAATCACACGGAATATTTTGTGACATTTTTCTCGAGTACTTGAGTACTGTAGTAGTTAATGATAGAGGTGTGAACGAGCCAAGCCTGAGCGTGGCCACGCTCGGTTCGGGCTCATTTAAGTTATGAGAGACTCGAGCTCGAGTTCGGCTCGATTTGTGCTTTATTACACCAAGTTCTCGGCTCGAGCTCGTGAAGAGTTGTACAGACTCAGCTCGGGCTCGAGATCGGCTTGTTTTTAGTATGATCATGAGCCTAAATAAGTTTAGGCTCGGTTCACGCTTGTTAAAAAGCTCGTTTACTAATACCCTACATCCCTAATTCCTCAAGTATTTTTTTTTATTTTAATATATAAAAATAATAATAATATTGTATATTATATATAGGCTCATTTAGGCTGCGAGTTCACTGATTGAAGCTCGGCTCGAGCTCGTTTAATAAATGAGCCTCATATTTAGGCTCGAGCTCCGCTCGGGCTCGTTTAATTCGATCTCGAGTCGAGCTTTTAACGAGTCGATCCCGAATAGCTCGGCTCACTTACACCCCTAGTGAATGATCTACTACATAGTTTGCAACTTGTAATTTTGTTGTGATAAATTAAAATTATTAGTTTCTTATAATAAATTAACACAAATAAACAAAACGAATATTGCATGTGATCTAGGCAGGCCAATGTACTGTCAAATACTAATAATAGAAAATCGAATGGACCTCGTATGTATCAGAAAGTGTGAACATATTTACCTTGAACGTTGATTTTATTTAGACTTAGAATATCAAATTGATAATATGATTTCTAAAATTGTGACTTAGAAGCTTAAGCATTAAATCATACTATACGTAGGTTTCCTCTCATTTGACCTGCTCAACCCATGTAATTGTTTTATATTTTCCCACGGTTTTAAATTTTACCCATTAGACCTATTGGAAATGAAATGTGTGTAGCCTAATTCCATGTTTATAATTGTAACTATCATTTACAAAAAATTATAATCTATCTATGATTTTACGAAAATGGAAATGCTTGTTTGTCAAATACTCTGCTGTTATTTAACTGTGTGTGCCATGGGGACACAAAAATGTCAGTTTGTGGTTACAAATTTTTAATTGACTTCCAAGTCTTCCAATATTGCAACAAGTTATATTCTTCATTGATTTCTTTATAAATGTAAGTTTGTGGTCACTTGGGTGGGTGGGGGTGTTGGGGGGGCTCCGGCCGCCAAGGGATAAATGGGGATTTTTGTTTATTTATTTTATTTTTAAATGTAAAACAAATAAACAAATAAAAAATTTAAAAAGAAGTTATTAAGGGCAAATTAGGTTTTTGATGTCCGGAGGGATGAAATATATAAGTTCTTAAAAGATAAAGGATGATCCGAATTAATTTGTATAATTATGAACTAAATGACTAATCATGCCTTTTGACGCCTCACACCCTTTTTAAAAAACCTATTGCCTTGTTAATTTTACTAACATAAATTCTAATATAAACACTTATTAAAAAAATATTTTTTTCAAATAAATCATTTTGTCAGACAGTCATTTTGAGGTAACCAACACCCTCTAAAGCTAAAAGACAGAAGAAGGAGAATTCGTGAAGATCATTAGTATGCATCTTTTTTTTTTTTGAATGGCACGTCAATTTATGCTTAGTAATATTGGGAGAAATCAGTGAAGTCGGAGCCGACTTAGTCAAGGTATGTTCGTTATATTTGTAAAGTTTGCTTAAGTATAAAGATGTGTTAAATTAGTGGTTGCAAGTCAAGATTACTAGATGATGGGATGTAATCTAAATCAAGACATTGTGTTTACTGACCTAATTTTGACAATTATGGGAATTTCTCAAATAAATTGGATAATGGTAATTTAAGTGAACTAGATGATGTTAATCACACGGAATATTTTGTGACATTTTTCTCGAGTACTTGAGTACTGTAGTAGTGAATGATAGAGGTGTGAACGAGCCAAGCCTGAGCGTGGCCACGCTCGGTTCGGGCTCATTTAAGTTATGAGAGACTCGAGCTCGAGTTCGGCTCGATTTGTGCTTTATTACACCAAGTTCTCGGCTCGAGCTCGTGAAGAGTTGTACAGACTCAGCTCGGGCTCGAGATCGGCTTGTTTTTAGTATGATCTTGAGCCTAAATAAGTTTAGGCTCGGTTCACGCTTGTTAAAAAGCTCGTTTACTAATACCCTACATCCCTAATTCCTCAAGTATTTTTTTTTATTTTAATATATAAAAATAATAATAATATTGTATATTATATATAGGCTCATTTAGGCTGCGAGTTCACTGATTGAAGCTCGGCTCGAGCTCGTTTAATAAATGAGCCTCATATTTAGGCTCGAGCTCCGCTCGGGCTAGTTTAATTCGATCTCGAGTCGAGCTTTTAACGAGTCGATCCCGAATAGCTCGGCTCACTTACACCCCTAGTGAATGATCTACTACATAGTTTGCAACTTGTAATTTTGTTGTGATAAATTAAAATTATTAGTTTCTTATAATAAATTAACACAAATAAACAAAACGAATATTGCATGTGATCTAGGCAGGCCAATGTACTGTCAAATACTAATAATAGAAAATCGAATGGACCTCGTATGTATCAGAAAGTGTGAACATATTTACCTTGAACGTTGATTTTATTTAGACTTAGAATATCAAATTGATAATATGATTTCTAAAATTGTGACTTAGAAGCTTAAGCATTAAATCATACTATACGTAGGTTTCCTCTCATTTGACCTGCTCAACCCATGTAATTGTTTTATATTTTCCCACGGTTTTAAATTTTACCCATTAGACCTATTGGAAATGAAATGTGTGTAGCCTAATTCCATGTTTATAATTGTAACTATCATTTACAAAAAATTATAATCTATCTATGATTTTACGAAAATGGAAATGCTTGTTTGTCAAATACTCTGCTGTTATTTAACTGTGTGTGCCATGGGGACACAAAAATGTCAGTTTGTGGTTACAAATTTTTAATTGACTTCCAAGTCTTCCAATATTGCAACAAGTTATATTCTTCATTGATTTCTTTATAAATGTAAGTTTGTGGTCACTTGGGTGGGTGGGGGTGTTGGGGGGGCTCCGGCCGCCAAGGGATAAATGGGGATTTTTGTTTATTTATTTTATTTTTAAATGTAAAACAAATAAACAAATAAAAAATTTAAAAAGAAGTTATTAAGGGCAAATTAGGTTTTTGATGTCCGGAGGGATGAAATATATAAGTTCTTAAAAGATAAAGGATGATCCGAATTAATTTGTATAATTATGAACTAAATGACTAATCATGCCTTTTGACGCCTCACACCCTTTTTAAAAAACCTATTGCCTTGTTAATTTTACTAACATAAATTCTAATATAAACACTTATTAAAAAAATATTTTTTTAAAATAAATCATTTTGTCAGACAGTCATTTTGAGGTAACCAACACCCTCTAAAGCTAAAAGACAGAAGAAGGAGAATTCGTGAAGATCATTAGTATGCATCTTTTTTTTTTTTGAATGGCACGTCAATTTATGCTTAGTAATATTGGGAGAAATCAGTGAAGTCGGAGCCGACATAGTCAAGGTATGTTCGTTATATTTGTAAAGTTTGCTTAAGTCTTAAGATGTGTTAAATTAGTGGTTGCAAGTCAAGATTACTAGATGATGGGATGTAATCTAAATCAAGACATTGTGTTTACTGACCTAATTTTGTCAATTCTGGGAATTTCTCAAATAAATTGGATAATGGTAATTTAAGTGAACTAGATGATGTTAATCACACGGAATATTTTGTGACATTTTTCTCGAGTACTTGAGTACTGTAGTAGTGAATGATAGAGGTGTGAACGAGCCAAGCCTGAGCGTGGCCACGCTCGGTTCGGGCTCATTTAAGTTATGAGAGACTCGAGCTCGAGTTCGACTCGATTTGTGCTTTATTACACCAAGTTCTCGGCTCGAGCTCGTGAAGAGTTGTACAGACTCAGCTCGGGCTCGAGATCGGCTTGTTTTTAGTATGATCATGAGCCTAAATAAGTTTAGGCTCGGTTCACGCTTGTTAAAAAGCTCGTTTACTAATACCCTACATCCCTAATTCCTCAAGTATTTTTTTTTATTTTAATATATAAAAATAATAATAATATTGTATATTATATATAGGCTCATTTAGGCTGCGAGTTCACTGATTGAAGCTCGGCTCGAGCTCGTTTAATAAATGAGCCTCATATTTAGGCTCGAGCTCCGCTCGGGCTCGTTTAATTCGATCTCGAGTCGAGCTTTTAACGAGTCGATCCCGAATAGCTCGGCTCACTTACACCCCTAGTGAATGATCTACTACATAGTTTGCAACTTGTAATTTTGTTGTGATAAATTAAAATTATTAGTTTCTTATAATAAATTAACACAAATAAACAAAACGAATATTGCATGTGATCTAGGCAGGCCAATGTACTGTCAAATACTAATAATAGAAAATCGAATGGACCTCGTATGTATCAGAAAGTGTGAACATATTTACCTTGAACGTTGATTTTATTTAGACTTAGAATATCAAATTGATAATATGATTTCTAAAATTGTGACTTAGAAGCTTAAGCATTAAATCATACTATACGTAGGTTTCCTCTCATTTGACCTGCTCAACCCATGTAATTGTTTTATATTTTCCCACGGTTTTAAATTTTACCCATTAGACCTATTGGAAATGAAATGTGTGTAGCCTAATTCCATGTTTATAATTGTAACTATCATTTACAAAAAATTATAATCTATCTATGATTTTACGAAAATGGAAATGCTTGTTTGTCAAATACTCTGCTGTTATTTAACTGTGTGTGCCATGGGGACACAAAAATGTCAGTTTGTGGTTACAAATTTTTAATTGACTTCCAAGTCTTCCAATATTGCAACAAGTTATATTCTTCATTGATTTCTTTATAAATGTAAGTTTGTGGTCACTTGGGTGGGTGGGGGTGTTGGGGGGGCTCCGGCCGCCAAGGGATAAATGGGGATTTTTGTTTATTTATTTTATTTTTAAATGTAAAACAAATAAACAAATAAAAAATTTAAAAAGAAGTTATTAAGGGCAAATTAGGTTTTTGATGTCCGGAGGGATGAAATATATAAGTTCTTAAAACATAAAGGATGATCCGAATTAATTTGTATAATTATGAACTAAATGACTAATCATGCCTTTTGACGCCTCACACCCTTTTTAAAAAACCTATTGCCTTGTTAATTTTACTAACATAAATTCTAATATAAACACTTATTAAAAAAATATTTTTTTAAAATAAATCATTTTGTCAGACAGTCATTTTGAGGTAACCAACACCCTCTAAAGCTAAAAGACAGAAGAAGGAGAATTCGTGAAGATCATTAGTATGCATCTTTTTTTTTTTTTTTTTGAATGGCACGTCAATTTATGCTTAGTAATATTGGGAGAAATCAGTGAAGTCGGAGCCGACTTAGTCAAGGTATGTTCGTTATATTTGTAAAGTTTGCTTAAGTCTTAAGATGTGTTAAATTAGTGGTTGCAAGTCAAGATTACTAGATGATGGGATGTAATCTAAATCAAGACATTGTGTTTACTGACCTAATTTTGTCAATTCTGGGAATTTCTCAAATAAATTGGATAATGGTAATTTAAGTGAACTAGATGATGTTAATCACACGGAATATTTTGTGACATTTTTCTCGAGTACTTGAGTACTGTAGTAGTGAATGATAGAGGTGTGAACGAGCCAAGCCTGAGCGTGGCCACGCTCGGTTCGGGCTCATTTAAGTTATGAGAGACTCGAGCTCGAGTTCGACTCGATTTGTGCTTTATTACACCAAGTTCTCGGCTCGAGCTCGTGAAGAGTTGTACAGACTCAGCTCGGGCTCGAGATCGGCTTGTTTTTAGTATGATCATGAGCCTAAATAAGTTTAGGCTCGGTTCACGCTTGTTAAAAAGCTCGTTTACTAATACCCTACATCCCTAATTCCTCAAGTATTTTTTTTTATTTTAATATATAAAAATAATAATAATATTGTATATTATATATAGGCTTATTTAGGCTGCGAGTTCACTGATTGAAGCTCGGCTCGAGCTCGTTTAATAAATGAGCCTCATATTTAGGCTCGAGCTCCGCTCGGGCTCGTTTAATTCGATCTCGAGTCGAGCTTTTAACGAGTCGATCCCGAATAGCTCGGCTCACTTACACCCCTAGTGAATGATCTACTACATAGTTTGCAACTTGTAATTTTGTTGTGATAAATTAAAATTATTAGTTTCTTATAATAAATTAACACAAATAAACAAAACGAATATTGCATGTGATCTAGGCAGGCCAATGTACTGTCAAATACTAATAATAGAAAATCGAATGGACCTCGTATGTATCAGAAAGTGTGAACATATTTACCTTGAACGTTGATTTTATTTAGACTTAGAATATCAAATTGATAATATGATTTCTAAAATTGTGACTTAGAAGCTTAAGCATTAAATCATACTATACGTAGGTTTCCTCTCATTTGACCTGCTCAACCCATGTAATTGTTTTATATTTTCCCACGGTTTTAAATTTTACCCATTAGACCTATTGGAAATGAAATGTGTGTAGCCTAATTCCATGTTTATAATTGTAACTATCATTTACAAAAAATTATAATCTATCTATGATTTTACGAAAATGGAAATGCTTGTTTGTCAAATACTCTGCTGTTATTTAACTGTGTGTGCCATGGGGACACAAAAATGTCAGTTTGTGGTTACAAATTTTTAATTGACTTCCAAGTCTTCCAATATTGCAACAAGTTATATTCTTCATTGATTTCTTTATAAATGTAAGTTTGTGGTCACTTGGGTGGGTGGGGGTGTTGGGGGGGCTCCGGCCGCCAAGGGATAAATGGGGATTTTTGTTTATTTATTTTATTTTTAAATGTAAAACAAATAAACAAATAAAAAATTTAAAAAGAAGTTATTAAGGGCAAATTAGGTTTTTGATGTCCGGAGGGATGAAATATATAAGTTCTTAAAAGATAAAGGATGATCCGAATTAATTTGTATAATTATGAACTAAATGACTAATCATGCCTTTTGACGCCTCACACCCTTTTTAAAAAACATATTGCCTTGTTAATTTTACTAACATAAATTCTAATATAAACACTTATTAAAAAAATATTTTTTTAAAATAAATCATTTTGTCAGACAGTCATTTTGAGGTAACCAACACCCTCTAAAGCTAAAAGACAGAAGAAGGAGAATTCGTGAAGATCATTAGTATGCATCTTTTTTTTTTTTGAATGGCACGTCAATTTATGCTTAGTAATATTGGGAGAAATCAGTGAAGTCGGAGCCGACATAGTCAAGGTATGTTCGTTATATTTGTAAAGTTTGCTTAAGTCTTAAGATGTGTTAAATTAGTGGTTGCAAGTCAAGATTACTAGATGATGGGATGTAATCTAAATCAAGACATTGTGTTTACTGACCTAATTTTGTCAATTCTGGGAATTTCTCAAATAAATTGGATAATGGTAATTTAAGTGAACTAGATGATGTTAATCACACGGAATATTTTGTGACATTTTTCTCGAGTACTTGAGTACTGTAGTAGTGAATGATAGAGGTGTGAACGAGCCAAGCCTGAGCGTGGCCACGCTCGGTTCGGGCTCATTTAAGTTATGAGAGACTCGAGCTCGAGTTCGACTCGATTTGTGCTTTATTACACCAAGTTCTCGGCTCGAGCTCGTGAAGAGTTGTACAGACTCAGCTCGGGCTCGAGATCGGCTTGTTTTTAGTATGATCATGAGCCTAAATAAGTTTAGGCTCGGTTCACGCTTGTTAAAAAGCTCGTTTACTAATACCCTACATCCCTAATTCCTCAAGTATTTTTTTTTATTTTAATATATAAAAATAATAATAATATTGTATATTATATATAGGCTCATTTAGGCTGCGAGTTCACTGATTGAAGCTCGGCTCGAGCTCGTTTAATAAATGAGCCTCATATTTAGGCTCGAGCTCCGCTCGGGCTCGTTTAATTCGATCTCGAGTCGAGCTTTTAACGAGTCGATCCCGAATAGCTCGGCTCACTTACACCCCTAGTGAATGATCTACTACATAGTTTGCAACTTGTAATTTTGTTGTGATAAATTAAAATTATTAGTTTCTTATAATAAATTAACACAAATAAACAAAACGAATATTGCATGTGATCTAGGCAGGCCAATGTACTGTCAAATACTAATAATAGAAAATCGAATGGACCTCGTATGTATCAGAAAGTGTGAACATATTTACCTTGAACGTTGATTTTATTTAGACTTAGAATATCAAATTGATAATATGATTTCTAAAATTGTGACTTAGAAGCTTAAGCATTAAATCATACTATACGTAGGTTTCCTCTCATTTGACCTGCTCAACCCATGTAATTGTTTTATATTTTCCCACGGTTTTAAATTTTACCCATTAGACCTATTGGAAATGAAATGTGTGTAGCCTAATTCCATGTTTATAATTGTAACTATCATTTACAAAAAATTATAATCTATCTATGATTTTACGAAAATGGAAATGCTTGTTTGTCAAATACTCTGCTGTTATTTAACTGTGTGTGCCATGGGGACACAAAAATGTCAGTTTGTGGTTACAAATTTTTAATTGACTTCCAAGTCTTCCAATATTGCAACAAGTTATATTCTTCATTGATTTCTTTATAAATGTAAGTTTGTGGTCACTTGGGTGGGTGGGGGTGTTGGGGGGGCTCCGGCCGCCAAGGGATAAATGGGGATTTTTGTTTATTTATTTTATTTTTAAATGTAAAACAAATAAACAAATAAAAAATTTAAAAAGAAGTTATTAAGGGCAAATTAGGTTTTTGATGTCCGGAGGGATGAAATATATAAGTTCTTAAAAGATAAAGGATGATCCGAATTAATTTGTATAATTATGAACTAAATGACTAATCATGCCTTTTGACGCCTCACACCCTTTTTAAAAAACCTATTGCCTTGTTAATTTTACTAACATAAATTCTAATATAAACACTTATTAAAAAAATATTTTTTTAAAATAAATCATTTTGTCAGACAGTCATTTTGAGGTAACCAACACCCTCTAAAGCTAAAAGACAGAAGAAGGAGAATTCGTGAAGATCATTAGTATGCATCTTTTTTTTTTTTGAATGGCACGTCAATTTATGCTTAGTAATATTGGGAGAAATCAGTGAAGTCGGAGCCGACTTAGTCAAGGTATGTTCGTTATATTTGTAAAGTTTGCTTAAGTCTTAAGATGTGTTAAATTAGTGGTTGCAAGTCAAGATTACTAGATGATGGGATGTAATCTAAATCAAGACATTGTGTTTACTGACCTAATTTTGTCAATTCTGGGAATTTCTCAAATAAATTGGATAATGGTAATTTAAGTGAACTAGATGATGTTAATCACACGGAATATTTTGTGACATTTTTCTCGAGTACTTGAGTACTGTAGTAGTGAATGATAGAGGTGTGAACGAGCCAAGCCTGAGCGTGGCCACGCTCGGTTCGGGCTCATTTAAGTTATGAGAGACTCGAGCTCGAGTTCGACTCGATTTGTGCTTTATTACACCAAGTTCTCGGCTCGAGCTCGTGAAGAGTTGTACAGACTCAGCTCGGGCTCGAGATCGGCTTGTTTTTAGTATGATCATGAGCCTAAATAAGTTTAGGCTCGGTTCACGCTTGTTAAAAAGCTCGTTTACTAATACCCTACATCCCTAATTCCTCAAGTATTTTTTTTTATTTTAATATATAAAAATAATAATAATATTGTATATTATATATAGGCTCATTTAGGCTGCGAGTTCACTGATTGAAGCTCGGCTCGAGCTCGTTTAATAAATGAGCCTCATATTTAGGCTCGAGCTCCGCTCGGGCTCGTTTAATTCGATCTCGAGTCGAGCTTTTAACGAGTCGATCCCGAATAGCTCGGCTCACTTACACCCCTAGTGAATGATCTACTACATAGTTTGCAACTTGTAATTTTGTTGTGATAAATTAAAATTATTAGTTTCTTATAATAAATTAACACAAATAAACAAAACGAATATTGCATGTGATCTAGGCAGGCCAATGTACTGTCAAATACTAATAATAGAAAATCGAATGGACCTCGTATGTATCAGAAAGTGTGAACATATTTACCTTGAACGTTGATTTTATTTAGACTTAGAATATCAAATTGATAATATGATTTCTAAAATTGTGACTTAGAAGCTTAAGCATTAAATCATACTATACGTAGGTTTCCTCTCATTTGACCTGCTCAACCCATGTAATTGTTTTATATTTTCCCACGGTTTTAAATTTTACCCATTAGACCTATTGGAAATGAAATGTGTGTAGCCTAATTCCATGTTTATAATTGTAACTATCATTTACAAAAAATTATAATCTATCTATGATTTTACGAAAATGGAAATGCTTGTTTGTCAAATACTCTGCTGTTATTTAACTGTGTGTGCCATGGGGACACAAAAATGTCAGTTTGTGGTTACAAATTTTTAATTGACTTCCAAGTCTTCCAATATTGCAACAAGTTATATTCTTCATTGATTTCTTTATAAATGTAAGTTTGTGGTCACTTGGGTGGGTGGGGGTGTTGGGGGGGCTCCGGCCGCCAAGGGATAAATGGGGATTTTTGTTTATTTATTTTATTTTTAAATGTAAAACAAATAAACAAATAAAAAATTTAAAAAGAAGTTATTAAGGGCAAATTAGGTTTTTGATGTCCGGAGGGATGAAATATATAAGTTCTTAAAAGATAAAGGATGATCCGAATTAATTTGTATAATTATGAACTAAATGACTAATCATGCCTTTTGACGCCTCACACCCTTTTTAAAAAACCTATTGCCTTGTTAATTTTACTAACATAAATTCTAATATAAACACTTATTAAAAAAATATTTTTTTAAAATAAATCATTTTGTCAGACAGTCATTTTGAGGTAACCAACACCCTCTAAAGCTAAAAGACAGAAGAAGGAGAATTCGTGAAGATCATTAGTATGCATCTTTTTTTTTTTTGAATGGCACGTCAATTTATGCTTAGTAATATTGGGAGAAATCAGTGAAGTCGGAGCCGACTTAGTCAAGGTATGTTCGTTATATTTGTAAAGTTTGCTTAAGTCTTAAGATGTGTTAAATTAGTGGTTGCAAGTCAAGATTACTAGATGATGGGATGTAATCTAAATCAAGACATTGTGTTTACTGACCTAATTTTGTCAATTCTGGGAATTTCTCAAATAAATTGGATAATGGTAATTTAAGTGAACTAGATGATGTTAATCACACGGAATATTTTGTGACATTTTTCTCGAGTACTTGAGTACTGTAGTAGTGAATGATAGAGGTGTGAACGAGCCAAGCCTGAGCGTGGCCACGCTCGGTTCGGGCTCATTTAAGTTATGAGAGACTCGAGCTCGAGTTCGACTCGATTTGTGCTTTATTACACCAAGTTCTCGGCTCGAGCTCGTGAAGAGTTGTACAGACTCAGCTCGGGCTCGAGATCGGCTTGTTTTTAGTATGATCATGAGCCTAAATAAGTTTAGGCTCGGTTCACGCTTGTTAAAAAGCTCGTTTACTAATACCCTACATCCCTAATTCCTCAAGTATTTTTTTTTTATTTTAATATATAAAAATAATAATAATATTGTATATTATATATAGGCTCATTTAGGCTGCGAGTTCACTGATTGAAGCTCGGCTCGAGCTCGTTTAATAAATGAGCCTCATATTTAGGCTCGAGCTCCGCTCGGGCTCGTTTAATTCGATCTCGAGTCGAGCTTTTAACGAGTCGATCCCGAATAGCTCGGCTCACTTACACCCCTAGTGAATGATCTACTACATAGTTTGCAACTTGTAATTTTGTTGTGATAAATTAAAATTATTAGTTTCTTATAATAAATTAACACAAATAAACAAAACGAATATTGCATGTGATCTAGGCAGGCCAATGTACTGTCAAATACTAATAATAGAAAATCGAATGGACCTCGTATGTATCAGAAAGTGTGAACATATTTACCTTGAACGTTGATTTTATTTAGACTTAGAATATCAAATTGATAATATGATTTCTAAAATTGTGACTTAGAAGCTTAAGCATTAAATCATACTATACGTAGGTTTCCTCTCATTTGACCTGCTCAACCCATGTAATTGTTTTATATTTTCCCACGGTTTTAAATTTTACCCATTAGACCTATTGGAAATGAAATGTGTGTAGCCTAATTCCATGTTTATAATTGTAACTATCATTTACAAAAAATTATAATCTATCTATGATTTTACGAAAATGGAAATGCTTGTTTGTCAAATACTCTGCTGTTATTTAACTGTGTGTGCCATGGGGACACAAAAATGTCAGTTTGTGGTTACAAATTTTTAATTGACTTCCAAGTCTTCCAATATTGCAACAAGTTATATTCTTCATTGATTTCTTTATAAATGTAAGTTTGTGGTCACTTGGGTGGGTGGGGGTGTTGGGGGGGCTCCGGCCGCCAAGGGATAAATGGGGATTTTTGTTTATTTATTTTATTTTTAAATGTAAAACAAATAAACAAATAAAAAATTTAAAAAGAAGTTATTAAGGGCAAATTAGGTTTTTGATGTCCGGAGGGATGAAATATATAAGTTCTTAAAAGATAAAGGATGATCCGAATTAATTTGTATAATTATGAACTAAATGACTAATCATGCCTTTTGACGCCTCACACCCTTTTTAAAAAACCTATTGCCTTGTTAATTTTACTAACATAAATTCTAATATAAACACTTATTAAAAAAATATTTTTTTAAAATAAATCATTTTGTCAGACAGTCATTTTGAGGTAACCAACACCCTCTAAAGCTAAAAGACAGAAGAAGGAGAATTCGTGAAGATCATTAGTATGCATCTTTTTTTTTTTGAATGGCACGTCAATTTATGCTTAGTAATATTGGGAGAAATCAGTGAAGTCGGAGCCGACTTAGTCAAGGTATGTTCGTTATATTTGTAAAGTTTGCTTAAGTCTTAAGATGTGTTAAATTAGTGGTTGCAAGTCAAGATTACTAGATGATGGGATGTAATCTAAATCAAGACATTGTGTTTACTGACCTAATTTTGTCAATTCTGGGAATTTCTCAAATAAATTGGATAATGGTAATTTAAGTGAACTAGATGATGTTAATCACACGGAATATTTTGTGACATTTTTCTCGAGTACTTGAGTACTGTAGTAGTGAATGATAGAGGTGTGAACGAGCCAAGCCTGAGCGTGGCCACGCTCGGTTCGGGCTCATTTAAGTTATGAGAGACTCGAGCTCGAGTTCGACTCGATTTGTGCTTTATTACACCAAGTTCTCGGCTCGAGCTCGTGAAGAGTTGTACAGACTCAGCTCGGGCTCGAGATCGGCTTGTTTTTAGTATGATCATGAGCCTAAATAAGTTTAGGCTCGGTTCACGCTTGTTAAAAAGCTCGTTTACTAATACCCTACATCCCTAATTCCTCAAGTATTTTTTTTTTTATTTTAATATATAAAAATAATAATAATATTGTATATTATATATAGGCTCATTTAGGCTGCGAGTTCACTGATTGAAGCTCGGCTCGAGCTCGTTTAATAAATGAGCCTCATATTTAGGCTCGAGCTCCGCTCGGGCTCGTTTAATTCAATCTCGAGTCGAGCTTTTAACGAGTCGATCCCGAATAGCTCGGCTCACTTACACCCCTAGTGAATGATCTACTACATAGTTTGCAACTTGTAATTTTGTTGTGATAAATTAAAATTATTAGTTTCTTATAATAAATTAACACAAATAAACAAAACGAATATTGCATGTGATCTAGGCAGGCCAATGTACTGTCAAATACTAATAATAGAAAATCGAATGGACCTCGTATGTATCAGAAAGTGTGAACATATTTACCTTGAACGTTGATTTTATTTAGACTTAGAATATCAAATTGATAATATGATTTCTAAAATTGTGACTTAGAAGCTTAAGCATTAAATCATACTATACGTAGGTTTCCTCTCATTTGACCTGCTCAACCCATGTAATTGTTTTATATTTTCCCACGGTTTTAAATTTTACCCATTAGACCTATTGGAAATGAAATGTGTGTAGCCTAATTCCATGTTTATAATTGTAACTATCATTTACAAAAAATTATAATCTATCTATGATTTTACGAAAATGGAAATGCTTGTTTGTCAAATACTCTGCTGTTATTTAACTGTGTGTGCCATGGGGACACAAAAATGTCAGTTTGTGGTTACAAATTTTTAATTGACTTCCAAGTCTTCCAATATTGCAACAAGTTATATTCTTCATTGATTTCTTTATAAATGTAAGTTTGTGGTCACTTGGGTGGGTGGGGGTGTTGGGGGGGCTCCGGCCGCCAAGGGATAAATGGGGATTTTTGTTTATTTATTTTATTTTTAAATGTAAAACAAATAAACAAATAAAAAATTTAAAAAGAAGTTATTAAGGGCAAATTAGGTTTTTGATGTCCGGAGGGATGAAATATATAAGTTCTTAAAAGATAAAGGATGATCCGAATTAATTTGTATAATTATGAACTAAATGACTAATCATGCCTTTTGACGCCTCACACCCTTTTTAAAAAACCTATTGCCTTGTTAATTTTACTAACATAAATTCTAATATAAACACTTATTAAAAAAATATTTTTTTAAAATAAATCATTTTGTCAGACAGTCATTTTGAGGTAACCAACACCCTCTAAAGCTAAAAGACAGAAGAAGGAGAATTCGTGAAGATCATTAGTATGCATCTTTTTTTTTTTTGAATGGCACGTCAATTTATGCTTAGTAATATTGGGAGAAATCAGTGAAGTCGGAGCCGACTTAGTCAAGGTATGTTCGTTATATTTGTAAAGTTTGCTTAAGTCTTAAGATGTGTTAAATTAGTGGTTGCAAGTCAAGATTACTAGATGATGGGATGTAATCTAAATCAAGACATTGTGTTTACTGACCTAATTTTGTCAATTCTGGGAATTTCTCAAATAAATTGGATAATGGTAATTTAAGTGAACTAGATGATGTTAATCACACGGAATATTTTGTGACATTTTTCTCGAGTACTTGAGTACTGTAGTAGTGAATGATAGAGGTGTGAACGAGCCAAGCCTGAGCGTGGCCACGCTCGGTTCGGGCTCATTTAAGTTATGAGAGACTCGAGCTCGAGTTCGACTCGATTTGTGCTTTATTACACCAAGTTCTCGGCTCGAGCTCGTGAAGAGTTGTACAGACTCAGCTCGGGCTCGAGATCGGCTTGTTTTTAGTATGATCATGAGCCTAAATAAGTTTAGGCTCGGTTCACGCTTGTTAAAAAGCTCGTTTACTAATACCCTACATCCCTAATTCCTCAAGTATTTTTTTTTTATTTTAATATATAAAAATAATAATAATATTGTATATTATATATAGGCTCATTTAGGCTGCGAGTTCACTGATTGAAGCTCGGCTCGAGCTCGTTTAATAAATGAGCCTCATATTTAGGCTCGAGCTCCGCTCGGGCTCGTTTAATTCGATCTCGAGTCGAGCTTTTAACGAGTCGATCCCGAATAGCTCGGCTCACTTACACCCCTAGTGAATGATCTACTACATAGTTTGCAACTTGTAATTTTGTTGTGATAAATTAAAATTATTAGTTTCTTATAATAAATTAACACAAATAAACAAAACGAATATTGCATGTGATCTAGGCAGGCCAATGTACTGTCAAATACTAATAATAGAAAATCGAATGGACCTCGTATGTATCAGAAAGTGTGAACATATTTACCTTGAACGTTGATTTTATTTAGACTTAGAATATCAAATTGATAATATGATTTCTAAAATTGTGACTTAGAAGCTTAAGCATTAAATCATACTATACGTAGGTTTCCTCTCATTTGACCTGCTCAACCCATGTAATTGTTTTATATTTTCCCACGGTTTTAAATTTTACCCATTAGACCTATTGGAAATGAAATGTGTGTAGCCTAATTCCATGTTTATAATTGTAACTATCATTTACAAAAAATTATAATCTATCTATGATTTTACGAAAATGGAAATGCTTGTTTGTCAAATACTCTGCTGTTATTTAACTGTGTGTGCCATGGGGACACAAAAATGTCAGTTTGTGGTTACAAATTTTTAATTGACTTCCAAGTCTTCCAATATTGCAACAAGTTATATTCTTCATTGATTTCTTTATAAATGTAAGTTTGTGGTCACTTGGGTGGGTGGGGGTGTTGGGGGGGCTCCGGCCGCCAAGGGATAAATGGGGATTTTTGTTTATTTATTTTATTTTTAAATGTAAAACAAATAAACAAATAAAAAATTTAAAAAGAAGTTATTAAGGGCAAATTAGGTTTTTGATGTCCGGAGGGATGAAATATATAAGTTCTTAAAAGATAAAGGATGATCCGAATTAATTTGTATAATTATGAACTAAATGACTAATCATGCCTTTTGACGCCTCACACCCTTTTTAAAAAACCTATTGCCTTGTTAATTTTACTAACATAAATTCTAATATAAACACTTATTAAAAAAATATTTTTTTAAAATAAATCATTTTGTCAGACAGTCATTTTGAGGTAACCAACACCCTCTAAAGCTAAAAGACAGAAGAAGGAGAATTCGTGAAGATCATTAGTATGCATCTTTTTTTTTTTGAATGGCACGTCAATTTATGCTTAGTAATATTGGGAGAAATCAGTGAAGTCGGAGCCGACTTAGTCAAGGTATGTTCGTTATATTTGTAAAGTTTGCTTAAGTCTTAAGATGTGTTAAATTAGTGGTTGCAAGTCAAGATTACTAGATGATGGGATGTAATCTAAATCAAGACATTGTGTTTACTGACCTAATTTTGTCAATTCTGGGAATTTCTCAAATAAATTGGATAATGGTAATTTAAGTGAACTAGATGATGTTAATCACACGGAATATTTTGTGACATTTTTCTCGAGTACTTGAGTACTGTAGTAGTGAATGATAGAGGTGTGAACGAGCCAAGCCTGAGCGTGGCCACGCTCGGTTCGGGCTCATTTAAGTTATGAGAGACTCGAGCTCGAGTTCGACTCGATTTGTGCTTTATTACACCAAGTTCTCGGCTCGAGCTCGTGAAGAGTTGTACAGACTCAGCTCGGGCTCGAGATCGGCTTGTTTTTAGTATGATCATGAGCCTAAATAAGTTTAGGCTCGGTTCACGCTTGTTAAAAAGCTCGTTTACTAATACCCTACATCCCTAATTCCTCAAGTATTTTTTTTTTATTTTAATATATAAAAATAATAATAATATTGTATATTATATATAGGCTCATTTAGGCTGCGAGTTCACTGATTGAAGCTCGGCTCGAGCTCGTTTAATAAATGAGCCTCATATTTAGGCTCGAGCTCCGCTCGGGCTCGTTTAATTCAATCTCGAGTCGAGCTTTTAACGAGTCGATCCCGAATAGCTCGGCTCACTTACACCCCTAGTGAATGATCTACTACATAGTTTGCAACTTGTAATTTTGTTGTGATAAATTAAAATTATTAGTTTCTTATAATAAATTAACACAAATAAACAAAACGAATATTGCATGTGATCTAGGCAGGCCAATGTACTGTCAAATACTAATAATAGAAAATCGAATGGACCTCGTATGTATCAGAAAGTGTGAACATATTTACCTTGAACGTTGATTTTATTTAGACTTAGAATATCAAATTGATAATATGATTTCTAAAATTGTGACTTAGAAGCTTAAGCATTAAATCATACTATACGTAGGTTTCCTCTCATTTGACCTGCTCAACCCATGTAATTGTTTTATATTTTCCCACGGTTTTAAATTTTACCCATTAGACCTATTGGAAATGAAATGTGTGTAGCCTAATTCCATGTTTATAATTGTAACTATCATTTACAAAAAATTATAATCTATCTATGATTTTACGAAAATGGAAATGCTTGTTTGTCAAATACTCTGCTGTTATTTAACTGTGTGTGCCATGGGGACACAAAAATGTCAGTTTGTGGTTACAAATTTTTAATTGACTTCCAAGTCTTCCAATATTGCAACAAGTTATATTCTTCATTGATTTCTTTATAAATGTAAGTTTGTGGTCACTTGGGTGGGTGGGGGTGTTGGGGGGGCTCCGGCCGCCAAGGGATAAATGGGGATTTTTGTTTATTTATTTTATTTTTAAATGTAAAACAAATAAACAAATAAAAAATTTAAAAAGAAGTTATTAAGGGCAAATTAGGTTTTTGATGTCCGGAGGGATGAAATATATAAGTTCTTAAAAGATAAAGGATGATCCGAATTAATTTGTATAATTATGAACTAAATGACTAATCATGCCTTTTGACGCCTCACACCCTTTTTAAAAAACCTATTGCCTTGTTAATTTTACTAACATAAATTCTAATATAAACACTTATTAAAAAAATATTTTTTTAAAATAAATCATTTTGTCAGACAGTCATTTTGAGGTAACCAACACCCTCTAAAGCTAAAAGACAGAAGAAGGAGAATTCGTGAAGATCATTAGTATGCATCTTTTTTTTTTTTGAATGGCACGTCAATTTATGCTTAGTAATATTGGGAGAAATCAGTGAAGTCGGAGCCGACTTAGTCAAGGTATGTTCGTTATATTTGTAAAGTTTGCTTAAGTCTTAAGATGTGTTAAATTAGTGGTTGCAAGTCAAGATTACTAGATGATGGGATGTAATCTAAATCAAGACATTGTGTTTACTGACCTAATTTTGTCAATTCTGGGAATTTCTCAAATAAATTGGATAATGGTAATTTAAGTGAACTAGATGATGTTAATCACACGGAATATTTTGTGACATTTTTCTCGAGTACTTGAGTACTGTAGTAGTGAATGATAGAGGTGTGAACGAGCCAAGCCTGAGCGTGGCCACGCTCGGTTCGGGCTCATTTAAGTTATGAGAGACTCGAGCTCGAGTTCGACTCGATTTGTGCTTTATTACACCAAGTTCTCGGCTCGAGCTCGTGAAGAGTTGTACAGACTCAGCTCGGGCTCGAGATCGGCTTGTTTTTAGTATGATCATGAGCCTAAATAAGTTTAGGCTCGGTTCACGCTTGTTAAAAAGCTCGTTTACTAATACCCTACATCCCTAATTCCTCAAGTATTTTTTTTTTATTTTAATATATAAAAATAATAATAATATTGTATATTATATATAGGCTCATTTAGGCTGCGAGTTCACTGATTGAAGCTCGGCTCGAGCTCGTTTAATAAATGAGCCTCATATTTAGGCTCGAGCTCCGCTCGGGCTCGTTTAATTCGATCTCGAGTCGAGCTTTTAACGAGTCGATCCCGAATAGCTCGGCTCACTTACACCCCTAGTGAATGATCTACTACATAGTTTGCAACTTGTAATTTTGTTGTGATAAATTAAAATTATTAGTTTCTTATAATAAATTAACACAAATAAACAAAACGAATATTGCATGTGATCTAGGCAGGCCAATGTACTGTCAAATACTAATAATAGAAAATCGAATGGACCTCGTATGTATCAGAAAGTGTGAACATATTTACCTTGAACGTTGATTTTATTTAGACTTAGAATATCAAATTGATAATATGATTTCTAAAATTGTGACTTAGAAGCTTAAGCATTAAATCATACTATACGTAGGTTTCCTCTCATTTGACCTGCTCAACCCATGTAATTGTTTTATATTTTCCCACGGTTTTAAATTTTACCCATTAGACCTATTGGAAATGAAATGTGTGTAGCCTAATTCCATGTTTATAATTGTAACTATCATTTACAAAAAATTATAATCTATCTATGATTTTACGAAAATGGAAATGCTTGTTTGTCAAATACTCTGCTGTTATTTAACTGTGTGTGCCATGGGGACACAAAAATGTCAGTTTGTGGTTACAAATTTTTAATTGACTTCCAAGTCTTCCAATATTGCAACAAGTTATATTCTTCATTGATTTCTTTATAAATGTAAGTTTGTGGTCACTTGGGTGGGTGGGGGTGTTGGGGGGGCTCCGGCCGCCAAGGGATAAATGGGGATTTTTGTTTATTTATTTTATTTTTAAATGTAAAACAAATAAACAAATAAAAAATTTAAAAAGAAGTTATTAAGGGCAAATTAGGTTTTTGATGTCCGGAGGGATGAAATATATAAGTTCTTAAAAGATAAAGGATGATCCGAATTAATTTGTATAATTATGAACTAAATGACTAATCATGCCTTTTGACGCCTCACACCCTTTTTAAAAAACCTATTGCCTTGTTAATTTTACTAACATAAATTCTAATATAAACACTTATTAAAAAAATATTTTTTTAAAATAAATCATTTTGTCAGACAGTCATTTTGAGGTAACCAACACCCTCTAAAGCTAAAAGACAGAAGAAGGAGAATTCGTGAAGATCATTAGTATGCATCTTTTTTTTTTTTTGAATGGCACGTCAATTTATGCTTAGTAATATTGGGAGAAATCAGTGAAGCCGGAGCCGACTTAGTCAAGGTATGTTCGTTATATTTGTAAAGTTTGCTTAAGTCTTAAGATGTGTTAAATTAGTGGTTGCAAGTCAAGATTACTAGATGATGGGATATAATCTAAATCAAGACATTGTGTTTACTGACCTAATTTTGTCAATTTTGGGAATTTCTCAAATAAATTGGATAATGGTAATTTAAGTGAACTAGATGATGTTAATCACACGGAATATTTTGTGACATTTTTCTCGAGTACTTGAGTAATGTAGTAGTGAATGATAGAGGTGTGAACGAGCCAAGCCTGAGCGTGGCCACGCTCGGTTCGGGCTCATTTAAGTTATGAGAGACTCGAGCTCGAGTTCGACTCGATTTGTGCTTTATTACACTAAGTTCTCGGCTCGAGCTCTTGAAGAGTTGTACAGACTCAGCTCGGGCTCGAGATCGGCTTGTTTTTAGTATGATCATGAGCCTAAATAAGTTTAGGCTCGGTTCACGCTTGTTAAAAAGCTCGTTTACTAATACCCTACATCCCTAATTCCTCAAGTATTTTTTTTTATTTTAATATATAAAAATAATAATAGTATTGTATATTATATATAGGCTCATTTAGGCTGCGAGTTCACTGATTGAAGCTCGGCTCGAGCTCGTTTAATAAATGAGCCTCATATTTAGGCTCGAGCTCCGCTCGGGCTCGTTTAATTCGATCTCGAGTCGAGCTTTTAACGAGTCGATCCCGAATAGCTCGGCTCACTTACACCCCTAGTGAATGATCTACTACATAGTTTGCAACTTGTAATTTTGTTGTGATAAATTAAAATTATTAGTTTCTTATAATAAATTAACACAAATAAACAAAACGAATATTGCATGTGATCTAGGCAGGCCAATGTACTGTCAAATACTAATAATAGAAAATCGAATGGACCTCGTATGTATCAGAAAGTGTGAACATATTTACCTTGAACGTTGATTTTATTTAGACTTAGAATATCAAATTGATAATATGATTTCTAAAATTGTGACTTAGAAGCTTAAGCATTAAATCATACTATACGTAGGTTTCCTCTCATTTGACCTGCTCAATCCATGTAATTGTTTTATATTTTCCCATGGTTTTAAATTTTACCCATTAGACCTATTGGAAATGAAATGTGTGTAGCCTAATTCCATGTTTATAATTGTAACTATCATTTACAAAAAATTATAATCTATCTATGATTTTACGAAAATGGAAATGCTTGTTTGTCAAATACTCTGCTGTTATTTAACTGTGTGTGCCATGGGGACACAAAAATGTCAGTTTGTGGTTACAAATTTTTAATTGACTTCCAAGTCTTCCAATATTGCAACAAGTTATATTCTTCATTGATTTCTTTATAAATGTAAGTTTGTGGTCACTTGGGTGGGTGGGGGTGTTGGGGGGGCTCCGGCCGCCAAGGGATAAATGGGGATTTTTGTTTATTTATTTTATTTTTAAATGTAAAACAAATAAACAAATAAAAAATTTAAAAAGAAGTTATTAAGGGCAAATTAGGTTTTTGATGTCCGGAGGGATGAAATATATAAGTTCTTAAAAGATAAAGGATGATCCGAATTAATTTGTATAATTATGAACTAAATGACTAATCATGCCTTTTGACGCCTCACACCCTTTTTAAAAAACCTATTGCCTTGTTAATTTTACTAACATAAATTCTAATATAAACACTTATTAAAAAAATATTTTTTTAAAATAAATCATTTTGTCAGACAGTCATTTTGAGGTAACCAACACCCTCTAAAGCTAAAAGACAGAAGAAGGAGAATTCGTGAAGATCATTAGTATGCATCTTTTTTTTTTTTTGAATGGCACGTCAATTTATGCTTAGTAATATTGGGAGAAATCAGTGAAGTCGGAGCCGACTTAGTCAAGGTATGTTCGTTATATTTGTAAAGTTTGCTTAAGTCTTAAGATGTGTTAAATTAGTGGTTGCAAGTCAAGATTACTAGATGATGGGATGTAATCTAAATCAAGACATTGTGTTTACTGACCTAATTTTGTCAATTCTGGGAATTTCTCAAATAAATTGGATAATGGTAATTTAAGTGAACTAGATGATGTTAATCACACGGAATATTTTGTGACATTTTTCTCGAGTACTTGAGTACTGTAGTAGTGAATGATAGAGGTGTGAACGAGCCAAGCCTGAGCGTGGCCACGCTCGGTTCGGGCTCATTTAAGTTATGAGAGACTCGAGCTCGAGTTCGACTCGATTTGTGCTTTATTACACCAAGTTCTCGGCTCGAGCTCGTGAAGAGTTGTACAGACTCAGCTCGGGCTCGAGATCGGCTTGTTTTTAGTATGATCATGAGCCTAAATAAGTTTAGGCTCGGTTCACGCTTGTTAAAAAGCTCGTTTACTAATACCCTACATCCCTAATTCCTCAAGTATTTATTTTTATTTTAATATATAAAAATAATAATAATATTGTATATTATATATAGGCTCATTTAGGCTGCGAGTTCACTGATTGAAGCTCGGCTCGAGCTACTTTAATAAACGAGCCTCATATTTAGGCTCGAGCTCCGCTCAGGCTCGTTTAATTCGATCTCGAGTCTAGCTTTTAACGAGTCGATCCCGAGTAGCTCGGGTCACTTACACCTCTAGTGAATGATCTACTACTTAGTTTGCAACTTGTAATTTTGTTGTGATAAATTAAAATTATTAGTTTCATATAATAAATTAACACAAATAAACAAAACGAATATTGCATGTGATCTAGGCAGGCCAATGTACTGTCAAATACTAATAATAGAAAATCGAATGGACCTCGTATGTATCAGAAAGTGTGAACATATTTACCTTGAACGTTGATTTTATTTAGACTTAGAATATCAAATTAATAATATGTTTTCTAATATTGTGATTTAGAAGCTTAAGCATTAAATCATACTATACGTAGGTTTCCACTCATTTGACCTACTCAACCCATGTAATTGTTTTATATTTTCCCACGGTTTTAAATTTTACCCATTAGACCTATTGGAAATGAAATGTATGTAGCGTAATTCCAAGTTTATAATTGTAACTATCATTTACAAAAATTTATAATCTATCTATGATTTATTAAAATGGAAATGCTTGTTTGTCAAATACTCTGCTGTTATAAAGTTGTGTGTGCCATGGGGACACAAAAATATAAGTTTTAGGTTAAAAGTTTTTAATTGACTTCCAAGTCTTCCAATATTGCAACAAGTTATATTCTTCATTGATTTGTTTATAAATGCAAGTTTGTGGTCACTTGGGTGGGGGGTGTTGGGTGGCTCCGGCCTCCAAGGGATGAACGGGGGATGTTTGTTTATTTATATTATTTTTAAATGTAAAACAAATAAACAAATAAAAAATTTAAAAAGAAATTATGAAGGGCAAACTAGGGTTTTTATGTCCGGAGGGATGAAATATATAAGTTTTTAACAAATAAAGTATGATCCAAGTTAATTTTTAAAATTAAGAACTAAATGACTAATCATGCATTTTGACGCCTCACACCCTTTTTAAAAAACCTATTGCCTTGTTAATTTTACTAACATAAATTCTAATATAAACACTTATTAAAAAAATATTTTTTTCAAATAAATCATTTTGCCCAACAGTCATTTTGTGGTAACCAACATCCTCTAAAGCTAAATGACGGAAGAAGGTGAATTCGTGAAGATCATTAGTATGCATCTTTTTTTTTTGAATGGCACGTCAATTTATGCTTAGTAATATTGAGGAGAAATCAGTGAAGACGGAGCCGAGTTAGTCAAGGTATGTTCGTTATATTTGTAAAGTTTGCTTAAGTCTTAAGATGTGTTAAATTAGTGGTTGCAAGTCAGGATTACTAGATGATGGGATGTAATCTAAATCAAGACATTGTGTTTACTGACCTAATTTTGTCAATTCTGGGAATTTCTCAAATAAATTGGATAATGGTAATTTAAGTGAACTAGATGATGTTAATCACACGGAATATTTTGTGACATTTTTCTCGAGAACTTGAGTACTGTAGTAGTTAATGATAGAGTTGTGAACGAGCCAAGCCTGAGCGTGGCCACGCTCGGTTCGGGCTCATTTAAGTTATGAGAGACTCGAGCTCGAGTTCGGCTCGATTTGAGCTTTATTACACCAAGTTCTCGGCTCGAGCTCATGAAGAGTTGTACAGACTCAGCTCGGGCTCGAGCTCGGCTTGTTTTTAGTATGATCATGAGCCTAAATGAGTTTAGGCTCGGTTCAAGCTTGTTAAAAAGCTTGTTTACTAATACCCTACATCCCTAATTCCTCAAGTATTTTTTTTATTTTAATATATAAAAATAATAATAATATTGTATATTATATATAGGCTCATTTAGGCTGTGAGTTCACTGATTGAAGCTCGGCTCGAGCTAGTTTAATAAACGAGCCTCATATTTAGGCTCGAGCTCCGCTCGGGCTCGTTTAATTCGATCTCGAGTCTAGCTTTTAACGAGTCGATCCCGAGTAGCTCGGGTCACTTACACCTCTAGTGAATGATCTACTACTTAGTTTGCAACTTGTAATTTTGTTGTGATTAATTAAAATTATTAGTTTCATATAGAAAATTAACACAAATAAACGAAAGGAATATTGCATGTGATCTAGGCAGGCCAATGTACTGTCAAATACTAATAATAGAAAATCGAATGGACCTCGTATGTATCAGAAAGTGTGACCATATTTACCTTGAACGTTGATTTTATTAAGACTTAGAATATCAAATTAATAATATGATTTCTAATATTGTGACTTAGAAGCTTAAGCATTAAATCACACTATACGTAGGTTTCCACTCATTTGACCTGCTCAACCCATGTAATTGTTTTATATTTTCCCACGGTTTTAAATTTTACCCATTAGACCTATTGGAAATGAAATGTATGTAGCCTAATTCCAAGTTTATAATTTTCACTATCATTTACAAAAAATTATAATCTATCTATGATTTTACGAAAATGGAAATGCTTGTTTGTCAAATACTCTGCTGTTATTTAACTGTGTGTTCCATGAGGACACAAAAATGTCAGTTTGTGGTTTGAAATTTTTTATTGACTTCCAAGTCATCCAATATTGCAACAAGTTATATTCTTCATTGATTTCTTTATAAATGTAAGTTTGTGGTCACTTGGGTGGGTGGGGGGGTGTTGGGGGCTCTGGCCTCCCAGGGATAAATGGGGATTTTTGTTTATTTATTTTATTTTTAAATGTAAAACAAATAAACAAATAAAAAATTTAAAAAGAAATTATTAAGGGCAAATTAGGTTTTTGATGTCCGGAGGGATGAAATATATAAGTTCTTAACAAATAAAGGATGATTCGAATTAATTTGTATAATTAAGAACTAAATGACTAATTATGCCTTTTGACGCCTCACACCTTTTTTAAAAAACCTATTGCCTTGTTAATTTTACCAACATAAATTCTAATATAAACACTTATTAAAAAAATATTTTTTTCAAATAAATCATTTTGCCCAACAGTCATTTTGTGGTAACCAACATCCTCTAAAGCTAAACGACGGAAGAAGGAGAATTCGTGAAGATCATTAGTATTCATCTTTTTTTTTTGAATGGCACGTCAATTTATGCTTAGTAATATTCAGGAGAAATCAGTGAAGACGGAGTCGACTTAGTCAAGGTATGTTCGTTATATTTGTAAAGTTTGCTTAAATATTAAGATATGTTAAATTAGTGGTTGCAAGTCAAGATTACTAGATGATGGGATGTAATCTAAATCAAGACATTGTGTTTACTGACCTAATTTTGTCAATTCTGGGAATTTCTCAAATAAATTGGATAATGGTAATTTAAGTGAACTAGATGATTTTAATCACACGGAATATTTTGTGACATTTTTCTCGAGTACTTGAGTACTGTAGGAATAAATGATAGAGGTGTGAACGAGCCAAGCCTGGCCACGCTAGGTTCGGGCTCATTTAAGTTATGAGAGACTCGAGCTCGAGTTCGGCTCGATTTGAGCTTTATTACACCAAGTTCTCGGCTCGAGCTCGTGAAGAGTTGTACAGAATCAGCTCGGGCTCGAGATCGGCTTGTTTTTAGTATGATCATGAGCCTAAATGAGTTTAGGCTCGGTTCAAGCTTGTTAAAAAGCTCGTTTACTAATACCCTACATCCCTAATTCCTCAAGTATTTATTTTTATTTTAATATATAAAAATAATAATAATATTGTATATTATATATAGGCTCTTTTAGGCTGCGAGTTCACTGATAGAAGCTCGGCTCGAGCTAGTTTAATAAACGAGCCTCATATTTAGGCTCGAGCTCCGCTCAGGCTCGTTTAATTCAATCTCGAGTCTAACTTTTAACGAGTCGATCCCGAGTAGCTCGGGTCACTTACACCTCTAGTGAATGATCTACTACTTAGTTTGCAACTTGTAATTTTGTTGTGATAAATTAAAATTATTAGTTTCATATAGAAAATTAACACAAATAAACGAAACAAATATTGCATGTGATCTAGGCAGGCCAATGTACTGTCAAATACTAATCATAGAAAATCGAATGGACCTCGTATGTATCAGAAAGTGTGAACATATTTACCATGAACGTTGATTTTATTTAGACTTAGAATATCAAATTGATAATATGATTTCTAATATTGTGACTTAGAAGCTTAAGCATTAAATCATACTATACGTAGGTTTCCACTCATTTGACCTGCTCAACCCATGTAATTGTTTTATATTTTCCCACGGTTTTAAATTTTACCCATTAGACCTATTGGAAATGAAATGTATGTAGCCTAATTCCAAGTTTATAATTGTAACTATCATTTACAAAAATTTATAATCTATTTATGATTTTACGAAAATGGAAATGATTGTTTGTCAAATACTCTGCTGTTATTTAACTGTGTGTGCCATGGGGACACAAAAATGTCAGTTTGTGGTTACAAATTTTTAATTGACTTCCAAGTCTTCCAATATTGCAACAAGTTATATTCTTCATTGATTTCTTTATAAATGTAAGTTTGTGGTCACTTGGGTGGGTTGGGGGGTGTTGGGGGGCTCCGGCCTCCAAAGGATAAATGGGTATTTTTGTTTATTTATTTTATTTTTAAATGTAAAACAAATAAACAAATAAAAAATTTAAAAAGAAATTATTAATGGCAAATTAGGTTTTTGATGTCCGAAGGGATGAAATATATAAGTTCTTAACAAATAAAGGATGATCTGAATTAATTTGTATAATTAAGAACTAAATGACTAATCATGCATTTTGACGCCTCACATCCTTTTTTAAAAAACCTATTGCCTTGTTAATTTTACCAACAAAAATTCTAATATAAACACTTATTAAAAAAATATTTTTTTCAAATAAATCATTTTGTCAGACAGTCATTTTGAGGTAACCAACACCCTCTAAAGCTAAAAGACAGAAGAAGGAGAATTCGTGAAGATCATTAGTATGCATCTTTTTTTTTGAATGGCACGTCAATTTATGTTTAGTAATATTGAGGAGAAATCAGTGAAGTCAGTGCCGACTTAGTCAAGGTATGTTCGTTATATTTGTAAAGTTTGCTTAAGTCTTAAGATGTGTTAAATTAGTGGTTGCAAGTCAAGATTACTAGATGATAGGATGTAATCTAAATCAAGACATTGTGTTTATTGACCTAATTTTGTCAATTCTTGGAATTTCTCGAATAAATTGGGTAATGGTGATTTAAATGAACTAGAAGATGTTAATCACACATAATATTTAGTGACATTTTATCGAGTACTTGAGTACTGTAGTAGTGAATGATAGTGGTGTGAACGACCCGAGCCCGAGCGTGGCCAGGCTCGGTTCGGGCTCATTTAAGTTATGAGAGACTCGAGCTCGAGCTCGGCTCGATTTGAGCTTTATTACACCAAGCTCTCGACTCGAGCTCGTGAAGAGTTGTACAAACTCAGCTCGGGCTCATGATCGGCTTGTTTTTAGTATGATCATGAGCCTAAATGAGTTTAGGCTCGGGTCAAGCTTGTTAAAAAGCTCGTTTACTAATACCCTACATCCCTAATTCCTCAAGTATTTTTTTTATTTTAATATATAAAAATAATAATAATATTGTATATTATATATAGGCTCATTTAGGCTGCGAGTTCACTGATTGAAGCTCAGCTCGTGCTAGTTTAATAAACGAGCCTCATATTTAGGCTCGAGCTCCGCTCGGGCTCGTTTAATTCGATCTCGAGTCTAGCTTTTAACGAGTCGATCCCGAGTAGCTCGGGTCACTTACACCTCTAGTGAATGATCTACTACTTAGTTTGCAACTTGTAATTTTGTTGTGATAAATTAAAATTATTAGTTTCATATAGAAAATTAACACAAATAAACGAAACGAATATTGCATGTGATCTAGGCAGGCCAATATACTGTCAAATACTAATAATAGAAAATCGAATGGACCTCGTATGTATCAGAAAGTGTGAACATATTTACCTTGAACGTTGCTTTTATTTAGACTTAGAATATCAAATTAATAATATGTTTTCTAATATTGTGATTTAGAAGCTTAAACACTAAATCATACCATAGGTAGGTTTCCACTCATTTGACCTGCTCAACCCATGTAATTGTTTTATATTTTCCCACGGTTTTAAATTTTACCCATTAGACCTATTGGAAATGAAATGTATGTAGCGTAATTCCAAGTTTATAATTGTAACTATCATTTACAAAAATTTATAATCTATCTATGATTTATTAAAATGGAAATGCTTGTTTGTCAAATACTCTGCTGTTATAAAGTTGTGTGTGCCATGGGGACACAAAAATATAAGTTTGTGGTTAAAAGTTTTTAATTGACTTCCAAGTCTTCCAATATTGCAACAAGTTATATTCTTCATTGATTTGTTTATAAATGCAAGTTTGTGGTCACTTGGGTGGGGGGGGTGTTGGGGGGCTCCGGCCTCCAAGGGATGAACGGGGGATGTTTGTTTATTTATATTATTTTTAAATGCAAAACAAATAAACAAATAAAAAATTTAAAAAGAAATTATGAAGGGCAAATTAGGGTTTTTATGTCCGGAGGGATGAAATATATAAGTTTTTAACAAATAAAGTATGATCCGAGTTAATTTTTAAAATTATGAACTAAATGACTAATCATGCATTTTGACGCCTCACATCCTTTTTTAAAAAACCTATTGCCTTGTTAATTTTACCAACATAAATTCTAATATAAACACTTATTAAAAAAATATTTTTTTCAAATAAATCATTTTGCCCAACAGTCATTTTGTGGTAACCAATATCCTCTAAAGCTAAACGACGGAAGAAGGAGAATTCGTGAAGATCATTAGTATGCATCTTTTTTTTTTTAATGGCACGTCAATTTATGCTTAGTAATATTGAGGAGAAATCAGTGAAGACGGAGCCGACTTAGTCAAGGTATGTTCGTTATATTTGTAAAGTTTGCTTAAGTCTTAAGATGTGTTAAATTAGTGGTTGCAAGTCAAGATTACTAGATGATGGGATGTAATCTAAATCAAGACATTGTGTTTACTGACCTAATTTTGTCAATTCTGCGAATTTTTCAAATAAATTGGATAATGGTAATTTAAGTGAACTAGATGATGTTAATCACACGGAATATTTTGTGACATTTTTCTCGAGTACTTAAGTATTGTAGTTGTGAATGATAGAGGTGTGAACGAGCCAAGCCTGAGCGTGGCCACGCTCGGTTCGGGCTCATTTAAGTTATGAGAGACTCGAGCTCGAGTTGGGCTCGATTTGAGTTTTATTACACCAAGTTCTCGGCTCAAGCTCGTGAAGATTTGTACAGACTCAGCTCGGGCTCGAGATCGGCTTGTTTTTAGTATGATCATGAGCCTAAATGAGTTTAGGCTCGGTTCAAGCTTGTTAAAAAGCTCGTTTACTAATACCCTACATCCCTAATTCCTCAAGTATTTTTTTTATTTTAATATATAAAAATAATAATAATATTGTATATTATATATAGGCTGATTTAGGCTGCGAGTTCACAGATTGAAGCTCGGCTCGAGCTAGTTTAATAAACAAGCCTCATATTTAGGCTCGAGCTCCGCTCGGGCTCGTTTAATTCGTTCTCGAGTCTAGCTTTTAACGAGTCGATCCCGAGTAGCTCGGGTCACTTACACCTCTAGTGAATGATCTACTACTTAGTTTGCAACTTGTAATTTTGTTGTGATAAATTAAAGTTATTAGTTTCATATAGAAAATTAACACAAATAAACGAAACGAATATTGCATGTGATCTAGGCAGGCCAATGTACTGTCAAATACTAATAATAGAAAATCGAATGGACCTCGTATGTATCAGAAAGTGTGAACATATTTACCTTGAACGTTGATTTTATTTAGACTTAGAATATCAAATTAATAATATGTTTTCTAATATTGTGATTTAGAAGCTTAAGCATTAAATCATACTATACGTAGGTTTCCACTCATTTGACCTGCTCAACCCATGTAATTGTTTTATATTTTCCCACGGTTTTAAATTTTACCCATTAGACCTATTGGAAATGAAATGTATGTAGCGTAATTCCAAGTTTATAATTGTAACTATCATTTACAAAAATTTATAATCTATCTATGATTTATTAAAATGGAAATGCTTGTTTGTCAAATACTCTGCTGTTATAAAGTTGTGTGTGCCATGGGGACACAAAAATATAAGTTTGTGGTTAAAAGTTTTTAATTGACTTCCAAGTCTTCCAATATTGCAACAAGTTATATTCTTCATTGATTTCTTTATAAATGCAAGTTTGTGGTCACTTGGGAGGGGGGTGTTGGGTGGCTCCGGCCTCCAAGGGATGAACGGGGGATGTTTGTTTATTTATATTATTTTTAAATGTAAAACAAATAAATAAATAAAAATTTTAAAAAGAAATTATGAAGGGCGAATTAGGGTTTTTATGTCCGGAGGGATGAAATATATAAGTTTTTAACAAATAAAGTATGATCCGAGTTAATTTTTAAAATTATGAGCTAAATGACTAATCATGCATTTTGACGCCTCACATCCTTTTTTAAAAAACCTATTGCCTTGTTAATTTTACCAACATAAATTCTAATATAAACACTTATTAAAAAAATATTTTTTTCAAATAAATCATTTTGCCCAACAGTCATTTTGTGGTAACCAATATCCTCTAAAGCTAAACGGCGGAAGAAGGAGAATTCGTGAAGATCATTAGTATGCATCTTTTTTTTTGAATGGCACGTCAATTTATGCTTAGTAATATTCAGGATAAATCAGTGAAGACGGAGCCGACTTAGTCAAGGTATGTGCGTTATATTTGTAAAGTTTGCTTAAGTCTTAAGATGTGTTAAATTAGTGGTTGCAAGTCAAGATTACTAGATGATGGGATGTAATCTAAATCAAGACATTGTGTTTACTGACCTAATTTTGTCAATTCTGGGAATTTCTCAAATAAATTGGATAATGGTAATTTAAGTGAACTAGATGATGTTAATCACACGGAATATTTTGTGACATTTTTCTCGAGTACTTGAGTACTGTAGTAGTTAATGATAAAGGTGTGAACGAGCCAAGCCTGAGCGTGGCCACGCTCGGTTCGGGCTCATTTAAGTTATGAGAGACTCGAGCTCGAGTTCGGCTCGATTTGAGCTTTATGACACCAAGTTCTCGGCTCGAGCTCGTGAAGAGTTGTACAGACTCAGCTCGGGCTCGAGATCGGCTTGTTTTTAGTATGATCATGAGCCTAAATGAGTTTTGGTTCGGTTCAAGCTTGTTAAAAAGCTCGTTTACTAATACCCTATATCCCTAATTCCTCAAGTATTTTTTTATTTTAATATATAAAAATAATAATAATATTGTATATTATATATAGGCTCATTTAGGCTGCGATTTCACTGATTGAAGCTCGGCTCGAGCTCGTTTAATAAATGAGCCTTATATTTAGGCTCGAGCTTTGCTCGGGCTCGTTTAATTCGATCTCGAGTCGAGCTTTTAACGAGTCGATCCCGAATAGCTCGGCTCAGTTACACCCCTAGTGAATGATCTACTACTTAGTTTGCAACTTGAAATTTTGTTGTGATAAATTAAAATTATTAGTTTCATATAATAAATTAACACAAATAAACAAAACGAATATTGCATGTGATCTAGGCAGGCCAATGTACTGTCAAATACTAATAATAGAAAATCGAATGGACCTCGTATGTATCAGAAAGTGTAAACATATTTACCTTGAACGTTTATTTTATTTAGACTTAGAATATCAAATTAATAATATGATTTCTAATATTGTGACTTAGAAGCTTAAGCATTAAATCATACTATACGTAGGTTTACACTCATTTGACCTGCTCAACCCATGTAATTGTTTTATATTTTCCCACGGTTTTAAATTTTACCCATTAGACCTATTGGAAATGAAATGTATGTAGCCTAATTCCAAGTTTATAATTGTAACTATCATTTACAAAAAATTATAATCTATCTATGGTTTTACGAAAATGGAAATGCTTGTTTGTCAAATACTCTGCTGTTATTTAACTGTGTGTGCCATGGGGACACAAAAATGTCAGTTTGTGGTTAAAAATTTTTAATTGACTTCCAAGTCTTCCAATATTGCAACAAGTTATATTCTTCATTGATTTCTTTATAAATGTAAGTTTGTGGTCACTTGGGTGGGTGGGGGTGTTGGGGGGCTCCGGCCTCCAAGGGATAAATGGGGATTTTTGTTTATTTATTTTATTTTTAAATGTAAAACAAATAAACAAATAAAAAATTTAAAAAAAAATTATTAAGGGCAAATTAGGTTTTTGATGTCCGGACGGATGAAATATATAAGTTCTTAACAAATAAAGGATGATCCGAATTAATTTGTATAATTATGAACTAAATGACTAATCATGCCTTTTGATGCCTCACACCCTTTTTAAAAAACCTATTGCCTTTTTAATTTTACTAACATAAATTCTAATATAAACACTTATTAAAAAAATATTTTTTTCAAATAAATCATTTTGTCAGACAGTCATTTTGAGGTAACCAACACCCTCTAAAGCTAAAAGACAGAAGAAGGAGAATTCGTGAAGATCATTAGTATGCATCTTTTTTTTTTTTGAATGGCACGTCAATTTATGCTTAGTAATATTGAGGAGAAATCAGTGAAGTCGGAGCCGACTTAGTCAAGGTATGTTCGTTATATTTGTAAAGTTTTCTTAAGTCTTAAGATGTGTTAAATTAGTGGTTGCAAGTCAAGATTACTAGATGATGGGATGTAATCTAAATCAAGACATTGTGTTTATTGACTTAATTTTGTCAATTCTGGGAATTTCTCGAATAAATTGGGTAATGGTGATTTAAATGAACTAGAAGATGTTAATCACACAGCATATTTAGTGACATTTTCTCGAGTACTTGAGTACTGTAGTAGTGAATGTTAGAGGTGTGAACGACCCGAGCCCGAGCGTGGCCAGGCTCGGTTCGGGCTCATTTAAGTTATGAGAGACTCGAGCTCGAGCTCAGCTCGATTTGAGCTTTATTACCCCAAGCTCTCGACTCGAGCTCGTGAAGAGTTGTACAGACTCAGCTCGGGCTCGAGATCGGCTTGTTTTTAGTATGATCATGAGCCTAAATGAGTTTAGGCTCGGGTCAAGCTTGTTAAAAAGCTCGTTTACTAATACCTTACATCCCTAATTCCTCAAGTATTTTTTTATTTTAATATATAAAAATAATAATAATATTGTATATTATATATAGGCTCATTTAGGCTGCGAGTTCACTGATTGAAGCTCGGCTCGAGCTAGTTTAATAAACGAGCCTCATATTTAGGCTCGAGCTCCGCTCAGGCTCGTTTAATTCGATCTCGAGTCTACCTTTTAACGAGTCGATCCCGAGTAGCTCGGGTCACTTACATCCCTAGTGAATGATCTACTACTTAGTTTGCAACTTGTAATTTTGTTGTGATAAATTAAAATTATTAGTTTCATATAATAAATTAACACAAATAAACAAAACGAATATTGCATGTGATCTAGGCAGACCAATGTACTGTCAAATACTAATAATAGAAAATCGAATGGACCTCGTATGTATCAGAAAGTGTGAACATATTTACCTTGAACGTTGATTTTATTTAGACTTAGAATATCAAATTAATAATATGTCTTCTAATATTGTGATTTAGAAGCTTAAGCATTAAATCATACTATACGTAGGTTTCCACTCATTTGACCTGCTCAACCCATGTAATTGTTTTATATTTTCCCACGGTTTTAAATTTTACCCATTAGACCTATTGGAAATGAAATGTATGTAGCGTAATTCCAAGTTTATAATTGTAACTATCATTTACAAAAATTTATAATCTATCTATGATTTATTAAAATGGAAATGCTTGTTTGTCAAATACTCTGCTGTTATAAAGTTGTGTGTGCCATGGGGACACAAAAATATAAGTTTGTGGTTAAAAGTTTTTAATTGACTTCCAAGTCTTCCAATATTGCAACAAGTTATATTCTTCATTGATTTGTTTATAAATGCAAGTTTGTGGTCACTTGGGTGGGGGGTGTTGGGTGGCTCCGGCCTCCAAGGGATGAACGGGGGATGTTTGTTTATTTATATTATTTTTAAATGTAAAACAAATAAATAAATAAAAATTTTAAAAAGAAATTATGAAGGGCGAATTAGGGTTTTTATGTCCGGAGGGATGAAATATATAAGTTTTTAACAAATAAAGTATGATCCGAGTTAATTTTTAAAATTATGAACTAAATGACTAATCATGCATTTTGACGCCTCACATCCTTTTTTAAAAAACCTATTGCCTTGTTAATTTTACCAACATAAATTCTAATATAAACACTTATTAAAAAAAATATTTTTTTCAAATAAATCATTTTGCCCAACAGTCATTTTGTGGTAACCAATATCCTCTAAAGCTAAACGACGGAAGAAGGAGAATTCGTGAAGATCATTAGTATGCATCTTTTTTTTTGAATGGCACGTCAATTTATGCTTAGTAATATTCAGGAGAAATCAGTGAAGACGGAGCCGACTTAGTCAAGGTATGTGCGTTATATTTGTAAAGTTTGCTTAAGTCTTAAGATGTGTTAAATTAGTTGTTGCAAGTCAAGATTACTAGATGATGGGATGTAATCTAAATCAAGACATTGTGTTTACTGACCTAATTTTGTCAATTCTGGGAATTTCTCAAATAAATTGGATAATGGTAATTTAAGTGAACTAGATGATGTTAATCACACGGAATATTTTGTGACATTTTTCTCGAGTACTTGAGTACTGTAGTAGTTAATGATAGAGGTGTGAACGAGCCAAGCCTGAGCGTGGCCACGCTCGGTTCGGGCTCATTTAAGTTATGAGAGACTCGAGCTCGAGTTCGGCTCGATTTGAGCTTTATGACACCAAGTTCTCGGCTCGAGCTCGTGAAGAGTTGTACAGACTCAGCTCGGGCTCGAGATCGGCTTGTTTTTAGTATGATCATGAGCCTAAATGAGTTTTGGTTCGGTTCAAGCTTGTTAAAAAGCTCGTTTACTAATACCCTATATCCCTAATTCCTCAAGTATTTTTTTATTTTAATATATAAAAATAATAATAATATTGTATATTATATATAGGCTCATTTAGGCTGCGATTTCACTGATTGAAGCTCGGCTCGAGCTCGTTTAATAAATGAGCCTTATATTTAGGCTCGAGCTTTGCTCGGGCTCGTTTAATTCGATCTCGAGTCGAGCTTTTAACGAGTCGATCCCGAATAGCTCGGCTCAGTTACACCCCTAGTGAATGATCTACTACTTAGTTTGCAACTTGTAATTTTGTTGTGATAAATTAAAATTATTAGTTTCATATAATAAATTAACACAAATAAACAAAACGAATATTGCATGTGATCTAGGCAGGCCAATGTACTGTCAAATACTAATAATAGAAAATCGAATGGACCTCGTATGTATCAGAAAGTGTAAACATATTTACCTTGAACGTTGATTTTATTTAGACTTAGAATATCAAATTAATAATATGATTTCTAATATTGTGACTTAGAAGCTTAAGCATTAAATCATACTATACGTAGGTTTACACTCATTTGACCTGCTCAACCCATGTAATTGTTTTATATTTTCCCACGGTTTTAAATTTTACCCATTAGACCTATTGGAAATGAAATGTATGTAGCCTAATTCCAAGTTTATAATTGTAACTATCATTTACAAAAAATTATAATCTATCTATGATTTTACGAAAATGGAAATGCTTGTTTGTCAAATACTCTGCTGTTATTTAACTGTGTGTGCCATGGGGACACAAAAATGTCAGTTTGTGGTTAAAAATTTTTAATTGACTTCCAAGTCTTCCAATATTGCAACAAGTTATATTCTTCATTGATTTCTTTATAAATGTAATTTTGTGGTCACTTGGGTGGGTGGGGGTGTTGGGGGGCTCCGGCCTCCAAGGGATAAATGGGGATTTTTGTTTATTTATTTTATTTTTAAATGTAAAACAAATAAACAAATAAAAAATTTAAAAAGAAATTATTAAGGGCAAATTAGGTTTTTGATGTCCGGACGGATGAAATATATAAGTTCTTAACAAATAAAGGATGATCCGAATTAATTTGTATAATTATGAACTAAATGACTAATCATGCCTTTTGATGCCTCACACCCTTTTTAAAAAACCTATTGCCTTTTTAATTTTACTAACATAAATTCTAATATAAACACTTATTAAAAAAATATTTTTTTCAAATAAATCATTTTGTCAGACAGTCATTTTGAGGTAACCAACACCCTCTAAAGCTAAAAGACAGAAGAAGGAGAATTCGTGAAGATCATTAGTATGCATCTTTTTTTTTTGAATGGCACGTCAATTTATGCTTAGTAATATTGAGGAGAAATCAGTGAAGTCGGAGCCGACTTAGTCAAGGTATGTTCGTTATATTTGTAAAGTTTGCTTAAGTCTTAAGATGTGTTAAATTAGTGGTTGCAAGTCAAGATTACTAGATGATGGGATGTAATCTAAATCAAGACATTGTGTTTATTGACTTAATTTTGTCAATTCTGGGAATATCTCGAATAAATTGGGTAATGGTGATTTAAATGAACTAGAAGATGTTAATCACACAGAATATTTAGTGACATTTTCTCGAGTACTTGAGTACTGTAGTAGTGAATGTTAGAGGTGTGAACGACCCGAGCCCGAGCGTGGCCAGGCTCGGTTCGGGCTCATTTAAGTTATGAGAGACTCGAGCTCGAGCTCAGCTCGATTTGAGCTTTATTACCCCAAGCTCTCGACTCGAGCTCGTGAAGAGTTGTACAGACTCAGCTCGGGCTCGAGATCGGCTTGTTTTTAGTATGATCATGAGCCTAAATGAGTTTAGGCTCGGGTCAAGCTTGTTAAAAAGCTCGTTTACTAATACCTTACATCCCTAATTCCTCAAGTATTTTTTTATTTTAATATATAAAAATAATAATAATATTGTATATTATATATAGGCTCATTTAGGCTGCGAGTTCACTGATTGAAGCTCGGCTCGAGCTAGTTTAATAAACGAGCCTCATATTTAGGCTCGAGCTCCGCTCAGGCTCGTTTAATTCGATCTCGAGTCTACCTTTTAACGAGTCGATCCCGAGTAGCTCGGGTCACTTACATCCCTAGTGAATGATCTACTACTTAGTTTGCAACTTGTAATTTTGTTGTGATAAATTAAAATTATTAGTTTCATATAATAATTTAACACAAATAAACAAAACGAATATTGCATGTGATCTAGGCAGACCAATGTACTGTCAAATACTAATAATAGAAAATCGAATGGACCTCGTATGTATCAGAAAGTGTGAACATATTTACCTTGAACGTTGTTTTTATTTAGACTTAGAATATCAAATTAATAATATGTTTTCTAATATTGTGATTTAGAAGCTTAAGCATTAAATCATACTATACGTAGGTTTCCACTCATTTGACCTGCTCAACCCATGTAATTGTTTTATATTTTCCCACGGTTTTAAATTTTACCCATTAGACCTATTGGAAATGAAATGTATGTAGCGTAATTCCAAGTTTATAATTGTAACTATCATTTACAAAAATTTATAATCTATCTATGATTTATTAAAATGGAAATGCTTGTTTGTCAAATACTCTGCTGTTATAAAGTTGTGTGTGCCATGGGGACACAAAAATATAAGTTTGTGGTTAAAAGTTTTTAATTGACTTCCAAGTCTTCCAATATTGCAACAAGTTATATTCTTCATTGATTTCTTTATAAATGCAAGTTTGTGGTCACTTGGGTGGGGGGTGTTGGGTGGCTCCGGCCTCCAAGGGATGAACGGGGGATGTTTGTTTATTTATATTATTTTTAAATGTAAAACAAATAAATAAATAAAAATTTTAAAAAGAAATTATGAAGGGCGAATTAGGGTTTTTATGTCCGGAGGGATGAAATATATAAGTTTTTAACAAACAAAGTATGATCCGAGTTAATTTTTAAAATTATGAACTAAATGACTAATCATGCATTTTGACGCCTCACATCCTTTTTTAAAAAACCTATTGCCTTGTTAATTTTACTAACATAAATTCTAATATAAACACTTATTAAAAAAATATTTTTTTCAAATAAATCATTTTGCCCAACAGTCATTTTGTGGTAACCAATATCCTCTAAATCTAAACGACGGAAGAAGGAGAATTCGTGAAGATCATTAGTATGCATCTTTTTTTTTGAATGGCACGTCAATTTATGCGTAGTAATATTCAGGAGAAATCAGTGAAGACGGAGCCGACTTAGTCAAGGTATGTGCGTTATATTTGTAAAGTTTGCTTAAGTCTTAAGATGTGTTAAATTAGTGGTTGCAAGTCAAGATTACTAGATGATGGGATGTAATCTAAATCAAGACATTGTGTTTACTGACCTAATTTTGTCAATTCTGGGAATTTCTCAAATAAATTGGATAATGGTAATTTAAGTGAACTAGATGATGTTAATCACACGGAATATTTTGTGACATTTTTCTCGAGTACTTGAGTACTGTAGTAGTTAATGATAGAGGTGTGAACGAGCCAAGCCTGAGCGTGGCCACGCTCGGTTCGGGCTCATTTAAGTTATGAGAGACTCGAGCTCGAGTTCGGCTCGATTTGAGCTTTATGACACCAAGTTCTCGGCTCGAGCTCGTGAAGAGTTGTACAGACTCAGCTCGGGCTCGAGATCGGCTTGTTTTTAGTATGATCATGAGCCTAAATGAGTTTTGGTTCGGTTCAAGCTTGTTAAAAAGCTCGTTTACTAATACCCTATATCCCTAATTCCTCAAGTATTTTTTTATTTTAATATATAAAAATAATAATAATATTGTATATTATATATATGCTCATTTAGGCTGCGATTTCACTGATTGAAGCTCGGCTCGAGCTCGTTTAATAAATGAGCCTTATATTTAGGCTCGAGCTTTGCTCGGGCTCATTTAATTCGATCTCGAGTCGAGCTTTTAACGAGTCGATCCCGAATAGCTCGGCTCAGTTACACCCCTAGTGAATGATCTACTACTTAGTTTGCAACTTGTAATTTTGTTGTGATAAATTAAAATTATTAGTTTCATATAATAAATTAACACAAATAAACAAAACGAATATTGCATGTGATCTAGGCAGGCCAATGTACTGTCAAATACTAATAATAGAAAATCGAATGGACCTCGTATGTATCAGAAAGTGTAAACATATTTACCTTGAACGTTTATTTTATTTAGACTTAGAATATCAAATTAATAATATGATTTCTAATATTGTGACTTAGAAGCTTAAGCATTAAATCATACTATACGTAGGTTTACACTCATTTGACCTGCTCAACCCATGTAATTGTTTTATATTTTCCCACGGTTTTAAATTTTACCCATTAGACCTATTGGAAATGAAATGTATGTAGCCTAATTCCAAGTTTATAATTGTAACTATCATTTACAAAAAATTATAATCTATCTATGATTTTACGAAAATGGAAATGCTTGTTTGTCAAATACTCTGCTGTTATTTAACTGTGTGTGCCATGGGGACACAAAAATGTCAGTTTGTGGTTAAAAATTTTTAATTGACTTCCAAGTCTTCCAATATTGCAACAAGTTATATTCTTCATTGATTTCTTTATAAATGTAAGTTTGTGGTCACTTGGGTGGGTGGGGGTGTTGGGGGGCTCCGGCCTCCAAGGGATAAATGGGGATTTTTGTTTATTTATTTTATTTTTAAATGTAAAACAAATAAACAAATAAAAAATTTAAAAAGAAATTATTAAGGGCAAATTAGGTTTTTGATGTCCAGACGGATGAAATATATAAGTTCTTAACAAATAAAGGATGATCCGAATTAATTTGTATAATTATGAACTAAATGACTAATCATGCCTTTTGATGCCTCACACCCTTTTTAAAAAACCTATTGCCTTGTTAATTTTACTAACATAAATTCTAATATAAACACTTATTAAAAAAATATTTTTTTCAAATAAATCATTTTGTCAGACAGTCATTTTGAGGTAACCAACACCCTCTAAAGCTAAAAGACAGAAGAAGGAGAATTCGTGAAGATCATTAGTATGCATCTTTTTTTTTTTTTGAATGGCACGTCAATTTATGCTTAGTAATATTGAGGAGAAATCAGTGAAGTCGGAGCCGACTTAGTCAAGGTATGTTCGTTATATTTGTAAAGTTTTCTTAAGTCTTAAGATGTGTTAAATTAGTGGTTGCAAGTCAAGATTACTAGATGATGGGATGTAATCTAAATCAAGACATTGTGTTTATTGACTTAATTTTGTCAATTCTGGGAATTTCTCGAATAAATTGGGTAATGGTGATTTAAATGAACTAGAAGATGTTAATCACACAGAATATTTAGTGACATTTTCTCGAGTACTTGAGTACTGTAGTAGTGAATGTTAGAGGTGTGAACGACCCGAGCCCGAGCGTGGCCAGGCTCGGTTCGGGCTCATTTAAGTTATGAGAGACTCGAGCTCGAGCTCAGCTCGATTTGAGCTTTATTACCCCAAGCTTTCGACTCGAGCTCGTGAAGAGTTGTACAGACTCAGCTCGGGCTCGAGATCGGCTTGTTTTTAGTATGATCATGAGCCTAAATGAGTTTAGGCTCGGGTCAAGCTTGTTAAAAAGCTCGTTTACTAATACCTTACATCCCTAATTCCTCAAGTATTTTTTATTTTAATATATAAAAATAATAATAACATTGTATATTATATATAGGCTCATTTAGGCTGCGATTTCACTGATTGAAGCTCGGCTCGAGCTCGTTTAATAAATGAGCCTCATATTTAGGCTCGAGCTCTGCTCGGGCTCGTTTAATTCGATCTCGAGTCGAGCTTTTAACGAGTCGATCCCGAATAGCTCGGCTCACTTACACCCCTAGTGAATGATCTACTACGTAGTTTGCAACTTCTAATTTTGTTGTGATAAATTAAAATTATTAGTTTCATATAATAAATTAACACAAATAAACAAAACGAATATTGCATGTGATCTAGGCAGACCAATGTACTGTCAAATACTAATAATAGAAAATCGAATGGACCTCGTATGTATCAGAAAGTGTGAACATATTTACCTTGAACGTTGATTTTATTTAGACTTAGAATATCAAATTAATAATATGTTTTCTAATATTGTGATTTAGAAGCTTAAGCATTAAATCATACTATATGTAGGTTTCCACTCATTTGACCTGCTCAACCCATGTAATTGTTTTATATTTTCCCACGGTTTTAAATTTTACCCATTAGACCTATTGGAAATGAAATGTATGTAGCGTAATTCCAAGTTTATAATTGTAACTATCATTTACAAAAATTTATAATCTATCTATGATTTATTAAAATGGAAATGCTTGTTTGTCAAATACTCTGCTGTTATAAAGTTGTGTGTGCCATGGGGACACAAAAATATAAGTTTGTGGTTAAAAGTTTTTAATTGACTTCCAAGTCTTCCAATATTGCAACAAGTTATATTCTTCATTGATTTCTTTATAAATGCAAGTTTGTGGTCACTTGGGTGGGGGGTGTTGGGTGGCTCCGGCCTCCAAGGGATGAACGGGGGATGTTTGTTTATTTATATTATTTTTAAATGTAAAACAAATAAATAAATAAAAATTTTAAAAAGAAATTATGAAGGGCGAATTAGGGTTTTTATGTCCGGAGGGATGAAATATATAAGTTTTTAACAAATAAAGTATGATCCGAGTTAATTTTTAAAATTATGAACTAAATGACTAATCATGCATTTTGACGCCTCACATCCTTTTTTAAAAAACCTATTGCCTTGTTAATTTTACCAACATAAATTCTAATATAAACACTTATTAAAAAAATATTTTTTTCAAATAAATCATTTTGCCCAACAGTCATTTTGTGGTAACCAATATCCTCTAAAGCTAAACGACGGAAGAAGGAGAATTCGTGAAGATCATTAGTATGCATCTTTTTTTTTGAATGGCACGTCAATTTATGCTTAGTAATATTCAGGAGAAATCAGTGAAGACGGAGCCGACTTAGTCAAGGTATGTGCGTTATATTTGTAAAGTTTGCTTAAGTCTTAAGATGTGTTAAATTAGTGGTTGCAAGTCAAGATTACTAGATGATGGGATGTAATCTAAATCAAGACATTGTGTTTACTGACCTAATTTTGTCAATTCTGGGAATTTCTCAAATAAATTGGATAATGGTAATTTAAGTGAACTAGATGATGTTAATCACACGGAATATTTTGTGACATTTTTCTCGAGTACTTGAGTACTGTAGTAGTTAATGATAGAGGTGAGAACGAGCCAAGCCTGAGCGTGGCCGGGCTCATTTAAGTTATGAGAGACTCGAGCTCGAGTTCGGCTCGATTTGAGCTTTATGACACCAAGTTCTCGGCTCAAGCTCGTGAAGAGTTGTACAGACTCAGCTCGGGCTCGAGATCGGCTTGTTTTTAGTATGATCATGAGCCTAAATGAGTTTTGGTTCGGTTCAAGCTTGTTAAAAAGCTCGTTTACTAATACCCTATATCCCTAATTCCTCAAGTATTTTTTTATTTTAATATATAAAAATAATAATAATATTGTATATTATATATAGGCTCATTTAGGCTGCGATTTCACTGATTGAAGCTCGGCTCGAGCTCGTTTAATAAATGAGCCTTATATTTAGGCTCGAGCTTTGCTCGGGCTCGTTTAATTCGATCTCGAGTCGAGCTTTTAACGAGTCGATCCCGAATAGCTCGGCTCAGTTACACCCCTAGTGAATGATCTACTACTTAGTTTGCAACTTGTAATTTTGTTGTGATAAATTAAAATTATTAGTTTCATATAATAAATTAACACAAATAAACAAAACGAATATTGCATGTGATCTAGGCAGGCCAATGTACTGTCAAATACTAATAATAGAAAATCGAATGGACCTCGTATGTATCAGAAAGTGTAAACATATTTACCTTGAACGTTGATTTTATTTAGACTTAGAATATCAAATTAATAATATGATTTCTAATATTGTGACTTAGAAGCTTAAGCATTAAATCATACTATACGTAGGTTTACACTCATTTGACCTGCTCAACCCATGTAATTGTTTTATATTTTCCCACGGTTTTAAATTTTACCCATTAGACCTATTGGAAATGAAATGTATGTAGCCTAATTCCAAGTTTATAATTGTAACTATCATTTACAAAAAATTATAATCTATCTATGATTTTACGAAAATGGAAATGCTTGTTTGTCAAATACTCTGCTGTTATTTAACTGTGTGTGCCATGGGGACACAAAAATGTCAGTTTGTGGTTAAAAATTTTTAATTGACTTCCAAGTCTTCCAATATTGCAACAAGTTATATTCTTCATTGATTTCTTTATAAATGTAAGTTTGTGGTCACTTGGGTGGGTGGGGGTGTTGGGGGGCTCCGGCCTCCAAGGGATAAATGGGGATTTTTGTTTATTTATTTTATTTTTAAATGTAAAACAAATAAACAAATAAAAAATTTAAAAAGAAATTATTAAGGGCAAATTAGGTTTTTGATGTCCGGACGGATGAAATATATAAGTTCTTAACAAATAAAGGATGATCCGAATTAATTTGTATAATTATGAACTAAATGACTAATCATGCCTTTTGATGCCTCACACCCTTTTTAAAAAACCTATTGCCTTGTTAATTTTACTAACATAAATTCTAATATAAACACTTATTAAAAAAATATTTTTTTCAAATAAATCATTTTGTCAGACAGTCATTTTGAGGTAACCAACACCCTCTAAAGCTAAAAGACAGAAGAAGGAGAATTCGTGAAGATCATTAGTATGCATCTTTTTTTTTTTGAATGGCACGTCAATTTATGCTTAGTAATATTGAGGAGAAATCAGTGAAGTCGGAGCCGACTTAGTCAAGGTATGTTCGTTATATTTGTAAAGTTTTCTTAAGTCTTAAGATGTGTTAAATTAGTGGTTGCAAGTCAAGATTACTAGATGATGGGATGTAATCTAAATCAAGACATTGTGTTTATTGACTTAATTTTGTCAATTCTGGGAATTTCTCGAATAAATTGGGTAATGGTGATTTAAATGAACTAGAAGATGTTAATCACACAGAATATTTAGTGACATTTTCTCGAGTACTTGAGTACTGTAGTAGTGAATGTTAGAGGTGTGAACGACCCGAGCCCGAGCGTGGCCAGGCTCGGTTCGGGCTCATTTAAGTTATGAGAGACTCGAGCTCGAGCTCAGCTCGATTTGAGCTTTATTACCCCAAGCTCTCGACTCGAGCTCGTGAAGAGTTGTACAGACTCAGCTCGGGCTCGAGATCGGCTTGTTTTTAGTATGATCATGAGCCTAAATGAGTTTAGGCTCGGGTCAAGCTTGTTAAAAAGCTCGTTTACTAATACCTTACATCCCTAATTCCTCAAGTATTTTTTTATTTTAATATATAAAAATTATAATAATATTGTATATTATATATAGGCTCATTTAGGCTGCGAGTTCACTGATTGAAGCTCGGCTCGAGCTAGTTTAATAAACGAGCCTCATATTTAGGCTCGAGCTCCGCTCAGGCTTGTTTAATTCGATCTCGAGTCTACCTTTTAACGAGTCGATCCCGAGTAGCTCGGGTCACTTACATCCCTAGTGAATGATCTACTACTTAGTTTGCAACTTGTAATTTTGTTGTGATAAATTAAAATTATTAGTTTCATATAATAAATTAACACAAATAAACAAAACGAATATTGCATGTGATCTAGGCAGACCAATGTACTGTCAAATACTAATAATAGAAAATCGAATGGACCTCGTATGTATCAGAAAGTGTGAACATATTTACCTTGAACGTTGATTTTATTTAGACTTAGAATATCAAATTAATAATATGTTTTCTAATATTGTGATTTAGAAGCTTAAGCATTAAATCATACTATACGTAGGTTTCCACTCATTTGACCTGCTCAACCCATGTAATTGTTTTATATTTTCCCACGGTTTTAAATTTTACCCATTAGACCTATTGGAAATGAAATGTATGTAGCGTAATTCCAAGTTTATAATTGTAACTATCATTTACAAAAATTTATAATCTATCTATGATTTATTAAAATGGAAATGCTTGTTTGTCAAATACTCTGCTGTTATAAAGTTGTGTGTGCCATGGGGACACAAAAATATAAGTTTGTGGTTAAAAGTTTTTAATTGACTTCCAAGTCTTCCAATATTGCAACAAGTTATATTCTTCATTGATTTCTTTATAAATGCAAGTTTGTGGTCACTTGGGTGGGGGGTGTTGGGTGGCTCCGGCCTCCAAAGGATGAACGGGGGATGTTTGTTTATTTATATTATTTTTAAATGTAAAACAAATAAATAAATAAAAATTTTAAAAAGAAATTATGAAGGGCGAATTAGGGTTTTTATGTCCGGAGGGATGAAATATATAAGTTTTTAACAAATAAAGTATGATCCGAGTTAATTTTTAAAATTATGAACTAAATGACTAATCATGCATTTTGACGCCTCACATCCTTTTTTAAAAAACCTATTGCCTTGTTAATTTTACCAACATAAATTCTAATATAAACACTTATTAAAAAAATATTTTTTTCAAATAAATCATTTTGCCCAACAGTCATTTTGTGGTAACCAATATCCTCTAAAGCTAAACGACGGAAGAAGGAGAATTCGTGAAGATCATTAGTATGCATCTTTTTTTTTGAATGGCACGTCAATTTATGCTTAGTAATATTCAGGAGAAATCAGTGAAGACGGAGCCGACTTAGTCAAGGTATGTGCGTTATATTTGTAAAGTTTGCTTAAGTCTTAAGATGTGTTAAATTAGTGGTTGCAAGTCAAGATTACTAGATGATGGGATGTAATCTAAATCAAGACATTGTGTTTACTGACCTAATTTTGTCAATTCTGGGAATTTCTCAAATAAATTGGATAATGGTAATTTAAGTGAACTAGATGATGTTAATCACACGGAATATTTTGTGACATTTTTCTCGAGTACTTGAGTACTGTAGTAGTTAATGATAGAGGTGTGAACGAGCCAAGCCTGAGCGTGGCCACGCTCGGTTCGGGCTCATTTAAGTTATGAGAGACTCGAGCTCGAGTTCGGCTCGATTTGAGCTTTATGACACCAAGTTCTCGGCTCGAGCTCGTGAAGAGTTGTACAGACTCAGCTCGGGCTCGAGATCGGCTTGTTTTTAGTATGATCATGAGCCTAAATGAGTTTTGGTTCGGTTCAAGCTTGTTAAAAAGCTCGTTTACTAATACCCTATATCCCTAATTCCTCAAGTATTTTTTTATTTTAATATATAAAAATAATAATAATATTGTATATTATATATAGGCTCATTTAGGCTGCGATTTCACTGATTGAAGCTCGGCTCGAGCTCGTTTAATAAATGAGCCTTATATTTAGGCTCGAGCTTTGCTCGGGCTCGTTTAATTCGATCTCGAGTCGAGCTTTTAACGAGTCGATCCCGAATAGCTCGGCTCAGTTACACCCCTAGTGAATGATCTACTACTTAGTTTGCAACTTGTAATTTTGTTGTGATAAATTAAAATTATTAGTTTCATATACTAAATTAACACAAATAAACAAAACGAATATTGCATGTGATCTAGGCAGGCCAATGTACTGTCAAATACTAATAATAGAAAATCGAATGGACCTCGTATGTATCAGAAAGTGTAAACATATTTACCTTGAACGTTGATTTTATTTAGACTTAGAATATCAAATTAATAATATGATTTCTAATATTGTGACTTAGAAGCTTAAGCATTAAATCATACTATACGTAGGTTTACACTCATTTGACCTGCTCAACCCATGTAATTGTTTTATATTTTCCCACGGTTTTAAATTTTACCCATTAGACCTATTGGAAATGAAATGTATGTAGCCTAATTCCAAGTTTATAATTGTAACTATCATTTACAAAAAATTATAATCTATCTATGATTTTACGAAAATGGAAATGCTTGTTTGTCAAATACTCTGCTGTTATTTAACTGTGTGTGCCATGGGGACACAAAAATGTCAGTTTGTGGTTAAAAATTTTTAATTGACTTCCAAGTCTTCCAATATTGCAACAAGTTATATTCTTCATTGATTTCTTTATAAATGTAAGTTTGTGGTCACTTGGGTGGGTGGGGGTGTTGGGGGGCTCCGGCCTCCAAGGGATAAATGGGGATTTTTGTTTATTTATTTTATTTTTAAATGTAAAACAAATAAACAAATAAAAAATTTAAAAAGAAATTATTAAGGGCAAATTAGGTTTTTGATGTCCGGACGGATGAAATATATAAGTTCTTAACAAATAAAGGATGATCCGAATTAATTTGTATAATTATGAACTAAATGACTAATCATGCCTTTTGATGCCTCACACCCTTTTTAAAAAACCTATTGCCTTGTTAATTTTACTAACATAAATTCTAATATAAACACTTATTAAAAAAATATTTTTTTCAAATAAATCATTTTGTCAGACAGTCATTTTGAGGTAACCAACACCCTCTAAAGCTAAAAGACAGAAGAAGGAGAATTCGTGAAGATCATTAGTATGCATCTTTTTTTTTTTGAATGGCACGTCAATTTATGCTTAGTAATATTGAGGAGAAATCAGTGAAGTCGGAGCCGACTTAGTCAAGGTATGTTCGTTATATTTGTAAAGTTTTCTTAAGTCTTAAGATGTGTTAAATTAGTGGTTGCAAGTCAAGATTACTAGATGATGGGATGTAATCTAAATCAAGACATTGTGTTTATTGACTTAATTTTGTCAATTCTGGGAATTTCTCGAATAAATTGGGTAATGGTGATTTAAATGAACTAGAAGATGTTAATCACACAGAATATTTAGTGACATTTTCTCGAGTACTTGAGTACTGTAGTAGTGAATGTTAGAGGTGTGAACGACCCGAGCCCGAGCGTGGCCAGGCTCGGTTCGGGCTCATTTAAGTTATGAGAGACTCGAGCTCGAGCTCAGCTCGATTTGAGCTTTATTACCCCAAGCTCTCGACTCGAGCTCGTGAAGAGTTGTACAGACTCAGCTCGGGCTCGAGATCGGCTTGTTTTTAGTATGATCATGAGCCTAAATGAGTTTAGGCTCGGGTCAAGCTTGTTAAAAAGCTCGTTTACTAATACCTTACATCCCTAATTCCTCAAGTATTTTTTTATTTTAATATATAAAAATAATAATAATATTGTATATTATATATAGGCTCATTTAGGCTGCGAGTTCACTGATTGAAGCTCGGCTCGAGCTAGTTTAATAAACGAGCCTCATATTTAGGCTCGAGCTCCGCTCAGGCTCGTTTAATTCGATCTCGAGTCTACCTTTTAACGAGTCGATCCCGAGTAGCTCGGGTCACTTACATCCCTAGTGAATGATCTACTACTTAGTTTGCAACTTGTAATTTTGTTGTGATAAATTAAAATTATTAGTTTCATATAATAAATTAACACAAATAAACAAAACGAATATTGCATGTGATCTAGGCAGACCAATGTACTGTCAAATACTAATAATAGAAAATCGAATGGACCTCGTATGTATCAGAAAGTGTGAACATATTTACCTTGAACGTTGATTTTATTTAGACTTAGAATATCAAATTAATAATATGTTTTCTAATATTGTGATTTAGAAGCTTAAGCATTAAATCATACTATACGTAGGTTTCCACTCATTTGACCTGCTCAACCCATGTAATTGTTTTATATTTTCCCACGGTTTTAAATTTTACCCATTAGACCTATTGGAAATGAAATGTATGTAGCGTAATTCCAAGTTTATAATTGTAACTATCATTTACAAAAATTTATAATCTATCTATGATTTATTAAAATGGAAATGCTTGTTTGTCAAATACTCTGCTGTTATAAAGTTGTGTGTGCCATGGGGACACAAAAATATAAGTTTGTGGTTAAAAGTTTTTAATTGACTTCCAAGTCTTCCAATATTGCAACAAGTTATATTCTTCATTGATTTCTTTATAAATGCAAGTTTGTGGTCACTTGGGTGGGGGGTGTTGGGTGGCTCCGGCCTCCAAGGGATGAACGGGGGATGTTTGTTTATTTATATTATTTTTAAATGTAAAACAAATAAATAAATAAAAATTTTAAAAAGAAATTATGAAGGGCGAATTAGGGTTTTTATGTCCGGAGGGATGAAATATATAAGTTTTTAACAAATAAAGTATGATCCGAGTTAATTTTTAAAATTATGAACTAAATGACTAATCATGCATTTTGACGCCTCACATCCTTTTTTAAAAAACCTATTGCCTTGTTAATTTTACCAACATAAATTCTAATATAAACACTTATTAAAAAAAATATTTTTTTCAAATAAATCATTTTGCCCAACAGTCATTTTGTGGTAACCAATATCCTCTAAAGCTAAACGACGGAAGAAGGAGAATTCGTGAAGATCATTAGTATGCATCTTTTTTTTTGAATGGCACGTCAATTTATGCTTAGTAATATTCAGGAGAAATCAGTGAAGACGGAGCCGACTTAGTCAAGGTATGTGCGTTATATTTGTAAAGTTTGCTTAAGTCTTAAGATGTGTTAAATTAGTGGTTGCAAGTCAAGATTACTAGATGATGGGATGTAATCTAAATCAAGACATTGTGTTTACTGACCTAATTTTGTCAATTCTGGGAATTTCTCAAATAAATTGGATAATGGTAATTTAAGTGAACTAGATGATGTTAATCACACGGAATATTTTGTGACATTTTTCTCGAGTACTTGACTACTGTAGTAGTTAATGATAGAGGTGTGAACGAGCCAAGCCTGAGCGTGGCCACGCTCGGTTCGGGCTCATTTAAGTTATGAGAGACTCGAGCTCGAGTTCGGCTCGATTTGAGCTTTATGACACCAAGTTCTCGGCTCGAGCTCGTGAAGAGTTGTACAGACTCAGCTCGGGCTCGAGATCGGCTTGTTTTTAGTATGATCATGAGCCTAAATGAGTTTTGGTTCGGTTCAAGCTTGTTAAAAAGCTCGTTTACTAATACCCTATATCCCTAATTCCTCAAGTATTTTTTTATTTTAATATATAAAAATAATAATAATATTGTATATTATATATATGCTCATTTAGGCTGCGATTTCACTGATTGAAGCTCGGCTCGAGCTCGTTTAATAAATGAGCCTTATATTTAGGCTCGAGCTTTGCTCGGGCTCATTTAATTCGATCTCGAGTCGAGCTTTTAACGAGTCGATCCCGAATAGCTCGGCTCAGTTACACCCCTAGTGAATGATCTACTACTTAGTTTGCAACTTGTAATTTTGTTGTGATAAATTAAAATTATTAGTTTCATATAATAAATTAACACAAATAAACAAAACGAATATTGCATGTGATCTAGGCAGGCCAATGTACTGTCAAATACTAATAATAGAAAATCGAATGGACCTCGTATGTATCAGAAAGTGTAAACATATTTACCTTGAACGTTTATTTTATTTAGACTTAGAATATCAAATTAATAATATGATTTCTAATATTGTGACTTAGAAGCTTAAGCATTAAATCATACTATACGTAGGTTTACACTCATTTGACCTGCTCAACCCATGTAATTGTTTTATATTTTCCCACGGTTTTAAATTTTACCCATTAGACCTATTGGAAATGAAATGTATGTAGCCTAATTCCAAGTTTATAATTGTAACTATCATTTACAAAAAATTATAATCTATCTATGATTTTACGAAAATGGAAATGCTTGTTTGTCAAATACTCTGCTGTTATTTAACTGTGTGTGCCATGGGGACACAAAAATGTCAGTTTGTGGTTACAAATTTTTAATTGACTTCCAAGTCTTCCAATATTGCAACAAGTTATATTCTTCATTGATTTCTTTATAAATGTAAGTTTGTGGTCACTTGGGTGGGTGGGGGTGTTGGGGGGCTCCGGCCTCCAAGGGATAAATGGGGATTTTTGTTTATTTATTTTATTTTTAAATGTAAAACAAATAAACAAATAAAAAATTTAAAAAGAAATTATTAAGGGCAAATTAGGTTTTTGATGTCCAGACGGATGAAATATATAAGTTCTTAACAAATAAAGGATGATCCGAATTAATTTGTATAATTATGAACTAAATGACTAATCATGCCTTTTGATGCCTCACACCCTTTTTAAAAAACCTATTGCCTTGTTAATTTTACTAACATAAATTCTAATATAAACACTTATTAAAAAAATATTTTTTTCAAATAAATCATTTTGTCAGACAGTCATTTTGAGGTAACCAACACCCTCTAAAGCTAAAAGACAGAAGAAGGAGAATTCGTGAAGATCATTAGTATGCATCTTTTTTTTTTTTGAATGGCACGTCAATTTATGCTTAGTAATATTGAGGAGAAATCAGTGAAGTCGGAGCCGACTTAGTCAAGGTATGTTCGTTATATTTGTAAAGTTTTCTTAAGTCTTAAGATGTGTTAAATTAGTGGTTGCAAGTCAAGATTACTAGATGATGGGATGTAATCTAAATCAAGACATTGTGTTTATTGACTTAATTTTGTCAATTCTGGGAATTTCTCGAATAAATTGGGTAATGGTGATTTAAATGAACTAGAAGATGTTAATCACACAGAATATTTAGTGACATTTTCTCGAGTACTTGAGTACTGTAGTAGTGAATGTTAGAGGTGTGAACGACCCGAGCCCGAGCGTGGCCAGGCTCGGTTCGGGCTCATTTAAGTTATGAGAGACTCGAGCTCGAGCTCAGCTCGATTTGAGCTTTATTACCCCAAGCTTTCGACTCGAGCTCGTGAAGAGTTGTACAGACTCAGCTCGGGCTCGAGATCGGCTTGTTTTTAGTATGATCATGAGCCTAAATGAGTTTAGGCTCGGGTCAAGCTTGTTAAAAAGCTCGTTTACTAATACCTTACATCCCTAATTCCTCAAGTATTTTTTATTTTAATATATAAAAATAATAATAACATTGTATATTATATATAGGCTCATTTAGGCTGCGATTTCACTGATTGAAGCTCGGCTCGAGCTCGTTTAATAAATGAGCCTCATATTTAGGCTCGAGCTCTGCTCGGGCTCGTTTAATTCGATCTCGAGTCGAGCTTTTAACGAGTCGATCCCGAATAGCTCGGCTCACTTACACCCCTAGTGAATGATCTACTACGTAGTTTGCAACTTCTAATTTTGTTGTGATAAATTAAAATTATTAGTTTCATATAATAAATTAACACAAATAAACAAAACGAATATTGCATGTGATCTAGGCAGACCAATGTACTGTCAAATACTAATAATAGAAAATCGAATGGACCTCGTATGTATCAGAAAGTGTGAACATATTTACCTTGAACGTTGATTTTATTTAGACTTAGAATATCAAATTAATAATATGTTTTCTAATATTGTGATTTAGAAGCTTAAGCATTAAATCATACTATACGTAGGTTTCCACTCATTTGACCTGCTCAACCCATGTAATTGTTTTATATTTTCCCACGGTTTTAAATTTTACCCATTAGACCTATTGGAAATGAAATGTATGTAGCGTAATTCCAAGTTTATAATTGTAACTATCATTTACAAAAATTTATAATCTATCTATGATTTATTAAAATGGAAATGCTTGTTTGTGAAATACTCTGCTGTTATAAAGTTGTGTGTGCCATGGGGACACAAAAATATAAGTTTGTGGTTAAAAGTTTTTAATTGACTTCCAAGTCTTCCAATATTGCAACAAGTTATATTCTTCATTGATTTCTTTATAAATGCAAGTTTGTGGTCACTTGGGTGGGGGGTGTTGGGTGGCTCCGGCCTCCAAGGGATGAACGGGGGATGTTTGTTTATTTATATTATTTTTAAATGTAAAACAAATAAATAAATAAATAATTTAAAAAGAAATTATGAAGGGCGAATTAGGGTTTTTATGTCCGGAGGGATGAAATATATAAGTTTTTAACAAATAAAGTATGATCCGAGTTAATTTTTAAAATTATGAACTAAATGACTAATCATGCATTTTGACGCCTCACATCCTTTTTTAAAAAACCTATTGCCTTGTTAATTTTACCAACATAAATTCTAATATAAACACTTATTAAAAAAATATTTTTTTCAAATAAATCATTTTGCCCAACAGTCATTTTGTGGTAACCAATATCCTCTAAAGCTAAACGACGGAAGAAGGAGAATTCGTGAAGATCATTAGTATGCATCTTTTTTTTTGAATGGCACGTCAATTTATGCTTAGTAATATTGAGGAGAAATCAGTGAAGACGGAGCCGACTTAGTCAAGGTATGTTCGTTATATTTGTAAAGTTTGCTTAAGTCTTAAGATGTGTTAAATTAGTGGTTGCAAGTCAAGATTACTAGATGATGGGATGTAATCTAAATCAAGACGTTGTGTTTACTGAACTAATTTTGTCAATTCAAGGAATTTCTCAAATAAATTGGATAATGGTAATTTAAGTGAACTAGATGATGTTAATCACACGGAATATTTTGTGACATTTTTCTCGAGTACTTGAGTACTGTAGTAGTTAATGATAGTGGTGTGAACGAGCCAAGCCTGAGCGTGGCCACGCTCGGTTCGGGCTCATTTAAGTTATGAGAGACTCGAGCTCGAGCTCGGCTCGATTTGAGCTTTATTACACCTAGTTCTCGGCTCGAGCTCGTGAAGAGTTGTACAGACTCAGCTCGGGCACGAGATCGGCTTGTTTTTAGTATGATCATGAGCCTAAATAAGTTTAGGCTCGGTTCAAGCTTGTTAAAAAGCTCGTTTACTAATACCCTACATCCCTAATTCCTCAAGTATTTTTTTATTTTAATATATAAAAATAATAATAATATTGTATATTATATATAGGCTCATTTAGGCTGCGATTTCACTGATTGAAGCTCGGCTCGAGCTCGTTTAATAAATGAGCCTCATATTTAGGCTCGAGCTCTGCTCGGGCTCGTTTAATTCGATCTCAAGTCGAGCTTTTAACGAGTCGATCCCGAATAGCTCGGCTCACTTACACCCCTAGTGAATGATCTACTACGTAGTTTGCAACTTCTAATTTTGTTGTGATAAATTAAAATTATTAGTTTCATATAATAAATTAACACAAATAAACAAAACGAATATTGCATGTGATCTAGGCAGGGTAATGTACTGTCAAATACTAATAATAGAAAATCGAATGGACCTCGTATGTATCAGAAAGTGTAAACATATTTACCTTGAACGTTTATTTTATTTAGACTTAGAATATCAAATTAATAATATGATTTCTAATATTGTGACTTAGAAGCTTAAGCATTAAATCATACTATACGTAGGTTTACACTCATTTGACCTGCTCAACCCATGTAATTGTTTTATATTTTCCCACAGTTTTAAATTTTACCCATTAGACCTATTGGAAATGAAATGTATGTAGCCTAATTCCAAGTTTATAATTGTAACTATCATTTACAAAAAATTATAATCTATCTATGATTTTACGAAAATGGAAATGCTTGTTTGTCAAATACTCTGCTGTTATTTAACTGTGTGTGGCATGGGGACACAAAAATGTCAGTTTGTGGTTAAAAATTTTTAATTGACTTCCAAGTCTTCCAATATTGCAACAAGTTATATTCTTCATTGATTTCTTTATAAATGTAAGTTTGTGGTCACTTGGGTGGGTGGGGGTGTTGGGGGGCTCCGGCCTCCAAGGGATAAATGGGGATTTTTGTTTATTTATTTTATTTTTAAATGTAAAACAAATAAACAAATAAAAAATTTAAAAAGAAATTATTAAGGGCAAATTAGGTTTTTGATGTCCGGACGGATGAAATATATAAGTTCTTAACAAATACAGGATGATCCGAATTAATTTGTATAATTATGAACTAAATGACTAATCATGCCTTTTGACGCCTCACACCCTTTTTAAAAAACCTATTGCCTTGTTAATTTTACTAACATAAATTCTAATATAAACACTTATTAAAAAAATATTTTTTTCAAATAAATCATTTTGTCAGACAGTCATTTTGAGGTAACCAACACCCTCTAAAGCTAAAAGACAGAAGAAGGAGAATTCGTGAAGATCATTAGTATGCATCTTTTTTTTTTGAATGGCACGTCAATTTATGCTTAGTAATATTGAGGAGAAATCAGTGAAGTCGGAGCCGACTTAGTCAAGGTATGTTCGTTATATTTGTAAAGTTTGCTTAAGTCTTAAGATGTGTTAAATTAGTGGTTGCAAGTCAAGATTACTAGATGATGGGATGTAATCTAAATCAAGACATTGTGTTTATTGACTTAATTTTGTCAATTCTGGGAATTTCTCGAATAAATTGGGTAATGGTGATTTAAATGAACTAGAAGATGTTAATCACACAGAATATTTAGTGACATTTTCTCGAGTACTTGAGTACTGTAGTAGTTAATGATAGTGGTGTGAACGAGCCAAGCCTGAGCATGGCCACACTCGGTTCGGGCTCATTTAAGTTATGAGAGACTCGAGGTCGAGTTCGGCTCGATCTGAGCTTTATTACACCAAGTTCTCGGCTCAAGCTCGTGAAGAGTTGTACAGACTCAGCTCGGGCTCGAGATCGGCTTGTTTTTAGTATGATCATGAGCCTAAATGAGTTTAGGCTCGGGTCAAGCTTGTTAAAAAGCTCGTTTACTAATACCCTACATCCCTAATTCCTCAAGTATTTTTTTTATTTTAATATATAAAAATAATAATAATATTGTATATTATATATAGGCTCATTTAGGCTGCGAGTTCACAGATTGAAGCTCGGCTCGAGCTAGTTTAATAAACGAGCCTCATATTTAGGCTCGAGCTCCGCTCAGGCTCGTTTAATTCGATCTCGAGTCTAGCTTTTAACGAGTCGATCCCGAGTAGCTCGGGTCACTTACACCTCTAGTGAATGATCTACTACTTAGTTTGCAACTTGTAATTTTGTTGTGATAAATTAAAATTATTAGTTTCATATAGAAAATTAACACAAATAAACGAAACGAATATTGCATGTGATCTAGGCAGGCCAATGTACTGTCAAATACTAATAATAGAAAATCGAATGGACCTCGTATGTATCAGAAAGTGTGAACATATTTACCTTGAACGTTGATTTTATTTAGACTTAGAATATCAAATTAATAATATGTTTTCTAATATTGTGATTTAGAAGCTTAACCATTAAATCATACTATACGTAGGTTTCCACTCATTTGACCTGCTCAACCCATGTAATTGTTTTATATTTTCCCACGGTTTTAAATTTTACCCATTAGACCTATTGGAAATGAAATGTATGTAGCGTAATTCCAAGTTTATAATTGTAACTATCATTTACAAAAATTTATAATCTATCTATGATTTATTAAAATGGAAATGCTTGTTTGTCAAATACTCTGCTGTTATAAAGTTGTGTGTGCCATGGGGACACAAAAATATAAGTTTGTGGTTAAAAGTTTTTAATTGACTTCCAAGTCTTCCAATATTGCAACAAGTTATATTCTTCATTGATTTCTTTATAAATGCAAGTTTGTGGTCACTTGGGTGGGGGGTGTTGGGTGGCTCCGGCCTCCAAGGGATGAACGGGGGATGTTTGTTTATTTATATTATTTTTAAATGTAAAACAAATAAATAAATAAAAATTTTAAAAAGAAATTATGAAGGGCGAATTAGGGTTTTTATGTCCGGAGGGATGAAATATATAAGTTTTTAACAAATAAAGTATGATCCGAGTTAATTTTTAAAATTATGAACTAAATGACTAATCATGCATTTTGACGCCTCACATCCTTTTTTAAAAAACCTATTGCCTTGTTAATTTTACCAACATAAATTCTAATATAAACACTTATTAAAAAAATATTTTTTTCAAATAAATCATTTTGCCCAACAGTCATTTTGTGGTAACCAATATCCTCTAAAGCTAAACGACGGAAGAAGGAGAATTCGTGAAGATCATTAGTATGCATCTTTTTTTTTGAATGGCACGTCAATTTATGCTTAGTAATATTGAGGAGAAATCAGTGAAGACGGAGCCGACTTAGTCAAGGTATGTTCGTTATATTTGTAAAGTTTGCTTAAGTCTTAAGATGTGTTAAATTAGTGGTTGCAAGTCAAGATTACTAGATGATGGGATGTAATCTAAATCAAGACGTTGTGTTTACTGAACTAATTTTGTCAATTCAAGGAATTTCTCAAATAAATTGGATAATGGTAATTTAAGTGAACTAGATGATGTTAATCACACGGAATATTTTGTGACATTTTTCTCGAGTACTTGAGTACTGTAGTAGTTAATGATAGTGGTGTGAACGAGCCAAGCCTGAGCGTGGCCACGCTCGGTTCGGGCTCATTTAAGTTATGAGAGACTCGAGCTCGAGTTCGGCTCGATTTGAGCTTTATTACACCAAGTTCTCGGCTCGAGCTCGTGAAGAGTTGTACAGACTCAGCTCGGGCACGAGATCGGCTTGTTTTTAGTATGATCATGAGCCTAAATAAGTTTAGGCTCGGTTCAAGCTTGTTAAAAAGCTCGTTTACTAATACCCTACATCCCTAATTCCTCAAGTATTTTTTTATTTTAATATATAAAAATAATAATAATATTGTATATTATATATAGGCTCATTTAGGCTGCGATTTCACTGATTGAAGCTCGGCTCGAGCTCGTTTAATAAATGAGCCTCATATTTAGGCTCGAGCTCTGCTCGGGCTCGTTTAATTCGATCTCAAGTCGAGCTTTTAACGAGTCGATCCCGAATAGCTCGGCTCACTTACACCCCTAGTGAATGATCTACTACGTAGTTTGCAACTTCTAATTTTGTTGTGATAAATTAAAATTATTAGTTTCATATAATAAATTAACACAAATAAACAAAACGAATATTGCATGTGATCTAGGCAGGCCAATGTACTGTCAAATACTAATAATAGAAAATCGAATGGACCTCGTATGTATCAGAAAGTGTAAACATATTTACCTTGAACGTTTATTTTATTTAGACTTAGAATATCAAATTAATAATATGATTTCTAATATTGTGACTTAGAAGCTTAAGCATTAAATCATACTATACGTAGGTTTACACTCATTTGACCTGCTCAACCCATGTAATTGTTTTATATTTTCCCACGGTTTTAAATTTTACCCATTAGACCTATTGGAAATGAAATGTATGTAGCCTAATTCCAATTTTATAATAGTAACTATCATTTACAAAAAATTATAATCTATCTATGATTTTACGAAAATGGAAATGCTTGTTTGTCAAATACTCTGCTGTTATTTAACTGTGTGTGGCATGGGGACACAAAAATGTCAGTTTGTGGTTAAAAATTTTTAATTGACTTCCAAGTCTTCCAATATTGCAACAAGTTATATTCTTCATTGATTTCTTTATAAATGTAAGTTTGTGGTCACTTGGGTGGGTGGGGGTGTTGGGGGGCTCCGGCCTCCAAGGGATAAATGGGGATTTTTGTTTATTTATTTTATTTTTAAATGTAAAACAAATAAACAAATAAAAAATTTAAAAAGAAATTATTAAGGGCAAATTAGGTTTTTGATGTCCGGACGGATGAAATATATAAGTTCTTAACAAATACAGGATGATCCGAATTAATTTGTATAATTATGAACTAAATGACTAATCATGCCTTTTGACGCCTCACACCCTTTTTAAAAAACCTATTGCCTTGTTAATTTTACTAACATAAATTCTAATATAAACACTTATTAAAAAAATATTTTTTTCAAATAAATCATTTTGTCAGACAGTCATTTTGAGGTAACCAACACCCTCTAAAGCTAAAAGACAGAAGAAGGAGAATTCGTGAAGATCATTAGTATGCATCTTTTTTTTTTGAATGGCACGTCAATTTATGCTTAGTAATATTGAGGAGAAATCGGTGAAGTCGGAGCCGACTTAGTCAAGGTATGTTCGTTATATTTGTAAAGTTTGCTTAAGTCTTAAGATGTGTTAAATTAGTGGTTGCAAGTCAAGATTACTAGATGATGGGATGTAATCTAAATCAAGACATTGTGTTTATTGACTTAATTTTGTCAATTCTGGGAATTTCTCGAATAAATTGGGTAATGGTGATTTAAATGAACTAGAAGATGTTAATCACACAGAATATTTAGTGACATTTTCTCGAGTACTTGAGTACTGTAGTAGTTAATGATAGTGGTGTGAACGAGCCAAGCCTGAGCATGGCCACACTCGGTTCGGGCTCATTTAAGTTATGAGAGACTCGAGGTCGAGTTCGGCTCGATCTGAGCTTTATTACACCAAGTTCTCGGCTCAAGCTCGTGAAGAGTTGTACAGACTCAGCTCGGGCTCGAGATCGGCTTGTTTTTAGTATGATCATGAGCCTAAATGAGTTTAGGCTCGGGTCAAGCTTGTTAAAAAGCTCGTTTACTAATACCCTACATCCCTAATTCCTCAAGTATTTTTTTTATTTTAATATATAAAAATAATAATAATATTGTATATTATATATAGGCTCATTTAGGCTGCGAGTTCACAGATTGAAGCTCGGCTCGAGCTAGTTTAATAAACGAGCCTCATATTTAGGCTCGAGCTCCGCTCAGGCTCGTTTAATTCGATCTCGAGTCTAGCTTTTAACGAGTCGATCCCGAGTAGCTCGGGTCACTTACACCTCTAGTAAATGATCTACTACTTAGTTTGCAACTTGTAATTTTGTTGTGATAAATTAAAATTATTAGTTTCATATAGAAAATTAACACAAATAAACGAAACGAATATTGCATGTGATCTAGGCAGGCCAATGTACTGTCAAATACTAATAATAGAAAATCGAATGGACCTCGTATGTATCAGAAAGTGTGAACATATTTACCTTGAACGTTGATTTTATTTAGACTTAGAATATCAAATTAATAATATGTTTTCTAATATTGTGATTTAGAAGCTTAAGCATTAAATCATACTATACGTAGGTTTCCACTCATTTGACCTGCTCAACCCATGTAATTGTTTTATATTTTCCCACGGTTTTAAATTTTACCCATTAGACCTATTGGAAATGAAATGTATGTAGCGTAATTCCAAGTTTATAATTGTAACTATCATTTACAAAAATTTATAATCTATCTATGATTTATTAAAATGGAAATGCTTGTTTGTCAAATACTCTGCTGTTATAAAGTTGTGTGTGCCATGGGGACACAAAAATATAAGTTTGTGGTTAAAAGTTTTTAATTGACTTCCAAGTCTTCCAATATTGCAACAAGTTATATTCTTCATTGATTTCTTTATAAATGCAAGTTTGTGGTCACTTGGGTGGGGGGTGTTGGGTGGCTCCGGCCTCCAAGGGATGAACGGGGGATGTTTGTTTATTTATATTATTTTTAAATGTAAAACAAATAAACAAATAAAAAATTTAAAAAGAAATTATGAAGGGCAAATTAGGGTTTTCATGTCCGGAGGGATGAAATATATAAGCTTTTAACAAATAAAGTATGATCCGAGTTAATTTTTAAAATTATGAACTAAATGACTAATCATGCATTTTGACGCCTCACATCCTTTTTTAAAAAACCTATTGCCTTGTTAATTTTACCAACATAAATTCTAATATAAACACTTATTAAAAAAATATTTTTTTCAAATAAATCATTTTGCCCAACAGTCATTTTGTGGTAACCAATATCCTCTAAAGCTAAACGACGGAAGAAGGAGAATTCGTGAAGATCATTAGTATGCATCTTTTTTTTTTGAATGGCACGTCAATTTATGCTTAGTAATATTGAGGAGAAATCAGTGAAGACGGAGCCGACTTAGTCAAGGTATGTTCGTTATATTTGTAAAGTTTGCTTAAGTCTTAAGATGTGTTAAATTAGTGGTTGCAAGTCAAGATTACTAGATGATGGGATGTAATCTAAATCTAGACATTGTGTTTACTGACCTAATTTTGTCAATTCAAGGAATTTCTCAAATAAATTGGATAATGGTAATTTAAGTGAACTAGATGATGTTAATCCCACGGAATATTTTGTGACATTTTTCTCGAGTACTTGAGTACTGTAGTAGTTAATGATAGTGGTGTGAACGAGCCAAGCCTGAGTGTGGCCACGCTCGGTTCGGGCTCATTTAAGTTATGAGAGACTCGAGCTCGAGTTCGGCTCGATTTGAGCTTTATTACACCAAATTCTCGGCTCGAGCTCGTGAAGAGTTGTACAGACTCAGCTCAGGCACGAGATCGGCTTGTTTTTAGTATGATCATGAGCCTAAATAAGTTTAGGCTCGGTTCAAGCTTGTTAAAAAGCTCGTTTACTAATACCCTACATCCCTAATTCCTCAAGTATTTTTTTATTTTAATATATAAAAATAATAATAATATTGTATATTATATATAGGCTCATTTAGGCTGCGATTTCACTGATTGAAGCTCGGCTCGAGCTCGTTTAATAAATGAGCCTTATATTTAGGCTCGAGCTCTGCTCGGGCTCGTTTAATTCGATCTCGAGTCGAGCTTGTAACGAGTCGATCCCGAATAGCTCGGCTCACTTACACCCCTAGTGAATGATCTACTACTTAGTTTGCAACTTGTAATTTTGTTGTGATAAATTAAAATTATTAGTTTCATATAATAAATTAACACAAATAAACAAAACGAATATTGCATGTGATCTAGGCAGGCCAATGTACTGTCAAATACTAATAATAGAAAATCGAATGGACCTCGTATGTATCAGAAAGTGTGAGCATATTTACCTTGAACGTTTATTTTATTTAGACTTAGAATATCAAATTAATAATATGATTTCTAATATTGTGACTTAGAAGCTTAAGCATTAAATCATACTATACGTAGGTTTACACTCATTTGACCTGCTCAACCCATGTAATTGTTTTATATTTTCCCACGGTTTTAAATTTTACCCATTAGACCTATTGGAAATGAAATGTATGTAGCCTAATTCCAAGTTTATAATTGTAACTATCATTTACAAAAAATTATAATCTATCTATGATTTTACGAAAATGGAAATGCTTGTTTGTCAAATACTCTGTTGTTATTTAACTGTGTGTGGCATGGGGACACAAAAATGTCAGTTTGTGGTTAAAAATTTTTAATTGACTTCCAAGTCTTCCAATATTGCAACAAGTTATATTCTTCATTGATTTCTTTATAAATGTAAGTTTGTGGTCACTTGGGTGGGAGGGGTGTTGGGGGGCTCCGGCCTCCAAGGGATAAATGGGGATTTTTGTTTATTTATTTTATTTTTAAATGTAAAACAAATAAACAAATAAAAATTTTAAAAAGAAATTATTAAGGGCAAATTAGGTTTTTGATGTCCGGACGGATGAAATATATAAGTTCTTAACAAATACAGGATGATCCGAATTAATTTGTATAATTATGAACTAAATGACTAATCATGCCTTTTGACGCCTCACACCCTTTTTAAAAAACCTATTGCCTTGTTAATTTTACTAACATAAATTCTAATATAAACACTTATTAAAAAAATATTTTTTTCAAATAAATCATTTTGTCAGACAGTCATTTTGAGGTAACCAACACCCTCTAAAGCTAAAAGACAGAAGAAGGAGAATTCGTGAAGATCATTAGTATGCATCTTTTTTTTTTGAATGGCACGTCAATTTATGCTTAGTAATATTGAGGAGAAATCAGTGAAGTCGGAGCCGACTTAGTCAAGGTATGTTCGTTATATTTGTAAAGTTTGCTTAAGTCTTAAGATGTGTTAAATTAGTGGTTGCAAGTCAAGATTACTAGATGATGGGATGTAATCTAAATCAAGACATTGTGTTTATTGACTTAATTTTGTCAATTCTGGGAATTTCTCGAATAAATTGGGTAATGGTGATTTAAATGAACTAGAAGATGTTAATCACACAGAATATTTAGTGACATTTTCTCGAGTACTTGAGTACTGTAGTAGTTAATGATAGTGGTGTGAACGAGCCAAGCCTGAGCATGGCCACACTCGGTTCGGGCTCATTTAAGTTATGAGAGACTCGAGGTCGAGTTCGGCTCGATCTGAGCTTTATTACACCAAGTTCTCGGCTCAAGCTCGTGAAGAGTTGTACAGACTCAGCTCGGGCTCGAGATCGGCTTGTTTTTAGTATGATCATGAGCCTAAATGAGTTTAGGCTCGGGTCAAGCTTGTTAAAAAGCTCGTTTACTAATACCCTACATCCCTAATTCCTCAAGTATTTTTTTTATTTTAATATATAAAAATAATAATAATATTGTATATTATATATAGGCTCATTTAGGCTGCGAGTTCACAGATTGAAGCTCGGCTCGAGCTAGTTTAATAAACGAGCCTCATATTTAGGCTCGAGCTCCGCTCAGGCTCGTTTAATTCGATCTCGAGTCTAGCTTTTAACGAGTCGATCCCGAGTAGCTCGGGTCACTTACACCTCTAGTGAATGATCTACTACTTAGTTTGCAACTTGTAATTTTGTTGTGATAAATTAAAATTATTAGTTTCATATAGAAAATTAACACAAATAAACGAAACGAATATTGCATGTGATCTAGGCAGGCCAATGTACTGTCAAATACTAATAATAGAAAATCGAATGGACCTCGTATGTATCAGAAAGTGTGAACATATTTACCTTGAACGTTGATTTTATTTAGACTTAGAATATCAAATTAATAATATGTTTTCTAATATTGTGATTTAGAAGCTTAAGCATTAAATCATACTATACGTAGGTTTCCACTCATTTGACCTGCTCAACCCATGTAATTGTTTTATATTTTCCCACGGTTTTAAATTTTACCCATTAGACCTATTGGAAATGAAATGTATGTAGCGTAATTCCAAGTTTATAATTGTAACTATCATTTACAAAAATTTATAATCTATCTATGATTTATTAAAATGGAAATGCTTGTTTGTCAAATACTCTGCTGTTATAAAGTTGTGTGTGCCATGGGGACACAAAAATATAAGTTTGTGGTTAAAAGTTTTTAATTGACTTCCAAGTCTTCCAATATTGCAACAAGTTATATTCTTCATTGATTTGTTTATAAATGCAAGTTTGTGGTCACTTGGGTGGGGGGTGTTGGGTGGCTCCGGCCTCCAAGGGATGAACGGGGGATGTTTGTTTATTTATATTATTTTTAAATGTAAAACAAATAAACAAATAAAAAATTTAAAAAGAAATTATGAAGGGCAAATTAGGGTTTTCATGTCCGGAGGGATGAAATATATAAGCTTTTAACAAATAAAGTATGATCCGAGTTAATTTTTAAAATTATGAACTAAATGACTAATCATGCATTTTGACGCCTCACATCCTTTTTTAAAAAACCTATTGCCTTGTTAATTTTACCAACATAAATTCTAATATAAACACTTATTAAAAAAATATTTTTTTCAAATAAATCATTTTGCCCAACAGTCATTTTGTGGTAACCAATATCCTCTAAAGCTAAACGACGGAAGAAGGAGAATTCGTGAAGATCATTAGTATGCATCTTTTTTTTTTGAATGGCACGTCAATTTATGCTTAGTAATATTGAGGAGAAATCAGTGAAGACGGAGCCGACTTAGTCAAGGTATGTTCGTTATATTTGTAAAGTTTGCTTAAGTCTTAAGATGTGTTAAATTAGTGGTTGCAAGTCAAGATTACTAGATGATGGGATGTAATCTAAATCTAGACATTGTGTTTACTGACCTAATTTTGTCAATTCAAGGAATTTCTCAAATAAATTGGATAATGGTAATTTAAGTGAACTAGATGATGTTAATCCCACGGAATATTTTGTGACATTTTTCTCGAGTACTTGAGTACTGTAGTAGTTAATGATAGTGGTGTGAACGAGCCAAGCCTGAGTGTGGCCACGCTCGGTTCGGGCTCATTTAAGTTATGAGAGACTCGAGCTCGAGTTCGGCTCGATTTGAGCTTTATTACACCAAATTCTCGGCTCGAGCTCGTGAAGAGTTGTACAGACTCAGCTCAGGCACGAGATCGGCTTGTTTTTAGTATGATCATGAGCCTAAATAAGTTTAGGCTCGGTTCAAGCTTGTTAAAAAGCTCGTTTACTAATACCCTACATCCCTAATTCCTCAAGTATTTTTTTATTTTAATATATAAAAATAATAATAATATTGTATATTATATATAGGCTCATTTAGGCTGCGATTTCACTGATTGAAGCTCGGCTCGAGCTCGTTTAATAAATGAGCCTTATATTTAGGCTCGAGCTCTGCTCGGGCTCGTTTAATTCGATCTCGAGTCGAGCTTGTAACGAGTCGATCCCGAATAGCTCGGCTCACTTACACCCCTAGTGAATGATCTACTACTTAGTTTGCAACTTGTAATTTTGTTGTGATAAATTAAAATTATTAGTTTCATATAATAAATTAACACAAATAAACAAAACGAATATTGCATGTGATCTAGGCAGGCCAATGTACTGTCAAATACTAATAATAGAAAATCGAATGGACCTCGTATGTATCAGAAAGTGTGAGCATATTTACCTTGAACGTTTATTTTATTTAGACTTAGAATATCAAATTAATAATATGATTTCTAATATTGTGACTTAGAAGCTTAAGCATTAAATCATACTATACGTAGGTTTACACTCATTTGACCTGCTCAACCCATGTAATTGTTTTATATTTTCCCACGGTTTTAAATTTTACCCATTAGACCTATTGGAAATGAAATGTATGTAGCCTAATTCCAAGTTTATAATTGTAACTATCATTTACAAAAAATTATGATCTATCTATGATTTTACGAAAATGGAAATGCTTGTTTGTCAAATACTCTGCTGTTATTTAACTGTGTGTGCCATGGGGACACAAAAATGTCAGTTTGTGGTTAAAAATTTTTAATTGACTTCCAAGTCTTCCAATATTGCAACAAGTTATATTCTTCATTGATTTCTTTATAAATGTAAGTTTGTGGTCACTTGGGTGGGTGGGGGTGTTGGGGGGCTCCGGCCTCCAAGGGATAAATGGGGATTTTTGTTTATTTATTTTATTTTTAAATGTAAAACAAATAAACAAATAAAAAATTTAAAAAGAAATTATTAAGGGCAAATTAGGTTTTTGATGTCCGGACGGATGAAATATATAAGTTCTTAACAAATAAAGGATGATCCGAATTAATTTGTATAATTATGAACTAAATGACTAATCATGCCTTTTGACGCCTCACACCCTTTTTAAAAAACCTATTGCCTTGTTAATTTTACTAACATAAATTCTAATATAAACACTTATTAAAAAAATATTTTTTTCAAATAAATCATTTTGTCAGACAGTCATTTTGAGGTAACCAACACCCTCTAAAGCTAAAAGACAGAAGAAGGAGAATTTGTGAAGATCATTAGTATGCATCTTTTTTTTTTTGAATGGCACGTCAATTTATGCTTAGTAATATTGAGGAGAAATCAGTGAAGTCGGAGCCGACTTAGTCAAGGTATGTTCGTTATATTTGTAAAGTTTGCTTAAGTCTTAAGATGTGTTAAATTAGTGGTTGCAAGTCAAGATTACTAGATGATGGGATGTAATCTAAATCAAGACATTGTGTTTATTGACTTAATTTTGTCAATTCTGGGAATTTCTCGAATAAATTGGGTAATGATGATTTAAATGAACTAGAAGATGTTAATCACACAGAATATTTAGTGACATTTTCTCGAGTACTTGAGTACTGTAGTAGTGAATGATAGAGGTGTGAACGACCCGAGCCCGAGCATGGCCAGGCTCTGTTCGGGCTCATTTAAGTTATGAGAGACTCGAGCTCGAGCTCAGCTCGATTTGAGCTTTATTACCCCAAGCTCTCGACTCGAGCTCGTGAAGAGTTGTACAGACTCAGCTCGGGCTCGAGATCGGCTTGTTTTTAGTATGATCATGAGCCTAAATGAGTTTAGGCTCGGGTCAAGCTTGTTAAAAAGCTCGTTTACTAATACCCTACATCCCTAATTCCTCAAGTATTTTTTTTTATTTTAATATATAAAAATAATAATAATATTGTATATTATATATAGGCTCATTTAGGCTGCGAGTTCACTGATTGAAGCTCGGCTCGAGCTAGTTTAATAAACGAGCCTCATATTTAGGCTCGAGCTCCGCTCAGGCTCGTTTAATTCGATCTCGAGTCTAGCTTTTAACGAGTCGATCCCGAGTAGCTCGGGTCACTTACACCTCTAGTGAATGATCTACTACTTAGTTTGCAACTTGTAATTTTGTTGTGATAAATTAAAATTATTAGTTTCATATAGAAAATTAACACAAATAAACGAAACGAATATTGCATGTGATCTAGGCAGGCCAATGTACTGTCAAATACTAATAATAGAAAATCGAATGGACCTCGTATGTATCAGAAAGTGTGAACATATTTACCTTGAACGTTGATTTTATTTAGACTTAGAATATCAAATTAATAATATGTTTTCTAATATTGTGATTTAGAAGCTTAAGCATTAAATCATACTATACGTAGGTTTCCACTCATGTGACCTGCTCAACCCATGTAATTGTTTTATATTTTCCCACGGTTTTAAATTTTACCCATTAGACCTATTGGAAATGAAATGTATGTAGCGTAATTCCAAGTTTATAATTGTAACTATCATTTACAAAAATTTATAATCCATCTATGATTTATTAAAATGGAAATGATTGTTTGTCAAATACTCCGCTGTTATAAAGTTGTGTGTGCCATGGGGACACAAAAATATAAGTTTGTGGTTAAAAGTTTTTAATTGACTTCCAAGTCTTCCAATATTGCAACAAGTTATATTCTTCATTGATTTGTTTATAAATGCAAGTTTGTGGTCACTTGGGTGGGGGGTGTTGGGTGGCTCCGGCCTCCAAGGGATGAACGGGGGATGTTTGTTTATTTATATTATTTTTAAATGTAAAACAAATAAACAAATAAAAAATTTAAAAAGAAATTATGAAGGGCAAATTAGGGTTTTTATGTCCGGAGGGATGAAATATATAAGTTTTTAATAAATAAAGTATGATCCGAGTTAATTTTTAAAATTATGAACTAAATGACTAATCATGCATTTTGACGCCTCACAACCTTTTTTAAAAAACCTATTGCCTTGTTAATTTTACCAACATAAATTCTAATATAAACACTTATTAAAAAAATATTTTTTTCAAATAAATCATTTTGCCCAACAGTCATTTTGTGGTAACCAATATCCTCTAAAGTTAAACGACGGAAGAAGGAGAATTCGTGAAGATCATTAGTATGCATCTTTTTTTTTGAATGGCACGTCAATTTATGCTTAGTAATATTGAGGAGAAATCAGTGAAGACGGAGCCGACTTAGTCAAGGTATGTTCGTTATATTTGTAAAGTTTGCTTAAGTCTTAAGATGTGTTAAATTAGTGGTTGCAAGTCAAGATTACTAGATGATGGGATGTAAATCTAAATCAAGACGTTGTGTTTACTGAACTAATTTTGTCAATTCAAGGAATTTCTCAAATAAATTGGATAATGGTAATTTAAGTGAACTAGATGATGTTAATCACACGGAATATTTTGTGACATTTTTCTCGAGTACTTGAGTACTGTAGTAGTTAATGATAGTGGTGTGAACGAGCCAAGCCTGAGCGTGGCCACGCTCGGTTCGGGCTCATTTAAGTTGTGAGAGACTCGAGCTCGAGTTCGGCTCGATTTGAGCTTTATTACACCAAGTTCTCGGCTCGAGCTCGTGAAGAGTTGTACAGACTCAGCTCGGGCACGAGATCGGCTTGTTTTTAGTATGATCATGAGCCTAAATAAGTTTAGGCTCGGTTCAAGCTTGTTAAAAAGCTCGTTTACTAATACCCTACATCCCTAATTCCTCAAGTATTTTTTTATTTTAATATATAAAAATAATAATAACATTGTATATTATATATAGGCTCATTTAGGCTGCGATTTCACTGATTGAAGCTCGGCTCGAGCTCGTTTAATAAATGAGCCTCATATTTAGGCTCGAGCTCTGCTCGGGCTCGTTTAATTCGATCTCGAGTCGAGCTTTTAACGAGTCGATCCCGAATAGCTCGGCTCACTTACACCCCTAGTGAATGATCTACTACGTAGTTTGCAACTTCTAATTTTGTTGTGATAAATTAAAATTATTAGTTTCATATAATAAATTAACACAAATAAACAAAACGAATATTGCATGTGATCTAGGCAGGCCAATGTACTGTCAAATACTAATAATAGAAAATCGAATGGACCTCGTATGTATCAGAAAGTGTGAACATATATACCTTGAACGTTGATTTTATTTAGACTTAGAATATCAAATTAATAATATGATTTCTAATATTGTGACTTAGAAGCTTAAGCATTAAATCATACTATACGTAGGTTTACACTCATTTGACCTGCTCAACCCATGTAATTGTTTTATATTTTCCCACGGTTTTAAATTTTACCCATTAGACCTATTGGAAATGAAATGTATGTAGCCTAATTCCAAGTTTATAATTGTAACTATCATTTACAAAAAATTATAATCTATCTATGATTTTACGAAAATGGAAATGCTTGTTTGTCAAATACTCTGCTGTTATTTAACTGTGTGTGCCATGGGGACACAAAAATGTCAGTTTGTGGTTACAAATTTTTAATTGACTTCCAAGTCTTCCAATATTGCAACAAGTTATATTCTTCATTGATTTCTTTATAAATGTAAGTTTGTGGTCTCTTGGGTGGGTGGGGGTGTTGGGGGGCTCCGGCCTCCAAGGGATAAATGGGGATTTTTGTTTATTTATTTTATTTTTAAATGTAAAACAAATAAACAAATAAAAAATTTAAAAAGAAATTATTAAGGGCAAATTAGGTTTTTGATATCCGGACGGATGAAATATATAAGTTCTTAACAAATAAAGGATGATCCGAATTAATTTGTATAATTATGAACTAAATGACTAATCATGCCTTTTGACGCCTCACACCCTTTTTAAAAAACCCATTGCCTTGTTAATTTTTCTAACATAAATTCTAATATAAACACTTATTAAAAAAAAAAATTTCAAATAAATCATTTTGTCAGACAGTCATTTTGAGGTAACCAACACCCTCTAAAGCTAAAAGACAGAAGAAGGAGAATTCGTGAAGATCATTAGTATGCATCTTTTTTTTTTGAATGGCACGTCAATTTATGCTTAATAATATTGAGGAGAAATCAGTGAAGTCGGAGCCGACTTAGTCAAGGTATGTTCGTTATATTTGTAAAGTTTGCTTAAGTCTTAAGATGTGTTAAATTAGTGGTTGCAAGTCAAGATTACTAGATGATGGGATGTAATCTAAATCAAGACATTGTGTTTATTGACTTAATTTTGTCAATTCTGGGAATTTCTCGAATAAATTGGGTAATGGTGATTTAAATGAACTAGAAGATGTTAATCACACAGAATATTTAGTGACATTTTCTCGAGTACTTGAGTACTGTAGTAGTGAATGATAGAGGTGTGAACGACCCGAGCCCGAGCGTGGCCAGGCTCTGTTCGGGCTCATTTAAGTTATGAGAGACTCGAGCTCGAGCTCAGCTCGATTTGAGCTTTATTACCCCAAGCTCTCGACTCGAGCTCGTGAAGAGTTGTACAGACTCAGCTCGGGCTCGAGATCGGCTTGTTTTTAGTATGATCATGAGCCTAAATGAGTTTAGGCTCGGGTCAAGCTTGTTAAAAAGCTCGTTTACTAATACCCTACATCCCTAATTCCTCAAGTATTTTTTTTATTTTAATATATAAAAATAATAATAATATTGTATATTATATATAGGCTCATTTAGGCTGTGAGTTCACAGATTGAAGCTCGGCTCGAGCTAGTTTAATAAACGAGCCTCATATTTAGGCTCGAGCTCCGCTTAGGCTCGTTTAATTCGATCTCGAGTCTAGCTTTTAACGAGTCGATCCCGAGTAGCTCGGGTCACTTACACCTCTAGTGAATGATCTACTACTTAGTTTGCAACTTGTAATTTTGTTGTGATAAATTAAAATTATTAGTTTCATATAGAAAATTAACACAAATAAACGAAACGAATATTGCATGTGATCTAGGCAGGCCAATGTACTGTCAAATACTAATAATAGAAAATCGAATGGACCTCGTATGTATCAGAAAGTGTGAACATATTTACCTTGAACGTTGATTTTATTTAGACTTAGAATATCAAATTAATAATATGTTTTCTAATATTGTGATTTAGAAGCTTAAGCATTAAATCATACTATACGTAGGTTTCCACTCATGTGACCTGCTCAACCCATGTAATTGTTTTATATTTTCCCACGGTTTTAAATTTTACCCATTAGACCTATTGGAAATGAAATGTATGTAGCGTAATTCCAAGTTTATAATTGTAACTATCATTTACAAAAATTTATAATCCATCTATGATTTATTAAAATGGAAATGATTGTTTGTCAAATACTCCGCTGTTATAAAGTTGTGTGTGCCATGGGGACACAAAAATATAAGTTTGTGGTTAAAAGTTTTTAATTGACTTCCAAGTCTTCCAATATTGCAACAAGTTATATTCTTCATTGATTTGTTTATAAATGCAAGTTTGTGGTCACTTGGGTGGGGGGTGTTGGGTGGCTCCGGCCTCCAAGGGATGAACGGGGGATGTTTGTTTATTTATATTATTTTTAAATGTAAAACAAATAAACAAATAAAAAATTTAAAAAGAAATTATGAAGGGCAAATTAGGGTTTTTATGTCCGGAGGGATGAAATATATAAGTTTTTAATAAATAAAGTATGATCCGAGTTAATTTTTAAAATTATGAACTAAATGACTAATCATGCATTTTGACGCCTCACAACCTTTTTTAAAAAACCTATTGCCTTGTTAATTTTACCAACATAAATTCTAATATAAACACTTATTAAAAAAATATTTTTTTCAAATAAATCATTTTGCCCAACAGTCATTTTGTGGTAACCAATATCCTCTAAAGTTAAACGACGGAAGAAGGAGAATTCGTGAAGATCATTAGTATGCATCTTTTTTTTTGAATGGCACGTCAATTTATGCTTAGTAATATTGAGGAGAAATCAGTGAAGACGGAGCCGACTTAGTCAAGGTATGTTCGTTATATTTGTAAAGTTTGCTTAAGTCTTAAGATGTGTTAAATTAGTGGTTGCAAGTCAAGATTACTAGATGATGGGATGTAAATCTAAATCAAGACGTTGTGTTTACTGAACTAATTTTGTCAATTCAAGGAATTTCTCAAATAAATTGGATAATGGTAATTTAAGTGAACTAGATGATGTTAATCACACGGAATATTTTGCGACATTTTTCTCGAGTACTTGAGTACTGTAGTAGTTAATGATAGTGGTGTGAACGAGCCAAGCCTGAGCGTGGCCACGCTCGGTTCGGGCTCATTTAAGTTGTGAGAGACTCGAGCTCGAGTTCGGCTCGATTTGAGCTTTATTACACCAAGTTCTCGGCTCGAGCTCGTGAAGAGTTGTACAGACTCAGCTCGGGCACGAGATCGGCTTGTTTTTAGTATGATCATGAGCCTAAATAAGTTTAGGCTCGGTTCAAGCTTGTTAAAAAGCTCGTTTACTAATACCCTACATCCCTAATTCCTCAAGTATTTTTTTATTTTAATATATAAAAATAATAATAACATTGTATATTATATATAGGCTCATTTAGGCTGCGATTTCACTGATTGAAGCTCGGCTCGAGCTCGTTTAATAAATGAGCCTCATATTTAGGCTCGAGCTCTGCTCGGGCTCGTTTAATTCGATCTCGAGTCGAGCTTTTAACGAGTCGATCCCGAATTGCTCGGCTCACTTACACCCCTAGTGAATGATCTACTACGTAGTTTGCAACTTCTAATTTTGTTGTGATAAATTAAAATTATTAGTTTCATATAATAAATTAACACAAATAAACAAAACGAATATTGCATGTGATCTAGGCAGGCCAATGTACTGTCAAATACTAATAATAGAAAATCGAATGGACCTCGTATGTATCAGAAAGTGTGAACATATATACCTTGAACGTTGATTTTATTTAGACTTAGAATATCAAATTAATAATATGATTTCTAATATTGTGACTTAGAAGCTTAAGCATTAAATCATACTATACGTAGGTTTACACTCATTTGACCTGCTCAACCCATGTAATTGTTTTATATTTTCCCACGGTTTTAAATTTTACCCATTAGACCTATTGGAAATGAAATGTATGTAGCCTAATTCCAAGTTTATAATTGTAACTATCATTTACAAAAAATTATAATCTATCTATGATTTTACGAAAATGGAAATGCTTGTTTGTCAAATACTCTGCTGTTATTTAACTGTGTGTGCCATGGGGACACAAAAATGTCAGTTTGTGGTTACAAATTTTTAATTGACTTCCAAGTCTTCCAATATTGCAACAAGTTATATTCTTCATTGATTTCTTTATAAATGTAAGTTTGTGGTCTCTTGGGTGGGTGGGGGTGTTGGGGGGCTCCGGCCTCCAAGGGATAAATGGGGATTTTTGTTTATTTATTTTATTTTTAAATGTAAAACAAATAAACAAATAAAAAATTTAAAAAGAAATTATTAAGGGCAAATTAGGTTTTTGATGTCCGGACGGATGAAATATATAAGTTCTTAACAAATAAAGGATGATCCGAATTAATTTGTATAATTATGAACTAAATGACTAATCATGCCTTTTGACGCCTCACACCCTTTTTAAAAAACCCATTGCCTTGTTAATTTTTCTAACATAAATTCTAATATAAACACTTATTAAAAAAAAAAATTTCAAATAAATCATTTTGTCAGACAGTCATTTTGAGGTAACCAACACCCTCTAAAGCTAAAAGACAGAAGAAGGAGAATTCGTGAAGATCATTAGTATGCATCTTTTTTTTTTTAATGGCACGTCAATTTATGCTTAATAATATTGAGGAGAAATCAGTGAAGTCGGAGCCGACTTAGTCAAGGTATGTTCGTTATATTTGTAAAGTTTGCTTAAGTCTTAAGATGTGTTAAATTAGTGGTTGCAAGTCAAGATTACTAGATGATGGGATGTAATCTAAATCAAGACATTGTGTTTATTGACTTAATTTTGTCAATTCTGGGAATTTCTCGAATAAATTGGGTAATGGTGATTTAAATGAACTAGAAGATGTTAATCACACAGAATATTTAGTGACATTTTCTCGAGTACTTGAGTACTGTAGTAGTTAATGATAGTGGTGTGAACGAGCCAAGCCTGAGCATGGCCACACTCGGTTCGGGCTCAATTAAGTTATGAGAGACTCGAGCTCGTGTTCGGCTCGATCTGAGCTTTATTACACCAAGTTCTCGGCTCAAGCTCGTGAAGAGTTGTACAGACTCAGCTCGGGCTCGAGATCGGCTTGTTTTTAGTATGATCATGAGCCTAAATGAGTTTAGGCTCGGGTCAAGCTTGTTAAAAAGCTCGTTTACTAATACCCTACATCCCTAATTCCTCAAGTATTTTTTTTATTTTAATATATAAAAATAATAATAATATTGTATATTATATATAGGCTCATTTAGGCTGCGAGTTCACAGATTGAAGCTCGGCTCGAGCTAGTTTAATAAACGAGCCTCATATTTAGGCTCGAGCTCCGCTCAGGCTCGTTTAATTCGATCTCGAGTCTAGCTTTTAACGAGTCGATCCCGAGTAGCTCGGGTCACTTACACCTCTAGTGAATGATCTACTACTTAGTTTGCAACTTGTAATTTTGTTGTGATAAATTAAAATTATTAGTTTCATATAGAAAATTAACACAAATAAACGAAACGAATATTGCATGTGATCTAGGCAGGCCAATGTACTGTCAAATACTAATAATAGAAAATCGAATGGACCTCGTATGTATCAGAAAGTGTGAACATATTTACCTTGAACGTTGATTTTATTTAGACTTAGAATATCAAATTAATAATATGTTTTCTAATATTGTGATTTAGAAGCTTAAGCATTAAATCATACTATACGTAGGTTTCCACTCATGTGACCTGCTCAACCCATGTAATTGTTTTATATTTTCCCACGGTTTTAAATTTTACCCATTAGACCTATTGGAAATGAAATGTATGTAGCATAATTCCAAGTTTATAATTGTAACTATCATTTACAAAAATTTATAATCCATCTATGATTTATTAAAATGGAAATGATTGTTTGTCAAATACTCCGCTGTTATAAAGTTGTGTGTGCCATGGGGACACAAAAATATAAGTTTGTGGTTAAAAGTTTTTAATTGACTTCCAAGTCTTCCAATATTGCAACAAGTTATATTCTTCATTGATTTGTTTATAAATGCAAGTTTGTGGTCACTTGGGTGGGGGGTGTTGGGTGGCTCCGGCCTCCAAGGGATGAACGGGGGATGTTTGTTTATTTATATTATTTTTAAATGTAAAACAAATAAACAAATAAAAAATTTAAAAAGAAATTATGAAGGGCAAATTAGGGTTTTTATGTCCGGAGGGATGAAATATATAAGTTTTTAACAAATAAAGTATGATCCGAGTTAATTTTTAAAATTATGAACTAAATGACTAATCATGCATTTTGACGCCTCACAACCTTTTTTAAAAAACCTATTGCCTTGTTAATTTTACCAACATAAATTCTAATATAAACACTTATTAAAAAAATATTTTTTTCAAATAAATCATTTTGCCCAACAGTCATTTTGTGGTAACCAATATCCTCTAAAGCTAAACGACGGAAGAAGGAGAATTCGTGAAGATCATTAGTATGCATCTTTTTTTTTTTGAATGGCACGTCAATTTATGCTTAGTAATATTGAGGAGAAATCAGTGAAGACGGAGCCGACTTAGTCAAGGTATGTTCCTTATATTTGTAAAGTTTGCTTAAGTCTTAAGATGTGTTAAATTAGTGGTTGCAAGTCAAGATTACTAGATGATGGGATGTAATCTAAATCAAGACATTGTGTTTACTGACCTAATTTTGTCAATTCTAGGAATTTCTCAAATAAATTGGATAATGGTAATTTAAGTGAACTGGATGATGTTAATCACACGGAATATTTTGTGACATTTTTCTCGAGTACTTGAGTACTGTAGTAGTTAATGATAGTGGTGTGAACGAGCCAAGCCTGAGCGTGGCCACGCTCGGTTCGGGCTCATTTAAGTTATGAGAGACTCGAGCTCGAGTTCGGCTCGATTTGAGCGTTATTACACCAAGTTCTCAGCTCGAGCTCGTGAAGAGTTGTACAGACTCAGCTCGGGCACGAGATCGGCTTGTTTTTAGTATGATCATGAGCCTAAATAAGTTTAGGCTCGGTTCAAGCTTGTTAAAAAGCTGGTTTACTAATACCCTACATCCCTAATTCCTCAAGTATTTTTTTATTTTAATATATAAAAATAATAATAATATTGTATATTATATATAGGCTCATTTAGGCTGCGATTTCACTGATTGAAGCTCGACTCGAGCTCGTTTAATAAATGAGCCTCATATTTAGGCTCGAGCTCTGCTCGGGCTCGTTTAATTCGATCTCGAGTCGAGCTTTTAACGAGTCGATCCCGAATTGCTCGGCTCACTTACACCCCTAGTGAATGATCTACTACTTAGTTTGCAACTTGTAATTTTGTTGTGATAAATTAAAATTATTAGTTTCATATAATAAATTAACACAAATAAACAAAACGAATATTGCATGTGATCTAGGCAGGCCAATGTACTGTCAAATACTAATAATAGAAAATCGAATGGACCTCGTATGTATCAGAAAGTGTGAACATATTTACCTTGAACGTTTATTTTATTTAGACTTAGAATATCAAATTAATAATATGATTTCTAATATTGTGACTTAGAAGCTTAAGCATTAAATCATACTATACGTAGGTTTACACTCATTTGACCTGCTCAACCCATGTAATTGTTTTATATTTTCCCACGGTTTTAAATTTTACCCATTAGACCTATTGGAAATGAAATGTATGTAGCCTAATTCCAAGTTTATAATTGTAACTATCATTTACAAAAAATTATAATCTATCTATGATTTTACGAAAATGGAAATGCTTGTTTGTCAAATACTCTGCTGTTATTTAACTGTGTGTGCCATGGGGACACAAAAATGTCAGTTTGTGGTTACAAATTTTTAATTGACTTCCAAGTCTTCCAATATTGCAACAAGTTATATTCTTCATTGATTTCTTTATAAATGTAAGTTTGTGGTCACTTGGGTGGGTGGGGGTGTTGGGGGGCTCCGGCCTCCAAGGGATAAATGGGGATTTTTGTTTATTTATTTTATTTTTAAATGTAAAACAAATAAACAAATAAAAAATTTAAAAAGAAATTATTAAGGGCAAATTAGGTTTTTGATGTCCGGACGGATGAAATATATAAGTTCTTAACAAATAAAGGATGATCCGAATTAATTTGTATAATTATGAACTAAATGACTAATCATGCATTTTGACGCCTCACACCCTTTTTAAAAAACCTATTGCCTTGTTAATTTTACTAACATAAATTCTAATAAAAACACTTATTAAAAAAATATTTTTTTCAAATAAATCATTTTGTCAGACAGTCATTTTGAGGTAACCAACACCCTCTAAAGCTAAAAGACAGAAGAAGGAGAATTCGTGAAGATCATTAGTATGCATCTTTTTTTTTTTGAATGGCACGTCAATTTATGCTTAGTAATATTGAGGAGAAATCAGTGAAGTCGGAGCCGACTTAGTCAAGGTATGTTCGTTATATTTGTAAAGTTTGCTTAAGTCTTAAGATGTGTTAAATTAGTGGTTGCAAGTCAAGATTACTAGATGATGGGATGTAATCTAAATCAAGACATTGTGTTTATTGACTTAATTTTGTCAATTCTGGGAATTTCTCGAATAAATTGGGTAATGGTGATTTAAATGAACTAGAAGATGTTAATCACACAGAATATTTAGTGACATTTTCTCGAGTACTTGAGTACTGTAGTAGTGAATGATAGAGGTGTGAACGACCCGAGCCCGAGCATGGCCAGGCTCGGTTCGGGCTCATTTAAGTTATGAGAGACTCGTGCTCGAGCTCAGCTCGATTTGAGCTTTATTACCCCAAGCTCTCGACTCGAGCTCGTGAAGAGTTGTACAGACTCAGCTCGGGCTCGAGATCGGCTTGTTTTTAGTATGATCATGAGCCTAAATGAGTTTAGGCTCGGGTCAAGCTTGTTAAAAAGCTCGTTTACTAATACCCTACATCCCTAATTCCTCAAGTATTTTTTTTATTTTAATATATAAAAATAATAATAATATTGTATATTATATATAGGCTCATTTAGGCTGCGAGTTCACTGATTGAAGCTCTGCTCGAGCTAGTTTAATAAACGAGCCTCATATTTAGGCTCGAGCTCCGCTCAGGCTCGTTTAATTCGATCTCGAGTCTAGCTTTTAACGAGTCGATCCCGAGTAGCTCGGGTCACTTACACCTCTAGTGAATGATCTACTACTTAGTTTGCAACTTGTAATTTTGTTGTGATAAATTAAAATTATTAGTTTCATATAGAAAATTAACACAAATAAACGAAACGAATATTGCATGTGATCTAGGCAGGCCAATGTACTGTCAAATACTAATAATAGAAAATCGAATGGACCTCGTATGTATCAGAAAGTGTGAACATATTTACCTTGAACGTTGATTTTATTTAGACTTAGAATATCAAATTAATAATATGTTTTCTAATATTGTGATTTAGAAGCTTAAGCATTAAATCATACTATACGTAGGTTTCCACTCATGTGACCTGCTCAACCCATGTAATTGTTTTATATTTTCCCACGGTTTTAAATTTTACCCATTAGACCTATTGGAAATGAAATGTATGTAGCGTAATTCCAAGTTTATAATTGTAACTATCATTTACAAAAATTTATAATCCATCTATGATTTATTAAAATGGAAATGATTGTTTGTCAAATACTCCGCTGTTATAAAGTTGTGTGTGCCATGGGGACACAAAATATAAGTTTGTGGTTAAAAGTTTTTAATTGACTTCCAAGTCTTCCAATATTGCAACAAGTTATATTCTTCATTGATTTGTTTATAAATGCAAGTTTGTGGTCACTTGGGTGGGGGGTGTTGGGTGGCTCCAGCCTCCAAGGGATGAACGGGGGATGTTTGTTTATTTATATTATTTTTAAATGTAAAACAAATAAACAAATAAAAAATTTAAAAAGAAATTATGAAGGGCAAATTAGGGTTTTTATGTCCGGAGGGATGAAATATATAAGTTTTTAACAAATAAAGTATGATCCGAGTTAATTTTTAAAATTATGAACTAAATGACTAATCATGCATTTTGACGCCTCACAACCTTTTTTAAAAAACCTATTGCCTTGTTAATTTTACCAACATAAATTCTAATATAAACACTTATTAAAAAAATATTTTTTTCAAATAAATCATTTTGCCCAACAGTCATTTTGTGGTAACCAATATCCTCTAAAGCTAAACGACGGAAGAAGGAGAATTCGTGAAGATCATTAGTATGCATCTTTTTTTTTGAATGGCACGTCAATTTATGCTTAGTAATATTGAGGAGAAATCAGTGAAGACGGAGCCGACTTAGTCAAGGTATGTTCCCTATATTTGTAAAGTTTGCTTAAGTCTTAAGATGTGTTAAATTAGTGGTTGCAAGTCAAGATTACTAGATGATGGGATGTAATCTAAATCAAGAAATTGTGTTTACTGACCTAATTTTGTCAATTCTAGGAATTTCTCAAATAAATTGGATAATGGTAATTTAAGTGAACTGGATGATGTTAATCACGAGGAATATTTTGTGACATTTTTCTCGAGTACTTGAGTACTGTAGTAGTTAATGATAGTGGTGTGAACGAGCCAAGCCTGAGCGTGGCCACGCTCGGTTCGGGCTCATTTAAGTTATGAGAGACTCGAGCTCGAGTTCGGCTCGATTTGAGCGTTATTACACCAAGTTCTCAGCTCGAGCTCGTGAAGAGTTGTACAGACTCAGCTCGGGCACGAGATCGGCTTGTTTTTAGTATGATCATGAGCCTAAATAAGTTTAGGCTCGGTTCAAGCTTGTTAAAAAGCTGGTTTACTAATACCCTACATCCCTAATTCCTCAAGTATTTTTTTATTTTAATATATAAAAATAATAATAATATTGTATATTATATATAGGCTCATTTAGGCTGCGATTTCACTGATTGAAGCTCGACTCGAGCTCGTTTAATAAATGAGCCTCATATTTAGGCTCGAGCTCTGCTCGGGCTCGTTTAATTCGATCTCGAGTCGAGCTTTTAACGAGTCGATCCCGAATTGCTCGGCTCACTTACACCCCTAGTGAATGATCTACTACTTAGTTTGCAACTTGTAATTTTGTTGTGATAAATTAAAATTATTAGTTTCATATAATAAATTAACACAAATAAACAAAACGAATATTGCATGTGATCTAGGCAGGCCAATGTACTGTCAAATACTAATAATAGAAAATCGAATGGACCTCGTATGTATCAGAAAGTGTGAACATATTTACCTTGAACGTTTATTTTATTTAGACTTAGAATATCAAATTAATAATATGATTTCTAATATTGTGACTTAGAAGCTTAAGCATTAAATCATACTATACGTAGGTTTACACTCATTTGACCTGCTCAACCCATGTAATTGTTTTATATTTTCCCACGGTTTTAAATTTTACCCATTAGACCTATTGGAAATGAAATGTATGTAGCCTAATTCCAAGTTTATAATTGTAACTATCATTTACAAAAAATTATAATCTATCTATGATTTTACGAAAATGGAAATGCTTGTTTGTCAAATACTCTGCTGTTATTTAACTGTGTGTGCCATGGGGACACAAAAATGTCAGTTTGTGGTTACAAATTTTTAATTGACTTCCAAGTCTTCCAATATTGCAACAAGTTATATTCTTCATTGATTTCTTTATAAATGTAAGTTTGTGGTCACTTGGGTGGGTGGGGGTGTTGGGGGGCTCCGGCCTCCAAGGGATAAATGGGGATTTTTGTTTATTTATTTTATTTTTAAATGTAAAACAAATAAACAAATAAAAAATTTAAAAAGAAATTATTAAGGGCAAATTAGGTTTTTGATGTCCGGACGGATGAAATATATAAGTTCTTAACAAATAAAGGATGATCCGAATTAATTTGTATAATTATGAACTAAATGACTAATCATGCATTTTGACGCCTCACACCCTTTTTAAAAAACCTATTGCCTTGTTAATTTTACTAACATAAATTCTAATAAAAACACTTATTAAAAAAATATTTTTTTCAAATAAATCATTTTGTCAGACAGTCATTTTGAGGTAACCAACACCCTCTAAAGCTAAAAGACAGAAGAAGGAGAATTCGTGAAGATCATTAGTATGCATCTTTTTTTTTTTGAATGGCACGTCAAATTATGCTTAGTAATATTGAGGAGAAATCAGTGAAGTCGGAGCCGACTTAGTCAAGGTATGTTCGTTATATTTGTAAAGTTTGCTTAAGTCTTAAGATGTGTTAAATTAGTGGTTGCAAGTCAAGATTACTAGATGATGGGATGTAATCTAAATCAAGACATTGTGTTTATTGACTTAATTTTGTCAATTCTGGGAATTTCTCGAATAAATTGGGTAATGGTGATTTAAATGAACTAGAAGATGTTAATCACACAGAATATTTAGTGACATTTTCTCGAGTACTTGAGTACTGTAGTAGTGAATGATAGAGGTGTGAACGACCCGAGCCCGAGCATGGCCAGGCTCGGTTCGGGCTCATTTAAGTTATGAGAGACTCGTGCTCGAGCTCAGCTCGATTTGAGCTTTATTACCCCAAGCTCTCGACTCGAGCTCGTGAAGAGTTGTACAGACTCAGCTCGGGCTCGAGATCGGCTTGTTTTTAGTATGATCATGAGCCTAAATGAGTTTAGGCTCGGGTCAAGCTTGTTAAAAAGCTCGTTTACTAATACCCTACATCCCTAATTCCTCAAGTATTTTTTTTATTTTAATATATAAAAATAATAATAATATTGTATATTATATATAGGCTCATTTAGGCTGCGAGTTCACTGATTGAAGCTCTGCTCGAGCTAGTTTAATAAACGAGCCTCATATTTAGGCTCGAGCTCCGCTCAGGCTCGTTTAATTCGATCTCGAGTCTAGCTTTTAACGAGTCGATCCCGAGTAGCTCGGGTCACTTACACCTCTAGTGAATGATCTACTACTTAGTTTGCAACTTGTAATTTTGTTGTGATAAATTAAAATTATTAGTTTCATATAGAAAATTAACACAAATAAACGAAACGAATATTGCATGTGATCTAGGCAGGCCAATGTACTGTCAAATACTAATAATAGAAAATCGAATGGACCTCGTATGTATCAGAAAGTGTGAACATATTTACCTTGAACGTTGATTTTATTTAGACTTAGAATATCAAATTAATAATATGTTTTCTAATATTGTGATTTAGAAGCTTAAGCATTAAATCATACTATACGTAGGTTTCCACTCATGTGACCTGCTCAACCCATGTAATTGTTTTATATTTTCCCACGGTTTTAAATTTTACCCATTAGACCTATTGGAAATGAAATGTATGTAGCGTAATTCCAAGTTTATAATTGTAACTATCATTTACAAAAATTTATAATCCATCTATGATTTATTAAAATGGAAATGATTGTTTGTCAAATACTCCGCTGTTATAAAGTTGTGTGTGCCATGGGGACACAAAAATATAAGTTTGTGGTTAAAAGTTTTTAATTGACTTCCAAGTCTTCCAATATTGCAACAAGTTATATTCTTCATTGATTTGTTTATAAATGCAAGTTTGTGGTCACTTGGGTGGGGGGTGTTGGGTGGCTCCGGCCTCCAAGGGATGAACGGGGGATGTTTGTTTATTTATATTATTTTTAAATGTAAAACAAATAAACAAATAAAAAATTTAAAAAGAAATTATGAAGGGCAAATTAGGGTTTTTATGTCCGGAGGGATGAAATATATAAGTTTTTAACAAATAAAGTATGATCCGAGTTAATTTTTAAAATTATGAACTAAATGACTAATCATGCATTTTGACGCCTCACAACCTTTTTTAAAAAACCTATTGCCTTGTTAATTTTACCAACATAAATTCTAATATAAACACTTATTAAAAAAATATTTTTTTCAAATAAATCATTTTGCCCAACAGTCATTTTGTGGTAACCAATATCCTCTAAAGCTAAACGACGGAAGAAGGAGAATTCGTGAAGATCATTAGTATGCATCTTTTTTTTTGAATGGCACGTCAATTTATGCTTAGTAATATTGAGGAGAAATCAGTGAAGACGGAGCCGACTTAGTCAAGGTATGTTCCTTATATTTGTAAAGTTTGCTTAAGTCTTAAGATGTGTTAAATTAGTGGTTGCAAGTCAAGATTACTAGATGATGGGATGTAATCTAAATCAAGACATTGTGTTTACTGACCTAATTTTGTCAATTCTAGGAATTTCTCAAATAAATTGGATAATGGTAATTTAAGTGAACTGGATGATGTTAATCACGAGGAATATTTTGTGACATTTTTCTCGAGTACTTGAGTACTGTAGTAGTTAATGATAGTGGTGTGAACGAGCCAAGCCTGAGCGTGGCCACGCTCGGTTCGGGCTCATTTAAGTTATGAGAGACTCGAGCTCGAGTTCGACTCGATTTGAGCTTTATTACACCAAGTTCTCGGCTCGAGCTCGTGAAGAGTTGTACAGACTCAGCTCGGGCACGAGATCGGCTTGTTTTTAGTATGATCATGAGCCTAAATGAGTTTTGGTTCGGTTCAAGCTTGTTAAAAAGCTCGTTTACTAATACCCTACATCCGTAATTCCTCAAGTATTTTTTTATTTTAATATATAAAAATAATAATAATATTGTATATTATATATAGGCTCATTTAGGCTGCGAGTTCACTGATTGAAGCTCGGCTCGAGCTCGTTTAATAAAGGAGCCTCATATTTAGGCTCGAGCTCCGCTCGGGATCGTTTAATTCAATCTCGAGTCAAGCTTTTAAAGAGTCGATCCCGAATAGCTCGGCTCACTTACACCCCTAGTGAATGATCTACTACTTAGTTTGCAACTTGTAATTTTGTTGTGATAAATTAAAATTATTAGTTTCATATAATAAATTAACACAAATAAACAAAACGAATATTGCATGTGATCTAGGCAGGCCAATGTACTGTCAAATACTAATAATAGAAAATCGAATGGACCTCGTATGTATCAGAAAGTGTGAACATATTTACCTTGAACGTTGATTTTATTTAGATTTAGAATATCAAATTAATAATATGATTTCTAATATTGTGACTTAGAAGCTTAAGCATTAAATCATACTATACGTAGGTTTCCACTCATTTGACCTGCTCAACCCATGTAATTGTTTTATATTTTCCCACGGTTTTAAATTTTACCCATTAGACCTATTGGAAATGAAATGTATGTAGCCTAATTCCAAGTTTATAATTGTAACTATCATTTACAAAAAATTATAATCTATCTATGATTTTACGAAAATGGAAATGCTTGTTTGTCAAATACTCTGCTGTTATTTAACTGTGTGTGCCATGGGGACACAAAAATGTCAGTTTGTGGTTACAAATTTTTAATTGACTTCCAAGTCTTCCAATATTGCAACAAGTTATATTCTTCATTGATTTCTTTATAAATGTAAGTTTGTGGTCACTTGGGTGGGTGGGGGTGTTGGGGGGCTCCGGCCTCCAAGGGATAAATGGGGATTTTTGTTTATTTATTTTATTTTTAAATGTAAAACAAATAAACAAATAAAAAATTTAAAAAGAAATTATTAAGGGCAAATTAGGTTTTTGATGTCCGGACGGATGAAATATATAAGTTCTTAACAAATAAAGGATGATCCGAATTAATTTGTATAATTATGAACTAAATGACTAATCATGCATTTTGACGCCTCACACCCTTTTTAAAAAACCTATTGCCTTGTTAATTTTACTAACATAAATTCTAATAAAAACACTTATTAAAAAAATATTTTTTTTCAAATAAATCATTTTGTCAGACAGTCATTTTGAGGTAACCAACACCCTCTAAAGCTAAAAGACAGAAGAAGGAGAATTCGTGAAGATCATTAGTATGCATCTTTTTTTTTTTTGAATGGCACGTCAATTTATGCTTAGTAATATTGAGGAGAAATCAGTGAAGTCGAAGCCGACTTAGTCAAGGTATGTTCGTTATATTTGTAAAGTTTGCTTAAGTCTTAAGATGTGTTAAATTAGTGGTTGCAAGTCAAGATTACTAGATGATGGGATGTAATCTAAATCAAGACATTGTGTTTATTGACTTAATTTTGTCAATTCTGGGAATTTCTCGAATAAATTGGGTAATGGTGATTTAAATGAACTAGAAGATGTTAATCACACAGAATATTTAGTGACATTTTCTCGAGTACTTGAGTACTGTAGTAGTGAATGATAGAGGTGTGAACGACCCGAGCCCGAGCATGGCCAGGCTCGGTTCGGGCTCATTTAAGTTATGAGTGACTCGTGCTCGAGCTCAGCTCGATTTGAGCTTTATTACCCCAAGCTCTCGACTCGAGCTCGTGAAGAGTTGTACAGACTCAGCTCGGGCTCGAGATCGGCTTGTTTTTAGTATGATCATGAGCCTAAATGAGTTTAGGCTCGGGTTAAGCTTGTTAAAAAGCTCGTTTACTAATACCCTACATCCCTAATTCCTCAAGTATTTTTTTTATTTTAATATATAAAAATAATAATAATATTGTATATTATATATAGGCTCATTTAGGCTGCGAGTTCACTGATTGAAGCTCGGCACGAGCTAGTTTAATAAACGAGCCTCATATTTAGGCTCGAGCTCCGCTCAGGCTCGTTTAATTCGATCTCGAGTCTAGCTTTTAACGAGTCGATCCCGAGTAGCTCGGGTCACTTACACCTCTAGTGAATGATCTACTACTTAGTTTGCAACTTGTAATTTTGTTGTGATAAATTAAAATTATTAGTTTCATATAGAAAATTAACACAAATAAACGAAACGAATATTGCATGTGATCTAGGCAGGCCAATGTACTGTCAAATACTAATAATAGAAAATCGAATGGACCTCGTATGTATCAGAAAGTGTGAACATATTTACCTTGAACGTTGATTTTATTTAGACTTAGAATATCAAATTAATAATACGTTTTCTAATATTGTGATTTAGAAGCTTAAGCATTAAATCATACTATACGTAGGTTTCCACTCATTTGACCTGCTCAACCCATGTAATTGTTTTATATTTTCCCACGGTTTTAAATTTTACCCATTAGACCTATTGGAAATGAAATGTATGTAGCGTAATTCCAAGTTTATAATTGTAACTATCATTTACAAAAATTTATAATCTATCTATGATTTATTAAAATGGAAATGCTTGTTTGTCAAATACTCTGCTGTTATAAAGTTGTGTGTGCCATGGGGACACAAAAATATAAGTTTGTGGTTAAAAGTTTTTAATTGACTTCCAAGTCTTCCAATATTGCAACAAGTTATATTCTTCATTGATTTGTTTATAAATGCAAGTTTGTGGTCACTTGGGTGGGGGGTGTTGGGTGGCTCCGGCCTCCAAGGGATGAACAGGGGATGTTTGTTTATTTATATTATTTTTAAATGTAAAACAAATAAACAAATAAAAAATTTAAAAAGAAATTATGAAGGGCAAAATAGGGTTTTTATGTCCGGAGGGATGAAATATATAAGTTTTTAACAAATAAAGTATGATCCGAGTTAATTTTTAAAATTATGAACTAAATGACTAATCATGCATTTTGACGCCTCACATCCTTTTTTAAAAAACCTATTGCCTTGTTAATTTTACCAACATAAATTCTAATATAAACACTTATTAAAAAAAATATTTTTTTCAAATAAATCATTTTGCCCAACAGTCATTTTGTGGTAACCAATATCCTCTAAAGCTAAACGACGGAAGAAGGAGAATTCGTGAAGATTATTAGTATGCATCTTTTTTTTTTGAATGGCACGTCAATTTATGCTTAGTAATATTGAGGAGAAATCAGTGAAGACGGAGCCGACTTAGTCAAGGTATGTTCGTTATATTTGTAAAGTTTGCTTAAGTCTGAAGATGTGTTAAATTAGTGGTTGCAAGTCAAGATTACTAGATGATGGGATGTAATCTAAATCAAGACATTGTGTTTACTGACCTAATTTTGTCAATTCTGGGAATTTCTCAAATAAATTGGATAATGGTAATTTAAGTGAACTAGATGATGTTAATCACACGGAATATTTTGTGACATTTTTCTCGAGTACTTGAGTACTGTAGTAGTTAATGATAGAGGTGTGAACGAGCCAAGCCTGAGCGTGGCCACGCTCGGTTCGGGCTCATTTAAGTTATGAGAGACTCGAGCTCGAGTTCGACTCGATTTGAGCTTTATTACACCAAGTTCTCGGCTCGAGCTCGTGAAGAGTTGTACAGACTCAGCTCGGGCTCGAGATCGGCTTGTTTTTAGTATGATCATGAGCCTAAATGAGTTTTGGTTCGGTTCAAGCTTGTTAAAAAGCTCGTTTACTAATACCCTACATCCGTAATTCCTCAAGTATTTTTTTATTTTAATATATAAAAATAATAATAATATTGTATATTATATATAGGCTCATTTAGGCTGCGAGTTCACTGATTGAAGCTCGGCTCGAGCTCGTTTAATAAAGGAGCCTCATATTTAGGCTCGAGCTCCGCTTGGGATCGTTTAATTCAATCTCGAGTCAAGCTTTTAAAGAGTCGATCCCGAATAGCTCGGCTCACTTACACCCCTAGTGAATGATCTACTACTTAGTTTGCAACTTGTAATTTTGTTGTGATAAATTAAAATTATTAGTTTCATATAATAAATTAACACAAATAAACAAAACGAATATTGCATGTGATCTAGGCAGGCCAATGTACTGTCAAATACTAATAATAGAAAATCGAATGGACCTCGTATGTATCAGAAAGTGTGAACATATTTACCTTGAACGTTGATTTTATTTAGATTTAGAATATCAAATTAATAATATGATTTCTAATATTGTGACTTAGAAGCTTAAGCATTAAATCATACTATACGTAGGTTTCCACTCATTTGACCTGCTCAACCCATGTAATTGTTTTATATTTTCCCACGGTTTTAAATTTTACCCATTAGACCTATTGGAAATGAAATGTATGTAGCCTAATTCCAAGTTTATAATTGTAACTATCATTTACAAAAAATTATAATCTATCTATGATTTTACGAAAATGGAAATGCTTGTTTGTCAAATACTCTGCTGTTATTTAACTGTGTGTGCCATGGGGACACAAAAATGTCAGTTTGTGGTTACAAATTTTTAATTGACTTCCAAGTCTTCCAATATTGCAACAAGTTATATTCTTCATTGATTTCTTTATAAATGTAAGTTTGTGGTCACTTGATCAACATAACCCATTGGTTCCTCATCGCAACCATCTTTCTACTTAAACTTTCTTCTAAACTAAAAGTGAGTTAGGGTTGATAATGGGGAATCAGATGGGTTTGGGCATTCATATCATTTTCGTATGTGTGTTTTTCTTTGCAGCCACATATACTTGTTTGGGGGTTGGAAATGTTAGTGTCATTTGCTCCAAGCAAGAGCGACTTGCTCTTCTCAACTTCAAACTTAGTGTCGAATATGACTCGGGAATATTGTCATCATGGGTTGGAAATGAGTGTTGCCTGTGGGAAGGAATCCAGTGTGATGCTGTCACTGGAAATGTTCAACGCCTTCATCTCAAAGCAAATTACTATTACTACATATCTGCTAACATGGTGAATTCTTCTTTGGCAGAGTTGAGGCATCTCAAATACATCGACTTGAGTGGGAATCGTTTTCATGGAAGTCGGATCCCTGAGTTCATTGGATCCTTGAAACAGCTGAGATACCTCAATCTCTCTGATGCTGGTTTTGAAGGTATTATTCCTCCTCACATTGGAAATCTTTCTAATTTAAAGGTTCTTGATCTCAGTTCAAACCATTATAAGCTGAAGGCAGATGACATGGCATGGGCTTTTGGCCTTTCGTCACTCGAGCTTCTCAACTTGAGTGAAGTGGATCTTAGTGGAGCACAGAACTGGGACATGATGCTTCACATGATTCCTTCCTTAAGAGAGTTAAGTTTGTCACATTGTAGACTTTCCAATGTTAATCTTGGTCCTTTTCTTAATTCGAGTAGAATACTTCCTAATATAAAACACCTCGATCTTGGCTACAATTCTTTCAAAGGTCCACTCCCTGTCCTTCAAAACATGACATCCCTGACATTCCTCAGTCTTTCTGGATTCAATCATAGTTTGACATGGAACTTTGCAAACCTACTAAGCATAATCCCTTCTTTGTCAGAGCTGCATTTGTCTGGTTGTGGGCTCCATGGGACGCATCTATCTTCTCCTCATCTTAATTTCAGTACACTTTCTAACATCCAGCGCCCTAGATCTTAGCGATAATCCACTTGGAGGCATATTTCCATCTTTTTTGACAAACATGAGCTCCCTAGAAGTCCTTGATCTTTCATATACCATGTTGAATTCATCTCTTCCTATTATGCCTAAACTTCTAGAGCTTCATCCTTCTGGTAACAAGTTAAAACAGATTGAGGATGTTGGAATCTGGAGACAGTGCCACCTGAAACAATTGGTTGTAGTAGATAATGAGTTTGGTATGGAAATGTTGGACTCACCAAAAAATGCATCAGAATGCTCCCAGTATTCTTTGGAGTTGCTGGAATTAAGGGGGAGTTTAAAAGGTAGAATTCCAGAAACACTTGGAAGATTCACAAATTTAAGACACCTTGATCTATCGAAAAATAAACTGACTGGTACAATCCCTGAATTTGTAAGAGGATTAAGATTTTTACAAGTACTATATCTACATCTAAACCAGTTCATTGGTCCCATTCCAGAATTCCTTGGGAATCTTAATCTTACCCAACTCGACCTTTCTTATAACCAATTGAATGGTTCAATTCCAGAATCCATTGGAAAATTAGCATCTTTAACAGATTTGTATCTAGGATCTAATTTGTTAAATGGGACTATTCCAGTTTCAATTGGGCAACTTACCAAACTCGTTGTTCTTGATATTTCAAACAATTCTTTAGACAAAGCGGTTACTGAAGCCCATTTTGCTAACACTTTGATGTTGAAGGACTTGGATGCTTCTTCTAACACTAAGTTGACATTCAATGCTTCACATGGGTGGATACCTCCATTCCAGTTGAGATATCTTGATTTCTTATTAAGATATAATCATGCTTTTATTGTTGTATGAACTTTTTTGAGAATAGGGTAGTTGCAAAACTCAATCTATATTGCTCTAATCAAACTAAAAAGATTATATTAACAATTTTTCAAATTGAGGACATAATATGTCGGATTGTAACCTTTTAACTCTTTAACGCAAGAAATTTTAACCGAATTGCCTAATCCAAATTAAGTATAGGTTTGCTTGTTTATTATCCAGATAATATTCAACCGGTGTGAGTTTATACTCATTTTGATTAGTTAAACCATACATATCATTTTCTTCTCAAGCATTGATGCTGATTTCTTGTATCGAAGGTGGAGAATGATGCAACAATTTTCGTGGAGACAAAAAAAAAATAGTAAATATAATTATCGAAATTTATGTATGGCACGGGAGACATTGGCAAATATTTCTACAACAATTTGGTATGCCAATCCCACAATAGATTTTGCAATCACCTATGTCAATACATGCGGAGTTAATTATCGAGCCTTGGTCAGCCAAAACAGATGAGATAAACAAACCTGCGAATCATATTCCATTAGAGACAAACAAGTAAAAATGACGGGAATTGGAGAGTTATAGAGACAAATAAATAAATAAAATCACCGTAGATGGAAAGGAGAAAGGTGACCAAAAACACCGTCTTTAATGATGTTTGATTCATTTTTTAGAGGGTATAAAAGCAAAACTAAAGTAGTTACTTCAATCTCTACGGGAGTGAGTTTTCTTTCTCATATATATAGGGCAATTGTGGTATCAAAGCGTTTCCTAGAATCTAGTAGCGAAATTAAATATTCTCACACGAAATTACTAATTAAAAAATGTTGATAATTTCTCCAAAGATGATCGATATAAAAAGTATGTTTTGTTAATTAAATTTGTTTGGAATTGGAGAAGTGGTGAAAAAGAATTAGCTAGCACCTCAATAATTTCTACATGTTTGGACAAGAAAATTGCATTTTGTGGGTTTTGCAAAAAACTATGATGGGTCAGTTAGATTTTTCCATGGTTCCAGCTCTATGGGTTAATTGGTATATATCTTTTCTAGTATTCATTTTAATTTCTTTTTTTCTTCGATAATAAATCCTAATTGTTCTCTCTATTTTGTTATCATATGGGGAATGTTCGACATATTTTTTTGAGATCTTAATGGAGTTTTAGCTTTTTTCTATATATATATATATATATATATATATATATATATATATATATATATATATATATATATATATATATATATATATATATATATATATATATTGTGTAATAGGTAAATTGATAGATGAGAAAGCCGCTAATATACAACGTTACTAGATATATGGGAAAATGATAATTCTAAGATTATCACTAGCTTGGATCAATAATTCTACAGTTCAGTTAATTGGATACCAATTGAAGAAATATAATATTGCAAAAGAAATGTGGGACTACTTGGATAAAACTGTATACACAATCTAACTTGGCTAAAAAGTACAGGTTAGAGATTGTTATTTTAGCCCTCCAATAGAATACTATGAGTGTCCAATATTTTTATGTTGTTATGCCTAATTTATGGGCTCATATATTTCTTACAAAATCTGTTGAGTTTATTTGTGTAGTTCTAGACATCTAAGTAGTCTAGTTTGACAAACTCATGATTCATGAGTTAGAAGTTGGCGGAATAGACTTCAACGTCCATTTTGTCTAAAACTTTAATTAAAAATAAATTCCTTTAGGAATGTTTAATTTCGGACATGATAATTAAACAATATGATAACTAATTATAAACTAATTATTGAACTCTTAAAATATCAAATAAATGGTTAAATAATAAATATTGATGATTAAATATCCAAAACTTATAACCAACATAAACAAGTCAGCAATTTAATAATGAGAAAAGTCGTTGCAAATTTCAAATAATGAATCCAATTTTTATTATATGATTATCAAGTTTCATCTAAAAATAATCATTCGCAATAGTATTTAATTATAAAGAATGTAGGAGACTATCTTGTTATCAGAGCAACGTGTTTTCTAGAGGCTTCTAGAGAAGAAGCTCCTCATATCCCAACAGAGTGCAAAGTGTGTCATTTTGAGAAACTAACGTCTCACATCCATAACCCGGCTTGACACACATGTGCAAGGGCGAAGCCAAAATTCAAGTTTAAGGGGGGCTTATATTGAACTCTCCAAATATATCGGACAATAGTGAAAATTTTATAAAAGAAAAAAAAAATCATATAAATAGGAGTTATATACCATGTTGGTTAAATGAAAATAAAAGTAATACTTATTATACTTTTTTTTTTAACCGGCAATATTATTAATAAAGAAAAATCATACTAGTTAATTGGAGGTAAAAGTTTTTACCTAAAAGAGTTATTAATGACACCAATTACACTAAATGAAGGGAAATCAACAATTTAGATAAATGGGTGAATTCCGTGATATTTTAGTCCATAGAGATTTAATTTAGTCATATTTATTGCCACATTACTTTTCTATATAATAATTGAAATTTTAAAAGAGAATGGAAGGGGCTTAACATTACAAAAACAAACCCATGGACTTCAAATTTATCCATAACATATTAATATGCTTTAAAGTTTCTATAGAGATTGAGGGGGGCAAAGCATCCGGCAGCCCCCCTACTATCTCCGCCCCTGCACATGTGGGCTTGGCCTATACCTTAACATCCACTAAAGCCTTTGAAAGTTAAATACAGAAACCGTATAAAGTATAAACTCACTCAAGGTTCTTGCTCCCCACATTCACCTATGTGGGACAAAGGATCGAAATTATGCAACTTGCTAGTTCCTTTATAATTTCCAACATTTTTTAGTTTGTACCATATTACATGTATATTGTCGGGTATGTTGTACCATGTAAGTGATCACACAACATAGTAATAGAAAATTAGGTTAATTTTCAATTGATATGGTAACAAATTTTTGCCACAAATATCTCAAATTAAATAATCAATAAAACACGACGTCGCGTTTTTATTTCAAGGAAAACATTCACAATTAAAAACACTTAGCATGCAAAGATTGTTTTGGCACGTTTTTACACACAGCTAGCTTTGCATTCCGACAGAAAGCACATTGCATGAAAAGATTGTTTTTGCAAGTTTTTACGCACAAGTTGCATTTTTCACCTTTTATATTTCAAAGGCTCTCAATTCTATAAAAAATAATTCCACAAACAGCCTTGTTCCCAAAAGTATCCATCTTCTTTTAGAAGTCAAATAAAATATTACACAAGGTGTACGAAAAAAAAATTTTACTTCAAAAATTTTAAATTAATTGCTTTGTAAGTGTTAACTTACTTTACAAAAATTAATTAGCAAAACTACATTTTGAAGAAATGGGTCCATCGAACCATGGTGGACTGAGCACGGTAGGTTTCTCTCATGGAAACATTCAAGGACGATTTTAATGAGTCGATAGTCAAAGGTTTGGGCAATATGGTCGAGAACGAAAATGGGACGGAAGTAAAAACGTCACAAAGATTTAACTAGTTAATTTATACCAATACATTTTGCATATTTTGATATGCACGTATGAGCCATAAAAAACCACGCACACAAAAAAATTAGCTCACCTAAGAACCATATCAATTTTGCTTGATGTCTTGGTGAGCTACTATTACTATTATTTTGGACAAAAAGTTCGTCCATAATTTTATTAACAAATAAAATTACTAGTCCTCTAACATTTTACTTGTAGTTGTGAGCACGTGACATAAGATTTAATTTACGAGTTTTATAGCTTTTAAATAGATTTTCCGAAATTTTGAACTTTTGGGGATTTGAAAAAAGCCAACCATATGGTACGAAATTGTTAGTCCCAACATATAGTTGTTAGATAGAAAATAAAAAATCATGTCATTAGGCCATAGGGTGTTATATTGTGCTCACTGTACTATTACATTGTCACCTCATAGCCACATTATTTTTTCCTTCACCCACAAAACCGGTAAATGTCATACCACACCTTACCACACATACACATACACACACTCCAACAGCCAAAAATAAAGAAAAATGGTGCAGTAATGTTTTAGGCTTCGGTAAGGGGGAGGGGGGGGGGGGTGGGGGTCGGAGTTGTGTTCGCTGCACACTGCGGCGTCAAATTAGCAACCACACTGTGCGGTAGAGGGTGCACCGACCGGTCTAAGTGACAATATTGTACCATATGGACAATTATAAGTGCATACAACATGTCTTAAAATCAAATTGTGTGTATGTTATATGATGGTCAACTTATTATTTAATTTTCAACATCAAAGTGTATGATCTCCCACTAAGATTGTATTATCGAAGAAGATACATTCTACTTGTCATAACATGGTGATCAATTTTGTTTCTCAAGACTGATGCAATTCTTCTAGAATAAAATCAAAGTAATGGCTCTTAAAAGAGCTACCACGGTAAGGGGAATCTCTTATACATACTATGATTATGCGCCGAGCTTGTATTAGCGAATATTTGTGCGACAAGTGGCTCAACTTGTTTTGATTCCTTTTTTACGACACATAACCTTCCTCCCTAGAAATTGCTAAATATGTAGAGAAAGATTGTAAGAGATATAACAAAGCATTCATCGTCTATCATTTTTAACTCTTTTTAATTTAATGTTATATACCGAGCTTCAAGGTATAATAGCTTTTCTATCCAGAGTTTGATTGTATAGTATGTTGGTGATTTTAGTGTTATCAACATATTTTAGTGTAGTTATTATTAATATTAAGATAGAATGAGTTATATTTACTCACCGAGACTTGAGGTGCGAGATGCACACTTGGAGTGATAAATGTGAACTCAGGAATATGGAGTCCGGGGGCAGAGCCCCTGGGGTACAGGGTCCTAAGGGGAAGCGCCCCTTCCACGGTCTAAGGCGGCACTCCTTGCTAGGTATAATGTAAGAATACGAACATGCATTTTCACACTAAAACAAGTGTTGACATTATTATGATATAAGAATCGGTCGTATCTTTTAACCGCCTTTGTAACTACTGGCACCAAAATGGATGTAACTACCATTTAACCACTTTTCTCTCCTATATAAGAACATAGTGAATGTTCCAGAAATGGGATGGATTCTCCACACTCGAAATCATAGATTTTGGAAAGTGATGGTAATCACAATTCAAGTATTATCCAAGTATATATTTATACTCTTTTACCCAAAATCTAACATATTCATTAGTCCCTTAGAGTTTTTCTTCTTTGCAGTTATTCTCGTAATCGATTATAAAGAAAATATTCTTAAAAAACTATTGTCATTTAGTTTATCGTAGCTTTTATTATAAATTGATTGTATACACCCCCTTTATACAACAAACATTATGTAACACTCGAATCCATGTATTCTTTCCAAGTCCTCGAAACAAATTATGAGATGGGTGAAAAGGTTCCTCCGTATGTTGGATGTACATATATGTATGCTTAGCGTACATGGTCGGGTATGATCCCGGACTTGAACCATGTATGCGGGGCGTACAAAGCGTACGCAAGGAATACGTGTCCAAAAAGAAAAACCCTAATTTCCGGGCATGACCACTATTTAAGCACATTTATGACCTTTAAACCCTCACCCTTATCAGCCTTCACTGCTTGTTATCGTCCCTTAAACCCTAGTTTGCTAGTGAGTGTGATAGTTGAGCTTTAAAGTGACTTTGGTGGCCTCTTTGGTGTGTTTAAGAAGAAGAATTTGGTATGCAAGCCTAGGACGTGGTTGAGCTTCAAGATCCTGAATCTACATCATCATAGGAAGCTTTTGAAGGTATAAAGTTCATATGTTGTCCATCCTTTGCTTAGATCTACTTCTTTAGCTAGTCATGGTCCTTTTTGGTCCCTTTTGGTTGGTCTTGATGAGTTAAGACCATTTGATATGCTAAATCTTGTAGATTTGTATGTTTGATGGGTTCCTTAAGCTTAAAGGTGCAAACTTTATGGTGCTTATGACCCCCCCCCCCATGCAAGTATTAAGTCATTTATTAAGTTGTTTTAAGCTCTAGGGCCTCATTAAGCCATGCATGCATGTAAAGTTGGCAACTTTATGTGATAAACCACCTCAAGGAGGCCAGATATGAGTTATGGGCTAATGTATTAATCCATTAAGAGCTAAAAAGTGAAGTTGGCCAAACAGGGGGAGTACATTGGGCGTATAAGCTTGTACGTGCCACGTACAATCCCTTAAGCATGTACGCTTAGCGTACAAGCTGATTATGCCCCCACATACTCAACAATGGGTTGTAGAGTTTGTGCCTTTCGGTTTTGGGCTTCATCTTGAACCATTTGAGTTTAGGGCGTTATTTTAGGCCACCAAAATATTGTTTTGGGCTAAGGGTGTTTTTGGACTTTTGTTGTGGGCATTAAGTTTTAGGAGTTAGGCCTTTAGGCCTAAGGGCTCATCATTGTGTTTTGGGTTCGGAATGATTAAGCTCATTAAGGGTAAGGTGAAGGGGGGCCTTGATCTTAGGAAATTGGATTGGAATTTAGGCCCATAGTCTTGATTGTTAACCAATTCCTAAATAGGGTAATTTTTATATGTTTAGCGTGGGATTTCCTGGATCAGTAGCCGAGCAGTTAGTATTTTTCAGCAGACCGAGGTGAGTTTCCTCCCTGTATTCATGGGTCGAAGGCACCAAGGCCGACCCACTATCCTGTTATGTAGTATGCTAGTTGTTGTGTGATATATATTGTGTTTGCATGATCGGGTTGAAATATATCCTAGGGCGGGGCCTAATATGACATGTTGGGTTGAAATATAACCTCGGGCAGGTCCCATTATGGTATGGTCGGGTTGAAATATACCCCAGGGCAGGGCCCACTATCGTATGATCGGGTTGAAAGATACCAAAAGGCGGGACCCATACTTGCTTTTTGGGTTGGAGTATACCCCTAGGCTTGGCCTAGTTGTATGATTGGTATGTGGTATTTTTGGGAAAACTCACTAAGCTTTTGCTTACAGTTTGTATTGTGGTTCCAGGTACTTTCGGTACTATAGGGAAGGGCCTGGCTTGATGGCACATCATTCACTTCCCTCTATTTTCCACATTTATTGTTATTGTCACTCTGATAGTTTGATATGATGATGATTATGCAATGGATTTTGGAATCAAACTTATAATTTTAGACCCTAATTAAAAATGAAAAATTTTCTCTTGGTTTTTGCATTGTTACAATTTGGTATCAGAGCCTTGGTTTGAGGGATTTGGGCACACTCTCGGGTGTATCAGAACTCAAACTGAGGAAATGATAATATCTTCAAAAGAAAAGGAATCGAATTCTTCTAAAAAGGTTTTCTTACGTAAAAAGGGAGAGTATAATGTGTACGATCGCCTGAGCTCAAGTAAGTGTTTCCCAAAATTAATCATGCTTATGTATCGTGATTAGTATGATTGATATGTGAGGTGCATGCTAGAGTAGGGCAAAGGATACCTTTAGGGATTATGTGATTAAATTGTCTGATTTGTGTGACGCATTATAGCCTACGAAAATTTGATGCCATATATTTTTTGGAATCAATGTTGACTCTGTATTTGCTAAGTGTATGCTTTTAAAGTTATATACAATTAGGAATGCATAGCCCTAGAATGATGTATTCTGCCTCTTTTCATGTTTATTGTTTGGTTATGGACTTAGCTTAAAAACTTTATTTGACAGTCTATGTGATTCTATTTGTGTATAACTTGCATTCATAAGGCAACCTGCGATGTTGATTGAGGATTCTGGTTTTGGGAGGATTGAGAAATCCTAGAAGAGTCTAGGATATGTGTGTGTGTGTGCTGTGTTGTATGAGTTATGTTATGAGTATAGTTGGGTGAATTAGAGGTATTAGGTATCACCTTGAGGAAGATACAGGTATGTGTGGAAGGTCGTATCGGGCCCGTACTATTGAAAGCACGGGTCCTGTATCCAATACAAGAACAGACCTGGAAACTCTAAGGAGTACAGTGAGGAGGAATCCCTTTGAATTTCTTTATCGATCGTTTCTATGTTGTATTTTTAGTTGAGGATGGTGATGACTACACGAGGAGGCTCAGGTTCAGGATCTAGTTCAGGTTTCGGTGCAGAACCGATTAATGAGAGGTTGTGCGAGCTTGTCACGGCCGAGGTTACTCGCGACATCCTTGACGCTACCCCGGTGATTTTTGTACCATCAAATAGGGGATTATAGAGATCATAGATGAGAGGCTTAGATCATTTTGATCCGAGATTGTTGCGGTTCATATTGAGACTTGAACTCCCTCGTTATGGGAGTTCAAGGCATGCAGAACATCTAAGTTCTTTAGGGCTAAGGTCCCCATCACTAGTCATCGCTGGATCGCTGACATGGAGAATGATCGGCGCACAAGCTTTTGCCCCGAGATAGAAAACGTGTGATTCACATCCTGCTTGCTGAGGGACCGAGCGCGGGACTAGTGGGAGGAGGTTACCCGAGCGGTTGGTACATCGGTTGTTACAGTGATGACTTGGGAGGAGTTTATGTAGAGTTTTGATCAGGATTTTGCACCGGCCATTAAGGTACAACAGCTAGTGATAGAGTTTCAGGACCTTCACCAAACGACGGAGATTGTGGCGGAGATCACCGCTAAGTTTAGGGAGATGGCATTGCTAGTTCTGCAGTATGCTGCGGATGAGGAGATAAGAAAGACGAGATATCATGCTATGCTGAGGGATGATGTCAGGGAGTTCTTGAGTTTTTCAGGTTGCAAGACCCTAAATGATATGATTGAGAAGGCCTATGAGTGGGAAATTGAGTTGGAGCTCCGGACAAAGCGAAAGCCGGAGTAGGTTTAGACAGCAGTGGGTAAGGCCAAGAAGCCCAAGACCTCCGATGTTCACCGCAGAGGCCAGTCGGGTCGGGGCCAATGTGCCAAGTTTAGCAAGCTGCACAGTGCAGCATGTCGATCTGTGGGCTCCGGATGTTTCGGTTGTGGTCAGGCAGGTCACATGAGCAAGGACTGCCCTAAGAGGGCTCTGATCTTTTTTCACTGCAACTAAACAGACCATAAAAAGGCCGATTATCCAAGATTGTCTGGCGGAGCAATGGTGACGCCTGCGTCAGCCACCTTGAGGATTACTGATGACCGCTAAGGCAAGGCGGAGGCTCCTACAGTGAAGAGCAGGGCATTTCAACTAATCACTGATGAGCCTCGTACAGCGCCAGATGTAGTTACTGGTATGTGACTTAACTCTATATTTTATTGTTTCCTTGTTATGCTCATGTTTATTATGATCTTGTATAGGGACCTTTTTGGTCAATGGGTTGTCTGCTCATGTTTTGTTTAATTGGGGGGCTACCCAATCCTTTGTATCTCTTGCACTCGGCAATAAGTTTTGAGATGCACCAAGGACTTTGGACTCCCCTCTGAAGGTGGAAATCGTTGATGATTGTACTGTGAGTGTTGTGAGGGTATTCCGAGGATGTGTTTCGAACTTGTTCAGTGAAAGGTTTCCTATTGATTTGGTACCGATTCCCTTGAGGAGGTTAAAGGTGATCATTAGGATGGATTGGTTGGGGCCCAATGGGGTCGTGATTGATTTTGAGCGACATTTGGTGAGAGTTCGAACCCCAAGTGGGGGAGAAATGGTCATTCCTGGTGAGAGGGATTCACATGGACTAGCTCTTTATTCAGTTGCGAGGGCTAAGAGGTTTCTTCAGCATGGTTGTTATGAATTTTTGGCTTATGTTTCAGACACACAGGTTGATACCATGTCAAAGTTGAGTAGGATACCCATTGTGCGGGATTTTCCTGATGTTTTTCCTGAGGAGTTGTCAGGAGTGCCTCCCGAGAGGCAGGTTGAGTTTTATATTGATTTGATGCATGGTTCGGCTCTGATAGCCAAGGCGCCATATCGCCTAGCACCGCTTGATATGTAGGAATTGTCCACGTAGCTGCAGGAGCTGTTAGACAGGGGCTTATCAGTCCGAGCAGTTCCTCATGGGGAGTACCCTTCCTATTCGTGAAAAAGAAGGACAAGTCTCACATGATGTGTATCGATTATCGAGAATTGAACAAGCTAACAGTGAAGAATCGTTACCAACTTCCAAGGATCGACAATTTATTTGATCAGCTTCAGGGTGCATCTTGGTTCTCCAAGATTGATCTTCGGTCAGGATACCATCAGATGAGGATCAGGGATGAGGATGTATATGAGTTCGTGGTGATGCCTTTCGGGCTCACCAATGCACCAACAATGTTCATGGATCTCAAGAACCCAGTTTGCAAGTCGATGCTAGATCGGTCTGTGATTATTTTCATTGATGATATATTAGTCTACTCCAAGACCAAGGAGCAGCATGAGGAGCATTTGTGTGAGGTGTTGGAGACCTTGAGGAGGGAGAGGCTTTATGCCCAATTCTCCAAATACGAGTTTTAGTTACGTGAGGTGCGGTTTTTGGGGCACATCATCAACTAGAATGGGATCTTGGTGGACCCAGCCAAGATCGATTCGGTGATACATTGGGAAGTTCTAGAAAATACATCTGAGATTCGGTGTTTCTTGGGCCTTGAGGGCTATTATTGGATACTTATTCAGGACTTCTCCAAGATCGCGGTGCCTTTGACCTGCCTAACCCAGAATAATGTGACCTTTCGGTGGGGTTCGGATCAGCAGTTTGCCTTCAATAGGGATGTCAAAAGGTCTCGTGGGGGACCCGTCCCGTTTGGGGGAGATTTTTAAAAAATATCGGGGGTGGGGACGGGGGCGGGTGCCAGGTTAACCCCCGTTTTAATTTCGGGAGCGGGGGCGGGGGTAGGCAATCCCGTCCCGAAACCCCCATTGGGACCCCGTTAATAAATTACACAAATATTTACATATATTAATTATATAAATATAATAAACAATAGCTTGATTTCGAACTTCCAAAATTCATCAAAAACATGTTTTTAAGTTGTTAGTATAATGTTTTTAAGATGTCATAAGTTTTTTATTTTTAACATATAAAATTTTGCTATAAATAATTATTTGTTACTTAAAAAATAGCTTTTTTTAGCCTAAATAACAACTTCTTTTAGTAAAAAAAAGGCAACCCAAAATCAATCGGGGGCGGGGTAGGGGTAATAAAGGGGATGCGGGGGCAGGGGGAGGAAGGCTGAACATTTCAGGGGCGGGGACGGGAGAACGGGGAAATTTTGGGGGTAGGGGCGGGGGATGCACTCCCCGTCTCGTTTGCCACCGTTGACATTCCTAGCCTTCAAGACTCTGAAGCAGATATTCTGCGAGGCCCCGATTCTCGCATTACCGTGGGATTGGATGATTTTGTGGTTTATTGTGGCGCTTATATTTTAGGATTATGAGTTGTACTTATGTAGAAAGGGCATGTGATTGCTTACGCCTCAAGGCAGCTGAAGCCTCATGAGGTGAATTACCCCACACATGATTTGGAATTAGGGGCGGTGGTGTTTGCCCTCAAAATCTAGAGGTACTACTTGTACGGGGTCTGATGCACTATCTACACCTATCATAAGAGTTTGAAGTATTTGATGGATCAGCTGAACTTGAATATGCGGTAGCGGAGGTGGTTAGATGTGGTAAAAGACTACGACTGCAAGATTTTGTATTACCCCGGGAAGGCCAATTTGGTGGCCGATGCTTTGATTCGGAAGGCGGTGTGCTTCTCGATCCGATATATTTTTTTGAGGATGAATGTTACTTCAACCTTGATGGATTTGATCAAGAAGGCTCAGTTAGAAGGATTGAAAAAGGAAAATTAGAAGCCTGAGCGGATTAGGGTTCGGGTTCCGACATTTGATTGAGGATGATTATGAAGAGTTTTGAGCATTCTAACACTCCTAAGTGTACATGCAACCCTAAATACCTTGGATGTATGTTTTCTCTAATATACATGCAAATATGAACTTTCCAAGGTATTCATCCTAACTAGCATAATAACATTGATTCATATGAATATCTCAAGTTAGAATTTCATACCTATTTGATGTAGAATGTCTTCATGAAGCTTGAGTGCCTAGTGCCCCAAGTGTGACACTTCAAATGGTTCACACAACACCAAATGCACATGGAATGACTTGAGAGAAAAATAGAACACTTCATAAAATCGGTTAGCCCTTATTTCTCACACATAGTGGCCGATTTTCTCCAAGAATAAGATCATTATATAGTTAGGGTTATACCATGTAAACCCTAATTGTCATGGCCTTTCATTTCCATGATCCATGGGTACAAATACACCATGGAGCATCTTATGGGTTTTAGCCCAACTTGACAATCCATGGAGCATTAGCCCACTATATAAGTATGGATGATTTACACAATCAACACATATATTTAATTAGTCTTCTTTTGATCACTTAATTAATTCTAGATTAATTCTTGATCAATACTAATTAAATAATATTATTAATATATTAGAACTTATAGTATATTAACAAACCTTAAGTGTTATTTCTCTCATTTTAGTCTATCCAAATGCATGATGTCATGCAACCCAAATGGACCATGTCGGGTCGGGTCAAGTCTTACCAATTACAGTTATGGATTTAGACATTAATCCAATAGTCTCCCACTTGGATAAGTCTAAAACTATTATTGCGTATGACTTCAAGAACCGACTGGCAATCGTAGCTCTCAAAAGCTTCTGTCGAACTCTGGCCTTGTCGATGAACTCTGACCTTTGTCAATGACTTGTCCATTAGATAAGGGATCATATATTCCTCCATTCTAGATATCATATGGACTGAGACATGGATTATAATCATTCTCTTTATCCATTTGTTGTTTCCTGACCACGGTCAAACATGGAAGACAGGTTTAATCCCTGAGACAGGATTATCATATCGAATGCATTAAGAGACAGAGGACATGCACCTTCATCTATTTGTTGCTCATCACCACCTCCCTCTTCCTACATACATACATCATATACATCATACATGATATGCATAGCTGTTGGTATTATTTTTAGCATTTCATTGTTTGTTTATTGAATATGAAATTGACATAAGTTATAGAAGAATAGGTTTTTCCTTTTACCTCTGAGTCATCAAAAACAACATTTACATCATCCAGATTAACATCTTCATACTCAACAACTCTAGCAGGGACATAATTCTTTTTGAACCATTCATCATTCCTTATTTCTTCAATACCAATACATTGCACATAACCATCACATCATTAACTAACACTAGTCTCTCATACTAACCAACATCATGCAAGATGGATGATGGACTACTGCTCACAGTGTCAGGATTTGGATCTAAAGTAAGAGGTAAAATAAGTAGATAATGATTTAAAAGACTGATTTCATATATAATATCTTGGCTGGTTGTCCAAGTTTCAGGTTTTCCAAGATGTGCAAGTGAAAACATGGGCTAAGTTGCTTCCTGAGATTGTGATCAGATTTTAGCATAATGTTATGGCATAATGTTACATTAGGGAGTAACTATAAACCGAAAATCCCCACAGTCTTATTGAACCCAATTATTTATATCAGGATTTAATGATTAGATTTTAGCATAGTTGAAAAATGAAATTTGGATTTAATTTAAAATGACATGAAATTTGGTTGATTTAATAGCACCCTTTTGATATTTCTAGTTGTATTTTAGTTGACTAGGTAGATTATTAATCATTTTGGTTTTGGGACTTCTTAATTATGCTCTTGGCATATAACTGAGGCTATTGTAATTGCTATTTTCCAAATATTAGGACACTAAATATAAGATATGATAGTTGCGTGTGTGTAAATGTCCAAATAAAGTGTATTCTATACACTGGAATGTCATAGTAACATCTAGTATAACTCAAAATAAGAATTACCTGATCCTGAAGCAAACCACAATTCAGGACATCTAGAAACAACAATCATGGTTCTCTCAACTTCAAATTAAGAGAACTCATAAAGTATAACCACATCAAAACATTCAATAAAAACAAATTTGATATGTATATGATTCACCAAAACTCATATTAGGTGAGTGAGTACTGATCACAAGCTAAGCAATCAAGGTTTCCATATACGACAGCGATACCAATGAGCATCTCCTTCAATGTTTTGGACATAACCAGATACGAAGACAAGACAGATAAAATCGAACGTATGAATTACTTACTGATATCCGATAACTGAGTGGGGATGACAGATAAAATCGAACGTATGAATTACTTACTGATAAAATCGAACGTATGTTTCATTCTTTAATCTTGTGATATGTTGTGTTGGTGGTATAATGGGGCTTTATTGGTGGCGCTGGTGAACTAGAGAGAAGACGAAGGATGGTGGGTGGTTGTCGAGTAGTAGGGGGTAGAGAGAGAGAGAGAGAGAAAATCAGGTGTGGTGTCTGTGACTCTCCTCAACGTCAAGATTGAGAAAATCAGGTGTGGTGTCTTCGAAGGCACCAGTGGGAGGTACATGTTTGCCCTAGATCCTGAACTCCCACTGGATTTCTTCCCGGACTTCATGCACTTCGATGGGTCGACTTTCTTCCCTTTGCCACTCTGATTATGCAGACGTACCTGTGAGATTCGGTCCTCGAAAATTTAAGTCTCGAGTGGTTCAGAGGTGGGACCACCGGTAGAGGAAGAATCATCGAGCGTTTCTTTCGTTTTGAAGGAGAAGGTTAGGGGCAGCGGTGCGTGGGATCTGAGTGGGGACAGAGGGATTGGCATTCCGATCTTGAACCGGTATCTTGAGATGGCGGAAGTGTGTGCTTAGGTTTCTAGATGCACTCCAAACTCTTAAAGCTTATCGTGTTCGATGTTGGTGGTGGCAGCTTAGGGCTTGTAGAGAGAGAGAGAGAGAAAGAGAAAGAGAGAATACAGAGGTAAAGGAAGACGAGCTGATTTAAAAGGATGTGCTGATTCAAAAGGATTATTAGGGTTCTATTGTAGGATTCTAGTGTGGATTGAGTTTTTAAGGCTCAATGGCGGTGGCAGTGGCGATGGCTTAGGGTTTACAGAGAGAAGGAAGGAGTGAATGAAAAGGGAGATACTGAGGAGAGAGGGTAGAAGCGGGGTTCTTCAAAATTTTAGAATTTCAGACGATTTCCTTTTCCCCCTTTAAAAACGCGCCTTTAGGCAAAAAAAAAATATATAAAGCGACACATTTAGAGGACGCACACTTTATGAAAGGTGCCCTCCGCATTTCTTTTTTTTTTCTTTTCTTACACTAATTTTAGGGCACGCACAAATGCGTGTCCACTATCCTTCAAATTTTGTAAAATTGACATTATTTTTTAGGACACACACCAATGCGCGTCTTCTATCAGCGAGTGTCATTGTTTGCGCGTCATTAAAGGGTTGTTTTCTAGTAGTGCGAATTCTTATGGCAAATGCAGGAATTCCAAATTCATGCCATTTTACCGAAATCTGTTAGATTCTAAACTTATATGCAATGATTCTCTTGTAATGATTATGCACAAAGTCACAAAGACTTGAGAAAAAACATTACAGAGCATTCCAAAGGAGATCAACTCCTTGGAAACATCCTTCTTGCATTAAGTTTCCTAATCTTACACATATTTATTGAACAACTTCCACCAATGGGATCATTTCCACATTCCCCTTTGACTATCACTTATGAACAAGAGTTGCCTCTTTTCAAAATATGTCAATATGGTCCTTCCAACAATTAACACTATACTTTCAACTGTCCCTGAGCAACCAATCTTTGGTAAACCTTAGATTGTCCTCGATAATTGCTTAATCGTTTTAGTCATATCCAGTTCTAGACTTTTTCCCTTCTTAATGCCCTAGGCATTTGGAAAATTTTAGAAAGGATGAATATAGCACATGTAATCGATCCTATATCTGAAGCATATGGGACACGATTCATGATGTCTCACATAAAGACTAAACCAGTCTTTTGCTATAATATTTCCATTTCAATTTTCCAAGTTCTCATAATTCAGATTATGAAGAGGGATGCCGTAATCATAATCGAATTTTAGAACACAAATAATAGACCCATATATAGAATTTTCTTACGTTTCTATTTCAATTTGCCAAGTTCTCATAATTCAGATTATGAAGAGGGATGTCATAATCATAATCGAATTTTAGAACACAAATAATAGACCCATATATAGAATTTTCTTATGTTTCCATTTCAATTTGCCATTCATATATATACTTGACTAAATTTGATTAAAATCTCACGATCTAAGCTTATAGATTTGAGATGAAGTAAAATTTCATCTCCCTTAATTATAGCAAAACAACTTTTTCCCAATTGAAACCTTTTGTTTTCTATAATTAACATTGCTAACTTGAAACCTTTATCATAATTATCGTGCTCCCACTAACGTGATGAATATTAGCATAACACTTATGCTCCCACTAGCTTTGACATGTACTCAGAAATCAGCTGAACTTCTAGAAAAACAATACTTTATTGACTTTCTTACCAAAGTTCAGATTTTGGATACTATATTGCTTTGATAAAACTTTATCAATATCATACACCTTATCTTAGATAGCTCATAAGTGTGTCTAAAAAATTTAAGAACTATGAAAAAGGATGTCGTAATGATACTCTTGATTGTTTAGACCTTTGACATTTCTCACAAGTCCATGTTAGTGTGTCGTTAACCACACAAGCTCCACTAACGACTTTGAGAATGCAAATATCAAAATTGCTATCTAGCTAAAATCTACTTAGTGAAAGTGTTTCCTCACCATCATTTCATGAATCGGAGAGAAACCTTATGACACTTAGATTTAATGGTGTATGTGTTCTTATCCATGTGAATTGTCAAAACCATAGTCACAATACAAGGATAATGACAAATCCAAACTTATATGGACTGAACTTAATCTTAATTTCTTGCCATCTAGCAGCTCAAGGGCCTGCCATTGCCTCCAAGTGGTTGTGCAACCAATTGAGAGCTCTAAGAACTCATATGCAAAGCCAACTTTAATTGGAATTGGCACAAAATATGTCAACACGATAGGTTATAAACCTCAAGTCATGTGCTAGTGAAGAAATTCAGGTTTTATTCTTGATTAGTTCTTGAGACCTTTAAGACTCCCACTGTCCTCTTGACATATAAGACTCCCGTGTCAACCATCCAAGAGATAGTGTGGATTCTAATCAAGACAAACACTTCACACAATTGGCCTTAGTTGGTCTTTGTTTTGTCCAAAACATCACAACTTACCAATTTCAGATGTACAAGAGTAGAAAACTCTTACTCTTACATTTGACAAGTGTTTTAAACCTTTCTTGAAGATATTTCACTCAACTTACAGTCTTGGAGTATGACTCTAAGACTTATTTTGGAACGAAGTATGACTCATCTACTTGATTTGACCACTTCAACAATTCATAGCTCCTCTTCTTAGCTATCAGAATGCACTTAGAGGATGAATTGCGATAAGGTCTCTTAATCATTAAGATGATCATATGACATGATACTAAAGTACTCTCCCATCTTGAGAAACTTTTATCCTTCTGTCTAATTTGATTCTTCTTATTCGCTCTGCCATACATTGGAACCTTTTCCAATGTCTCTGAATTACACTTAAGTTTGTAAGTATAACCATATTTACTGAGCTTTAGTAAATTATGACGAATAATCTTATCGATCTTTTGTGGTCGACTTGACCAGTGCACAAGAATGTGTACTCGATCCATTAGTCCTTCACTTGACTCACATATACATGTGAACAAGGAACTAGTCTTAATTTTCCAAAGATGAAAAATTCTCATTCATCATGCTATACAACTTGCATGATTCCAAGTTTCGGTGTAATTGAAACTTGGGTGATGAGGATCTTTCCTTATTTGGTAAATTTAGACATTACCACAAATAAAAGAATCAACTTCATATTTCCACTCTTGCTATTAATGGAATCATATAAGCAACAATTTTTTTCCTCAAATGCCATTGTAAGAATATTTTAAAATAAATAAAATCATCATTTTTCCTTTTATTTTAAAAAACTTTGTGGAAAAACTATCCTTACAATGCAAAAGAGCATGAAAACTTTGTTGTTATCTATTCCTAAGCAATATATCATAACTCCTAAGAAGTAGTTCAAGAATCCGATCTTCAAACTATGCGATAGAAATCCATCTACGCGATCAGATTCAGCATATTCTTTCTTTAAGTTTCTTCACTTTTCTTTGATTCTTACAAACATCAACATGTGACCTAATCACATCATGTATCAAGAATCTCGGTATAGAAACTTAGCAGAGTTAGATAGTGGATTTTACCTGAAGTACGGTCAAACTTATTGACTTTAACATCCTTAGGTAAAATTGGCAGCTTCGCAACTAATGCCCCTTCCTTTGGCAATATAAATATATGGGCCCTTTGATAATGATACGCGGGACTATCACAGACTTCGTTTTTCTCTTTACCATTTGATCAACCGAGTTGACTATGGCTGATCCCTTTCCATTGGGAAGAGAATGCTTTTTCCGGATTTCAAGTGTCATCATTGTCAATGTCCATAAAGTTTTAGGAAGTTGATCTTAGCAACTAGATAAGATCATTAAGGGTCTTGTCATAGTCTGTTTCATATGAGTCCCAAAGGAACTCACTATGTGACTTAGAAAGTGATTGAACCACCAACTTTCTCAAGACTTTGACACCCAACTCTCCTGACTTGTCAATATGTGACTTCATTTCCAAGATGTGATCACATCTAGACCTTGCCTTGCCAATAGGGCTTGAGTGACCTTGAACTTGTGGGTTAGGGAGAATAATTGGAGGAGGCGGAAGAAGTGTGAAGTTCCAAAAGATTTGGAAAGATCATAGATGTCTGAACTAGACATCTTTTGGGAGAAATTCAAGATAGTTGAATTAAAGTCCTTAATATAACACCCAATATGAAATATTAAGGCTAGGACCCAACACAATACTTTTATAACTTGGAAGAGGGATGCCGTAATCCAAGCTATAAAATATTTGAAGGTAGGCGAATGACGATTCACCAATTTCCACCATGAAAAACAAAATAGTTTAATTAGGTTTTACTTGGATTTGAAACTCCTAGATCTTTTGAGATTCATTGAACTGTTCAATGGCATGTTTCAATCTCGAATGTGCCCTTCAGGTTTTGTGACTGGGATGCCGAGGATCACAAAATAAGGTGTGAAGTAACCATGCAAATATACTTGGTACCCTTAATATTTACCCCTTAATCGATGCGCCGGTTAACCACACACGCTCCATCGATACTATGATAAATATTAAGTTACCCTTTGCCTACCTTGTTAAGTCTAGGTTAGTGTGTCGGTTAACCACACACGCTCCACTAACGACTTAAGCAAAGTGCAAAGTGTAATTTCATGGGTTAGCACCAAATTCACATTTTCCTAAGTAACTAAGATTGGGTATTAATAAGAGTTTAGTTACTTAGTATTTCTCATTAATACTTTTAATGAAGGGAGAATCTAGTCCTTGTCCTACCCGTTCGGCTAACGACCCTCCACTAGTCAAGGAAGCGGTGGGTGAGAGTGGACACCCATTAAACTGCCATTTTATAGGCAGTAACCTTATACCCCCCTTATAGATCGGCTTCGTGAATGAGGTCTACTAACGGCAAGACTGACTTTACTCTTATACATACATACATACATATATATATATATATATATATATATTATTAACTTATAATATTATAAAGTATAAGGGTTGAATTTTAACTTTTAAAATTCTAAGGGCTTAACTTGGAATTAAAGTATTCATAAGTGAAAACTTTTCAAATTCCAAAACTTGAGGGAAAGTTTTGAAACTATTCAAACTATTCAATTCCATAACTTATGTGTTTAAAGTAGTTTTAATCCAAAAACTCTTCAAGTTCCATAACTTGAGGACAAGTTATGGAAGACTTTAAACTATTAAAAGAATGTGACTTTTCTTTATTCATAACCTATGGAAATATTTATGAGTTTTATGAATCTTAAATGTGACTTTTCATATAACTTGAGGACAAGTTACAAAAACACATTTTAGAATCAACTCTTAGATTAATTTGGATTGAAAACAACAATTTCACATAACTTTTCTATTAATGTACGCAACTCATAAGAACAAGATAATTCAAATCACACTTTTTCATGTAATTAGCCTAATCCTTAAACTAATACAAAACATGAATCTATTGACAATTATCTTTTAAATTGGATTAGCATGAACATTACCACATCAAAACAGGTTTACAAGTTCAAAAACAGCTTAGGGTAATGTTCCTAGTCCAATTCCAGCCAAAAAACACAAAGATATCCTGTCTGGAGGCCAAAATCGTCGAGTTCTTCATGGAACTCGTCGAGTTCATGCTCTAATACATGAACTCATTGAGTTTTCTACCAGAACTCATCGACTTTTAGGCCCTGATAGATTCTTGGATTCGAAAAATCTATTTGCATCATGTATAAGAGAAAGCAAGCCTAGGCTTTGATACCACTGAAGAGTTTTAAGCATTCTAACACTCCTAAGTGTACATGCAACCCTAAATACCTTGGATCTATGTTTTCTCTAATATACATGCAAATATGAACTTTCCAAGGTATTTATCCTAACTAGCATAATAACATTAATTCATATGAATATCTCAAGTTAGAATTCCATACCTCTTTGATGTAGAATGTCTTCATGAAGCTTGAGTGCCTAGTGCCCCAAGTGTGACACCTCAAATGGTTCACACAACACCAAATGCACATGGAATGACTTGAGAGAAAATGGAACACTTCATAAAATCGATTAGCCCTTATTTCTCACACATAGTGGCTGGTTTTCTCCAAGAATAAGATCATTATATAGTTAGGGTTACACCATGTAAACCCTAATTGTCATGGCCTTTCATTTCCATGATCCATGGGTACAAATACACCATAGAGCATCCATGGAGCATCTTATGGGTTTTATCCCAACTTGACAATCCATGGAGCATTAGCCCACTATATAAGTATGGATGATTTACACAATCATCCCATATATTTAATTAGTCTTCTTTTGATCACTTAATTAATTCTAGATTAATTCTTGATCAATACTAATTAAATAATCTTATTAATATATTAGAACTTATAATATATTAACAAACCTTAAGTGTCATTTCTCTTATTTTAGTTTATCCAAATGCATGATGCCATGCAACCCAAATGGACCATGTCGGGTCGGGTCAAGTCTTACCAATTACAGTTATGGACTTAGACATTAATCCAACAGATTGTTACTTCACCTTTGTTTGAGGATGACTGTTACTTCACCTTTGTTTGTTAGAGACAGTCGGGGGTTATTGACCTAGTGTGGTAGGGTATGGGTTCCGTCATCAGGTGGGGTGAGACAAACGATTCTAGAGGAGGAACATAAATCAAAGTTTTCTATCCAACCAGAGGCCACGAAGATGTACCAAGATTTGAGGTTCATTTATTGGTGGCCCTGTATGAAAATGGAAGTTTATTGGTTTGTTAAGTGTTGTTTGACTTGTAGGAAAGTCAAAGTCGAACATCAAAGACCTCATAGAAAGGTGTAGCCGTTAGCCATCCCTATGTGGAAATGGGAGGAGATCACTATAGACTTCATCACCAAATTGCCCAGGACGGTGCGGGGTGTTGACTCTATTTAGTTCATTGTGGACCGGTTGAGAAGCTAGTCGATATTTTTGTCCGATAGGTGGTCGTCAGGAATGGGGTGCCTATGTCGGTGGTCTTGAATCGAGATGTTCGTTTCATTTCTCGATTTTGGAGGAATTTCTATGAGGAGTTGGGGACTCAACTACATTGCATTACATCATACAACCCCCAGAACGACGGACAAAGCAAGCAGACGATCCATACGCTTGAAGATATGCTTCGAGCTTGTGTGCTGGATTTTGGAGGGAGTTGGGATACTTACCTCCCGCTAGCAGAGTTCTCCTACAACAACAGTTATCATGCTAGTATCGACCAACCACTTTTGGAGATGCTGTATGGAAGGAGGTGTAGGACTCTGGTTTGTTGAGGGAAGGTTGGACATCGGGTCATGGGGAGCACTGAGGTGGTGCTTAAGGCCACCGAGCTGACTCAGTAGGTGCGTGACAGGTTGTGGGTCACATAGAGTCGCCAGAAGAGTTACACTAACCGATGTCGTTTGGACCTCAAGTTTCAGGTGGGGGACTTTTTGTTGCTAAAGGTGTCACCTTGGAAAGGTGACATCTAATATCGAAAGAGAGGTAAGTTGGGTCCCCGATTTATTGATCCATTCATGATTTTTTCCTGTGTTGGTAGGGTTTCATACTGGCTAGATCATTCTGATAATCTTATTCATATCCATAACACTTTCCATGTCTCTCAGTTACAGAAATGTGTAGCCGATGATTCAATAGTGATCTCGTTAAATGATATTCGGTTGGATGAGTGCATGAACTATGTTGAGAAGCCCATTGCAGTTCTAGACAGGAAAACTAAAACCCTTCATAACAAGGTGGTATTTCTAGTGAAGGTGCAATGGCAACACCAGAGGGGCTCTAAGTGAACATGGTAGCCAGAGGATGACATGAGAGAGCTCTACCCTAATTTATTTTCATCAGTAGACTTCGAGGACGAAGTATAATTCAAGTGGGGGAGAGTTGTAACACTCGAATCTAGGTATTCTTTCCACGTCCTTAAAGCAAATTATGAGATGGGTGATAAGGTTCCTCTATACGTTGGGCGTACATATATGTACGCTTAACGTACATGGGCAGGTATGATCGTAGACTTGAACCACGTACGCGGGGCGTATCTGGCCAGAAAGCAAAACCCTAATTTTTGGGCATGACCACTATTTAATCACATTTATGACCCTTGGACCCTCACCCTTATCAACCTCCACTGCTTGTTATCGTCCCTTAAACCCTATTTTGCTGGTGAGTGTGATCCTTTGAGGTTTAAAGTGACTTTGGTGGCCTCTTTGGTGTGTTTGCAAGAAGAAGAACTTGGTGTGCAAGCCTTGGATGTGGTTGAGCTTCAAGATCTTGAATCTACATCATCTTAGGAAGTTCTTGAAGGTATAAAGTTCATACCTTGTCTATCCTTTGCTTAGATATACTTCTTTATATAACATCCTAAGTTTCAGGTATTTTCAATTCCTTCCTTTGGTTTTAAATTATGTCATTTTGGTCCTTGCATTGTAAGGGTGTAGCCCTAAGAATCCCTGGTAACAAAAATGGTAATTTTGGAGTAGGATTTGTATGTTGAGCGCACATATGAATATGGGCGCGCCCTAGTATGCTGGGCGTACTTATGTCCGAGTGAAACCCTGATTTTCAGGGTTTAAGGGGTATTTAAACACCTTTATGGATAGTTTAGCCTCATCCTTTCAGCCTCTAACCCCTTGAGTCATTTTTGGCACACCCTAACCCCATAAGAGACTGTTTTGAACTAAAAGTGTGTTCACTGTGTGCTTAAGGAAGAATGAGTTTCATCAAGGAGATTAGAAGTTGAAGCAAGCTTGTGGATCTTGGATCAACACCTTCTTGGGAAGCTCCAGAAGGTAAAAAGTTGCTACCTTTATGCTTTTTTCTTGTATCTCATTTTGGTAGCTTTATGATGTTCTTCTTGTCCCAAAAGTCCCATTGTTATGCATGTTTGGTTTTAGACGTTTTGGGCTCTCCTTTCACGCCCTAGGAAGGGTTCTAAGCCATAAAAATGAGGTCCCTTTAGCTAGTTTGGCTCTACGCTTCTTGTAGAAGGTCTTAACCGATTAAGAACATGTATTAAGGACTTTTTGGACGTTTAAAGTTGTAAAGTTGGAGACTTTATGACTCTGGGGTGCATTTGGACCATGAATCTGAAGTTTGGGCTTAAGTGCTTAAGACATTAAGCACTTAATGTAGTTTTGGGCTCTACGAGGGTACGCCCCGTATAGAAGGGAGTACGCCCCTCGTACTTAATCAACATCCCCATAATACAGTCAAGTCGAGGCTTGCATACACTGTGCGTACCTCCGGAGTACGCCTCGCATACTCGCATGGTTTAGCCATTTTCGAGTTAACTCGGCTGGGTTGACTCGGTTGGGTTGACTTGGCTAGGTTGACTTGGTGGGTTTATGGGTTTTGGCCAAGTTTGACTTTTAAAGGTATTTTGGGTATTATTGGGTTTTGATGGAATTGATCACTTGGTGGTTGTAGGAATTTGATTTGAGAGCTGAGAATCGGAGTCGGTCCTTATCGGTTATGTACTGCTTGTGAAGTAAGTCTTCCTCGCTGTACTTTCGGGTCGAAGGCACCAAGGTCGGCCCATTGGTTTGATAACATGATATTGTATGCTGAGTATGGATTAGATACGCATGCTAGTTTTGTTATGCTAGTTTGGTAGACAAGAAATCCAATAGGTTGTGTAGTTCGCCAATATAAAACGTCAAGGATTCAGCTGTGGATGTACCTCTTCAGTTTAGAGAATTGATAAGTCTATTTTATGAATGTACTAAATTGTCATAAATATGTTGAATTGATGTATAATTATCCAAGAATGGCACTACTTTGATGATTTGTTGGAATTCGTATGCAGGTCAATATATTGTACTAAAAGTGTGTGGAACCCGCAAGATAAATGAGCAAACTGAAGTTAACAAGCGTGGGAGACGAATTGCTAAAGGAATGAAGAAAAATGGTGTTGAGAAATTTGACCACTCTTCAATGTTTTGATCATATCTCAAGATCTAGAGCTCCGATTGACATGAGTGAAGAAGTTATGGAAACTAGACAAAATTTCCTACAACTTTCATGTTTTGCGTTTTTGCTGATTCTACCGTTTTCATCACCAAAAAGGGGCAACAAAGATTAGGGACGTCCTAGAACGCGTCTAAGACGCCTCCTAGGACGCCTACCCGTTTTAAGCCATTTTCAAGTGAAAATCAATGACGAAAGATGGCTTGTAAAACGTCCCGAAGGATACCCAGACGTCCTATATGACGTCTAAGACGCCTACTATGACGCCGACGCGGAAAACAGCTCCGTAAATCAGTTTTTCAGCACCTATTTAAGGGATATTAAACCCTAATCGACTGGGAACTTCTTCCCTGTGATTTTGCCTAGTTTTGGAGGGTTCCAAACACATTCAAACCTTCTCCAAACATGTTTTTGATCACTCCAATCCGGATTCAAGAAGAGAAATCATCAAGTTCATCGGGATTCAACATTAGAAGATTGTTCAACCAAGGATCTTCATCATCTCCACTACAACTTTAGAATTTCCTTACTTATCCCTTAAGGTTTTATTGTTTCAAGCTTTGATAATCATTAGGTTATAATTGTTTTATGATTTAAAGTTTGTTATTGGATTTCATTATGCATTTTATTTATTTCATCCAAGTTATTCGTTTTATGAAATCAATGGAGGATTAAATCGTTAGGGTTACTTCCGGGGATGTTAGGACTTTTGGATGAACACACTTGATTATTACTCAATTCTAGTTAATTTCAATTGTTGTTTTATGCTTCATGTGACGATCTTTGGTAATGATAATTGAAATTGGGCTTTATGAATTTGTTTGATGTCTTAAGATAGTCTATTGTTAATTCATCATTTGTTCCAAGTTCAAGTAGTTTATGAATAAAGACAACTGATTGGATCAACATATATTATTCCAACTTATGATATTGAAATTTAATATGGTAATAGGTAATTGTAAGACACTTTATTGCTAATTCACTAATTGTTCCTATTCCATTTAGACATAGAGAGTAAGACAACTAGTTGAATGAACATATTGTGTGCCCAAAGTTATGTGTTACAAGATAATAAACCCCAATTGCATTTAAATAATTGAACTAGGATTGTAGGGAAGAAAGTGTGTGAATCTAAACTATCCAACACTGAACCTGAAGTAACCTTGTTTTTCTCATTGGTAATCGTTTGCAATATAAAGTTTCTAGTTTTTTATTTAAATCTTAGTTTAATATTTTTTCGTGACAATTGAAAGTATTAGTTCTTTTTCATTGACTACTATAGCACAAAGTTTGACCACAAACTCCTCGTGGATTCGACCCTTACTTACCCTAGCTATCTAGTGGTTTTTGAGGTTATTTTTGATTGAGACAACGACCTCAATCAAGAATGCAAAGATTTGTTGTGATCAAGGAAGGATGATGACAAGAGCAATCAAGCATCAAAATCCCAGTATTTAGCTAGTGTCACAATGTATCGTGAGCAGGAATAAGAATGAATTGATCGAACAATAGTTGCACCTTGATATATGTAAAGTAGTTAGAGCCTGACGATAAGGTTATTGGTGACTTGGTGTTAATTATAATCTAGTAGGTTGGAAGGTAAGTAAGCCTTATAATGAGTCTGTTACCAATATTAGAGTATTGGCTACAGAGTTTTCAAATCTATAAACCTGTTGTAATAGTTTTGGTTAAATTTCAAGATGTTGGAACACCTGAACTAGGTTGAAATATCATTTATAATCTAGATTAATGTGTGTTTTAACGATATGTCATAAGCCTTTTTATAGGCATGTTCTAGAAAGTGGGTTCCAATATGATGTCGTAGATAAATTTCATTAATTAATCACCTTATATCAAGTCGATTGTGTTCTTAGTCAAATGAACAAATTGGCATCTCACGTCTGAAGGTGATCATTTTTCATACAAAATAAGTTCTGGAAGACTTCACAAGGAGTTCATGAATACTTCGAAGGTAGAATGAAGTTCTACGAGAAATGTCGATGCAGAAACATCAGATAGACCACAAGTTGATCTCAATAACTCAAATAAGATGAAGCCTAGGTGTGTTAGGAGCAGGATTTTGGGGTTGAAATCTTTGTAAGTGGGAGAGATTTGTAGCACCCCATTTTCACCATTCAGTAGGATTCAGTATAAACCATTATTTATAAAATTCAAAGTAGAGGTATATTACTTTTTAGCCCAAGTAATCATCATAAACATGTAGGAAACATCAGTATGATTTCTATAGATAAATAGAACGCTCGAATCAGAATCCATATGGAGAAGTTATGATTATTCAAAGAATTGCATTCAGACCTTTACGACAAATCGTGTCGTAAAGTACGAATATGATATAGATTGATTATTAGCCTAAGCAATCTAAATGAAAGTCATAGTAGTCATAAAACCAAGAGTGTGCATATAAAAAACACTTAAATTCGTCTTCACATGAGGAGTTATGATTTTTAGAAGTTTTACCACAACAATATGCGACACAGAAACTAAAATTGAGATCAGTTGATTGTTAGGAAAAACAATCTAAACGATAGTTGAAGATATCGTCAATACCTATCCGTCGATATTAAGACAGTTGAGAATGGATGTCGTATGAAAAAGTTATGATTTTTTATACGGACTTTAACAGTTTAAGCCTATTAAAAATATAGCTTTAAAAATAAAGTGAAAATTATCCAACAGAGTCTAAATGAAAGTTCCAGATCTTGTCGATAGCTACGTGTGGATATAAAAACATCAAAAACGAAGCTCGTATAAACAAAATATGAATTTTTGAAAATCTGCTAAATCGCACAGCATGCGCATGCGATTAATGTCCTGACATTCCACCCAAAAGTTGCCACGTGTCTACGTCTAAGAGGAGCCACGTCAATAAGGTCGACCGAGTGCAAGACGCGTTGTGGACAAGGTGCCGGCGCACACCCATTTTCAGGCTATATATAGACGTGTTCTTTAGCATTTCTCCTAATCCATTACACATCTCTCTCTCTCTCTCAAAGTACGACTTTTAGAGCTAATTTTAGGGATCTAGGGAATTCTAGTTTAAAGAAACTTTGAGGCATCTTAGGGCCAATGAAATAGAAGTACTCAGTATCGAAGTTCTACCAGCGTGAATTCTGGTTTTCGCTAGAAACTCTTTGTATGTTAGGCTACACTTACTATATTTTAAGTGCAACTTATATTTATATTTATAGTCATTATTATGAATGTATAAATGAGATTTATCAGTAATTTCAGTCAGAATTACTAATTGATCTACTTACGAGAGAGGTGTCTAGAATGGTTATGTTGGCTGGGTTGTTGTATTTCAGAAAGGCTATATGCCGAAACGGTCCTGCCTCCCAATTGTTCGACCTGACTGATCCTTATTTGATAGAACTTTCGGTATTCATTGGGATTAATGAAAGATTTAGCTTTCATTACCAGATTGTCATAAGAATTAATAAGTAACCGTATTATAGGTTAATACTCGTTAGGCATGTTGCCTGCCAATCGGATCGCCTAAAAAGATCTTAATTTCTGAGAAACTGTTTGGGTGAACCTCAGTATATTGTGTATTACAATACATATCCATGTGTGTTAGGTTTTAAGAGCTAGTTGAGTAGAGTCGGAAGAATAGTTCATCAGTGCTAAATGTTAGTATACTCAAAGATAGTAGTAGAATAGAAAGTATAGCCTCTATGTGCCTGTATTAGTAAAGCCTAAAAGTTTAGTCTCTATATGTGAAATATGATCATGTATGTCGGGTGGGGCCCATTAGGTATATTGGGTGGGGGCCATTATGTAATTTGGTTGGGTCCCGTTTATATGCTCAATGAGCGGGGCTCATTTATATGCTTATTGGGCAGGGCCCGATATATGTATTGTGGTATATGGTATTTTGGAAACTCACTAAGCATCGTGTTTACCCAGTTGAATAAAAATATTTTTTCTCAGGTACTATAGTGATTCATGAGAAGGACAAGATTCGCTTGTACACACACGCATTCGCAACATGTTTATGCATATTATAATAATACGTTAAGATATTTAAATAAATAAAAATGAAAACTTTAGGTTGAAAATCGGGACGATACATCCATTAAGCTCCAATTATGCATCTAGGCTACTTCCAAATCACCGCTTCGCTCGAAATATCTGAAAACGACATAAAACATGAGCATTACAGAAATTCTATCGATAAACATGAGTTGAACATTATTTAAACTAATACACACATAAATGCATAAAATATGATGAAAAATATAATAAAAACTAACATAAAAGATGCATAAAATGACATCTATCAGCAGTAAAGAACATTCTTAAGTATTTGAGAAATAAGAAAGATACGCTCTTGGTTTTTGGTGGTAAAATGAACTCAAAGTGAGTAGGTATAGTGATGCCAATTTTTCAAACAAATGGAAATGATAAATTGACTTGTGGGTCGTGTTTGGGTTGGCATATTTTGACACGCCAACCCGCGACACGCCAATCCGAACATGACACGATTGTTAGGCCTACCAAGAAATACCCAAAAATAATTAAGAAAAATACTAAAATATCCTATGAAATCGCAGGTGGGTCCTCATGGTCTGCAGGTTCACCTAATAGGTGGGTCCATGATCCCAAAGTATTTAAATCCTACAAATTTGTTTACATTATTTTCACATTTTTTTAAGATTTAGGAATTATCTCTAATGGTGGAAGGAAGTTTTACATCTAAGAATTGTGTAAGTTATCAAATCTTTACTTATATTGTTTGTGTCTTGTAAGTTCTTATTTTGAAAATCAGATTTATCAATCGTAGATGGTATATACATCTACGATTGTACAAGTCTATAATTTATAAATTGCTAATTAGTTGTTTGTACAAGCACAGATGGGTATGTCATGGGATTTCCTTTTAGCTAGTGATTTATATGTTTTAAACACATGTACCTTATGTCTTAAAAGCTTATACAATCGTACTTGGAAGAGAAGAAATTGTAGATGACATTATCCATGGTTGATTGTACGTGATGCATGATTTATGCATTAAAGACTTATATTTTCCATTTGTGATTTTCTCTCTTCCAAGTGTGATGGTATAAGATTGAAAGGCATAATGTACAAGTGTTGAAAACATATTCTCCAATCTTAGATAATTTGTTATCATTATTTTTTTTAGCGTGCTAACAAAAATTTTTGGGCGAACATAAACATTAAATCGCATGTGGGCCCTTGAAATCGTAGCCCATTATGTGAAATCGCATCCCAAAATAATCTTCCTATGATTTCAATCTTTCATAGGCTATATTTTAATCAATTCTTAATTTTCTTTTAGTTATTTCTTTGGCAAATAATAATGACTAAATTTAATTTTTTTCCCTCTCTTAACATATCGTTATTTTGTTATATCCAGCGGACCGGCCCTTTCTTAAATGGGTGGGCCTTATCCATCTGAAAGAGTACGCTTTAAAGCTGGGATTTGAAAGGCGCCAAGAGCAACTTCTAACAGATATTTTATTTTTTCACAGGAACTTGTATGATTCCACATTATCCTTTTCCAATTCTTCACAAATACTTCGAATTTAAACATGGTTTTTTCTCTATCTGTTGCACCTCCATTATCATTCAAGAATCCAAAAGTTCCGAAATTCAGTAGAAAATCACTGAACCCAATCACATCAATGGCTAAAGAAATTCACTTCAATCATGATGGTTCAACCACAACCAAGCTCCTGGTCAGTCGCATTGTGTAGTTGTGATTTATTTCCCTATTGGTATTTAAGTTATATGTTTCTTCAGATTCATTCAACTTCTCCCATTTATCATCTTTATCCCAATTGGGTACATAATTTGGGATTCGATTGTTGCCAAATTGCGATACTCTGCTGTTAATTTGCGTTTTGGAATAAATAGGTTCTACCATCTACATTCTCGATGTGTAATGAATTTCGTGGGGTTTGGGTGTAGGCAGGCGTGAACATGGTGGCAGAGCTGATTGGAGTTACTTTGGGTCCAAGAGGTAGGAATGTCGTGTTGCAGAACAAGTATGGTCCTCCGAAGATTGTTAATGATGGTGAAACTGTTCTCAAAGAGGTCAGTAGAATAATTTTTCTTCCATAATTTTTGGTTTTCTTTCTCTTACTTAACAATTGGGCTCATCTGTTGGCTCCTCAAAGAGGTCAGTAGAGTTGTCTTCCAACTGTTTGATGATTTGCCTCAGTGAAATTCTTTATTCAGATTCAACTAGAGGACCCTCTTGAGAATGTCGGTGTGAAACTAGTGAGACAAGCTGGAGCAAAAACAAATGATCTAGCTGGCGATGGGTCCACCACTTCCATCATCCTTGCCCATGGCCTCATTGCTGAAGGTGTAAAGGTATGCAAAAACATATTTTAATGTCATCAATGGAAGACAAACAAATTGAAACTCAATCACTCAAACCAAGATTTCATTAACTTTTTCAAAATTTCAAGGTTATTGCAGCAGGCATGAATCCTATACAGATATCACGTGGGATTCAAAAAACATCAGAAGCCCTTGTTTCAGAACTCAAGTTAATGTCTAGAGAGGTGCTTGATTAAATAAAAAATATGATCCTCTTTTCAATTTCCATTTCATTCTATAAACTTAAATCCAAAATGCCTATTATGTAGGTTGAGGATCATGAGCTTTCAGATGTTGCCACCATAAGTGCAGGAAATGATTTAGAAGTTGGAAGCATGATTTCTGAAGCTATTAAAAGAGTAGGAAGAAAGGGGATTATCACTATTGAGAAAGGGAATTTTGCTGAAAACAATTTACAGATTGTAGAGGGGATGCAATTTGATCGAGGTTATTTGTCTAAATATTTTTCTGATCGAAGAACAATGAAAGTAGAATTTCAAGATTGCAAGGTAAGATTCTTGATTTATATCCTCCCTAAATTCTAAAAAGTGGTATAGTTTGACTTTCAAGGTAAGTAATTAGAAAAATGTGAAATTTTGTTGATTCCAGTTGCTTTTGGTTGACAAAATAATTACAAATCCAAAGGAGGTGTATAAAGTATTGGACATTGCAGTTAAAAAAGACAATCCAATTGTGATAATTGCTGAAGGAATTGAGAAGGAAGCTTTAGCTCCAATAATTAGGAACAAACTCAAGGGAATAATAAAAGCTGCAGCTGTTAAAGCTCCTGCTTTTGGTCAACGCAAGAGCCATTATTTAGATGACATTGCTATCTTGACTGGAGGTAGTAAAAAGAATCACTTAAATTTTTAAATTTATTAATAACAAAAATGACCACTTTATCAGGTGATATTAACAAATTGATGACCTTTTTAATCAAATTGACCACTTTTTTTTTACCAAAATGACCACCTTATCTGGTGATAATAACAAATTGACCACCTTTTTGACCAAATTGACCATCTTTTTTACCAAAATGAGCACTTTATCAGGTAATATTAACAAATTGACCACCTTTTTGACCAAATTGACCACTTTATCGGGTGATATTAACAAATTGACCACCTTTTTGACCAAATTGACCACCTTTTTTTTACCAAATTGACCACTTTATCGGGTGATATTAACAAATTGATCATCTTTTTGACCAAATTGACCACCTTTTTGACCAAAATGAGCACTTTATCGGGTGATATTAACAAATTGACCACCTTTTTGACCAAATTGACCACTTTTTTACCAAAATGAGCACTTTATCAGGTAATATTAACAAATTGACCACCTTTTTGACCAAATTGACCACTTTATCGGGTGATATTAACAAATTGACCACCTTTTTGACCAAATTGACCACCTTTTTTTTACCAAATTGACCACTTTATCGGGTGATATTAACAAATTGATCATCTTTTTGACCAAATTGACCACCTTTTTGACCAAAATGAGCACTTTATCGGGTGATATTAACAAATTGACCACCTTTTTGACCAAATTGACCACTTTTTTACCAAAATGAGCACTTTATCAGGTAATATTAACAAATTGACCACCTTTTTGACCAAATTGACCACTTTATCGGGTGATATTAACAAATTGACCACCTTTTTGACCAAATTGACCACCTTTTTTTTTACCAAATTGACCACTTTATCGGGTGATATTAACAAATTGATCATCTTTTTGACCAAATTGACCACCTTTTTTTTTACCAAATTGACCACTTTATCGGGTGATATTAACAAATTGATCATCTTTTTGACCAAATTGACCACCTTTTTGACCAAAATGAGCACTTTATCGGGTGATGTTAACAAATTGACCACCTTTTTGACCAAATTGACCACTTTTTTACCAAAATGAGCACTTTATCGGGTAATATTAACAAATTGACCACCTTTATTTTCATGAAAAAAATAAATTTGAGGTTTAATCCAAAAAAATAGACAAAATATAAGGTCTTTTATGAGATGAACTTTAAAAGAATTTAAAAAAAAAAGTTATATTTCGCAATTATAATTGTAAAATTGTTTTATAATTCAGAATCTATTTAAAAAAAGGTTATCTTTTTGCAGTCTTTTGTCAGTAAAAATTAATTTCACATCACATTCATATAATATTGTGAATCTTGATAGTTTATTTTTTCACTTTATTAACTATAAAAAATGAAGGTGAAATTATAAAATATAGATCTTTGTAGGGACTGTGATTAGGGAGGATTCAGGGTTGACCCTTGAAAGGGTCAAAGAGGAGATGTTTGGAAGTGCAAGTAAAGTGGTTATAACCAAAGATTCCACATTAATAGTTACTGATGGAAGCACTCAAGAAGATGTAAAAAAAAGGGTAACTCAAATCCAAAACCTTGTTGAGGTATATATATATATATACACCACTTCATTTGCTAAAGAATTTAATATGTAATTCTATAAACTTTTCTCCCAATTTATTTTTTCAGAACACTGAAGAGAATTTTGAAAAGAAAATTCTTAAAGAACGGATAGCAAGATTGTCAGGAGGGATTGCGATTATTAAGGTAAACATGAAAATCTTGAAATTTTATTAAAAAATACATATATAATTTAATTTAATGGTTGGATTATTTTATATGATTAGGTTGGAGCTCAAACACAAGTTGAATTGAAGGATAAACAACTGAGAATGGAAGATGCTGTAAATGCAACTAAGGTAAATGAACTTAATTAGACATGGTCAACTTGTTGACTTTCTATTTTTGTTTTTTTTTAGCTTTTAATATTTCTTTAAAATCAAGGCTGCTATTGAAGAAGGAGTTGTAGTTGGTGGTGGTTGTTGTCTTTTGAGGCTATCATTGAAAGTGAATCAAATCAAAGAACTTTTGGATAATGAAGAGCAAAAGGTAATCACCATAATCATGTCTCATATTTTTTTAAATTTCTTTTAGGAAAATTTCTTTACATTTTTCAATTATTTATATTGGTCGATTATTATTGTTTTTGAAAATTATTTTGGTTGTGAAAATTAAGATAGGAGCCGATATATTCAAAAAAGCATTGGAATATCCAGCAAGGCAAATAGCCAAAAATGCTGGTGTGAATGGTAGTGTTGTTATTGAGAAGGTAAGCAAAAACCCTAGTTTACATCCATCAATTTAAACCAAAAAAAAAAATTGTAAATTGAATTTGTATATTTTTTTTTATTTTTTTTAATTGTATTTAGGTTTTGTCGAATGATGATATGAGGTACGGGTACAACGCTGCAAGCAACAAGTACGAAGATCTAATGGCGGCGGGTATTATAGATCCAACAAAGGTATCAATCAAATCATCGGTTGTTGCAAATAATTTTATTAAAAAAAAAATCAAAATTTGAATAAAAAAAATGGTTATGAAATAGGTGGTGAGATGTTGTATAGAGCATGCAGCATCGGTTGCAAAGACATTTTTGACTTCTGACGCCGTTGTGATTGACATGGATGGACCCGTGCCCGAAGGAATGAGACCATCGAAGGAATCACCAAAGCCGATGCCGATTCCGACCTCGGATAATTCAATTCCGACCCGTAGACGAAATAGAAGCGAAATGAAGCTTAGATTGTAGATAAAATAATCGAACAGAAATAGGTACATAACAAACATGTAGAGTATGAGACAAAATAATGTATCGAATGAAATGTAAATTAACATCAATGTTAGTTTGTTCGCCGATGAAAGAGTGGATCCATGACAGCAGTATGAGCTGACTGTCAATGGGTTGAGTTGGGTTTGGGTTTGGGTTTGGTTGACCTGTTTAATTTATTAAACGGGTTGAGATTTTTAACTCAACTCAACCCGTTTAATTAAACAGATCAGAGTTTTTCAACTCGGTCCAACCTGTTAGATAAACATGTTAACCCATTTATTTTTCCCCAACCTAATTTGTTAAATAAATGGGTTTGACATGTGTGAACCATTTAGATTTTAATATTAACATAAAATAAAAAAGTTTACACGTAGTCAAAGAATTCCAATTTAAAAAAGAAACATAATTACATTATAAATGTCAATATCATTCTAAATATCTAAGACTTTACGGTTTTGTTTTTGTAAATTTTTAATTAGTTATAAGGTTAAATAAAATATGAAATGAAAATAAATATATATATATATATTTATAGAAGTTAGAAGGTTGCCATCTAGTTAGACATTTCAACAAAATACATGTCTATTTAATGAAATGATTGGTTGGTTTGATTTGATTTGTTAACCCAACTTGTTAATTTTGGGTTGGTAGGTTTATCCAGTTTTTATTAGCATAACACGCTGTAAACAATACCATAAAAGGAATTAGAAAGAAAAATATAAATGATTTTATGTATTTGCCAACTCTATAGGTGATCACATGGAAGGAAATATTCAAATATATAATTTGTTAGGAGTACATCATCCAACAAACTTATGTATTAGGTGATTAGATGGATGAACAGATGAAGTATATATTTTGTTTGGAGTACTAAGATCTAACAAACATAATAGTTAACATATCATTCATAAATAATAGATTATTCAAGAATAAGCAGTGTTATATCTTAGAATATTCAAAACCAACTTTGTTCATCACTTTGAAATTGAAATATAACTCTAAAAATTAACCCCTCTGAAAAGGTTGCATATAAACAGCAACACGAAATGGATGGAATTTCCTTGCATGATAATTCTTCATATTCCACCATCATGTTAAGAGATGAAACGATATTCAATTCCTCATAAGCATTTCTTGTTTTATTTAAATAATCTTCATCAAAGGTAAATATTGATAGAATATATTGTGATGATAAATGTGTGTTTCATCTAACTGTGCAATTTGCATCTTTTGTAAACCTAAGTAACACGTGTTTTTATTATGGTCAGCATGATATTTTCGTTTTTAATGAGTTGAAATAACAAAATTCATAAAATTCAATTCAAGTTCACCCAATATCAATAAAGTTCACTTTTTACGTAACGTATTTCAAAATAATCGTTTCACTTAACATATTTAAATGGAAAGCGATTTGTAAACAACACTTAAATTTTAAAACACAAATTGTAGTAGTATATAGATAAAAATTGTTATATATGAATTAGCTTCTTATTCAAATAGGTAGAAGTGAATAAATATTTCAAACATAATGAAAAAGAGGCCATTAAAGTTTGAGAAGCTTGCATTAACTGCAATACTTAATAAGGTATATAGTATTTTAATAAAAAAATGTTTTATAACAATTAACAAATATAAATATCTAAAATAATTAATAATAACGAACTCTAACCTACTAAATAAACAACAATGATTATTTATGATTCATCATGATATGATTGTTAACGGTTTTCATGTATTTGAGAAAGTACGATTCAGTTATGGTGTTGGTAAAAGAAATAGATTCTCATTCAAGACATGAGGAAGAGAAATGAATAAGCAACTACAAGTTACATTTTAGTCCCTGTGTTTTAGGTGTTTTCTGAGTCAGATTAAAAATGATTTTTTTTTTGCAATTATGGTCCTTGTTGAAGTATATTTGTACAATTTAATCAATAATAATCATACTATAATTCTAATATGACTTTTTTTTTTGTGCAACAAACATAGATATATTGTTTAAGAGTGAAATTATACGTGAAACATATCACGTCATATTAGTTATATTATTTACTAGAGATAGGATTCATATATTACATGGGTTAATTAAAAAATTAAATATAAACGTCTAAATATTTAAGAATTTTGGATTTATAAAAACATAAGAAAAATAATGATTTATTAAAATTGATTTTTTTATCTTTTAAATTTAAATAAATAAACAAAATAAACTAATGAGTTTTAATTTGAGAATTTTGAAATAAGAAGGTAAGTCCATTAATGAAATTGATATTTATTTATTAATACATTTATTGTAATTATTACATTAAAGTATTATATAGAATTTAATAAAATAGAAAAACTTATAAAATGACATGTGGAAAATAAATTAATTCAAAATAATCACAAAATGACATTTGGCAAATTGAATGAGAGTGTAACATGTGGCAATAAAAAAAACTTTCATTTATTATAGTAGATTTATTGTAATTATTACATTAAAATATTATGTAGAATTTATTAAAATAGAAAAACTCATAAAATGACATGTGAAAAATAAATTAATTTAAAATAACCACAAAATGACATTTGGTAAATTGAATAAGTGTGTGACATTTGGCAAAAAAAACCTTCATTTATTAGAATAGATTATTATTATTTTAATAAAATAATGTATTATATTAAATAGCTATGTGTTCCAATTTTTTTATGCAACCAACATCAATATTTAGTAAATAGTATTATATATAATATAAAAGCATACTAATATATAAGGTAAAAAAAATCATAACTAATCATATTATGAGTAAGTATATATAGTGAAAACTTCATACAAAAATTTTATATTTTGGCTTGATAATCGATTTAGTATTTATATATTTTTTTTATTCAAGTAAGTCCCAAAAACTGATAATTATATTCATTTTGACCTTTTTACTCGGTCAAAAGATCATCCAACTTTAAAATTTATATTTTTGACATAGATTTTAAATTTTATTAAAAATATGGTCCAAAATTTATACTTTTGGCTCAGATTTCAAAATTTTGTTTTTAACATCTTTTTTTCCAAAAAATTGTTTTGAATATGCTTTTTTCTATATAAAATCATATTTATACAAAAGAAGATATTTCCACATAAAAAACATTCTTTTTTCTATATAAAACCTTTTTTAAAAACATTTTATATAAAAAATATCTATTTATAAAAACATTTTTTTTATTTTAAATACCTATTTATAAAATGTGTTTGTATACATTTTGGTAAAATACATATACATTTTTTTGTAAAAACGTGTTTCTATACAAATGCATTTATTATAAAACAGGTGTTTATAAAAAATATATATACAACTGCAAATACGTTTTTATAATATATATATATATATATATATATATATATATATATATATATATATATATATATGTATACAAACACGTATTTGTGTGCGTATAAATACATAAACATCTATTAGTATGCATATAAATACATGAACATATACAAATACGTTTGGCTATGAAATAGATGTTTCTATACTTTTTGTTATAAAAATATGTTTGTATATAATTTTATAAGATGTGTGTTTGCATACATTTTTTTTATAAAAACGTGTTTGTATACAAATGCATTTATTTTAAAATAGGTGTTTGTATATATTTTTCTTATAAAATACGTGTCAAATTTGAGATGTTATTAGTTATATTCAAATTAAGTTTATCCAGGATACCTTATTATGATACTTTATTGACCTATAAATAGCTCCTTAAGGCTTCATATATTTGGCCAACTTTCTAAGAATCATATAGCTAAAAATTCACTCTCTTCTCTTTTCTCCTCTTATGTTCTTGTGGCTAAAGTTTTGGTACAAACAATTAGAGACATCATCTCTTTGGTGCTAGTCTTCCAAAGCTTCATAACTACAAAGATTGACTTGATTTGTTTGTTATAACAAATCAAAAGGTATGTAACCTAAACTTTTTAATTTTAGAATTATACTAGGGTTAGGCTAGTTTAGTTGTTCATTGTATGTTGATACCAATGTGTATGATATGGATCTTTTATAGGATGCATGTATCCTATTAATTATTAACTGTTTTCTGCATTGTACATATTTGTTATCTATAAAACCCAACAGTGATATCAGAACTTAAGTTTGTCAAACAGTGATTGCACATGAGATGAACTAGCAAAACCCGTTTTTCGTAAAATATGTTTTCATGACATGGCAGTGCTTCTACCCCCCGACATGGCAAAACTATTTTATTATTTTTCAGTAATCATTTGCTTAATCTAATTTTTGGTATTATTTGTGGTACTTATCTTGTATTGATTCTGCCTGGTTCCGATTTTTGAATACCTTGTGTGATAATTAATGAAACCGAAAGTATTAGGAGATATCCTTTTATGATAATATTTAATTAGATAAATTAAAATGAATTATCTCTTACGAGTTTAATAATTAAAGGATAATTATAAATTCATTCTAGGTTTGAATTAAATAACTAATTATATGATAATTTAGATAAATAATGTTTGAACATTGTATTTTGAAAATATTTAAAATACACATTATACTATATATGATTGAAAGTTAATATATTATATGTATAAGACAAGTCAGTCAAATCAATAGTAGGCCTTATTCACAAAGTCATACTCTAGGGGGTATAAGGATAATGGCCTATAAAATGACCGTTGAATGGGTGTCCAATCTCACCCACTGCTCCCTTGTATGGTGGAGGGTTGTTATCTGAATAGGTTTGATAGGGCATAACCTCTAAAAGTATGATACTATAAAGTGACTAAACCTTTATAAATCCCAACTCTAGTTACTTTAGGACAAAATGTGAAATATATATGAATCCATAAAAATGCACATCACTCTTTATATGTCGTTAGTGGAGCGTGTATGGTTAGCCGACACACTAATTTGGGACTATAAAGTTGAGTGATGGAAAAATAAAAAATTATCATTGTTGATGGAGTTTGTGTGATTAACCGTCATATTAATTTGAGATGATAAATGATATCGATGTTGTCTAACGGGTTTGCATGGTTATTCACATCTTATTTGTGATCATCGGCATCCTAGTTACAAATTGAAGAGCATAATCTAAGATTAAACATGTCATTAATATCTCAAAAGATCTAGGAATTTAATGTTAGATTGAAATTGGTAAATTTGTATTACTTATCTTAATAAATTCGTAATTAGATTACGACATCCCTATTCTTTGTTGTAAATTGTATATTGGATCCTAGCCTTGAATATTAGTTTGGGTAAATTATTAAGGATTTATATCACTAACTAAAACCTATGTCTCTTGATTTAGATGTCTGGAAACGGTGAACTCATACCTACTTAAATCGGCTCCTCAAGCTCAAACTCCTCCTTACTCTCGATTTTGTCAAAGAGAAGCTCATTGGTCCCAACTACATGGACTGGATGAGAAACCTGAAGACGACTCTTCGATACGAGGGAAAAGAATATGTCCTCGATAAGCCTCTTGTTAAAATCGATCATTCCACCGCTACTCCGGAGGAAATCGCTTCCTACAACAAACATTCTGATGACGCCACAAAGGTTGCTTGCATCATGGTGGACACTATGGCACTAGATCTGGCCAAGTTTTATGAGTATTACTAGCCATATAAGATGATTCTTAACCTTGTTGGAAAGTTTCACAAGAAAGGCAAGACAAGAGCTCTATGAAGTGGTCAAGTCTCTTATGGAATGCAAACTCAAGGAAGAAGAAACAGTTTGTGTTTATGTACAGAAGATGCAAAGGTACGTGGAGTAACTCTAGAGGCTCAATGTGTCACTCGATGAAGAGTTATTCATTGACATGGTCCTTAACTCTTTGCCTCTTAGCTGTGATCAATTTGTCTTAACTCATCATTTGAACAACACGGAGACGACATTGACCCAGCTCTATAATTTGTTGCAAACTGTCAAGTCAGGGATAAAGAAGAATCATGCTCCTACTGCAATAAATGCTCATTTCCTAGCCATTGGATCTGGAAAAGTGAAAAAGAGGAAGGCTCCTTACCAATCCATTAGGAAAGGGAAGGCCCATGTTGTAGGATCTAGCAGTGGGTCCAAGACGAAACCCAACTTTAATGTTCCTGCGATCAGTGATCCAAAAGAGGCCACTTCATTCCATTGTGGCGAAACGGGTCATTAGAGAAGAAGTTGCCCCAAATACTTGCAGCTTGAAGAATGGAAAGATCAAAGTGTCCTCGTCGGGTATTTACACTATCTAAGTCAACAACACACAACTTTCTCATTCATGGGTTCTTGATACAGGGTGTGGTTTCCATATTTGTTCTGATTTGTAGGGACTAAGCGAAAGTGAGGAGGTGGAGCATAGGAAGCTAAATTTGATTATGGGGAATAGGCGATATTCACATGTTACCAAGATTGAGACTTATGGGCTTGTGCTTAGTAGTGATGTTAGGATTGACTTATTAAATTGTTGCTACTCGTTAGAAATGATATGAAACATTATTTCATTTCATGCATTGTTTAGACAAGGTTTTAAATATTCTTTTGATAACGATATTGGTTCAATTTATGCTTTCAAAAAAGGTGTGTTTTTATGTTTAAAGCTTTACCTTGTAATGGAGTGTATGAAATTGTGATTTATGTTGATAACTTAGGCAATAAAGTGTTTCATATTGATTCGTCCAATTGTGTGGACACTGCATGTTTATGGCATTGTCGTCTTATGCATATAAACAAGAAACACATCGCCAAACTCCAAAAGGATGGAGAGTTGGAGTCATTTGATCCTAGGACAAATGATGAATGTGAATCTTGTCTCTTGGGCAAGATGACAAAATCACCTTTCACTGGAACATGTGAAAGAGGTGAAGGATTATTAGACATCATCCATATAGATGTGTGTGGCCCATTCAGATCCGCCATAAGAGATGTTAATCGATATTACAAGACATTTACGGATGATTATATCAGATATGGTTATATCTACCTAATCAAATATAAATAAAAAACCTTTGAAAAGTTCAAAGAGTTTAAGCACGAAGTCGAGAAACAATTGGATATGAAGATAAATTAAGATGCTCAAATCTGACAGAGGTGGTGAGTATCTTAGTATCGAGTTTCATGACTATCTCAAGGAATGTGGAATTGTTTCATAATTGACTCCTCCCCAAACACCAAAACTTAATGGTGTGGCTGAGAGGCGTAATCGAACCTTACTAGATATGGTTGGTTCCATGATGAATCGGGCTTCTCTTCCTATTTATTTATGGGGGTATGCCTTAGAAACAACCACCCGCATCATAAATCTTGTTCCAAAAAGAAGGTTTATAAAACACCTCATGAGATGTAAACAGGGAAAGCTCCCTTGCTCGTACATATCAAGGTCTGGGGTTGTGAAGCATACGTAAGATGAGAGACTCATGACAAACTCAAACCTAGAGTCGAAAATTGTTATTTCTTTGGCTACCCACAAAATTCATTTGGATACTTGTTCTATAGAACTAGTGAGAATGTGGTCTTTGTAGCTCAGAAAGTAGTCTTTCACGAGAAAGAGAGAGAGAGAGAGAGAGAGAGAGAGAGAGAGAGAGAGATCATATTCAAAGAGGACAGTGGGAGTGCTATTGACCTTAAAGAAATTCAAGAGTCAACCAATGAATAACCTTTGACAACACTAGCACTCAACCTGAGGAAGAAATTCTAGTTGAGCCAGTTGATAACTCATAACCCCTTCGTCGATCCAGTAGAGTTAGCATGTCGCCTGCATTCTATGGTTTCCATATTACGTCAGATGGTGACATGTTTACCAGTGATAGAAAACTAGTAAATTTGGATGATCCAACTAACTACAAGGAATCAATGGCAAGCCCTGATGTTGCTATATGGAAGGAGACAATGGAGAGTGAGATTCAGTCCATGTATGATAATCAAGTTTGTAACTTGGTTGGTCATGTACCTGGTTGAAAGACAGTCAGGTGTAAATGAATCTTCAAGAAGAAGATCGACATGGATGGGAAAGTAGACACTTTCAAAGCTAGGATGGTTGCAAAGGGATTTACTTAAACCCAAGAGATTAACTATGATTAGACCTTCTCACCAGTAGCTAAGATAAAATCTTTCAGGATTATGTTTGCTATAGTTGCATTTCATGATTATGAAATTTGGCAGATGGATGATAAAACCACTTTCCTTAACAAGAAATTATCGGGGGACATCTACATGAGTCAGCAAAGAGGGTTTTATACATGCCAAGTTTCCTGATAGAGTGTGCAAGCTTGAGAAATCCATTTATGGATTGAAAACATGCATCTCGTAGCTAGAATCTTTGCTTCCATGAGAACGTCAAAGAGTTTGGGTTCTCTAGAAGCAAAAATGAGTCATGTGTATATGTCAAAGATAGTAGGAGTATAATAACTTTCCTAGTGTTGTATGTTGACAACATACTCCTTATAGGAAACAACATTCCAACTTTGCAAGAAGTTGAGTGTTGGCTTGGAATGTTTCGCTATGAAAGATCTAGGGGAAGCGGTTTATTATGGGAATAAGGATTCATTGGGATAGAAAGAATTGTCTTATTGGTCTTAGCCAGAATATATATTTTGATAAAATACTGGAGCGTTTTAGTATGGAGAATTCAAAAAAAAAAGAGAATTGCCTATTCATAGTACTATCAAGTTGAGTAAGACTCAAAGTCCCAGTATTGATGAAGAGATAGCTGGCATGAGTTAAGTCCCATATGCTTCGGCTATAGGATCGAACATGTATGCAATGACATGTACTCGCCTTGATGTGTCTTATACTCTGAGCATGGTTAGTCGATTTCAGGGAATTCCTAGCAGCCATTTGATTGTGGTGAAGAATATTCTTAAGTATCTGTGAAAAAACAAAAGACATGTTACTAGTTCTTGGTGGCAGTGATATATCAAGAGTAACTGGTTACATTGACGCCTGTTTTTAAATAGACCGAGACAACTTTTGTTCGCAGTCTGACTGGGTGTTCTTAGTAGGGGAACGATTACTTGGAAAAGTTCCAAGCAAGACACGGTGGTTGATTCCATTTGTGAGTCAAAGTACATTATAGTGAGTGAAGCATTGAAGGCAACGGCTTGGCTGAAGAACTTTATCAGGGATCTTGGAGTCGTTCCAACTATTCAGGAACCAATGGAATTGTTCTGTGATAATGAAGGCATGATTTTTTTTCACAAAAGAACCAAAGGATCATGGACAATTTAAACATATCGATAAAAAGTACCATTATATTCGAAGTTGGGTACAACACGAACAACTTTTGGTGAAGAAAGTATCATCAGATGATATTGTTGCAGATCCTTTCAAAAAGGCACAAAGCAGGGTCAAACATTACCAACATGCGAGGAGCATAGTTTTAAGAGACTATATTAGTTTTAGTAGTTAGGTGATATTTTTAAAATTATAACAAAAAAATGTAAATGATTTGGCGAATGAATAATAGAGAATTATTTGTGAGTATCGTACTGCCTTATACAAATATTTATACTTGTGTTTCTTTTTGCATGTTTATACTTCCTGAATAATTTGAATTATTCAAACTTCCACAGTCGTTCATACATTTTGGAAGTAAATAGTGAATTATGGCTATCATGAATTGATTGTAGATTGTCTATTGAGGTTAAGACATTGCAATTGGAATTGCTACAACATTCATGAGTACTTTGAAAATAGGGATTTTAAGTATTGGATAAACCCACGCTTAGAGATTACTTCATGGATCTTGTCACAAGTAATTCTAAAACAATAATATCTTTTATTCTTAAAAGGGAGATGCATAAGTTTTAATTTATGAATCGATTGTGTATTGATATTACGTAAACACATTAGTAACTTGATGTTATAAAATGTTATGTCATATATAGTGTTGGGCCCATCGATGATTTGATGTTGACTATATATAGTGTTGGGCCTAGCTAGGACTAATTGATATGTTAATTGAAGTCCAATAAAGTCTTTACAAATCGGGAAATCAAGAAACAAATTCTTGGACAATGAGATTGATTATGATCCATGTCTCGTGTCCATACCTTCCTAATTTGAGATATTATTATTATATTCAAATTAGGGTTATCCAATGATACCTTATTGACCTATAAATAGCCGCTTAAGGCTTCATATTTTTGGCCAACTTTTTAAGATTCATATAGCCAAAAATTCACTCATTTCTCCTCTTGTGTTCTTGTTGCTAGGGTTTGTGTACCAACCATTAAGGGCATCATCTATTTGGTGTTAGTCTTTCGAAGCTTCATAACTAAAAGGATTGGTTTGATTTGTTTTCTATAACAAATCAAAAGGTTTGTAACCTAAACTTTGCAATTTTCGAATTACACTAGAGTTAAGCTGGTTTAGTTGTTCATTGTATGTTGTTATCAAGGTGTATGGCATAGATCTTTTATAGGATGCATGTACCCTATTAGTTGTTAATTATTTTCTACATTGTACATATTTGCTATCTATAAAACACAACAAATATACCCTCAGTTTTTTAAGAGGGTAGAGTGTCGATGGTAGAGAGCATAGTATGGGAGGACAGAGTTGGCGAAGGAGGGCGTTGGATGTACGAGTCGCTCAGATGGTGCTGAGTTTTATTAGCATCAATACATTATCCTAAGGCAACAGATACAATCAAAAGACATACCTAAGTGTATATGCATCATATATCTAGGTTTTACTAGTTATAATAACAAACTTTAAAAACAACAAAAAAGAACATACTAACCTCTTGATTCTTTGCTTGAGATCTTGTGAATGCTAGTGATTTCCGTGGATGAAGGATCCAAAGTAGAGTCCTTCTAACGAAGTTAGACCTACAAACTCCAAAAGTAAAAAAGAAGAACCTTAGATTAGGGTTTAATCGAAATTCTCTAACCGAGAGAGGTTAGAAATTTCATATAGAGTGGATATATATATATATATATATATATATATATATATATATATATATATATATATATATATAGAGAGAGAGAGAGAGAGAGAAAGGGGGGAAGAGAGAATGGACAAAAATATGAGGAATTGTAGCTCTAGGATTTAACCCATAGCAGTCTATTTATATATTGCAAATAAAGTCCTAGAATGATTCAAACTCTTAGATGAATCTTTATCTAGTTCAAACCTGTTCTATCCCTATCCAAGGAGCAGCCAAAACTGTCCACTCTCAGGGAGATTTTGGAATATTCCAATTAGTCTTTAAGAATTAATTAATATCCAAACTCTTTAACTAATTAAAATAATTTAATTAATTACCAAAATAATTTACAATGAATATATTAATTCCTTAATAAATTAATAAGTTATTTTCTCCATTTCCTTAATGTTATTTGGATTTTGAGGTCAACCCAAAATGACCCTATTATTATTAGAAATATTACAAAAACAGTTAATGACCTTGGACACAATTTCCAATAGATGGTACCATCGATAGAGGAAGAAGGAAGTGGGGGAAGGGTATGTGTGTTAATTTTTTGAGTCAGCTATGTTATTTAAATGATTCGTTCAGATGTATAAGTACCGAGTAAGAGGCTATTTTGATGGTATCAACCGCTTTGACTCGGACCGAGTTAGAAGTAACATCTTACTAGACCTAATAAGAGGTAAATCAAACAACCACTTAGTGTTATAGGGTTTAGATTATTCTCTAATCCGAAATAATGTGATGATTGTTGAATTAGATTAAAATACCAATTAGTATTTCATCAAGAGTTCTTTAAATACATCAACAATATCCTTCGATGTTGCTTGAATTTGATTTTATTAGGTGAATTTTGATATCATAGGCACTAAATTATTAAAATGTTGGTTTGGAGCTTTAGAAAATGAAATTTTGTTATATAACCTTAAATTTCAATTTCCTTTTCTCAAATTAAGTTGATGAATCCAAAATACAAGGCTAATAACTTCTAATTTGCTAAATGATTGATTTCAAGTTCAATGTAGAGTTCTTATGATGATTTTGAATATATATGAATATGTGAATTGATTTGAATAATTGGATTATCAAGTTAGTTCATTAATCTAGCTGGAAATTATCATTTGGAGTCATCATTTTAGAAGTTACATTGAATTATTATTATTGATTAGCTTGGAAGACTTAACAGGAGATGAGATGAACATTAACTTTTGAATATTTAGAAGATTTTTGCGATTAAGATCCAAAATGTATGTAAGATTGTTTACTTTTCTTTATTTTTGATTATTTGTTATAATCGTTTATTCCTTCAATTTAAGCATTTTTAAATGTTAATGATTTGACCATTTTAGGCAATTTCTATAATTTGATTTCTTAAAAGATCCTCTTTTATAAAAATAGATCTTAAGTTAATACATATACCCTAAGAACACACATAAGAAGTATTAATTGAACTATTAATTATGAGGAATATTAACAGAATTAAATGTGAAATTTATTAATTATAGAAAATATTCTTCATAATTAATGCATTTCACATTTAATTACGGTAATATTTCTCATAATTAATAGTTTGTGCCCTTAGGGCACATATTAGAAAATCCCTAAATAATTATTTTCAAATAGATCATATATTCCCATAAATTATTATAAATATTATATTTTTATGAATATTATTATTATTAAAATAATGTTTTTATTTTATGATTTTTCTATGTTAAAAGTGTCCAAAGTTAATGTTAGTAAATGTTTTTTCAATTTTGAGTTTTTACTATTAAAAGCAAACAAAATTAATGTTTAATATATATATATATATATATATATATATATATATATATATATATATAAAAGGTTGTTGGGTATGATCAACATCGAGGCCAAGTATTAACATCTCACATTTCAATATGTTATTACATAAAGTGAAGGCATTCTTATATGTGATAACATGAGAGAGAGAGAGAGAGAGATTAATTGGTTGGAAATGGTGTTGCCTCTCGTTGTCGTTATCATACCTAATGACATAACGCAAGGTTAGAGCGGTGTTTCAGCCGTTACCACCACGTTAAAGATGGTCCATGTAGATAATAACGTCGTTTTTGTGTCTCATACCTAGCAGTTTAAAGAATAATCACGTCAACATTTTCTTTTAACTATCTATTTTTTCGTGATTTTCAACTTAGACCGTCTAAATACAATATTTGTATCGTATACATACCAAGTTATAATATGTATGTTTGTTTATAAGATTAATGGATTTGTTTCAAGATCTATTATTTTAAAATGAAAAAGTATAGATAACTTCAAATAAATTTTATTCTCTATAAGCATATTATTCTATAAATCAGTGGCGGATCTTAAAAGGGGCCAGGGGAGGCCATGGCCTCCCCGGTTTTAAAGCTTCTAATACCTGCATATATATACTGTATATATGAAATAAATCAACTAATCTGTAAATTGGCTAATTAGGCCCCCTGATTTAAGCTTACTGATATATATTTACTGATATATATGTAAAAAAAATTAATAAAATTTAGTTTCTAAATAAGAAACAACATACCAAATTAACCAAAAATCAAGGAGATCACGAAAATGTTGTAACAATCCCATTAGGCAACTATATCTCTTAAACAATTAACTATATAAAAAGCTAAAATGTAATCAAATTTATGAGGTTTTTGGCTCAAGTTTTGGGTAATAGAAATCAGTAAAACCCTCACGAAAAGTATCAATCCACCGGGAAAACTCAAAATTTCACCGCCAAAATGACGTTGTTGCCTAATTGCACCTCCTCCACCTGTTGTCGTTGTCGGACTGACGCCTTCTTCGAGCGCTCATTCATCTCAACAGGACGCCAGACAGTTTACCTATAACATCCCCTTTGCGATCTGTCGGCTACCTCTTTTCTGTCCGGTCCAGGCTTCTCTCTACCGGAGTGAGCTATACTTGGTTTCTTACGGTATTCTCTCATTGCTCTTTATTTCTTGGTTAAAGATTGTGAAGTGTGAACCGTGATTGTGAAGATATATAGAACAAAGTACATCTGACACCAATTGCTTTATCGTGTAAGATAGACTAAAATCATACACAATTGCTTTATGATAAAGCATGTAAAAATATTTATTATTTTTATACCCTGTTATTCTTTGAAAATGTAAAAACAATTTGAATACAATAAAGGGTATAATACGTAACATATGTTATCTTATATATAGTGAAAAGTAACTAAGTAACTTGTATTTTTCTCCAAACCGGTTGTTTGTTACATATATTTAATTTATTTGTTTAAAATTTGATAGTATCATATTTTGAAACGATTTCTTTACATGGTTATTATAAAGTTTTGATTTCGGCCCCTCGGTTTTAGTATTCATGTTCCGCCCCTGCTATAAATGAAACTACAAATTAAAATACATTATTCTAGCTATAACGTGCAACATACCCCTAATCTTATTTATAAACATGTTGCTATAAAATTCACATTAAGGCGATGATAAATTACTAAATTACCGATACCTATTTACCATTTGGAAACAAAACACGAAAGGGAATAACTTGAATAACTTCTATCAATTTTATAATAAAATTATTAATAAACTGTACTATTTTGCCCATGTGGTTACTAAATTAACTATTTCGCCCATCTCGACGCTAACTTTCAAAATGAGAATTAGAATTAGTTAATATTTTAATATGATATTATAAAATTATATATATATATATATATATATATATATATATATATATATATATATATATATATATATATATATATACTCGAAAATAAGAATCCAAAAAATTGTACCGTCTTCAAAGTTGATTAACATATTTGGAAATTACTCGTTAACATAATCCTAAGGATATAAGATTTGTAAAATTAAGAGAGTTATAGATTTTATAAAAAAATCAACCGCATAATTAATGTTAATTACGTCAAAACGGTACTTAGAGATCGATTGAGTTTTGACTAAATGTGCAAAAATGAGACTTGTAGTACTCATTGAGATATAAACTTTAGGATAAAGAATGCCGAAAACGGGATCCGTATGATAGAGATATGATTTTTGAAAAATCATTTATTTTTACCCCCGTTAGGCACAAAAATAAAAGTCAAAACTAGTTAAAACAACCTAAACGAGAGTTACAGCACTCCTTGAGATCATTACATAGATATAAAGAGGGCTTTGATCGGAGCTCACACGAAAGAGTTACGATTTTTACATAATCATTTCGTGCGTGCGAGGTGTGCGCCTATGCCCGTCGCGCACCTGACACCGAATTCGAGTAGATTGCGAGTGACGTGGAAGTGACACGTGACAGTCTCTGGATGGAGCCATGATGATCACACTCGACACACAAGATCCTTGCGCACGCGCGCACCCAAATTTCATGCCTATAAATAGAAGGTAGTGCATATCTCATTCTGCACACCTCTCTCTGAATCAATCTCTCTGTAAACTAACAAGTGAAAGACATATAACGACTAGTGTTTTGTATTATTATCAAAGAGAAGTACAAATACAATGAAAGGGAAAAAACATAATATATAGACAAGCTAATTAGGGTTTCCTAGTGAAAAGGCCCAATCATAAAACCCAATACAAAATAAATCCCAAAATCTTATTAGGCTAACATCCTCCCTCAAACTCACAATGCAACAGCAATAAGCATGAGAGTTTGTCAGACATAAAATGGAATCAAGGAGCAGTCAACGGCTCCGTAAGAATGTCAACAATCTGCAAAGAGGAAGGAACATAAGGAAGGGAGATAGTACCCTTCTGGAGATGATGACGTGTGAAATGACAGTCAATCTCAAGGTGATTTGTGTGCTCATGAAACACTGAATTCTTGGCAATCATTATCGCACTCTCGTTATCACAATACAAAGGGGTAGGCTGAGAGATGTGAACGCCCATATCTGCAAGAAGCCATCTCAACCAAACAATCTCACAAGTGGTGATAGCCATGGCTCGATACTCAGATTCTGTAGAAGATCAAGAAACAACATCTTGTTTCTTGCTTTTCCATGATATCAGTGAATCTCCAAGAAAAACACAATACCCAATAGTGGACTTACGATCATAAATATCACTATCCCAATTTGCATCACTATAGGCACGCAGCTCAAGAGAGGATGTAGATGGAAACATAAGAGTGCGGAACTGAGTACCACGTAAATATCTTAAAATACGAAGAACAACTCCCCAATAAACAGTAGTAGGAGTAGTGACAAACTGGCTAACCACATGAACTGCATGAGCAATATTCGGTCTAGTGACAGTCAGGTAAACCAAACTCCCAACAATGGTACGATAAAGGCTTGGATCTGATAATGGGACACCATCAGTTGGAGAGTACTTTGCATTACTCTCTATAGGCATATCAACTGTTCGATTATCCATGATTCGTGCACGTTCAAACAAATTTGAAATATACTTTGTTTGGGATAAAAGATAACCCTTTGGAGATTAAGCAACTTCAATCCCCAAGAAATAACGTAGCAATCCCAAGTCTTTCATAGCAAAACGATGAGCCAAATCACACTTTAAAACTCTATACCATCATGATCATCACCAGTAATAATCATGTCATCGACATATAAGGAAAGAATAATCTGACCTGCATTCGTACATCGAATAAATAGAGCCAAGTCATGGTTACTTGGTTGAAAACCAAGAGAAGTAATCATTGTAGAAAATTTCTCAAACCAAGCACGAAGGGCTTGTTTGAGGCCATATAGTGCCTTCCGAAGTCGACAAACTTCACCTGGTTGGTGAGCAATACCAGGGGGAGGAGACATGTATACTTCCTCATGAAGATCACCATTCAAGAAAGCATTCTTGACATCCATCTGATAAATCTTCCATTGGTGAATGGAAGAAACTGCAATAAGGTGCAAACAGTCGTCATTTTTGCAACAGGAGCAAACGTCTCCTCATAATCCATACCATACTTTTGCGCGTACCCTTTCGCAAAAAGTCTAGCTTTATAACGCTCAACGGATCCATCCGACTTTGTTTTGATTTTATAAACCCAACGATAACCAATCGTGTGTTTCTCGGGTGGAAGCGGAACCAAATCCCATGTATGAGTCTGATAAAGAGCTGCAAGTTCCTCAGCCATAGCGGTCTGCCAAAGGGGATCAGAAACTGCCTCTTTGTAGGATGTTGGCTCAGAGAGACGATGTACATTAGCAATAAAGGAGGCAAACACCGGTAAGTAATAGGAATAGACAAAGTTAGGAAGCTTTATGGACTTCTTATTACGATAAGGCCTCGATGGAGGGGGGGTCTTGATGATTTGCAGGCAGATGATTAACGATAGGTGGTGGATCAGCCGCTTGTGATGGATCAGTAGCAAGTGATGGATCAGTGACATGTGGTGGATCATCAATGTTAATGTTAAACGGATCAATAGTATGAAGCTCCTCTTGGGTTGCATCATGTGATTGAACAGGAATGTTATAGAATGGAATATGCTCCAAAAAGGTGACATTGCGAGATACATACAGTTTCTGATTTGAAGGATCATAGCACCGATAACCTTTCTGACCAATACCATATCCCAGAAAACACAAAGAGCTGATTTTGAAGACAACTTATCTCTCTCAACATGAGGCTTCAAGACTAAACATGTACACCCAAACACTTGTAATGAAGAATAATCTGGGAGTTGTCCAAACAACATTTCATAAGGAGACTTCGCCGAAGTGTATGCAGTAGGAATGCGATTAATAACATAAGTGGCGGTATGAACAGCTTCTCCCCAAAACATATTGGGAACTTAAGCAGAGAGTAGTAAGGATCTGGCAGTTTCTAGGAGATGTCGATGTTTCCTTTCTGCAACACCATTCTGCTGAGGAGTGTTTGTACAAGATGATTGATGTATAGTGCCATCAGATGCCAATAATTGTTTAAAATCATTAGAGGTAAATTCTCCTCCCAAATCACACCGAAAACATTTTATGACAGCAGAGTGTTGAGTCTTGACAAGAGCTCTGAATTCACTATATATGGTGAAAAAATCAGACCCGCGCTTCATAAAATAAATCCACGTATAACGAGTGTAATCATCAATGAATGAAACATAATAGTTAGCTCCTGATTTGGAGGTGATCGGAGATGGACCCTACACATCAGAATGCACAATATCAAAGGGAGCAACAGAATGAGTGACACTTTTATTAAACGGTAAAGCAGAAAATTTTATCAGTTTACAACCACAACAATCAGAAATATCATCAAATTTCAAAGAGCCTAACTGATATGTGCATATTTAGTTCATATTAAGTATAGATTTTTATTCATTTATTAGCTAAATTATTGCACTTTATGGACAAAAGGTACTTAAAAGTGTTTGAATTATATTTTCAGTCCAAAAATGAAGCTCGGAAGCAGAAAGAAGCAGGAGAAGCGGTTGAGAGATCGAGAATGAAACAAAGAAGTAAAACACCAAAAATGACACCTACTCGGCGAGTAGGGTCGACTACTCGGTGAGTCCGATCGAAGAATCGAGAAGATAAAGACTCGGGATCCCTGAGACTTATCACAATACAGGGACTGAGAGATGGACTCGACGAGTCGCCACCTGACTCGACGAGTCGATTCGTATATATAAAGATAACTCCTCAGAACGATGGAAGGGAATTCTGGAACGATTCAGAAGAGTTTAGCTGCGATTAAGAAGGCAGAAAAACCCTAGAAGACGACGAGAGAAGCTAGAATTCAATCCCGAAGAAGAATTGAGGCAAAATTTCATCATTCTACTTACTCTTTTGTTTTATCATTATGGTTAAACAATTTGATTTTGTTTGTTTGCTGTTAGCTACTTCAATTATGAGCTAAAACCTTTAGACTTCTGTTTGGGGATACAAAGTTGACAATATGGTTTGATTGATTGGTAGGATTAATTCTAAAGTTTGTGAATTTTTGTTATTTAAGCTTGCTAAAGAACCTTGTGTGTGAATAATAATTAATTTTCTGTTAATAGGAAGATAATTGATTAGCATGAACATCTATTGATTATTAACCTCATATGCTATGTGATCATTATGCCATATGTCAAGGATTAATGAATATGAAACTAGAGTTAGTAAGAGAATTGAGTAAATTCATGTGCAAGCTTGTGTGATGACCATCAACAAGAAGTTAATTAAAAGATTAAATTAGTTAACTATTGCAAGTCTAAATTAACCCGAATAATTGATCTAGTAAATCTAATTAAATTAGACAACTGGCCACTGTTTAAGTTAGTTTATTTGCTAAGGATTAGTGTAGTGAATACGAATCTAATCATTTGAATCGGTAACCAACAAAAGAATTAATCCATTGCACCATTACCTTAAAATCAACCATAGGATCAATTGAGTTGAACTAAACAAAAGTTCATTTCCAATTATTGAATCTATTTAAGTCTTTATTTTCTAGTTCTTAAATTAGTAATAGTTAGCAAGTTTCTAGTCTTGAAAAACTAGAGAAACCCTATTCTTATTAATTAATTTAGATAGAGTTAGTTTTTTTTAATTTTAATTTGTCGTTCCCTGTGTTCGATACCCTACTTATCCAACTATACCACAATTGATAGGTTCACTGCCTTTGTGTGTTGTTTTACAATTAAAAGTAGGTTTAAAACTAAGTGAGTTCGCACACATCAAGTTTTTGGCGCCGTTGCCGGGGAACGGTTCTAAAAATTAACATTAAAATCAAATTTAATCGATCCTTTGTGTGGGATTTATCTCACACAAAGTTATTTAAAAGGTAATTCAGTAAGTAGAATTAGTTTTAATAAAATTCCGTTTTTAGAGTAACTAGAATTTTTTTTTTCTGTTTTTGCCTTGAACTCGCCGAGTGCACTCGTGCCGACTCGGCGAGTACATCGCTGTTTCAGTTTTATTTTTGTTCTTTTTATGCGTTTTCTGTTTTGTTTACAGTTGTTTCATGACCCGAGGATCTGATACACCTCTGGTCCCCCCTCTTGAAGACCCGGAATCCGCGCTAAGGAGGAGCAAAGGCAAAGCCGTTGGAGAATCCACTTCTTCAAAGAACTCGCCACTCAAAAACCTCAAGTCCGTTTTCAGCAAAAAGAGGAGCAGCAAATCCGGAGCATCCAGTGCCTCTTTGACAATCGAAGACCCAATTCAAGAAGATATTGAATACGAGACCGAGGAAGAAGAAGAACCCACATTCGAGCACGACTCCGAGTTTGAAGACGATTTAGTTATCACTATGGCTAATATCGATGAAGTCCCCATGGGGGAATGGAAGAAGAGGATACGCGATGACACCGGCCCGGGACTTGTGCAGCCCGCAATTCCCGCGACCGCCACTTTCGAACTAAAAGGCCATATTCTCGCTCAACTCAAGGAGATTCCTTTTTATGGGAAGGATCACGAAGACACCTACAAGCACTTGGACGAAATGAATGATGTGGCCGACTACTTCAATGTACCGAATGTCCCCCGCGAGACCCAGCTTCTTCGCATGCTCCCAGTCACGTTCAAAGGAGCTGCAAAGGATTGGCTAAAGTCACTTCCTCTCGGATCAGTCACTACATGGGCCAAGATGAAAGAGGAGTTCATAGACCACTTTTGTCCGCCCTCCAAAATAGCCAAGCTAAAGAAAGCAATTGCCAACTTCGAGCAACAACCTGGAGAATCTCTTTATGAAGCATGGGAAAGGTACAAGAGTTTGCTTCGAAATTGCCCACATCACGACCTTAATAGCCAACAAGAGGTCTCCATTTTCTACGATGGAGTCAATGTCACCACAAGGCAATTGCTCGATTCTCAAGGCCCGCTCACGAAGAAGGCGCCCCCAGTAATCAAGGAGCTAATTGAAGAATTCTCTAAGCACTCTAGAGAATACCACAATCCAAGAAACGAAGTAAGTCGGGGGGTAGTGAACTCGGAAAATGATAGCATGGCGGCTGTGATAGCTAAGCTTGATAATCTTGATAGGAGGATGACAAAAGTGGATCAAACAATCCATGCTATTCGGGTTGGATGTGAGAATTGTAGAGGGCCCCATCTCACAAAGGATTGTGATTTGGATGAGAATGGAAATAAAAAGGCTCAAGTATTCTATTCAAGCGGCGATCGATACGACGAAAATTGGCGGAAACCGAAGAAAGAATGGCTCCCATACGAAGAATATAAAAAGGCTAAGGATGAGAAATACAAGCAGAAAGAGAGGGGATATTATCAAAAGGAAGAACCGGTGATAGAAAAGAAAGCTGATTTGGAAGAAATGTTCACTAGATTCATAGCCGCTTCCGAAAAGAGACACAATGATCGCAAGGCTGCAATACATGAGACCAGAAACATGCTAAGGAATCAGCAAGCATCCATTCTCAACATTGAGAAACAGCTAGGACAGCTTGCACACCAAGTGAACGAAAGAAGACCGGGTCAACTTCCAAGTAATACCGAAACCAATCCGAGAATGGAGAATGTTAGTGCAGTGACCTCCAGCAATGAAGAAATTTTCACACATGCACAGAGGATCTCCAAGAGGAAGACAGAAAGGGCAGAAGAGTCGGCTCCAGCAAAAGCCGACATGACTCGCCGAGTCCCTCTAATGGACTCGACGAGTTCATGCGTAAATGACAAAACTGTCATTCCCTTTAAGCCATATAATCCTCATCTGCCATTCCCAATCAAAGCCATGTCTGTGGAAAAAGTTGAAGCATATAGAACCTTCATGAAGCATGTTAAAGCCCTACAAGTTAATGTGCCATTTGTGGAAACGATGCTCTAGACACCCAAATACTTCAACTTGCTAAAAGGTCTTTTTGCTGCTAGGAAAGATTTGGCTGAAGTCGCAGAGATACTATTGAGTGAGCTGCCCGAAAAGAAGGGCGATCCGGGGAATATTATAATTTCGTGCCAGTTTGGTAATGAAGTTGTCACCCAAGCATTGACCGAATCGGGTGCAAGCATCAATCTGATGCCTTTCTCTTTCTTTAAGAGGTTGAATTTACCGGAGCCAAGACCGGTAAATATGAAGATCCATTTGCCAGACAAGACAATAATTCATCCACAAGGCGTTTGTGAGGATCTCCTTATTAAAGTCGACAAGTTTATATTTCCGGTAGACTTCGTGGTTATTGATATGGAAGAAGACCTCGAAATTCCAATCATTTTGGGGAGGTCATTTTTAAACACCGCTTGTGCTTTAATTGATGTATGTGAGTCTACACTAACATTAAGGGTAGGTGATGAATCCACAATGTTTAGAGTTGTACCAGAAGCCAAGAAAGAAGAGTAAAGAAAGGAAGAAATCTCATTTATCCATTTGGAGGATGAGATGCTACAAAAAGAACTTGCACTTTTGCAAAAAGAAGATCCAAGCAAGTTTCTGCTACATTCTGGAGAGGATGGAGATGTTACCAAGGACTTGGAGGAGTTAGAAAAGCTACTGGAAGGAGCCGACTCAGAAAACACCCAAGAAATGATGGAATACGGTCAGACTCGCCGAGTCACTTTACTGGACTCGACGAGTCTAGTCGAATTTGATAACAACTTGGACGATTTAGATCTGCTTGTTGCTAATCCTCTGTATAATCTGGACGTGGATATTCTTCATGATTCTATAAAAGAACAAACAGCAGAAGAAGAAATGGATACGGAAGTTCAACACGCCCATATAACATGTCTTGATGCAATTCCGCTAAAAGATGGGGGAACCACAGAAAAAGAGAAGAAGGCAAAGGATAGGAGAGTGGAGGCTGATCAACCATCCATTACCAAACCTAGAGCACGCACTTTCACAAAATACGAAGTAATAAAGTTTAAAGAAAAGGAGGTGCAAGAGAAGGTGAAAAAGAATGGGGTGAAGAAGAAAAAGAGGAGAATGGAAGCCCAAGCAGCTGAGGATGATGCTGTGAAAAAGAAGAGAGAGAGGAAGCAAAACGGGCTTACAAAAAGAAGATTCACGCTTACAAAACGAAGTACAAACCACAAAAGACTAGGCGTGCATTCCCGATGCTGGAAGATGACGAGACGTAGACGGGAAGGAGTCCAGCTAACAACTCCTTAAAAAGAAGCACTTGGCAGGAGGCAACCTGTTGTTTAGAGTTTGCTTTCTTTTACCTTTTTAGTTTTGTTTGATTTTTTTTCGTTTTTTTTAGAATTTTAATCTTCCAAATCATCAGACATGTCTGCTTGAAAGTGCGTATGGACTAAGTGTGGGGTGGAATAAATTTCCTTTTCTAAATAATTGACAAAAATTTTATAAATTTTGAATTGTTTGCAAGAGACTCGCCGAGTCTGACCATCACTCGACAAGTCCATTTAGATTTCAGAAAAAAATAAGATCGCGACCCGACTCGCCGAGTCTGACCCTGACTCGAAGAGTCGGTATTATTTACAGAAAAAAATAATAATGAAATTACTTTTACAACCGGTAACTAGGGTTTTAACCCTAATGAATCAATTTCTTTTTCACAACACACTCGTCGTGCGCCTCTCTCCAACCTTTTCTCTCAAGCATTCAAGTGTTCTTCCATTATTTTTCAAAATTTTCAAGTTCTATGACGAAAGGTAACTAATTTCTTCTTATTTTCTGTTAGAAGCATGATTTTAAGATGATCTAGGGTAGTAATTTCATAGAAAACCCGATTTTGAAGAATAGTGAAATTCTAAGGTTTCGATTTTTCATGAATTATGATGTTTTGCATGCTTATTCTTGCCTAATACCTTATAAACATGTGTTTAGACAAAACCCTTGAAGAAATTTTGAGATTTCATGGTCCAATTTAGACCGACCCGCCGACTGACTCGTGCAGTTCTTGCGACTCGCCGAGTCGTACATGGACTCGACGAGTCGAGTCGGGGAACATGTGCATGACTTCTTTTAATTATAATCTATGTTTCTGGGTTTTGTATCTTTGTCTTGTAGAAGTAATGTTCAACAGGAGGCAAAGTTCTAGTGGGCACCAAGGGGACTTCCCTTGGTTGAATTTCCCACACATCGAGTCCGCTTCAACGATGCGGAAGTGGAAGAAGAAGTTGGCCGACATAAGGAAGAAAGAAATTTACGTGCCCAATAGGATAGATTGGGATTGGTTGCAAAGTGTACGCTATGAAGAGGAGTTAGCTCCTTATCTTTTGAAGGAGTTTACCCATGAAGGAGAAATGATGATTTGTGAGGGGTGGAGCCGGGTCTTTCGAATTCAAGAGCCGGTGTATTTGGAGCTATGCCTAGAGTTCTTCTCCACGGTATCTTTCACGGGGGGAGTGGATTGTTATCACCCGGTAAGTTTTAGTTTCTACATTGGGGGTGAATTTCATCAATGTTCTGTACTCGACCTTGCCTGTCGATTGGGAATTTATGACCAGCCCTTGGTCTCAACAACTATCTTTCGGGCCTTTTGGAGCAATCCCACATGGTGTTTCCCGATGGAGTGACTAGCACGGGTTGGTGGAACATGATTGGCAACAAAGTTTATATTCCGAAATCGGCACAAGAGGGGAGCATTCGATCGCGTACGCACCGCCTTATTCATCGTCTCATTTCATCCGCTATTAACCAAAGGAAGGATGATGACAAAGTTTCTAACCTTGATGTCTTCTGCTTATGGAGCATTATCACACCCGGCATTTTTTGCAATATTCCTTGGTGTTTGGCTTCATATCTATCGGAGGGTGCGGTCAAGGATCGCAAAACTTCTCGAATTAATGGTGGTATGTTTGTCACCCGGCTAGCCAACTCGTTTGGGTTGATGACCCGTGGTGCATGGAACTTTATGACGATGATTCCTACACCTCCATTCAATCCAATTCTTTTCTGGCGGGCCAGGATTATTGAAGACTATGGTGGACGTCATTATGCTATCCCGCATGATGATCCGGTAGTTGGTCCCAAAGCACCGGGAAGGAGGGTCCGATCGAGGAGGGAGCGGGATGTGGAGGAAGAGCCGCCGGTGATTCCGGTTGATAATGAAGAAGTACCAATGGATTGGTACAATGTGGAGATGAGGCGGTTACAAGATCAAATGGCGCGGGGAATTAATTTTAGCAATCAATCATATATCCGGCTTTTCGACCACTTCAACATACCGCATATCGATGGTGGTAACTTTCCGTATATTCCATCGTGGGAAGAGGTGATAAGTACAAGAAGGAGTGGTGCGGGAGGAAGTGGAACAGCGCCGGATCATGACGAGGAGGAGGATTAATTTCTTTGCGTTTTTATTAAACAATTTTCAATTTTTTTTTTTTATGTTTTTTTTGTTTTTTATTTGGTTTGTTTGAATGTGTTAAGACTTTTTACTGTTTTGCTTAATGTGTGATTGCCTTGATTATTTTTCAGAATTGAATTAGGAATGCTTGCATAGGAGGGTTAGAGTTATAGAGTCAAGAGGGTTATAAGAGTGATAGAGAGTCAAGAAAGGGAAGCATTAGAGTCAAAGTATCGAGTCCGGTCCTTAGGGACATGAGAGAGTGAGTTCAAAAGTGAGGAAAAATTTTGAAGATTTATTGGAGGCTGGAACAAATGCAGAATGCCATTTTTTTCGTCCAGCAGTCTACTCGTCGAGTGCACTAAACTGACTCGACGGGTCGCCTAATATTCTCACACATACGAAGATGTTCGCGCTTATACTCGACGAGTCACATATATGACTCGACGAGTCATTCATTTTTAAACCAAGGGGATTGCTGATTTGATGCTGATGAGTGTACCACTTGACCACTTATTTCTTCCATTTCGATTTTTGAAGATCTTACACTGTTTCTCCTGTATATTTGGAGCTGCCACACGAGATTTTGATGCCCAAGCCATGGATGAGCTGTTCCCATGGCTAAAGCCAAGAGAAGAAGGAGCTGAAGAAGATTTATCAACCTATCGGCTGCTACCCCAGGGGAGTTTGTTCTAATTCTCTATATATTGCATTTTTAGTTTTTGCATAATATGCAATGAGGGCATTGCATAAAATAAGTGTGGGGTAGGGGGTTGGTTACATATTAGAAAATTTAGAATCTTAATTTAGACTAATTTTAAAAATTTGTTGCATACCAAAAAAATTACTTAGGACTTAATTTAGAAAATTTTGGTAAAAGTAAAATTAGGATTCCATGTTAGAATTGTGTTGATAATTGCATGAAAACCCAAATGTTTAGTCGAGCCTATATACGTTCTAGTGCATTTGTGGCTTCCTTATTCCAGTGAAATCATGGGACAAAAACACGACCCTGCTCAACCTGAGGGATGCAATATGTTTAGCAGCCTAAACCTGAAATGTATCCAGGAAGATTGTTATCGTTAGCCAACAAAGGTTGAGATTGAGCGCCCCTGCTTAAGCATGTAGGGATTTGAGTGAAAAAAAAGTGAGTTACATGTAAAAAAAAAAGAGAGAATTACAAGAAAAGTTGTAAGAATTTTGGAGCAAATAAAGTGAAGATCAAAAGATCAAAATTCCAAGAAATTCAAAAAGTTGAAGATACCAAAAATCAATAAAGGTGGTGAATTCAAAGAGATCAAAGATCAAATTATCAAGGAAGTGAAGAATTCCAAAAAGATCCATAGTGGTATCGAAAAGTTGTGATTCTAGATTATGTATGCTTGGGTTGCTCAATTATAAATACCTTGAGGGTAAGAGGTTTTCTGCGGATGGATTCGGAGGGTTGCATAAAATGAGCATAGTTCGGGGTAAGTGGGCGAATGTTTATGAGGATTGTGAGTATTTGGAGTATGGGGGTCTTTAGGAAAATTTTTAGACACAAATGTATGCGTTGCGGTCTTGGCATAATGGCTGGGTTAGATTGGAGTTGTTATATGTGATTCTAATGTTTTAAAATTTAGTTTTGCTTGAGGGCAAGCAAAAGTCAAGTGTGGGGTATTTTGATATGTGCATATTTAGTTCATATTAAGTATAGATTTTTATTCATTTATTAGCTAAATTATTGCACTTTATGGACAAAAGGTACTTAAAAGTGTTTGAATTATATTTTCAGTCCAAAAATGAAGCTCAGAAGCAGAAGGAAGCAGGAGAAGCGGTTGAGAGATCAAGAATGGAACAAAGAAGTAAAACACCAAAAATGAAACCTACTCGGCGAGTAGGGTCGACTACTCGGCGAGTCCGATCGAAGAATCGAGAAGATAAAGACTCGGGATCCCTGAGACTTATCACAATACGGGGACTGAGAGATAGACTTGATGAGTCGCCACCTGACTCAACGAGTCGATTCGTATATATAAAGATAACTCCTCAGAACGATGGAAGGGAATTCTGGAACGATTCAGAAGAGTTTAGCTACGATTAAGAAGGCAGAAAAACCCTAGAAGACGACAAGAGAAGCTAGAATTCAATCCCGAAGAAGAATTGAGGCAAAATTTAATCATTTTACTTACTCTTTTGTTTTATCATTATGGTTAAACAATTTGATTTTGTTTGTTTGTTGTTAGCTACTTCAATTATGAGCTAAAACCTTTAGACTTCTGTTTGGGGATACAAAGTTGACAATATGGTTTGATTGATTGGTAGGAGTAATTCTAAAGTTGGTGAATTTTTGTTATTTTAGCTTGCTAAAGAACCTTGTGTGTGAATAATAATTAATTTTCTGTTAATAGGAAGATAATTGATTAGCATGAACATCTATTGATTATTAACCTCATATGCTATGTGATCATTATGCCATATGTCAAGGATTAATGAATATGAAACTAGAGTTAGTAAGAGAATTGAGTAAATTCATGTGCAAGCTTGTGTGATGACCATCAACAAGAAGTTAATTAAAAGATTAAATTAGTTAACTATTGCAAGTCTAAATTAACCCGAATAATTGATCTAGTAAATCTAATTAAATTAGACAACTGGCCACTGTTTAAGTTAGTTTATTTGCTAAGGATTAGTGTAGTGAATACGAATCTAATCATTTGAATCGGTAACCAACAAAAGAATTAATCCATTGCACCATTACCTTAAAATCAACCATAGGATCAATTGAGTTGAACTAAATAGAAGTTCCTTTCCAGTTATTAAATCTAGTTAAGTCTTTATTTTCTAGTTCTTAAATTAGTAATAGTTAGCAAGTTTCTAGTCTTGAAAAACTAGAGAAACCCTATTCTTATTAATTAATTTAGATAGAATTAGTTTTTTTAATTTTAATTTGTCGTTCCCTGTGTTCGATACCCTACTTATCCAACTATACCATAATTGATAGGTTCACTGCCTTTGTGTGTTGTTTTACAATTAAAAGTAAGTTCGATGAACAGTAACTCGCCTTCAAAAACGAAAAGTACAGATAATCAACCGAGCTCTAATACCATGTAAACTAACAAGTGAAAGACATATAACGCCTAGGGTTTCGTATTATTATCAAAGAGAAGTACAAATACAATGAAAGGGAAAGACATAATATATAAACAAGCTAATTAGGGTTTCCTAGCGAAAAGGCCCAATCATAAAACCCAATACAAAATAAAGCCCAAAATCTAATTAGGCCAACACTCTCAATCCTCGAAGTTGCTACATTTTTGGAGAGGTCCTCGGAGTCCCAAGCCTGATTCAATCCTACACCAACGGTCTCACGCTTCAAGGGTGAATTCATGGCCGCATTTCACTATTTTAAAGGTGTTACCAGGGGGATACATGTTTATCAAACTGCTTTATCAAAATATATTTATATCTATAAATATCAATCATTATATAAAGCATGGAACTTTAGGATAATGTAGTCATAGATACTATACCTAGTTGTAAGCTATGATATTATGCTTAAGAGTTATGATGTCCAATAGTCTAGGAAGAGATATTACCTAGATGTTATGATGGCTAATTACCTAGGATAACATGGTACCTAAAAGTAATGTTGGTCAAATATCCTGTTTCAAATTAACCATAATTAGGGTGTGTGTATACACACACACACACAAGATAAGTGTGAGATCTATAAGTTTTAATTAACAAATATAAAGTAAAAGATTTATATTGTGATAGTTACAGAAAATCACTAAGAAAGAACGATAAAAGATAAAATGCATATGATTAATGCTCTAGTGAGTTATTATTATTCATCCTTAGCCTGATTAAATTCGGCTACCTCGAACCTGTAATCCTTAATCTTGCAAGAGCCAGAAAGATATGTACAAATATATACGGAGTTTGACACCCCCACCTATGATTGCTAGCTACAATCCCGACAAGATAACTTTCTTTATTATTCAAACACTATTCGACATCCGATGAAACGTCGTGCAGAGAAATTATTAGTCTACAACATCAATTATAGGGGCTCATGGTAATACATTACAACCATCTTAGAGATCTGACTACCTCGCAAGACACCTTCAAGTAGTAAATAAAATGTGTTAGGATTAATAGAATATCCTGAAATATAATGACAATAAAATATGATCAGTAAAATATTCTACAAAGATAGTAAGATATGAATGGTAAAATGTTCTATAAAAATAAAATAAGTTTAGGTCGGTAAGATATCTTAAATGGGATAGAAAGGTTTTTCTAAAAAAGAAAAGGATTCTTAAAATAAAATCAAATATAACAAAAAACTATAAAACATGTTAACTCACCAACATTATATTGACGTTTTTCAAAATACATGTATTCTTAGGGAGATAAGTGTGGGGGATAGTCGTGGAGAGGATGATGTCGTCAAGTAAGCATGTTGGAGTTTATTTTTGTTTGTTTGTCATTTCTAATTATGTTTAGAGAATGTGTGTTTGATCTATTAAACAATGTAATCCCAAATAAATTTTAATAAATAAAATTATTGTTTGTTTTATATTTTTGTTTAATGTTCAATATATCTATGTGCCTTGATCCAATATCTCTACGTCGCACAACCCGTCGTTTCCGCCACTGGGCGGGGGTGTGATATATATATATATATATATATATATATATATATATATAGAGAGAGAGAGAGAGAGAGAGAGAGATAGATAGATAGAGAGAGATAGGTTCAAATGTTTCCAACAAATATTATGTGCCTAAATGTACCAATCAGAAATTAAGAAAAATTAAATCATTATTAATTAATATAAGGGTATGATAGTAATCTTGGTTATATCTAATTATAGTAAATATTAACCATTAAATATCCCTTTAATTTAGTAAAATCAGTTTTAAAACCCTAACCAGTTCATCACAATTGTCGGCAACATCCACCATCGTCAATCGGGCATGTTAAAGGCTTGGTCGTTCAATCTCTCGATTGTCTCACTCAAGAGGAAGTCTTCTCTTCCCTAGCTATAAATTGCTCATGTTTTTCTTGTTTTCAGTATGTACATGGGTTTCTGAGTTTATTATTTTAATCAATCTTGTTCAATGGTTTGGTAGAATGTTCTAAGGGGTGGAAATGGCAGAAGATCACTGCAGGTTTTAACGAATTCTTCAGCATATCAATCTCGAGATGATAAACTTGGGGTTTCAATTTTGAGGCTTTATTTAGGTTCCCTAGCAGCTAACAATCAAAGAAATGGTTATGGGTTAGGGTTATCATCGAAGTTGTATACATCATATATGAACTACATTCTTCCAAACCCAAGAATTCGAAGGTTTTCCTCCAATCCGAATAAGAGTGAGATCAATTATCTTTCTTGGTATTATTTTCTGTATGTTTAATTAATTTGTATAGCAGCAGCAATGTGTAAAAAGCTTACTCACTAATAACTTTGTGTAAGGTGCATAAGAATCAAGCAAATCACAGTAAAGAGGTTCCTTTCAATTCATTATGTGCGTACCATTAATGGCTCTTGTATAAACTATTATGTAAAGTGGTTAGCAATATTTTATTACATTTAAATGTTTTCAAGGCTCGGTCGTTCAATTGGCGGCAGCATCCACCATTTAATATCCCTTTGATAGGTAATGCTTGGTGGATGATCATTCATTAATATAGATTAATTTGATTTTATTCTTAATTCAACAATTTCGTTTCACTGATCAAGGTAATTTCTTATTTTATCATTTATACTAAACACAATTATTTTTTATTTTGGTTTTAATTTGTTGAACGCACTAAGAAAACCCAATTGGTGTTGTAAGAATACATTATGCTTTGTATTGTGTATTATGTTAGAAACTATTATCCAATGTATTCTAACAGAATATTGATTTTTTTAGGAAAATCAAATACATAATATAGTAGATTTTGTAAGAATACATTATTCTTTTTATAGTGTATTATGTTAGAATTCACTGGGTTAGAATTTAAAATGATAATTACACTTTAGGTTTAATGATTCTTTAAGAATCTTTGTTAAAAGTTTTATAATATATTTTGGTTACACAATAATAATGGGTTCTTGTATAATAATATAAATGGTAATTGCATATATATTTTATCAGAATTAAATGGTAACTACACTTTATATTTAATGATTCTTTTAGAATCTTTGTTTACCTGTTATTCTTTTTTTTTTTTGTAATAGATGTTTCTCTTGGATTGCTTATTATTCTTTATTTTTGTAATAGATATTTCTTTTGGATTGCCTATTATTCTTTTTCTATATATCCTGACATATTCTATGTATTCTTCAAGAATAAATATATAAAGTGATACTTAATTGCAAGTAACATGTTTTTAATCATTATTAATTTTTGTTGTATTCTGTGATAGGGATGGCTGGAAGAATGCGTTGAAGACCTAATAGGAATAACTTGAAGAATGAATAAAGTTTGATCATACTCACAATTTTAGAATGTTGTTATTTTTTTTTTAAGAATTTATTCATTTTTGTTGATATTCTTTTAGAATATGTATAATTATATTAAAATGTGTAAAGTTTTTAATCAGTAAGAATATGTATGAATGGTAATTTTTTATGTTTTATTATATATATATATATATATATATATATATATATATATATATATTGGATAAATTAAATGACAAAAATGATATTTAGAAAAAGAAATTTTGAAAATTTCCTTTTGTTTTGCATTTTTGATTTTTTTATTTTTATTTTTTGATCTCCAAGATGAGTGGCTAGGATCACGTTCTCATGTCTCACAAAATCAAGATGGTTTAATAGTCAGGTACTGTGTGTGAGACTTAAAGCGGAGTGTAGTAGTACTCCTCTCTCTTTGGATAGTTAGTATTGGTAGGTTCAGATCAGACACAGAGGGTATGTCGGGAGCATCTTCTAGAGTGAATGGCAACACTTGATTATTCTAGACAATCTTGTGAAGTAAGTTGTTAGTGCGGCGTTATAAACCACAAACGTAGATGAAATAGGATACAATGTTTATTAAATACTCTGAACATTAGTTGCCTTTAAAAAGACTTACACTGGCCAATGACTCCCCTAGTTGTGTAGTCAAACAATTGCTCAAACAATTTATCAGGTTAGGTGATTCTTCTAGATAATCGTTGAACTAGGATTTGTGAGAATCGATTGAGTTGGGTATGTCCGGGTATAATTGATGGGTTTATGCATAAGAAACAATCATATGTGCTCATACAAACCCTAATGCTTGGATCTAGGTTTCTCTATTGTACATGCTTTGGATCCAAGACTAATAAACTTAGATCTAACATATTATAAACTGAATTAGGGTATATAGAATTACCTTTGATTGTTATATAGCAATAACAATCAATTCCTTTCTTGGATCGGCTTCAAAAGCTTAGTGCCTCAAGTGTTGCACCTCTAATGGAGTCACAAACACCATATACAACTTGGATGAAGAGGAGAAGAAAGGAGGCTGCCCAAAAACGACTAGAAACCCTAGAGAATCAGTTCCACACGTTTTTGGGGCCTAAGGGGTCCTTTATATACTTGTGTGGGCTGCTAGGGTTTCAGTCAAAACCCTAATGGACAGCTTAAACTCTAAGCAGCCCATGGAACCTTCTGGATAAGGCTATGGACGAAAATATGATGGGCTCCCATCATAATTTCGTTCACCCCTTGTTCCTTTAGCATTCCTTAGCCCAATAACTCAATTATCCAATAATTGCAGTCCAGTCCCCTAAATTTAATTAATCTCTTTTAGCCACAAAATTAATTATCAATTAATTCTTGACTAATATTAATTAAACAATATGATTTCTCCTTTAATATATTATTCTCATAATATATTAATAAATCATATTTAAACCTTTCTCTCCTTAAATCATCCCACATATTGCTATGGTGAAGGCAACCCAAAAGGACCATGCTCATAATCGGGTCAAGTACATACCAAAATAGTTATGGACTTAGACACTAATCCAACAGTCTCCCACTTGGATAAGTCTAATAACTATTTTCCGTATGACTTCAGAATCTGATCAGCAATCATAGCTTTCAAAAGCCGCTGTCAACTCTGATCTTATCAGATAGCGTGTCCTTTAGATAAGGGATTATATATTCCTCCATTCTCAAGATATCGTACAAACATAAGACATGAATTTTAATCATTCTCTCTATACTGTTTCCCGACTTCTGATTTATGACGATTGATAACAGACTACAATTGAACACATCAACTTAGTCCTGGCTTGGCCAAGCACTTAAGTGTCATCACTAAATCATCGAGAGGCCCACATATATCGCTTTTATCCCACTTTGGGTAAAAGGAATGGATAAACTTCGACTCAAATGCTCGCTTGCATTTACTGATCGAATCACACACAACAATAAGTTTTATAACACCAAGTTACTGGTGCGTTTACTTATTATCAATGTGCAACCGACCAAAAAATAACAACTCACACGTCTCGGTTTTAAGAATATATAATATTATCGTCTCACTAATCACTCGTGATAAAACCATGAAGTGATCCAAGTGAGCATGGGTTTAATCCAATACTCTAATCTTATCAAAGCACTCATGAACTCTGCAGCAAACTTGTGCTATGTCTAAACTTTTCAGACAATCTACAAACTCTTCATGACAGTCTTCCTTCATACTTACTTCCAACGTATGACCGACTGTGGATGTTCGAATAACCTATTTATTCGGGAAGTCAAAACATGCAAACTGAAACATAACAATAATACTTAATCCTATATGGCCCCAAACTTGTGAGAGTAAATAAAACACTTCTATTTATCCACCATATTGATCACTCATTATTTATCATTTAATGTTTCAGATAATCAACTCATTACTTGAATTACAACAACAATTGTCCCATGCTCTAAGCATGCACACTTTGTTTCCTATGGTCCATGCTTTGTGAAATAGATCAACTGAAAACTTTTCCAATGATGCTCATTTCACAATTCCTTAATCCCCATTGTTAGTGTAAGAACACAAGGTTCTCGCCACTACTAGAATATGCTAGATTCTAACATTTTACGCAACAATCCTTTCGTAAAGTCATAGCACAAAAGTCACCAAGACTTGGCTAATGAAACTACAAAGTACTCTATCAGAAATTGTTACAAGACAATCCCATAGACGTGAAGTCTCACATTCAAAGTACATTCCTTTGAACATCCTTCTTGCATAAAAGTTTCTAATCTAGTCATAGACTCTCAATATCCAACTCCCAATATGGAAACATTTCCACATTTGCCATATGACAACTCATTCTTAATAGAATCTTATCTATTCATAATAATGTTGATATTGTCCATCCAATACCATACTTCCAACTACTCACAAGCGACCAATCCTCAACGAACTTTGGATCGTCCTTTGATAGTTGTTTAATTATTTTAGTCAAAACCAATTCTAGTCCTTTTTCCCTCTTAATGCGCTAGACATTTGGAAAAAAAATTAGAATGGTAAAATATTATAGCATTTGCAATCGATCCTATACCCGAAGCGTATGGGACACGATGCATAATGTCTTACATAAAGATATGATACTTTACCAATCTTTTGCCATAATATTTTATGTGTCACATTCTCACAATTCGAACTATGAAGAGGGATGCCGTAATCATAGTCGAAATTTGAGAACACACTATGTATCCTTTGACTAAATTTATTAAAATTTCTCAATCTAAGCTTTGGATTTTGAAACGGACTATAATATTCTCTCCCTTAATTATAGCAAAACAACTTTTCAACCCATGCAACTTTGCAAATTGAATCTTGTTTTCTATAATTAATATTGCTAACTTGCAATACTCGCCATAATAATCATACAATCATAACACTTACGCTCCCACTATCATGATGATTATTATCATATAAGCATAACACTTATGCTCCCACTAGCTTTGACATGTATCCAGAAAACAAATGAACTCCCAGAAAACAATGCCTATTGAATTTCTGAGATTCATATTTCTAATACCAGATGCTTTGATAAGCTTTTATCTAAGCTTCTTAAACTTATACACATTTTCCTTAGATAACTCATATGTGTGTTTAAACAATTCAGAACTTATGTTACTAAGTTCCAAATGTTCAAACTAACTGCCAAATATCACAATTCGAACTATGGAAAGGGATGTCGTAACCATAATCGAATTTGAGAATACAATTTTCACAATTGCTATTTTCTTAAGATCTCTCTTAGTGAAAGCATTTCCTCACAGTCATTTTCATGAAGGAGGGAATCTTATGACACTTAGATTTTACGGTGTATGAGTTCCTATCCATGTGAATTTGCCCAAACCAAAGTTTGTGACAAATTCAACCTCATATGGACTGAACTTTCTTAATCTTTATTTCTTGCCTTATGGTAACACGAGTGCCCACCATGTCTTCCAAGTAGTTTAGTAATTTGTCCTTACATATCAATGTACTTTCCATCGACTAAGGCTCTGGTATGCATTCAAATGAGAACTCATAGAACTCACATACACAATTAACTCAATTGGAATGGCATAGAAACAAAATAATGTCAACACGACAGGTTGTAAACCTCAAGTCGTGTGCTAGTGATGATCTATAAGGTTTATTCTTGATTTGTTCTTGAAACCTTTCAAGACCATTAAGACTCCCACTGACTCCTTGATATATAAGATTCTCCTGTCAAGAAACATTTCTTGACAAAGCAAATATTCAAGAGTTAGTGTAGCATTTATCAAGACAAACACTTCACAAACTGGTCCTAGTTGGTCTTTGTCTTATCCAAGACATCACAACTTACCAATTTCTAATGTGCATGAATAAGAAAACATTTCCAAATTCCACATTTGTTAAGTGTTATAAACCTACTTAAGACTTTTCACTCAATGTCACAATCTTGACTCTAAGACTTGATATTGGAACGAAGTATGATTGACTTATTGATTTAACCATTTCTACAATACTTGATTCCTCTTCTTAGACATGCAATTGCACTAAGACTCACTTAGAGGATCTATTGAGACATGGTTCTTAATCTTTAAGACTTATCACAAAACACAATAAAAGGTACTCTCCCTTCTTCTTAGAAAGGAGAAACTTTTATTTTTCTGCCTACTTGATTCTTCTTTATTCGTTCTATTATTCATTGAAACTCTTTCAATCAACTCAGAATTATACTCAATCTTATAAGTATAATCATATTTACTAAACTTTAGTAAATCATGACGAATATCTTTGTCACTCTTGTGGTGGACTTGATCAACGCACAACCTTGTGTACTTGATCTCCTTGTCCTTCAATTGACACTTTGCCAAAGAATTAGTCTAAGTTTCCCAAATGTGAAAGTTTTTCATTCATCATACAATACACATTGCATGATTCCAAGTTTCTGTCCAGTTGAAACTTGGGCGATGAGAAACTCTCCCTATTTGGTAAACTTTTGACATTTCCACAAATAACATAATTAAGAATCAAATCCATTGTTGCTAATAATAGAAACATTCAAACATCAATTTTTCATACATGCCATCGCAAGGATAAATAAGATAAAATCAAAATTCATTTTATTGCGGAAAAAATTTGTCCTTACAATGCAATTCAATTGAAAAACTATGTTATTACATATTTCTTAACAATCTATTCTAACTCCAAGTAGTAGCTCAAGAATCCATTCTTCAAGTAATGCGATCGAAATCCATTTCTTCACGATTAGATTCAGCTCACTTCTTCCCTTAAGCTTCCTCTCTTTTCTTCGATCCTACAAAACATCAAAATGCAATCTTATCACATCATGTATTAAGAATCTAGAATAGGAACTTAAAAGAGTTAGATAATGGATTTTACCTGAAGTAGAGTCATACGTCTTGACTCTCCCATCTCTTAGATCTCTCAGGTAGTTAGGGCAACTTCGTCTCCAATGCCCATTCTCTTGGCAATAAAAGCAAATGGACTCCTTTGGAACAACACATCGGACAATCACCGACTTAGTTCTTTCTGGACTTCCAATGTTGCCAGTGTCCATTGAAGTTTGGGAGTTTGATTCACCAGACAAATTTGCTTGACCAGCGTGCCAAATCATTGTTGATTCAGCAGCTATAAGCAAATAGGTGAGATCAATTAGGGTCACGTCGTGGTCCATCATATAGTACTCTCTAACGAACTCACTATATGATTCAGGAAGTGACTGAAGAACCCAATCAACAGCCAACTCACTTGAAATCTCGACACCCAACATGTTTAACCTATCAATGTGTGACTTCATCTCTAAGACGTGCGCACACACAGGTTTCCCATCTTCGTGTTTACTTGCCAAAAGGGCTTGAGTGAGCTCGAACTTTTCAAGCCTTTGAACTTGTGGGTCAGGGAGAACAATTGGAGGATGTGGAGGAAGTGAAGCATGACTCTCATTTCCTTGATCGTATCTCGGAACGTCATCTTCATTTGGAAAGCTTGTTCCAAAGGATTTGGGAAGACCATTGTAAGATGTAAACATCTACAAAACGGGAGAAAATTCAATTTAAGTTGATTAGAGTTCTTGATGCAACACCCAAATGAAACATCAAGCTAGGATCCAACACAATACTCTACAACCTAGAAGAGGGATGCCGTAATCTAGTTGCAGAATATTTGAAGGTAGGTAAATGACGATTTACCAATTTCCACCATGAAAAAAGAAAAGGAAGTTTAAGTTTTAAATGAATTGAAACTCCTAGATCTTTTGAGATTCATTGAACTTTTCAATGGCATGTTTAATCTCGATTATGCCCTACTATTTGTGACTGGGATGCCGAGGATCACAAACAAGGTGTGAATAACCATACGAATCACGTGGTGCACCCAATGCTACAATCACCTAATCAATGTGCCGGTTAGCCACACACGCTCCATTGATCTATGACAAACATCGAGTCACCCTTCGCTACCAATGTCATCCCCAAATTAGTGTGCCGGTTAACCACACACGCTCCACTAACGTTTGACACGGGTACGAAGTGTAATTCTATGGATTAGAATACAATTTCAAATTTTTCCTAAAGTAACTATGATTTGGGAATTTGAAAAAGCATTTAGTTACTTTGTACTTCATTATACTTATAATGGAAGGTTTCTGTCCTATCCTACCCGTTCGGCTAACGACCCTCTACTAGTCAAGAGTGCGGTGGGTAAGAGTGGATACCCATTCAATCGCCATTTTATAGGCAATTTCCTTAAACACCCCTTATAGACCAGCTTCGTGAATGAGGCCTACTAACGGTAAGACTGACTGATTACTCATACATATATAATATTAGACTTTTAATGTTACATATAGTATAGGGTGTATTTTACACTTTTAAAATACTAGGTGGTTTAACTTAGTAAATTATACTTTTAATTTAATTAAATGTAAACCAAAAACTTTATGGGTTTATTAAATCACTTTTAATTATACACTTTAATTAATTAATAAAACCATAAGGGTGTGATTTGAACTTTTTCAAATTACTAGGGTTTTCGAATTTAACATTTCAAAAATAAACTTTTAATCAATTTTTAAATTCCAAAACTTGAGGGCAAGTTTTGAAACATTTCAAAACATTAGGGATCAAATAACAAATAATTCAAATTAAACAATTAATTTCATAATTATCTATATTTGACCTAATCTTATTTTAGTCATTAGATAATTACCAAATAACTTTAAATAATCCATATTTATCACATAAACAACCAATATTTAAAAGATTTGAAATTATCTATTGTTTTGGCAAGGATAAACATATAATTAAGATAAAATTCGGATTTTAACTTCATAAAACAATTGAAGCATCAAATCCAAGTAAAAATAGTAGCTAAATCCCGAAATATCCTCTGCCTGACGCACTGACTCGCCGAATCAGACCTGGACTCGCCGAGTAGGGCCAACTCGCCGAGTCCAAATACTGACTCGCCGAGTTGAGTCGGGTAGAGGCAAAAAAACTCGTTTTTCAGTAAATAATTCAACATAGCATCACATACAACAGAAACCAACCATGGCTCTGATACCACTGATGGGTTTTATGCATAAGAAACAATCCTATGTGCTCATACAAACCCTAATGCTTGGATCTAGGTTTCTCTATTGTACATGTTTTGAATCCAAGACTAATAAACTTAGATCTAACATATTATAAACTAAACTAGGGTATATAGAATTACCTTTGATTATTATATAGCAATAACAATCAATTTCTTGCTTGGATTGGATTCAAAAGCTTAGTGCCTCAAGTGTTGCACCTCTAATGGAGTCACAAACACCATATACAACTTGGATGAAGAGGAGAAGAAAGGAGGCTGCCCAAAAATGACTAGAAACCCTAGAGAATCAGTTCCACACGTTTTTGGGGCCTAAGGGGTCCTTTATATACTTGTGTGGGCTGCTAGGGTTTCAGTCAAAACCCTAATGGACAGCTTAAACTCTAAGCAGCCCATGGAACCTTCTGGATAAGGCTATGGACGAAAATATGATGGGCTCCCATCATAATTTCGTTCACCCCTTGTTACTTTAGCATTCATTAGCCCAATAACTCAATTATCCAATAATTGCAGTCCAGTCCCCTAAATTTAATTAATCTCTTTTAGCCACAAAATTAATTATCAATTAATTCTTGACTAATATTAATTAAACAATATGATTTCTCCTTTAATATATTATTCTCATAATATATTAATAAATCATATTTAAACCTTTCTCTCCTTAAATCATCCCACATATTGCTATGGTGAAGGCAACCCAAAAGGACCATGCTCATAATCGGGTCAAGTACATACCAATAGTTATGGACTTAGACACTAATCCAACAATAATGTCTTATAGATATTTTTGTTAGATTTATATATCAATATAGTTGGTAAATGTTTGTTTTAAAGGATAATTAATATAATTTAATATCATTAAATTATTATGGGCTTAAAAACCCTATGTATCTCACCAAGTTCCCAAACCTGACCCACTCAAATTCTATGTATCACAGTTAGCAAAACTACGACTGCTGAAATCTAAGTTAGGATGTTGATTGGATAAGAGATGAGCCTTCTATAATATTCATGACCTTTAAATATTTATGTTGTAACCTATGTTGTATATTTTAATTATAACATCCTTGGTATTGTAATATTTTGAAACAATATTTGTTATCTCAATAAAAAACATGTTTTATTAAACAAGGATTTTCTGTAACAAAACAATTGATTATTTTTAAAGCATAAAGAAATTTTTTTTAATTGGTTATGAAAAATGAGGGATGTCACAATCGTGCTTTCAAGACACAAATGCACGCTCAATAATGTTCCAAAATTTTGCATATGCATGGTTAAATTTTTCTTTATTGGTTAATGCACATCTTTTGCGAAAACCTCCAAGCTAAAATCTCACATTATGATACGGGGCCATAAATCCTCGTATGTGTGCATATGCGACATCACAAAGATAATATTTCTCTGTAAAAATGAAAAAAAATTAATCAATTTTGAAAATAAGATAAAACTATTTAAATAACCATAAACTTACCTGGTGGTGGAAATATGAATGGTGCATGTGAATCTACTAATGCTTCTGATATTATTCTATAACCATGTGCTACCCCTTCCAACCGGCCACAACAAACATAAGTTAGAAATGTTTGTTTGAGGATTTTAAAGATTGCTAGTTTTGTTTTTCAAATATAGTCATCTTGTGTATTTGGCTTTAAGATTGTCATAAGAGTTTTTCAATTGTCTTTGAGTCGAAACCATGCCATAATTTTCTTTAATAACTCCTCCTAACCTATTCCATGAGTGTTTGTGCAAACTCAGTCCTTTTTTACCCATATTGTTTATTTCTTCAATGCAAGTTTGCAATGAGCATTTTATTTGGTCATTGGTCCATATATGTTTATCTCCCATTGCTAATAACAAAAAAACATATGAAATTCATATTTTAGCAAACATAACCTAATAACAAGACCTCTCAGCATAACAAGAACTTCAGTTGATGAAATTAACGGATTTCAACAAAGATTAAGGATATTTCAGCATAAGAAGAACTCCAATTAATGAGATTAATCTATAAAACATTAAACATTATAATCATTTCAACAACACTTGAATCATGAATCAGAAAACAAAAATCAATTTCAACAAATCAACATAACAACAACATTAACACACAAGTAAATCAACATAACAAAAATCAGACAAATATATAACATTCATTTAACCAGAAAATCGATTTCAGCAAGTCTATGACAATTTAGCAAATCAGAAAACAAAAATCGATTTTTAGAAATATGCATAACAAAAATCGATTTTAGGATATGTAAAAAGAAAAGAATATGTTGATGATTCACGATGGTTGTAGTAGTGGGACGACAACATGGGAAGGGTTGAGGCTGGCGAGGCGATGATGTGTGAGGCTGGGACGAGAAATCAAGGTTACGACGACGAAAAATCAGGCGACCATATGTGTAACATTCAAGTTTTGGGTAAGCTTGTATTTTAGTCCTTAATGCTAATTTGTTATCATTTTGTGTCTTTTGCTAGTACACGGGGCGTACTCTATGAGTACGCTTAGCGTACTAGCCTTTTGATGGTCACAGATTCCACCCACATACGCTGCATGTACGTGGAGTACGCATGGCATACAGACGTCTGGGACAAACCCTAATTTTTAGGGTTTGTGCCCTATTTAAGCATCTTAAACTCATCTCTTGGACATTTTAGACCAACCTCCACCTCCTTTTGCCCTGAAAACGAAACCCTAAGTGTGTTAGTGAGTTTTTGAGCTTGATAATGAGATTTTTGGTGTCTTAAGGTGAAAAAAAGAAGAGAAACCCTTGGAGGAGTAGATTTAGCTTGTAGATCTAGGATCACCTTCTCATTTGCAAGCTTTTTGAGGTAAAAAACTCACACCTTTATGTCCATTTATGATAGATCTTATATTTGGTGTTTCTTGGGCATTTTTTAGCCTTTTATGTTAAAGGTGGTTTTTGGTCTACTCCAGAAGTAATGGATGCTAGATCTTAGCTCCATTCAGTCCATGATCATAAAAATGCAAACTTTATGGTGTATCTTGACCCATGCATGTATTAAGACCTTTGTTAAGCTCTTTTGAGCTCTTGAGCCCATTAAGTCATGCATGCATGTAAAGTTGCCAACTTTATGTGATAAGTCACCTTTAGGGACCAAATCTGAGAGTTTGGATAAAGGACTAGCGGGTTAAGTGATTAATGGAGTAAGTTGGCACACTGGGGAGTACGTAGGGTGTACCTAGCTGGTACGCTGCACGTACTAGCCCCAGATGGAGTACGCTAAGCGTACGAGCTGAGTACGCCTCGCGTATTCAGCAAATGGGCCTTTGGGCTTAACGTCCTCGGTATTTGGCCATAGTGTGGATTTCGAAGTTTGGGCCTAATTGGGCCATTAGACCTATGTTTTGGGCTTTGGGCTAGCATGTTGGGCTTCCTTGGATTTTAGGCCCATGATGGGTTTTGGGACCAAATTGGAAGATTAGGCCATATATTGGGCTTTTGGATTTGGGCTTTTGGATGTGGGCCTTTGAATAGTTGAGTTGGGCCTTGGTTTTGGGCCAAGTTAGATAAAGGGTAAGTTGGTCTTTTACCCGGGTGATGGGCCAAATAGCTTAGACTTTTGGTTATGGGTTGGAATCCAATTAATAATTAGATGTTATTGATTTTGATAGCACGGGGATTTTCTGGGCCAGCAGTCAGAGATTCATTCGAGTGATTCAGCAGCTTGAGGTGAGTTTCCTCACTGTGTTTAGCGGGTCGAAGGCACTAAAGCCGACCCATGGTTTATCATGTTAGGATACTAGATGTCTGCGTGACTCTTATATGTGTTATGTGTTGGTATGCTTACAGGGCGTGACCTGATAAATGTATTGTATGCTATTATCTTTGTGATTATCGCATGTGTTTGTATGATTATATGTTTATATGTTTATATGTATACCGGGCGAGACAGGGTGGCAGACGGGGCCTAATGGCTGACAGATCTGTATACCGGGCGGGGCCCGATGATGGGCACAACCTATTATGTGTTTATTATGTATGCCATGTGGTATTTTGGGAACTCACTAAGTTTTGTGGTTATGGTTTTCAGTTTATGTTTCAGGTACATCTGGTTTGAAAGGGAAGAACTCATGATGATTTTAGAGCACACACCACCTTATTCTGCATTTTGTGATTTACGCTAATATTTCATGATGTATTTATACACTTTGTTCCACCTTGACTTCATGATGATGTTTTAGATTACAATTTTATTAATTTAAAAGTGATTTTTTTTGTCTTATTTTTGGGACATTACAAGATGGGAAGACAATCAGATGGAAGTAGGAAGAAGATGGGAGCGACGTATGTGTATCAACGTATGTCTGTTCTTTTTTTATTTTTTATTTTTTGTTTTAGGTTTAGAAAGGCTGAGAAGTGGTTTGAAGAGACAAGTCTAATGTTATATGGTACATAACACACACAATTTTTTTTAAAAGTTTGAAGCATTTTAGAAAACAAACAGTTGTAAAATCGCAAGTGTTGCGCGGCGCAACTAAAAGTGATAAAACATGGTTTAAAAAACATATCAACCCGATAGTATTTCTCATAGTTATCCTCCTAATATTTTAGCATATAAGATGGCGATAATCAAGACATTTCTAAATGGGAAATTAAGTAATCTAACCACTTTTTTGAGTTTTTTTTTAAATATAACAAAGTTTTTTTTAAACGAACCATTTGGTCCATAATAGCCCGAAAACCGACCCAAGCCCAATGGTATATATATGGGTCCCACACACAAAAAATCCGGAATACGCATTCCGGAATTAGCAGATTCGAAACATGATCTACCCGCATTTCGGACTAAATTTTCAGCATGGATTCGTCAAACCAAGTAATTTCTATACTTTAAGTTACTTTGCATTTGATTTTCTGAAACGATTTACGTATTCTGGAATTGTCCGGAATATGAGAAACAACTCTGGAACAACTTTTGAATATATGGATTATCCTTTTTTTTTATCTTTTTCTCGTTGTACGTGTATGACTCTCATGTAAGTAATTTGTAATGTGTTTTGGATCGGTTGTTTTAGTCCGGAATTAGGTATTTTACGGATCCCGTAATGGTAATGTAGGTCCGAAACACGATGAACGTAGTCCGAAACCCGATGATCTATTCCGGAATGATGATTCAGAGTAACTATACTTATAATTTTTTTATGAGTATTGTTTAATAACCCATGTCAGTCCAAATATGAGTTAGCGTGGATGTTGTTAAAAAAAGTGGGTTTTACAAACGAGGAAGTTGTATTCCATTTACAGGAGCTTTCGAAATTGCACCCGATAAAGGTAAAATCGGAAAACAATAATTTTATAATTATAATTTCTTTTTACGGTAATGTATTAAAATGTTCTTGGAATTTTGCTTTTCCAGATAAAAAACAAAGATGCTGAGTTTCAAAATAAGATAAAAAAAATAAACCAATAAAGACACCCATAAAATTAAGAAAGAAATAAGAAAGGGTGTTAAAACTTAAATTAAAAGCAGATAAGACCTCGAAAGATGACATCAGAGCAAGTACATACAAACTTGTTATGATAGACTAGTTGCAATTATGTTTTTTTGTGTTATGGATATGTCTCAGGAAGTGTTTTTTTTATTAAATATTTTTATGGACATTGGTTTTTAAATAGTATATTAATATAATTTTGGTATATTCTATTTTCAGTCTCCAACATCCAGTGACTCGAACGATAAGGATGAGTTGTCTATAGAGTATGTTATACCATGTCTTGAAGACGAGAAACGATGTCTTGTTGATACAACTGCATTAGAAATGATTCGTGATTATCAATGTGCTAAACAATGAGTAGTAATACTTGAAATCTCATTATTGTCTTCACCGGATGAGGACCGGAGAAAAGTAGCATTGTATAACACACAAATGCTCCTCATTACCATGTCTGAAGATATACGACAATTTGTGAACACAATGGATATCATCGAAGAAACACGTAGGACAACTCTAACAATAGAAGATCGAGTCGAACTGACTGATAATGGTTTCAAACTAATTGAGACCTACATGGAATTGTTTGAAAATCATGTAGACACAGCTAGTTTTCATCGGATGCAAGTTCCCAGTTATCGGCCAAAGATGTAATCTAATTTAGAATATGGATATTGCAATGTCTTTTGAAACCGAATTTTGTAAAAGGAACAATATGATTATCTAAAATGACAATTATCCTTTTTTTTTATTAACATTATTGCAAAGAGCGTTATAAATCCTAATACATACTTAGATTAGTTTCCACAAATTAGAAAATTATAAGGGATACATATTTTGTTCCCGGTCAATAAAATCTCCTCTAATTCTAACAACATCTATTAGACGAACCCGTTCTACACGCAACTTATTGATCTCCGCATTTGATTTTCAATTCACTTATTATCTTGTTTCACTTCTTTCATAGCTTCAACAACCCATTTTTCTTTTTCATTTACTTGTTCTGCTAGATCTTCTGCATGCTGATTTAGTGTGTGACTTCATTCAGAGTCCCCTTCGCTTTCTTCTTCAGCAACCTTCATAGCTTGGAAAATGTCATCAGACATTTTATTTGGGAGTGGGAAATCTAGGCCTTCCGGAAACGGGTTATTATCTCAACAAACATAACAATCTTCTTATTCACAATGCCAAACACCATTGTGAGGTGAACTCATTCTGATTCTATTTCAACATTGAGGATGCATGCTAGGTACATTTTAAGGTCCAAAAGCAATGTCTGGAATAAGTTTCCGAAATATCCATTTCGGAAAGTGGCTCTGGAATGGGGTTCTGGAATGAGTGTCCGAAATACTGTCAGGAATCTATGACATTTACTGTTCGGAATGACTACACATACTGTCAGGAATCTATGAATTTTACTGTTGGGAAATGACTACACATATGTCAGGAATCTATGATAATTACGTATAAAATCAATGTCTAGAACAATGGCTCGAAATAGCCGATCCGGAACGTGGCTCCAGAATAAGAGTCTGAAATACTATCAGAAATCTATGACATTTATTGTTTGGAAGTGCTACACATATGTTAGGAATCTATGACTTTTACTGTTTGGAATGAATAGACATATGTCATGAATCTATGACAATTATTGTTCCGAATTTAGGGTCCGAAATATCAATTCTGGAATGTGCCTCCGGAATGTGTTTCCAGAATAGTGTCAAGAATCATAATTGTAGTAAATGTGATAATTATATAAAGGAATTCAAGCGTCTAAACTCTTAAATTTACTACTAAAAATTCATTTCTCATAATCCAAAGAAATGGCATAATGCGATTGTGGCTCTCAAGGTATTATAAGGAAATCAACGACTAGAAATAAACCTGGACGGATTTTTTACTCTTGTCCTAAAGAGGTATGTGGGTTATATTTTCTTTGAATTAATGTCAATTTACACAATATACATCGTGTGTTTGATCTTAAATTTTCAGGGATCACAGTTTGGGTTTATTTGTTGGGTTGGAAAAGCAACAGACAATAATTCGTTGATAATCAATTACTTATTTCGATCGAAGAAGAAACTTGAAACCCAAAATATGCACTTGAAGATAGTGTTAATTTATAGTTGGATTTTCTTTTTTGGAATTGTTGTGTACAAGTTGTAAGTTTTATGTTCATCAGTTTCCCTTCTGTAACGCTTATTAATCTTTTTAATATGAATGTTTTCTTGTTTATTAGTATTACTATGGTATTGGTAAATTATGTTTTTTCTATCTTTGTAATATGTAACAAATATTAGGGAAATAATAATATTTTTCATTACACACTGCAAATCAATTACAAACAGAATTAATTGCAATTACATTGGCAATAAAACTGGAATCAAAGGGCATAGTTTGTGTTTAGTAGGTAGTCTGAAACACATCAACCCGATAATAGGTCTGAACCATATAAGGTAATTCATGAATGTTCGAATGACGTGATGTCGTAATAGCATGACCGCACGCTATACCCAGACTACATCATTTCCCACATGAACATGTATGACAGTTCAGATCAACAAAAAAAGTTTTTTTTAAATCAAAAACTCGATAAATGTCGTACGGGAGCGGAGACGGGATCTCTGGCGGGATCTTTCTTGCTTGCCACCGACCAGACTTTTGCATCCTTTTATGAAGCACCATTACAACATACAGGGTGAGTATGGTAGTCAAACTCGTTGAAAAGTAAATATGATCAAATAGAGTTCTTATACAAGTAATTAAATAAATTTAATATTTCACCCGATATTTTACTTGCCATTAAACTGCATTCAATGAAAGTCCGTTGAATGTAGTCACGGATTGCCTCTCTAAGCATTATTATCGGTACATTGTATTGATTTACTGATAACACATAAAAAATAAGGAACATCAATGTTGACTACATTCCAACGGATGTTAGGGAAATAGGCTCTTGCCCTTTTCGCATGACCGATGTTGGAAAGCACTTCTCGAGCATCAGGGTTAGCCGACGAAAGTTTTCTTCAAAATCAGACACGGTATATGAGTTGGATGTCATCCATAACAAATGTTGTAATGTTATGCCAGAGACGCCTCATGTGCGAATATACTTGAACACACTTTTAGAAGAATACACATGATAAGAATCAGGCAATACATGTTCTATGCAAGAACTAACGACATCTTCCATATTTGTTATGAACGATACTTCCATACCTCGTCTAAGAGCTTCTATTAACCTCATAAGGAACCAAGTACAACACTAGAGATTATTTTCCACAACCAAACTAAATGCTATAAGGAGGACTTGGTTGTTCCCGTCGATAGCAACCGCTACAAACATTGTTTTTAGGTAGTCCCCTCTAAAAGGGACACTACCTATGAAGATCACAAAGATCACAGGCAAAAAGCAGCCTATGAATGCATGAACCTGTATTTTTTTGGGAACAAAAAAGAATTAGTTTAGATGTAGAAACATTATCAATTTTAAAGAAACAATAGAAAAAATACAAAAAAAACAAATATATCACTCATCCAATAGCCACAAAACAAGCTTCAAAACGATCCATCAAATCAGTTTTGATGTAAGTGTAAGTATGTGGGTTAGTTCGCCTAAGGTTGTGAAGGTAAACATGCAGGTTGTTAAACTTTTTTTTTCGTGCCGACTCTCTAAGAAACTATTTTAAAGCAGTTTGATAAGAGATAATTACGAATTACTTAGTTGAAGGTAAGGTTTTATATATATATATATATATATATATATATATATATATATATATACATATATATATATATATATATATATATATATATATAATATGGTTGCAAAAATCAGGATTAATCGGCGATTAAATGTAGATTAATCGCTTGGCGTTCTCCAACTGTCGAGGATTAAAGCATTAATCGGAAATTTAGGATTAATTGGGTTTGGCGGGATTAATCGGCCTTGGCGGGATTAATCGGTCAACAAAAGTCAACAAAAGTAAAAAAAGTCGTAAAAAGTCAAAAAAAAAGGTCAAAAAATTTAAAAAAAAATTCAAAAAACCAACTTTCTTTTTTTACTCCAAAATTTCAAATTTTCAAAATTTCGAATATTATACCAAAATATTCATATTTTCGTATTTCCAAATTTCCAAATTACAATTTTTCTTATTTTCTAATTTTGAAGTACTAGTTTTTCTTAAAATATATTAATATGTAATTAATTTTAATATTTTATTAATAATCTTTGGTCCCCGATTAATCCTCGATTAATCCCCGCCAAAACTAATTAATCCCTTAACACCAATTGACCGTCGAGCTACCGTCAAACGATTTTTACAACCTTGATATATATATATATATATATATATATATATATATATATATATATATATATATATATATATGGTCTTAGAGAATATGTGGCTGTCATGTACCTAAGCTTATATATAGAACCCTCAAAACAATGTAGTTTTGATCCATTTATATCCAAACTAATCATGATATCTCTTTTACTATTCTTCCTTAATCATGTGACTTACTAAATCGATCGAATTTATGTTTTTTTCTTCATTATTTCTAAGAACTTAAAGCATTAAAAGTCGTGACCATTTAATCAACCTATTAAATTCTAAATGAAAACTAAGAGAATACAAGATGAAAGAAGAACATGTCATAACTTAATCAAGACTTTCACAAAATCATTGGATATAGTTTTTCAAATTGAAAGACAAAATGTTTGAGTTATATTCGTTAAAAAATATTGGTTTTTTATTTTCTCTATAAACTTCAATAATTATTTGTAATAAAAATATATATAGTTGATCTTTTTCATTCTATAATTGAACTTAATTTAATGGTATTCTATTAAAACAAAACTAAGTGAAAATGAAATTGGATTTGTTTTGTTTAAAACTATGTCGTTTAAAAGGTTCTATACCTAATCTTAGGTACATAACAACCACATATTCATTTTATATATATATATATATATATATATATATATATATATATATATATATATATATATATATATAGGGAGTGGTTAAAATGAGAACCACAAAAGATTAAGAAGAACCCCATTTTATAAGTAAATATGTACATAATACTTATTAAACATGTTAAAATCCTTTTTTTTTTGTCTTTTTGGTACGAAAAGGGAAAAATTGTGATTTTTGCAGTCTAAAATTTTCATTCATACATCGATTCATATTTTAACACAAAAATTATACAAAAATTTAAAATTTAATACAGTCCATTCATAGTTTAATACACAAAATTTACAATTTAAATACAATCATAATATCACTAATTCACTAGTTTAGGAGAGTCAAACCCAGACTCTACCACCACCACCACCAACTACCACTCGTCAACACCAACCATTTATGTCAACGTCGCAACCATCATTTTTTTCAAACCAAATTTGTAGATAAAATCATGCATTGTTAGCTTAAATATTATATCCATAGTTTAATAAACCTATTAATTCACTAATTTAGAATTTAATGCATAATTATAAAAACTAATACATTATTACATATTTACTCTACAAAAAATACTCACAAGAAAATTAATCCAAATATTCATATTTTAACATAAAATTCATAAAAAAATCACAATTTAATACAATCAATTCATAATTTAATACAAACAATTCACAATTTAATACACAAAATTAACAACTTAATATATTAAATTCACGGTTTAATACACAAAAACCATACCTTCATATATATATATATATATATATATATATATATATATATATATATATATATATATATATATATAGTTTTTGTTAAAATGACCGTTTATACAATTTCCCTTCCTAAATTTCCTCCTAAATTTCCATTTACTAGCGTCAAGATCACTTACTAGCATCAAGATCACATTATTGAGTGGCAAAAATAAAGTTGAGTGGCAAAAGTTGTTCCCTTTCCAAATGCATAGTACAAAAGTTGAGTGTCAAAAATAAAAAGTTAGAGAAGTCGAAGGACTTTTTTGAAACTTCACTTCTTTTATTAATGGATCGTTGACGCATATCGAATCAATCTCCATATCTCCGCTAGCAAACCCATCGGGATCACATTATTCATCTGGGTGGATTTGCGCACAACTCAACTGGAACCTGTAGGTTTCGACATGGGTATCGTCGATGTTCTAAACTCAATTAACTTTGAACACGAATCATATCCAACCTATGGAGATTTCGCAGCTCTTCCTGTCTTTGCTATCTTCTTCCCAACTGTTAGATTTTTCCTCGACAGATTAGTTTTTGAGGTAATTGTAGATTTTGTTCTTCATCTACTTATTTCATCGATTTCTTTTGCTATTTCATCAGTAGTAATAACGAATTAGATCGAATCAATCAGCTTGGTGTAAACACTAGCTCCATTGATTGTCTTTTTCTCGAGAAACTTTATACTAAGTATATATGCTTGGAAGCCCTCCAATCCCAAAAGGGATATGAGGTTATTTTTGGAAAAATTGGTATTGAAGTTTGAATTGGTTTATAATAGAATATTAAAGTCCATATCAAGTAAACAACCATGGAAAGTGACTATGAGGAACAAGTCACACTTATCTTTAGTGAAAGAACAGAATATTAGCTCATTCACATGTAAGTTTTTGAACAAAAGGTTATCTATCCAAGAAAAAGTTTTAAGTTTTTATAGGCCCACATTACTTTTGATGGTGGCTCAGTTAAATGGAAACTAACTGGAGCTTCAAATTTACATAGATTCCTAATGTTTTAGGTAAATTATTTTAGGGTTTGAGCAGTCCATTACTTGGATATGGTATGTAACATTAATTGGAAACATAATTTTAAAGAAAGCTTGAAGATGATGATGATACATCTATGTCCTTGATAATAACAGTTACATATTTATGCCTATTTGTTTATACAATATTGATATCTATAGCGATTTGGTATAAGTGTATAACTGAGGTAGCATTACTTGAATACATGCTATGGTTTGAGTGTGAGCAAATGACTATTTTACCCTTGTGTAGAAAAGACAAGCCAAAAAACCAGGTGGATTTGCATAAATAAGATCATATTTAGGACATAAAAAGGAGGAATACATATCTTGAAGCTTTTAAAGACGATTAATAAAAAAAGTTGTTTCTTTATTGATTGTCTTGGAAACTTATAAAGACAATCAATACACAAACCTGACTGGATAAACGGTTTGAATTTTAGTAAATGACCATTTTACCCTTCTGTGTATAAGATAAAGCTAGAAACCCAGTTGGGATTTGGATAAATAGGTAGAATAAAAGGGCACAATTCGAATCTTGAAACCAATAAGGGATGATAATCAAGACTTATTTCTCTTTTCGTTTCAAAGAATGTGAGTAAATGACGATTTTACCCTTTTTGTGTTATGATTGTTGCAGCGTGTAGGTAGGTGGTTAATATTTAACAAGGGGCAGCAGAAGTTGGATGTTGAGACAGATGACAGGAATAAAAAGATAAGAAAATTTAAAGAATCAGCATGGAAATGTGTTTATTATCTTTCAGCAGAAATCCTAGCCCTTGCTGTAACGTATAATGAACCTTGGGCGACTAACACCAACAATTTCTGGATAGGCCCTGGAGATCAAAGATGGCCTGATCAGAAAATGAAGTAAGCCCTCCTCCCAAATTCCAATTCCATTGGAATCCATGATTCCATTCCATCACATGTTTCCTTAACAAACACACACATAAATCCAATTCCTTTTGCATCTTTCAAATCCCATGTTTGATGGATTCCAACAATTTCACCATTTGGTTGAAGGAATTCAATTTCATTCTTCGTTTTTGTTAAAAGACCAAAATACCCTTTTGATTCCCATCGTTTATACTAAGTCATCTTCCTTGGTTTAACAATTCTGAATTAATTTTCAGGCTGAAATTGAAAGGACTTTACATGTATACGGGTGGATTCTACACCTACTCCATCTTTGCTTTGATTTTCTGGGAAACAAGAAGATCCGATTTTGGTGTTTCCATGGGGCATCATGTTGCAACTGCTATCCTCATTGCAATGTCTTATATTTGCAGGTATCTCCACCATTAGATCCCCATAATAGCCACATACTTTTTATATTTATTTACTCATAATAGCAACGTAAATTAAAATTGAAAAAAAATGATGTTTCTGAATATTCGATTTTGCATGAAATCCAAATTAAGTTTTCTTGGATTATCCCAAATATGGTTTTGTGTTATTCTATCATCATGCCATGTCAGTGCCACATAACCAAATAGTACATGAAAATACGGTTATAATATAATTACATACTTATAATTTATACATAACATTATGGTTTGAATGTAAAAAACCTTGTATTTATACAAAAACTATGGATTTTAAATGAAAAAATATATTTATATGGTTTCAAATGTACAAAAAAATATTTATACGGTTTCAAATGGAATTTAAAAAATGATGTCCGATTTGGAACAAAAATGGAGTGTCACGTCATCAAAACAGCAAAAGAAAAATGATGATCAATTTGGAACAAAAAAATTGAGTCTCAAAATTGAAAAAAAAATGAAAACATAGTGTCAAAATTGAAAAAAGTGAAAATTTAATGTCTTACAATAACATTTTCTTTGGGAAATCTCTGATAAAGTCCCAATATTTTGGGTCAGTTTACGATTAAATCCCAACATTTATTTTTTGAACAGAAAAGTCCCGATTATATAATTTTATACGATAATCTGTCATTTTCTAGTTTGAAAAAAAATATGGACTATTTCATTAATTTAGGCAAAATATAAAATAATCAAGACTTTTCTATTCAAAAAATCAAAGTTGGGATTAAACTGTAAACTGATCCCAAATATTGAGACTTTATCGGAGATTTCCCTTTTTTTTTTTTTCAATTTTGACACGTCATCATGCCACATCATCAAAACCAGATTGACCGGTCAAGCGGTCAGAATTGTAACAAATCGGAAAACACAATGTGAAATTAGAATTTTGGTGTAAACTTAGTGAGTTTTGTGGTATTTACCCGTAATAAAATATAAGTACATTGCTATTATGTTGCTATAAATAATGTGCAAAGAAATATAATAAGTATGTTGCTATTTCATGTTTTTTTTTTTAAAAAAAAAAGAAAAAATAAAAAATAATTTGTGTAGGTTTGCACGAGCTGGATCGGTTGTTTTAGCACTTCATGATGCAAGTGATGTGTTTCTTGAAGTTGGAAAGATGTCTAAATACAGTGGAGCTGAAGCACTTGCAAGCTTTTCATTTATTTTGTTTGTAATTTCATGGGTGCTTCTTCGCCTTATTTATTATCCTTTTTGGATCTTATGGAGTACAAGGTTATTACATTTTTTTTTAAAAAAAATCTTTTTTATTCCAAATTTTTATTATACTAATAATGATTTGATAATTGCAGTTATGAAGTTGTTCAAACATTGGATAAAGAGAAACATGTTAAAGAGGGGCCCATGTATTACTATGTCTTCAACACCCTTCTTTTCTGCTTACTTGTTCTTCATGTTTACTGGTGGGTCCTTATGTATCGCATGCTTGTCAAACAAATTCAAGATAGAGGCAAACTTAGTGATGATGTTCGCTCTGGTATGTTTTTTTTTTCTAAATTTTTTTAACTATAAAATATAAATATAATAAGTAATAACCGTTTTGTGTAATTTACCATATTTTTTTTTGTTATTGTGATGTTTGTAGATTCGGATAGTGATAAAGAACATGAAGATTGATTGGTGATGAGAGGGAAGTCAAAATGAAGTCAACGTGGGATGGGAGTCTAATATTTAAAAAGTATTAAGATCTTTATGGATTCAGTTGTTTTGTTATTATTATTATTATTAATTTGCAGGTGGAGGGATGTTTTTTCAATCAACCTTAAATCTGTGTGACTAGTGAGGGAAAGACTTGTATAGATAGAGAGATTCAAATTGCTATAAAAAAAAAAGTCGATCTTTCCTCATTGCATGCTAGTTTGCAGACAAGTTATCTTTTCTATTTTTTTTTTTTTTTTAACTTTTTTTTTTTGTAGTTTGTTGATAGTTTTTTAGGTTTTGAAGAGACTTTTATAATCACCAAGGAATTGATCTTGGTGGGATTCTTGGATCAACTTCATTCATGTACCATTAGTAGATTTTGCAATCGATTCAAACTTTTTTTCATTTTGCTTTCACTTTATATTATTGGTTTCTAGGGTTCTTCTTTTGCCCATTATGTGAAAGCTATTTCCTTTTATCTAGGTTTTAATTGGTGTATCATGCATCTTGTGGGTTTTGGGTGATTCGAATTGCTTTAAATGGGTTTTACATGATAAACCTACATTGTATTATAGTCGTTTCTTTTTAGTTGTATGTGAATGATTATTAATTGTCAAAGGTTGAGTCTTAGCAATTGTAATGTGGAAGTTTAAACTTTTTATAAGATTCGTATTCATTAGGCAAATCCAATTATAGATTCAAATCCAAGAATTATTCAAGAATTTGTTTGGATTTACATAACATGTGATGTTTTTTGGGGTTAGATAGTGTGGGCAGTTGAAAAGCTATTGTAAGAACAACCCTTTGCAGAAACAAGTTGATGTAAGAATAACTTTTTTATAGAAATAATATATATTGTTATTTATAGTATATCTAAAGTTTAAAGAAGACAAATAATTTTATCGTTTGTCTATATATATATATATATATATATATATATATATATATATATATATATATATATATATATATATATATATATATATAAAACAACCAAATAACTAAAAGTTAAACATATTTTTATGATTTTCTACATCTATCATCATTGGAAAATACAACTTCTTGTCAACAAGCTTATTAAAATAGTTTCAAAGAAGTATTTGCACTTTCAATATTGAAGGACCCAACTTAAACAATGTAAAATTTTAAGGTGGCTATCAGAATAATATGTATAGAAAAAAGGGGCTTTTCTAACAATACCCAAATACTTCAGGGACCAAAGATGGAAAACAAATTATCCCGATTAAGACGAAATGCATAAAAGAGGCAACCTTGAAACCTCAAGGCAGATTTCAGTGGCCATTACCGGATTTCTGCCGGAGCTTTTCACTTCACTGCTCTAATTTTGATTAATAGACGCCGGCTCGATTGTAATCGGTATGTTTTCTTTCAGTTCTAATGCAATTTAATTACAATCCAATCGTTTCTTTCTGCTCACGAAATCTGGAGATTAACTTCTTGTAAGGGTTTTTCTCCCGCTTTCGTGTCGTGATCGAGTAGACGTTTACGTTCTGAACTAATCAACGCTTTGATAAGTAGTTTAGTTGAATTGTAGATGGTGTAGCTGAGCAAAGTAGTAGATGGATTAGGGTCCGAGGTCAAAAAATTCTGAACTATTTTATGTTTATTTGTATGATTTGTTTGACTAGAAAGGTAAGTTTAACAACACGAATATAACTAAATGGTGTATTCTCGTTGATTTTGATCTCATATAGTCAGTAGGAAAGTTAAATCAGCTATAATTGGAATTGTTTTATCGATTTACAAGAGAAAGAACAACGTGATAATGGTTTACCTAATTATAAGCCTCTGTTAACTAGAGTTAGACCTAGGATGTTTAAATTAGTACTCATTGTAAGTTTCTAGTTGTTCTTCCCAAGAACTTTTGATTTTGCCCAATGTTACGTATCAGTATCTGAATACTGAAGTCATCAGTTGACATGGAATTCATCATGATGCCATGTTTGACTACTCTGAAAAATGGTGTTTTTACAATAGTTAGACATTGTTACCCTTTTGTATGCATCATTAGGTCATATTGAATGACCCAATTCCATAAATTTTGTATCTTTTACATATGCTTGCTTTCATCAACTTACAATCTATGTATTGATCACACTTGGACCTAAAGTGATATGAAATCATCTATTCTGATTATAATTTATATCTCACATATTCTTGCATAAATAAATTCAAGGTAATAATCAAAGAAAGACATGGAAGATGTACTAACAGAACAACCACCTCCTTCAAGATTCTTCTTAGAAGATCTCAATAACTTCACCCCACCCTCACCTCCCCTCCCATCCCCCTTCTTATTCCTCTCTTCTCCAAATTCCAAAACTACCCTTCAACCCTCTCTCCTAATCATTGCCCTTTCTCCCCCATCTCTCTCCTTACTCCACCACCTATCCTCAAAAACCCTAATCGGAACCCTAATTCTACCCGAAATCTCCCCCTCAGGAAACACCATCACCCCATCTCCAAAAGACAAATCTTGCAACTTATACGCCATTAATGACTCCATAATCCTTGCAAACTTCCAATACTCAGTTCCTTCAGAAAGAACACATGCGATTGCCAAAACCCTAATTGGCGAACATATTCTTCCCAAAAGGGTTTTGATTCTTGATTCGATTCAAAGGCGTAACTTTCGTGGAAGAATCTCAACAGATGATACATTTGCAATGAAGCTAGAGACAACAGCTGAAAGAAAAGGAGCTCCATTGTTGAAAAGCTTGGACTATTTGCCCTCAGGAAGTGTTGTTGAAGGGTTGGGTGCTGCTTTGTTGGGACGGTGCCAGATGAAGGGTATAAAGGGAATTTTGTGTGTGACATGGCCGGAGGTTGGTGGCTCTGTTACATCAATGGTTAAAAGTTTATTGCTTAAAGATGTTTTCAATGGAATGGAAGTTAGATTTGATGATAATGGTGAAGATGAAGGGTTGAAGTTTGGTCTTAAGAATCATTACTTTGATTCTGAATTATACACTTAGTTATACTTTATAGTTTATACACTATGTTTATTAAGAATTTAGGTTATGACTTATGAGATGAGTCTTGAATATGGGTTTTTGATTTGTTTAGAAAAAAAAAAAAATATGGATTTTGTTTTGTTTAATTTTCCTTCATGCAAGACTAGTAATTTAAACTTGTTGGTCTTTGTTTTATGAGTTGGCATATTTGTTTAGTTCTATGGTAACTTGTTGAATTAAGATGTGTGTAAGTGAAGCCACATTGTTGTTGTTGATTGCCATAACTCATAGGCATATGATTTTGTTATTTATTTATTTTTCTTTCTAGGAGTGAAATGATGTATGTTATAAAATTGATTATTTAATTAAAGTCGTAATAATCAGTTTGAAGCCCTAAGGTTTGAGGGGTTTGGGTGAACAAAAGACGGCTGAATATCTGATTTTTATGTCACATGGTATAGACTTTTGATAGTGTTGCGTGATTGGTTTTTAAAGAAATCAACTTTTTGGGGTTTAGACTAGAACTAACTATTCGTGTTCTTGTGCTCTTTGTAGTGTATACGTGTCAGTCATGAATTGTAAAATGTGTTTTGGGTATCAAACACTAACAAGATACGTAATTAAAATCAGTTCATGTATTTAATTTGTGTGTACATGTATATACGTGTCACATGTTCATATATGTGTTTTTACATGTTACGTGTCACAAATTTAATTCATGTGTTTTTTGGAAAGGGAACTTCCCTACTGAGGGTTTTCGGGCCAGCTTTTGTGCACCGACTAATCTCCCGTTGTGAACATTAGTATATGCCTCATGTCATGGAGTCACTGCAGGTGAACCTCCATGACCACAGAGACTGAGTAGTGCTAGGATTTGAACATGGGTCAATAGGTTATCTACCATATCTTCTACAACAATACAAGTGGTTAATTTAATTCATGTCATATACATGTTTAAACATGTAAATTCGTATTTGACATGTGTAAGACACGAAACACAAATTTAGAATTCGTATCGACATGAATAGACACGAAACGTGAATTTCTAAAACTCATACATGGAAAACTTGTCATGTATCGTGTCATGTATCAAATTGACGGGTCTAGTTTGAACGGATAATTGGTTTGTAATGTATGGATAAAGTGATTTTGATTGTGATTCATAGATTATGTAAGAGTTCAATAGTTAGTTTGGAGAATGACTATCACATTAGTTGCAACAATATAACTAAAGTTGCTTATTAATATATCCTTTTTACCTTATTCTAAAATTAGTTATGAGTTATCCATCTTTTTTCATCGGTTTTGTTAGGAAAATAATATTTATCAGAATTATTGATGATAATTTTTTAAAATCTATCTATCAAAATTGTTATCATGGTTGAATATTTGACATTTCAGTTCTTCTAAAAATATAAGAAACAGGGGCGAGTTTAATATATGTTAAGATGTGTCGTTTGATCCATTTAACTTTTTTAAAACTTACTACAAATAATATACAAAAAAAATATTAGAATCTATCTTTAAAAATATGAACCTACCTTAAATAGGGAGGTACACGACGACAAAAACCATATTTAAAAAATTAAAAAAAAAAAATGCAAGTTTAGGTCCCAAAAGTTAAAAAAATCATGAAACTCAAAAGATTATTCTTTCAATTTACTTACAGTATAATATTTAGTCAATTTATGTATATTTGTTTTTACCATCTTTCGTCAAGTAGTCCAATAAAAAGGTTTATCAGTTTTAAATTAGTATTTATTAGCGGTATTATAAGTGAAATCTTTCTTTTTTAATTATTATTTTTGTATAGTATAAGAGTATTCACAATTAATACATGGTTCAGTAAAATGGTTTTAGTGAGATGAAATGTCAAAGTTCACATACAATGAATTTGGAATGGTTGAGAAAAAACATGGTCGACATTCTTAATTATTTTACATAATAAATTTGTGTTAGAGTTTGATGGACAATAAACTAACTGACAAAGTGGTAATGTTAGTGATAATTCAAAACTTTGTAGAGTTAGGATTTTTGTAGAGTTAGAGTGTGTTTGGCATCAAAGGTTTGGAAGAAGAAACTTTAGCTTTTAACAAAAACTTCTTTTAAGAGTTGAATTGAATGACAAACCGAAAACCGGACTGATTATCATTAACCTGTTCCAACAAGTTCCAGTTCAGGTTTGGTTCCACTATGAAATGTTCTATTTAAGAAAGTGTTCGGAACCAGAATCGGACTGGAACCAAAATAACCGAAAACCGAAAATGATGGATTGGGGGAACCAGACCGAGTACCACTAATCGGTTCCAACCGGTTTCGGTTTCAATCTTTTCACTTAAAAAGTTTGTTCCTAGTTTAAAAAAAAAACTTCAAATTTAAAAAATAGTTCATGTATCATTTAAGAAAAAACTATTGAATTTTTTTTAATTAATTTTCAGAATTGTCTTTAAAAATATATTTTAAACAAATAATATTTGTTAAGGAGCTATGGAAATTAAGGATGAACATATTTGGAGTCGTATTGTTGAAGGTTGGTAATCAAATCATATAAAGTAATTAATTCCAGAATCAAATAGAATCTTCAATATGATGTAATTAACACTTCTCTTGCTACATGTACAAGAACCTTAGCTCCTACTATTTTTCTATTATTTAAATTTACAACACGCCAATTCCTTTAGTCAAGGCTAAACTTAATTATTTGCCTAGAACCAAAAATAGCCTCAAAAAGCAAGGGAACGGAGGCCTTTTAATGTAGGTCTAATTCTATATTTTTACTAAAAATTGAAGTCACAATAGCAATAATCATTTGAAAAATGATGCTCACAATTCGAGGTATCAATGCAAGTCTTTCGAACCAAAAGGGGAGATAGCTAGGAATTAAGACAATTGTGTAGATAAGTTGAAATGGTAAAAACAAATATGTCGTAAGGAAAGTTGAATTTGGTAGCTTGTTTTGCTAATTCCCTCTTTCTTACACACAACTTGCAAATTTAATTTGGTTAGCCAATAGTGGTTCCATCTTCTTTGACTAAAACTATATTTTCACACGTATTACTCTATTATATAGCCTCAGTCGCAACCATTTTAATTAAAGTACAACCCAAGAAACCAACAAACAAAATGGAAATCAAATCAACCATGATGATCATCATCTTCAATATTCTTTCAGTTTTCAGCCTATGTTGCCTCACATTCTTGCATGCATCTGACCCTCCATTGTCTTTAGATTACTACAAGTCTACATGTCCAAATGCCGAAGCTATTGTCAGGAAAGAAATGGAGTGTGCTGTGCAATCTGATCTTCGAAATGCAGCCTTCATCTTACGTTTACACTTCCATGACTGCTTCGTGCAGGTCTGTTTATGATGATGATCCGAAGCTTCTTCAATTTCTTTCTTTCATTATCATTCCAGTTTTGTGATTTAAAGATTTCATGATTCATTTGAACGATGTAGGGTTGTGATGGATCGGTGTTGCTAGATGATACATACACGTTACAAGGAGAAAAGAAAGCTCCGACTAATTTAAATGCTTTGAAAGGTTTTGAAATCATCGATAGGATAAAGAACACGCTTGAATCTGAGTGTCCTGGAATAGTTTCATGCGCTGATGCTCTTACTATTGCTGCAAGAGATGCAACTGTGCTCGTAAGTTCATATGCTATGTATCTTTAAGGTTAAAGATGGTGTTTTTTGTTTTTTCCAAGATGATATTGTTTATGTTGTTAATGGTGTAGGTTGGTGGGCCTTATTGGGATGTCCCAGTTGGGAGAAAAGACTCCAAGACTGCTAGCTTTTCGCAAGTGGAAACAAATATTCCAGGTGCAAATGATGGGCTGCTTTCGATGATTTCTAAGTTTATGTATCAAAGCCTCTCTGTCACCGATATGGTTGCACTTTCTGGTAAGAAGTTAATCCCTCTTAGTTAGATATGTGGAGTCTTGCATTTTCTCTCCTGATGAGCCCATCATTGAGGGTAGATGCTACTAGCTAGACTCCAAGCGTATATAAATGGTTAACACTTATAAAATGCTCTTTGATTTGACACCTTGTAACCAATTTTTTTGTAAAATTGTGACAAAAAGTTCAGATTTGTAGACCAAAGGTGCTTATGTGTAAAGTCATAGGTTCATTTAATTAACTTAACTAAGAGCCTCTAAAATATGCATAGAAGACTTGAATGCATAGTTTACGGGAGAGTTGAATGAGATGAAATGCTTAAGGCATTCACAGTTCATTGAACTCTGTAGAGTTTAATGAATTGTCACATCATCTTTCTACAATTCATACAATTCTATTATTTTTTTTCTACAATGTATTGAACTCTACAAAGTTTAATAGAATGACACAAAATGTAATTTATAATAAACTAGGTGTGAGACCCGTGTATTACATGGGTTTATTTAAAAAAAATTAAATATAAAATTTTAACAATTTGAAAACTTTAAATTTATAAGAAAAATAAGAATTTTTTTGAATTATTAAAATTAATGAGACTTTAATGCATTAGATACATTACATATATAAACAATTTTCTAATAAATACCTTACATATATATATATATATATATATATATATATATATATATATATATATATATATATATTACCTTATATATTAAATATGGATTTTAATTTAATAAAATCAAAAATACAATAAAATGACAAGTGGAAAATAGAAAATTTTAAAATTTCTAGAAAATGCCATGTGTCCAAATGAATAAGAAGAGGACATATGGCAAAGTTATTTTCATTTATTATGGTAGATATTTAAGAATTAAAAATTTTCTTTTTTCTCATTGAAGTGTTCAATGATCATTGAACTCCAAATCCATTGAATGCAAATGTGGCATCTTATAATATAAAGTTTCATCCATTAAATGATACATAGATTTGACACATCATTCAACTCTCCCATTGAACTCACTATTGTGGATGCTCTTAGTTGACATTTAATGGGTTAAAGTGTTGAACTCAACAATATTTGGCGTTCAATGAATATGTAGTTTAATGGACGTTTAGTCGGAAAAACGAAACTTTTTTAAGTTTAAAATAAATGTTTCATTAAAATTTTATAGAATTCAATGCATTGTAGGAAAAATTGCTAAAGTTGTAAGAAAAATAAACTAACGATGTGTAAATTCATTACACGCTTAATGCATCGTGGAAATCCTAAGAGCATAAAAAATGCATGTTTTAATATGGTCATTAGTTAATCATTCAATGATTTAAATTCAATCATATATAATAGGATGTCAAGTTGACATTCAATAAATTTGAAGTTTAATGATCATTAAACTCTTAAAATAAATATTTTTTAAACAGATTATATTAAATTTTATAATGTTCAAATGCATTGTAGAAATTAAATTAATGATAAAGTTATATAAAAAATGGAATGCTAAGGTAACAAATTGTGGATCCCCTAAACACCTTTTGCAACATTAATATCAAATGATGTACCAGGTGCTCACACAATCGGTAAGGCTCGTTGTACAAACTATCGAGCAAGAATCTATGGAGACTATCAAACAACAGCAACTATGAACACAATCGCAGAGTCAAACCTAAAAAGCTTAAAGTCAACGTGTCCAGCTGCAGGGGGAAGAGACAATAACGAAGCACCAATGGACTATATCTCACCTAATCTTTTTGACAACTCCTATTACCACATCCTTCTTAGAGGAGAAGGGCTTCTTAACTCTGATCAACAACTTTATTCCAGCATTCTTGGAGTACAAACAAGCAAGCTTGTCAAACAATATGCTGAAGATCAGATAGCTTTCTTCGCACAGTTTTCTGAATCCATGGTGAAACTGGGAAACATTACAAATCCTGAAACTTATGTTGATGGGGAAGTTAGGAAGAACTGCAGGTTTGTGAACACATAAAGATGGTCGTGTTAATTATTAATCCATCCTTATGATCAAGAAGAAATTTGTTTTTGTTTGCATGAAAAAAAAAAGTGAGTGCCAAATGATGGTGAAACACAAATTAAACTATTTTGTTACTTATAATTAAGGTTTTCATTTTATTCTTTTCTTGTTCAAGATGTAACACATTAATTATCTTTACTGGAAATTATATTATATTGTTCTTAAAGTTAATTCAGTTTGGTGCTATGAGATTTTAAGGTGCGACTGCAATCATTTAAACGTTTATATATGGTGTAATTAGTTAACACCAGGAGTGAGAAGAAGTTGAATTAGGTGACTAGGTGAGCAACCTAGCAACGATGCCCGTATATACATCATGAAAATAATCTACGACCCACATCTCATTATTTTATTAGTGGGCCTCCTAATTAGGTTTACCCTATATAACTTAATTTATTGATTATCATAAGTAATAAATTTTGTATCATAATACATTATTATTTTATCATAATGCACAGTGCCGGAAAATGAAGCACCACCATAACTGTGCACAACTACCATCGGAAACCCCTTTTTACTGCCGCTACTAACCACCACCTCATTTCCCCTCCTTTTATTCACAAAATCCAAAAAAATGCATCAAAATAATATCAGAAAATCCTAAATCTTTTTGTAAACCCAAAAAATTATATCAAAACAATCTAAAAAATTCTAAATATTTCTCTAAATCCAGCAAATGCATAAAAATTTTAGATTGGTACAATGATTGACTCCTCCAGATGCATACCGGAAATGTCAATCGAGGGTTTGAATTTTGACACTTCAGATAACGATGATGATTTAGAGTTTGGGGTTACTCATCCCCTTCTCTAACCATCTCCTTTCCCTCCTCGGTCGTCTTTTTTGTCCGAGTTTGTCGATCTATTCTTCCTTCCGTCAAGGTTCGCTAGAAGTCGGTGTCTTCAGAGAGAGAGAGAGAGAGAGAGAGAGAGAGAGAGAGAGAGAGAGAGAGAGAGAGAGAGAGAGAGAGGAGGTAGAGTGATGAATGAGTGAGGGTTTGATGGCATAATCGGAGGTGTCTTGGAGTGGTCGAAGATGCCTTGGAGTTGCCAGAGTACTAAGTCGGAGGTGATACAGGTGGCCGGTGTGGGTGGTGATGGTAGAGGGGAACCGTAGTGAATAAGAAGGGGGGAAGGCGGGTTATGAACGGTGTAAAGTAGGGATGAGAGTGGGTCCAAACCCGGACCGGTATACCCGGACTCGGAAAACCCGGGAACCGGTTAACGAGATTTTTTTGGATCGGAAACCGGACCGGTATATAGGAACTGGTTTCGGTTCGGTTCCGGGTAAGGTACTGGGTAAAGTGGGTCTAGAACCGGAAAACACGGAAATATCAAAGTGGGTCGAATGGAACCGGGTAAAGTGGGTCTAAAACCGAAAAACCCGGAAACCGGGTAAAGTGGGTCAAATGCATGTTTTAGAATTTCACAAAATACAAAAATAAAGTGGAGAAAAAAAATCGCAGCTTTGATATCCCAACTTTGGGAGACTATAAATCAATGAATATGAAACCAAAAATGACAAAATTATAGTCTAAAATCATGTACAAACTCTATACTACACTTTGGAAAAAATCGCATGCTATTCCGACTTCAAATGAATTAAATATGCATGTTTTAAATCTATCACGAAATACAAAGAAAGCTGAAAAACATAAAATTTTCAGCTTTGATATCCCGACTTTGAGAGACTATAAGTCAATGAATAAACACCTAACAAAATTATAGTCTAAAACCATGTACAAACTATAAACTACACTTTGTAAAAAACCTCATGTCAATCCGACTTTAAACGAATGAGATATGCATGTTTTAAAACTATCACAGAATATAAAAAAAAAGCTGAAAAACATAAAATTTTCAGCTTTGATATCCCAACTTTGAGAGACTATAAGTCAATGAATATAAACTCAAAAATGACAAAATTATAGTCTAAAATCATGTACAAACTATAAACTATACTATGGAAAAAACCTCATGTCAATCCGACTTTCAACGAATGAGATATGCATGTTTTAAAACTATCACAGAATACAAAAAAAAAGTTGAAAAACATAAAATTTTCAGTTTTGATATCCCGACTTTGAGAGACTATAAGTCAATGAATATATACCCAAAAATGACAAAATTTTAGTCTAAAATCATGTAAAAACTATAAACTATACTATGGAAAAAACTTCATGTCAATCCGAGTTCAAACGAATGAGATATGCATGTTTTAAAATTTCCATAGAAACCGGTTCCGGTTCCTAACACAGTAGGGGTGAGCAAAATCAAACCCGAAAACCGAAAAAACGACAAAACCGAAACCGAAAAACCGAAACCGTAATAGAAACCGACGGTTTGGGTTTGATTTTTTTTAAAAACCAAAATATTGGGTCGGTTTCGGTTTTATAAAATACAAAAATCGAGAAAAACCACGACCCAAACCGAATTTTATGAAATATATATATATTCTGCGATTTATATATGTATATATTTGTTTTTGTTGGCTTCGAAGCAAAAAAACAAACTTGGTGTAGTGGTTAAGGCGCTACAACATTCTTCTAGGTGTCCCAAGTTCGAAACTTATTGCCTACATTTCGCTTGTTTTATTTATTTTGGCTGTCCTTTAAAAACCATCCCACATCGTCCAGGTGTTCAAACTAACCTGCATATCATCTCTTATATAAAACATCTTGATTCTAACTTCATTCCCACATCGCCCCTTGTAACAAAAATTGATCATCCTTACTTCTATAAAAGGATTATCATCTTTCAAAGAATTACTTGGGATTTCTATTGGGTTTGGGTTTAAACCCAAAACCGAACCAAAAAGAACCAAAAAACCGAGAAACCGAACCCGTCGGTTTTGGGTTGGGTTGGGTTCTAAATTTCTGAAAACCGATAAGTCGGTTTTGGGTTTGGTTTTAGGTCAAAACCGACCCAAACCGACTCATGCTCAACTCTATAACACGGTTCTGGTTCTTAAACCCGGTTTGCCCGGACCCGAAGGACCCGAAACCCGGATAGAGCCATTCTTTAAACTCGGGACCCGGACTAGTTTTACGTATTCCGGTTCTAACGGTTTCGGTTCGATTCTGGTTTCAGTCTGGTTTTCCGGTTCTAAATCTAATCACTAGTGTAAAAGGTTTAGGGCTTTTTATTTCTTAAGGCAGTAAATAAATATTTTTTATAATAAATAACAAATAAATACAAAAATAAAAAAAATAGAAAAGAAAAATATGGTCATTTATGCGTGTTAGGGACGAAACATACAGGTTTTAAACAAACGAGGAATGGTCCGAGTTAATTTATAAAAATAGGAACTTAACGTGTTTTTTTACACTTACACGAAAGACGATTCATGTAATTTACTCTAAATTTTGAAAGCTACCTCGTCACTTTCCTTTTTAAAGTGTTCAAAGCCTTTCCAACAAAACTAAATGGACCAATTTCGTTTCTATGGCATCCTCAAAACTTTTCCTAATTTTTTATTACACGAAAGACGATTCATGTAATTTACTCTAAATTTTGAAAGCTACCTCGTCACTTTCCTTTTTAAAGTGTTCAAAGCATTTCCAACAAAACTAAATGGACCAATTTCGTTTCTATGGCATCCTCAAAACTTTTCCTAGTTTTTTATGTTTACTAAAATAACTACTATATCGTAATATTCAATGGGATTTTCTAATATATATGTCCTAGGGGCACATATAAACATATAAGAAACATTAGTTATAAGAAAATATTATCATAATTAAATGTGAAATTAATTAATTGTAGAAAACTATAACATCCCGAAATATCAAGAGTAGAGTTGAAGGGCTAAAAGAGTAAATTGAAAAGGGAACTCGGCGAGTCCATGGGTGGACTCGGTGAGTAGGGTCGCGTGTTAAGTGGCCGACTCGGCGAGTCCAAGGCTGGACTCGGTGAGTAGGCGCTGAGTGGAGAAAACCCTAATTCTCGGGGTTGAGCCCTATATAAAGAACATAACATCCCTTCCCCCAGCTTCCTTACTCATCCTCAAGTCCAGATACCCTAACCTTCGTGTGTGAGTGGATCAAGTTGCATTTGGAAGCTTGGAGAAGCAATTGTTGAGGAAATCTTGAGGGTAAGAGGCTTGGAGCAAGGGGCTTTGCTTGGATTCGAGTTTCATTGCTGTTGGGGCGTTCTTTTGAGGTATTATCTCGTTTTTGAGCTGTTATTTCTTAGATGCATCATTTTGGGGGTGTTAGAGATCATATCTTTTGGTGTTTTGGAGTTTAGAGGTTAGATCTGAGGTTGCTACCTCAGATCTGAAATGGAGAAGGGTTGGAATGCATTAAAGTCCCTGTTGATGAGTGATTGAAGGAGCCATCATGTCCCAAACCCTAGCCCTAAAGTGTAAAAGGCCTAGATCTCTTTGGATTCACGTAAAGTTTGCCACTTTACGTGATGGATGGGTTGTGGGGGGCTAGATCTATGTTTTGGATCAATTGCATGGCCTGGAATGCTTCTGTATGGATTCAGACCGGTGGTAGTCGGCGAGTCACATAGGTTGACTCGGCGAGTTTCTTGAAGATAAGTTGGAACTCGACGAGTTGGATGAAGATGGCCTGGAACTTGGCGAGTTGTATGAACAACTCGGCGAGTAGGTTGAAGATAGCCTTAGACTCGGCAAGTCTGTTCTTGGACTCGGCGAGTCTTGTCGAAGAGTCCTAATATTTTCTGATTGAGTCGAGAATCGGCGAGTCACGGGATGACTCGGTGAGTTGTGGGCGAGTGGACTCAGAGTTGTTGGACTCGGCGAGTTAGGTCGCGGATTTAGGGAAGTTCTGAGTATGGGGACTCGGCGAGTCATCGGGTTGACTCGGCGAGTAGAGTCAGTCATGGGTTGACTTTGACCTTGTCCAAAGGTTGACCAGTTGTCTTTCAGGGGTATTTTGGTAATTAAGGGTATTTATTGAGTTGAGTGTTTTGGTGTTCAGTGGAGGAGTTCGTGTCAGAGTTTGGAGCAGCGAGATCTTATCCTTTCAGCCGGCAGTATCGAGGTGAGTTATCCTCACTATATCAACAGGGTCTAAGGCACCAAGGCCGGCCCTTTATCGGATTGAGATCCGGGTACTTGTTGTTATGTTATTGTTGTGATATGATTGCATCCTGGTAGTTAGGATGGTATATGTTAAAGACCTGATTGAGATCGGTATCCTGAGAGATAGGGAGATGCTATGCTAGTGACCTGTTAGGTCGGTATCCTGGTTAGGATGATGATATGTTATGTGATCTATTTGATCTGCTTGTTGACTGTGAATTGCTATATGATTGTATGTATATGTGCACATGGTTGTTTGGACTGGAGTTGGGTTGAGGCGGGTCCTGCTTTGTGCTGTAGGCCAAGATACCCAGGGCGGACCGGTTGTTCTGAAGGCCCAGCGAGCGGTCCGGATAGGCTGTAGGCCCCAAGAGGGCGGACCAGACGTGTCGAGGCTCGGAGAGTGGACCAGGCGGACTGAAGGCCCGGTGTGGGCGGACCAGTCATACTGTAGACTCAGAGAGTGGACCAGGTGGATTAAAGGCCCGGTGCGGGCGGACCAATCACACTACATACTCGATGTATGTGGTTAGATTCGGAGAGTGGACCAGGTGAATTGAAGGCCCGGTGTGTAACGTCCCAAAATTCAAGATAAAAATTTTCTTTTAATAAAGTATCACTTAAAGTAAAATCATCATTTCAAAACATAAACTGAGTATTAGTTGTCAAAACACATGTTCGTTATCAGAGTAAAACATTCCCAGGCTGACTAATCTATGGTGTGTGCCATGCGATCATCCCGAGCTCCATCATCCGCTACCGGAAGTACCTGAAACCAAAACTGAAAGCCGTAAGCACGAAGCTTAGTGAGTTCCCCAGATACCTCATACCATACAAACCATTCATAGCCAAGAGCTATACATAACCGACTTATCCATAATCAAATAAGGTGCTATGTGCCAAACATAGTCTTGCCATTATGCCACGAGCCGTGCGTGGTCTTCCTGGTCAAGCCTGGGCCGCTCCCTGGGTCTTACAAACAAGTGCCAAGGGCCACCCCCTGGTCTTACAGACATGTGCCAAGGGCCACCCCCTGGTCTTTTATGCAAGTATCACAATGACAATCGTACATACTACTCTACTTAGCTAAACAACATACAGTGTGCCAGAAGCCACCTCCTGGTCTTTCATATATAATAGCATACAATGCGCCAGGAGCCACCTCCTGGTCTTTCATACATATTGCCTAGGGCTAACCCCCGGGTCTTCCTGTCATCCATAATAACATATTGTGTGCCTAGGGCCACCCCCTGGTCTTTCATGCATATTCTAAATGGGCCGGAATTGGTGCCTTAGACCCATACAAACAGTGAGGAGACTCACCTCGCGCTGCTGAACTCTGCTGATAATCCTCCGGCTGCTGACCGACAACTCTCTGAACTCCTGCTCCACTAGCTCCCCGAGCTACCAATATCAATGCAACACTTAGTCTAACTATCTCCCGAAAGTCAACTAAGTCAACTCAGGTCGAAGTCAAAGTCCTGGTCAAAGTCAACCTTCCAGGTCAACCCGACTCGTCGAGTCACCCTACTGACTCACCGAGTTCATAAGTCCATGACTCGCGACTCTACTCGCCGAGTCAGTCCATGACTCGCCGAGTTTACCGATTTCCGAGTCCTGACCTGTCCAACTTACCGAGTCTCTAATCGACTCACTGATTCGAGTCTAAACGCGAAGGGTTTGGGGTTTCGCGACTTGACTCGCCGAGTCCAAGAACAGACTCGCCGAGTCCAAGACAATCTTCATCCAACTCGCCGAGTTGTTCTTCCAACTCGCCAAGTTCATGCCCAACTTCATCCGACTCGACGAGCTGTTCATCCCACTCGTCGAGTTCCTCCTCATCTTCAAGCTACTCGCCGAGTCCACTCAAAGGACTCGCCGAGTCCATCCAGTCCTTCATACATGCAGAGGACTTTTGAGTCATGTAGGGACTCAAATCTGTAGATCTACCCTTCCCAAGCCTATTCCTCACGTAAAGTTGCAAACTTTACGTGTAGAGAAGGAGATCTAAGCAAAACACACCATAAACTAGGGTTTAAGGCCAAAGGGCTTCAACATTGACTCAAGGGCTGATACTTTATGCTTCTCTAGTCCATAACACACTTGGATCTGAAGTAGCAACTCCAGATCCGGCTTCTAACTGAAATGGGTGTCAAACCATGGCTTAAAAGCCCCAAATCTCACAACCATGGAAGACCTATAGGAGAGAGGGACGACTTATTACCTTCAATATCTCAGAAAGGCTCCACAAACTCCAGATCCATAGTCCCTTCTTGCTCCTCCAAGTTCCTTCTTCCTTCTCCAAGCTTTAATGCACCTTCCAAGGCAACAAATGGCTCAATCAAAGGTTATGACGGCTAGGGTTTAGTATCCAGGGATGAAGAGGCAGTAAGGGAACCCTAGGAAGAAGATTAAGACGTTTATATAGGCTCCAAGTCCCGAATTTAGGGTTTTCCACGCACAAACCAGACTCGCCGAGTCACCTTGGCCTACTCGCCGAATCGGTCACTTACTCCTCGACCCGGATCCCGCTCGGACTCGCCGAGTCCAATTTTGGACTCGCCGAGTCGACCCCTAAACTTAGGGTTTTCTTTCCTTTCTTGGCCTTCAAAAATTTAGGTGTTACACGGTGCAGGCGGACCAATCACATTGTAGACTCGAGGTTTATGACTAGACTCAGAGGGTGGGCCAGGTGGACTGTAGGCCAGTGCGGCGGACCAGTCACACAGTAGACCCGAAGTGCATGGCTGTTCTGTGATCAGATATGTTGTGGCATGTTATGCATGTATGGTGTATGTGGTTGGTATTTTGGGGATATCTCACTAAGCTTTCGGGCTTACAGTTGTGGTTTAATGTTTTTCAGGTTCTTCAGGAGACCGTGGCAAGGCAAAGGCGTGATCGTACCGCTCCTTATGATTTTGTAGTAATGTGATTCTGGGAATACGTTAAATGTTTTGTATTGAAAACCTTTTTGTAAAGATTTAATGGAATCGAGCTGTTTTTGAAAAATTTAAAATTTGGTTATATTTTTTGGTCGTTACAAGTTGGTATCAGAGCCTTGGTTTGAGTGAATTGGAGGAACATTCGTGTGACTCCAGTCTCAAATCGAGGAGAGTTTTCAAAAGAGTATTTAAAATGGTTTTCAAAATGAGTAAGGGAGGACGCGGAGGTACGATCAGCCGGAGCCAGTAAGTAACCCCAAACTACCATGCATGTTATTTGTTTTTGAGCTTTGATAGAACAGCATGCTAGTGATAGGCTAGGGATCTTCAGGATTTCATGATAATGTTGTCTGATTTGTGATGCCTGTAGCCTAGGGTTCCTTATGAGAGATTTTCAGTGTTCCTCTAGTGGTGAGGGTTGAGCATTGTTATGCATGTTTTCTCTAGGGCGTTGTGATAGTACTTCATACAAATATGGGTAGGTGTGGAAGGTAGTATGGGTCCGTACTACTGAAATCACAGGACCCATACGCGTATCAGGGAAACCATGACCTCTAGGGTTGGGGTTGAGAGTTGGTTCCCGGGTTGCGGGAAGTGTCTGAGATTTTGTGGTGTTTTTCAGTATGGAGATTCCGAGGCATGCTGGGAGTGGATCCGGGTCAAGATCGGGAGCAGGAGAGGGAGTTCAGGGGGGGTCTGTGTCGCCCGAAGTTGTGGGTCAGATGAGCTCGTGCGAGTTGGATGCGAGGATTCGCGAGATCCTGCATGATGATGTTGCTGCATTGTTCCGGGCTGAGTTGTCGGAACTGTTTGGGTCGATCAAGACCGCCATGGTCGAGTATTTTGATGAGCGCTATGCGGCTCTCACAGAGACGGCTGCCGCGGCGGCTACGGCGGCTGTAGTAGTGGTAGGGGGAGGAGCTGGTCGGGGTTTTCAGTATCGGGACTTTGATAATACGAAACCTCCCACCTTCGATGGAGTTCAGGACCCGATTGTTGCTATGAGTTGGTTATCGGACGTGGAGGGGTGTTTCTTCACGTGTTCATGCCCAGCTGATCAGAGGGTGAGGTGTGCTCTGAACTTGTTGAGGCTCGGGGCGAAGTATTGGTGGAGATTGACCACGGGGTCATACTCGGATGAGCAGAGGGCTGCGGTTTCATGGGATCAGTTCAGAGAGATGTTCAGCACTCGTTATGTTCCGCAAGTGGAGAGGGAGAGATTGGCTCAGGAGTTCCTGGAGCTGAAGCATGATACAGAGTCGGTGACTGAGATCACCAGGATGTTCATTGAGAGGGCGATGTTTTGCCCTGAGTTTGCTTCGGAGCAGGCTCAGATGTCTCGATATCTGAGCATGCTCAAGGGGGACATCAGACAGTTTGTGTCTGCGCAGAGGTGTGAGACTTTGTTAGAGTTGCAGGAGGCCGCTAGGCGGCATGAGTTAGAGATTGAGTTGCAGTTGCGTGAGCTGAGGCAGGCTCTGGTGCAGTCGCAGCCGGTGCCGAAACGGTCCAAGACCGTTGATTCTAGAGTGGGGGATCTGAGTAGCCACACTTGTGGGAGGTGTGGGAGGAGTCACATCGGAGTTTGTAGGTCCGGTGGTGCATGCCGCAAGTGCGGAAAGGAGGGGCATTATGCGAGGGATTGTAGGCAGTCAGCGTCGGTTCGGGATTTGAGGATTTGTTATCATTGTCATTAGGTTGGACATTTGAGGGTCAACTGTCCACAGCTTGCCGCAGGACCAGTGCAGGCTCCAGCACCGGCCACTTTGAGGATCACAAGTGGAGGTCAGGGTGGAGCGGAGCCCCCAAGGGCTCAGGGTCGTGCTTTTCAGCTTGTAGCAGAGGAGGTCAGGGCAGTGCCAGATGCAGCTGCGGGTATGTTACTTTCTTGATGTCTTGTTATCTTGTGTTTATTGTGGAGTATTGTTTATGTGCTAGTATCTTTGTGTGGCTTTCGATGCGGTATTCATCGTTTTGCGGGTTGTGGTTTGGTTATGGGTTATTGTATTGGGAATTTTGTTGGTTATCATTCATGAGGGTATTAGTGGAATCCTGGCATTGGTTTGAAGGTCGGGTAGCATCTGCTTTTGAGGAGTGGCTAGCTGTAGATTGAGTTTCTTTCGAGCGGGATGATTAGTGTGGGAATGTGTTTTGTTAAGGGTTGTTTATGTTTGTGGGAAGCAGTCCGCGTGTAAATGTTGGTTTTGTGCAGATTTGTTATGGGAGGTCGGTGATGGCGACCGGTGGTTGATAGTTAGTGCCCTAAGTGGGGGAGAATTGGAAAATTCTCCGGAGGATTGTTGAGTATGTGAGATTGTTGAGCTGTCTGGAATTCAGCAGTGATCTGTCAGCCCAGGGTGTAGGCTGGTATGAGTAAGTGTCGGGCATGCGGGGCGGGATACATACCTAGGGCATTTGATTGTGGAGGGCCTGGGATCAGGCCGGGATCGATTGTGTGTGATGGGGATAAAGTTCGAAACCCCTAGGGGGCTAGAACGGTATGCATGGGAGGATTTCCCGGAGAGATAGCTCGGAATGATGAGTGCTAGTTGAGCGGTCCGGATAGACTGAAGGCTGGTAGGTGTACCAGTCAGGCCGAAGGCTCGGAGGACGGTCCAGCCAGACTGAAGGCACTGAGAGCGGTCCAGATTGGCTGAAGGTTCTGAGAGTGGTTCAGATTGGCTGAAGGCCTGGTGAGGCGGTCCAGTCATGCTGAAGACTCTGCAGGTATTGTTGGATCGGTTCGAGGATATGGATTGTGTATGGTGCGGTGTGATAGCCTTAGAAGGTCTGGCCCCGGGTAGTGATCTTGATTAGTGGAGTTTGTGCATGGGCTTGAGAGTCCCTGCGGTCAGATTCAGAGCATGCATGATGGATGGTTAGCGATTACGCTATGAAGGAGTGGTGTAGCGTTGAGCGAGCACCGTGGCACTTGTCGGAGTGACAAGGCGGCCAAGTGAATTTCCTTGGTAAAGGAAAGAGAGAGGAGTGTAACTCCGAGAGGGAGTGCAAGTTCACGGAAGTGAAAGCAGCAAAGCAGAGTTATGATTAGATTGATCTGAGTATGGTTATTGAGCAGCGTGGTTGCGGCAGTGGAATGGAAGCACATCCGGTTTGGGATGTCTGCTGAGGTCGCGGAAGGAATTCTGCGGGTGTAGCGCCAAGAGGCTCGGAAGGGATGCAGGGAGAGAGTCTTGGGCTCTCAGTGTGATTTTGATCAGGGAATTGTGTATGTAGTAGTGGTTCATCCTGGGGGATGTTGGAAATGTTATCAGTGTGACGGGTTTTCCTAACCCGAGAGTACGAGGGCTGGTGCCGCATGTACGTGTGATTGCAAGAAGAGGACTCGTGGGAGTTGCTCTGAGATTGTAGAATGGGTCTTTCGGTCAGCATGGAATGGATAGAGTGGGATTCGGATCAGGGATCCGGTGGTTCATGGTTTTCTAGCTCATATGGGTCGAGTGATTGTTGAGATCTGGAGCAATGATGCATCATGGGAAGTACTCGGTTGTTGAGTACGATTATCAGAGGGTACAACCGGTGCCCGGTTTGGGATGGTGGTCAGGACACCACAAGGAAAGAGAAAGTGAGTTCGAGTTTCGATGGGTATGCCTTGAGGGACCTGGTCCGGGTAAGGCCAGGTGGCGCGTTGTGGGAGTATTTTTGGAGTTGAGTTGCTGTAGAGTAAATTGAAAAGGGAACTCGGCGAGTCCATGGGTGGACTCGGCGAGTAGGGTCGCGTGTTAAGTGGCCGACTCGGCGAGTCCAAGGTTGGACTCGGCGAGTAGGCGCTGAGTGGAGAAAACCCTAATTCTCGGGGTTGAACCCTATATAAAGCACATAACATCCATTCCCCCAGCCTCCTTACTCATCCTCAAGTCCAGAAACCCTGACCTTCGTGTGTGAGTGGATCAAGTTGCATTTGGAAGCTTGGAGAAGCAATTATTGAGGAAATCTTGAGGGTAAGAGGCTTGGAGCAAGGGGCTTTGCTTGGATTCGAGTTTCATTGCTGTTGGGGCGTTCTTTTGAGGTATTATCTCGTTTTTGAGTTGTTATTTCTTAGATGCATCATTTTGGGGGTGTTAGAGATCATATCTTTTGGTGTTTTGGAGTTTAGAGGTTAGATCTGAGGTTGCTATCTCAGATCTGAAATGGAGAAGGGTTGGAATGCATGAAAGTCCCTGTTGATGAGTGATTGAAGGAGCCATCATGTCCCAAACCCTAGCCCTAAAGTGTAAAAGGCCTATATCTCTTTGGATTCACGTAAAGTTTGCCACTTTACGTGATGGATGGGTTGTGGGGGGCTAGATCTATGTTTTGGATCAATTGCATGGCCTGGAATGCTTCTGTATGGATTCAGACCGGTGGTACTCGGCGAGTCACATAAGTTGACTCGGCGAGTTTCTTGAAGATAAGCTGGGACTCGGCGAGTTGGAAGAACAACTCGGCGAGTTGGATGAAGATGGCCTGGAACTCGGCGAGTTGTATGAACAACTCGGCGAGTAGGTTGAAGATAGCCTTAGACTCGGCGAGTCTGTTCTTGGACTCGGCGAGTCTTGTCGAAGAGTCCCAATATTTTCTGATTGAGTCGAGAATCGGCGAGTCACGGGATGACTCGGTGAGTTGTGGGCGAGTGGACTCAGAGTTGTTGGACTCGACGAGTCTCGGAGTGACTCGGCGAGTTAGGTCGCGGATTGAGGGAAGTTCTGAGTATGGGGACTCGGCGAGTCATCGGGTTGACTCGGCGAGTAGAGTCAGTCAGGGGTTGACTTTGACCTTGTCCAAAGGTTGACCAGTTGTCTTTCAGGGGTATTTTGGTAATTAAGGGTATTTATTGAGTTGAGTGTTTTGGTGTTCAGTGGAGGAGTTCGTGTCGGAGTTTGGAGCAGCGAGATCTTATCCTTTCAGCCGGCAGTATCGAGGTGAGTTATCCTCACTATATCAACAGGGTCTAAGGCACCAAGGTCGGCCCTTTATCGGATTGAGATTCGGGTACTTGTTGTTATGTTATTGCTGTGATATGATTGCATCCTGGTAGTTAGGATGGTATATGTTAGAGACCTGATTGAGATCGGTATCCTGAGAGATAGGGAGATGCTATGCTAGTGACCTGTTAGGTGGGTATCCTGGTTAAGATGATGATATGTTATGTGATCTGTTTGATCTGCTTGTTGACTGTGAATTGTTATATGATTGTATGTATATGTGCACATGGTTGTTTGGACTGGAGTTAGGTTGAGGCGGGTCCTGCTTTGTGCTGTAGGCCAAGATACCCAGGGCGGATCGGTTGTTCCGAAGGCCCAGCGAGCGGTCCGAATAGGATGTAGGCCCCAAGAGGGCGGAACAGATGTGCCGAGGCTCGGAGAGTGGACCAGGCGGACTGAAGGCCCGGTGTGGGCGGACCAGTCATACTGTAGACTCAGAGAGTGGACCAGGTGGATTGAAGTCCCGGTGCGGGCGGACCAATCACACTGTAGACTCGATGTATGTGGTTAGATTCGGAGAGTGGACCAGGTGAATTGAAGGCCCGGTGAGGGCGGACCAATCACACTATAGAATCGAGGTTTATGACTAGACTCAGAGGGTGGACCAGGTGGACTGTAGGCCGGTGCGGCGGACCAGTCACATAGTAGACCCGAAGTGCATGGCTGTTCTGTGATCAGATATGTTGTGGCATGTTATGCGTGTATGGTGTATGTGGTTGGTATTTTGGGGATATCTCACTAAGCTTTCGGGCTTACAGTTGTGGTTTAATGTTTTTCAGGTTCTTCAGGAGACCGTGGCAAGGCAAAGGCGTGATCGTACCGCTCCTCATGATTTTGTAGTAATGTGATTCTGGGAATACGTTAAATGTTTTGTATTGAAAACCTTTTTATAAAAATTTAATAGAATCGAGCTGTTTTTGAAAAATTTAAAATTTGGTTGTATTTTTTGGTCGTTACAAGTAAATATCATCCATAATCTTTATTGGATAAGGAAGATTTCGAAAATCTCCTACTATGTATGTGCTCTTTCTGGTCCTCCTCCTACTCCTCCTAGTTGTTGTTGTTGTTCTTATTATTATTATTATTATTATTATTATTATTATTATTATTATTATTATTATTATTATTATGTTCTTTTGAGTTCATTGGGTGTGAACCAAGAGAACGATTATGGTTTGGATCATTTTCATCCAAACAAGGTAGCGCACACAAGGGCACAAGCTAGAAGGATATTGGCCGCAGGATAGATATGTGGTTCTTTTTTTGTATTTATGTTTTCATAAGGTAACAGTGATTAGAATGAAACTTAGATTCTAGATTGCATGTACGCTTAGGTATATCATTGATTTTTCCGCTACCTTGTTTAAGTGTATTTGATGCATAGAAATCTAATAGTATATGCAAGACAAGCATTGCTACAAGACTGGAACACTGAATAACATTCTTTTGAAGGTGGAGCTCTGCAGAGTCAATTCAAAGAATGAAGTTAAACTTGTGTCTGGCATGTTGCGATGGTGGATTATAGCTCTTCACATTTTTGGTGAAAGTACTTGAAGACTTATTTCACGACTCGATATAAATGGGGAGATTGTTAGACCTATTTCTTTTAAATACGGTTCTATTTTTTGCTCACCTATAATAGGGACCGAATGATCCATATTGTTGGCTTCAGTTCTTATTATAAAATACAATAGATACATGTCAAAAAGTTTTGTATTTTCAAAAACTTAGGTGCGTTTGGTTATGGAAAACTGTTTTCATTTTCTATGAAAATGTTTTCAGAAAATAGGGTTGAGTTTTCATTTTCAATTTTCAATAAAAACGCGTTTGGTTGGAACGGGTTGAGTTTTCATTTTCTATCTTAGAACTTTGGAAAACTGTAAAAATCACTTTTCTAATTTATATACAATTTGGAAAACTGAAAATTTTCATTTTCTTAGAAAACTTTGGAAAACTGAACGAACCAAACATGTTTTCAAAATTTCCGTTTTTCTTGGAAAATTTTCCTAGAAAACTGGAAAATTTTCCACAACCAAACGCACCCTTAGTGTTTCAATATAATAACTATTTTCTTTATATCTTTTAGAACAAATTACACGAGTGATCCTTTAACTTTACAATTTTTCCCTGAAATGGTCCTTACGAAACTTTTTCCCTAAGATAGTCCCTAAGGAGCAAGCCTTGCACACAAATGGCCCTTATGACTAATTTTGTTAACATAATCTGTTAACTATGTGTGAAAAGACGAAAATGCTCTTTGTTTTTTTTTAATTTGAAATTAAGAAAAACTTGGGCCGATCCACTCTATTGGTACCTCTCTCTCTCTCTCTCTCTGAATGTTTATTCTTATGAACTCAAACATCACCTCCCATATTTTTCCAAACACTATTGATTAATTTGTTTCATAACCACCACACAAAATGGAGTGTCCCAAAAATTTAGAGTATAAATTTCATTTTTAAATTAATAAATCTATACTCCAAAACATTATCACGAAACCAGAGTGGAACCAAATGTATCAATACATCATAACATAACTGAGTAAGTCACAAAATGCGGAATAAGGCAGTGTGTGTGCTCTATAATCATCCTGAGCTCTTCTCTTTTGAACCAGAAGTACGTAAAACATCTACTGAAAATCGTAAGCACAGAGCTTAGTGAGTTTCCCGAAAATACCACATACATACAACTAAGCATATATGGGTGCTTGCAATCCCCATCGGTCTATTTCAACCGGATATCGGGTCTATTTCACCCTACCATTACCATACATATCAAACATATAGTGGGCCCTGCCCGGGTATACAAATATGTTAATCATCAGGCCCCGTCCAATATACATATAAACACATAATCATACAAATCCATGCGATAAATCACAAAAGATAATATCATACAATATAGTCATCGGGCCCCGTCCGGCATCGAACCTTACCCGGTAAGCATACCAACGCATAACATATGCAAGAGTCACGAAGACATCTAGCATCCTAACATAATAACCATGGACCGATATTGGTACCTTCGACTCGCTAAACACAATGAGGAAACTCACCTCAGACTGCTGAATCCATAAATAAATCCCTGGTTGCAAATCCGCTAAAATCACCGCGCTATCAATCACAAAATAACATCCAATTAATAATTGGATCCCGACTCACACTATGAGTCCAAATTAGGGTAAAGACCTTTTTACCCTTTCTTAACTTGGCCCAAGGCCAACGCCCAATCAAACAATCCAAATATCCTAAATTCCAAAATAATCACCCAAAGTCGATATATGGCCCAATTTTCCAAATTGGGCCTAAATCCTTTCATGGGCCTTCAACCAAAGGAGTCCAATAAAAAGAATCAACCCAAAAATAGAATTATGATGATCCAACAAGGCGTAAGACTACTAAGGTCCAAAAATGGGCCCATTACCGAGAAGCCCAAAGTTTTGAAGCCCACTGCTGAGTACGCGGAGCGTACTCAGCTCGTACGCTTAACGTACTCACTCTGGGCTATCATATGGCTTAAATATGGTGCAATACCCTAAAATTTAGGGTTCCCTTATTCCTCTCGTACTCCATACGTACGCCTAATGTACGTGAATTGAATCTACAATCCTAAATGCACTAGTACGCCCAACATGCAAGGGGTACACCCAACATAGTCCAACTTTCTTGAAGTTGGCAAATCTCCCCCCTAGGGACTAATTCTGCTAAACTTTTACACCCCAAGGGTCTAAACTGAAAATACATTGAATCGGGTGTTACACAAGAACAAGAAAACTGGAAAAATCCATGTACTCAAACACAATTATATATTCAAATATGAAGAACAAAAGACACTCGATTTTTCTGCAAAGTTACTCTAGCATTGCTAGTCTCCACCATTACTAGTTACAGTAACATCCATGTCTTCGTCGTTGTTCACATCTCCATTTTAAATCATCGATTGACCACCATTACTATGGGTTGTGGAAAACCATTGCCCATTTCCTTCATCATTCATCGTCAATGTTGTCTTCAAGGGTTCACCAACCATCACTATGGTATGCTCTCTAAGAACTAAAATCGTTTTCTAAATCAAAATGTTTTGTTTGAAATTGGATTTTAAAATTGATTTTCTAAATCGAAATGGTTGCTTAAAATAGGTTTCAGAAATCGATTTTCTATGTTTGATTGAAATCGACATATGAAATTGATTTTCTAAATCAAAATGTTTTCTTGAAATCGGTTTCAGAAAATGTTTTCTTGAATCAAAATTGTTGGAATCAATGGTGGTTCTGGTAGGAAAGAAATTTTTTTCTTGAACCAAAATCGTTGAAATCGGTTTCAAAAAATGGTCTCAAAAAATATTTTCTAAATCAAATTGATTCTCTAATTTTTATATGAACTGAACTAGGAGCAACAATTTCACTTTGGAAAAAATGGTGGTGTTGGTAGGAAATAACAAATGTGTTTGGGATATGCGTTTATATATGTGTTTGGATTAATCTAGTTTCGATTGAAATCACGAGGGATTTTAAGGTCCGATTTTCAAGCTCCAATTCCAGGGATTAGAGGAGATGGATATGAAAGCATGTCTGATGGATATGAAAGCAAGTCCAGTGAGACATGTAGAAGGGTGTTAATGAAGTTGAGTCCAGATATTCAACAAAAAAACACCCAAGTCCATCGTTTTTTGCGTCACGGTTCAGGTTTTAGAATAGTACTCCGATATATATTTCAATTTCAGATTTCAGATTTATGTAGTGGGTGTTGATTTCTTCCTCTGTTCTTGAGTATAAGAAGCGGCGGGAAGAAGAAATGACTTGCACAACTAAGTGTTTTCAATTTGGGGAATACGTCACTTGTTCCTGTATCAGATCTTGTGAGCATTTTGTAGAAATTATTGAAAGTGAGAGCGAAGAGATTGGTGATGAACTTGTCTAGAAATGGTGATGTTTAGTTTACACATGCAAATATTAGTTTTGCTGAAATGGAATTTGGTTAGGCAATGAACTGATCTTCAAACGGGTTTGTGTGTGAGAGAGATAGAGAGAGAAAAAGTGAATGAGAGAGAGGATCATTAGTGTGCAAAAAACAAGGGTATTTTCTTCATTCACAATCACTTAACAAAATTTGTTAACGGTGTTAGTCATAATGATCATTTGTATGCAAGATTTGCTCCTTAGGGACCATCTAAGGGAAAAAAGTTTCGTAAGGACTATTTCAAGGAAAAACTATAAAGCTAAAGGATCATTCATGTAATTTACTCTATTTTTTAAAACCGGATAAACAACCATAACAATTACTATAAACCTAAATTCTAAAAAGCAAATTTTCACATATTTGGTTAGTTCCAAAACCTTATGCAGGGGTCCATTTTTACTCTTTACACAAGTCCTTAAAATCAAATGATCGGCCATGCTAATACTACACATAGGGCGTGTTCGGCACGGAGCGTTTGAGAGCTTCTAGCGTTTGACAAAAATCTCCGTTTTAAACAAAAAGTTTCGTTCGGTATTACAAGCTTCTAGCATTTAGTTTAAACAAAACGCTCTAAATCCAAATGCTACTTCAAATAGCGTTTAAGAAAACGCTACAAGCTACAAGCTATCAGCTAATTTTGCCGAACACACCCATAAAGACAATAAAACTCGACATGGAATATTAAAATGCTAAACATCATTACAACTTTACCAACCTTATAATGCTGATTAACCAAAATTGTGTTTGCAAAAAACTAAGGTAAAATTCTCCGACATAATAACCTCCTCTTCTTCTTTTTCTTTTTTTTTTCTTTTTTTTATTATTATTTATTATTTTTTTTGTGCTGAAGGTTTTGACCGATAAATCACAAATTTATTCTACTTAATAGAATCAATGTTTTAGGTACATAAACAATCTAATTTTTAAGTCTTTGGAATCAATTTCAAACACAAATGTTGATGCTATTAACATTTTAGCAACCCACCTCTTATATCTACATACATGAAATCTGAAATATAGTATAACACAACTTCGAAATCAAATTTGAAATAAATATAAAATCGATTATATTGAATACAACACAACTTCAAATTCAACCTCAAAACTGGAACAAACACTTTTTCTCACAAACCTCACATTATTTCAGTCAAAAACTTTTGTTTACTTCAGAAAAAAAAAATCTTACTTGTACTCATTCAAATAATTATTCGAGTATAATGTTTTAATCAAGCTCAAATTATTTTGTTAACCATAAAGCTACTATGGATCCCACTCTTACTTACTCTACTAGCTAAATAAATTCAACGTTTTTTTTGTATGAACGAATATAACCATAGTGGTGATACCAAGTTTTGACAAATAGATCGAGAAAATTATGAAAAATGAACAATAGTTTTATATTGGATGTAACGAAGATATGAGTTTATATTGGATGTAATGTAGATTTTTTTTTTAATATAACATGAGTTGACAACTTGGCTTCACTTGTATTATTTGTGTAGGATATGTATTTATTTATTAAAGTAAACATTTTTTTTTAATTTTTATCAAAATTAACTTATCATAAGTCTTTTAAAAGATAATACAAGATTTGTGTGACCAAGTTGTTTTCTAACTTCCAAAAACCGAAAGGGGTCCAAAGTCCAAACCCATAATATGGGGCCCAATAGCCCACATGTATTTACCAAAAAGTGGCCACAAAATCGCAATATTTTACCCTGATATTTTCTTCGCCCAAAGGGTTTATATACTCTCTCCCCTGCAAACTAGAAATCCTGCAGATTCTCACTTCCCAAGAAAATCTCGGAAAATCATACCTTTTTATGCATCGAAAGGAAGAAACTTGAACTCCGAGAAAAAAAATCAGTTTACATACACATATAGCTATATGTATGAATACCTCATTGCTGACCAACTTTCTGCATTCTTTTGTTGCTCAAGTCTCACGCCCACTGTGTAATCTTGTTCTAAAACCTCTGAATTGATTACCCATTTGATCAATTATCGTTCTACACTAAAAGGGACCCCTCATTGGTAACTTTTCTACTGCTCTGTTCTTCGCTTGTTGTTTTGGCGATTAAGTCGGTTTGTTCTGATTGTTTTTAGATCCAATTCTAGTTTTCGAAACTTCCCCTTTTGAACAATACATTCATTTTTTTTGGTTATGAATTTCTTTATGTTTTATTTCATGTTTGATTGATTAGTTTTGGCACCATATGGAGCTATTGTGGTTGTTATTAAATCTTTATCGGGAAACGTGAAGATCGGTGACGTTGATCCCATTCATGGCTTTTTGTGTGTTTTCTTTTTCGTATATGATTTTAGAAAATAAGAATGTCGTTCGTAATCTGCTAGCTTTACAAGTGATTCAAACTGTTCGATCAACTTTTGCGACAACAATTTGAAAAACTTTTATGTTTTTGATAACGAAATTGAATGCACCATTGCTCTTACTTTCAGATTAAATGGCTCTTGATAACTCAATGGGTGAATCAACTTCAAGAAAACAAGGTCTGTTGAAAGATCAAGTTCGTTTAGTTAAGAGAAAAGATTGTGATCGATCTGAAATTGTTCAAATTAAAGATACATTATCGTTTGAAAAGGGGTTTTTTGTTGTAATTCGAGCATGTCAATTATTAGTCCAAACAAACGAAGGGATAATTCTCGTTGGGTTAGCTGGTCCTTCTGGCGCTGGAAAGACTGCTTTCTCCGAGAAAATCCTTAACTTCATGCCGAGTGTTGCTGTCATATCAATGGATAATTACAATGATGCCACTCGTGTAATTGATGGTAACTTCGATGGTAAGATTTTCAAATCATTGTTTGTCTTTTTACAATTGGTTTGAAAACATATAACAAGCTTTTTGGTTTCAAAAATCTCCCAAACAGATCCTCGATTGACAGATTACGACACTTTACTTCAAAACATTCATGATCTAAAAGAAGGGAAGACAATTGAAGTTCCAATTTATGATTTCAAATCCAGTTGTCGCACTGGTTACAGGTTTGTATCTTTTTTAAAAACATACATTGTTACATTATAAATAAATAAATAAACATAAACTTTATGCTCTATAATGTGGCGATTGTAGGACACTTGAAGTCCCAAGTTCCCGAATTGTGATTGTTGAAGGCATTTATGCTTTGAGTGAAAAATTACGCCCTTTATTGGATCTTAGAGTATCAGTGACAGGTGGCGTTCATTTTGATCTTGTGAAAAGGGTTTTGAGGGACATACAAAGAGCTGGACAAGAGCCTGAAGAAATCATATACCAGATCTCTGAAACGGTTTGTTTGTTCTTCTTCATTTGGTAAAATGACTATTTTACCCCTGACATTAAGATGGCTTCCAATATGAACAGGTTTATCCGATGTACAAGGCGTTTATAGAACCTGACCTTCAAACAGCTCATATAAAGATTGTTAACAAGTTTAATCCCTTCACTGGATTCCAGAATCCCACTTATATTTTAAAGGTTTTTAATTTTTTGTATTTTGTTTTCTTCAATAAATAATAAACTTGTGTTTTCACTATTTGAAAATCGAAATACATATTTGATATTTCAGTCATCAAGAAATGTGAGTGTGGAACAAGTGAAATCTGCCATGTCAGAAGAACATACAGAATCTTTGGAGCAGATTTATGACATTTTTCTCTTGCCACCTGGCGAAGATCCAGAAACTTGTCAATCATATTTAAGAATGCGAAATCGTGAAGGAAAATATAATCTTATGTTTGAGGTTTGCTATAAATCTACACTTTCTTTAAAGTTATCCGAATTTCTTGTAAATCTTTTAACATAATTCTTTATTTTTAAAAAAATTTAGGAATGGGTTACGGATCCTCCATTTATAATTTCTCCAAGGATAAGTTTTGAAGTTAGTGTTCGTCTTCTTGGTGGCTTAATGGCATTAGGGTACACAATAGCTTCAATCTTGAAAAGAAGTAGTCATGTTTTTCGTGATGATAGGGTGTGTGTGAAAATCGATTGGTTGGAACAAGTTAATCGTCATTATGTTCAGGTAAATGAATGGAATGGAATCGTTCATTCCAATCCGTTTCGTTTGATGGAATGGAATTGACTATTCTTGAAGGGATGTCTTATGTCATTCCTTAATCCATGTAACTTTTAATGACATCAATCTTGTTTTTTTCGAAAAGATAACAAATTATAATTTAATATTTTAAAAGTAACTAACAATTATTTTATTTCATGAAGGTGTTAGGAAGAGATAGGGCAAGTGTAAGATATGTTGCAGAGCAATTGGGACTTGAAGGGTCATACATTCCACGTACATATCTTGAACAAATGAAGCTTGAAAAGCTCTTAAATGAAGTCATGGTATAAAAACTATCAAAAACAATTTCATATTTTTGCTTTGACCTTTGCTAAATTACGAATTTACCCTTGTTTAGGTACTACCCGAGGATATAAAAACAAAGCTAAGCATAGATGAGGAAATGCTTTCAACCCCTAAAGGTTCGGTTACTCTTGCTACAATGAGAAACAAGTATCTCAAAAGGTACAATTTTTCAAAAGTCAAAAAGTCAAATAAATGAAAGTTTGTTGCCTTTTTTTTTTTGTAATTATTTTTTATTTGTGTAGTGGAATGTCTCATTCGTATTCAACTGCAAGGGATAAAAATTTGAGCTCCATTACTGGATTTGGTGCCAATAGTCAAAGGTTTGATGATAGGAACACCGAGTCAACAGCCACATTAGCAAGCGAGGTAATCTTGTAAATTACATATTTGGTCCCTTGAGTTTACTCAAAATGTCAGGTTTAGTCCATGTTTCATTTTTGTTACAAATCGGTCCTTGTGGTTTCCTTTTGTTGCAGATATGCCCCATGGGTTGTTGAATCTAACTACCCAATTGTTAATTTTTTTTTATAGAAAATGACCATTTTGCCCTTGGACCAAACTCGTAAAAACAATAGTCTCGGTCCAATGAAGGTTTTACGGCCTGTGCTGTCTTGTCTTGTCATGTCATGTGCTGTCTTGTCTTGTCATGTCAGTATTTGACTTTTGTTCTATACATGTTCTGTCTTGTCCTGTCATGTCAGTATTTGACTTTTGTTCTGTTCTGTCTTGTCTTGTTTTATCTGTATTTGATTATTGTTGTTTGTCATCTTCTAAAGGGGGCAATTAGTCAGCTATCGGAACAAATTTCAACATTAAATGATCGAATGGATGAATTTACATCTCGGATTGATGAACTGAATTCCCAATTCACTAAAGGGATAAATTATAATAGTCAACAAAAACCCGAATCATGCAATAATGGATCTGGATCCGTATCAACTTCTTACTTCACATCTGTTGTTGGTGTTGCAAATGGTTCATCTGGATCTTTGGTGCGACATTCTTCATCTTCAAATCAATTAGCCAAAGATTCTCCTTTGATTGAAGAGGTAATTCATTTCTTTTCACTTTACATTTCTTTTACTTTGATAAAATCTTGTAACATATGTCGGTGTCTCTTTGACTTAATACAGAAAGAACGACTTAATACAGACTCTTACTACTTGATCTTGTGAAACAGATATCAGGAATTGCACGGAGTCAACAAAAAATTATGCATCAATTGGACATTCTTCACACAAGTATTCGTGATAAAATGGGAGAGAGATCTCGTGTAGAAAGAGAATCCAAGAAAAGTAAAGGGTTGGAGGTTGATGCAATCATGGTTTCTTTGCTATTAGCCATGGCTTGTGGTGGTGTTGGGATCTTCATGTTGAAGTGGGTTTCATCAAGAAATTGATTCTTTCTTCTAACTCATTTGTTTTTTTTTTTGCTAGTTTTTATAACAAAACTTGATGTTTTTAACAAGAATTTTTTCGGATATTCATGGGTCGAATTGATCTGCGGTTTTAGAGATATTGGGGTTTGAGTTAAAGCTCTTAGGGCCCTTTTGAGTTTTGACAAAGAAAGATATGTCTTTTTACCATTTTAGCCTTATTGTGATTTTGCCTTTAAAGTTAAGATTAAACTAGTAGTTTGAAAAATTAGATATACTACATGACTAACTATAATTGAATCTATGAAAATGGACGAATGTGAAACGTGGAAATATGACATTTGTAGTAATCCTAAAAAATGTTTTGTGAAATGTCTTATTTTGTAGAATATAATTGGGAAAATCAAACTCCAATATCATTAATGAACATATGGACCCAACCCAACATGTAATTTGATATTGAAACAAGACAAAAAAGTAAAAACCATGAAAAACAAAGAATAAAGACAAAAATATTTTTTGTAAATTGAAAATATGAAAATATGCATCACATGGAGACAAAAGTGTTAACTAATCTAAATATGACTTGAAAATATGAAATTAACACTTCACAAAAAAATCCGAATTATTCTTATTTTGCAAAATGAAGCTAGAACCGGATAATAAGCCAATTTGGAGCTTATTAAGCTAATCACAAGAATTTAAAGAATAGTTATTGCTTTGAATCCATTTCATTACCCAAATTGATTGCAAGAAAATTTGCACTTAGAAAGAAATTATAAGAATTTCCGAAAGGTTTTGATAGCAGTGTCAAAAAAAAAAAAAAAAAACATTAATTTTTTAGGACCATTTTTTCCATTTTGCAATCGCAAAATATTATTTGCAAAATTTGCGATTATTTAAATATAGATGTAAAAAAATGGTTATTTGGTGTAACACAAAAAACACATGACTATAAAAAGGTAAAACAAATTTACATAAAAAAATAAGCCAAATGTAATAGCAAATATTAGCAATAATAATGGAAGCTGAAAAATAATGAAAAAAGATGCTACCAACCCAAATATTGAAAACAGATACAAACAAAAGACAAACATGACAATGAATCTAGTCCTATTTGTGTGATAAATAATATTCTTTTTTATTTTATATAAAAATAACTGTTTTAAATAAATAAATAATACATGATCCTGTGGTGGGGCCTGAATTAAGAATCAAAGGTCTTCTTGTTTTCTTTGATGGTCTCTTTCTCACTGACTCACTCACTCACTCTGTAAATGAAGAATCGTCATCTCTTTCGATCAGCCATGGCTGCTAACTCCTCCAAGGTTAAACAAATTTTCATTTCTTTGCATCTTCTTGTATCATTCACTTGGCCTTATCATCATCTATTTCCTGTTTCATAGTCCTCTGATCCTTTCGTTCTCTTTTAATATTTCCCTATTTCCTAATTTATCATATCATCGCATTATCTTGCCGTTTTTGGTTTGAAAATTAGGGCTTTTTGAGTGTACTTTGACTAATTCTTGAGTTAAATTGTGTTTCTACGACTAAAAAGATGAATAGTCAACGTCTTAGTTTTCCCGATGATACTTGACACCTTTTCAATTACCAAATTAACGTGAATTTTGCTGGAATTATCACCAAATATTTGCTGGAATTATACAAAATCGTATCACGCCTTATTAATTTATAGCATAAAGTTCACTAAATCAGGAAATATTTGTTTGGCGATTCATGATACAGATTCGTTCATCAGTAAGAAATGTGCAAACTCTTTCCACAGTCAGATGGAACACTACAAATGCTGCCATTGCTGATGACGATAAGTATGTCCTGTAAACATTTTGCTTCAATCTCTTTTTTATGTTTTTTCAAAACTTTTATCAATTTTATATATATTTATTCTAAAATTGTTAAAATTCATTCTTAGATACAAGGGACATGGTATGTTAGCACCTTTCACAGCTGGATGGCAAACTACTGAATCAAACCCATTGGTGATAGAGAAATCTGAGGTATTCTTTTATTAATTCGGTTTATTATCTTTAAAATTTGACAAAATATGTGAACTTGAAAGCAAATTTTGATTTTTTTTCTTATATTCTTCAATGCTTGTAGGGATCTTATGTATATGACATAAATGGGAAAAAGTATCTTGATGCTCTTGCTGGTTTATGGTGCAATCCTTTAGGTAATTCTCATTTTCTCATATTCCTATTTGAGTTTTTTTTTTTTTGTTTTTCTTTTTATTATTACATTTCTTGATTTATTTATATGTTGTTTTGAATTGTTTTATAGGTGGAAATGAGGCTCGACTTATTGCTGCTGCAAACAAGCAACTGAATACTTTACCTTTCTATCATTCTTTTTGGAATCGTACTACAAAACCCTCTTTGGTAAAATTAAATTATTTTTATGAGATTCTTTTGTTATGTGATTTATAATTTTATGTATTTATGGTTACAGGATCTTGCAAGTGAACTCTTGGGAATGTTTACAGCCAATAAAATGGCAAAAGTTTTCTTCACAAATAGTGGATCAGATGCAAATGATACTCAGGTTCAGCAACTAATGACCATTTTACCCTTTTCAAATAAATACACAATTATTCATGCTACCCTCATAAAAATCAAACTTGAAGCAGTTATCATTTATAGGTGAAGCTGGTGTGGTATTACAACAACGCCCTTGGAAGGCCAAATAAGAAGAAAATTATTGCAAGGATAAAATCGTAAATTCACATCTTAACAGATCTTTATACGACTTTTCTTTCTGGCATAGCACAATTCTGATGTGTAGTCTATATTCTCACAGCTACCATGGATCCACTCTTGTATCAGCTAGTCTTTCTGGGTATGTCATGTTTCAAAAAAAAAAGATGAATAAGTTTGACTAATGAGGTCAACTCAACTAAAATTCAAACTTCAAAATTGATATTAATACCAACACAATTCATCACCAACTCTTTTCTTATGTAATTATGTTGTAAAATTCAACTTTGGTTTCAAATTTTTTTTCCTAAAAAGCAAAATTCCATCAATCTTGTAGTTAAAAAAAGCTTACTAGTTTGACCATAAAAGTCAAAGTGTCCCTTATTTGTATAATCTTGTTTTCTTTCAGACTTCCAGCATTACATCAAAATTTTGATCTTCCCACTCCATTTGTATTGCACACTGATTGCCCCCATTATTGGCGATTTCATCTTCCAGGTTTTTTTTTTTTGTTGCTACTCATGAGCATTTTAATTATCAAAATGATGTGATAATTAATTAATTAATTAATTATAGTGCATTATTTTAGGTGAGACAGAAGAAGAATTTTCAACAAGGTTGGCTACCAATTTGGAAAACCTCATCCTAAAAGAGGGACCCGAGACGGTAAGGTCTTCTGTTTAGGACAGAACAAAACAGACTGTACTGTATCTGACATCACATGACATGACAAAATTTTAATAAAAAACTTTTGGCATCACATTTTGATTAAAAAAATTTGTTTTTTTTTTAGATAGCTGCATTTATTGCGGAACCAGTGATGGGAGCAGGTGGAGTGATACTTCCCCCTAAAACATATTTTGAGAAGGTCAAGTTGACTAATAAATGTTTTCATGCTATTTTACTATTTTACCCCTGTGCATCTATGTTGAACCATGAATAGTAATAGTAGTTTTGTGTGTTATGCAGATTCAAGCTGTTGTAAAAAAATATGACATTTTATTTATTGCTGATGAGGTAATTGATTGTTATAATTTGTTTTTTTTGCATGTTTTATTAATTTTTAAAGCTTTTGTGTATTATTTTTAAGGTAATATGTGGATTTGGGAGGCTTGGAACCATGTTTGGTTGTGATAAGTACAACATTAAACCTGATCTTGTCACCATAGCTAAGGTATCACTATTGAAAATTCGGTTTTTAAAAAAAAAAATTAAATTGTTAAAGGATAATTATAAAGTATATTTTTTTTTCAGGCTCTTTCCTCGGCTTATATGCCAATTGGTGCTGTTCTTGTGAGCCCTAAGGTTGCTGATGTCATATATTCTCAAAGCAATAAACTTGGTATGTGTATATAAATTTAAAAAGACTCATGATATTTAATTATTTATAACTTTTTATTATTATTATTATTATTTTTTATTTTAGGTTCATTTTCTCATGGATTCACGTATTCCGGACACCCTGTAGCCTGTGCTGTTGCACTAGAAACACTCAAGATTTATAAGTATGTTCTTACATTCTCATATCAAAATCCTATATTTTTTTTCCCTAATCAAGATTTGTTATTAAATTTGAAGTCTTTATATTAATTTTTTTTTTATAGAGAACGAAATATACTTGATCAAGTAAACAGCATCTCCCCGATGTTTCAAGATGGTATAAAAGCCTTTTCCTCAAGTCCCATAGTTGGAGAGGTATTAAACTATTAATAATGTTCATGGATTTTATAAAAAAAAAAATTGAAATTTTTTGTTAAAGTTGATTATGTTTTTTGTAGATTCGTGGAACAGGGTTGATTTCTGGGACAGAGTTTACAGATAACAAGGCACCAAATGAATTGTTCCCACCAGAATGGGGTAAGATTCCAGTCATAAAACTTGGCTACTTTTTGGTATGATGGAATCAGGATTGAGGAAAGGAATGGAATGGAATGGTTGATTCCATTACCTTTTGCTTATTCCATTTGTTTGAATGATAGGAATCGGTGCATACTTTGGAGCACAATGTGAGAAACATGGGATGTTGGTTCGTGTTGCTGGTGACAGTATAATGATGTCTCCACCATTCATTATGACATCAAATCAAGTTGATGAGGTTGATAGTATTCACTTTTTTTCTTTTTTCTTATTTAAAATAAAAAAAAATTAAAAACTAAAATTTCATTAATGGCTAAAAAAGTTTTGATGTTTTGTTTCAGTTGGTAAGCAAATATGGGAAGGCATTGAAGGATACTGAAACAAAGGTGGAGGAGCTCAAATCTCAGCTCAAGTAGTAGCCTAGTAGGTGTTAGAGACCTAAAGTTTATATATATATATATATATATATATATATATATATATATATATATATATATATATATATATATATATATATATATTCGGTACTAATGTATCTCATCAAATGTTAAAAACAAGATGTAAAGATTTGAGCGACTAAAGTGTTCAACTTATATGGAATTAAATAATATCGTATCAGAAATATTAGATACGATATTATTTATTTCACAATATAATATGGTAACTTGTAAATATCCCATGATACCAACAATATGTAAACATTTTATTATATATTTTAAAGATTAAATGCGTAAAGAAGAAAGAAAGAAAGAATTGATGAATCATAAACACACCACGTATAGAGCACACAATCCACAATTTCTATGTCAAAATATAACCCCCAAAGAAGACTTTATAAGATGAGTTCGTTTGAAATATGGTTTTTTTTTAATTATTCTTTAAAAAATTAAGTTATATGTTTTTAATGTAAAATATTGTTTTCACTTGGTTAAAGATATGTATTTTAAACAATTATAACTATTTAGTTATTAGCTCGTAAGAGATTTGATTCTGTTTTTTTATCCTTACCAAATAAATTAAACCGTATTATTGAACATATTTGTTTGAAAAAAAAATGTTTCAACAATAATTTATTTCTATTTAACAAAGAAATATAAAATATAATATTAAACGTCTATTTAATGAAGGTCGCAAGTGATATTCTTATAAGAAATGTTGTATATGACTTGGAGTAAAATGGTTGCAACATTTGGATATCAAACAAGCATAGTATTGAGGTATATAAAAAGCTGAGGTTATATTATTAAGTATATACATGGATCAACATCGGCATTATTGGTATACATGAAGACAAATATGTACTCTAACTACTTATGATGTTGCAGACTCCATTTATTTCTTTTGGGGTCACATGGGAGTGATGCATTTGGAAAGCAACTCCAAACTGCATTTGTAAAAGTTGGTTGAGAGAACTGAGAAGACATGAAAAGGGTCGATACGAAATTGAGAGTTCCGTTTCTTTTCTAGGTAAAGGCAGTGCTAAAGTAAGAAAGTTGGAGATGGTTTAAATCAAGAATAATTTACAAAAATAGCCCAAAACAAAAATAATTTAGCCATTTTTAGTAAAAAGTTAAGTGATTATCAATTTTAACCATCAAAATCATATGTGATTAAGGTTACTAGCGACTTTACCTATATTATCTACGAATTCACTATAATGAGTTATGAAATCGGCTCAAGTGTATAAACCCCAAAATTTTGAAATAACCCTCATTTTAACACTTTCAAGTTGAAAAAAAAATCTTCTCTGGTCTCTCTAATGGCTTAAAAAAAATATTCTTCTGCAAACTTTATAAGTTATGTAAACGTTTTTATTCGTCTTCTAATATATTTTATACATTTATGATGTGTTTATATATGATTTATGTTTAACAAATAGAGGTGCTAGAGTTTTTTAGAGGAAATCACGCGTACTAGAGGTTAAATCGCTAGATGGTCTTTTTATACCTAAAGGTCACCGATGCATACGTCTTGCATTAGTGATTGTACATCCGTAAAAAAAAGTAAAAAGTAAAACCGTATGTCAAGCAAGAGGAAATCGCATGTGGCTAAATTTGGGTATGTATTAAGGGTTTTGGCTATATTTGTATTTTTCTCTTAAATTAAAGTAACATCCATTTAAATAAAACCAATTCTATGTAGTTACGGAATTGAGATATCAAACAACAAGAAGTTACTTAGACTAAAACTTAAACTAAGAACATTGAGATCAAATTAGAACCTAATATCTAAATAATGCAAATAGCAACCTGAAACCAGAAAAACCAACATCTAATGTAAATAGCAAAAACAAAAACATTTGAAGAGTAGAAGCATGCACATAATCCTGTAACTTAAGTGTTTGCTGTTGTTTGACAAATTATGATACTCTCATGTTCGTATTGAGTAATAAAGTACTAATTTCTATTTTCAAATAATATGATTAAATGTAACAAAACAATCAATTTGTAACATCCTGTTTTCCAGATAATAACTTTATAATTTTGCCCTTAAGAGTTTGGGTTGGCCACATCGTGGTGGTAAGTAGGGATGAGCATTAGAACCGACGGAACCGGAACCAGACCGGAACCTGAACCGGAATTGGTAATAGGTCAGGTTACCGGTTCTCTATTTTTATGAAAACCGGTCCCGGTTCTAAAAACCGGAACCGGTTTGACATTTTTTTCATTTTTTAAAATGTTTATAACTCGCTCATATGAAATCGAAACTATTTGATTTTTTTCCAACATGTAATTTGGAGTTTGTAATTCATTTTTGACGGTACAAACATATGTTTTTGTTAGATATGGAATCAGACACATGCCCCGAAAGAAAGCATATCGATGTTGCGTTTTTTTTTTTTTTTTTTTTTTTTTTTTTTTAATATGTCTCATTTTTTAAAAGTGTATAACTCATTCATATGATGTCGGAATTATTTAATTTTTTTTTCCAGCACGTAATTTGGTGTTTGTAGTTCATTTTAGACTATAAAAACACATATTTTGGTTAGATATTGAATCAGTTATAGACCCCGGAAGAAAACATATCAATGCTGCGTTTTTTCTGTTTCGGCATTTTTTATTTTTTTGGAATTTGTCCCCGCTTTTAAAATGCGCATAACTCACTCATATGAAGTCGGAATTACTTGATTCTTTTTTCATCATGTAATTTAGTGTTTGTACTTCAATTTAGAATGTAAAAAGTCATAATTTGGTTAAATATTGAATCATTTACAAGTTCTAGAAGATAGCGTATAATCTATAGTATTTCAACCGGTTCTATTTTGAAAAATAACCGAAAAACCGGGACCGGAACCGGAACCGGCGCTAGAACCGGCGGTCTGGTTCCCGGTTCTTATAATATAGGAAAATCGTTTCCGGTTCCAAAGTTCATCCCTAGTGGTAAGGATCGCCAGGGCGTGGTAGCCATTTTAAGTCTGCGCATCATTTAAGTCGCCACGACGTGGTGGCATGCTTTCCACGACGTGGTGGCATGCTTTCCACGACATGGTGACGACATTATGGAAAACCCTAAATTTCCAGGCCTTGAGCCTTATTTTAAAGGAAGTGATCGCTAGGGTTTCCTCAACCCTCAACATTTATCACCTCCAAAGATCCCTTGTTAAACCATAGCCTCCTCTTTGCAAATTTTGTCTTAGTGGGTTTTGAAGTAAGAAGAAGGAACTCAAGTGCAAGAAGTCAGCAAGCAAGGCATCCCCATCCTTTGTGCAACTTCTGGACTCTTTGTAAGTCTTCAAGCTTCTACCTTTTTAGCTCCTTGCTTGTAGTCTAGGTTTAGTGTCATGTTTTGGTTCATATTTGAGATTTGGTTAGTTGGATGAGATAAAGTTTGCAACTTTATGGCTCACCTTGGTCCCTTGGTCATTATATCTTCTGGATCTAGATGTTGAATGAGTTTTGGAAGCCATGCATGAGTTTCAGGTCATTTTCCCATCTTTTGACCTAGTTGGGTGAAGGACATGCATGGGTCATGCATGTCCATAAATTTTGGATTTTTATGGACCTTTAGGGTCCCAAGATGCTTTCTAGAAAGTATAAGCAAATGACTTAATGGATTAAAGACTCAACCCATTAAGTCGTGCAAGTGTAGTAACCTTGATACGACAAGACGGTTTCCAAGACATGGTGAATGAAAGCTTCACGATTGTTTTGTCTAGATGTTTTCACAGAGTGGTAGCATACCTGACACGACGTGGTAATGAATTTTGATTGCAACTGAGTTAGGTAGCAACGACGTGGCTATAGATTGGCCACTACATGATGACCTTCCGAAGTTGGCTTTGACCATTGACCATTGACTTTTGACCTGGTCGGCTATAACACCTTTGTCCTTGGTTGAATCGAGTTAGGGTTTTGGAGGGTCAAAAATTGGATTTTGGTGAAAAAGGGGTCTCAAGACGTGAAGCATGGAGGCTCATGACGTGAGGAGGGCCGCATGAAGATTTTATTTGGGACTGAGCTCATGACGTGAGCAGTAAGAGCTCATGACTTGAGGAGCGTTGCGGCCCAAGCCCACGAAGTTTTAGGGTTTCCCACATATTTAATCCCCTTTAACTCAATTTTAGGGTTCATTTCTCAGCCTATACCTTCCCCTAACTCAGTAAAACCCAAACCCTATCCTTTCTTTGTGTTTCTTGAGCTTTTGGTGGAGTTTGATGGCTTGAAGAGGAGGAGATCACCATGGAAGCATAGTTGCAGTTTGGAAGCCTCATTTGCAACCTTTAACTACATTTATGGACCAATGTGAGTAATCAAGATCCAAGCTTTATGTTTCCTTGTTGCTAGATCTAAGGTTTTATGCATATTTATCCAAGATCTTAAGAGTTGGAGTGTTGGGACTCCATAAAGTTGGCAACTTTATAGGTCCTTAGGGTCCCTAGATGCTTATATGTCATGGATCTGAAGCTTGGATGATGTTGGCGTTCATGCATGAGAATTTATCCTCTTTTTCTCCATGAATGACCCATTTTGAGCTTGTGTCTTGTATTGGACATAAAAGGTCTTAAAGCATCGATTTTTATGACCCTAGGAGTGTTAGGAAGCCTCCTAGAAAAGATGGATTGGTAGCTTAGCGGATTAAGAGGTTTTTGCATCAAAATGGCGTTTAGACGAATCTCATGATGTGAGGTAGATTATGAATCTGTCTGACTGCCTGTACACTGTTTATATGTTTATCTGTTATATGGGCACATATTGTTGGTGGTTGAGGCATTGCTGCTATGTATGTGAGCCAATAGACCGGGGGGATTCCAAACCGATGGATGATTGGGCTCGAGGGTATTCCATCCCAAGGATGATTGGACCCTTTGTATATTGGCATTCTAACCCGATGGTTGATTGGGCCTGAGGTATTCCAACCCAATGGTTGATTGGATCCAATATGATAGTATGGTATGTGGTGAGACCTGACTACTCTCAGTCAATAGGCCTAGGGTATTCTAACCTGATGGTTGATTGGACCCGACATGTTTGGTATTCCAACCCGATGGTTGATTGGACCAAACTGCTTATGATGCGAGGGTATTCCATCCTGGGGATGAGTGGGCCTATCGTATACATGCTTGGTAATCCATGTCGAGGCTGATTGGGCTAGGCATGAGTGTTGTGCATGCGATTTGTTGTGTGGTAGTATTTTGGGGGAACTCACTAAGCTTCGAGCTTATAGTTTGGTTTATGGTTTTAGGTACCTCGGAGGACCGTGGCAAGGTGAAGGTGTGACCGTACACATCCTTGGTTTTACGACTAAATGGATATTGGGAGACTCTGATTTTAAATAATGTTTTGGAAATACTTATTTTGTAAAATCTTTTATTAGTAAATGGGTTGTTTTGAAAAAGCTTAAAATTGTTAAAATTTTTAGGATGTTACATCGACCTTTATTCAAATAGCTAGTTTTCAAAGGTAGACTAAGGGTTTACATTGTATTATTCATTAAGAGGTGTGTATAACCTGCTTTTCAACCGTGTAAGCTCGTTAGCTGTCGACTGCATTGTGAGGTGAGTTTTCTCACTATACTATGTAGGATGTTAGACTGTCTTTATGGATCTTGCATGAAAGAATGTGATTGGATCACAATACTTGTATAGAAGACCATGGTTGAAGATTAGTATTGCGGAAATTGTTCCTAGAAAACATGATAATTATATTATCAAAGCATTTCCGAAGAAATGTATTTTGTTTATATTAAAATTTGGGATGTCATCGTCAATACAGAAACATAAGCATAAACAGACATTGCATTCATTTACACTAGTGATTTACATCTCCTTTAATCTCATTTACACTGATGAGTACATACGGTTTTCAACCCACAATAATATAGTTATTATGTTTAATCATCAAACAATCAACCTAATTACCAATCCCCATTATCTTCTTTATTCTCAAGGATCTACCTTAAGAATCAGCTATCCTTCATTCATACATTCCTAAGGATATTCCTAAGGAATAGGCACGGATTCCATCGCTGCCAGGGTTTATATAACATGTACTAAGTCCATAGCTACCGATGTTAGGCACAACTACCAATGTTATTTCATGAGGCACTAAGTCCATAGCTACCAATGTTATCTGTCAGGCACCAAGTCCATAGCTGCCAATATTCATCTATAGGACACTAAATCCATAGCTGTCAATGTTCATTTGTAAGGCACTAAGTCCATAGTTGTCAGGATTTGTCTAGTTGGCACTATGTTCATAGCTGCCAGGGTTTATCTATCATGCACTAAGTCCATAACTGCCAATGTTCATCTATATCATCTTTCATCTCCATCTCCATCTTATTTCATCTTTAATTTACCCATATTTATCCATCATAATTATAGGTATAAAATACGTATACAATTTAAATCAAGTAAAACATGTATATTTTGTTCATCCAATATAGATATCAAGAACATAGATAATATACACACATAGCACATAATTTATGCTAAATATTTCATATCTATGTGTAAGATGAAAGTAACTATGCACTCACTTGTCAAAGTGATGATTCCAAACTCGGACAACGCTTCGCTTCTTAACAATATAATTTCCTTCTACAGAACCTAGTTTTATTACCACTAGATTTTAGTCTAATATTTATCACGACTATTTATGAGCGTTGTTATTTTATAAGTGCTAAACAATACCTTTCAACCACTATGCATAGACAGGGGCCAGACATGAAACACCGGGGGCAGGACCATTTTGGCATTATAGCACTTCCGAAATCCAACAACCTTATGCGACCCTTCAAACCAGATTCCTCGTACCGCGAGTAGTTAAAATATATTATAATAACACTTTATATATTATATTTTATTATATATATTGTTTATAAGTTCATAATAACGATAATAAATTTAAACCTAAGCTATACTTAAAGTAGGGTAAGCATAACTCACTTACCGAGAGGTTTGCTAGAATCCGGGCTCTGTAGGAGCAAAAATTTCCAAGCTGAAAAGCTCTTTTTCACGGAGCCTTCTGGCGTTCCGGGGGCTTTTCCCTAGTACTTAGAAGATATTAGAGGTTGGGAGGCTTTAAAAAGAGGTTAGAGAGAGAAAGAAAGGGTGAGTAGTGAAGAATAAGGGCTACCCTCGCACCCTTTATATAGGGGCTGTGTAACATCCCAAATTTCAAGACTAAAAATTTCTTTTATAAAACATTACTTAAAACATAATTATCAATCCATAACATAATCAGAGTATTAATTTCAAAACATATGTTCATTATCAGAGTAAAACATCCCATGCTGTCCAATCTATGGTGTGTACCATGCGATCACCCCGAGCTCTTCCCTCCGCTACCGGAAGTACCTGAAACCAAAACTGAAAACCGTAAGCACGAAGCTTAGTGAGTGTCCCCCAACCAACCACATACCATGCATAAACACATACTGCACATACTGGGCCACACCCGCTATTCTGGGCCTCACCCCCTACCTCGGGCCTCGCCCGCTATATCGGCCCCGCCGCTCCAGGCCCCGCCTGGCTTCGAGCCCCGCTCGGGTACAGATCTGTTTCTCTTAGGCCACGCCTGCCAACATATACTAACACATAAACATATCACAACACATAGACTAAACATATACTACTGAATCCTGTTCTAAGGCCTCGCCTATCTTGGGCCTCGCCCATGTCCTGCAACTGATGAGTCATGGAACCCCGTCCACGCTCCTACTGATAGTGAGATACGGGACCGACCCACACTCACTCTTTCCCTAACCTGGGCCTCGCCCCTACTCTGCTGCTAATGAGATATAGAACACCGTCCATACTCTGCTGTTGGCGAGATACGGGACCTCGCCCACACTCACCTTCCTACCAGGCACATACATGTATCACACAGACAACAAGTATAACTATCATGCAAACCATTCCTTGGGCACCCGCCCGCTAACATTGGACCTCGTCCTGAATATCATACTAGCATATTGTGCCTAGGGCTAACCCCCGGGTCTTCCTACTCATAACTGCATGGGTCGGCATTGTGGTCGTAGACCCATCCACACAAAAGGGAAACTCACCTCAAACTGCTAAACTTCTGCTGCTACTGATGACTGATGTCCGATATTTCTCTGAACCGTTGGTCCACTAGCTCCCCGAGCTACCAATACCAATACAACACTTAGTCTAACTGTCCTCCGAAAGTCAACTAACTCAACTCTGGTCAAAGTCAAAGTCTTGGTCAACCCTACTCGCTGAGTCTGCCTACTGACTCGCCGAGTTCATACGCTCAGAGTCCTTCCATTCGCGACTCGACTCGCCGAGTCAGCCCATGACTCGCCGAGTCCACCGATTTCCGAGTCCTGCCCTGTCCAACTCACTGAGTCTCCACTCAACTCACTGATTCGAGTCTTAACTCGAAGGGTTTGGGGTTTCGCGACTTAACTCGCCGAGTCCAAGAACAGACTCACCGATTCCAAGGCAATCTTCAACAGACTCACCAAGTTGTTCATCTAACTCATCGAGTTCCTCCTAATCTTCATACTACTCGCCGAGTCCACTCGAAGGACTCGCCGAGTCTATTCAGTCCTTCATACATTCAGAGGCTTTTTGAGTCATGCAGGGACTCCAAACTGTAGATATACTCTTCCAAAGCCTATTCCTTACGTAAAGTTGCAAACTTTACGTGTAGCTAAGGAGATCTAGGTCCAAAACACTCCATACTCGGGTTTAAGACAACCATGCTTCACCTACACCCCCAAGACTGATACTTTATGACTCTTTAGGCCATAATACACTTAGATCTGAAGTAGCAACTTCAAATCTAGGCTTCTAACTCGAAATGGTTCTTAAACATGGCATAAAAGCCCCAAAACTCATAACCAAGGTAGATCTAAATGAAGAAGGGTGAAAATAATGACTTAATACCTTTAATAACTCTGAAAGGTGGCCCAAACTCCGGATCTAAATCAAATCCTTGAAGCTCCAATGATTCCTTCCTTCTTCCTTCAAATCACCCAAAAATGGCAAGAGACTTGAATATGCAACAATGGAGGCTGAGGGTTCGGTATTCTGGATGAGAGGAGCTGTAAAGGAACCCTAAGGAAGAGAATGAGACGTTTAAATAATGCACAATGTCTCGGATTTAGGGTTTCTCTCTTCAGACCGGACTCGCCGAGTCCTCTTGCCGACACGTCGAGTCGGTCACTTACTCTTCGACCCGGATCTCGCTTGGACTCGTCGAGTTCCTCCTTGGACTCGACGAGTTGACCTCCCTGACTTAGGGTTTTCTTTCCTTTCTTGGTCTTTCTGATTTTGGGTGTTACAGGCTGGAACCTCGGTCTACGCAGTGCGTTCCTCAGAGGAGCGCAACGCTTTCCGGTGCGCAGGGTGTACAAGCCTACGCAACGCGTACGAGGGGGCGCATGTCCGAAGGCTGCTGGGGCGACGTGGCTGATTCGAGGCCAAGCATACGAACGCGAGGCGTTCCTATTCTCTGCACGGGGAATTCATTGATCAGCTTCGCATTTCACACTCCCGACTTCTAAAAGCCGTAACCGTTTTCGACGTTCTTTATATCCACGCATAAGTGGAGACGTACGTACTCTACAACTTTCGTTTAGACTCTGTCGGCTAATTTTGAATTTATTCTTAAAGTTATATTTTTAACAGGCCGGGACAGGAAAAGTTCGTTAAAATTTCATAACTTTGTCATCCGAAGATCGTTTTCGTCTGTCTTTTCATCGTTGAGCTCATATCAACGAGATCTTCGATTCACGTTTAGGTTATGTAGGCTAAAAATGGTCGATCTAATATTTGAATTCCGAGCCGCATACTATGAATTTGGTTTAGATCTCTAAGGCTAAAAAGTACTTTATCGTAAACTCACTTTTTACGTCACACATCGTCATGCCGGTTTTGTCGCGAAACTTCGACATGTCGTAACTTCTTCGTTATAACTTGGATTTTATTGTTCTTTATATGTACGAAATCCTTGTGACATATACTATAACTTAGTTAAGATTATTTATTCTAAATAATCTTCTATTGAAAAGTCATCCTTGACACTTATTGTCTCTAATTTGGCTAGTTCGGATCTACGGGCGTTACAGAAGACTACAGCTGGGCTGTAGCAACAGAAGTGATTGTAAGTCTATGGTTGGATCATAACATTCACTAGGGTTGAAATATATCACTAGGGCTAGGCCCACTGATATGTATTTTATGTGGTATTTTAGGGAAATCACTAATCTTTGTGCTTACGCTTTCATGTTCTAAATGTTTCAGCCACTTCTGGTTCTAGAGGGAAGGGCCTGACTTGATCGCACTTCATCCCCTGAATTTTTATTTCCGCATCGTTGATTTATGATTTTTACTTTGATGTTGAAAACATGTTTCACTCTGACTGTCTTTTGAAAAAATGGTTGAATGATTTTAATGATTGAAAAATGAAATTTTTACTTGATATTTTGGGACTTTACACAATTACTAATTCCTATCTGGATATGTAGAATTTTAAATTTTGAATCAAAACTTGGGTTTTCATATTTAGATATTATTGAACACCCCTGTCACTCACCCTCTTGAAGATGCTCCGAACAACCAACCTTGCGTGCATAATATTTATTATCTTGCAACGTTTTCGAGAAATCAAAGGGCGTTGCTATAAACTTATTCTATCTTTTTTCAAAGAAAAATTGTATATTATTATCAGAAGACTCCTAAGAAGTGAACCAAGATTATTTGTTATTTTAATTATTGTGCAACACCCGTGTTCCAGATTGGTTAAGCTTCCTTTTCATCAAAGACCAAAGATAGAGTTTTTAGGAAAGACTCGGTGCCACGATATGGTGCAAGGATGCCCAAGACGTGGAACAAAATAAATGGAATGTGTGTTTTGAATGAGTGCAACGACATGACAATAGGTTGGCCACGACATGGCAGCTGTTCTGGCCCAAGCCCGTAATTTTAGGGTTTCCCCCCTTATTCAAGCAACATTTCCAGAAGATTAAGGCATCCTCTTCAGCCTCCAACCCTCTACCTCGAAACCCTAACCCCCCTTAGAGTGTTTTGGTTTATTTTGGTATTATTGGTTCCTAGAAGAAGAAGAAGAAGAAGAAGAAGGTGTTTTAGTGCATTGATCCAACAAGAAAGCTTCATCATCCTTTTCTTGTATATTCTATGGACCTTTGTAAATGTCCAAGATCCAATCTTTTGTTCCTTGTTTCAAGATCTAGGCTTTTTGTCCCTTAATCTTCATGGTTTGGAAGTTTGGAAGGTTAGATTCCATAAACTTGGCAACTTTATGGATCCTTGTGGTCATTTTGTGTTATATGTTTAAGATCTAAGGATCCTTCGAGTTTTGTTCCCATGCTCAAGCTTTAAGTACTCATTTGCCACTTCTCATAGAAATAAAAAAACTTCTCGCCCACTTCCTACAATCCGGCCTGAACCTTTGGGTAGGCACAACCCGATCTCTTCAACAACGGCATGGTGGTTATTCATGGCCTTCAAGGTTTCATCTCTCCGCTCTTTTTACCTAAAATGGAAGGGACATGCATTGGACATGCATGTCTATAAAGCTTTGATTTTATGGCCCATTAGGTGTATGAAACCCTTCTGGAAACCTTGGAAGAGTAACTCTAGTGATTAAGTGCTTAATGGGTGTTTGCATGCCTCGAGTTTCCTTTAAGGACTTATGGTTTGGGATCTTGACTTATTGAGATGCCTTAACGGATAAAATTTAAAACTTTTTCCATCAAGATCATATATGAGCTTTAGAGCTTTTGGAATTGTTGGATAGAAGCTTAATATGTTAAGCTGTTCAGACCAGTCCCCATGGCGTGACCTTAGGCTGTCACGGCGTGGCGACTGGGCCAAGATTCGATTGTTTTGGCATCTTATGCCCACGACGTGGGCAAGGGAGGCTACGACGTGGAGGGTCAGTGTTGGCAATTTTGACATTAGTTTTGACCGTTGACTTGTTGACTTGGGTTAACTTTTGGGCATGATTGTTGGTTCTAGTGTGTGTGTTTAAGGTTGGACCTTGTATGTTTTGATAGGAGGGTTATAACATCTGTTGTGGGGCATTAAGTTGTGGTTTAGCTGATTCGTGAGTCAGGTGAGTCTTCTCACTATAATCTGTATGATGTTATTTGTCTTTGTGACTCTTGCATTGTATGGTGGGTTTGGGCTATTGGTATACATGTTGGGTTGGGCCCACTTGCATGTTGGAATTGGCCCATTGATATGTTAGGTTGGGCCCATTGATATGTAGGGTTGGGCCCGTTGATATGTATGATATGTTGTATTTTGAGGAACTTACTAAGCTTTATGCTTATGATCTGTGCCTGTGGTTTAAACATTTTTCTGGTACTTCCAGTTCTAGAGGGAAGGGCTCGACTGATTGCACTGCATCCCTTATCGTTTATTCCGCATTAGCTAATTGTGATTTTACTATGATTTTTTTAGAATACTATTACTCTTATTATCTTTTGGAAGAAATGAACGAACGAATGATTGATTAAAAATGAAAATTTTACTTGGTATTTTAGGACGTCACATATTGTAATAGGGATCAATGTATATTTATAAACTTATAATATCTTTTTTCAAAGAAAAATTTTACTATCTTAAAATATGTCGGTTGTAACATCCCGTATTTCATTTATTTTTCCCTTTGAAACACTATTCAATTATTTTGCTTTTATAAGCTTTATCAATGTCATAACTCATAATTCATAAAGATCGTCTTTTAAAAAGAACACTCGTGAGACATTTTGGTACCATTGGGCTAAAAGGCCCACACTTAAAAAGGAAAGCGGTGCATATCTTGTATTATATGCTTTCATAGTTTCATCCTTCGTCTCCTTCACTTCATTCTCTTACCTGAAAAATCGAGGATCATCAGTCTTAATCTTAGGTACGAATCTTCTTCCTTTCACACCTAATTTGTTCTAATTTTTATCTTTTTTCAAATCGATTTAGATTCCTAATTTGTAAAAATCTATCTTTTCTGCAAATGGGTTTGATCATTATAGTTTCTCCTTCTTTGGGTTCTTTTAAAGTTTGCAAATTGGATATAAAAATCCCAAATTCACTTACACCCCATGTTTGATAACTAAAAAATTTAAATAATTTGCTATCTTATCTTGTAGATCCTGTCCTAATTGGACTTGCGGTTTCTTGAATAGTTTGAATGTGTGTTCTTTTGTTAGTTTTGATTCATATGAACATATGCACATTGTTGAGTGATATCCTGATCAATTTTCATAACTCTTTTAACATAATATTCCACTGAAATTCTTTCTATTTATTTGAGCTTGACGATTTGCCATTGAATTTATAATCAGGAATCAAGAAACCCCAAAGCGATTCTTCTCAATACATTGTGTATAAACCCTAGTGTCTTACAATTAGGCAAAAGTTCGAATCTTTTCTTTAACGTCTTAACATCTAAATTGAATATAGATGAGGACGTTACAATTGAGAAACAAAAACAACGAACAAATCAACCTCGAACTTTTCTTTTTTCTTAGTTTTCTTTTGGATAAACGAGTTAAATTGTTGATAAAACACGATTCCATTGATTTGTAGGGAAGAAGGGACAAAATGCATATGGAATTTGAAGACTATATAACCGATCTCCCTCAAAGTATTATTGAAATCATACTAACAAAACTTCCATTGAGAGAAGCTGTAAGAACAAGTATATTATCTTCTAAATGGAGATACAAATGGGCTACACTTACACATCTTGAGTTTGATGACAAATGTGTATCCGGGACCCACGATAGATCACTTGCAGAAACCAATCTTGTAAAATTTATAACTCGGTTTCTTTTTCTTCATGATGGACCTATCAATAGATTCTCTCTATCTACAGCTTATTTACAAAGCTCCCCTGATGTAGATCAATGGCTGCTTTTCTTATCAAGAAAAGATATCAAAGAATTGCTTCTTGAGTTAGGTGAAGGCGAGTGGTTTAGAGCACCTTCATGTCTTTTTTCATGTAAAAAATTGATTCGATTGGAGCTTGTTAGATGTGAGTTAGATCCTCCATTATCTTTCAAAGGGTTCCCATATCTTAAACACCTTAATCTTCAACAAGTTCTTATTGCTCCTGAAGCTGTTGAGAATTTTATCTCGGGTTGCACTCTTCTTGAAAGTTTGACTTTATCGTATTTTGATAGTTTAGAACTCACAATTCGTGCTCCAAATCTAAAGTTTTTAATCTTGGAAGGTGAGTTTAAAGATATATGTCTTGAAAATACTCCAAAATTGGTTGCTATATCTGTTGCTATGTACATGACTGATGATATTGCTGAACATTTTGGTCAAAGTTCAAGTTGTAATTTTGATAAGTTTCTTGGTGGTGTTCCTTCTCTTCAAAGACTCATTGGACATATTTACTTTACAAAGGTAAGATTTTTATCCATGTTTAGCACTTACAAATTTACATTATTTGATTGATTGATTGATTGATTGTGCTTTTGTTTTTTATGATTCTATTTAGTATATGAGTATAGGCAACACCTTTGGGAAAACAGAGATGACATACAAACAGCTAAAAGTTATTGAATTGTATCAAGTAAGCTTTGAGGATATGAAAGAAATAATGGTGGTTCTTCGATTGATTCTAAATGCTCCTAATCTTCAAGAACTTCAAATTTCGGTGAGTTATGTTGGATTATAGTATTCATTTAGAATCTTGATTTACTTTAAAGAATCTTGAAGAGGAAAAGTAACAATTTTGAGATTTGGGATTGAATATTTAGGGTTCATCGAATTCAACATCTGCAACAGAAGCTAGGGATTTGGATTTCTGGGAGAATGAATGTCCTTTTGAGTGCAGATTTGAAAGGCTGAAGATGGTGAAGATGACAGATATGTCTGGTGTTCCACATGAAATGGGATTCATAGAGCTTTTACTTGGGAGTTCACCTGTTCTTGAGACTATGAGCATCACTCCAAGTGTTTATATGACTGAAGGAAGAACAAGATTTTTGATCGAGTTACTCAGGTTTAGAAGAGCATCATCAGGAGCTGAAATCATATTTCTTCAAGATCAAGTGTAAATCTTTACAACATTTATTATCTCATGATTGTAACTTATTACATGCTGATATGCAAATCAAAGACTTGTATGGATGTATGAACTCTGTGTTGATGGCATTAAGGTCATGGAGCTGAAATCATATTTCTTCAACACATGCCATCCTCTCATTACTAATAAAGTTTTTGCATGTTTTTGATCCAAACTCAAAAAGAAGATACATTTTGGATGAGGTTATTTTCATATTTAAACTTAAAAAAATGAACAAGAGATAAACTTTTCCCTTGCTTAGAGAGTTTTCTTTCTATGTATATGTAAGCCACTATTCCAAACTTCTCACAAAGTGTCCATAGATTTTCAAGGCTCCATGTGTGGTTGAAAGTTTGTAACATATAGGGTACATTCCAATCTTTCCAAGGATTACTCATTAGAGGTTGATTTTGCATTGATACCAATTTGACTATCATCATTAGTACTACTATCAATAGTATTTTTTTCATGTTCCTAATACACCACGCTATTTCCATGCATTTATAATAACCTTAGATCGATCTTACAATAATAATTCAAATAACCAAAACTATTACTTTTGTTCGGTCTTTTTTCAGTCTCAGTCCGGTACAGACCAATATAGTCCGGTAGTTTTTGTGTTTGTTTCTTTCTTGTGGATTTTGTCTTTCAATCAGACTTGTTTTTATTTTATTTTATTATTATTTTCTGATTCTATGTTTTTTAACACAAGTCTTTTTGGACAGTTTTATCTCATAACATTAACATATAAAACTTCAATATTTCATTAATATAAAAAGCTTAGAAATTATTATTTTATAACTTAACTTAATTTGTAAAACAAAAACATATTATTGAAACGAAGATATGTGGAAGGAAATTCCAAAATTTGCAAGTGTCGTCGGTATATAGGTAATCATGGTTGGGGTTGTTATATTGTACTTATTGTGTAATTTGCATGTCGTTCTTGAGTGTCAACAATGAAGTCTTTATCAGTTTCTTCCACATCGGAGTTATTACATGATGACAGGTCTAGCTTTCCGTTTTTTCTTCCAAAATCTTGTTAATATATAACTTGTTGACATTGATTGCATCCAACAAATAACTTGTTTTTGTTTGAGTTGCACAAAATTATTCCCGATCGATATGGTACGGTTTGCTTTGCTACATTTCTCAAATAGTTTGTTCCAATCAAAGCCTGCCGAGAGATGTGAGATTTTTGAAGAGAAATAGTGATTAAGCAAGTAGGAACCATTAGGGCTTGTTGTGGGATTAGAGATATCAATAAGACCAATTGAGGGCGTAAATAGCCTCCCCGCCCCAGAATTCGTCTGTTTCCCTCGACCTTGAACTTGACCTGAGTTCCTCCGTTTACCTACCTCGACCCCCCCCCCCCCCCCCCCAAAAAAAAAAAAAAAAAAAATCTTCCGTTTAACCTTATTTTTTCACTTGTTTATTTTGTTAAACCTTACATATTACACTAGTTATCCATATACAAAATATATATTACATAATGGCTACTCTAAGTTTAATATTTATTTTTATAAATAAAATAGTTAAATATTAAATAATTATTTTGGGGCCCATGCGGGATCTTTGTGTTGGGTTAATCGGATTTATGAGCGCAGGGGTATTTTAGGAAAAATCTTTTTTTTAAGTATTTGATTTAGATTAGGAAGTTTTCTGCTTGCTTAACAAGTATTACGTATTGGTTTAAGTTATTGCTTTAATTAGTATAAATAAGGACATGTATTCGTTAGTTTAGATAAAGATCTATAACAATAAAATCCATTGTGATAGTTTTTCCTGTTCCTCTTTTGTTTGGTCTTGGACATCAAGGTATTACCAGTTTAATACCTTACACTTGGTATCAGAGCCTAAGGCTCGTGAAGTCATAGGGCGGCTGGTTCGAGAGTTGGTTTCAAGAAAGAGTGTAACCTTACGTTGTGGGGCTAATGCAGCGGGAATCAGGTTCAGTTTAAGGGTGTGTGCATTGTTTTTGAGCGCGAGTTGAACATCTAAACAGCAGCCCCAATTTTTCTTGACCAAACTTGTTCTAAGGTAGAGATAGACTAACTGGAGGCGTGAAATAAACGTACGAGAAGACGTCAAAGCAAGTGAATTTGATTCCGTTCGTTTTGCGGGTGACGACAGTCGGTAAAGGTGGTTGTAAACTTGTCTTGTTGTTCGGTGGAAAAGTGCTCTCAGATTAGGATAAAAATGGGACGGGGTTGGCCATCCCTGTTCCTATCCCCGAGTGTCTAACCTCGTCCCCATTTTCATCCCCATCCCCAACGGATGCGGGGAATCGAATCCTCCCCCTTTTAAATTTTGGGCTTTTCCCCGACCTATCCCTAACCCATCCCCGATCTATCAAGATAATAAACTCAACTTACGCAAAAAAAAAATCAGGTTTAATAAGTGATAAAAACAGAGGCCATAATTAGATAATGATTATATCAATCATAAAGTCTAACTAGCATCAAAACAAGAAGTGACGATTTAGTATACGGATTGTCGAACAAAATGCTGATTTAACAACTCTTGGAATTAGGAACATAATTTGGTATAGAAACTTTGTCTCTGATGTTCTAATAAAAATCAATTCATTCTTAATGGACTTATTTCATATTCAATAGATTATTAATATACTAATATATATATATATATATATATATATATATATATATATATATATATAGGGTTAGGTTATATTGTTCTAACTATCTATTGTGTGCATGTAGAATTGATTTTGGACCAATCATTTTAGTTATTTTAAGAAAGTAATTAATGCATATTAGGTGTTAAAGATATAATGAGCATTACTTAGAACTTCAACATTTAATATGCATTAATTACTTTCTTAAAATAACTAAAATGATTGGTCCAGAATCAATCCTACAAGCACACAATAGATAGTAAAAACATTTGAACCTAATTTTTCTTTCTCTCTCTCTCTCTCTCTCTCTCTATATATATATATATATATATATATATATATATATATATATATATGATGTCATTAAATTGGGGATAGGGCGGGTTGGGGATTGGTATACCCAACCCCGACCCCATCCCCAATTTTAGCATATGGGGATCCCCGACACCCATTTTTGTGTGGAATACCCGTCCACGATTGGGGCGGGTTAACCGGGTTCCCCACTGGGTCGGGTGAAATTTTCATGCCTACTCTCGGAACAAGCTTGATTAAAAAGGTCTGGTTGGTGAAAAGAGATAATAGGATGTTGATCGGTTGAAATCAGAAAGCAGAAAAGTCAAAGGGATTGCATGGTTCTTGATCGGTTTGTTCGTGATAAAGGGATACCGAAGTAGGTGCGTGAAAAACTGGTAAGAAGGATCCGTCAAATCAGGTAGCTTTGGATTCAGTTCGTTTGACAGATTGAAAGAAAACGGTGGAGCGGGTGGCTTTGTTTTCTTAGTCGGTAGAGATGCCAATTTGAAGAACGGTAATCGAAACAAATGAAGAAATTGGAGAAACAACACGTTGTGAACATTATGATGGTGGAAGCTCATATCGGATGACTTTGGATCTGGTCGGGGAAAGGTCGCGCATCCGAGAAAAGTCTAGATGGTAATGCACATATCCAACGGGATGTCATGTTACATGTTACGTGTGTTGTGAACAATCAAAGGGGTTGAAGGACTTTGGACGTGACCGAGATGGATGTCGGGTGTCTGGGAAAAGTCGGGATGGTTTGGGAAGACGGTGATTCAACACTCTTGTGAACGAGAGGTATGATCAATCCGATTAAGAGGGTGATAGTTGGGTTAATCGGATTTATGAGCGCAAAGATATTTTGGGAAAACCCTTTTTATTTTAAGTATTTGATTTAGATTAGGAAGTTGTCTGCTTGCTTAACAAGTATTACGTATTGGTTTATGTTACTGCTTTCATTAGTATAAATAAGGACATGTATTCGTTGGTTTAGATAACGATCTATAGTAATAAAATCCTTTGTCACAGTTTTCCTGTTCCTCTTTTGTTTGGTTTTGGGCATCAAAGTATTACCAGTTTAATACCTTACAATGCGGAACAAAACTCCTTTGCCCCACTTCTATCCCCGACCATACAGGGTACCCTGCTCCGGAACCCAAAAACATTGTAAAATAACCCGTAATGGGTAATGGGTTTTTGACCCTATATAGGACCGCCGGATTTGCAAATGGGTAGTTTGACCTATGACCGTCTGGACCGCTTTAGAATTGATGGTCTTAGACCTGTCCGGTCCGGTCGTTTCTTATTAGACCGGCCGTCCGTACAAAAAAAGGAAATCGGTATATAACGGTGTATATCATCTTTGTATTAGATGCTTTCATCCTTCTTCTCTTTAGCTTCCCTCTCATATCAGAACCATGAAGGATCATCGGTCTTAATCATAGCACGAATCATCTTCTTTCACATCTAATTTGGTAAAAATTCTTTCTTTCTGCAATAGCTAGGCGACTGTTATTTTCTGATATGATCACATTCTCTTCTAGATTTCAACATAACTGTTTCTCCTTCTGTGGGTTCTCTCAAGTTTGCAATTTGGATAGAAAAGAAATCTCATTTCGACGCCACGCCTCTTTGATACCTAAAGAATTGTTTTTGTTTTTTTTTTTTGTTCGAGTTTTGTAGATCATGTCCGTTATAGGGCTAGGGTTTTCTTCAATCGTATGAATTCTGTTCTTTTGTCACTTGCTTAAGTTTTGATTTCATACGAACACATGTTCATGGGTAATTGATTTTATTTATATGGAGTCCATTTTCGTCACTGGTTTATAGATTAGGGATGTGGAACCCTAAACCTAATGATTATTACAATGGAACTCATCCAGTTTTTCGACCTCCAAAATTGGCCTTTCAATATTATAGATTAAGAATTTGGAACCCTAAAGAGACTCTTTTTAATACCTTTCGCATTTCCTTACAACCACTCCTTCATAAATGTATGTCATTGTTTTGTAGGGAAGAGGGACAAATGCGAAGAAAAATGACCTCTAGAGTCGACTATATAACTGATCTTCCTCAAAGTATCATTGAAACCATACTCACAAAGATGCCATTAAGAGATGCTGTAAGAACAAGTATATTATCTTCCAAATGGAGATACAAATGGGCTACACTTACACACCTTGTGTTCAATGATAAATGTGCATCAGGGACCCGAGATAGATCACTTGCAAAGTTTATAAGTCGATTTCTTCTACTTCACCATGGCCCTATCAATCGATTTGTTCTATCTACAGCTTATTTACAATCCTCCCCTGATTTAGATCAATGGCTGCTTTTCTTATCAAGAAAAGATGTTAAAGAATTGGTTCTTGAATTAGGTGGCGAGTGGTTTAAAGCACCTACTTGTCTTTTTTCATGTCAAAAGCTGGTTAATTTGGAGCTTTTTAGATGGGCTTTAAACCCTCCATTATCTTTTAAAGGCTTCCCATATTTGAAACACCTTAGCTTTCAACAAGTTCTTATTGGTTCAGAAGCTCTTCAGAATCTTATCTCGGGTTGCATTCTTCTTGAGACATTGAATTTATCGTATTATGATAGCTTAGAACTTACAATTTGTTCACCAAATCTAAAGTTTTTAATCTTGGAAGGTGAAATTAAAGACATATGTCTTGAGTATGCTCCAAAATTAGTTGCTATAACTGTTTCCATGTATATGACCGATGATTTAGCCCAACATTTCGGTCAAAGTTCAGGTTGTAACTTTGACAGGTTTCTTGGAAACATACCTTCTCTTCAAAGACTCATTGGTAGAAGTTACTTTACAGAAGTAAGATATTGATATAATTATATAACTTCATTTGTTGATTTTATCAGCTGTTGAATTACTTTTTTTTTTTGTATGTTATTCAGTATATGAGTATAGGTAACAACACCTTTGGAAAAACAGAGATGAAGTATGATAAGCTTAAGTTCATTGAGCTCTCTCAAGTAAGCTTTGAGCACATGAAAGAATTAAAAGTTGTTCTTCGATTGATTCTAAACTCTCCAAATCTTGAAGAACTTCAAATTGCAGTGAGTTTAAAGAATCTTTATCAATCTTGAAGATGAAAAGCAACCCATTTGTGATTCGACTCTAATTTTATTTTGGATATGATTTTTAGGGTTCATCGAATTCATCATCTGCAAGAGAAGCTCCGGATTTGGATTTTTGGGAGAAAGAATGTGAGTTTGATTGCAAATTTGAACATTTGAAGATGGTGAAAATGATGGATATGTCTGGAGTTCCACATGAAATTGGATTCATAGGATTTATGCTTGGAAATTCACCTGTTCTTGAGACTATGAGCATCACCCCAAGTGTGTATATGACTGAGGACAGATTAAAGTTTTTGATTGAGTTAACAAAGTTTAAACGAGCATCACCAGAAGCTGAAATGATATTTGTTCAAGATTAGGGGTAAATCTTGTCCATTTATATGAATTTCTCAATCTCTTATGACTTGTATTTTCATGTAACAAGTTCCAACCTTAGTTCTACTATTTGAAATTTTTTAAGGATGTTACATGTTTTCTGATATCTTTGGTGAGATATTTCCACATCAGCTTTTGTGATGATATAAGTTCACATATAGAAGATTGTTTCCACGTATTGATTTTGGTCTTGAGGAAGAAGCAAAATAGTTGTAGGTTTCATGAGAAGGTTCGGGGTGGAAGTTGCATGTTTCATAGGGAAAGGATGGAATGGTGCTTTCAATAGTTATATAAAAAATTGTCGTTTAATAAAAGGGAAAATGCCATCTAATAGGAAATCGCCATGTAAATTGCATGTTTAATGTATTACCAATGAAATTCGTTTCATTTTTTAATCACAGATAAATGTGGTTGATTTAAAAAACTTATTCAATGTTCTATGATTTAGGGGATATATACATCAAAGTCCTAATATTTTTATCAATTTGACAAGAAAGTTCTAAACTTTATTTTTTTGACAGTAAAGTCCAAATTACCGGGAGTTTTTAACACTTTTATCTTTTTTTTTTTTTCGGTTAGCCGGTAATTAGGATTTTTTTTGTCAAAAAAAAAAGTTTAGGATTTTCTTGTCAAATCGTTAATTAGGACTTTACTGTAAAAAAAATAAAGTTTAGAACATTTTTGTCAAATCGTTGAAAATATTTGGACTTTAGTGTATTTTCGTAATCCAAGAACTTTTAATTGTCACTTTTGTTGCAGCACCACTGTTTTTCTTATCATTATCATCTTTACCCTGACAGAATCACGATCAGGAGAAACATATGCAAAGGAGAAGGCAAGAAAGAGTGAAAATACTTGGTAAAACTTTCTTCCTGCTTCGCCGTCAAATATTAAACTAAAAAGTGGGAACAAATTATACAAACACAAACAAAACATGCTTAGTAAAAAAAGTGTAAATGTGGAGAAGGGAAAGAAGGACAATTTCGTTTTTTGGGTTTCTTATTTTTTCATTTTTAGGAATATAAAAAACCAACACAACCCTGGTTCTTTCTTTCTTTCTTGATTATCTCAATTTTTTTCAATATCGGTTTGTTGAAATTAAAAAAACGATTTAACAAAAATAAACGTTAATGATTTCAAAAGGATCTAGCTAACTATAGAATGTTTCAATAACTCTTATGCTTAAAGAGTATCATATCATTAAATTTCTAACAAAAAAGGGATATATACACTAAAGTCCCAATGTTTTCAATGATTTGACAAGATTGTTCTAAACTTTATTTTTTTTTACAGCAAAATCCTAATTGACGATTTGACAAAAAAATCATAAACTTTATTTTATTGACAGAAAAGTCATAATTATCGGCTAACCGGAAAAAAAAAGGATAAAAATATTGCAAATAATTTAGACTTTACTATAAATCCGAATAACGCAGGTACTTTTGGAAGTCAAAAACCAATTAAACAAAACCCAATAAATCCGAATAACACAGGTACTTTTGGGTTTTGTTAGCATTAGACTATTAGGGATATAATATAATTAGAGGCTACTAAAACCAATTTAACAGTCCCGTTTGTTTACCATAAGGCCTTTAAAGTGGATCGTGCTTAAAAGGAAAACCGGTATACTTCTTTCGCTTTCCTGCCGCTCGATCATATCAGAACCATAGAGTACGAATCTTCTTCTTTTTACGTCTATTTTGGTCAATCTTTTTCTTTTTTGCAATAGCCCTAGATGCCTGATTTTTTTTTTTTTTCTGTTATGATATGCGTTTCCTTCAAATAGGCTTCATCATTACCGTTTCTCCTTCCCTGTCTTCTTCTAAAGTTTGCAATTTGGATTAAAAAAAAACAACTCAATTCACTAGTACGCTTGTTTGATATCTAAAGAACTTTAATCAAATAAAATTCACTTGAAAGAATTCTAAATAGTACGTATTTTTTTAGTTCTGTAGATCATGTCGCTAAAGCTTAGGAATTTTCTTAATTGTATGAATTATTGTCCTTTTTGTAGTATGTTTACGTTTTGATTTCATATGAACATATGCTCATTCTCGGTTTTTCATGGAAAGCCAATCATTGGGTTATCGATTTTGTTTATTTGGACGAAGTTTTTTAATAGATTAGTAATTTGAGGCCCTAAAGTTATTCTTCTTAATAAATTGTGTATAAACCCTAATATGCATTCGTACAACTACTCCTTCCAATAAGGATTGAAAGTTTAACTTTTGAGTCTGCATGAACTATCTTTAAAACTTAATATTAAAATTAACAAAACGTACATGGCATAAAAATTAAGTCATTGTTTTGTAGAGCACAAGGAACAAAATGGGAAGGAGGGGAATTATTCGGTTCAAGAAAGACCATATAAGCGATCTGCCTCAAAGTATTATCGAAACCATACTCACAAAGATGCCATTAAGAGATGCTGTAAGAACAAGTATATTATCTTCTAAATGGAGATACAAATGGGCTACACTTACACACCTTGAGTTTGATGATAAATGTGTGTCTAGGACTCATAGTAAATCACATGCAAAGAGCAATCTTGTAAACTTTATCACACGTTTTCTTTTTCTTCACGATGGTCCAATTAATGGGTTCGCTTTATCTACCACTTATCTACGAAGCTCCCCCAATATAGATCAATGGCTACTTTTCTTATCAAGAAAAGATGTTAAAGAATTGGTTCTTGATTTTGGAAAGCGCAAGTTGTTTAGAGCACCTTCTTGTCTTTATTCTTGTCAAAAACTGGTTCGTTTGAAGATTGTTAATTGGGAGTTGGCGCCTCCGTTATCTTTTAAAGGGTTCCCATTTTTGAAACACCTTATTCTTAAACACGTTAGTATTGCTCCAAATGCTATTGAGAATCTTATCTCGGGTTGCATGTTTCTTGAGAGCTTGAACTTATGCTCTTATTATGCTTTAGAACTCAAAATTCGTGCTCCCAACTTAAAAGATTTAATCTTGGAAGGTAATTTTAAAGAATTATCTCTTGAGTATACTCCAAAGCTAGTTGCTATATGTGTCAACCTGCTCATGAGCAATATAATTTCAAGTTGTAATTTTGACAAGTTTCTTGGTGGGGCATTGTCACTTGAGAGGTTTATTGGGCGTGATGACTTTACGCTTGTAAGATGTTGATCTAAGTTTCATGTTATTTATATCTCCATTTGTTAATTTTGTTGGCTGATGAATTGCTTTTTTGTTTGTTATCCAGTATACGAGTATAGGTAACACCATCGGGAAAACACAAATGAAGTACCAACAACTAAAGGTTATTCAACTCTATGAAGTAAGCTTTGAGAACATTAAAGAAGTAATGGTGGTTGTTCGATTCATTTTAAATGCCCCTAATCTTGAAGAACTTCAAATTTCGGTGAGTTTAATCAACATGTATAGATTTCATCTTCAAATTCTATTGTGGTCACATAGAAATGCGGTATAAAAGCTTGGTGAGTTATGTTGTGACAAAAATAACGAAAGTTTGAAGATACAAAATAGTTGGTCCACAATATATTATTGACAATTGACCCTTTGAATTGCGGTATTCATCTAGAAATTTTTGTTTCCTTATGAAGTTTAGCTGATAATTCAAAGAATCTTTATCAATCTTGAAGATGAAAAGTAACCTATTTAACCTTAAACATCGATGTTGTTATGTTTTTTTATTAACCTTTTTTTGGAAAAATTTAGGGTTCATGGGAGTCATTATCAGCAACAGAAGCTCCAGATTTGGATTTCTGGGAGAAGGAATGCCCCTCTGACTCCACATTTGAAAGGCTTAAGATTGTAAAGATGACACATATGAATGGTTTTCGACACGAGATTGGATTGATAGGGTTTTTGCTTGGGAGTTCACCGGTTCTTAAGACTATGAGCATCACTCCGAGTGTGTACATGACTGAGGACAAATCAAGCTTTTTGATCGAGTTATTGAGGTTTAAACGAGCATCAACAGAAGCTGAAATCATATTTGTTAAAGATGAGGTGTAAATATTGCATATATATGAATTTCATGCATATTCTGAATTTCTGATGCAAACACGAGATCAATGACTAATTGGTATAGGTTTATAAACTTCGTGCTAATGGTATTAAGGTTATGGAGACAACAAATCAAATGCTATCCAAAGGACTATTTCGTTGGATGGAATTGAATCACAAAAGAATAGAATTGGTCACAGTAATAAAAATGAGACCTATATATTAAATGATGATGTTTGATTGGTATGTAGGAAGGAAGTGCATGTTCATATGAATTCTTTTTATATTATATGTAAGAGAAATATCACCGTGGCACATTAAAGTTAGTTCTTTGGTTCAATTTAGTCACTAAAGTTTTCTTTCCGTGCAATAGGCCATTAAACTATAATTTATCTCATTATAAATCATTTTTTTAGTTTTTAACAGAGCTTCCGTTAACCAGTTTTACGAAATTACACGAATGGTTCCTATGGTTTCAATTTCTTTCGTGAATGGTCCCTTACCATCACTATTTATCATCGGCACCACTACCGTTCACTTCCCGCAACCACCATTGTTCTCCTCCGACAAGTCTTAGTCTTTTGCGACGGCGTCAATGCCCCTCTTCTCGTTTCTTGCGGTCAACCCCACCAAAACTTCATTAGCCAATTGCCGATGTGTCAACATATTTCTAAACCAATGCCTTGGTTTCCACTGGTTAGTAACAACATCAATCCAAAAAACAGCTGACGATGATTGAACAAATTAAAAAACAAAATTATCATAATTGAAGTTTCTTAGTGTCGTAACATGATAAATATAAATACCTTTTGGTGCCATTTTCTAAAACCCAATCTATGTTTGCACTTTCCAGTTAAATGTTGAATGTTTATTTGAGAGGGTATTACCTATTACCACAACTTAGAGCCTCTCCAACCATAAACACCAAAATGATAATTATTTAACACCATTTTAATGATTTCATTCTAGCCAACCTCTAAAATGGTGATTTTTAGAGGATTTTATATTTAACTTCTATATTTCTTCTATTCAAACTTGCTCAAACATGAAGGACATAAGACAACAACTTAGATCTAGCAACGTTGAGCAATAAAGTTTGAGCCTTTGACACTTACAAATGTCCAGAAAGAATATCAGGTGATGATGATGTTGTTGATGTTTCCTTGCAAGTTCCACCAATAGAACACCTTCTTCTCCTTCTTCTCTTATTCTTTAAGCCAACAATTGCTCCAAAAAGGCCAATAATCACCAAGGGAATTAGGGTTAGGATTTTTCTGAGGTAATTAAAAGGGTGATGAGGGCTGAAAATGAAGTCTAAAATCGACTTAGAGAAGTTTAAATACGGAAGAAACCCTAAAACATTATAGGATTGGGTTGCTGCAAGCTTCACGTCATGACACCATAGGTCTCACATCGTGAGGACGGTTCCGAAACGTGCTTCTCATATGGGCTTGTCATGTCATGACCACCCTATGATCATGTCCTGATACTCGATTTTCTCCAAAAATCAAGCTTTTGACTCCTTAAAACCCTAAATCGATCCATCCTGAAAAACGGGTGTTACAAGCTTTTTCACCACAATTGATTCTTAGTAGTCACAACAAGAAAAGAAGAGATTAGGGACGACCCTTTTTGCGACGACATGAGTAATAGCGGCGACACCAGAGTACACGCGTTTGGTGTCGCCGCTAAAACTTTGATGTCGTCGCTAATAGCGACGTCGCTAAAGATCACCACCGGTTATCCGTCGGAGACACACTACTTTCAATCCGCACCCTTGGTTCGGCAAATAATCCAACGGATAGGGTTTCTTCGTGTGAATAAGAATTAGAGACGACGCTTTTAGCGGCGACGCGTCGCCGCTAAAGGTGTCGATCCGTTGACCAACGTTAGACCAAATACCGGCCCTACGATGCTTTCCCAATCCAACGGTTGGGAATCGCCAGAAAGCGCACATATGATTTCCCTCCAGCTTGTCGCCGCAAATGGGCCCTTGTTGCCACTAAAAGCTCCTGCGTTGTCGCCGCTAATAGTCCCTTACCTTTTAGTTCCAGTTCGTCTTCCCCAGACGACATTTGCTCCCAATATTTGTTGAAAGGGCGATCGATTCGTATATCTCCGGCGACGACCCCTCTTTTCCACCGGTGTTTGGGCTCCAAAGTCGACTCCCACCCCCGATTTGCTTCCAAAGCCGAGTCCCACCACCTCCTCAGCCGATTGCCGCCAAATTGCCGACTGGAACTTCGATTTTCTGTTGATATCTCCGACGAGGTTTGTTTTCAAGACCAATTTCTCTTTCAATTCTTATGTTAACACACAGAAAAACCACCGATTAATTCTATTTCAATTGATTTTTTTTAAATTTTTTCTCGTTCCAGTCGGAACGTCGACGATTGCAGCTTCACCACCGCATTTACCTTCGTTTTTCCGGGAGAGAAGAGGTTTGTTTCATTTCAGTTCTTAATATTGACTTTGAAATTTGGAAACTGTGAAATTTATTTTGACTTTGAAATTTGGAAACTGTGAAAAAACTGTTAAATTGAATGTGTATTTATATCTGATTGAAACTTGTTAACTTTGTTAATATGGAAACTGTACTGTTCAATTGAATGTATATGATTTTAATTTTGACTTTGGTTATTTTGATTTTTTTTCACTTGTTTGAATGTATGTTGAATGTTTAACTTGTTTGAATATATATGTAAAACTGATTGAAACTGTTAACTTTGTTTGAATGTTTATGTAAAATTGATATGTTTGAATGTATGGAAACTATTGTATGCAGGAACATGGTATTTTGATTAGTTTGATATGTTTCATTTGTTGATAATGTAATAATTGATGAATTTATATGTAAATTGATATGTTTCACTTGTTGATCATGTATGTTCATGTATGAGTTGATGAATTTATATGTGAAGTTGATGTATATATATGTGAAACTATTGTACATCATAATAGATACTTTTTTTTTCTATAAGATAATAAAGAAATATTGGTCAAAAAGGTTTTTAAAAGAAAAAGAAAAATAATAAACTAATTAAATAAATAACAAATATATAATTACTAAGTTATAATTACTCAAAATAGAAAAAATTAAAATTGGCCAAAAAGGTTTTAAAAAGAAAAATAAAAAAAAAGTAAAATTGTTTAATGTACTCAAAATAGAAAAATAAATCAAAATTGATAAATCTAAGTTATAATTACTCAAAATAGAAAAAAATAAAACTGTTTAAAGTACCCAAAAAGGTTTTAAAGAAAATCTACTAAGTTCTAATTACTTAAAATGGAAAAATAAAAACAAAAATAAGTTGATAAATCAAATTGGTCAAAAAGATTTTAAAAAGAAAAAGAAGAAGAATAATAATAAACCATAATAAAATAATTAAATAAATAACAAATATATAATATCGGTTAAAGTAAAATGTTATAATAAAAAAAATTAAATAAATAACAGATATATAATATCGTTTAAAGTAAAATGTTATAATAATAAAAAATTAAAAATTAAAACGCTAAATCTACTAAGTTATAATTACTCAAAATAGAAAAATAAAAACAAAATTAAGTTGATAAATCAAAATATGAAAAAAAAATGATATAAATAACAAATATATATACTATCGTTTAAAGTATCATGCTATAATAAAAAAATAATTTTTTTTGTTTAAGCCTCTTCTTTTTAAATCATCAAAAGCCTAGAAATACCCGTCCGAAATTGATTTAGAAATTAATTTCGTGTTGTCCCCGTTTTGGGACTGCTTTTTGAATACCTTATCTCATTTAGGATGCATATGTGTATTATATGATTGATTGTTTAAGAAATATTCGGTTGTTATTTTCTCTTTGTTCCTCGGTATATAATTTTATATATACTTAGGAGCTAAAGGGAAATGCGTCCGAATTTTTCTTAAACGATTAATCATGGAATACACATTTGCATATGAGGTAAGGTATTCAAAAAGTGGGTTTAGAAGTCTACCCTTGTGAATAATCTCCTATTGTCTGGTTTTCTATTCCATCTGATTGAGCGGTTACTCCATCCTTATAAATATCCAATCCAAACTCTACTTCTTGTAGAGTAAACACTAAAACCTAACTTATGTTTCAGTTGCAACATGCCTATTGATAAAACGTGGACTACTATTGAAAACCGTAACTCTACCTTGTTCCAACAAGGACTCAAATCTTTTCTCGAGAGGTCCAAACCACATGTCGATAACAAAGGTCAAACTAGATGCCCGTGTAACAAATGTAATGTCAATAAATTTATACCACTAGCCATAATGAAATTCCATATACTTCAACATGGTTTTAGTCCACATTATATTATATGGAAGTATCACGGCAAAAATACAACTCACCCGGTTGTCGAAGACATACCGCGTAGTAACGAGATGACCGATGTTATTGATGATGTTATGGGGGGTGTGATTGAAAATGATACGAACTGCAACGAAGGGAACCCAGATACATACGGTAGAGGTGTTGATGATGGATTTCAAAAGCTGTTAGAGGAAGTCCAATTCAAATTATATCCAGGATGTTCGTTTTCGTCCCTTGACTTTTTAGCAAAGCTGATGCATAACAAGGTGATCAACAAATGGACTGATAGTTCATTCGATCAGCTTCTTGAGTTGTTGCAAACTGCATTTCCTGAAGGAAACAGGGTCCCCCCCCGTCACATTACGAAGCGAAAAAGACACTTAAAAAGATCGGCTTAGGTTATGAGTCAATACACGTATGTAAAAATGACTGCTTTCTTTTCTGGAAAGAACACGAGTTGTTGCAAAAATGTCCAGTTTGTAATGAGAGTCGGTGGGTTGATGAAAATACAAAGGGTAAGAAGGTGGCTTATAAGGTTTTACGATACTTTCCCGTGACCCCTAGACTACAACGTTTGTACTGTTCAAGACACACAGCTAAAGATATGATTTGACATAGTACCGGACAATCCAAAGATGGTACGATGATTCATCCCGTTGATGGTACTTCATGGAAAAAAATTTGATATGAAGTATCCTGGCTTCTCGAGGGAACCCCGAAACGAACGCTTAGGGCTTGCTGTTGATGGTTTTAATCTGTTTGGTAACATGTGTAATCCTCACAGCACGTGGCCGGTCATACTCACCACTTACAATCTTCCACCATGGCTATGCATGAAAGAGTCATCTTTCATGTTGACCTTGTTGATTCCCGGCCCCAAAGCACCTGGGAAGGACTTGGATGTGTTCCTTAGGCCGTTGGTGGATGAGTTGAAGCAGTTATGGAGTTTTGGAGTACGTACTAAAGATGCAGCGACAAATACATTCTTCAATATGAAAGCGATGTTGTTATGGACAATAAACGCCTTTCCCGCTCGTAGTAGTTTATCCGGTTGGAGCGGACAAGGGTACAAAGCTTGTCCAACTTGCAACGAAGACACTCCGTCATACCGAGTATCAAATAAAGTTGTATATGTTGGTCATCGCCGCTTCTTAGATGCTGACCATCCATGGAGAAAAAGTTTGGACTATAATGGCGAACATGAGACAAGAGGTCCTCCAAGACAGTTTAGTGAGGAAGAAATACAAGCGCAACACTCTCGTCTATTGTTTCGTCCACTGGGTAAAGTAGCTGCTCAACGAGTTGGTATTAAGAGAGATCGTGAGGATTTCGAGTTGAATTGGTGCAAAAAGAGCATATTCTTTGAACTTGAGTATTGGTCTTCTCTGGAGCTGAAGCACAATTTCGATCTTATGGATGTTGAAACAAATGTGGGTGAGAGTCTTGTGGGTAGTTCTCTGATGAATGATAAGTCTAAAGACACATCAAACGCTCGAGCGGACTTGACAAAACTGAACATTCGGAAAAATATATGGTTGAAAAAGAATGGAAACAAGTTCCATAAACCCCATCCACCTTACTCGTTCACGAAACCTGACCGTATTCATTTTTGTAAGTTTATAAGAAATGTGAAACTGCCAGATGGGTTTGGATCTAACATCGGTAAGAAAGTGAATGAAACCAATACTAACATTATTGGGTTGAAATCTCATGATTATCACATTCTTATGCAACGTTTGTTACCCATTGGAGTTAAAGGTCTTTTGGGGAAAGGTGTTTATACACCAATAATAGAGCTTTGTATGTTTTTTAAGCAACTTTGCTCAAGAACATTGTCGGTGAAGGATATGAAAGAAGCGAAACCAGCCATTATTAAAATATTGTGAAAATTAGAAGTGATCTACCCTCCTGTGTTTTTTGACATCATGGTTCATTTAGTTTTGCATTTACACGATGAAGCTATTTCTGGAGGCCCAGTATGCATGAGATGGATGTATCCCTTTGAAAGGTATATGAGAAAACTAAAAAACTATGTCAGAAACAAGGCGATGCCGGAAGGTTCTATAGCTGAGGGTTATGTCGCTGAAGAGGCATTATCATTTTGTTCGATGTACCTTGAAGATGTTGAGACTCGATTCAATCGCCTTGAAAGAAACGAGGATGTTGTCATAGAAGAAACAAGGATATGGGTGTTTCAGTCTAAGTGTCGACCGACTAGCGCAAAGAAAATGAAAAATCTCAGTCTAGATGAGAGAAAACGTCTACATTGGTTTGTGCTTGATAATTGTGAGGAAGTCAGAAAGTATATTGCGTAAGTGTTCTTATCTTTTAATTCATTGTCTTTTTTAATTTCTCATTTTTACTATATATATATATATATATATATATATATATATATATATATATATATATATATATATATTTCATCAATGTAGTGAATTCAAATCATTACATCCTGAAAGTGATGAAAAAATTGAATTCCCTAAATGGTTCCTTCATAAGGTCTATGATATGAAAAAACAAAAATCTCCAGAGTTTAATAAGGAGTTATCAGCTCTTTCAATCGGTGTGCATGTGTATGCCTTTACTTACACCGCTTGCATAGTGAATGGTGTTAGGTATATGGTACTTATGCGTGACGCCCAACGATCAACACAAAACTCGGGGGTTCTAACTGAGGGAGAGAATAAACAGAAATATTATGGTCAGCTAAAAGAGATTATCGAGTTGCATTATCCTCATAAATATTCCACCGTACTTTTTCGTTGCAAGTGGTTCGATACTGCAGGAGTTAAATCTGATAATAATTTCACCACTATCGACCCACAACGCGAATTGAGCAGCGAAGATCAACTCATATTTGCTACGCAGGCCAAGCAAGTATTTTACATTCAAGAACCTTCTCCAAGTGACGAAAATGACACCCAACGGTGGGTTGTTGAAAATGTTAATCATAGAAGAATTTGGGATCTACCGATGAATGGTGTTGATCATGATCCCATTGAAAATGTCGACAATGATTCAACCGATGTCGTTCTTAGTAATGCTTCTTCTAATTTCACTCTCTCAATTGACTTTAGTCAATACTTTCAAAATTCTCAATCGGTTGAAGATGATATTGAAGTTGACCCACCGACGAGTATCATCAATAATATGTCTGATTGCGAGACTGATTATGATGAGGAAGATTCTGATTATGATAGTGATGTATCGGCAGACACCGAAGTGTCTGGGGGCGAGAATGATTAAAAAAATCTTTTTACATTTAATTAGTAGAATAAGGTTTGTATTTGTTGTAACTATTATATATATATATATATATATATATATATATATATATATATATATATATATATATATTGTGTTATAATTTTTCAGGATGTCAATTTTTTGGATTGCATTGCTCCATCTCATGGCTGCTGTGATGGGTCATGGAGGCGACGGTGGTGACGAGCCACCACATCCGTTCGGTGGAGGTTTTGGTGATCACCAAAACGATGGTAATTAAGATTTATTCTAATTCATTATATTTCACATTGTATGTATATAAAAATCATTTTGACTAATATTTTTTTATGCAGTGGTGCCTCCGAAATGAAGAGGCATGACGGTAAATAAAAAAATGCACAAACTCTATAAAGCTAACGGTGAACGACCTCTTAAGATAGTATTCGACGTAAATACTAACATGCCGATTGGGGAGGTGTACGAATGTTTCATTCGGGAGGTTGGGAGCTATATGTGGCGGGACATCGGTTTTGATAAAGACACATGGACAGAGGTTTCTGAAGCCGAAAGGGTTGGAATGTTGCAGTATCTTTCGGTAAATTATTTATAAAGTTATATATTTAATATTTTTTAATTTTGATTTATTTTTAATTTCTCTATTTTTTTTGTAGACATGGTTTGATTTTGACGCGATTACAAATCATCCCATGGCTTCAACTTATCGGGCATCACTGAACAATCGTACATGTGCGCGGTATAGAGGCCGCAAAAATATTGCAAAAAAACCGTTTTGATGATTTTGCAGGGAATGTGGAGGCAGCAAGGGCTCAAGCCCCTACGGGTATGGATCAGCAGCGTTGGAATGCTGCTATTGACCATTTCTTAACAGAAAAACATAAAAAACGATCGGCTGGAAACAAAGAATGCTGGAAGAAGCAAGTAGTGAAGAATCGTGGAGGGACGTGCAGCTACGGTAGTGCTTGTTTCAAGAAAGTAAGTTACAATAATGTTTATTCAGTTGTAACATATGTCACACCCCCGAACCTGGCGGCGGAAACGTTCGGGGGCTGTCGTGACTCAATTGAATACCATAACATTGAATATATATGAAACGTAACAACATTCGTCACCATGCATTAATATAGTACAACCAGTAGAGTTTACATGAAATACATTGTTTAAACATTACATTCCCAAAAATAAATTGTTGATTCGTTAATAAATAAACTGCAAGCCATCACTGAGTACGATTTCCTTGAATTCACTGGTTACCTGAGAATACAAGTATTTTGAAAAACGTCAACATGTGAAATGTTGGTGAGTTCATAAGCGGTATTTGAAAAACCATGTTTCGTATCGTTTGAAAACCACCAGAAAATCCGATATTTTCTGAAAAGAAAAGCTTTTGAAAACGTTTGTGAAGATCCATAGGTATGCTTGTTTGTTTCTATACTTGTAAAAATTTTTCATTAAAATTGTATGCATTTCGAATCCGTATGTATTGAAAACCCTAGGAAAACCCGATGTTTTCCTGATTTCTTGAATTCCATGAAGTTACATTGAAACCATTGCATAGCGTGTAGTGTCAGTCCCAGGCGACGTTGGATTATTTTTTAGCATGATTAATTGCTACACACACGCATTACACAAACGACCAGTTTATAGCTATACTAACGACCCCGTAGGCATCGTCCTTACTAATCACGTTATCCAATCGCCCTGACTATGTGTAGTCCCACATCCGAAGAGAAAGAGGGCACGAAGACCTCGATGACTCCATTAACCGGTTGGGGATAAAAAAATGTACGAGGGGTCCCAGACCCGCCTCGCATGAAATGTAGACTTTACTAGCAATACCAAAGGACCCTTGGGGACCAGTAGTATACAAACCATTGAAAGTCCTTTTACGTTGTGTTGGATCGGTAAAACCCAACACTTCGTAAGATAGAGGTCTTCGGGCCTTAAGATCAGGTCATTGGGCTAGCTAGGCCCAACAAACAAGATTTTACACTTTTGGGGCCCAAAGATGGTGCGTAGACGTCTGTGCACACTCGCATGTATATGAATTCCCAAACGTTACTTGTATGAATCGTAGTGTCGTAGTGTTAGTAGTTTCGGATTTTTATTGGTTCGAGACCGAACCAATTCGTTTCACAACGATTTTTGGTATTGTAGTGTATTGTATTTCGTCGATAGTCGCGGTGCCATTATTTGATCAAATTGCATGTATTGAATTAGCCTTGAAAGTTTTCTGTTTTCAGCCCCTCATTGTTTGTAAAAATTTACTTTTTCAACCCTTTAATTAGATACTTTCCGGTTTGGTCCTTAAATCAATTTTCTTGACATTTTAACACCAAAAATTATTGAAATTGATATTTTTCAGCATATTTTTCAATGAAAACAGTTTAAGTCCCTGAAATTTCAGTTTTCTCGGTTATAACCCTTCTTTTTCGCAACTTTGACAATTTTGGCCCAAATTGTAAAATTTTTGCAACTTTGGTCCTTTTTAAATTTAAAAAGCATTTTAAGCCTTTGAAAAGGACTTGGAACACTTATAGTCCACTGTTTTACAGAAAAATACAGTTTTGGCCCTCCAAAACAGAAAATCTCGCATAATGGGCCTTATTGGGCCGAAAATGTCATTTTTAGCCCATTAAGCTTGAAATTTATGTTTTTAATCCTCCAAATGAGTATATTTCCAGAAATTGTTTTATTGAAACTGTTTTAACACACCTCATCCATCAGAATTCGTGATATGTCAATTTGGGCCCTTAATTTTGTATTTTTCACATTTTAGATCCAAAAATTTGTGTTTTTAGCCCAAAGAAATTGTTACTAAACCATTTAGCCATTTTTCTAGAAATACTTTGTATGTAGAAATATATTTGATGCTAAAATCATTTAACATAAGGTATATCTCGGTTTTGAGGGGTTTTATGGCTAGATCCAACATTATAACACACAAAAGCATACATATAAGCATGGAAATCATACAAGGCATACAAAACACATATAGATCTACACTTTCACTTGTATTCCCCCCCCCCCCCCCACAAAACTCATAAAAAAAGAAAATAGGGGGTATGAAGCTCACCTTGAGATTTGGATTTGGTTTTTGATGAAGATTTCGGCCCTAGCAAGCTTCTTGAGGAGCTTTACAACTTAGATGGCTCTAGGATGTATGATTCACGAAATGGAAAGGGTTAAGAGGAGATTTTTGAAGAAATCAAGAAGCTAAACCATGGATATAAGTAAAAACTTACCTAGGATGGTGATTTTTGGTGGAGAATCCTCTTGAAAGCACACACCAACTCGAGATTTTTGATGGAGGATGGAAGAGGTATTTGAGAGTGTTTAAGAGAGTTTTTGAATGAAAAATGAAGGTGGTGAGAGGGTTGGCCGAGAATATGGAGAGAGAGGAGAGAGAGATCATAACCTTGTTATTTGTGAGGTAATAGTTTGCCTTGAAACATGAGATGTTACCATAGATACATGGTGGTTAAACATGAGTTGTCACATGCATGTCTAGTCTTCATTTATCCATTCTTTTCTCTCTCTTTTTTTTTTTTTTATTAAACATGGGCTGATTTGGGCTAAGGATAAAGGAAAGGAATCATCTTGGGGCCCATACTCGAATTTATGAAGCCCAAAAGTAAATTTTCGGCCCCATTGGGACAAACGAAATCTTTTATGGCCCAACAAGGCTCATTAGAGGTAAGATGGGTTATTTTAGGCCCACATGGCCCAAATTGCTAAAGTTTTATGAATGTGGTCTATATAGAGCCCACTTAGGGCTTCTAGGCCCAATAGGAGAATTTTAGTTCATAAGGAACTTGGACCGGGATTACTAAGGTTTCCAATCCTTAGTTGAACATATGAGGTGTATTTTGAATGAGGATATGAGGTGTATTTTGAATGAGGATAGAGTATGATGTTTATATGAGAATAGAATTTCCTAGCTAAAAATGCTAGTTGTGACAACATAATTTTTAATGTTTATTCAAATATAACATATTTTGTAATGTTAAACAGAATTTGAATAGACTTGAAGTATTTCATCGTGCGCATGTAAATAAAAGAGGGGAATTTGTTGATCCTTTGGTTGAAAAACAATATGTAAGTTATTATTACTTAAAAATAAAGTAGATTGTTGAATTTTTTTTTGTTAGTTTGAACGTATATTAACAATCTTTGTGAAATACAGAATGTCTTAGTTGCTGAGGTTGCTCTACAAACTCATCACATAGCCAACTATGGTGGTGATCCAGACATCATTGATTGAATCGCAATATTTGAGAAGGTATTGGGTACTCGAAGGGGGCATGTGAGAGGCATTGGGTCTAAAGCTTCTTCAGCTGCGGGTACAAGTGTTCCATCCCAATGACAGTCACAGTCACAAGCATCGCAACCAACACAGGTACTTGTTAAATTCTTAAAGAATTTGGTTGCTTTGTTATATTGTTAAGAACTTAATGTATTTGTAGTAATTTTTGGTAGCTCGGTAGTTTGTTAAATTGTTAAAGACTTAATTGATTTGGTGCTTTGATGGTTTGATAGTTTGTTGAATTGTTCATGACTTAATTTGTTTGTGACTTAATTGTAGGATGTTGATGTGAATGCTCTTCTTTAAAACCCGGCATTTGTGACGACCATTGGAGACATTATTCGCTCGTTTAAAAACCAAGTCAACGAGGAAAACAACGCTAAGGAGGACGATGGGGAAGACGAAGACAACTAGTATTTCTTGTTTTATGATATGGAGGATGTTATTTTGGATTTGGAAAATAGTTTATGTATGATACATATTAGATGTTGTTTGAGATTTATTAGATATAGTATGTTTGATGTTTGTTTGGAAAATAGTTTATGGAATATGGTATGTTTGATGTTTTTATATAATGTGGTATGTATTTTTATCAAAATTGCATTTTATAATATATATAAATTAATATTATAAAAAACAAGTTTTTTCTCAAAAAAATAAAAAATAAAAATTAAAACATTAGCAGCGACGCCTTTAGAGACGACTGCTATCAATTGCGACGACAAAGACCTCCGGCAAGTATTGCCGGAAAAATTCCTACCGGTTGCCGGAATATTAATAGAGGCGACACTATTAGAGATGACAGTAGCGTATTAGGGACGATATGTATTAGAGACGACAAAGGACTATTAGCTACGAGCCAATTGCGGCGACGCTTTAGCGATGACAGGAATGACTAATTGCGACGATTTTTGTCGCCGCTAAAGGTTAGTTTTTTTGTTGTGAGTATAATACAAGAAAATGCATCAACATTACAAATAATCACATATAGACCAAATATACAAAACTAGAAAAGTGTGAAATTAAGTTCAACAGGGTAAACATCATAAACCCTTTAGAAAATACCATTTCATCCAATTTTAACTCTACACTTTCACATGCATAAATGAAAAAAAAAAAAAACACATGAAAACTTTAAACGCATTTTCAAGTTCCACATTTCTATATGTACTTTCTTCTGCGTTTCTTCAAGTTTTTTTTTCTTCAATCTAAGCAAACTTGGAATCATATCGTGTGCCATAAGGCACAATGGAGTGTCTATCTATCTAATAAACGAATACTTACCACTGAATCGAACGTAAGCGTAGAATCTCCTTCCCGAGTTTGAGGTCCGTCCAAGATGTAATTAACCCTCACTGTTGGACTTCTACATGACACAAGTCACGATTGGAGAGGAAGAGTTCGAGGTCAGCTTCTTTCAAAACAAGGAGAAGAAACGTTTTTCAATTTACAGGTTAGCATTATGTTGATATAAAGATAGAGAATGTAAAAAGACGATATTACCCTCACATCAAGTATACGTGGTATGACTTAACAGACCGGATCAACGAGTGTGAGCCAAAAGTAGAGGTGGCAAAAATTGACACGACACGAAATAAACGGGTTTGGGTAAAGATATTTCAACCCGTTTAAATAAACGGGTTGACACGACACGACACGAAAATTAAACGGGTAAGGTTAGGGTTGAGAATTTCAACTCGAATATAACTCGAAAATGGCCCGTTTATTTATATGCAAATTTTTTGAATTATTTAAATAAACTAGAAAGATACAAAACCAAAACCATAAGTAAAAGAAAACCTTCGAATTGAGTCGTTTTGTAATGTTGAAATGACTTAGCCGTCTAGATCAAGACTTAATTTCAGTTTTTCCATTCTCTCACAAACTACCCACTCTCTTTCACCACTCTCACATCCTCGCGACATTTTCATCCGCCTCCCCAACTCCCACTCTTTTAATTTTGTCATCTGAACTTGCTATGACTTCATCTATTCTGCCTTCAAACTATTATTTTTTCCTCTCCGCCTACCCAACTCCTACTCTTTCAACATGCTCAATCTTTTAACACACGACATATTTCAAGGTATAGCCCTAACCCGAAACCCGACACGAAAATAAACGGATTGACACGACACGACACGTTAATTAAATGAGTCAGGTTAGGGTCAAACACTCTCAACCCGTTTAGTGTTTCGACACGACACGAACCCGACACGATTGGATTGCCACCTCTAGCCAAAAGGATGCAACTTTCCCAAACCATAAAAACAAAAAGTATAAAGAAATGTAATTTTGTCTAGAAATTATATAATAACTATTCGTATAGCTCGATTTGCTAAACCAGACCTATACTGGTCATACCTGGAAATGGTTCATGATTTTATTCATGTCAAAGAACTCATTTCGATACGAACAACAAAAAATTATACAACATTTCTCTTACAAGATCAACACTCGGAACAAACCCAAAAAAAAAAATTCACTCAAAAACGATAGTTATGACTTATGAACTATATTTCGGCACCTGTACAAAGAAGTCCAATTTATTCACCGTCTTTGCAATCGGGAGGCCCGTATCACCGGGGCCCTGAAAGCTCCATTGCCTGTCCAAGCAACGAAAAGTCGTCTGTAAGATCAGAATACCGCTCCGACGACAAGAACTCATTCGGCCGCCCTCTATTCGATTCAACTCTCTTCGCCGCCTCCCATTTCTCCGCCAATCCATCGCCTTCAAGCATCCTCGCCACCTCCGACATCTTCGGCCGTTGGTTCGGTTGATACTGTGTACACAGCAACGCCACCTGAACCATCTCTTCAAGCTCTATTCTATCGTAGTCGTTTTTCAGATCCTTATCCACCAACAAATCGAGCTTATTCTCGTGATGAATTTTCTTAACCCAATCGAGCATAACCCCTTTTTGATTTGCCGATTTCCCAAATTCCAAAGCTCTTTCGCCTGTTATCAGTTCTAGTAAGAGAATCCCGAACCCAAAAACATCCGTTTTTTCCGACGATTGGCCGGTTGAGAGGTACTCCGGAGCTATATGGCCTACTGTTCCTCGAACGGCGGTTGTAACGTGGGAATCATGGTGGTCTAAAAGCTTTGCTAGACCAAAATCACCCACCACTGCTTCACAGTAATCATCCAACAATATATTTGCAGCCTTCACATCTCTATGGATTATCTTCGGATCACATTGCTCGTGTAAATATAGTAAACCTCTTGCTGCCCCCAATGCTATTCTCTTTCTTGTTCCCCAATCTAGTGCCGGTTTGACTGTAACAAGAGACAATTGTGATCGATTGTCAGTCTAGAGGTCCAAAAAATGGACCGGGCCGGTTTGGACCGGTTCTCAAACTTATAGGCTAGTGTTTAAATTTGTCTCGATTTAAACTATTAAAAAATAGTTTAAATAGATAAGTATTTTTTGATTGTTAACGGTTTAAACCGTTAACAATCAATTTAAACAAACAAGTATTTTTTTTGATCGAAATGAAAAAAAAATGCACCTTTGAGGCGAGAAGCGACACTCCCGTTAGACATGTAGGGGTAAACAAGGAGGCGTTCAGATGATGTCATGCAAAAACCATAGAGTCTAAGTAGGTTTCGATGAACGGCTAGGCTAATCATCTCGACTTCGGTTTGGAACTGGATCTCACCACCAACTGTGTTCCCATCTCTAAGCCGCTTAACGGCTACAACGGTTCCATCCGAGAGAACTCCTTTGTACACAATTCCAAAACCGCCCTTTCCTAGTATGTTTTTGCTCGTGAAGTTTTTTGTCGCAACTTGAAGTTCTCGAAACTGAAATCTCCTTAAGTTCCCCAAACATATTTCATCTCGATATTGTTCTGAAAACAAAAACAAAGCTTATCATGCGTTAGTCATTAGTCGTTACTGCAAAAAGTTATTCATCCATAAACTCATACGCATTACGTGAAATGTAAATCAGTTACACAGTGACCACGACCAGTTAGTTGGATGACATAAGAATACAATGTACACAAGGCGCTCAATCCACCTTAGAACTTAAACTCCCACACTATGAGTGAGATGTAAATCAGGTAGATAGTGATCATTTAGTTGGATGACAAAGCTTACAATGTACATAAGGAGCTCAATTCACATTGGAACTTAAACTCCCACACGACTGTTGAGACTCGAACTGTTGACATTTTCTACAATTATACTATTCTAACACATAATTAGAAGTTTTTATTAATGCTAACCGTTGATATCAAAGAAAACTTGTTGGTTGTGTCGTCTCCTCCACCAAAAAACAAATCCAAACCCGAAAAACAGCAAGCAAAAGCACCCAAGGCTTGTCCCGAACGCTAAAGCCATCTTGTGAGATTTTGGCATAACGGATGGGTTCGACTCTACTTGTTAAAAAAAATGTGAAAAATATGATGTCAGATAATTTCTTCATATATACTACAATGTTTATTATATGGTACATAAGTACAAACAATTTTTTTTATGAAAGGGATGAAGTCTTACTTTGTTGAGCGTTGAAGGAGAGTGACGTTGACATGGGTGATGTTCCATTGCAATCTTGCTCTGTCCCCGTCGCACATATAATTGGATTTCCCATAACACTGTTTATATTAAGGATTAGTTATAATGTTGAAACGTAAAAGGTTGACCTTTGAGGTTAAATATATGATTTTCATGTTTGTTAACTAATGTGCTCATCAAGTTTGGTATGAATACAATACAAATTTAATATGAAAACTTTGAATCCGAAAGTTAAAATAGACATGTAACTTACTTGAATGTTTTAGCTTGAAACTTTGGCACAGGACCACTTACATTATTAAAGGATAAGTCCCTGTAAAAGAAAGGGCATTTAAGTAAATTCAAACCAAAAGAAAAAGATAGTCCAGTCAAAAGATTAAAGTGTAAAGTTGTTTTTATTAAAGTGATTACAAGAATGTGAGCTGTGTCAAGTTAGCCAAAGCCTGTGGAATTTGTCCTGTGAGACTATTGTTATTTAGCCGCCTGTTACAATTCAAACCCCAAAAGTTCAATAAAATAAAATCATTACATTTGATTATCATAAAAGAGAAGGGTAAATAGGTAATTTCACTACTTACAAATACTGGAGGGTCTTGATATCAGCTAAAGAAGATGGGATTTCACCATTGAACATGTTATTAGAAAGATCAAGTGTTTGAAGCTTAGGCAACATCCCAAGCTCATATGGAATTGGCCCTACGATTCTATTATTTTGTAGCAACCTGCATTAACCACTAGTACCATAAGCAACACATATTGTACATCGCCTTTTTACATGTTGTGTTATTTTTTTTATTACTTAATGGACTTAAAAATGAAGAGAACTTAGTTCTCTTTTCTTTTTATCCCAATAAGTGTATGAATTACTTAAATCAATTGCCTTAATATATGAATTAAGCTATATATGTATGGATATCACTTTTTAACATAATACACAGAAAAAAGAGCTTAATACTTACACTGTTTGGAGGTTTGTTAAGTTACCGATGCTTGGAGAAAGGAAACCAGAAAGATTTTGGCTTGGACTTCCCCTACAATTTTATTCAACAAAAATTGAGATTATGTTAACTTAAGATTCACTAATCCATCAATGGAGAAACACCCAGAAAGATGAAGATCAAGATGCTTACAACCCAATGACGAGTTTATCTGAAGAACAAGTGATCATCGTCCAGCTGCATGGATCAACAGCATCTGCATCCCAGTTTAAGACACTATGCGGATCCTTCAAACCATTCTTGATGTTCATCAAAGCTTGCACTGCAAATTCATCAAACGATTGATCAGTTTTTATCATATATATGTGATAAAGATTATGGAAAACTTGCATGATACTGATTTCGATCATCAAGAAAGCTTCAGATTTAGGGTTCATGAATGGTATATAATTAACAATTTCAAGTACCTTCGAAGTTGACACCTTTGGGAGAAAGCAAAGCAGTTGCAGAAGAAGCCCATGAAGTGAAAAACAAAGCCAGCAGACATAAGAAAAGAGGTTCAAGGTCCATTGAATCGAATGAAAATGGTGGAAATCAGAAGGTTTTTTTGAATGAAATGGAAGAAAAAGTGTCAAATTTGAAACAAGAAGAGACCAAAATGATGATGATGCAAGTCACTTCTCATTTGCTTTCCATATTAAATTGGAATTGCGATGGAAGCTTTGTGTCAGCACCCACGAGAAAGAAACACACAGTATAGTGATATGGAATAGGAGGGAAAATGAGAGTGAGAATTGAAGTGAGAGAAATTAGAAGACAGAGAAAGAAAGAACATGCATCCCAGTTGTTTCAGTAAAGAATATATACTAAAGTAGTGTATTTATTTATCTCTACGAGTCAATCAAGGAATCTTAAAAATTCATAAATAATATTTTTATAATTCTTATGTTGACATAATAATTTTATATATTTTTTTTGTTAGGTATGAGGCATTTCTGAAGCACAAACTTGTTTATTATAGAATACATATATAATATTTATTCAAATCTAATAATTTAATTTATTATATACTAGATAACACGTTTACATCAGGAAAAACACAAAATGAACATCAAATGAGCATTATGCAATCCATCATTTCTCTCCTATCATTTGTTTTTTTGTTTGGATAAATTACGTCATGTGTCAAAACATACGTTTAGTTTCTATTTCCAAAATTAACTTGGACCATTTCTTATATCGTAAAAAAGTGCACGTTTCATCCATTGTTAGTTTAAATTTGCATTATTCATCAATTCTAGACTTGAACTAAAATGTTCTTTTCAATTTCTTTTCATTTATTTTTAATATTTCTATCTATTTTTAATTATTAAAAATACTTTAGTTAAAGTTAAGAGTCCACCGATCACTTTTAAATGATCTTTCTCTTTTGTTAAAGAACACTTAACCACCACCATCATCAGAAATCTACACCACCACCGAAAACCTGCACAACCATCATCCAAAACATGCATAACCATGATTAGTGGGTTTATTTTTGTTTCAAGGGGGGGGGGGGGGGGGCGGTGGATTGGAGGCGACACAGGGAGGATTTTGTTCCAGTTCTGGAAAACCCGATCTCGTCGGTCTCCTCTTAATCTTCCACCCATCGATTTTGTTTCCCTCAACGTCTTTCTCTCTCTGATCAGTGGGTTTAGAGGAGAAAAATTAAGGATTTTTTTGCCGGAAACCAACCCAAACACCACCAACTCCACTAGATATGAAACTCCCATCTGAAACCCAGATTTGAAACGCCACCAGCTTTTTTCTCTCTTTGCTGCTATTGTTGTTCTACATCTTGCATTGAGGGTGAATTATTTCATGATGTCACCAGAAAGGAAGATGAGTTGGAGAGGAAGATGAACGGATGGGAAAGAGGGATAAAATATGGGAAAAGGAAGGAAGAGGTTGTGGATTTTGTGTGAATATTTTTTCCTTTTTTTTTTAATTTAACAAATCATAAATAAATAAATTTAAATTAAAAATGAAATTATAATGACAAAATAATCATTTTATGTTAATTGGGGCTAATCATATAAGAAAAAACAAATTTAGACCGTCCGAATTAATTTTTGAAAATAAGTATTAAACGTACGTTTTGCCACCTATACGAGGGACGAATGATGTAATTTACACATGATATTTTAACCAATTCACACACACACACACACACACACACACACACACACATATATATATATATATATATATATATATATATATATATATTCCAGTTCCGTTGATGACTCAAAAAATAATGATGACTGCGATGACAGTTCTCCACTACCCATTTTGTCTAGGACACAAACGTCAAACCCAAATAGTTGGTCGTGGTGCGTTCGATGGCGACCCATGTCCGTGGTAATTGATATGGACTCAAGAATATATATATATATATATATATATATATATATATATATAGAGAGAGAGAGAGAGAGAGAGAGAGAGAAGAGAAGGATCATTTGAGAACCTATAGTTTCCTGATAACCCGAGAACTAAATGTGGAACGTTAGATAAAAAATGGCTAAGATGCAAGGTGACGTTTTTGTAAATAAGTAGAAAACTAAAGAGCTGGGGGTATCATAAACTAATGAGTAAAGGGTATTATAGGAATCAAAAATATAATTTAAAAGTATCCTCATCTATTATCTGGTAGAGTAATCTTGCAACACTTCTCTCTCAAAAACCCACGATCATTCTTCCTCCTCCCATTGACCTTGTTCTCCGATGCTTCCGTCTGCAACGTTCTTCTCTGGTGATGAACTACGTTGTTTCATCATCTCCATCTCCTCCGCCGATGATTCATTCATCGAGTCTTCCGATTTCCCCCAAAATCAACATCACTTCATCTAGCATCCAGATCTAGAACTAATCCATGTTCCAAATATGAGATTGTTTTCAGCGATCTGTTTCATTTTCCGGAATTTTTTGCCAATCGAATCTCAGTCTCTCATTTCCTCTACTAGAATACAGTGAAAAAAGTCCTTATTTTCACATCAAACAAACCCTCATTCTATATGTGATAAGTTTCTGATCAAAGATCACTCTCTCCCCCCCCCCTCCGATGATACATTCGTTGACTCCATTATCTCTCTTAATCAATCAATCAAAACAAGAGTTATTCATCTATCCAATTTTGGAATCGATTGTTGGAATCGATTTCCAGTTAATTAGCTAAAGTTTTCACTGTACATTTGGATCCGAAGTCCATCATCATTGATTAATTCGGTTAATCAGAAGAGAACGGACATTGATTTCGAAAGACTACACAAAAGTATGTTGCTCATTTCCTCTGATGCCTATGATTATGTAAGTTTCATTTTTCTTTTGATTTTAATTAGTTTTTTTAGTTTAGGAAGTGTGACATTCCCATTTTCTCGGCCAGAAAAGACCGATTTTGTTTATGCTTTATAAAAATCAGAGTACATCTTTTAATAAAAATGTTGTAGAATTTGTTCCCAGTAAAACATGATAAATACGTTATCAAAGCATTTCCGAAGAAAAGTATTTTTATTCATTTTAAAACATTTGGGATGTCATCGTCAATACAAAAACATAAGCATAAACAGAACTTACATTCATTATCACTAGTGATTTATATCTCCTTAATCTCTTAGTGTAATGTGACTTCATATCAACACTTGTGATATAAATAAACTGAGTGAGTCGGGTTGGGAAACCTGGTGAGTACATAGGGTTTTCAACCCACAATAATATAATTATTATGTTTAATTATCAAACAATTAACCTAATTACTCATCCCCATTATCTTCTTTAATCTTAACGATCTACCCTAAGAATCAACTATTTCTCGTTCATTCATTCCTAAGGATTATCCTAAGGAATAGGTACGAAGTCCATCGTTGTCAATGAAACAGCTGTCAAGCACAGTTGCTAGCTCTATTACTTAGGCGCAGCTTCCATAATTGTGATATTCTATATGAGGCGCAGCTGCCAGTATTGTCCTTCGAGCACAGCTGCTAGGGTTATCTCGTTTATTGACAGTATCGTTTTCGAGAGTCCACTCGCAATACATGTCAATGGGTTTTTAGAGTACACCGGTGAACACATCGTTCACAACACCTACAGGTTGCGAGTCTGCTAGTGTTCCACTGGACTATCTAGAATAGTCTGTGGTTGTCATCCATACGCTGCTAGATAACGGGGCCAACATTTCAGAACAAGGCTTCTCACATCATCCACATCTCACCCTTACCTCAAGGTCTATATCACCTCTCAACTCATCATCCAACTCATATTTCATCTACCCATGTTTTACCCAACATATTTTGTAGATATAAATACATATACAGTTTAAATCATATAAAACTTGTATAAAATCGTTCATGCAGCATAGATAGCAAGTATACAGATAATATGCACACATAACACGTAGTTTATATAAAATACTTCATATCTATGTTTAAGATGAAAGGGACCATGCACTCACTTGAAAAGGTGGTGATTCCGAACTCAGACAGCGTTTCACTTCTTAAAAATAATTTCCTTCGACGAAACCTAGTATTATTACCACTAGAGTTTAGTCTATTATTCATCGAGACTAATTAATAGTCTAGCTATTATTACTATTATATAAGCGTTAAACAATACTTATAAAACTCATAATAATAGCCCAAGTACTTATTATAAGTCCCTAATAATGTTACTATAATTAAATAAAAGTTATATTAAAAACAACGTAGACATAGCTCACTTACAGCGGGTTTTATAGAAAACTGGGATTTGCTTGGAGTAGCGTTCCTGAGCCGAAAAGCTCTTCTCATCGGAGCCGTCGAGCACTCCGGGGCTTCCGCCTCGTGCTAGGGAGGTTCCCTGGGCTTTTCGGGGGGGGGGGGGGGGGGGGGGCTAGAGAGAGGTTCTAGAGAGAGAGAGAGTAAAGAGAAGAAAGAATGAGAAAGGTGTGAAAAAATGAGGGTGGGAGAGGTTCTATTTATAGGGTGAAAATGGTTGAACTTGGTGCCACATGTCACCATCTAGTGTCAAGATTTGGGGAGAAAGCAATGGCCAAGATTGTGTCACATCACCTATTTTCGCACATCACACTTCCGAATTTTAAAATCCGTAACTTTCACATACGACCTCCGTTTTTGACGTTCTTTATATCCACGCATAGGTAAAAATAAGATCTAAAACTTTCATTTTGACTATGTTGGTTAATTCTCTACCGATCTTAAATTTAACAGTACGGACTCTGTTTTCGTCCGTTTTTTTACCGTTGAGTTCCTATTAATGAGATCTTCAATTCTCATTTAGGTCGTGTAGGCCAAAAACTGCTCGATCTAAAATTCGAGTTTCGGGTTGTGCACTGCTAAGCCAAATCTTAGAAAATTCATAACTTCCTCATACGAAGTCAGATTTAGGCATTCTTTTTTTGTATGCTCTCGGTTTAACGTATAGTACAAAATTTGTTTAGATCACTAAGGATAAAAAGTACTATTTACATCTCCCGGTGTCGTGCCGGTTTTGCCGTAAAACTTCGACGGACCATAACTTCTTCGTTATAACTCAGATTTTGGCGTTCTTTATATGTACGGAACCCTTGAGACATATTCTACAACTTGGTTAAGATTAATCATTCTAAATAATCTTCCATTAAAAACTCATTTTTGACGCTGATTGTCTCTAAATTGGCTAGCACGGATCTGCAGGCGTTACAGGAAGAAGGTTTGATTTATATTTTTTTTTATTTTAGTAAACTGATAGTAATTATGAACTAATAATTTGTTTTTGATTTTTGATTTCTTTTGTTTCTTATAACAAAACTAGGGATAATATTATGTAATGCTATTCTAATTTCAGATTTATTGTACTATTCTATGATATATGTTTAAGTTTATCGATTGGTTAATGAATTCAAGGTGTTTGTTAAAACGCATCAATGAAAAAGACTAAAAATGATCAATTATGGTTATCTATGTTGTAAACTAGATAATTTTACACAAATTTCTTTTCTTTTCTGTTATAAACTACACCATATTTTATGTCTTATTAACTTTAGTAATTCTTATAGACAAGGAGCTTAATTTGAAAAAAAAAAATCATTGACTTAGATGCAATTTATAAGAGATAAAAGACACTGGTCGATGTTTCTCCACTATTTTACTATTTCCTCCATTAATTTATATTTTATGCTCAAATTTGCTTCTGGTTTGGATCATGATAGCTCAATTATGGATTCATATGGACATAATGACCCAGGATCGAAAAAACGGTAATTATTTCTTCCATCTCAAGTACATATGCATGTGTGTGTGTGTGTATATATATATATATATATATATATATATATATATAAATGGTTGTGAAAAGATTTGTTCTTCATTTTTCCTTTTAGATTTATAAACAATATTGTTACTTTGATATGAGAAGATCTAAATCTTGTAATGGTACAAGTAGCAAAGCATGTCGAAATAAATTGAGGAGAGATAAACTAAATGACAAGTATACATTTTTTCTGCAACGTGTCCTCTTCAGTCTTTATCATTTCTGTCACAACTAGAAACTTTGTGTCTTGTAATCACTACACTCAAGTAAAATGTAGAATCAAAAACTTAAGAGCATGTATGATGCTTACTCTATGACAACAAAATTTCAATCCAATACACCATACAAGTATTACAAATGGTCAATAAGCAATTGGAAACCCTAAAAGTCCTTGCTTAGATCCATTTTGGACTAGGACTTCCTTATTGGGCCCAATGGACCAATAAGCTTCCAATTTGACCATCTTGGGTTTAGAACTCTTAAATGAACTCTAATTGGACCCATTTCCATTTAATTCAATATTTTGGGCCAAAATGGGCCTAGAATGAAATAAAACACCCTAATGGACCTTATTGGGTCACAACAAACTTATATAGCCCTAATGGATCATAATAATTATTCCTTGATTTATTGGGCCGAAAATTTTCATAATTAAGTCATAATATGGGCTTAAACATAAGAAGCCCAATATTCTTCCTTTCCTTTCTCCACTTCTCGACCCAACAACCCAACATGGAAGAGGGTTGACTTTCAATTACCACCTCATTATTACCTCATGGTTCTCCATGCAACCTATCTCATACTTCCATGCATATATCACCTCAAGATCTATTTCTTTCTCTCTCTCTTGCTCTCAGCCGACTTCAAGCACACACACACACACACATTTCACTCATCATTTCTCTCAAGAAACTCTCTCATTTCTCCTCCTAAATTTCGAGATCTAAGGAGCTTTCAAGAAAATATCTCCACAAATTCTCCACTTAAGGTAAGATCAAGTTAGGATCTATGATTTTGGTACATTGTTTTATCAAAATCTTCTTCTAATCCATGTAAAAATCTTGATCACTCTCCTAGAAACTCTCTAAGTTCGAGATCTTCCAAGGAGGGGTACTAAGGCCAAACTTTCTTCTCACTTCTTCTAAAAGCCGAAACCACACCCAAAGGTGAGCTTCATACCCCCTATTTTTCGGTTTTTATGAGTTTTGTGGGGGGGGGGGGAATACAAGAAAATGTGTAGATCTATGGGTATATGTACGTTTTGTGTAATTTCTATGTTTATATTCATGTTTTTATGAGATTGTGGTGTTGGATCTAGTCAAAAAGTCCTTAAAACCGAAATTTGCATTAGGATGTATGAAACAAGTATAAAACATATTATTACACACAAATCATTTCTAGAAAAATAACTAAGTTGGTTAATATGAACTCCTTGGGCTAAAAATCCCATTTTTGGACTCAAAATGTTAAAAATATAAGGTTAAAGGGGCCAAAATGACAAAATACTAATTCTGATGGATGAAATGAGTCAAAACAGTTTCAATAATGTATTTTCTGGAAATATTCTCTTTTGAAGGATTAAAATGTGAAATTTTAAGCATAATGGGCCAAAAATGAACTTTTCGGCCCAATAAAGCCCAAAATGCGAGATTTTCAAATTAGAGGGGCTGAAACTGTATTTTTCTGTAAAACAGGGGACTAATAGTGCTCCAAGTCCTTTTCAAGGGTTAAAAATACTTTTCATATTTAAAAGGGACCAAAGATGCAAAAAATTTCTATTTTGGGCCAAAAGTGTAAAAATTGCGAAAATAAAGGTTTCAGCCGAGAAAATTTCATTTTGAGGGACTAAAACTGTTTTTCAAATAACTTTGAGCTGAAAAATACCTTTTCTACAAGTTTTGATACTAAAGTGTCAAGAAAAATGGTTTAAGGACTAAAATAGAAATTCTTTTATACAAAGGGTCAAAAGTGTAAATTTATACAAAAGAAAAGGGGCTGCAGAAAGTAAAATTCTAATGCTTTAAACAATAAACCCGACATGATGAAATACTAGTACCTCGACTATCGGTGAAATATAATACACCTTCAACACCAAAATCGTTATCAAACGAATTGATTCGGTCTCGAATCAATAACGAATCCGAAATTAATAACACGACGATACTTCAATACACACGCGGAACCTCGGGAATTCAATACACACGCGGAAATTTCGGGAAGTCAATACACACGTGGGAATACACCAGACGTCGATACACCGTCTTTGGGCCCGAAAGTTTCAAATCGTGCTTGTTGGGCCTAGCTAGCCCAATGACATGATCTTTAGGCCCGAAGGAAACTCGCTTACATGTAGTTGGGTCTTATATGACCTAATTCCGTGTAAAAGGACTTTTACAGGCTTTGTGCTGTTGGGCCCCAAGGGTCCTCTGGTACTGCTAGTAAAGTCGAGAATTCACCAAATGCGAGTCGGGCTGAGGGCCCTTCGCATTCACGATAGCCTTGAACGACTTATGGAAATATCGGGGGGCTTCGCACCCTCTTTTCCTCCTCGGTTGTGGGGCTATGAGAAGTCCGGGTGATTGGATTAAGTGAATAGTGCGAACTACGCCTAAGGGATCGTTTGTATAGTTGTAAACTAGTCATTTTCATTAATGTGTGTTTATAACAATTCACAACCCGTAATGAATCCAATGTCACCGGGACTCAACGAATACACACGTCGCAACGAAATAACAAAATATAAAACACTTGATTCAAAGTATTAGGAAAATATCGGGTTTTCCTAGGGTTTTCAATTAATACACCTACGAGATGCATACCGAGTTTTACAAATTGTACTTTTACATTTATAGAAACAAACAAGCATACTTACGGATCTTCACACTTTTTATACTATGCTCTTTTCAGAAAATATCAGATTTTTTGGTGATTTTCAAAACAATACAAACCACTATATTTCAAACATTACTTATGAACTCACCAACATTTCATATGTTGACGTTTTTCAAAATACTTGTATTCTCAGGTAACAGGTAAATCGAAAAGGAAAAATGTATTCAGTAACGTCTTGCTGTTGTTTTAATTAGTATCGAACAATTTACTTTTGGGCATGTAATATTATGGATCAATGTATTGAATGTAAACACTACCAGTTGTAATATTTCAATGCTTGGTAATGTATGATGTTATGTTTCATGTATATTCATTGTGATGGTATTCAATTGAGTCACAATAGCCCTTGGATGTTTCCGCCGTCTGGTTCGGGGGTGTGACGGGTTGGTATCAGAGCTCTGTTTATAGTGAACTAGCATATCTAACCATACATTGATATGCAACTATAAACCAAAAGAGGGACTAACACAACTCTGAACAAAACAAGTAAAATACAACAATAAAACACCTTTGCTTGCATTAGGAATAAGGAACATAACGCCGAACCAAACAAGATAATGCTAGTATCTCGGTTAATTCAGGACTGTTCTTAGTGGTACCAAGGAGTGGATGTAGCCTGATCAACTACATCCTCTCCAAAGTATAACTAACACACGTTCTGATGAGATCGTGATAGCTAGGGAACCTAAAACTATACCCCTTTATCACCAAAAAGAGAACGCCTGCTTAGTCTGTACCATAGTTGTAGCATCCTAGGAATAATGTTAGCATGTTTACATACTCACGCAGACAGCATGGCTGGTTTTCATCACCCCGGAGATCCTTATTTCCCTAATCAGGGAAATAACGGATGGTTAGAGGAAGAGCCTGAGGAAGACCCCGAAGAGGAATTTGACGGGGAACTGGAAGCAGGAGTCGAGGGCGAGCCTGCCGAACCAGAAGAAGATGAAGGGAGCTTCGAGGAGGAACCCGATGACAGTGAAGGGGGTGATTCGGACACGGAGTCCGAAGTCATCAACCCCCCTTACCCGATCAGGGTGCCTGCTTACCGTGTGGGCCCCACTGGTCCTACCCCTCCCTGGGGTATTGATATTTGGAGATGGAGCAGACAGTGGGGACAGCGACCCCCGTTCGGCATGTCGCGCGAGTTCTTTGACCTGAGGGACGGAGGACCGGCCGATCGAGCCCTACCGGTCATAGTGAGACGATTACAGAACACTGGCGATCTGGCTCAGGGCACTGCTGATCAGGTACGCCAGTTGTGGACTAGGGTCGAGCGTGCGGAACAGGAGACACGTGACGTCCTTCGGGAGTTCCACATGAGGCAGGTAAGGTGGGAGTCTCGACTCTAGGACGCAGAACGACTGGTGGCTCGTCTTCAGGGAGCATCCACATCCTCGACACCACCTCCGGACGCAGCTCATCGCGGTTAGGAATAGACTTATCTTAGTAGGTCATTAGGAACTATGCTATGTACCCCGACTCTATGTTTAAGTGACTACACTACTCATAGAGCCGTTATGCTGTCGAACTAGTGTCACTCATGTATGCTCTTACGAGCAAAATTTTCATGTATCAAATGCGGATAGTATTAGTAAACTTTTACGTGCTTTGTTATGATATTACAAATTGCTATGTGTTGCGAATCTATGGTTGTATGCTAAATGGTAGGAGTGTTTAAGTTCGTACCATGCACCTAGTCAGTAGGGTCACAACCTCCCAGAAACCCCAAACACTCAACATCTTTCCGTTTCATGACAGAAAGATGCCTCGCCGACCTACTCGCGGAAACCCTGGACTAACCCCACCCGAAGTTGACTCCACTGCATTCCAGGTGGCCGTGTCTGCTGCGGTCACCGCAGCTATGGCACAACTTCACCAAGGGAACAACGGAGGAGGCAACGGGCAAGGGGCCGGGAGTTCGAACAACGGGATGAATCGAGGACCCACCAGAACATGTACCTACAAGGACTTCACAAACGCCAAACCACAAACTTTTAACGGCATTGGAGGAGTGATCACTCTGAAGCGATGGATCGAGAAGGTGGAATCGGTATTCAAGATATGCGATTGTCCTGAGGAGATGAAAGTGAAGTTCGCAGCCTGCACTTTTGTTGATTAAGCGCTCACTTGGTGGAACGGACACGTGGAAGCCATGACATTCCCTGTAGCCAACTCCATGCCGTGGTCGGAAATGAAAGAAATGTTGATGGCTGAATACTGCCCACGAGGTGAGATTCAGAAAATGGAGCAAGAGCTGTGGAACCTCACTGTGCAGAATGTGAATATCGATGCCTACATATCGAGATTTAGTGAACTATCTCTGTTATGCCCGGGTATGATCACCTCGGAAGGAAAGAAGATTGAGCGATTCATCTGGGGACTAACATCACCAATCCAAGGAAATGTGATAGCTGCAAACCCCAAAACATTTGACAGTGAAAAAAGATTGGCGAAGAAGCTGTATGACCATAACAACAAAAAGGGTGAGAAGCCAGCAGAGACTGAAGGCAAGAAGGAAGGTGATGGAAAGAAAGGGAAGAACAACAAGAGGAAGGGGCGTCAGGGCCCTGAGACCTCTATGAAGCAGCAGACAGTGGCAATTAATGTTGTCACCGCACCGGTTCCAGCCACACCACATGCTCCAGCCTCAGCTGCTTCAAGTGCTCCCAGACCTTATTCCGGTAATCTTCCCAAGTGCAACAAGTGCGGTTTCCATCACAATGGAGAATGCAAGGAGTTGCAGTGCACCAGTTGTAATCGAAGGGGACACACGACGAGGTACTGCAGGACTTACCCTCCCCAGAACCAACAACAAGGAAACAGCAACAACAACAACAATCGCAACAACAACAACATCACCACCGGCGACAACAATGCAGGGCCTAGCCACACCTGCTATGGGTGTGGGAGGATTGGGCATTTCCGCCGAGATTGCCCTAACAACAACAATCCCGGAAATGGAGGAACAGGAAGGATGCTGACCATGGGTCAGGGAGAGGTGATTCAGGACCCCGCTGTTGTTACCGGTACGTTTCTCCTAAACCACACTTATGCATGCATCCTATTTGACACCGGAGCAGAGCGAAGTTTCGTGAGCAATAGATTTAAGCATTTATTAAAAGAACAACCCCAGAAGCTCAATGAAACCTTTACGGTGGAAATGGCCAATGGGAAAACCGAATCCACCGGGGAAATCTACATCGGATGTACCCTAACCCTAAACCAACACGTCTTTCGAATAGACTTAATGCCTGTGCCCATTAGGAGTTTCGACGTGATTATTGGCATGGACTGGTTAAGCCCCCACCATGCTGAAATTATGTGTCACGAGAAGGCCGTTCACCTTCACCTTCCCAATCATGAAACCCTAGTAATTTACGGAGACAAACCTAGCATGAACCTTCGCCTCATCTCGTGCATCCAGGCACGAAAACATCTACTAAAGAACAATTTGGCGTTCCTGGCTCACATAGTGGATAAAACCAAGGAAGAGGTTAACGTTCAAGACATTCCCATTGCATGTGAGTTCCCAGACGTGTTTCCTGAAGATCTTCCTGGAGTACCCCCAGAGAGATAAGTAGAGTTCCGAATTGACCTCGTTCCAGGAGCAACTCCTCTCGCTAAATCACCCTATCGGCTAGCTCCTGCTGAAATGCAGGAATTGTCCAGCCAACTCAGTGAACTCTTGGACAAGGGATTCATCCGCCCTAGTTACTCACCATGGGGAGCTCCAGTCATCTTTGTCAAAAAGAAGGACGGATCTTTTAGAATATGCATCGATTACAGAGAGTTAAATAAACTCACTGTTAAAAATCGCTACCCACTCCCACGAATCGACGATCTATTTGACCAGCTCCAAGGAGCTAGTTATTTTTCTAAGATAGATCTACGGTCCGGATACCACCAACTTAAAGTCCGGGAAGAGGATATTCCAAAAACCGCTTTCCGAACTCGTTACGAACATTATAAATTTGTCGTAATGCTCTTCGGTCTAACAAATGCCCCTGCCGCATTTATGGATCTGATGAACAGGATATGTCGACCATTCCTCGACAACTTTGTTATTGTCTTCATCGACGACATTCTCGTCTATTCCCGAAGCAAAGAAGAGCATGGCCAACATCTCCGACAAATCCTAGAAACTCTGCGATCGGAAAAGCTATACGCAAAACTCTCCAAGTGTGAGTTCTGGCTCCGGAGTGTGAACTTCTTAGGTCATGTAGTTAGCCAAGATGGAATTCATGTGGATCCCTCTAAGGTCAAAGCTGTTGAAGGATGGGCAGTCCCGACAACACCTACGGAAATCCGTCAATTCTTGGGTCTAGCAGGCTACTATAGGAGATTCATTCAAAACTTCTCTAAGATCGCCAAGCTACTTACCTCGCTTACACAAAAGGGTGTACCATTCAAATGGACGGACAAACAAGAAGTCGCATTCCGAACCCTAAAACAAGCTCTCTGTAGTGCCCCGGTACTATCACTACCGGAGGGAACGGAAGATTTCGTGGTCTACTGTGACGCGTCAAATCAGGGCTTAGGTTGCGTTCTCATGCAGCGTGGAAGGGTGATAGCTTACGCATCCCGCCAACTAAAGACGCACGAAGTGAATTATACGACTCATGACCTAGAATTGGGAGTCGTGGTCTTTGCCCTGAAAATTTGGAGGCATTACCTGTACGGTACGAAGTGCACCATCTTCACTGACCACAAGAGTCTCCAGCACATCTTGAACCAAAAAGAGTTGAACATGAGGCAACGAAGATGGGTTGAATTATTAAACGATTACGAGTGTGAGATCAAGTACCACCCATGCAAGGCCAACGAGGTAGCTGACGCATTAAGTCGGAAGGAGTACTCTAATCGTCGTACGAAAACTCTCTCAATAACCATTCAATCTCACCTAGCCACTCAAATTGCAGTAGCCCAGTCAGAGGCCATGAAGACGGAAAATAGAGCAAGCGAAGCATTGCGCGGAATGGAGAAGAACCTAGAGGCAAAGGAGAATGGAGTATACTATTTCATGAACCGTATTTGGGTCCCTAAACTCAGAGGATTTAGGGAGGTAGTTATGAAAAAAGCCCACAAGACGCGATACTCCATTCATCCCGGCTCAGACAAGATGTATTTGGATATTAAACAACACTATTGGTGGCCTAACATGAAGGCGGAAATCGCCACCTATGTTAGTAAGTGCCTTACATGTGCCAAGGTAAAGGTGCAGTACCAGAAGCCCTCAGGATTATTGCAGCAACCGGTAATCCCTAAGTGGAAATGGGAAGGAATTTCTATGGATTTCGTGACCAAACTACCTAAAACGTCGGATGGACTAGACACCATATGGGTAATAGTCGACCGACTGACGAAATCTACCCATTTCCTACCAATAAAGGAATCCTACAAGATGGAGAGATTGACACGTTTATACATTCGAGAAATCGTGAGACTCCACGGAGTACCGGTGTCTATTATCTCGGATAGGGACAGTAGGTTCACTTCACGTTTTTGGCAATCACTCCAGAAACCACTGGGAACTCATCTCGACATGAGCACCGCTTATCATCCACAAACGGATGGTCAAAGTGAACGAACCATTCAAACGCTCGAAGACATGCTTCGCGCATGTGTGATAGACTTTGGGAAGTCTTGGGATACCCACTTACCCTTAGCCGAATTCTCGTATAACAACAGTTACCATTCGAGCATCAAGGTCGCTCCTTTCAAAGCACTATACGGGCGTAAGTGTAGATCACCGCTATGTTGGGCTGAGGTGGGTGATACCCAACTAGCAAAAGCACATACATCGGATAAGGCGCTAACGGGACCAGAGATCATTCGTGAAACTACGGAAAAGATCGCTCAAATCAGAGCTCGATTACAAGCATCGCGCGACCGACAAAAGAGCTACGCCGATAAATGGCGAAAGCCCTTAGAATTTCAGGTCGGGGATCGAGTACTGTTAAAAGTCTCACCCTGGAAAGGAGTTATTCGGTTCAGAAAACGGGGAAAACTGAACCCATGATACATTGGACCTTTCGAGATCGTCGCCCGAATAGGTCCAGTGGCGTATAAACTGCAACTACCCGCAGAGCTAAACAGTGTACACCCCGTGTTCCATGTCTCTAATCTAAAGAAGTGTCTATCGGATGAAACACTCGTCATTCCCTTTGACGAGATCGAAATCAACGAAAATCTCCTGTTCGTTGAAGAACCGGTTGAAATCATGGACAGGGAGGTGAAGCGTACTAAGCAAAGTCGCATCCCGATCGTGAAAGTACGGTGGAACGCAAAGAGTGGACCAGAATTCACATGGGAACGCGAATACCAAATGAAGCAAAAGTACCCTCACCTATTCTAGCATTCTCAAATCTAGCTTTCAAACAGAATTTCGGGACGAAATTCCCTCTAACGGGGGGATGATGTCACAACTAGAAACTTTGTGTCTTGTAATCACTACACTCAAGTAAAATGTAGAATCAAAAACTTAAGAGCATGTATGATGCTTACTCTATGACAACAAAATTTCAATCCAATACACCATACAAGTATTACAAATGGTCAATAAGCAATTGGAAACCCTAAAAGTCCTTGCTTAGATCCATTTTGGACTAGGACTTCCTTATTGGGCCCAATGGACCAATAAGCTTCCAATTTGACCATCTTGGGTTTAGAACTCTTAAATGAACTCTAATTGGACCCATTTCCATTTAATTCAATATTTTGGGCCAAAATGGGCCTAGAATGAAATAAAACACCCTAATGGACCTTACTGGGTCACAACAAACTTATATAGCCCTAATGGATCATAATACTTATTCCTTGATTTATTGGGCCGAAAATTTTCATAATTAAGTCATAATATGGGCTTAAACATAAGAAGCCCAATATTCTTCCTTTCCTTTCTCCACTTCTCGGCCCAACAACCCAACATGGAAGAGGGTTGACTTTCAATTGCCACCTCATTATTACCTCATGGTTCTCCATGCAACCTATCTCATACTTCCATGCATATATCACCTCAAGATCTATTTCTTTCTCTCTCTCTTGCTCTCAGCCGACTTCAAGCACACACACACACACATTTCACTCATCATTTCTCTCAAGACACTCTCTCATTTCTCCTCCTAAATTTCGAGATCTAAGGAGCTTTCAAGAAAATATCTCCACAAATTCTCCACTTAAGCTAAGATCAAGTTAGGATCTATGATTTTGGTACTTTGTTTCATCAAAATCTTCTTCTAATCCATGTAAAAGTCTTGATCACTCTCCTAGAAACTCTCTAAGTTCGAGATCTTCCAAGGAGGGGTACTAAGGCCAAACTTTCTTCTCACTTCTTCTAAAAGCCGAAACCACACCCAAAGGTGAGCTTCATACCCCCTATTTTTCGGTTTTTATGAGTTTTGTGGGGGGGGGGGGGGAATACAAGCAAATGTGTAGATCTATGGGTATATGTACGCTTTGTGTGATTTCTATGTTTATATTCATATTTTTATGAGATTGTGGTGTTGGATCTAGTCAAAAAGTCCTTAAAACCGAAATTGCATTAGGATGTATGAAACAAGTATAAAACATATTATTACACACAAATCATTTCTAGAAAAATAACTAAGTTGGTTAATATGAACTCCTTGGGCTAAAAATCCCATTTTTGGACTCAAAATGTTAAAAATATAAGGTTAAAGGGGCCAAAATGACAAAATACTAATTCTGATGGATGAAATGAGTCAAAACAGTTTCAACAATGTATTTTCTGGAAATATTCTCTTTTGAAGGATTAAAATGTGAAATTTTAAGCATAATGGGCCAAAAATTAACTTTTCGGCCCAATAAAGCCCAAAATGCGAGATTTTCAAATTAGAGGGGCTGAAACTGTATTTTTCTGTAAAACAGGGGACTAATAGTGCTCCAAGTCCTTTTCAAGGGTTAAAAATACTTTTCATATTTAAAAGGGACCAAAGATGCAAAAAATTTCTATTTTGGGCCAAAAGTGTAAAAATTGCGAAAATAAAGGTTTCAGCCGAGAAAATTTCATTTTGAGGGACTAAAACTGTTTTTCAAATAACTTTGAGCTGAAAAATACCTTTTCTACAAGTTTTGATACTAAAGTGTCAAGAAAAATGGTTTAAGGACTAAAATAGAAATTCTTTTATACAAAGGGTCAAAAGTGTAAATTTATACAAAAGAAAAGGGGCTGCAGAAAGTAAAATTCTAATGCTTTAAACAATAAACCCGACATGATGAAATACTAGTACCTCGACTATCGGTGAAATATAATACACCTTCAACACCAAAATCGTTATCAAACGAATTGATTCGGTCTCGAATCAATAACGAATCCGAAATTAATAACACGACGATACTTCAATACACACGCGGAACCTCGGGAATTCAATACACACGCGGAAATTTCGGGAAGTCAATACACACGTGGGAATACACCAGACGTCGATACACCGTCTTTGGGCCCGAAAGTTTCAAATCGTGCTTGTTGGGCCTAGCTAGCCCAATGACATGATCTTTAGGCCCGAAGGAAACTCGCTTACATGTAGTTGGGTCTTATATGACCTAATTCCGTGTAAAAGGACTTTTACAGGCTTTGTGCTGTTGGGCCCCAAGGGTCCTCTGGTACTGCTAGTAAAGTCGAGAATTCACCAAATGCGAGTCGGGCTGAGGGCCCTTCGCATTCACGATAGCCTTGAACGACTTATGGAAATATCGGGGGGCTTCGCACCCTCTTTTCCTCCTCGGTTGTGGGGCTATGAGAAGTCCGGGTGATTGGATTAAGTGAATAGTGCGAACTACGCCTAAGGGATCGTTTGTATAGTTGTAAACTAGTCATTTTCATTAATGTGTGTTTATAACAATTCACAACCCGTAATGAATCCAATGTCACCGGGTCTCAACGAATACACACGTCGCAACGAAATAACAAAATATAAAACACTTGATTCAATGTATTAGGAAAACATCGGGTTTTCCTAGGGTTTTCAATTAATACACCTACGAGATGCATACCGAGTTTTACAAATTGTACTTTTACATTTATAGAAACAAACAAGCATACTTACGGATCTTCACACTTTTTATACTATGCTCTTTTCAGAAAATATCGGATTTTCTGGTGATTTTCAAAACAATACAAACCATTATATTTCAAACATTACTTATGAAGTCACCAACATTTCATATGTTGACGTTTTTCAAAATACTTGTATTCTCAGGTAACAGGTAAATCGAAAAGGAAAAATGTATTCAGTAACGTCTTGCTGTTGTTTTAATTAGTATCGAGCAATTTACTTTTGGGCATGTAATATTATGGATCAATGTATTGAATGTAAACACTACCAGTTGTAATATTTCAATGCTTGGTAATGTATGATGCTATGTTTCATGTATATTCATTGTGATGGTATTCAATTGAGTCACAATAGCCCTCGGACGTTTCCGCCGTCTGGTTCGGGGTTGTGACAATTTCGTGTCATGTATTACCACTTATACCATTTAAATTTTACTATTTAATCATTTAGGCTGATGTTGTTGCATGCTTTAAGTAGAATGCTGACCTTGCTGAAGAGTTGGATAGAAAGAAAAATGCATATGTTGCTCTTCCATTGGATAAATTTAACTTTTTAAGTGTCATCTTATCAGGGAACCTATTGGTGTTGTTGGATTGATTACCACATGGTATACTTTCACTCTCTTCTGATTCAGTGATTCTTATACTAGTTATAATTCAACAATAATCTCCTTCATTTTACTTCGAAGAATTACCCTTTGTTAATGGCCACCTAGAAAGTTGCTTCCGCCCTAGCAGCTAGATGTGTTGCAATACGTAAACCATCAGAATTAGAATCTATGTAATAAGATTCTTAATTATTTATGTATGTTTTAAGTTGGATGCTTTTTTGTTATATATCTGAGTTGCAATTTGATTTCAGTACTTGTCTAGAATTAGGTGAAATACATAAAGAGGTGGGACTCCCTCCTGGTATTCTGAATATTATAAATGAGTAAATTAATTAGGCCAAGAAGCAGGTGCACCATTAGGAGCTCATACCAATGTTCACAAGGTCTAGTTCTTGTTTCCTTTAAATGCTATTCACCTCTTTTATGCACAAATATAAAATGGTGAAAATTGATTCTTTTACAGATTGCATTCACGGGAAGCAGTGCCATATATATAATGATATATAAAAGCGGAAGAACAAGACTCGAAAGAAGAATAAGGACCGCCATGTGGATATGATTCCAAGTGCCATCCAACAACTCTTCCATCAGGTCAATCATAACTAATAATGGTTAATGTTGGAATTTTCGTGAATTTTGGTATTTGTCTGAATCATGGTGTGACAGTTATAAGTAAATCACATGTAATTCAAATGTGATTCACTTGTGATTTACATGGGAATCACATGTAATTCATGTGTGATTCACTTGTGATTTACATGTGAGTCACATATAATTCATATGTGACTTACATGTGATTTACTTATAACCATCACATGTAATTCACATATGAATCACATGTAATTCATATGTGATTCACTTTTGATTTACATGTGAATTACATGTAAATCACAAATGAATTACATGTGATTCATATGTAAATCACAAGTGAATCAAATCTGAATTACATGTGATTCATATGTAATTCACAAATGAATCGCATATAATTCACATATAAATCAGTAGTGAATCACATTATATAATCACATGCGAATCATACATAATATATACATATGTATTTTTATGAGTGTTCTTACAGTAATAATTTTTTTTATTCTCTTGTAGATGTGGAAGAATTTGTGCAAAATATTGAAGAGGTAAAAATGGATAATTTGAAGAAAATATGAAAATTTTGACACGAAAACATTAAACGCTTTGAAAATTTATAGCATTTTTTATTTTTTATATTTTAATTTGTATCGAATAAAATAATTGTGCTATTATGTTTATGGATTAGTAATATAAATGAGTTTTTTATGGCTTCTTTACGAATATTATAGTATAAGAAATTTGCATATATGCACTTAAAAAAATATGTATATATGCACAAAAAACGTTGATTTTTTTGGTTAAAAAAATTTATATACTCCATTTTTTTTAATTTACTTATTTTAAAAAATTTAGTGCTTTTATAAAAATTGTAGTTTTTTTTATAAATTATTTTTTTTTCATTTGTTTTTTAAATTCATGTTTTCTAAAGAAATCTAAAAAATCTGCATTTTTTTTAAAAATCGTTTTTTTAAATCTGAGAATTTTGTTTATTATTTTAATTTTTAGATATTTTTATTAATATTTCCAATAACACAAAAAATTAAACACTAAATAAGATTGGTAAGATGACGATCATGTATTTAATGATTTATTTTTGATCTAACGTTCCACCTTTGGCTCTCGGGTTCTCGGAAAACTATGAGTTTTCAACGGATCTCACCTATATATATATATATATATATATATATATATATATATATATATATATATATATATATATATATATATAACAATAAATAAAATGAGAATGTGAAAACATTTTTTATGTTATTATTCTATTATTAAATTTTTATTTACAACTTTGTATCATTAGTCATAATGAATATATCACTCATTCTCATTCTTACAAAATATGATTATCAAGAACACATTCTGACATAATGAGAATCCTAAAAAAGTTTATAATAACCTTATAGAATATTTAATTAGTGGAAATTCATAATAATGATAATAGTTATGTGAGGTTGAACGTATTTGCATTACCAAACAACAAATTATGTTAGTGATTCTTACAGAATAACACGTTTACACGTCCACATAATAGATGTTCATCCACATATGAACCTAACTCTCTCTCTCTCTCTCTCTCTCTCTGTGTATATATATATATATATATATATATATACAGAGAGAGAGAGAGAGAGAGAGAGAACTAGGTTCAAGTATTCTAACTAATTATTGTGTGGATGTAGGAACCAATGTGAGTCAATCATTTAAAAACTTAAATAAGGTAAATTTTTAATGTTATCAATTAATTAATTTTAGTAATTAAATAAATATTTAATAAATCTCTTTAATTTAGGCAAGATGGTTTAAGAATTAATTAAATAAGGTAAAATTTTAATGTTATCTATTAATTAATTTTAGTAATCAAATCTATTTATTTAATAATTGTATTTTAAGGATGTTATTTAACTATTATACTATAAGAATATATGTATGAATCTATATTTGCATTACAATGTTTGAATATATAAAGATCATGTTATATTTCAACTAAATGTTCAAGAATGTTTTTTTTACAAGAAGTTACTTCAATCAAAATATATACTCCATCAGAATATTTTTTGGCATTTTCGTAGAATATCATTCTAACATAATTGCATTCTAAAAGAATAAAATCGAGTAAAATTAAAAATTGTGTTAGCATTAAAAATGAATTAATTAAAAAAAAAATCAGAATTCAAAATTAAAAGAATCAATATCCCTTAATATCCGAAATTTTCATTAATTAAACATGTGTTTCCTAATTTAAAAATGTGACTCCTAATTTAAAGATAAGTAAATCATTACTTAAAATAACTAAAACCATTTGTCTACATTCATCCCTACATCCGCACAATAATTAATTAAAATAGAATAATCTAAGCCTATATATATATATATATATATATATATATATATATATATATATATATATATATATATATATATTATTTATTATGCAAATTTGGTCAAAGGCTGAAAATTAAGAGGTACAAACCATTAGTACATCATGTACAATGACTTTATGCATTAAAAGAATATTGAATCTTATCCGGTCAACATTTATGAAAAAGTCAAATAAGATGATGATAAGATTTTGAATTGGTCAAAGTTTGACCAAGTGTTCTTCATATCTAATTGAATCGGTAAATATTAAATCCTATCCGGTCAACATTTATGAAAAAGTCAAATAAGATGATGATAAGATTTTGAATGGGTCAAACTTTGACCAAGTGTTCCTCATATCCAATTAAATCGGTAAATACTGAATCTTATCCGATCAACATTAATGAAAAGTCAAATAAGATGATGATAAGATTTTGAATGGGTCAAACTTTGACCAAGTGTTCTTCATATCCATTTGAATCGGTCTAATAAGATGTACACGTTATAAAGCATTTCATATAAACTGTAAAAGGCACATTGACCTAGCATTCGTCTATCATGAATGCCTAGCCATTGACCTTAAAACCTTGGTTCTCTCTCATTCTCGATGTCTCCTCCTTTGGTTTTTCTTTCTACTAAAATCGAATGAGCCAAAAATATCTTACCTTTAATCCTAGCCCAGGTATAAGAAATCTCTATCTGTTCGTCATTTTGTTTAACAAATTTTTTATGTCATTTTGTTGATCCGCACCCGTCACTTTGCATGGGTAAACGGCTAGTATATACATATATATATATATATATATATATATATATATATATATATATATATATATATATATATATTAAATTTTTTATCTTCTTTTTTAACTTTAACCGTCGATCAAGAAACATGCTCTGTCGAAATTATGAATCTATTCTTATATGTACCGCTCAGAGAAACACAACCAAAACTAAAAATTAAATGAAATATAGATTATGTAATTGAACATAACTTTTCATTTATTTAAATTGGTTGATAGTCCATCTTTCTAAAACCAATAACGAGTAAAGAGCTTGACGGTTACAAATAATATAGAACTAAAACAACACCAATATTCTCAAAGGAAACCAAATACAACACCAAAAGGCTAATGATAAACCTAAAAACATCAAATTCAAAATTACAAGGCACCATCAGCAAAGTCATTGGGACTTAGAGATGGATCGATCAGTAGGTTAAAAGTATGAATCTTAGAACATGTTGTATCCGATCCCCATACGAATTGAGTTCCAATCTGAGACGGATTACAATAAATCTCGCCCCCATTTCCCCCTTTTATGTCTCCATTTCTTCATGGTAGCCCATCACCATGATTTTCATCATCCCCCCTCCCTCCCTCCCGCGCGCACACGCGCACAATTATCCTCGACCACAATTAGCATAGTTCACATGAACCTAAAAAATAAAACTTCAAAATTACAAATAAACACTCATAGTTCTAAAACTTCCAAATGCATCTTCACTTATAGAAACAACTCAAACAAACTAATCAAATGCATAATTACAAAACACAATTAATTAAGAATGAAGAAGCATTTAACATGGGATTTATGAATCATTTGTAATCCATTTAATTACCAACTCATAATCAATTATAACTTATTACAATCCTAACCTAACTTACAATTACTAAAACCTAATCTAAAACCACCGATGGAGAACTCACTGACAATGAACACACCTTGGTGGATTCATGGATGAGAGTTTCTAGATGGTGTAAATCTATAGAAATTATATACTCGTTTTCATTTTCTATGGTGGATGTGAAAAGAAAAATGATGTATCTACTCTACTGATGGAGAATGCGATCAACGATCTTGATGCCAACAGTGACATGTAGCAGAGAGGATGGAGGAGGTGCTCGACAATGTTGATGCCGACAGTGAGAATTAAATAGGGAAGATAAAGGGGGTAAGTTATATACTTTGAGTGTGGGGGTGGACGATGATTGTTGGCTTTTATTATAATTTCTCTTATTTATATAAATGGTCCTTCAAATTTCCTAAATAAATAACAAAAGAATTAGATAAGAGTAAGTAAAAGGGTCATTTCACAAGTATTTAACCGCTATTTTAAACGGAGTTAGCCAAAAAGACTAACTGTGCTTGATTTTGAAACCACAATGACCAATAATGTAATGTTTTCCAAAGAGATCCTGAAAGTGATACTTTTTCTAAACCACGAGGACCATTTATGAAATTTTTTCTTTTTTAATTTCTATTTTATTTTATAGTCTATCTCCTAACATGTTGGTTAGGTTTGTTGTCGTTGAAGTTTATCATCTAAACTCTCAAATATATTGATTGGAGGGATCAGAATTAATTGAAGGAATAATTATAAGGAATAATGACTTAAATGGATAATATACTTTTCGATTTGTAAACATTTTGTTATTGAGTTTTTTTCATTCATATTTGACCCTTCAACTTGTTTAACTATACACATTCAGTCCTTATGACTGGCTACTCCAAGTAAGCCGGAAAAATGACTTAATTGGGTAGTATATTTCTCACTTTGTACACATTTAGTCCTCAATTATTTTTTCACACTTAGTCATTGATATTTTTGCATTTCAAAATAAGTCACTGTTGTTTTTATAAACACTCGGTACTTATGAACAATTTCTTTAGCTATTTTCTTATGACATCCTACATAGGACAATTATTAAGGAGGTGTTTGGGGTTGTTTATGTTTATGGCCACTACAACCTCAATTGCTTGGTGTTTAGGTCTTGTGTTTTGAATATAGTAACCTCTTCATACGATCTCATATTTTAGCGATCCTTATATCAACACATTCGTATTTGAGTCTACTACAATTTTAATATAGATTACTCGCATTAAAAAGATATATATTTTTACTTACGATATTATAAAAAATGTCCATACATACATGCATGTATATAATGATCATAAGTAAAAATATGTTCATTTTTAATGGGAGTAATCTAAACGAAAGTTGTAGTAGACTTAAATCCGAACGTGTGGATATAAAGATCGTTAAAATCGAAGATCGTATGAAGAAGTTATGACTTTCAAAATACAACACCTAAGCAACCAAGCAGCTGAGTTCGCGGTGACGATAAGCATCAACATCCCCAAACGCCTGATTAATGATTGTCCAACGTAAGATGTCATGTGAAAAACCTAAAGAAACCGATCATAAGTATTAAATGTGTACACACACAATAAGGACTTATTTTAAAACAAAAAAAATATTAAGAATTAATTTTGCAAAAAAATATATTAAATACTTAATGTGTATAAAGTGAGAAATATATTACCTTGTTAAGTCATTTTTTCCGGTTTACTTAGAGTAGTCGGTCATATGGACTGTATGTGTAACGTCCCAAAAAATTAAGACCAAATTTTTTTTGTTTTTAAATTAATAAAACTGTAATCCAAACATCATCATAAAACCAAGATAGAATAAAGTGTATCAAATACATCATGAAACATCAGATTAATCATAGAATGTGGAACAAGATGGTGTGTGCACTGCAATCATCCCGTGCTCTTCCCTTTCAAACCAGAAGTACATGAAACATAAACTGAAAACTATAAGCACAAAGCTTAGTGAGTTCGCCAAAGTAACACATACCATACATAATAAAGAAATAATGGGCCCCGCCCGTCATAGGGCCCCGCTCGATATACAAATTTGTCAGTCATTAGGCCCCGCCTGGCATCGGGCCCCATCCGGTATACATATAACATATAAACATATAGTCATATAAACACATGTAATAATCACAAAGATAATAGCATACATGATAGTCATCGAGCCTTGCCTGGTAAACATACAAGCACATAACACATGCAAGAGTCACGTAGATATCTAGCACCCTAACATAATAAACCATGGATAGGCATTGGTGCCTTCGACCCGCTAAATATAGTGAGGAAACTCACCTCTAGCTGTTGAATTACTCGAATGAATCTCTGACTGTTGGCCCGGTAAATCCCCGCACTATCAAAATCAATAACATCCAACTATTAAGCGGATTCTGACCCATAACCAAAAGTCTAAGCTATTTGGCCCATAACTAGGGTAAAAGACCATTTTACCCTTTATCTAACTTGGTCAAAATCCAAGGCCCAAATCAACTGTTCAAAAGACTCAAATCCTAAGGCCCAATTTATGGCATAATCTTCCAAATTAGGCCCAAAACCCATCATGGGCCTAATATCCAAGGAAGCCCAACAAGCTAGCTCCAAGCCCAAAACAGAGGTCTAATGGCCCAACTAGGCCCAAACGTACAAACCCAACTATGGCCCAATACCAAGGACGTTAAGCCCAAAAGCCCATCTGCTGAGTACGCGGGGCGTACTCAGCTCGTATGCTTAGCGTACGCCATCTGGGCTAGTACGTGCAGCGTACCAACTGGGTACGCCTAACGTACTCCTCAGTTTGCCAACCTACTCCATTAAGCACTTAACCAGTTGAGACCTCAAGTCAAACTCTCAGATCTAGTCCTAAAAGGGAACTTATCACATAAAGTTGCCAAATTTATACTCATTCATGGCTTTATAGGACTCAAAAGCTCAAAAAGGGGTAAATAAAGGTCTTAATGCATACATGGATCAAAATACTCCATAAAGTTGATATTTTTATGAACATGGGTCCTGAATGGAGCTAAGATCTAGCATCCATTGCTTATGGAGTAAATCAAAAGCTCACCTTTAACACAAAAGACTCAAAAGTACACAAAATACACCATAAACTAGATCTAACATATATGATCATCAAGGTGTGAAGATTTTACCTCAAAGAGCTTGCAAATGAAAAAGCTAGCCCTAGATCTACAAGCTCAAGTCACTCCTCCAAGTGTTCTTCTTCTTCTTCTCCTTCACAAACCACTAACACTCGCTCAAGCTCAAAACTCACCAAATCACTCTAGGTTTCAATTTCAGGGCAAGGAGAGGTGGAGGTTGGTCTAAAATGTCCAAGAGATAAGTTTAAGTCATTTAAATCGGGCACAAACCCTAAAAATTAGGGTTTATCCCAGCCCTGCATACGCCACGTACGCTCCACGTACATACGTGGAATCTACAACCATCAGAAGGCTAGTACGTTAAGCGTACTCATAGAGTACGCCCTGAGTACTAACAAGGGACCCAAATTGATAAAAAAAAAAAGTAGCATTAAGGACTAAAAGAGAAACTTACCCAAAACTTGAATTTTACATGATGTGTACGGTTAAACAAGTTTAATGGGAAAATATGAACGTGAAAAAAAAGATCAGTGACCAAATATATATATATATATATATATATATATATATATATATATATATATATATATATATATATATATATATAAATTGAAAAATATATTACTCTTTTAAATCATTATGCCTAATTAGAATGGACTCAATTATCTAAACAATTCACCTAAAGGAAGGTACATGATGTGACTAATTATGACTCCGTTGTAAAAAGTAGACACTATAAAATATACGAATGCTTTTTTTCTCAACACTAATTCGTCCTAAAATGTTTGAAATGCAAATTAGCTATGAAATTTTCCATGTTTGAAAGTTCGTTTTGTGGTAGTGTTATGAACCAGATCATTATAATTACTAGGTCTGGCAATCGTGTCGTGTTCGGGTTGGCGTGTCGTGGGTTGGCGGGTCAAAATATGTCAATCCAAACACGACCCATTTAAATATACAGGTCACGGGTTGACGGGTTTGGAACATAAACCCATATATGACCCGTCAACCTATTTATTTATACGGGTTCACAGGTTTGCGGGTTCGTGGGTCAGATTTGGGTTCGTGGGTCTGAATTTTTGACATTTAAGTCTTAAACATCCAAATGAAAATTAAAAACATTCATAGAAATATGTTACAAACTTAGCCTTATAGGTTACGACTTACGACCTTAGACCATCCACCACGAGTCAAAATTTCAAAACAGTCAAATGGTCTATGAATCAATGGTATATATTATATAATACTTATTAAATATTAATACTTGATACATAAATACATTTAAAAATAAAATAAATTCTTTTATTAAGAATATAAACGGGTTGGCGGGTCAACCCGTTTAGTTTTTGAGAAACCCATATATAACCCGTTAATAAACAGGTTGGCGGGTTAGCGGCTTGGCGGGTTGAAAAACTCAACCCAAACCCATTTATTTCGTGTCGTGTCGCGGGTCGTGTCGAGAATTGTCAGCCCTAATAATTACTAAAATAAATTGTAATGGAAATATCATTTGTATGTATTACCATGTTGAGAATGTGACAATTTTACGCTAAACAATGATCCAAATCCAAGTAATCGAAGTTGCATCCCGACTAAAACCCATATATGACCCGTCAACCTATTTATTTATACGGGTTCACAGGTTTGCGGGTTCGTGGGTCAGATTTGGGTTCGTGGGTCTGAATTTTTGACATTTAAGTCTTAAACATCCAAATGAAAATTAAAAACATTCATAGAAATATGTTACAAACTTAGCCTTATAGGTTACGACTTACGACCTTAGACCATCCACCACGAGTCAAAATTTCAAAACAGTCAAATGGTCTATGAATCAATGGTATATATTATATAATACTTATTAAATATTAATACTTGATACATAAATACATTTAAAAATAAAATAAATTTTTTTATTAAGAATATAAACGGGTTGGCGGGTTAGCGGCTTGGCGGGTTGAAAAACTCAACCCAAACCCATTTATTTCGTGTCGTGTCGCGTCGCGGGTCGTGTCGAGAATTGTCAGCCCTAATAATTACTAAAATAAATTGTAATGGAAATATCATTTGTATGTATTACCATGTTGAGAATGTGACAATTTTACGCTAAACAATGATCCAAATCCAAGTAATCGAAGTTGCATCCCGACTAAAACAATCAATTATTTCATACTCATTGGGCTACCACCCACTAAGTGCATATCTTCATCATGATTTAAGACCAAACTTTTTAACCCCACTTTCTTTTGACTATATTTTTGGCTCCAATACCTCTAATGAGAGAGAGGAGGAGGCATCTTTGATATAAAAAAAGTAATGTGATGGGAGATGGAAATAAAGTTAAAAGTAAATTGACAAGAAAAATGGCCCAAATCTTTGCAAATTGCCATGGATATATACTAACTTTTGCTTGTGATGGCCACGAAAAGATGGCAATAAAGAAGGGACAATGATAGTTAACCCTGGTACCTTGTTACTAGCCTTCATGAGATTGTTCATTTACGTATTTCCAAAATTGTTTATTTTGATGAAGGCCACTAGGGGAACAAGTTTTAATCATTTTGTCATGACATTGTAGGTAATTAGTGTTTTTTCTAAAGGAATCTTGGACCAAATATAGTTTTTATAGCCAAGATCCAAAGCTTGAAGCAGTTGCAAGCTATGCCCTCAATCATGAGTTAAACTTGTACCCTTCTGCTATGGACAAGGGAAAACGATTTTGTGACAGCCCATTCCACCGAACATCAATTTAAAGTTCCTCATGAGTATTAAACAGTGGATATATCCTTAACAATTTATTATTATGGTTTTAGTTGATTTATAGGATAGTGGAACAGTTTTTTACTTAGGCGGAAATGGCAAGAAGTGGTTTCGAGATATTGGTTCTTTAATGTCTAATGAGTACTTGAGTAGGACTCGTGTATCTTTTAAACATAATAGTCCTTTTTGTATAGAACTTACGATAACTTTAAGGATTTAGTGGGGACTGTATACATTATATCTCATATCAATTATAAATCAGAATTTACTTTTGTTTGTCGCCCATTAAAAAAATGGTACACATTATTTGCATTAATAATTGTTGGCACTTGACACCTTTCTCAATCCACTTTTTTTATAATCACCATCACTCTCTTGTCAAAATTTTCTTCTATACATTGTACTTTGGTACCCAAACCTCGTGTCATGTCACTTTTATCCATGGACTTCACTTATTTTTCTTTCATCGACTAAAAGATATAATAGATTTTCACAAATTATTAAAATTATACAATCATTAAAATACGTCGTTTTAACATTACATATATAATCGGTGTCTTGTGATAAGTAGACTGACTTTGCAATCAAATAGTAGATGACGTCGAATTTGCCGTTCATGTTGAAAGTTTTATGAAAACTCAAGCATAACTATGTTTTATTTTGTGAGGCGTTACATTTTTTACCATGACTTTTATAATATCGAATTTATTTGTTTTTAACTTTTAGACTATATTTGGTATTAAGTTATGACTCTTGTCGTTCCATTTTCGATTTTTCTCTTTTTGGTCTCTTATGTGTCCTAGAACTTTTAGTAAATCATTTTACTACAAATTATCTTACTTGCAAGCGAATGAGCTTGGTGGTTTCTTATATTATGCTACTTTTATTTAGATTTTAGCTTTAGGGCTGAAATTCTTGAACCACTAAACGGATTATTCAACCACAACCAATATACATCTTATATTCTCGTCATAAAGTGAAAACGGATGGAACTCTTCGCACCAATTGGAAGGGAAAAGTAAACTATTATGTGGAGTTCATTATTGGAGGTGTCTCGTGGGCCGAAAGGGCAAAAGGATGAACAACATTAAACCTTTTTCGTCTCCCCAAGAGGCTCCAAACGAAACTAAGTACCAAAAAAGGCTATGAACAAAGAACAAAGTAATGATCAATCGTATTGCTTTTAGTAAAGGAAAATCTGAATGAATGAATGTTAATGGTGTGTAATGTCGGCACCTCCATTTGGTACCTTTTGGCTACTTTAAGCAAACAAAGAATATGTTCTTCTCATTTTTGAACTTTGGATGCTGCAATTGCAACCTATGCTTTTTAGTAATTTTATTATTAGGTGAGTATCACACACTACATAGAATAAACTTGTGTAGTTAATATTTTGGCAAATAAATGTTGAAAATAATTATGTTATTTACTAAATAATTCAAATAAACATCCTTTGTGCTCCTTACTTTGTCTTTTCATTGAACATGTTCCCATTTAACCACCTTCGATCTTTCAATCAAGTCCATCAGTTAGCTTTGTTCCTCAACTTGTCTTTTATACTTCCTAATTCCACATCTTTCTTTATCATTTTTTGTTGAAGGTCATCACTAGCCCGATAGAATCATGTTATTGTCTAGAAGAAGTTAGCATGTTCTAGAATGATCTGGAAGATTCTAGAACATTATGGAATACTATGGAGAAGTCTAGAAGATGCCAGAAGATTCTAGAATACTCTAGAACGAGATGGAAGACCCTGGAAGGCTATGGAACATTATAGAACACTATGGAAGGCACAAGAATGTCTGTACTTATCTAGGACATTATAGAACATTTTAGAAACATATAAAAGCTTGTAATTGATATAGAATATGGTAGATAGTTCTAGAATAGTCATGAATGTATGTAGATCTAGAAACTTCCTATAAGGAGGTGGAAACACCTATAAATAGGTGTGGAGCTCATTTGCTCCAAATCAATCCAACATCTAAGTATCCAAGAAAGCCTCAAAGAAAGCAAAGTGTGTAGTACTCTCACAAAGTGTAAGTTCTCCTTAAGTGTCTTAAGTAAAAGTCTTGTTGTTTCCCATATAAAAGAGTCGTGTTCAACAATCTGGTATTAGAGCAAGGTTTCTTGATAATGAGAATGAGTGATTCTCGTTGTATCGTGAGTAGTTTGTGACTCTGCAAGTTTAGTGTCGAAACTAGCTTGTTTGGTATTACCGAGGTATTGCCAACACGATGGGTGATTTCCAAGTCGTCGGAGGAATCAAGAAACTCATCAACAAGAACTACAAAACGTGGGAAACATGTATGAAGTCCTACTAACAAGGACAAGATCTATGGGAGGTCGTTGGTGGAAGCGAAACTATGCCACCAGAGGAAGACGTTAATGGTGCTTTGCGCAAATGGAAAATCAAAGCAGGCAAAGCAATGTTTGCCTTGAAGACCACAATCGAAGAAGAGATGTTGGAGCATATTCGGGATGAGAACACCCCGAAAGAAGCTTGGGACACGTTTGTGACGCTTTTCTCAAAGAAGAATGATACGAGACTACAACTTTTGGAGGACTAGCTATTATCAATCTCACAACGTGACATGACGATTGCTCAATATTTCCACAAGGTAAAGTCGATATGTAGGGAGATTACTGAACTAGATCCGCAATCCGTCATTCCAGAAGCTCGAATGAAGAGGATCATTATCCATGGATTGAGGCCAGAATATAGAAGCTTTGTTACTATTGTACAAGGATGGCCCGTTCAACCATCACTTGTAGAGTTTGAGAATTTGTTGGCCAACCAAGAAGCTATGGCTAAGCAAATGGGAGGCATCACGCTGAAGAGTGAAGAAGAAGCACTCTACACAAGTAAAAGTCGGAGGAATTTCAAGCCACCTTTTAAAGAAGGATACAAAAATGCTAACAAAGGGAAGAGTCAGCCAGGAACCTCACAACCATGGAGATCTTAAAAGACCGACAATAAGAGTTCTCGGGGGAGGAGGTTCGAAGGCAACTGCAACAATTATGGAAAGTGGGGCCACATGTCCAAGGATTGTTTGTCAAAGAAAAAGTCTGTGGAAAGCAATGTAGTAACTTCCAAAAAGGAAGTAGAGGATGAATGGGATGCTGAGGCACTATGTGCTATAGAAGAGAATAAGACTAAAAGAGAAAGGCTAATGTTCGTGGATGCCAGGGTAAATGGAGGATACACCAAGGCTTTAGTAGATACAGGTGCATCCCATAATTTCCTTGCTAAAGATGAAGCTAAGAAGTTGGGCATCAAATACACAAAAAATCCAGGCCAGTTGAAAGTCGTCAACTCTTTATCCAAGCCTATCATTGGTGTTGCATATGGAGTACCTCTTAAGATAGCAGAATGGGAAGGCACCATAGATTTGACAGTGGTGCATATGGATGACTATCGTATGGTATTGGGAATGGATTTTCTAGACAATGTACGACCCTGGTCGTTTGAGAGAGATGATACCATGCGTATCACCAAGGGTTCAATAATTCACATTGTACCCTTGAAGAGAAATATGATTGGATCCCGAATGCTATCAACTATGAAACTCAACAAAGGTCTTAAGAAGAGCGAGACAAAGTTTATGACAACCTTGGAGGAGGAAGACGTTCATTGGAAGATGGATGCTCCGAAGGAGAATAATAACATGACATCACTAGAGTTGCATAAAAAGTCTCATCTTAGACGAAAAATGGAACATGTAATGGAGAAACTGGATAAGGCGAAAAAGAAGAAAAACACATTAATTCGTAAGAGAAAAGTAGAATTTCTCAACAGAGCAACATCTAAACGAGATGAGCAGATCAATAAGGGATCATGTCATAACATGTTAATATTGTGGGAATTTTCCAAGGCTTGTAAAAGGGACAACTCACATGCTTACAAGTTTCTCAAAGGGAGGCATAAGAAACTACACAAGATAGTTCAACAAAGTCAGGAACAATATTATGCTGCAAGAATATGCAACCACGAATGTCGTTGTCAACTACGAAAACAATATATGAAGCAACGACTGCAACAACTAAGAAAAAACCAAGGATGTGGAAGAGAAAAAGTTCTCAAGGAAGAAGTCAATATGCGACAAATCAAGACTGATAAAAAAATAGCGGAATTATTCACCGAAGGGCTGAGTAAAGGAAAAAGTGAATGTTTTAGATGTCAGCTCAACATGATACGAAGAATGGGGGCTAGTGCTGAGGGGGAGTGTTGAAGGTCATCACTAGCCCGATAGAATCATGTTATTGTCTAGAAGAATTTAGCATGTTCTAGAATGATCTGGAAGATTCTAGAACATTATGGAATACTATGGAGAAGTCTAGAAGATGACAGAAGATTCTAGAATGGGGGCTAGTGCTGAGGGGGAGTGTTGAAGGTCATCACTAGCTCAACATGATACGAAGAATGGGGGCTAGTGCTGAGGGGGAGTGTTGAAGGTCATCACTAGCCCGATAGAATCATGTTATTGTCTAGAAGAATTTAGCATGTTCTAGAATGATCTGGAAGATTCTAGAACATTATGGAATACTATGGAGAAGTCTAGAAGATGACAGAAGATTCTAGAATACTCTAGAACGAGATGGAAGACCCTGGAAGGCTATGGAACATTCTAGAACACTATGGAAGGCACAAGAATGTCTATACTTATCTAGGACATTATAGAACATTCTAGAAACATATAAAAGCTTATAATTGATATAGAATATGGTAGATAGTTCTAGAATAGTCATGAATGTATGTAGATCTAGAAACTTCCTATAAGGAGGTGGAAACACCTATAAATAGGTGTGGAGCTCATTTGCTCCAAATCAATCCAACATCTAAGTATCCAAGAAAGCCTCAAAGAAAGCAAAGTGTGTAGTACTCTCACAAAGTGTAATTTCTCCTTAAGTGTCTTAATAAAAGTCTTGTTGTTTCCCATATAAAAGATTCGTGTTCAACATTTTTCAATCGCTTTTCCATCGTTTTCTCAAATACATAATTAGTTCAAACAAATATCAAACTATGAAAGCATGATCATGCCAAAGAAAATTCGATGTTTTGTAGTTAAATATGCTTAAATTGAAATGATACAAAACGGTAACATATGTTTTGTAGTAACTATACCTAATGGTGAATCTTTCTTAGTCAAAGGCATGCAATATCAAAGTATTGTTTTGTTTCATTATCAAACTGAAGGTACAACATGGAAAGGAGAAGGTAAAGAGGATTATATACACGATGTACAACATGGAAAGGAGAAGGTACAAGAGCTATCTAAGGAGAAATTATAGGAGCTAAAGTAGTAATAATATTGTGACAAATAATAACCATAAATAAAATAATTTAAATTGTTTGACCAATTGTACTCTTGATCGTGATACGCCCCCGCAAGATGGAGGATCCGTCAGATACTCCAATCTTGGAGCAAACATGGACTAAGGGGCTGCGACTGAGGGGCTTTTAAGTGCGTCTGCCAGTTGATCTATTGAGTTGATATGAAGAACTTTTAACGAACCGTCTGCTACCTTTTCTCGTACAAAGTGGTAATCCAATGCAACATGTTTCCTTCGAGAATGATATATTGGATTGGCGCAAGAGTACATGGCACCTGTATTATCAAAGAATAGCGTAGGAGGAGACAAGTGTGTGACACCGAGATCTGTAAGTAAATTTTGGACCCAAGAGATTTCAGTCGCCGCATTGGCTAAGGCTTTGTACTCCGCCTCTCTGGAAGACCGTGAGACAGATTTTTGATGTGCTGATCGTCATGAGATAATGTTTGAGTCCAGATAAAGGATATAAGCAGTGGTTGAGCGCCCACTAGTTGACACCCCTCCTTAATCTGAATATGATAATTCTTTGAGGTCAAGTGAGGATCCACGCTTAAGATATAGGCCATGATGAATTGTGTCTTTTAGGTAACGAAGAACACGTTTTAATGCTTGCCAAGGAAGTTGAGACGGGGAGTGCAGGATCTGGGAAAGTTAATTGTAACGCTTGTGTTATTTGGGCTTGTCATTAATGTTGATGTAATAGTCTAGGTTAACCTTTGTAAACCGTTTTCAAATAACAGAAGTGTATTATTTGAGTATTATATGTTTTGTGCTTAACTGTGTGACTTAATTGAATTAAGTATGAAAATAAGCGTCAAAATGAAATATTAGATAAAGCTGATATCTATGGATAATGTTGTAGTAGTTGAAACGAGGTTTCCGAATATATAAAGAATGTCGAAATCCGAGTTATAACGAAGAAGTTATGACCTGTCGAAGTTTCGCGACAAAACCGACAACGTTGAATGACGTAAAAAGTGAAATTTACGTTAGAGTGATATTTAGCCTTAGTGATCTAAACGAAATTCGTAGAGTTCGTTAAACCGAGAGCGTGCATAAAAAGATCGTCCAAATCTGACTTCGTATGAGGAAGTTATGATTTTCTGAAGTTTCGAATTAGCAGTATGCAGCCCGAAACTCGAATTTGAGATCGAGTGATTTTTGGTCGAAACAATCTAAACAAGAATCGATGATCTCGTTGATAGTAGTGCATTGGTGAAAGACAGACGAAAACGGACGTCAGATGAAGAAGTTATGAATTTATAACAGAGTTTTCTTGTCCCGGCCTACTAAAAATAAATAATAAAAATAAATTCAAAATTAGCCGATGAAGTCTAAACAAAAGTCGTAGAGCATAGTCTCACCTACGCGTGAATATAATGAATGTCGAAAACAGAGTTCGTATGAGGAAGATATGAATTTTTGAAGTTTATTAAATAATTAAAATATTAAATTTAATTATAAATACCCGATATTATCCAAAGGGGGGGAGGCAGCGACCTTATCCACATTACGCCCAACGTAATTCTGGTTTCCACCCCTTATAAAAGGAAGCCGAGTGCAGCCGAGTTCTATTGCTCATTTCTTTCTTTCTCTCGCGTTTTTACCTCGTTTTGCGTGCAACTTATACCTCGAATCCCCGGTATCATTCCCGAGCCCCGAAGCAAGTCCCGAAGCCCCGAAGATCCCGAGAAGTGAGATTCCCGAGCTGAAGCTCTGCGCACGAGAAGCCAATTTTTGTGAAGATCTTCCAGATCTACCGAAGAATACTACTTCTACAAGCCGTAGTGCTGTCCGATCATCTTCTGATCAAGTGAGTGTGTAGTTACTTTCTTCTAACGCATAATTATGAAGTATTTTATACAAAATACGTGTTATATGTATATTTTGTTGTTATATGTGTGAATGTATATTCACTTTCTTCTATCTCATAGATATGATTTATTCTCTATGAAATATGTGTTATGTGTATGTGTCTCATCTGTTGTTTGGAATATGTATTGAATGAGAATGTTATACAGGTTTTAAACTATGTATAAAAATATATATTTTTATCTACTAATATGTTGGATAGAACATGGATAGATAGTTGATGCGTGATAAACAGATGAGAGGCCTCGATGTTGTTATTGTTGATCTAGTTATTCAACGGAGTATGGATAACGACCACAGACTCTTTCTAGACAGTCCTGTGGAACGCTAGCAGGTTCATAACCTGTAGGTGTTGTGAACGATGTGTTCACCGGTGTACTCCATCCCCCTCATGGTTGCATTCGGACTTTAATTGTTGAGGAAACCCCTCGCGGTAAAGTCCATCCCGTTGAAATTCCTAGATTAGGTCCCTTGAGATAGATGTTGTTTTAGGGACGTAAAGTGAGGATAATGGGAATGGGTAATCGGGTTATAGTTGGTTGGTGAAATTAAATATAATTATTTATTGTTGGTTGAAAACCCTATATGCTCACCAGGCTCCCAAGCCAGACCCACTCAGTTTTGTTGTATTATACGTAGTGGAGCGAGAGCATAAGTTGGATGACTTATCAAGATCTTTTGATATTAGACCAGTTGTTGTATGTAACTGTTTTATGGTCTATCTTTTGTTGTTTATGCTTTTGGTCTGTTTATCGAAACATGACATCCCGAATATTGTTATATAATGAAAATGCATCTCTTGATGAAATGCTTTGATAAACTTTATTTTATCATATTTTGTTTTGGGAACAAATTCCGTAACTCTTTTAAATCAATGGATTTACTCTGAAATTATTTTAAAAGCATAAATTAAAACGTTCTTTTATGGCTGAGATTTTGGGGATGTCACATTAATTCATAACAAAAGAGACATTTGGTCTTGTGAAAGCCAAATATTGCAAAGATTCCACTAACTTCCGATAAGGTGTAGGATCAACACTTGGAGAGCCGTCCATGGGAGTGAGAACAGCGGAAGAGTTTAGAGGAGTAGTTACCTATTTTGCACCATCCATATTGAACCGGGTTAGAATGTTTTGAATATGTTGATGTTGGGAGAGAAAAAGACCATGCTGGGTAGGAATTACTTCAATACCAAGGAAGTGATAGAGGGGACCTAAGTCTTTAATGGAGAACCGCTTGGCTATGGAATGAGTGAATTGGTTTAGAAAGTCGGTATTGTTACTTGTAATGACAATGTCATCGACATAGACCAGAGAGAAGCACACAATGTTGTCATGATTATAGATAAATAAAGAGGCATCAGCTCTTGATTTCCTAAAACCACAAGTATGAAAAAAGGATGTGAGTTCCATGTACCATGCTCTAGGTGCTTGTTATGGCCATAAAGAGACTTTCTAAGTTTGCATATGTGGTTTGGGAATTGGGGATGAATGAATCTAGGTGGTTGTGACATGAAGAGTTCCATGAAGAAAGGCATTGTTCATGTCAAGTTCTCTTAAGGGCCAATTTTGAGAGAGAGTAGTAGTGAGGACAACTCAAATAGTGACCGGTTTTGTTACTGGACTAAATGTGTCAAAATAATCCTTCTCGTATAGGTGAAGGAACCCCTTGGCAACCAAACAAGCCTTGTATTTTGAAATAGTACCATCGAGATTCCTTTTGACTCAGAATACGCAATTTGCATCCAATTGGGTTGTAAGAAGCTCTTGGACTAATTCCCAAGTTCTATTTTTCATTAAAGCATTGAAATCTTGATCCATGACATGTCGCCACTTGGGATCTTTCAGAGCTTGAGTATGGGTGATAGGTTCAATGGTGGAAGGGATAGGATGGAGGGTAGTGGAGTTGATGAAAGAAGAGTTAAAGTATTTTGGGTTTTTATTTCTAGTTTGTTGTGGTGGAGGGGGAGCGGGTTGAGGAATGTAATTATCATCCTACGAAGTGGAGGCATTTGGGGTAGGACATGAGTTGGTGGGAGATGAAAGATGATTGGATATGGTAGTTTGCGGTGTGGATGGTGGGGTATGTGGAGTAGAAGGTTGTGTAGAGTGAGGATACATATCTGGAAGTGGTGAAGTAGGTTGTGGAGTAGAGGGTGGGGTGGTGAATTTGGACGTAGAATTTGTTGTTTCATAACATGAGGTGTAGGGGTTTTCATAAGATAACATTTTTCTGAATCAGATTTTGAAAAGGAGCCCGATATATGATTGGTTAATGGAATTTGAAGAAATCATGGGCAGTGGCTAAGGTATGGGAAGAGGAATGGGAAGGAAAATGAGATTGAATAAACTGAACATAATGAGAGTAGTATAAGCGGCGAGTGTTAGGGTCAAAAAATTTGTAAGCGGATTTTGAGGTGGAGTAACCTAGAAACAAACATGGGGTTGATTGTGGTTGCAACTTGGATTTTGATTAAGGACTTAGCCATGGATAACAAACATAACCAAAGGGTTTGAGTTTGGTGTAGTTTGGTGGTTGGCGGTAGAGACGTTGAAATGGACTTTTGTTGTTAAGGATGAGTGTAGGAAGTCTGTTTATAAGATAGACGACAATTTGGAAGGCGTGAGACCAAAAGGTGAGTGGTAATTTGGGATAATGAATGAGAGAAAGTCTCTTCTCAACCACATGCCGATGTCATCGCTCGAGGACACCGTTTTGTTCAGGAGTAAGTGGTAGGGTGGTGAAGTGAGAGTTGTCATAAGCTTGTAAAAACGGTGTAAGGCCTTGGTATTCAGCGCCATTGTCAGTAAAGATTGACATAATTGGTGTTTGGAAGAACTTCTCAACAAGGAGTTTGAATTGAGGAAATAGTGTGGCAACATTAGATTTCTATTTCATAGGATACAGCCAAACATATTTCGAGTCGTAATCTACAAAAAGAACACAATAAGTGAAATTTTCAATGGAAGTTTGAACAAGACCCTAGACATCAAAGTATATTAATTGAAGTGGTTTTGTAGAAACAAATGAATTTGGACCAAAAGGTAGCTTGCGACTTTTATTGATTGAACAAGAAGAACAATGCATACATGAATCAAAATTTTGCTTAGAACAAAGACCTATGTTTGAGACACGAGACTTGAAAACTTTGATGGATAGATGGCCTAATTTGTAATGCCAGACAGGTGGAGAGATTTTGGTGGTGGCAGTGAGTTACAATATGGATAGGAGTTTAGAATAGTAAGCATCATCAAGGTTCTTCCATCGCATAAGACGCACCCCCGTGCGAAGATCCTTCACAAAAAAATGAGAGGGAAAAAATCAACAGAAACCCGGTAAGTCTTGCACAATTTAGCAATAGATATAAGGTTTCGATATAAATTTGGAACACATAACACATTTGGTAAAGATAAGGTTTTTAGTGGTGTGTCAATGTGTTTAAAGCCAACAGGAGATATTTTCAAACCTTTACCATCACCAATAATTATTTCATCAGGTCCTCCATATTTGGATATGTTATGAAGTGTAGACCAATCAGAGGTGACATGATTTGAGGCGCCATTGTCAAATAACAATGTTAGAGGAATAGATGTTGATCTAAATGTTGTGACATTTACTGTAGGAGTTGCTGAATCAAGGTTACCAATGTTAATGTTGTTGTCTTTAAGGAACTTGGATAGTTTCCTGCAGTCTCGAGTCTGATGTCTCAAAATGTTACAGAATTGGCAAAAACCGTTGTTGCAATTTTTCCGGCCTCCATGTGGTTGAGATGTTGTCCAAGATGAGCGACTTGTTCCTCTGTTGTTGTGTCCCCCACCTCTGTGAACCAAAGGTTTCTAATGGGTACCGATAGTGTTGTCGTCCTTGTTGACGGGTGGTGTAATTAGCAGTAAGCAAAGTTGGTTCATAGTTTGGTGTAGCTTCTTTGAGTGCTCTTTCAAAATCACTAAATTTGTCAAAGCGTTCTAGGTAAGATAGTGGATTTTCTCGAACCTTTATGGCAGCCATAATGGTGTTGTAGTCATCACCTAATTGAGATAAGATGTGAACAAGAAGATCTTCTTCAACTATAGGGCTTTGTGCTAGGGCGATATCATCTGCCATAAAGTGCATATCTTGAAGATACTCAGCAACACAACGATTACCTTTGGGATTTTTAACCAGTTTGGATTTGAGTGAGATTATTCGGGAGCGTGAAGCACTAGTAAAGCTTGAGTTTAATCGTTCCCACACATCTCTAGAAGTAGTAACAGAGGAGATAAGTGGTTGCATGGTTTCTGAGCAGCTCCCAAGAATCGTGTTGATGATGAGTTGATCTTGGCGATAACATAAAAGGAATTATGGGTTCTGTTTTTCACCATCTTTATCTGTAACATCCCCCTCTCGAACGTATCACAATATTGTCCGCTTTGGGCTCTCGGCACGAAAACTTCACAAAGGGGTCACCCATCCCTGGATTTCTCTCGCCCGGGCATGCTTAACTATAGAGTTCTTGTGGGATCTGTTTCCCTCACAGATTTAAAACGCGTTGTGACAAGGAAGGTATCCACACCCCTTATAAGAAAATGTTTCGTTCTCCTTCCAAGCCGATGTGGGATTAGGTGCAACCCATCTTCATCACCCATTATAGGGTTCGACACCCCCGTCGAACACATCGACCCGTACACTAGCTCTAATACCATTTGTAACATCCCCCTCTGGCACGTATCACAATATTGTCCGCTTTGGGCTCCCGACATGAAAACTTCCCAGGGGGGTCACCCATCCCTGGATTGCTGCCCTCACGACTTTAAAACGCGTTGTGACAAGGAAGGTATCCACACCCCTTATAAGGAAATGTTTCGTTCTCATTCCAAGCCGATGTAGGATTAGTTGCAACCCACCTTTGAATGTGGGTTACACCTGATCCCACATCGGCTTGGAAGGAGAATGAAACATTTCCTTATAAGGGTTTTGGATACCTTCCTTGTCACAACGTGTTTTAAAGTCGTGAGGGCAGCAAATCACATAAGAGCTCTGTAGTTAAGCGTGCTCAGGCAGGAGTAGTATCAGGATGGGTGACCCCCTGGGAAGTCCTCATGCCAAGTGGCCCAAAGCGGACAATATTGTGATACGTGCCAGAGGAAGATGTTACAAATGGTATCAAAGTTAGGGCACAGGTCAATGTGTTCGACGGGGACGTCGAACCCTATAATGGGGGTGAATGTGGGTTGCACCCGATCCCACATCGACTTGGAAGGAGAACGAAACATTTCCTTATAAGGGTTGTGGATACCTTCCTTGTCACAACATGTTTTAAAGTCGTGAGGGCAACAGATCCCATAAGAACTCTACAGTTAAGTGTGCTCGGGCGGCAGTAGTACCAGGATGGGTGACCCCCTAGGAAGTCTTCGTGCCTAGTAGCCCAAAGCGGAAAATATTGTGATACGTTCCAGAGGAAGATGTTACATTATCTGATATGAGATGTGTGGGCTGAGTGCTTGTGCCCAAGATGAAGGATTCATGTTCGAGACCGATCAGAGTTGATTCAATCTGTTTATGCCATATTGGAAAATTGTTGGATGTTAATTTGATTGCAAAATGGTTAGTAGCTGTGATTTGGACAATGGATTTGGGTGCCATTTTTAGGGTTTGAAGATTAATGAAGAAGATGATTAAAATAGATGAAAGAATTGGTTATAAGGGTTTGGATTGGCTCTTTAGAGCAAAGGTGAGCTCTAATACCATATGCAATATCAAAGTATTGTTTTGTTTCATTATCAAACTGAAGGTGCACAGGATTATATACACAATGTATAATATGGAAAGGAGAACAGGAGCTATCTAAGGAGAAATTACAAGAGCTAAAGTAGTAATAATATTGTGACAAATAATAACCATAAATAAAATAATTTAAATTGTTTGACCGATTGTAATCTTGGTCGTGATAAGGTAAAATATGTATTTATGACAATTTTGGTCTAAAATACATTTTGAATGTTCCAAAATTCAACTATATGTTATTATTTAGGGATAATGACTTGACAGGGTAACAAACTTTCGACTTTTGTCACATTTAGTCACTAAACTTTTTTTCGTTATCTATTTGCCATTGAACTATTGAAACTGTTCATATTTTACCCTTATGACCGGCTATTGCCGGTCATAAGGGTAAAATATGAACAGTTTCAATAGTTTAGTGGCAAATAGACAACGAAAAAAAGTTTAGTGACTAAATATGAACAAAATCGAAAGTTCGTTTCCCTCTAAAAAGTTCAATGACTAAATGTGAACAAACTTCCTATTGTATTGTGTTTTAGCAAATTATTTATTTTTGTTTAATTGTAGCAACATTTGTTGATGAGGAAATCTATGAAATAAAAAAACAAAATGTAACATCTGGATTTCCAGGTATCATAATTTAAGTATTTTTCTTTTGAGTTAAGAAGAGAGACTCGACGAGTTGACGCCTCAACTCGTCGAGTAAGGTCGCGACTGATGACTCGGATTAATGAATGGCCTCGACGAGTCGGTGAGGCGACTTGACGAGTCCGTGTTGGTGGCAGAAACCCTAAATCTTTGGGCTCGAGCCATATTTAAAGGCACTTATGACCTTCAATTGCGACTACCTTTCCCATAAGTGAGAACCCTAGCGAGCTTGAGTGTGTAAAGTGAAAGGAAGAGCTATCTTGAGCTTTTTGGTGTGATAGATCTGGACCCTTCTAGGTCCAGAGAGCCGAGAATATGAAGTTTTAGTAGAGTAAACCTTGGGGTTCGAAGTTAGGAAGCATTTATGGTATTTTTATGGTATATATAGTTATTTTCATCTTACACATAGATATGAAGTATTTTATATAAATTACGTGCTATGTGTGCATATTATTTGAATATTTGTTGTCTATGCTGGATGAACGATTTTATACATGTCTTAAAAGATTTAAACGGTATATTTATTTTATATCTACAAATATGTTGCGGATGAAACATGGGTAGATGAAATAGTTGGTGTGTGATGAAATAAAATGATGAGAGATAGGAGATGATAGAAAGGTGATGATAATTAGGTAAATCGATGATGATGAATATGTGATGTAGGATGAAAGGAGATACCATAACCTTAACCAACAATGTGGCAATGTAGTCATCTATCAGAGTATAGATGACGACCACGGACTATTCTAGACAACTTAGTGGAAACACAAGCAGGCCCATAACCTGTAGGTGATGAATTACGAGTTCAAGCGATGTTGTAACTACGTATTCATGCGATGATACTCTAACCCCTTAGTATGAATTACGAGTTCAGACGATGTTGTAACTACATATTCATGGGATGTCACAAATTCTGCATGCCAAACTAATGGTCATAATTCACATCAGTGAGAATGGTTCATTTTTTTGTAAAACCAAAATCAGATTGGAAATTTTGATTTTTTATTTTGGAAAATGTCAAACCATTGGTTTTTTATTTCGGTTTTGGTTTTTTGTTTTTTTAAATATATTTTCAGGGTTCTGTTTTTTTTTTTTTTTTTTTTTATTTATTTCATAGACTTCTTCATCAACAAATGTTGCTACAATTTAACAAAAATAAATAATTTGCTAAAACATAATACAAGAGAAAGTTTGTTCACATTTAGTCATTGAACTTTTTAGAGGGAAACGAACTTTCGATTTTGTTCATATTTAGTCATTAAACTTTTTTTCGTTATCTATTTGCCATTGAACTATTGAAACTGTTCACATTTTACCCTTATGACCGGCAACAGCCGGTCATAAGGGTAAAATGTGAACAGTTTCAATAGTTCAATGGCAAATAGATAACGAAAAAAAATTTAGTGACTAAATTTGATAAAAGTCGAAAGTTCATTACCCTTTCAAGTCATTATCCCTATTATTTATAAGTCAATTAGCATGTGATCTGCAATGTTTGTTTGACTTTCTTTTAAGAACATGCTTTATACAAAATTTACATTCGAAGAACTAGATTAGGATCGGTAAAGAGAATGATGACCTAAATACTTGGAGCCTTTCAAACAAAAAATATGGCATTTACGGTTTTAAGTGAACAATTTTTTCGTACAAAATATTGGGACATGCTTCAGATGAAGTTTTACGAAATTGGATATTAGTACTTGCAATCAGTTTTGTAGTTCTTATATTATCTTAAAACAAATTAAAATTTTCTTTTCCTATTAATTTTTTTTATAAAATAATGGATTTTTTTAATTAGTACGCATGGATGTTTCAGGTTGATATCAACATGCCTCTTAAAATGGAGCATATTATTTTATTTCTACTGTTGATGACCGTAGTCGAGGAGTATGGGTCTACCACATGAAATGTTGATATAAAGCGGGTCATTATTTAACATCATCCCACATTATGGTGAAGACACAATTTGACAAAAATATAAGTCGGATAAGAACGAACTATGGTTCGAAATTCAGGTCACTCAGGTCACAACATATGTTTGCGTTTTATAAAAATCAAGGAATATTGTTAGAAACTTCATTTCCTTACACACCACAACAAAATTGTATAGTGGAACAAAAGCATCAACACCTACTAGACATAACAAGTGAAAGCATTTTCAAGCCTCATTAAGAATTGAATTCTAAGGAGATTGTATAGTAACAACAAAATACATCATGAAAACTACCAACTAGAGTGCTAGGGGAAAATACTCTTCATGAAATTCTACTTGGAAAAATACTGTCATACAAACACTATAAATTTTTCATATTTCTTGTTTTAAGTAAGATATATTTCATCAAAGAGGAAGAACATATGCTTTTACAAGATATCCCATGATACAAAAGAGATATAAAGTTTATGACTTGAAAATGAAAAAAATACACATTAGTCGAAATGTTACCTTTATTGGAAACATATTTTCCTTTGGAACAATGATGAAAGACACAGAAAATAATATACTGGTTGCTCTGAATGTTTGCGAGAATTACAACAAGATTTTTAAAAAATATGGACTTGTGCCAGCTCCAAATTGACACCAGTAGCCTATAAAATGTCAACAGCTCTAACGAGGTCATTGGTAGGGGTGCAAACAAGCCAAACTACTCGTGATCGAATCGTTAAAAGCTCGACTTGAGATCAATTTTAAACGAGGCCGAGCCAAGCACAAGCTTAATATTAGGCTTGTTTATTAAACGAGCTCGAGCTCGAGCCTCTATTACTTGGCTTGATTAGGCTCGTGAGCCTAAACGAGCCTACATATATATAATAAAAAAATATTTTTATTTTTATATATTAAAATAAATAATAATTTAATAAATACCATTTTAGGAAATTAGAGTATATTGTATATGAGCCGAGCCCAAACCGAGCCCGAGCCCGTATAATTCTTAACAAGCCGATCTCGAGCTTTATACCACAAGGCTCGAAACGAGCCGAGCTCGAGCTCGAGCCTATAAATATTTAAACGAGCCGAGCCCGAGCCTGGTCAGGCTCGAGCTCGACGCGGCTCGTTTGCAGCCCTAGCCATTGGTGTCCGATTTTCCTCCACTAATTGGTTGGACCCTCATGAATCTCCTGATGGCCTAATGCTAAGTAATATCCTAATTTCACCCACCAATAAACTAAACAATGAACCTGCTATGGAAAAACGAGACCCAATACACATACAAAGGTGAAAACATAACACTTAGAAGAATTTATCTCAATAACTCCACATTCGCTTGAAAATTTTGCGATCTAGTTCCATACAAAAAATTATCCACGATACTTCCATTTTCATAATTTGTTTCTTATAAAAAATTTCAAAATCCCATCAACCATTGTTAGCAGGAATAACATCCCGTGATGAGCCCAAAAACTTTTCACAGGCAACCACTTATTCCAATTGGTGTGAAGCCATGAGTAATGGAATTCGACCCCTCAAAGAAAATAGGACATTGATTGTTAACTGATTTGCTACTAATAAAAAGAGTTATAGATTCAAAATGGATATATAAAATAAAATATAAACAAAATGGAGAAATTGGTCAACATAAATCTAGACTGGTTGCATAAGGTTTCACACAAATTGAAGTCATTAGATTTTGTGAGACTTTTTCTCCCGTTGCAAATTTTGAAATTGTACGATGTGCTTTGGCATTTACAGCTAAGAAGAAATGGAAATTCACTTGTTAGATTTTAACAATGGTTTTTGCATGGAGATTTATCTGTAGAAGTTTATATGAAGGTGCCTTGGTGATTTAATAAAACAAATGAAAATTTTGTTTGCAAATTAAATAAATCTATATATGGCTTATACAACAAACCCATAAAATTCACAAAAGAACTAGTTAGTAATAATTCTCAATAATTGAAAGCTAATCACTCCATGTTCTTTTTCCAACAAGGATCGAAATATGTCATCACATTAACATATGTTGATGATGTGCAATTAATGAGCAATGGTAACAGGAAAAAAAATAAGGATATAAAAGATCTATTATAGTCATATTTTGGCATTTTAGACTTGATCCACTCAAGTACTTTTTAGGGAATTGAAGTCTCTCATTCAATTGAAGGGGTAGTACTTATGCAATGAAATATACAATAGACATATTAGAGGATAATGGCATCCGAGGATGTCCTCATGGCATCCGAGGATGTCCTCCTAGTAACTTCCCAATGGAGCATAACGTGTATTTTCATAAAGATGACAACAACACAATCGTTGATACAACTCATTATCATGGCTTGGTACGACGACTATTATATCTCAAAGTTAATAGACCGGATATATATTTTTAGGTAAATCAACTAAGCCGATTTCTTTCACAACCAAGAAAGATATAGATGTTGTTAGAGTCTTATGATGTCTAAAGTCTATTCCAAGACAAGGTTTGTTTTAACCCACTACTATAAATATTGATTTAGTTGCATATGTGTGATGCTAATTAGTTGAATTGTTTGTCTACTATAAGGTCATTTATATGATTTTTTGTTAACTTAGGTGGATCTTCAGTTCCATGGAGAACTAAAAATAAAAGTTTTGTCTCGTGTTCATTAAAAGAGGCAGATATATTATAGGCCATGGAACAAAAAATTATGAAGTGTTTCTGGTTAATATGGTTGTTACAAGAGTTAGCGGCGACACAAAGTTGTGTTCCTCCGCTAATGTGTGACAATGAAGCTGCATGTCATATTGCGGTTAACACAATGTATCATGAAAGAACAAAGCATGTAGAAATGGATAGTTATTTTATGAGAGAGTAAGTAATTAGTAGTTATGTTAAATGCTATCCTATACTCTCTACGTATGAACCAACAAACATTTTCACCAATCATCAGGAGTTGAGTGTTTTAGCTTCTTACGTGTCAAGTTAGGTGTTCCTGATCTTCATAGTCCAACTTAAAAGGAAGTGTTTGGATATTGTATGGTCATCAAGTCTCTTTGTTATGTCAACATCATACACATATATGTTATATGTATGCTTGGATATTTCTTGCTCATTAAGGATCCATGCTTTATCCACATAATACATGTATATAAGATATGCATGCTTGATATTTTTTTGCTTTATCATTAAGTCCTTAGTTTAATAAGGAAAACTTAGGGTTGTTTGTTTACCACTTAATGTCTCTTAAAAGGAGGTAACTCTAAATCTTTAAGATTTGGAGTGTTTTTTTACCGCTTAATAAATTATCTGAATATGAAAAAAAACATCTTACCAAATCAGATCTACTGGCCCATCTGGAAAAAAAAAAAGACACATTGCCCTTAACCTAAACGCGTTCGTTCTATCTCTCTCGCCTCCACCTTCGCGCCTCTACAACCGACTCTCCGATCATCAACATCGCATCTCTCTGTCCGTCGCCACCCTTCCCCACTTGTGGCGCCACCGTCCAACAACAACAAACTAGGTATGTGCTTCATTCTTTTGCTAAACTCGGAGATGAAGAACATCGTGACTTCATGTTCAAATCAATCATATCTTGCTTATTTGTTGTTATAATTATTGGTTAGCAATCATTTTGAAAAATATTAGCTAAAAATACTCTAAAAAAATATGTGTTATTTCTTGTTGTGATGAAAAATAGGTGATGATTTCTGAAACATGTGCTTGTTTATTGTTGAATTTTCTATTGGTTTTCTAAAATATGTGCTAAAAATTTGTTCAAGTAATCTCGTTATGTGCTAAAATAGTGATTTCTCTTGTAAGTTATTTTTATTTGTTGTTGTGATATGTTTAATTGGTTAAATTTTTGTTGATATGAAATGTTCTTGTTATTTTTTGGTGAAAATGTTCCTGTTTATAGCTAGATCTTGTTGAAATTATCCTAGACATGGCACAAAAGAAGCCTAGGATTAGTTGGAAGATAAAAGCTATAAAAAGAACTTCCCTAGAAGCATGTTTGCATGAAATTACGGTTAATGGTTGGGAAGGTGGTAGATTGAAAGCACTCTCTTGGAAGATTATAGTTGAAAAATTAGCAAATGAATATAATTTTATTATGAACCAAAAGCAAATGAAGAATCGGTACAACTACTTAAAGTTAACGTTTTCAGCTTGTTTGAAGTTAAAAAAACAAAACCGAGAATGTTTATAATCACGTAACCAACACATTTAAACTTCTAGAAGAAAATTTTCAAGTAGAAATCAATGTATTTTGTTTTCTTTTCTTATAAATAAAAATTACTATTATGTTTTAACAATCTAATATAAAAAAATTTCAAGCATTCTCTTGAAACTTTGAGAAGGTCGACACTACCATTCCCTAATCTTTGTACTCAATTGTTGAAGGTCCGACTTCGATAGACATTAACGTTGGGCGCGCGGGGGGGGGGGGGGTGTAACGCCTGATTCATGGTACGCATTTAATTATAATTTATTCATTTTTGCAGGGCTACTCGACGAGTTGGGAGCCCTAGACTCGTTGAGTAGAAACGACATTGGACGCGGGATTTAAGTCGCCTACTCGACGAGTTGAGAGCCTCGACTCGACGAGTAGGGCTGCCAGGATGAAACACTAATTTAAGGGTTTTGCACCCTATTTAAGCATCTTAATCCCCACTTGCTGGCCTCATTTCTAGCCTCCAAGTCCCAAACCCTAATCCACGAAACCCTAGAGCCTTGTGTGATTTTATGAGCCATTTTGAGTGAACTTTGTGTGATTTGAAGCTTGTAGAAGAACAAGAAGCAAAAGGATTCCTGGAGAAGATTTGCAGATCCAGAAGCAACATCTCATCCTCTTCATTTTCTGGTAAGCAAGTCTCAACCTTGCTTGGTAGCTTGATAAATCTCCTTCTTTTCACTTTATGGGGTTTTTGGTCCAAGAAGCTTAGTCCTTGGGAAATGGACGTCCCAAGTGATCTACCTTCCAGATATGGGGCCTAGAAGGGGTTTATGGCATAAAGGTGCAAACTTTATGACCATGGAAGCCCCATGCAAGCTTTAAGGAGTTATTTTGGCCTTTTAAGCCTTAAAAGGCCATGCATGGAAGGAAAGTTAGGAGCTTTACGTGTTCACATGATATCTAAGGCCTAGATCTATGTTAGTATGCTTTAGTTTGGAGTATTATGGCTTTTGGATCAAGATCTATGTCCTAGGGAACTAGGGTTTTAGCTAAACCCATTAAGAAGGACTATTAGTGGGTAAAGTTGGAAACTTTACCCTTAAAAGGGAATTTCCAATATGTGGATGAAGTATGGAGTTTGGATATGAAGAGTAGGGGCTTAATCCTTTAAGATAACCCAAACAGACAGAGGGACTCGGCGAGTCCAGAGAGGGACTCGACGAGTTGAGTTGTTTTGTCCCAATTTAGTATAAGGTAGAACTCGGTGGATCTGAAAAGGGACTCGACGAGTTGACTCGCCAAATCGCGACTATGAGTAGCCAGGCGACTCGGCGAGTCAGGGAGATGACTCGACGAGTTGGATTGCGATTTCAGGGTTTTTGATTTATAGAACTCAACGAGTTGATGAGTCAACTCGACGATTTGAGTCAACCCGGAACGTTCACTTTAACTAGAATGTTGACTTTGACCAGGGGTAAAATGGTCATTTTACCCTAAGAAGGATCATCAGATTTCGACTAAGTGTTATTGTGATAATGATAGTCGGGGAGTCGTTGGAACAACCGTCAGAGATTCCTCACCGCGATATTTCACAGTCAGCTTTGCAAGGTGAGTTTCCTTCAGTAGGAACGGGTGGAAGGAACTAATGTTGGCCCATGAAGAGTATGTATGATAGTTAGTAGCTAAGTGTGGGCAGGGCCTGTATCTTAGACTTATTTATGATGAGTAGCTAATTATGGTCAGGGCCCGTATCTTAGACATGTTTATGATAAGTAGCTATGTGTGGATTGGGGCCGTATCTTATTATTATTTGAGTATGTTTATGAATTGGTAGATTATGGTATACTTGTTTTCTGCATGATACTTGTATGTATGTTTAGATAGCGGGGTGTGGTCGGAGGCCCATATCCTCAAGATAGAGGAGTATGGGCGAGGCCCGTACCTCCTAGCCATTTGAGTGTGGGCAAGGCCCATACCTCATGGATAGGTGAGTGTGGGCGAGGAATGTATCTCATAGTTAGTCGAGTGTGGGAGGGGGCCCATATCTCCTTGAGTGTGGGCGAGGTCCATATATCCTAGTTTCATGTTATATGTTACGTGTATGGTATGTGGTAGTTTGGGGAGACTCACTAAGCTTTGTGCTTACATTTTTAAATTTTCGTTTCAGGTACTTCCGGTAGCAAAGGGAAGAGCTTAGGATGACTGCATTGTACACACCGGAGCGTTTTAGCCTGGGAGTATTTACTCTGTTGGTTTGATATATGATTGGGATACAATGTTTTGACATGATGTTTTGATATATTGCCACTTATGTTTTTATGTGATGATTGGATTACTATGATTTTATAATGATTTAAAACGAAATTTTTGGACCGTATTTTTTGGGATGTTTCAAGGAGGGTAGGTGTAACACCTGATTTATGGTACGCATTTAATTATAATTTATTCATTTTTTCAGAGCTACTCGAAGAGTTGGGAGCCCTAGACTTGTTGAGTAGAAATGAGATTGGACACGGGATTTAAGTTGCCTACTCGACGTGTTGAGAGCCTCAACTCGACGAGTAGGGCTGCCAGGATGAAACACTAATTTCGGGGCTTTGCACCCTATTTAAGCATCTTAATCCCCACTTGTTGGCCTCATTTCCAGCCTCCAAGTCCCAAACCCTAATCCACGAAACCCTAGAGCCTTGTGTGAGTTTGTGAGCCATTTTGAGTGAACTTTGTGTTTTTTTAATCTTGTAGGAGAAGAAGAAGCTACAGGATTCCTGGAGAAGATTTGTAGATCCAAAAGCAACATCTCATCCTCTTCATTTTCTAGTAAGCAAGTCTCAACCTTGCTTGGTATCTTGATATATCTCCTTCTTTTCACTTTATGGAGTTTTTGGTCCAAGAAGCTTAGTCCTTGGGAAATGGACGTCCCAAGTGATCTACCTTCCAGATATGGGGCCTAGAAGGGGTTTATGGCATAAAGGTGCAAACTTTATGACCATGGAAGCCCCATGCAAGCTTTAAGGTGTTATTTTGTCCTTTTAAGCCCCAAAAGGCCACGCACGGAAGGAAAGTTAGGAGCTTTATGTGTTCACATGATGTCTAAGGCCTAGATCTATGTTAGTATGCTTTAGTTGGAGTATTATGGCTTTTGGATCAAGATCTATGTCCTAGGGAACTAGGGTTTTAGCTAAACCCATTAAGAAGGACTATTAGTAGGTAAAGTTGCAAACTATACCCTTAAAAGGGCATTTCCAGTATGTGGATGAAGTATGTAGTTTGGATCTGAATAGTAGGGGATTAATCCTTTAAGATGGCCCAAACAGACAGAGGGACTCGGCGAGTCCAGAGAGGGACTCAACGAGTTGAGTTGTTTTGTCCCAATTTGGTAAAAGGTAGAACTCGATGAGTCTGAGAAGGGACTCGACGAGTTTTTTGGGTTTTAAGCATTCTAACACTCCTAAGTGTACATGCAACCCTAAATACCTTGGATCTATGTTTTCTCTACTATACATGCAAATATGAATATTCCAAGGTATTACCCTAATTAGCATACAATCTTTTGATACTTGGGTAATAAAATGGATAGAATACATACCTTGTTGATGTACCTTGACTCCATGAATCTCGAGAGCCTAGTGCCCCAAATGTGACACCTCAAATGGTTCACACAGCATCATCAACACATGGAATAACCATGAGGAGAAGACACTCCATGCTCAAATCAGCTAGCCCTCATATACGTATCACTAGTCCCAATTTCTTGAGCAAAAGGGGTCCTTATATAGTGTACACATTAGGGTTACACCATGTAACCCATGACTTTACCCATTCCTTATGCTCCATGGGTTGTAACCTCCATGGAGTATCCATCGGTCACCACATGGGTTAAACCCAACATAAAGAATCATGGATCATAAGCCCAAATATATAAGAATGAATGATTTACACAATCAATCACCATATATTTACTTAGTCTCCTTCTGATCGCATAACTAATTCCAAATTAATTCTTGATCAATACTAATTAAATAACATGATTTCATATTAATATATTAGAACTTATAATATATTAATATGTCACAAATGTCCTCTTCTCACAAACGGTCTATCCAAATGTTCTGATGCCATGCAACCCAAATGGACCATGCCGAGTCGGGTCAAGTACATACCATTTATAGTTATGGACTTAGACACTAATCCAACAATCTCCCACTTGGATAAGTCTAAAATTATTATTGAGTATGACTTCAAAACCTAACTGGCAATCGTAGCTCTCAAAAGCCGCCGTCGAACTCTGACCTTGTCGATGAACTCTGACCTTTGTCAATGACTTGTCCATTAGATAAGGGATCATATATTCCTCCATTCTAGATATCATATGGGCTGAGACATGGATTATTAATCATTCTCTCTGTCCAATTGTTGTTTCCCGATTTTCGATTTATGGTGACTGACAGATTGAACATATCAAATCATTCCTGGCTTGGCCAAGCACTCACATGTGTCATCATTAAATCATCGAGGGGCCCATAGATATCGCTTTTATCCCAAAGGTAAAAGGAATGGATAAACTTCGACTCATATGGCTTGTTCTACTACTTATTAAATCATACACAAAGGCACGTTTTATAACATCGAGTTACCAATGCGTTTTCGTGCGATCAATGTATAACCAACTCATAGTAACAACTCATATCTCTAGGTTTGAAGAATATCAGATATTATCGTCTCATGATCACTCGTGATAAAATCCATGAAGTGATTCCAATGAGCGTGGGTTGAGTCCAATACTCAGAACTTATGAGCACTCATGAGTGTTGTAGCACCACTTTGTCCAACAACTTAGACCTCTACAAGCCAACCCATGACAGTCTTGATTCATATCTACTTCCAACATATGATCGAATGTGGATGGTTTGAATAACTTAGTCAATCAGGAAGAACGACTTAGTTATTCTGGAAGTCGAAACATGCAAAGTGAAACATAAGAATAATCGAATCTAATATGGTCTCAGAACTTATGAATATAAATAAAACATCTTTTATTTATCACCATATTGATTACCCATCATTCATTGCATACTGTTTCAAACTATCAACTTTATACTTGAATTAAAACAATAGTTGTCCCATGCTCCAAGCATGTACACTATGTTCTTCTAAACAATAGCTTTGCCATACGCCAAGTATGCATCCTATGTTTGTCTAAAAATTAGTTATTCCATACTCCAAGTATGCATACTAAGTTTGTCTATGATCTTTGCTTTGTGAAATAGATTGATTGCACATAACTCCAATGATTCTCATTTCACAATCCTGAATCCTTACCGCAAATGCAAGAATTCCAAATTCATGCCATTTACCGAAATCTGTTAGATTCTAAACTTATATGCATTGATCCTCTTGTAATGATTATGCACAAAGTCACAAAGACTTGACAACAAACATTACAGAGCATTCCAAAGGAGATCAACTCCTTGGAAACATCCTTCTTGCCTTAAGTTTCCTAATCTTACACAGATTTTAATGAATAATTTCCACCTATGGGAACAACTCCATATTCCCATTTTAACTATCACTCCTGAACAAGAGTTGCCTCTTTTTAGAATATGTCAATATGGTCCTTCCAAAATTAACACTATACTTCCAACTGTCCCTCAACAACCAATCTTTGGTAAACCTTAGATTGTCATCGACAATTGCTTAATCCTTTTAGTCATATCCAATTCTAGACCTTTTCCCTTCTTAATGCCCCAGGCATTTGGAAAATTTTTAGAAATGATGAATATAGCACATGTAATCGATCCTATATCTGAAGCATATGAGACACGATTCATGATGTCTCACATAAAGACTAGACCAGTCTTTTGCTATAATATTTCTATTTCTATTTTCCATGTTCTCACAATTCACAATTTTATAGGCATACAATTTATTTATATCTCGACATCAATCAAATAACCAATCCATTTAATATAACCCAATAAACACTGGCCTATTAATAATTAAAAAAAACATTAAAAATTATGGAAATTTAAAATGGTAGTTAATCATTCATGACACCCTCAACCCAATCCCCTGCCCTCCTCCTTTCAATGACACCACTACCGATCGCCAACCAGACTCACACTCCAACAAGTTTGTGCAATCTCAATTCCCAATTGTACTACTTTGGTGTAATGGTATTTGGTTTAAGGTCTTTGTAACTTTATTTAATTATGTTTGTAGTTCACTTAATCACTTCCAATATTTGTTGTTATTTGTTTTCAAATCCTCGATTCACTAGGGGTGGCAATTTTTGTTTATTTGTTAATTTATTTGACAAATGACAATTTTTTTTATCGTTTTCCAAGTTCCAAATGACCAAATTTCAAGACCTTTATTATTTGATTCACGGGGGCAATTTTTTCGATATATTTGACAACTTGACAACTGATCTTTCATCTTTTTGGTCTTAGTTAATAATTTAATTACATTACTTGATCACTTTCAAATTCCAAGCCTTTGATTTACTTTTCACACTTGTTGATCTGACAGAACGATCAAGTATGAATTTTTATCATATGAATCAAAGAGGTGAAATTAGAAGAGCATAGTTGCAAAAAATGACTTTTCCAACCTCAAAACTATATGCCCGACCCCTTACTGGTACTTTTTGATCTTTACATTTCTATATGTTTCACTTAAATAGTGAACCATGTGAGTTTATCTTCTAGACTTGCCACTGCTTGTATGATTCCAAGTTTCTATCCAACTGAAAACTTGGATGATGAGAAGCTTTCATTATTTAGTAAATTTAGACACTACCACAAGTGAAAGAGTCAATTTCATATTTTTCAATATTTCTAGAAACATACAAACATCAAGTTTTCATAAATTCCATTGCAAGGAGATATAAAATAAAGTAAAACAAACTTTTATTTATTTATAAAATGCAGAAAAAACTTTTCCTTACAATGCAAATTTAAATTAAAACTATGTTATTACATATTTCCTAGCAATCTATCATAACTCCTAAGAGTAGCTCAAAAATCCGATCGTTAATCAAGCGATAGAAATCCATCTTCGCGATCAGATTCAGCATACTCTTTCTTTAAGTTTCCTTCACTTTTCCTTTGATTCTTAAAACATCAACATGTTAGCCAATCACATCATGTAATAAGAATCTCATAATAGAAACTTACCCGAGTTAGATAGTGGACTTTACCTGAAGTAGTGTCAAACTTCTTGACTTTATCAACATTATGATCTTTCAAATAAATAGGTAGCTTCACAATTAATGCCCCTTCCTTTGGAAAGAGAAACCATATGGACCCTTTGGTAATGGTATATGGGACAATCTCAGACTTAGCCTTTCTCTTTACTATTTGGTCAATCGAGTTGACTATGACCAATCCCTTTCCATTGGGAAGAGAAAGCTTTTACTGGGTATCCAATGCAACCATTGTAAGTGTCCATTGAAGGTTTGGAAAGTTGATCTACTAATCAAATTTGCTTTACCAAAGCTCCAAATCATTATTGATTCAGTAATACCAAGTAAATAGATAAGATCATTAAGGGTCATGTCATAGTCTATTGCATAGTAGTCCCAAAGGTAACTCATTATGTGACTTAGAAAATGATTGAACGTCCAACTTTATTAAGACTTTGACACCCAACTTTCCCGTCTTGTCAATATGTGACTTCATCTCCAAGATATGAGAACACATAGACCTTGCTTGCCAATAGGGCTAGAGTGACCTTGAACTTGTGGGTAAGGGAGAATAATTGGAGGAGGTGGAGGAAGTGAAGCTCCAAGAGATTTGGGAAGATCATAGATGTCTGCACTAGACATCTTTTGGGAGATATTCAAGATAGTTGATTTAAAGTCCTTAATATAACACCCAATATGAAATATTAAGGCTAGGACCCAACACAATACTTTTATAACATGGAAGAGGGATGTCGTAATTCAAACTATAGAATATTTGAAGGTAGGTGAATGATGATTCACTAATTTCCACCATGAAAACGAAATAATTTAATTAGGTTTTACTTGGATTTGAAACTCCTAGATCTTTTGAGATTCATTGAACTGTTCAATGGCATGTTTCAATCTCGAGTGTGCCCTTCAGGTTTTGTGACCGGGATGCCGAGGATCACAAAACAAGGTGTGAAGTAACCATTCAAATTACTTGGTACCCTTAATATTTACCCCTTAATCGATGTGCCAGTTAACCACACGCGCTCCACCGATACTATGATAAATATTAAGTTACCCTTTGCCTACCTTGTTAAATCAAGCTAGTGTGTCGGTTAACCACACACGCTCCACTAACCGACTTAAGCAAAGTGCAAAATGTAATTTCATGGATTAGCACCTTATTCAGATTTTCCTAAAGTAACTAAGATTGGGAATTATAAAAACATTTTAGTTACTTTATATTTATCATTAATACTTTTAATGAAGGGAGAATTATAGTCCTTGTCCTACCTGTTCGGCTAACGACCCTCCACCAGTCAAGGAATCGGTGGGTGAGAGTGGACACCCATTAAAATGCCATTTTATAGGCAGTAACCTTATACCCCCCCCCCCTCTTATAGACCGGCTTCGTGAATGAGGCCTACTAATGGTAAGACGACTTGCTCTTATACATATATACATACATACATATATATATATATATATATATATATATATATATATATATATTATTGACTTATAATAATATAAAGTATAAGGGTTGAATTTTAACTTTTAAAATTCTAAGTATTCTAACTTGGAATTAAAGTATTCATAAGGAAAAACTTTTCAAATTCCAAAACTTGAGGGCAAGTTTTGAAACTATTCAAAACTATTCAATTCCATAACTTATGTGTTTAAACTAGTTTTAATCCAAAAACTCTTCAAGTTCCATAACTTGAGGACAAGTTATGGAAGACTTTAAACTATTAAAAGAATGTGACTTTTCCTTATTCATAACTTTTGGAAATCTTTATGAGTTTTATAGATCTTAAATGTGACTTTTCATATAACTTGAAGACAAGTTACAAAAACACATTTTAGAACCAACTCTTAGATTAATTTGGATTGAAAACAACAATTTCACATAATTTTCCTATTAATGTAAGCAACTCATAAGAACAAGATAATTCAAATCAAACTTTTTCATGCAATTAGCCTAATCCTTAAACTAATACAAAACATGAATCTACTGACAATTATCTTTGAAATTGGATTAGCATGAACATTACCACATCAAAAAACAAGTTTACAGGTTCAAAAACAAGTTTATAGGTTTAAAACGGCTTATGGTAATGTTCCCAGTCCAATTCCAGCCAAAAACATCAAACAGCAAGCTGTCAGCACCCAAAACTCATCGAGTTCTTTAAGGAACTAGTCGAGTTCATGCCCAAAATGATGAACTTGTAGAGTTTTTTGCATAAAACTCGTCGAGTTTTATGGTCTGGACAGTTTCAGTATTGAAAAAACAAGTTTGCATCAAGTACAAGTGAAAACAAGCCTAGGCTCTAATACCACTGTTCGGTTTTGAGCATTCTAACACTCCTAAGTGTACATGCAACCATAAATACCTTGGATCTATGTTTTCTCTATTTTACATGCAAATATGAATATTCCAAGGTATTACCCTAATTAGCATACAATCTTTTGATACTTGGGTAATAAAATGGATAGAATACATACCTTGTTGATGTACCTTGACTCCATGAAGCTCGAGAACCTAGTGCCCCAAATGTGACACCTCAAATGGTTCACACAACATCATCAACACATGGAATAACCATGAGGAGAAGGCACTTCATGCTCAAATCGGCTAGCCCTCATATATGTATCACAAGTCCCAATTTCTTGAGCTAAGGGGGTCCTTATATAGTGTGCACATTAGGGTTACACCATGTAACCCATGACTTTACCCATTCCTTATTCTCCATGGGTTTTAACCTCCATGGAGTATCTATCGGTTGCGACATGGGTTAAACCCAACATAAGGAATCATGGATCATAAGTCCAAATATATAAGAATGAATGATTTACACAATCAGTCACCATATATTTAATTAGTCTCCTTCTGATCACATAATTAATTCCAAATTAATTCTTGATCAATACTAATTAAATAACATGATTTCATATTAATATATTAGAACTTATAATATATTAATATGTCACAAATGTCCTCTTCTCACAAACGGTCTATCCAAATGTTCCGATGCCATGCAACCCAAATGGACCATGCCGAGTCGGGTCAAGTACATACCAATTATAGTTATGGACTTAGACACTAATCCAACAGAGTTGACTCGGCAAATCGCAACTATGAGTAGTCAGGGGACTCGGCAAGTCAGGGGGATGACTCGACGAGTTGGATTGCGATTTTAGGGTTTTTGATTTATAGAACTCAGCGAGTTGATGAGTCAACTTGACGAGTTGAGTGAACCCAGAACGTTGACTTTGACTAGAATGTTGACTTTGACCAGAGGTAAAATGGTCATTTTACCCTAAGAAGGATTATCAGATTATGACTAAGTGTTATTGTAATAATGATAGTCGGGGAGTCGTTGGAGCAGCCGTCAGAGATTCCTCACCACAAGATTTCACGGTCAGCTTTGCGAGGTGAGTTTCCTTCAGTAGGAACGGATCGAAGGCACCAATGTCGACACGTGAAGATTATGTATGATGGTTAGTAGCTAAGTGTGGGCAGGGCCTGTAACTTAGACTTATATATGATTAGTAGCTAAGTATGGTCAGGGCCCGTATCTTAGACATGTTTATGATTAGTAGCTATGTGTGGGCTGGGCTCGCATCTTATTATTATTTGAATTTGTTTACGAATTGGTAGATTATGGTATACTTGTTTTTTGCATGATACTTGTATGTATGTTTAGATAGTGGGGTGTGGGCGGGGGCACGTATCCTCCAGATAGAGGAGTGTGGGTGAGGCCCGTACCTCCTAGCTAGCTGAGTGTGGGCGAGGCCCGTACCACATGGATAGGTGAATGTGGGCGCGGCCTGTATCTCATAGTTAGTTGAGTGTGGGCAGGGGCCCGTATCTCCATGAGTGTGGGCGAGGTCTGTATCTCACTAACCTTCATGCTTACAATTTTTAGTTTTGGTTTCAGGTACTTTCAGTAGCAATGGGAAGAGCTCGAGATGACTGCATTGTACACACCGGAGTGTTTTAGCCTGGGAGGATTTGCTCTGATGGTTTGATATATGATTTGGATACAGTGTTGTGACATGATGTTTTGAGATATTACCACTTATGTTTTTATGTGATGATTGGATTACTATGATTTTATAATGATTTAAAACGAAATTTTTGGACCGTATTTTTTGGGATGTTTCAAGGAGGGGAGGTGTAACGTCTGATTCATGGTACGTATTTAATTATAATTTATTCATTTTTGCATAGCTACTCGACGAATTAGGATCCCTAGACTCGTTGAGTAGAAACGAGATTGGACGCGGGATTTAAGTTGCCTACTCGACGTGTTAAGAGCCTCGACTCAACTAGTAGGGCTGCTAGGATGAAACACTCATTTCGGGGTTTTGCACCCTATTTAAGCATTTTAATCATCACCTGCTGGCCGCATTTCCAGCCCCAAGTCCCAAACCCTAGAGCCTTGTGTGAGTTAGTGAGCTTTGTGTGATTTAAAGCTTGTAGAAAAAGAAGAAGCTAAAGGATTCCTAGAAAAGATTTGTTGATCCAGAAGCAACATCTCATCCTCTTCATTTTCTGGTAAGCAAGTCTCAACCTTGCTTGGTAGCTTGATAAATCTCCTTCTTTTCACTTTATGGGGTTTTTGGTCCAAGAAGCTTAGTCCTTGGGAAATGGACGTCCCAAGTGATCTACCTTCCAGATATGGGGCCTAAAAGGGTTTTAAGGCATAAAGGTGCAAACTTTAAGGCCATGGAAGCCCCATGCATGCTTTAAGGAGTTATTTTGGCCTTTTAAGCCCCAAAAGGCCATACATGGAAGGAAAGTTAGGAGCTTTATGTGTTCACATGATGTCTAAGGCCTAGATCTATGTTAGTATGCTTTAGTTTGGAGTATTATGGCTTTTGGATCAAGATCTATGTCCTAGGGAACTAGGGTTTTATCTAAACCCATTAAGAAGGACTATTAGTGGGTAAAGTTGGAAACTTTACCCTTAAAAGGGAATTTCCAATATGTGGATGAAGTATGGAGTTTGGATCTGAAGAGTAGGGGCTTAATCCTTTAAGATAACCCAAACAGACAGAGGGACTCGGCGAGTCCAGAGAGGGACTCGACGAGTTGAGTTGTTTTGTCCCAATTTAGTATAAGGTAGAACTCGGTGGATCTGAAAAGGGACTCGACGAGTTGACTCGCCAAATTGTGACTATGAGTAGCCAGGGGACTCATAGAGTTGGATTGCGATTTTAGGGTTTTTGATTTATAGAACTCAACAAGTTGATGAGTCAACTCGACGAGTTGAGTCAACCCAGAACGTTGACTTTGACTAGAATGTTGACTTTGACTAGGGGTAAAATGGTCATTTTACCCTAAGAAGGATTATAAGATTTCGACTAAGTGTTATTGTGATAATGATAGTCGGGGATTCGTTGGAACAACCGTCAGAGATTCCTCACCACGATATTTCACAGTCAGCTTTGCAAGGTGAGTTTCCTTCAGTAGGAACGGGTCGAAGGCACTAATGTTGGCCCGTGAAGAGTATGTATGATAGTTAGTAGCTAAGTGTGGGCAGGACCTGTATCTTAGACTTATTTATGATTAGTAGCTAATTATGGTCATGGCCCGTATCTTAGACATGTTTATGATTAGTAGTTATGTGTGGGTTGGGCCCGTATCTTATTATTATTTGTGTATGATTATGAATTGGTAAATTATGGTATACTTGTTTTCTGTGTGATACTTGTATGTATGTTTAGATAGTGGGGTGTGGGCGGGAGCCCGTGTCCTCTAGATAGAGGAGTGTGGGCGAGGTCCGTTCTTCCTAGCCAGTTGAGTGTGGCGAGGCTCGTACCTCATGGATAGGTGAGTGTGGGTAGGCCTGTATCTTATAGTTAGTCGAGTGTGGACGGGGGCCCGTATCTCCTTGAGTGTGGGCGAGGCCCGTATCTCCTAGCTGCATGTTATATGTTACGTGTATGGTATGTGGTAGTTTGGGGAGACTCACTAAGCTTCGTGTTTACATTTTTCAGTTTTGGTTTCAGGTACTTCCGGTAGTAAAGGGAAGAGCTCGGGATGACTGCATTGTACACACCACAGCGTTTTAGCCTGGGAGGATTTACTCTGATGGTTTGATATATGATTTGGATACAGTATTTTGATATGATGGTTTGGGATATTACTACTTACGTTTTTATGTGATGATTGGATTACTATGATTTTATAACGATTTAAAACGAAAATTTTGGACAATATTTTTGGGACGTTTCAAGGAGGGGAGTTATATACTTCCCCATCACTCTCAGGATTCAAGTCACTACCCTTCCCTAATCTTTGCACTCAATTGTTTAAGGGTGTGACTTTGATTGACGGTTGGCGTGGGGGGCAAGTTCTACACTTCCTCGTTCTTCTCGAGATTAAAGTCACTATAACTTGAATGAATTTGATGACATAGTTATATACTTCCCCATCACTCTTAGGATTCACACCACCACCCTTCCCTAATCTTTGCACTCAATTGTTTAAGGGTGTAACTTTGATTGACGTTTTTTTTTTTTGGGGGGGGGGGGGGGGGGAGTTCTACACTTCCTCGTTCTTCTCAGGATTAAAGGCACTATAACTTGAATGAATTTGATGACATAGTCATTGCTTGTTTTGCATTCCATAATTTCATAAGGAAATACAATATTTATGATAAATTATTTATGGCGTCCAAGGAGAAGAACACTGGTCAAGCACAAGGGTAGAGAGTGATGACTAAAACATACTCGATATGGAATAGAGTTCACAAGGTAACAAATACATGACGAATTTATGTGACCAGATTGTGAATCAATTATTTTCAGATGTTTCAAATTAAAATTGTAGGATTTAATTTGGATTTCCGTATAATTTTGTGGATTTTAAAATATTTATGTTTGATTTGAATTTGTGATTAATTTTAATTTTTGTTTAATTTGGATTTTGTATGGTGTTTATATATTTATTCAAAAAGTTGGTTTTATGATTTTATGAACAAAACATTGAATTCAACACAAAAATACAGAAGGTAAAATGATCGTTTTTATGATTTTGGAAATAATTGATAGGTTTCGATCAAATAGCATGTTAAATTTTCAGATATTAAAAACTCAAACCCTTTTAAAAATCCTGGACTCTTAAAAATTCAAATTTCAAAAATTTAAATCATACCAAACATCCCTTGAGTCTTTTTGAGAATTCGCATTATTTTTTTACTTCTTAAATAAATTTATTAGGAACTGGAGGCCGATTGATATGAACTATTTTGTTACTTCTTAAATTTATTGTATCGCTGATTTGGTTTTCCAAAGTATGTTTTGTGGTAGTGTAAAGTGAAATATGTGACAACCGGGATTTAACCGAGAAAATCAAGGAAGATTCAAGCTTCCATGCCCAACCGTCAGTTGAAAAGTTTTGGAACATTCTACGTCAAGAATATTAATACTATAATCACTATATCGAATATTAATATCAATATTAAAATTACTATAACATATCTTAATATTAATTCTCAAAGAAAGCTTCACAAATAAAATAATTACAAAACTTGGTTATTAATTACATTATCCTTTAAAAACCCAACGAATCTATATTCAAATTTGTACAAAAAATCAACGATTGAACATGGAAGTCACACATATTCAGGAAGGATTTTAGGCAATGATTAACCCGCATTTGGGGATGACAAAAACACATGTTTAAGGGTCTTTCTTATTATTATAAAATATTTATTTTTGTTTACTGCACCACAATCTACTATAATAAATGAAGATCAATTTTGTTACATGTCAATTTCTCATGAATTTTAACACTTGTCATTTTGTGATATTTTTTAAATAAATATTTTCCATATGTTAATTTATGAGTTTTTTCAATTTTTAAAATTAAAAAACCACATAATATTTTTACTTATATATGTAAAGTATTAAATGTAATAAATATGATAGTAAATTGCAATTAATATTTGTTCATTCCTTTTTCAAAATTTTATTTTAAAAAATATTTACTATTTATTTCAATATTTAATTTTTATAATCAACCCGTATAATATACGGGTCTTACACCTAGTTTTTTTTAATATATAACTAGGTGTGAGACTCATGTATTACATGGCTTTATTTAAAAAAATTAATATAAAATTTAAAATATTTGAGAAGTTTGAATTTATAAGAAAAGTGAGAAAAATATTGAATTATAAAAATTAAAGTGTTTTTTTTTTCTCTTTTAAATTTAAACAAATAATTTAAATAAATAAATAAAGGAAATTAATAAAACTTTAATTTAGTAATTTTGAAATTAAAAGGAAAGTCCATTAATGAAATTGATATGCATTTATTATTAGATTTAAATAATATTTGACATTTAATAAAATAGAAAAACCATAAAATGACAAGTGGAATAAAAATTAATTTAAAATTACTATAATATTACATGTGGCAAATTGAATGAGAATATGACAAGTGGCAAAAAAAAATATTTTCTTTTTTAAAACAGCAAAATATTATTAAAACCTAGCAAAAACCAAAAAAAAAATCATTATAAAGATATAAAACCTTAAGCTAAATTATGTAAGCTTATCTTTACTAAACCTACTATTAAAAAAACTAATAATAAATCCTACTCTAATAAAAAAGTACTTTTATTGTCACGTATCTTAAAAGCCTTAGCAATTCATTTTCCCGCTCATTTTAATTGCAAGTTAAATTACTGTATTGCCCTTAAGCCATAAAATTTGCATATATCTTGTCAAACTTAGATAACCAATTTAACCCTCAGAATAAAAGTCTCCACAAATTTAGATCGATAATATTATTCATTTAAATTCAAAAGCAAATCGTATATATTTCAAAATAAATTCAATACCTTAATATCAGCAATTAGCGTAAATTAGCGTAAATTAGAATTCAATCCTGTTAAATCAACAACTCTTATTCCATTAATTTGATAAACATCCCCTGTAAAATATCAAAATTTTAATGATCTTCTGGATCTCTTCTCCTTCTCCGGCTCTAGATTTTGATCTCTATCTCTACCCCCCAAAGCTACAAAATTAACATCTCTCACCTCTATCCTCTTGGAACACAATAATTTTACTCACATCTTGCATCCCCCCTTATCCCCATGTCAATAGATTTTCTTCATTTATATAATCGAAACATCATGTAAATAAGTTTTGATTTCGGTGTGTTTTTTTCTATTTAGTCATTGATGATGTATCATGTGTTTGATATTTTTCTCGATCTTCCATTTTTGCTTCTTGGATTCATGGGCTTCACTTGGAAATAGGCTTCCATCATTAAATTTTCAGTTTCAAGCGAATTGTCTGGTGTTTCTTTTTCCATAAATTCAAGGTAATAAGTCGTCTTCCCCAATTACTTATGTGATTTCCTTTATTGCATCTGATTCTGACTTCATTGTTTTTGGTTCCATGAGTTAAAATCAAACTAAACTTTTGACTGTCTTTGCTGGTATGCATCCGACAAAAAGTCCATCTATAAAATCGAATCACGTCTCATAAAATCAAGTTACTTTTTGTATGTAGCAACATGCAAGTGATGTAGTAGTAATTGGTGCTTATTGGAATGCAAAACAGGCATTCTGATGAAATGATTGAGAATGTTCCAATATTTGTTTTTTCTTCTAAGTTGTAAGTTCCATGGTGTTAGGAGTAGGGTGTAGATGCAAATTTTACTTTGAAAAAATCGAGAAAAAAAAAACTCAATGAAAGCAGAAAACTAGAACCATGAATTATATTTATTGAGTTAAAGATGATGTGAGCTTTGGCATATTTGGCATTTTATCGGGATATTTTGATTGCAGCGTACTATAATACCTATTTAGCATTTTGTAGCTTTGGCCTCAATCTTGTCAATCGTGCTATTGAGTTTTAGGTATCTTAAGTTTTAAACATTTATGGCTACGTAACAATATTTATTTATTAATCTTTCATATTGTCTCATTCTTATTTAATATTTTTTTTAAATTAATCGTGTAATACAAAACAATCATGGTGTATTTTCTTCATTGTAGTAAATCTAATGTGTTATAAAACTTACACTACGAGATTGTTGTATAATATCTAATGAAGTATTCTCTTCCAAATCTTTTTTTCTTTTGAGTTGTAATTCGTTTTCTTTCTCAACCGTGGTTTTCTACGGGTTTAAACCTAGTAAATAAATAAATAAAAGTCATCATCAATAAATATAGATTTCCTAGGAACATTCATACCAAAAATTAAGAAATTATATAAGTTCGTAATACACTAAAAAAAAAAAAAAGTAATAACCACTACACCAAACACCTTACATTCTCATTCAAAAAGTAAATTATTGGAAAAGTATATTAATAATATATTAAAAAAAATTAATATTTAAATGAACATCTTTGAAAGCATATAAATGGGTTCATTGAGATCAAATATTTTTTTAAACCGTCAAAACGATTCTCGTTCATATTAGGTTAAATCTCGATTAAATTCCGTTTCAAATTAAAAGAAAGTATCATTAACTTCATTACTTTTATCATCCAAATTATTCATAAAAAACAATCATTCTAGTTATACACTAATCAAATATTCACACTTTAAGCATAATAAAACTAAAAAAATTTAAGTATATATTATTTAAATATAAAAATGATATTTTTAACTTTGATATAATAATTTTTATACTAATTTAATAAAAAAAAACATCGATTATTTTGATTATATAATAATGTATAAAATTATTAAAACTATACAATAATTTAAATCTTCTTAATGGTCTGTAACTACATGTTACTCATAATTCTCTACTCAATCCGTAATCCGACACGAACCGGACACGAAAATAAATGAGTTTGAGTTAAGATTTTTGAACCACCAATCCACCAACTCGTTTATTTAATGGGTTGGTTGGGTTACCTATTGGGTTTGCGGGTCACCCATCAACTTAACAATATATATATGGTTATGTTATTTTGTTTTCACTATCTATTGTGTGCATATATGACTGATTCTGGACCAATCATTTTAGTTATTTTAAGAAAGTAATTAATGCATATTACATGTTGAAGATATAATAGGTATTAATTACATCTTCAGCATTTAATATACATTAATTACTTTCTTAAAGTAACTAAAATGATTGGTCCAGAATCAATAATACAGGCACACAATAGATAGTGAAAACATTTGAACCTAACTGTATATATATATATATATATATATATATATATATATATATATATATATATATATATATAACCACCAACCCACCAACTCGTTTATTTAATAGGTTGGTTGGGTTACCTATTTGGGTTTGCAGGTCACCCATCAACCCAACACTATATATATATATATATATATATATATATATATATATATATATATATATGAAAACCATAGAAAAACCCTATGTATTATACATGAGTGCTTAAAAAAACTCTTATATTAATTTCATGCACAATATAACCATTATTATTTCTCACCTTTCTTGTTTAATGCTTTATAACCGGTTGCCCTTTACCAACCCGTAACTAAATGAGGTGGTATCATTTTACACAAGCAAATTCAGGTTAAAAAGGTGTTTGCTGCTTTAAAAATCACCATCTTCAAAGATCATCATCATCATTCACTCATCTTCAACAACTCTCTTATTCTTCCTAATCCTTCCTCCCATTTCTTCTTCTTTCTTCTCTGTAGCCATCATGTTGTCAAAACCAAAACCAGAACCCCTTTTATTCTTCTTTTTCTTCCATTTGGGTATTCTTCAATTGTTGATTATACTTGTGTTCTCAATTCTACTTACAGATACCGCTTGTTCTAGCTATGACCGCAATTCGCTACTGTCATTCGCCGCCAACTTCCCCACCCTTAATTGGACTGCCGCCGTTGATTGTTGTTCATGGGATGGAATTGATTGTGATGACATAGGGAATTGGGTGGTGAAGTTATCGTTACCTGACAGAGGTCTTCGTGGTGTAATCCCTTCTTCTCTTCAATCTCTCAACACTCTCTCCCTCCTAAACCTGTCGTGTAGTTTCCTATCTGGACCCCTCCTCGATTGACTTTTTTCCTTTATGAACAACCTTCGCATCGTTGACGTAAGCTACAATAGGTTTTCTGGACATTTATTGGACATCTTGCCTCCTACAATCCAATCGCTAAATTTCTCTGGTAATTGTTTCAATGGCACGATTCAAGCTGCATTTCTCCAGGCCACACCAAGCCTGATTGCTCTCAATGTCAGCAACAATACCTTCACCGACGTCATTCCTTCCTCTATAAGCAATAACTCAACAAGATTAGTGATTCTCAATTCCTCGATGGATACAACCTCTTAATTTGTTGTTCAAGAACAGGATTTCCTTCAATCCTGAACTAGAATACCCGAAGCTAATCAAAATGTCACCTGTCAACTTGTTATTGGCTAAATTGATTACCAAAGCAGGGGAATTTCTTAGACTTTGTGGGATTTGACCTTCGAAATTGTTGTTATTGAGTAGAACTACGTCAAGATTCTTTCGTGAATACAAGGTCTTGAATGGGTCCTGAAAAAAGATTGAATCTAAGTTCTAGATAAATGAGATTTGGGATTCAGAGAATTATGGTAGGGAAAGGTCTGGAGAATTGGTTATCGACTTATTGTTGAGGTCAAGTTCAGTGAGGGCAAAAAGGTCTTTTAAGCTATCTGGGATTGTTCTTATGAAACTATTGTTGTTGAGGTGGAGGAGAGTCATGTCTTTAAGAAGGGAAAGTTCTTTTATGAAAATACCCTTGAGACCACCATGGTCAAGGTCTATCCCTGTAATTGATGAATCTTGACAGAAAACTCCATTGTAGTCACAAACATTTGACCCGACCCATGAGTTCAAGATTCCTTTAGAGTCATCTTTGATGGCTGACTTCCATGATTGGAGGGCAATGTAAGAATTGTTGAGAATCGATGTGTTTGAGTTTGACCACCCATTTATGGTGGTTCTTCCACCACCAACAATACCTCCAGCGCCACCCTGAACTGCAAGCAGAAAGAGTAAAGAAAGTAATAAAAGTTTAGTTTTTTCCTCCATTTCTTTGAAATTGTTCTTGGAGTTGGATGTGTTTCTACAGAAATTTATTAAGGAAGATGAAGGGGGTTTAATCGCTAGAGAATTCAAAGTAGAAGAAGTGGAAGCATTATCATTAGCTTAACACAAGAATATTGTATCCTTACATGGTTACTGTGTACACGAAGGGTGTCACACCCCAAAACCGGAACGACGGAAACATTCGGGGGTGGAGGACGTCATATGTAGTATCACAACAATTGAATAATAGAAATCAAAGCAACAACATTCTTTAATATATATATATATATATATATATATATATATATATATATATATATATATATGTAAAAGTGTTTACATCGAGATCAAAACATTTCATGTGGTTATAGTATAATAGTATCAAAAGATAAAACAAGAAACTACTGCTCCGTCTTCATGAACTCCGGTTTAAATACAAGTATTTTGAAAGCGAGTATCAGCTATAAAGTTGGTGAGTGCATAAGATTTAGTTTAAAGTAAAAAACTTCTTTGACATTTGAACAAGTTTGAAAGGCTGACAAGAAAACCATATGTTTCCTTAAAAGTAAAGTAATACTAAAACAATTTCTTCTATAATCATTTAGTTTATACTACTTGCATATAATCAATACGAGATGGATAGTCGATTGTGTGATTCGGTTGTACCCCCACATCCAAACAAGGAAAAGGAAAGTAAAATTGGGTTCACACAATCTCCAATCTATCTAGTCTTCATTATATATAACCTTACGTATAAACTGAAGGATTTTAGTTATAATTAAAAGTAATCTATGATGTACGGATTCTAACTAAGTGGTGAGTTATTATCTATGAAAACTTAGCTTATACATGTTATGATATAATCAAGATTGGGCGGATAATAAAATGTGTGGTTCTACCCTAGTTTCCCATCCAAAAAGGAAAAGAAATTGAGTTAGAAATCTCGCATTCTATTGTCTACCAGATCTTCGTCATATATAACTTGGGAATGTATAAGCGAGGGAATCATAATAATAACCTTCTCACGAATCCTTATTAATGAACTAGAGTTCCTAGTAAAAGTTACTAGAATACCTAGAAAATGTTACCATGAACCTAGGAAAACCCTTATTCCCTAACTGTTATTGAACTGTGGTTTTATCCCCTAAAACCGTTATACTGAAGGATGGCGTACTGTGATATGGAATAGTTAACTTGTAACCCTCCAAAAGTACGACTTAATGAATGTATAAGTATACTATGGAATAGCATACTTAGTTTTATATCTCATAAAACCATTCCTGTATTGGATATTATGCTATTGAAATAGCAAGTTCAGTCTCAGTTCATAGTATAATAAATATACTACGAAAAGACTATAATGATCATTATGTTCTTCTGATTACTACTTTGAAAAGACTGTCTCGTGATTGACATAGTACATACTTATTATACATAATCAAAAAAGGACGGACAATTGATTGTGCGATCCTGTCGGACCCCCACATCCAAACAAGGAAAAGGAAGGCAAAACAGAGTTCACATATTCAGCCGTCTATCAGTTTCTCATTGTACATAACTTTTTGGTACATACTAGGCAATCATAGAAACTACTACCTATGTTCGTTTTATGTTTGGTTATTGGTACTATGTGCGCGTACCCACCTATGTTTGGTGTCGTGGTACAATGCTCTCATACCCATGTTAACTGAAGGTATGGTACCGTGCCCGGGTACCCCTTTTATACGTGTGGTATATTGGAAGATGTACCTTTTTAAGTTCCTTAAGTTTAGTTTGTATTATTGTTCATACTTTCTGAATAGATAACTAACAAGTATTATATCTCTATGTACAGCTATGACTTCCATGAACTACCAAGTGAAACGTATTGATCTACCAAGTAATGAACATTGACTCTCTAACTATACTCCTTATAGTTACTAGTAAGTTCTTTGTATCTAACTGACTGAACTGAACTGAAAGAATACCATTGCTACCTAAGGTATTAAACTGACTTCAAGAACTTTTATATCTACATACATACACATGATATACTAGTAATATTTAAACGACATTCGAACAAACAACCTTACTCTAAACCCGCATCCAAACAAGGAAAAGGGATTAGGGCTGGTAGTCAGTCCTAAGTCCTTTAAACACTACTTGTATAACTATATCTATATAGACATCAAATAAACACAACATAAGTTAAAAAGAATTTATAAAACATTTAAAAGCATTTTCTAATATTAAAAGAGTTTAAAAACCATTTAAAAGCATTTTCCAATATTTAAAAGCATTTTGATGACTTGATGTCATTTACAACATTTAAAGAGTATTATATATTATAAACACAATTTCTTGTGTTTAGACTTGTATTCCCCTCTCCCCCCTTAAAACAGTGGAAAGTGACAAAACATAGGGGTATGAACTCACTTGTAGTGAGTGGATTGGATGGAAGTGTCGGACAAGGTGCTAGGTGTCAAGTGGAGACTTGAACACACACACTGATCCTATTAACATATAAAGACATATATATATATATATATATATATATATATATATATATGTATATAATTAGTGATTATAACACTAATTAAACAAGTATAAACACTCTAAATTATGGAAATCACTTTGATTCAAGTGTTATGAGAACTTAGGGTTGCATCTAAGGGTTGAAATGCATTGCATTGGAGTTTACAGCCTAAGGACCACTCCCCTTGGAGTTTACGGCCCAGGGTTTACGGCCCTAGTGGGTTTACGGCCGTAAACCCATGGCAAACTCCACAAAGTCGAAGTTTTAGGTCCTTATCTCAATGGTGGTTGGTTCTAGTCTAGGTTCTAAGTACAAGGAAGGAAATTACGGCAACATTGCACCCTTATAGGGAGTTTACGGCCTTGGGAGATCCTTGGCCATAAACTCTCTTCTAATCCATACTTCTTGATGTTTCTAAGATCCTACAACATCCAATGAAGGTTCAAGGTCTAGGGCTTGGTCACTAGAGGAGTTTAAGGTCTAATTTGATCAACAATATTGAGTTTACGTCCAAGGGAGATCTTGGACCGTAAACTCAAGATCTTCATGTGTTCTTGGTGATTTCAAGGTCTAATCAGATTGATTCATGTATACAACAAGCTAAGGGTAGTGTACTTACGATATATAAGCTTGAAAGGGTTGATTTTAGCCAAGAACACTAGTGTGTGTTCTTGGTGTTTCTTGAAAACAAACATGGTTTTCATGGATGAAATCATGAGATGATGCAAGTTTAAGAGATGTAACAACAAATTAACGGATGAATACTTACAACTTTCGATGATCTAGGATGAAAGGTGTGATGATAGTTGAGAGAGTTTGAAGGAAAATCAGCAAAGAAATGAAAGAAATGGCCAACACTTGCATATATGGGGTGAGTTTACGGCCCACATGGAGTTTACAGCCGTAAACTCCAATGTGGTGGCCGTGAACTCGTGGTGTTGGTGTTTGAGGCTTGAATATTGTTCAGTGATTTTAGCAGGTACTTCCTAGCACTCATTCCTTGAGTGTATTGGGCTCTGAACACTCAATTAGACTCTAAACAATGCCGAAAATTAGCAGGAGTGAGTCTGACTTAAGGTTGATTGGACTGGCTTTTAAAGTAAAAAAATTCCGGGTTGTCACAAAGGATATTCCATTTACAGTGATAAGAACGTCTCTAGGGTTTACCGACTAAGTTAGATAGGGTAGCCGGTTTCAAAAATAATAATGGTTAAATTGTACATAAAATTAATATAATGGTTTTTTTAAACACTCATGTATAATAAATAGAGTTTTTGTATGGTTTTCCATATATATATATATATATATATATATATATATACAAGTAGGTTCATGCGAAAACATAAATATCTTGCGAAAACGTGAAAACAGATTTTATCTTATAAAAATCAAACACAAGTACTATAAAAATTAAATTTATTAGCAATAGATTAAAGATAATTAGTTTACATTGGATTGTATGTATGTATATATGTATATATGTATGTATGTATGTATATATACAAATATATATACATACATATATATATATATATATATATATATATATATATATATATATATATATAAACCAAGGTCAAATTACCAATAATAATGAACGTCAAATGTGATTTCAACAATACTAATCAATGTGTTGTAAATTTTAGATAGAAATTGCATAAGTGGTCTTAATGCTTAATAATCTTTTTTGCATGGATGTTCCCTTTGGAGTAAACCTAGTACTCTATTGGTCCCTTTCAACAAAACATAGCATACCAATGGTCCTAGTGACTAATTTTGTTAACAAATTATGTTTATGTAACATTCTGTTTAAATTAAATAGAGTAAGATTAAATAAAATAAATAAATGAACCCCGAGACGAGAACTATATTTGATATCATTATTTAATTGAAACCTTCAATCCATAATAGTTTATTAGTGTTAGCCTTGGGAGTAAAATGTTATAAATTCGGGAATTTACAGTCTTAATGGTATCATTTGGACTTATATTGAATAGATATTTGGAAGCAAGGGCTAAAGGGTAAATTATGGATTTAGATTGCAATACTCAGTGAAGGAGGGGCTGATTTTGTTAAAAGGACTGAAGTTTTATTATGGACTCAGGGTTTAAGATCACTTCCTGCTTCCCCCTCGTTGCATCTACAAACCCTAACCCTAACTCTCTTCAGCCGCTATCATGTGTGACCTTTCAGCCGCCTCCTTTCTTCTTCTTGTTTTTCCGATCAAACAAGGCCGCCAAGCGGCTACCTCGCCATTGAAACACCACCATAACATTGTTGTCGGATGTCATGGGCAGCCGGAAGAGCCACCAAGATCGGAGTCGAAGTTGTGTTCGTCGTGCGTAGGTCGTGAGCCAAAAGAAGCACTCGATAAGCTAACTGCAACCCATTTTCTCCCTTTCCTTTGTTCCCTCCGGTGTGCTTGATGTGGGGTACATTTCTGTTAACTCTAGCATTGTCTGTCGCCAGGTGGGTGGCTAAGGGTTGGAGGTCTCATGTCGAGTTTTTACGAGTGTTGCTGCTAGAAACCGTGAGGCATATCGGTTGGAGGTGAGGCGAACCACCATGGCAGCCAACCATGGTGGCTGCCGTTTTCTACCATCTTGTACCACCTCTTTGCCACCACCAGCCACCGTGTGTAGGTGGATGTGTGTGTAGTATGGTGTTTGAGTTTATGTTTTATTGATAAATATTTTATTAACATTTCTTAGTCCATAGTGAAGAAAGACCACCATCGCCGCCGTGAGTTGGTGGCTGCCGCCGTGAACCGTCATCGACCACCACTGTCGGAGGTGGTTGTGGGTGGTGTCTGACTTATTAAACACTAATTAATCTAAAAGGTTAATCTTGGACCCAATTGGCATGTGCTTGAGTTGTAAACCCTAATTAAGGTTTAGAAAACCCTAATTTTGGAGATTTTAGTTTGGACTTGTCGGGACCCATGTTTTGGAGCGTTGGATTGGAATTGTGACTAATGCCCGATTACATTGTATGATTGGTCTAGTGGGATGATGGAATTAATGGATTAAGTCCTCAATGATTTAAGTAAGAACACTTAACCCTAATCGTCATTTTATGTGAAAACCCTAATTATGTTTGGGCTTCAAGTTGTGTAACGCCCGCGTTTCCAGGCTAGGCATTTTCGTTGATGTAATAGTCTAGGTTAACCCTTGTAACTCTTTTTGAAGTATTAATGATGAAATATTTGAGTATTATGTGAATTATATGTATTTGTATGCTTATTACTTAATTATAAAGATATAATTAATAAAGGATAAAAATAAGTGTCAAAATTAAAGTGTGAGATAAGCCCGATAACTTTACATAAAGTTGTAGTGGTCGAAACAAGGATTCCGGAGATATAAGGAATGCCGAAATCCGAGTTATAACGAAGAAGTTATGACCTGTCGAAATTTCGCGACAGAACCGGCACGACGCCGAATGACGTAAAATATGAATTTAAGATAGAGTGATATCTAGCCTTAGTGATCTAAACAAAAGTCGTAGGGTTCATTAAACCGAGAACGTGCATAAAAAGAACGCCCAAATCCGACTTCGTATGAGGAAGTTATGATTTTCCGAAGTTTCGACTTAGCGGTATGAAGCCCGAATACTCAAATATGAGATCGAGTGATTCTTAACCGAAACAATCTAAACGAAAGTCGAAGATCTCATCAATAGTAGTCCAACGATAAAAAGACAGACGAAAACAAAGTTCAGATGAAGGAGTTATGAATTTCGAACGGAGTTTTCCTGTCCCGGCCTACTTAAAAATAATATATAAGTAATATAATTATAATATATTAAAAATAAAGTCAAAATTAGCCAACGGAGTCTAAACAAGAGTTTGATAGCATAATCTCACATTCGCGTCGATATAAAGAACGTCGAAAACGGAGTTCGTATGCGAAAGTTATGAATTTCTGAAGTTCGGGGCGCGAACCCCAAAGTTGTGTCAGAGACCACGACATGGCAGGTCTTCTGACACCTCCTGGAGTCCCCCAAATGCAACTTGCGATGACGCATGCAGTGACGATCAAGCCCACGACGTGGAAAAAGGTGCCACGACGTGGCAATGGCAGATTTTGCCCTCTAAATAGATTTGAAGGGCCAGCTGTTTAGGGTTGCTATGTTCTCTCCTCTCTCCCGTTTTACCTCGATTTACGTGCAAGAAATATCCCGAAGCCCCGGTATTATCCCGAGACCCGAAGCGAGTCCCGAAGCCCGAAGATCCCGAGAAGAAAAGAGTTTCCGAGCCGAAGCTTTGCCCGCGAGGAGTCTGGTTTTTGTGAAGATCTTCCAGATCTACCGAAAAATACTACTTCTACAAGCCGTAGTGCTGTCTGATCATCTTCTGATCAAGTGAGTGTGTAGTTACTTTCTTCTAACGCATAATTATGAAGTATTTTATACGAAATACATGTTATGTGTATATTTTGTTGTTATATGTGTGAATGTATATTCACTTTCTTCTGTCTCATGGATATGATTTTTTTTCTATGAAATACGTGTTATGTGTATATGTCTTATCTTTTATCTGGAATGTGCTTTGAATGAACATATTATACAGGTTTTAAACTATGTATAAAAATGTATATTTTATCTACTAAAATGTTGGGTAGAATATGGGTAGATAGTTTTCTTGTGATAAAAAGATGATAGGTCTCGATGTTTTTGATTTAGTCATCTAGCGGAGTTTAGATGACGACCACAGACTTTTCTAGACAGTCCTGTGGAACACTAGCAGGCTCGCCACCTGTAGGTGTTAATGAACTTGGGTGTTCATTCGCTGTACTCCATCCCCCTCATGGTTGCCTTATTTGACTTATATTGCTGAGGAACCCCCGAAGCATGTGTTGTCGCCCCGATGAAATATTCTTAGACTAGGTCCCTTATGTTAGTTGTCTTAGGGACATAAAGTGAGAATAACGGGAATGGGTAATTGGGTTATTGTTGGTTGGTGGAATTAAATATAATTATTTATTGTGGGTTGAAAACCCTATATGCTCACCAGGCTCCCAAGCCTGACCCACTCAGTTTCTTTGTATTATAGGTAGTGGCGCCAGAGTATAAGTTGGATGACTTGTCAAGTTATTTTTGGATTATAGACCTGTTGTTGTAAATAACTGTTGTAAGGTCTGTATTGAAATGTTTATGCTTTTGGTCTGTTTATCGGAACATGACATCCCGAGTATTGTAATATAATGAAAAATACATTTCTTTAAGAAATGTTTTGGTAAATCTTATTTTATCATATTTTGTTTTGGGAACGAATTCCGCAACTCTTTAAATCAAAGTATTACTCTGAAATCATTTTAAAAGCGTAAATTAAACTGGTCTTTTATGGCCGTGATTTTGGGGATGTCATAAGTTGGGCTTTCTTTTGGGCTTTGGTGAGTGGCTTATTGATGGGCCAAATGGAAACATGTTTATGGACTAAGGAAATTATTGGGCTTTAGGATAAGGTCCATTGGAAAGGCTTGGGCTCAATTTGGAAAATTGGGCCATAAGTGGGCCATAATTAGGCATTCATGATTAAGAGATATTGGACCATCGGAATGCCAAGTGTTTGGACTAGAATAAAGGGTTGGGCCTTAAGGTAAGTGTAACATCCCAAAATTCAAGACCAAAAAATTTGTTTTTGATTCATAAAACACATTATAGAAAACAACATCAAGTTATCTTATTTTATAAAAACCATAGATTATATGTCTCAAAAGCATGTCATAAGATAGTAATAATGTCAGAGTACAAATCCCAAGAATCTCATATGCAGAAAATCATGTGTGTGATGCACTGCTACCGTGCCGACTCCTTTCCCTTCGAAGTATCTGAAACAAAAACTGAAAACCGTAAGCACAAAGATTAGTGAGCTCCCCCACCATACCAACATACCATATAATCACATAACGCCTAACATATCTGGGTGTTGGTCTCCCCTTCGGTCTCTTTCAACCGGTAACTGCCTAGCGTATCTGGGTGTTGGCCTCCCCTTTGGTCTCTTTCAACTGGTAACCTTGGACTATTTCACCCCCTACACTACCACATAATACCCTAGCAAAAACATATAAATCATATACAGCCTAGCATATCTAGGTGCTGGTCTCCCCTTCGGTCTCTTTCAACAAGTAACTGGGGACTAGTTCACCCCTACCACTACCAACATAATAACATAGCATACTAGCACATAAAGCATAACAGATAGTGGCATACCAGACAATTATCACAAAGACAATCATCTCAACTATAATCACCTACTAGTGGAACGACATTGGTGCCTTAGACCCACTCCTACTGGAAGGTAACTCACTTCGAGTGTCGCGTAGTAGTTGTACTGTCCTCGGCTCTGGGATCAACTCCTCTCAAACTCCTACACATAATAATCTCCTCTAATTACCCCTTTCATACTCATAACCCCCCTTAAGGGTCAACTATGGTCAATGGTCAAAGTCAAAGTCAACATCCTGGTTGAATCAACTCGTCGAGTTGGTCCATAAACTCGTCGAGTTCCATGATCCATAAAACCATGAAATCTCGATCCTACTCGTCGAGTTCTTTCATGAACTCGTCGATTTACCCTTCATAAAGAGTCGAGACATTTTGCTCACAACTCGTCGAGTTCTTCAATCTTCAAACCCAAAAACATGTCCAACTCGCTGAGTCATCTCCTAGACTCGAAGAGTTTGGCCAGTGACATAAAAGGTTGGGGAATCGCAACCTAACTCGTTGAGTTGTATGAACAACTTGTCGAGTCCCCCATAGTCTAAATCCATTTAATCGTTTCCAGTCGGGTTCTGTAACGACGTGAAAATTTAAAACAATTTCTCATTTTTCAAACATAACATATCTCATATAAATCATCTCAAAACTCAAGTGTATCAAATGTTATCACGGTAAAACATATCCCAGGATCTCAAATACAAAACCCTCTGTCAATGTGTACAAATCATGTCGGCGCCTTCCTGCGATCCTCGCTAGTACCTGAAACACATATCACATAACACGGTAAGCATAAATTCTTAGTGAGTTCCCCCAAAATACCACGTACATACAACTAACCACTCGAGGCTATAGCTCTATGAGACCTTCTGGTCAATGTGTCTCAGGGGCCTGTCGGTCCCACAATATCAGTAGACCTTCCGGTCCTACTCTGTCGACCTTCCGTCCATATTATATTGACATTCCGGTCCATACACTGCTGACCTTCCAGTCCATATACTGTTGACCTTCCGGTCCATACCATGTTGACCTTCTGGTCCATATCATACCACTCATAGCATACATAACACATAGAAACATATATCACATACTCGTCATAGCACATAAGACCTTCCGATCACACATAATTAGTACTCTAGGTAAGGTATAGTGAGAAGACTCACCTCGTATGATGTCTAGTAACTCCCGTGCTCGATATCCCCAAACTCGAAACAATGACCTAGCCCCCGCCTAATCACATAAAGTAATTATCTCAAATCAATAACGGCTCTCAAGGCTATACTAATCCCTTCCTATGTTCTCTCAGAAGGCTAAAAGACCATTTGACCCCTCTAATGGTCCAAAAGTCCACATGTTCACCAAACCTTAAAAGTCAATGAAAGTCAACTGTAGGGAGGTACACTGCGCGTACCAGCTCTGTACGCGGGGCGTACTCCGTGGTCATCCAGAATCGGAGAACTTGACCCCCTACGCGGCGTGTACTGGGATTACGCCCAACGTAAGTCCCAGTTTCATACTTTCATGATTTTTGGTCTGAATAGATTAAGGCATAAGCTCATATCTCAGATCCAGGCACTCTACTGTCTCTTAAGCCATAAAATCGAAACCTCTAAGCCTTTGCATGGCTGTAAAGGTTACCAATCACTTCAAACACATATCCTCTTTCCTCATTAAGCCCTAATCTCATGCATGACTTAATCTTAACGTCCAAGATTGGATTTTTATGGATTTATAACACAAAATACACTAAAATGGGGTAGATCAAGATCCAAGGAGTTCCTTTGCTCAAAAATTCTCCACCTTTGGGACTTAAACCCTAAAAATGCTCCTATATGATGTTCATCACAAAAGAGTGGTAAAGTTTGAAGCTTTTTACCATTGTGAGAAGCTCCCCACTCAGTTTAGCTCGGATCTAGAAGCTTGGACTCCAATCTTTCCTCTTCAAGGTCTTCTTTTCTTCTTCACAAGCACACAATGACACTTTCAAGCTCAAATACACACACACAAGTTCAGAACGAAGTTTTAGCTCTTTTAGGGTTTCACTCTCAGGAAATGGTGGCTGAGATGGAGGCCATAGCATTCGTTTTTATAGTGCTCATGTCTCATTTAGGGTTTTGAGTCTGGGCCCATTACGCCCAGTGTAACTATGGTATGCCCAGCGTACCGGGTAGGATCCACGTCAAAGGCACGTCCATGGGTACGCGCAACATACTCTTCAGTACGCCTAGCGTACCCACTTGTCGCCATTTTCTATTTTGGGCTAATTTTGACAACTTGGAAAAGAAGAAGGATTAAAGAGATATACCTAACTTTCAAGATGTTACAGGTTCAATGCTTCCAAACCATCGAGCCGGTCTCCTAGGGTCGATATATCACGTAAAGTTACTAACTTTACGTCCATGCATGGGTTATTTAGCTCAAAAGGCCCTAAAAAGTGGTTCACAAGTTGCATGGGACTCCCATGGCCATAAAGTTAGCACCTTTATGCCATGGAGTCCCTCTTGTGGCTCTATATTTGAAGGTTCTTTCCACAAGGGATATCCAAATCCTAAAGGCCACCATTATTGAACCAAAACACGGAGAATAAGCCCTAAAACTATATCTAAACACTCCATAAGCAATGTAAGAACTTTATACCTTAGGTGGACCAGAAATGAGACTCTACTTATGGATCTACCCTTCTCCTTTGCTTCCTTGCTCTTTCCTCAAGTCTCATCTTCTTCAAAACCTCAAGAAAGCACCAAGAATGGCTCAATACTCTCAAAAATGTATTAGGGTTTCGTAGCTAGGGTTTGGGGTGATGGAGGTTGCAAATGAGGCCAGACTTTGGAGGTTAAGGTTCTTAAATAGGGTGCAAACCCTGAAAATTAGGGTTTCACTTTGGCAGCCCTACTCGTTGAGTTGAGGCTTCTTAACTCGTCGAGTAGACTTCAAGTCTCACGTCCAAAAATATGTTTCTACTCGACGAGTTGGGGCCTCCAACTCGTCGAGTGCCTTTGTAAAAATGAATGATTTAATTTAAAATACATACCAGGATCCGGGAGTTACAGTAAGACCATGTAGAGGTTTGGGCCCAATTTGTAAAATTGGGCCATTTGTTGGGCCTTGGTTGATTATTTGGCTTTTGGGCCTTCGGAGTATGAGTTTGGGCCTTGGTTTTGAACCAAGCTAGGTTAGGGGTAAAATGGTCCTTTTACCCCAAGTATGGATTTATAGTTATGCATTGAAACCCAAATGGTTAATTGGGTGTTGTTTTGATATGGACAGTTCGGGATTCTGTCATCCAACAACTATAGTTTTATCCACGAGACTTCGGCAGTGTGAGGTGAGTCTCCTCACCATACCAATGGGTCAAAGGTACCACGGCCGGCCCATTTATCTAGTTGTGATGATTATTACGGATGTGCTATCAATACATTATGTATTTATGTGAAGACCATACGGGGGTTCCCATGGCAATTAGTTATATTTGGTATGCTATTTGATTATGTGTTATGTGGTATGCTAGCTGTCTTTGTGATACTTGCATGGAAGACCTCGGGGGGGGGGGGGGGGGTTCCCGAGGCAATTGGATATAAGACCATGTGGGGGTTCCCATGGCATTCCAGTGGGCTAAGACCATGTGGGGGGTTCCCATGACACCCAATGTAAGACCTTGAAGGGTTTCCATGGCACCCTTAGTTATGACCATGTGGGGGTTCCCATGGCAGTGGGCTCAGACCATGTGGGGGTTCCCATGGCACCCGGTGTAAGACCTTAGAGGGTTTCCACGGCATCCTTATATGTTTGTATGTATGGTTTATATGGATTGTATGACATTTCTTCTGATTAGTTAAAACCATGTGGGGGTTCCCATGGCAGTGGGCTAAGATCATGTGGGGTTCCCATGGCACCCGGTGTAAGACCTTGGAGGGTTTCCACGACATCCTTATATATTTATATTAATGGCTTATGTGATTATGTGGATTATGTGGGTTATGCTCTTGGAAACTCACTAAGCTTCGTGCTTACAGTTTTGTTTATGGTTTCAGGTATCATCGGTTTGGAAAGGAATGGTTCGGATTGATCGCAGTGCACACACCCGTGTTTTCCGCATTATGTGATTTTGGGGTGTAACTCTGATAAATGTTTTAAATTAAGCAATGTTTTTGAATGGTTGGATTAAGTAACATTTGTGTTTGACTATAATGAAAAATGAAAATTGTACCTTGTATTTTTGGTCGTTACAGTTTAATGTTTATAAATTACAAAAATACCTTTATGCCATATATATTTCCCCTGTTCCTCTCTCAAAGTTCACGATCACCACCACCGACTACCAAAAACCCACCACCACTGCCTGCCTACTGTCACCACCAACATCCGCCTTTTGCCACCACCACCGCTTGACTGCTACCACCAACACCTCTAACATTTAACATCATAACCACCTCCAACATTAAACACCACCACCACCTCCAACATCAAATATAATCACCACCAGCAATGTCATTAACCATCAACACCTCCAAATTAATTGTATTGTATACCACAACCTACGACATCAAAATAAAACCTGCATTAGTAGGTTTTTTGCGAGAATCCATTACCCATATCGCCATGAATTCATTTCTCTAAGTTCCCGTTATTTACATACTCATAAAGAAGATTTTTGTAATCCTAAATTAAGAATTGAATCAACATCAATGCACAAATCAAAATTAAACAAAATGAGGTAGATTATTGAGCAAATTCGTGATAACGAGTGAGATTTATCAGCAAGAACATGCACTAAAAAATCGCAGCCCCTTCCCCTTATACTAAGCTCAATCACTGGTCCCATTCTTTCAAGATCGATTGCAACTCCTTCTATCTTATGAATCGACATCACAGGTCGATGCTCAAGATGATGATGATCAGTGGCATGAAGGTGAAGCAGTGGTATATGGTGATAATGGTGAGATTGTGAATAAAATCAGACAAAATCGGTGTCGGAACGAAATTCTCTGTTCTATTCTAATCATCATCATCATACAGCCCAAATAGTGGCAGAGGAAGAGATGGAGAAGGTTTTTTGAATGTCATCTCCATATTTGGATAAGGTGGTGGTGAACGGTAGAGGCGAAGATGGAGGCGATTCAATTGTGTTGGCAGATAGTTGTGACAGTAGGTGGCGATGATTCTTGTGTTTTTGGGTATGTTATTGAGTGATCTTTGGAAAGAGATATGGAGTGTGTGTGTGTATGTGTATGAGAGAGAGAGAGAGAGGCCCCATGTAATAACAAAATAAAAGATGGGTAAAATAGTATTGTTCATGTTAGATTTAACAATAAAACTAAAGGTGTTAGTCATAACGATTGCTTACGTGCAATGTTTGCTCCAAATGGACTATCCATGCAAAAAATGATTTCATAAGGATTATATTAAGAAACAATTAAAAAACATTAGGACCATTTATGAAATTTTGTCTAAATTTTATGAAAGCATGAAGTACATGGTCACTAATGTTATGTAATACATCTTTCTCAAATATACCATAATATATAATTATTCATAAATTGATTAGTCTTCTTATTGTGCAAAAGTGCAAATTATTATTGATCAATTTCATTGTCGAAAATACATGTTCAGTTATGGAGTTGCAACATGTAAAAGTAATGCTAATTTTGTAATTTTCATAAAAAATATATCATTGGATACAGTGTATGTTTGTTTGTTTCAACTATAATATTTGGCAACTTTTTAATTTCGTTCATTAAAACCATGCATCTTCACATAAAACAATAATTCAATTTTGAAGATTTTCTCTAAATGCCTTAATGTCATGTTTTTGGAATTCATTAGAAAATTAGTAAATACAAATATTAACGAGTGTTTACTCATCTCAATTTACATAAACGGAACGTGAATTGAATTCAAAAACTCTTGCATCCGATGTCAAGTTTCTATTTTAATGACCAATCTTTTTAAATGACTTTTTTCCTTTCAATATTCTTTATTGTATAATCATAAAAGAATGTGTCCAAACCCATGGTAAATGTGGATTGAAATTATTATACTTGTAGGCTTTAACAAGTGAAGGTCTTTATTGCATGCTTGCTTCAGTCTAAGATGATTATGGCCTATCATATTATCTTATCCTTATGTCTGTTAAAGGGATCATAATGTATACAGTTATAGACTTATATCTTTTAGTTTTTTTATATAATTTATATAACGTAGTCAAATAAATTAGATTTCCACGGTCACAAACAAATAAGAGCTCACTAGTTACTTCATTTTATTATAAAGTTTTTGCATCAGTACGGTCTTTAAAAAGTAATGTACACAATCACCTTTTTAATTCCTTCTGTCATACGCAGTCTAAATTGTCAGTCCATCTAAAGTCTAAACCGGTCCATTCAGTATTTAATTTACTGTTTAAATAAGGGTCCATGACATATTAATATTGGCTTACGAATTACAGTATTAATTGATTATTTGGGCCTTATTTCTATTGCGTTTAGGACCACATGGTAAACCCACAACTAATACGTTCGTAAATGGGCCTTATAATCTGCTAATTTAAGGACCAGTTGGACCAAAACAGTTATATATAATATTAGGGGTTAACGTTATGTGGTTCGGTTTTATTTTCTGCGGTGCGGTTTTATTTTTTATGTGTTGCGGTTATTAACCGCATAGATTTGGTGCGGTTATTTTGTGTGGTTTTAACCACAGTTTAGAGCTCAAACGGTTTTAAGAGTTCAAACATATTACTTGTAATAATAAAAAAAATCATAAGGTATAAAACAATTAACTTAAATCACAAACAATTAATATCTTAAAAACGTCAAATCAATAGTAATTAACAATAAATTTTTTAAAAGTGTCTAATTTCACCATTTTTCAAAGTTAAACATAACAAAAAAACCAACACTTTTGTCTTCTAGTATTTTATTCATTTTTCATTCATGAAACTTGTCTTACTTTTAATATTTAATATATTAATAATTAATAAAAAAAACTTGTATATAATATATGCGGTACGGTGCGGTTTTTTTTTGTAGTTTTTGAAAACTAATAACCGCACTGCACCGCAAATTTGCGGTTTTTGAAAAATAGAAAACCTCACCATCGGTTTTTAATGCGGTTGCGGTTATTTTTAGTTGCGGTGCGGTTTTTGCTCACCCCTAACATATATATATATATATATATATATATATATATATATATATATATATATATATATATATATATATAACCGTTTTATTAAAATTAAATAATAACCACTATTTTCAAAAATAACAACTATCGATCATGAGCATGTTCACCCACTCAACAATGAGTCGGCTATCAGGCGTCTAGGAATAAGCTCTACTTAGGGGGAAGTATTTGGAGCTGCGGACCGGAGATGTAATGACGTTGACCTGTATAGGCCTTAAAATGTTCAGTTCAAGGTCCATCATTTCTACAAAACCGATATGATCCAAGAGTTGGTTCGGCCTGATTCGGTCCAAGTACTGTAACATCCGTGATTTGAGGTAATGTTAATTATTTAACTTTCATAATTTAATTGTTGGACTATGAGATTAATGTGGGATTATTTAGTTGGGCCTTAGTGAGTGGGCTGTTATATAGTTGGGTCGACTGAAGACGTACGTTGGGCGTAAGCTTGGCATATGCGGGGCGTAGTGGCAACATTGGATGTGGGGGATCGATACGCATACGCACAGTGTACGCGAGTAGACTCAAAACCCTTATTTTTAGGGTTTAAGCCACCTTGACTCCTTACTAGCCACCTTGACTCGGAAACCCTAGAAACCTAACCTTCTTCGTCTTTGTGTGATTTTGATCTTATGAAGCCCATTTTGGTGATTTGGAGTTTGGAAGGAGAAAAAAGAAGTTAAAGAAGAAGAACTTGAGTAGCTTGAGCTCAAGGATCTGAGATATCATCACCATTTAGCACTCATTTGAGGTAAAAAGCTCACAACTTGCCTCACGTATGCTTAGATCTATGATAATGGTGTTTTGGACCTTTTTGGTCCCAAGAATGGATTTTTTTGGTCCAAATCTGTTTCTAGGCTTGGGGTTGCCACCTTTAGTGTTATATGAGTCCCAAGAATAGAAAAGTTTCCATCTTGAAGGTCTTATTGTGGCCGCATGAATTTTAGTCATTTCCATGGAAATTAGCTGCCATATTTCAAGTTTGGGTCCGTTTGGTGGGTTGAAAGCCACCAAGTAATTGAATTCATGGGTTAAGACACTTTAGTGGACTCAGATCTGTGTTTGGAGCTTAAGGTCTTAAAGGATTAATCCTTTTTGGAGTTTATGGATTAACAGGGTAGTACGATGGGCGTACAATCCCGTACGCGCATCGTATAAGCCATGCAGCATGTATGCTTAGTGTATAGAGGAGTACACCTCGCGTACTCACTAGATTCGAGTTCTTCGTCATTTGGGCCTCGATTTGGGCCGATCTTTGGACTTCTTAGCTGTTAGGCCTTAGTGGGCCATTAGAAGTGAGTTAGTGGGCTAAGGACATGTTTGGGATTAAAGGAATGCCCATTTGAGGAGTTGGGCCCAATTTAGAAAATTGGGCCATAAGCGGGCCATTAGTGGACTTGGAAAGGCTATATATAATTGGAGCATGGATGTTATGGAATTGGGCTTATGTTATGGTCCAAATTAGATCAAGGGTAAAATGGCCATTTGACCCTAAGAAGGATTATTAGTTTTTAACTAAGTGTTGTTGTGGTAATGATAGCTCGGGGAGTCGTTGGAGCATCCGTTAGAGATTCCTTACCGTGAGATTTTGCATCCGTTGTAGGAATGGGTCGAAGGCACCAATGTCGGCCCGTTTATGTATGTTAGTATGTTTTGGACTAAGATCCAATGTCGGGCAGTGCCCGATGTAGGTTTATATGTTTTCGGATTTCTGACTCGATGTCGGGTGGTGCCTGATGAATGTTTGTATGCTTGATGTCTTTGTGATTCTTGCATGTGTCTGTTTTGTATGTTTCTGGATTTCGGTCCGATGTCAGGCAATGGCTGAGGAATGTTTGTATGCTTCCGGATTTCGGTCTAATGTTGGGCGGGGCCCGATGAACGTTTATATGTTTATGTTATGTGATTATTTATGTTCGGCGGGGCTTGATGCCGGGTGGGGCCCGATGCCAGACTCTGTCCGATGTCGGGCGAGGATGTTGGGCAGAGCCCGATGTCGGATAGTGTCCGATGTCGGGCAGGGCCCGATGAAGCAGGCGGGGCCCATGATATGTTATTATGTGATTATGTGATTATGTGCATGATATGTGGTAGTTTGGGGAGACTCACTAAGCTGCGTGCTTATAGTTTTCAGTTTTGGTTTCAGGTACTTCTGGTAGCAATGGGAAGAGCTCGGGATGACTGCATTGCACACACCACGATGTTTTAGCGATTGATGTTTACTCTGATATATTGACATATGTTCTTGGATATGATGTTTTGAGATACTATGACTTACATTTTGGATGAGATGAGTTTGATAACTATGGTTTATGTATGATTTTAAAACAAAATTTTTTGTCATGATTTTTGGGGTGTTTCAAATACTCACCCTTACAATCGTAATAGATAAAATAACTTTATGTAGGCTTTAACAAGTTGTATCATATGCAATTAAATTTGAACAAGTCCAATGGGTACACGAATCGGAAAACCCAAACATGGACCGGACCTCGACCGAGCTCAACCAATCTGGTCCAAGGGCCACTAATTCCGGCCAAATCGGTACGGTCCAAGAGTTGTTCTGGTATGGTTCAATATAAATGCTCACCTCAATCTTTGTTGATGTTTTAGAGGGATTAAAGTTAAGCATGTTCGTGTTGGATTTTGTATACTACAACATCATATGGTGCACATACAACCCTAAATGCTTTGGATCTATGTTTTCTCTAATTATACATGCAATAATGTTTCCAAAGCATTAAGCCTACAACTAGCATGCAATTGACATAAACAACATAAAATACTAGTTAGGAGTACTTGGACTTTAGGAACTTAGTGCCCTAAATGTTGCACCTCAAATGGTTCACAACACACCTTGGACAAAGGATGACTTTTGATAGAGTATTCTTGCACTAGAAATCATCTCCATGAACTCTTAGAACATTAAGTTGGCGATTTTAGCTATGGGATGCTCTCTCTCTATATATATATATATATATATATATATATATATATATATATATATATATATATATGTTAGGAATCCAAGAGTCATGGGTAAACCTTAATCCATACTCTTGGGCTTATTATCCATGATCAATGATTCAAGTGGGCTAACTCTTTATGGATTCTTCCATAAACTTGGTCCATCATGTATCATAAGCCCAAAACATATATATAACTAATTTACACAATTAGTCACCATTAATTTAATTAGTCTCTTTTGATCACTAAACTAATTCCAAATTAATTATTGATCAATACTAATTAAACCATATGATTTCATATTAATATATTAGAACTTATTATATATTAATAAATCATAAATAACCTCTTCTCAAAAGTCCATCCTATCAAATTGTCGTGGTGATATGCAACCCAAATAGACCATGCTACTATCGGGTCAAGTACATACCAATTATAGTTATGGGCTTAGACATCTAATCCAACTGTCTCCCACTTAGATAAGTCTAATAACTATTATTGCAAGTACGACTCCATAACCCGACTAGCAATCGTAGCTCTTAAAAGATGTTGTCGAACTCTGACCTAGTCAATAACACGTCCATTAGATAAGGGATCATATATTCCTCCATTCTAGATATCATATGGAAATGAGACATGGATTATAATCATTCTCTTTGTCCATATGTTGTTTCCCGATTTCCAATTTATGACGACCGACTAATTGAATAAATCAAATCAGTCTAGGCTTGGCCAAACACTTAGGGTTGTCATCACTAAATCATCGAAGGGCCCACATTTATTGCTTTTATCCCTCTAAGGGTAAAAGGAATGGATAAACTTCGATTCAATTGCTTGCTTGTACTTACTCATCAAATCACACACAACAATATGTTTTATAACACCAAGTTACTGGTGTGTTTACATATGTCAATGTGCAATCGACTTGCAAACTACAACTCATATGTCTTGGTTTCAATAATATAAGATATTATCGTCTCGCAATCACTCGTGATTCCATGAAGTAATTCAGGTGAGCATGGGTTTAATCCAATACTTGAATCTTATTCCAGGAGTACTCATGAACACTGCAACAAACTTGTGCTATGTCAAAAACACCTAGACAATCTACAGTCAGATTCATGACAGTCTTGCCTCAATACCTACTTCCAAAGTATGATTGACTATGAATGGTTTGAATAACCTAGTTATTCAGGAAGTCAAAACATGTAAAGTGAAACACAAGAATAGTTGAATCCAATATGGTCTCAGAACTTATGAATATAAATAAAACACCTTTTATTTAATCACCATATTGATTACACATTATTCATTGTATAATGTTTTGATTAATGAACTTAATACTTGGATTAGAATAATAGTTATCCCATGCTCCAAGCATGCACACTATGTTTGCATATGGTCCTTTCTTTGTGAAATAGATCAATTGAACACATCTTCAATGAAACTCATTTCACAATTCCAAATCCTTACCGTAAATGTAAGAATACCGAATTCTTGCCATTTACTGTAATATGTTAGATTCTAAACTTATATGCAATGATCCTCTTGTAATGACTATGCACAAAAGTCACAGAGACTTTGGCAACAGACATTTCAAAGTATTCCAATGGAGAGCAATTCCATTTAGTATCACATTCAAAGTACATTCCTTTGAACATCCTTCTTGCATTAAGTTTTTTAATCTTACACAGATTTAAAGAATAACTTCCTTTTATGGAAACATTTCCATATTCCCATTTTGACTATCACTTCTGAACAAGAGTTACCTCTTCTCATAGTATGCCAATATAGTCCTTCCAAAATTCAGAATATACTTCCAATTGTCCATAAGCAACCAATCTTTGGTAAACCTCTTATTGTCCTCGACAATTGTTTAACCATTTTAGTCATATATCGTTCTAGTCCCTTTTTCCCTCTTAATGCCCTAGGCATTTGGAAAATTAGAACAGATTAATATTATAGTTTATGTAATCGATCCTTTATCCGAAGCATATCACATAAAGACATGATACTTTACCAGTCTTTTGCTATAATATTTCCACATATAGAATTTCCTTATGTTGAATCATTTCAACATAACATTCACATATGTCCATGACTAAATTCGATTAAAATCTCAATCTAAGCTTTTAGATTTGAAATGAAGTATGAATTCCTCTCCCTTAATTATAGAAAAACAACTTTTCAAACCTTGCAACTTTGTGAATTGAAACTTTTGTTTTCTATAATTAACATTGCTAACTTGCAACAGTTATCATAATGATTATGCTCCCACTAGCATAAAAATTGTTTATTTATTTAATAGCATAACACTTATGCTCCCACAAGCTTTGACATGTACCCATAAAACAGCTGGATTTCTAGAAATCAATACTTATTGGCTTCCTTACCAAAGTTCATATTTCTAACACAAGATGCTTCGATAAGACTTTATCTAGGCTTTTCAAACTCATACACCTTTCCTTAGATATCTCGCATGTGTGTCTAAACACTTTTAGAACTTATAGAAATAAGTCCCAAATGTTTATACCTTTTCCATTTCTCACAATTCAAATCATAATCGAATTTGAGAATGCAAATATCACAAATGCTATCTCCTTAAAATCAACTTAGTGAAAGCGTTTCCTTACAATCATTTTCATGAATTGGAGATAAACCTTATGACACTTAGATTTTATGGTATATGTGTTCCTATCCATGTGAATTTGTCATAACCATAATCACAAGACAAGGTTAGTGACAAATCCAAACTCATATGGATTGAACTAGTTCAATCTTACTTTCTAGCCACTTGCCAACACAGGGCCTGCCATTGCTTCTAGGTTGTTATGCAAACAATTGAGCACTTATAGAACTCACATGCATAGTCAACTTCAACTGGAATGGGCATAGAAACAAGAATATGTCAACACGATAGGTTATAAACCTCAAGTCGTGAGCTAGTGATTAATAATAGGTTTACTCTTGAAAAGTTCTTGAACCTTTTCAAGATCTTTAAGACTACCACTGACCTCTTGACATATAATTTTCTCTTTGTCAAGAGACATTACTTGACAAACAAATATTCAAGAGTTAGTGTGGTTTCTTATCAAGACAAACACTTCACACAATTGGTCTTAGTTGGTCTTTGTTTTATCCAAAACATCACAACTTACCAATTTTAAATGTACAAGAGTAAGAAACATTTTACTCTACATTTGATGAGTATTATAAACCTTTATTAAGACCATGTCACTCAAGTTACAATCTTGGAGTATGACTATAAGACCTGATTTTGGAACGAAGTATGATTTATCTTCTTGATTTAACCATTTCAAAAATTCACGGTTCCTCTTCTTAGCCATACAAATGCACTAAGATGTCCTTAGAGGATCAATTGTGATATGATTTCATAATCACTAAGTAATCATAAAACACGATACTCATGTACTTTCCCTTCTTCTCAGATTGGAGAAACTTTTATCTTTTTGCCTAATTTGATTCTTCTTATTCGTTCTGCTATACATTGAAACTTTTTCAATGATTCAGAATTACATGTAATCTTGTAAATATAACCATATTTACTAAACATAACGAATAGTCTTATCGTTTTTTGTGGTGGACCTAACTGGCGCACAAACAAGTGTACCCAATCCCCCAGTCCTTCACTTGACTCACGTATACATGTGAACAAGGAATTAGTCTTAATTTCCTAAAGACGAAGGTTCTCATTCATCACACAATACAACTTGCATGATTCCAAGTTTCTATCCTACTGAAACTTGGGTGATGAGAATCTTTCATTATTTGGTAAATTATGACACTTCCACAAACGAAAGAATCAAATCCATTTTCCAATATTGCTATCAATGGAAACATATAAGCAACAATTTTTCACAAATGCCATTGTAAGGAAATTTTAAAAATAAGTTAAATTTCAAAATTTTCTTTATTTATAAAAATTACGGAAAATTTATCCTTACAATGCAAATACATATGAAAACTATGTTGTTATCTATTCCTAAGCAATCTATCATAACTCTTAAGCAGCAGCTCAAAATTATGACACTTCCACAAACGAAAGAATCAAATCCATTTTCCAATATTGCTATCAATGGAAACATATAAGCAACAAATTTTCACAAATGCCATTGTAAGGAAATTTTAAAAATAACATAAATTTCAAAATTTTCTTTATTTATAAAAATTACGGAAAATTTATCCTTACAATGCAAATACATATGAAAGTTATGTTGTTGTCTATTCCTAAGCAATCTATCATAACTCTTAAGCAGCGGCTCAAAATTCTGATCATCGAACCATGCGATCAAAATCCATCTCTTCACAATCAGAATCATCTTACTCTTCCTTTAAGTTTCCTTTCATTCCTTTAATTCTACAAAACATCAAAATGTAATTACATTACATCATGTATTAAGAATCTCCAAATTGGAACTTAATAGAGTTAGATAATGGACATACCTGAAGCAGAGTCAAAATTTTTGACTTTACCATCCTTGTAATCTTTCAAGAAAAATATGGAAGCTTCGCAACTAGTGCCCCTTCTCTTGGTAATAGAAACAAATGGACTCTTTGGGAATGGTACACGAGACTATCTCAGACTTAGCCTTTCTCTTTACCATTTGGTCAAATGACTTAACCATGGCCGCTCCCTTTCCATTGGGAAGAGAAAGCTTTTCTGGACTTCCAATGTTTCCATTGTCAGTGTCCATGGAAGTTTGGGAAGTAGATCTTCCAATCAAATTTACTTTACCAATGCGCCAAATCATTGTATATTCAGCAGCAACAAGCAAATAAAACAAAAAAAATAATTTAAGGTAGTTTAGAAGTTTAAATGGTGATTCAGAACCAAATGTGATGACAATCTGGAACTGTTCTGCGCATTCCAGACTTGTTCTCCATGTTCCGGAGCAGTTCTTCGCATTTTGGACATGTTCAGAATATCTTTTGTGTGTTCTGGCATACCAAATTTTGATGTATAATAGACTAACACAATAACTAAACTAGTTTTTGGGTTGGTCCTAATAGTAATTAGGTTAAAATTAAACATATGCAACACCATCCAGAATGTGTTCTTCATATTCCAGACATGTTCTTCATGTTCCGGATTAACTCCTTTACATTAACAATATTAAACCTAAACAACTAAAAGTGTATGAATGATAGTTTCATTTTATCTACTTCTTTTTATATTTTATTTTATCATTTTTTATTCATAATTTAGTTAACCTTCATGGATATTTTCCTTCTTGTTATTTTATGACTATTTCGAGTAATTTCTAGTTTTGTGAGCATAATTGCAGATTTTAAGGATACTAGGGGAGCGGGATCTTTGGGTGGCAAATTGAATTGGAGGAAAATGAAGATTCATGGGCTAAAAGATCAATGAATATGATGTAAATCATAAGATTGTTGATTATTTGAAGGCTTGGGGAAGATGAGCTTTGAATTTGAAAGAAAATGGAAGAATATTTGTGCATGTGGAGATTACTGATCGGGAGAATACGTGAGCTATGGGTAATTTGGAGAAGACAAATCGGGCTTAAATCGAAAAAAAATGAAGAAAAAATGGGCTATGAGCTGATTGGACTTGATCTGGTCTAGTTGGCTAAGCTTTGGAGGCCTACAACTCAAATTAGCCCACATCAAGAGGCACTCGTGCAAGGCACCCGCGCATGGTTGCACGACCCGTGCAAAGACATTCAGGGGCATTTTCGGAATTACATCTTAAGTGCTATTTGATGAAGGTTGGTGTGCATCTTTTGAATACTTTCACACATCCGAATTTTTGTCAATTCTCTGGAGATTTGGGAGGTATTAGAGCACTTGAAGAACATCAAAAACATCATATTTTTGCTCTTGATTCTTGCTAAATGTTTGGTACTTTTAACTTTTACTTTGTTTTATTGAGTTTAGCCATGCTAGGCTTAACTAATCTTGGTTGAATTTAGTGAAATCATTTGAATATTTAGTTGAATGTTGAAGAACACCATGAACTTGTTCTTGAATCTTTATGAGAATGTTTTATGTTTTAACATCTTCTTGCTACTTGTATGTTTTTATTCATGAGTTTAAATGTAATTGTAGTGATTAGTTGGCTAATTTCTTGATTAAGTAATGGATCCTCAAATTAGCAACCAACATGTGGTTCTTGTGTTAGTTTTCACTTCACACAATCATAAAAACATTTTCTCCAACATGGCAGTGAAAGCATTTGACTCATCTTGGATTTGGTTACTTTTTGGTTCTGAATGCTAGTTAATTAATTACATGCTTAATGGAAATTGTGACTTTAATTAAGGAAATATGTTATGAACTTCTCTAACTATTTTAATAATTAAGAAGGTCTAGGTAATCTCAAGCTTCTTGGATTACTATAGCCAAATTAGAGATTTAAAACAAGTATTGCACATTGGATTATAATGATATGTTCATCAAATGTTCAAGTGAAAGAACCTTAAGTCAACCATATTTCTCTCATTGATTTTACACTAAACTCTTGCTTTTGTTGAATTGTCTTTTTAAATCTTAGTTTAACTCTAGTTTCCTTTTCAACATTTCAAAGGATCAACCCCCCCCCCCCCCATTTTTATTTTTAATTTAGTTTTACAAGTATTTGTATAACAAGATTTTCATAGGAACAACAAATTGAACCAATCTCCGTGGATACGATCCCTTTACCATTATATACTATTTTAGTGTACAAGATTTACGGTTATTTATTTTGTTGGCCTTGACAATCACCAAATTTTGATGGCGTTGTCGGAGATTGGTTTATTCTTAATCAGTTTGTTTCTCTATGCTCAGATCTTATCGTACATGTACTCTAATCTAAAATCTTGAAATTGAAAAAAAAAACAAAAAAAAATATGGCTTGGAAATGAACACTGCTTGCATTGAAGATCAACTTTTTTAGTTAGCACAGTTAGTTATGATGATTGAAAGTGACCACAGTGTGCAACCCACACCTCTTCTTTACGATTTTTGTGCCCAAAATGGAGATCATTTCGACATGTGTCCATATTTACAAGGAGAATGGGGAGAATTGCAAGAGAGGGGAAGCTACTACTGGTCAAACCAATGGAGTTATGATGATTGAAAGTGACCAAAGTAGGCAGCCCACACCTCTTCTTTGAGATTTTTGTGCCCAAAATGGACATCATTTCGACATGTGTCCATATTTACAAGTAGAATGGGGAGAAGTGCAAGAGAGGGTAAGCTACTAGTGGTCAAACAAATGGAGTTATGATCAGCCTCAACATGATCAATGATGGGACAACAACCAAGCTTAGGGAAATAACCAATACCAAAACCCATACGAAGCATGGGGAAATAACCAATACCAACCAACTCCACAGTTCCAACAACCATATCCTTACCCTCCTCTATAAACTAAAATTTCAAGCATGTCCTTAGAGGACATTATGAAAAGCATTTCCACTTCTACCCAAAATTTTCAGGAAACAACCCAAGCTAGCCTCAAAATCTTAAAGCAACAAATAACACAATTTGCTTAATCAATGAGTATAATGGAAGCTCAAGACAAACTACCATCTGAAGTGATCCCATAGCATAACACATGTTCCATTCCTTTGAAAGATGAGAAAAAAATGTATGGCCCAAGAGTGTTATATGAAGAAGAAGAAGAAGAAGTAGTAGAACAACCACAAGATCTAGAAATGAAATTTGTCAGACCCTTCAAAGGATATGTATCCCGAGAAAGAAGACGCCCAAGTGGTCACCTACTCAGCCACCATGTCAAAGAGGGAAGAGTTGGTCACCTTACTGAACAAGTACAAGAAATAATGTGGTTGGATGATTTCTATTATCAAAGGTCTAAGTCTGGTATGGTTCTCCCATAAATAGAAAGTCAAATACAAGAAAAGAGTCCCAATGGAGGTGTGGAAATTAAAAAATGTCGACATGGGGAAAATATGCAAGGTTAATGGACATCGATTGAATACGTTCTATGAAGTCTTTGATTCAAATGTCCACGATGTCATCTATTTGGATGCCCCGAAGTGGTAAAGTGAAGTTTGGAGGCGTCTTGTCAAAGACGTTAAAGAAGGGCATTTTTGGAAAGCATTGTGCTTTCATGTTTTTAAATTTGAATAAAGAAGTTTGAAGATGTTTTTGGGATCCTCAAGGAGTTTTCTTTGAAGGAATTAACTGTTTCCATATGTTCGAGGCCTTCTACTCCATGAAAATGCAAAGAAACGGAATAAAATGAAGCAAAATAAGAATTCTCGAAAATGCCCGTGCAGAGCTGTGAGCGACCTATGTGTTGTTGCGCGAGTGGTCTGCATGGACGAACCTGATCAAAAGGAGATGCTCGAGCAAAAATCAAAGAATCATAACTACATGGTCTGCGCGACCCGCACACCGAGCTAGACCATTTTTGACCATCTTTGACCAGATCTTTAAGTGGGTTAACTTGTTGACTTTCATTGACCATATAGCTTATGAATGCAATCTTCTTCTTCATTTCTCCCTTGTGTTCATCAAGTTCTTCCCTCAAGCTCCATTTTCTCTCGAGAACATAAGTTCCCAAACACCCACCTTGCCGGAAAAATCAATATTGTCGGAGTTCTACCGGTTGGAATTTCACGATACCACCACCACTGACATTTCCCGCCTTCCGATCCTCCGAACTAGGTCATATCTTCCCTTACCTTAAGAATTGAGGACAATGCTTGTTCTTAAGCTTTAGGTGGGGTATTCCCTTTTACTTTTACTTTTGCATGCATTTTTAGTTAGGATTGCATAACATATTAGTCTTTAGCTAATTTACATTCATTTTTTTAATTCCAAAAAAGATTTTATTTTCTTCTTTTTATTTTTTGCATAACATTTAACTTAGGACATTAGCATGCATGCATTTTTGTTGTTTGTTTATTCTCACCCCCTTAGATGCCATGGAACAAGTTCATAGTTATTGTATTATTATTGGTCCATGATCGTGTTGTTATCTCACACATCGAACCGGGACCATTACGTTGCAGTTTGGGACTTCATACTTGGGATCAATTATTGGAAGTTAAAGGGGTAAGTGATTATGGTCATGTAGTTTTCATGAAGAATTAAGCATGCAATACTAACAACTATATGATATACTATAGCAATGGATGTTTTTACCCTGCGGTCCACGCCGCTGAGAGGATCACACTTGATCATGTTTGAATCATTAGGATGAAGCATTGGTGCTTGTCCCCTGGTAAAATCCATATTTGGTCTCTTTACATCAACATTTTTTGTTGCAATTTTCTTAGGTTTTTGGAGAATCTTTTAGTCTACACTTAGACATTTTCATTATATTTTGAAAATCACAAGTTTGAAAAGGAACCTACAACTTTATGCTCCACACATTGGTCATTTTCAAAAATTAGACCATTCGGATTACTATCTTTTGGTTCCACTTACATACTTTTCGGAACCAAATTTTGAGTCAAAAGTTTTCTTGGTAAAAATTCTGATATGTTACAACGTTGCCTTCAAGCATGAATAAAAAATCAAAAAAATCAAAAAATAAAATAATAATAATAAAAATAATAATAATAATAATAATAATAATAATAATAATAATATACACTTCAAATCAAAAAAGAAAAGCTCAAACAAGGAATTCTAAGTAGATGGGTGACCGGTTCAATTATTGAACAAGTTTTCTTACATTTTGGTCACCCGACGATTGATATTCATTTAGATATGTATGTTTTATTGTATATAGATCGAGTTGTTTTTCGCAGATTGGAGATGTTAGGGAGTCTGTCGAGTCGGATACTACAGGATGTTCAAGTCAACACTAAGTGAACTGATTCCTACAACGATGCCGAAGCGATGAAACCAAATCACACATTAGAGCAACCGTCATACGTGAGATCACGCAAATTTCATGATTAGAGTGTACACTTAAATAAGAGCTCCACACGAGCCCGTCCATTTGCTTTCTCCCTACTACAGAGGTTCTTCATTGTATGCATGTTCCATTGGGGTTGCGACTGACCATCCCTCCTTACTCGTTTATAGGAGTTGTTCTAGCTGTGGTTTATGGTTCCAATGTCACAAGAAGAAAAATTATTGGGATAATAACAAGATCAATTCTGACCATGTTGACTAACTGTGATCAGGTTCTATGGTTCTATCCATTTTTTTTTATAGTTCATCCCAAGTCATTTTAGTCTAGTCTTACTTGAGGACAAGGTTCAAGTTTGAGGTGATTTGATGGTTTCATTTTATTTACTTCTTTTTATAGTTTATTTTAGCATTATTCATTCATAATTTAGTTTATCTTCATGCATATTTTCCTTTTTTATTTTATAACGATTTCGGGTACTTTCTAGTTTCGTGAGCATAATTGCAGATTTTAAGGAGACTAGCAGAGCAGGATCTTTGGGAGGCAAATGGACTTGGAGGACAATGAAGATTCATGGTCTAGAAGATCAACGAAGATGATGCAAATCATGGGCTTCTTGATTATTTGAAGGTTTGGAGAAGATAAGCTTTGAATTTGCAAGAAAATGGAAGAATATTTGTGCATGCGGAGATTATTGATCGAGCGAATATGTGAGCTATGAGTGATTTGGAGAAGCCAAATCAGACTTAATTGAAGAAAACTTGAAGAAAAAATGGGCTATGAGCTGATTGGACTCGATCTGGGCCAGTTGGCTAAGTTATGGAGGCCCAAAACTCAAATTAGCCCATATCAGGAGGCACCCGCGCACGATTAAACAACCCGCGAACAGACACACATGGGCATTTTTGGAATTCTATCTTGAGTGATATTTAAGGAAGGTTAGTGTGCATCTTTTGTATACTTCTACACATCCGAATTTTGGTCAATTCTCTGGAGATTTGGGAGGTCTTGGAGCAGTTGAAGAATATCAAAAACATCATCTTTTTGCTCTTTATTCTTGCTAAATGTTTGATACTTTTAACTTTTACTTTGTTTTCTTGAGTTTAGCCATGCTAGGCTTAACTAATCTTGGTTGACTTTGGTGGAATCATTTGAATATTTAGTTGAATGTTGAAGAACTCCATGAACTTGTTCTTGAATCTTTATGAGAATGTTTTATGTTTTAACATCTTCTTGCTACTTGTATGTTTTTATTCATGAGTTTAAATGTATTTGTAATGATTAGTTGGCTAATTTCTTGATTAAGTAATGGATCCTCAAATTAGCAAGCAACATGTGGTTCTTGTGTTAGTTTTAACTTCACACAATTACAAAAACATTTTCTCCAACATGGTAGTGAAAACATTTGACTTATCTTGGATTTGGTGACTTTTTGGTTCTGAACGCTAGTTAATTAATTACATGCTTAATGGAAACTGTGACTTTAACTAAGGAAATATGTTATGAATTTCTCTAACTATTTTAATAATTAAGAAAAGTCTAGGTAATCTCAAGCTTTTTGGATTACTATAGCCAAATTAGAGATTTAAAACAAGTATTGCACATCGGATTATAATGATATGTTCATCAAATGTTCAAGTAAGGAAACCTTAAGTCAACCATATGTCTCTCATTGATTTTACACTAAACTCTTACTTTTGTGGATTGTCTTTTTAAATCTTAGCTTAACTCTTGTTTCCTTTTAAACATTTCAACAGATCAAAAACCCTCATTTTTATTTTTAATTTAGTTTTACAAGTATTTGTATAACAAGATTTTCATAGAAACAACAAATTGACCCAGTCTCCATGGATACGATCCATTTATCACTATATACTATTTTAGTGTACAATATTTAAGGTTGTTTTATTTTGTTGGTCTCGACAACCACCAATAAATGAAGAACTTACCCGTAAAACTATCAAATCTTCATAATCATGTGTCATATCTTCTTTGATTCTTTAGCCCGAAATATGTAGATATTCCAAAATAAAATCGGGAATAACCTTTTGTACTTTGTGCTTCGGAATATGTACGAATGGGTTGAATGGGTATTCCGGAATGCATCGAATGGGTTGCGTCGGATCCTCATATTCTGATATTGTCTCTGGAATGGCCCATTTCGAAGAAGATTGTTATTTTACAAAAAAATAAATAAATAATTAAATCAGTTATTGTCTTCACATAACCAATAAAATATGGTTAGATTATTTAATTTCCCTTTTTATTAAGTCTTTCAAATAGTTATTCTACTTTGATTGTTATGCAATCTAATAACTTGTAAAACTTTCCAAACTACTATTTTTGTAATACCAATCGTCCATTTTTTGATGCTTCATTCTCAATATGGTACTTAACAAGTTACTTGATGATTTGTCCCACTCTGTGCATTTATTATATTTGTACTTTGACATCGTTCAACTTCCATCCTTTCTTGCATTAACATAAACCAATATTAAATAGGCTTTGTCATCTTACAAGTTACAAACACATAAGCTAATAAACATATTCTAATTACCATTTCGTTTTCACATTTATAGTACAATCCCATTCTTTTTCTTTCCATTAAATGTTGGAGTGGAGTTCACAACGCCATCTCAATTTCAACGATCATTATCTTTCAAACAAGCATAACAATTTCATTTTGTTTTCATCTTTACCAAAAGAGTAAAAATATCAATTATGTGACATATTTAACTAGTTATCCACCAACTCTAGATTATATGAAATTTACAAGCTCATTTCAAGTGATCTTTCAAGAATCCAACACTAATTCAAGCATACATTTACAATTTCATTCAAGATTTTAACTTGGGGTTAGGAACGTTAAAATATATCTAAATGAATGATACCGGTAAAAATTGGTGATGTTTCAAACATAACAGCCACATTCGCCCATTTATATCCATCCATAATCATCGTTTGCCGGTTTCATCGCTACCAATAAACACCTAACTTTTCCTTTCTCTCTTTTCCAACACTCATACTCATTTGATGACTCTTAGGTGTTGTTTGTTTTGGAAGTGATTAAATGTCTTTTGTCTTTTTCCAAGTTTGCGGAAGAAGACGTGCATTTGCGAAACGTCTACCCGCCAGAAGGAAAAAGTGTTCAAAAAGTACTTTTGTAAAAAAACAAGCCAGCCCTTACTCTCACTCTGATTATCTTTATCTCTTTGTCTATGTCCTCTTTCTCAATCTTTCTTCTCATCTGTTTTTTTCTATTTTTTTGTAAACTTATGACTATCATACCTCAATCCACCCCCTTTGATCACCTTTTTATTTATAACAAAATAAATAAAAAGAATTTTCAATTTATTTACCGTTTTGGGCTTGAACATCTTTTGAGTTAAACTTGATAAAATCTCAATGATTTTGTTTATTAATTAATCTAACGATAAAGAGGCCCGAGAATATTTTCATTTATTTTGGGATGTTATACAAAGCATTCACTGTGTCGTATGGGTGGTGTGTAAGGCCTTGAGAGGATGTCACATTATCACCATATCTTTGAAGTAATGAGTGTACTGAATATCCTAAGAAACGTTGATTTTCTAGAAAGAGAATTGTTTGTAGGCCCTTTTAGTTTAATAATTACAAAAACATATATTAATATAAATGACAAAAAAATATAAAAATATATCTAAATGGAAAAATTAGTAATTTTATTTTGCATAAAGGCATAAACCACTTGTGCAACAAACTGAAATCTTAAAGAGATCATATCAAATTCTTGAAGGTTGGACTCAAAGTGAGAACTTTTAAATATCAGAAGGGGCATTTATGTAATTTACTCAAAAGATAAAAGAACAAACAAGGTTTTCCAAATAAAAATAACATTAGAATATGTCCGATCATTCAAAGATATGTGGTTGCTTAGCTAGCTTCACGTTTTCACAAACTAGACGACAATCGGCCTAAAATGCCAAAGTTTTAACCCGCTTTCCGTCCCTTTTCCTTTTTTGTCTTTTACCTTTTGTTATATTTTTATATTTTTTAAATTTTTATTCATGTATTTAAATAAAAGAGCCTTTTTTCGCAACCTTTTTAGTCCACTTATAACGAGTTAGCCATTAAACGTTATATAATATGAGTGAAATTATAGAGAAATGATGCCAACAATATTATTATGCGAGAATAACTGAATAAGTGCGGAATTTATATATATTTTTAGTTTATCAATGTAAATTTTAAAAAAAAAATGTTGAATTTGCATTATTTCAATGCGTATTATTATACGAATTTTAATTTTCTTAATAAAAATACATATATTATTTTTAAATAAACAAATATTTTTACAGTTACATTATATGGAAATAAAGGAAAACAAGACAAAAACAGATCTCGCATGGATTGCTCCAATCATGTCTTCTTTGTCAGCGCAAAGTAGATAAATCGTATATATCATTTTTTTTAAAATGTTTTATTCAATTTCTCATTCTCCATTTTTTTTCTTTTCATTAATTACAATATTTATTAGTTTGTTAATACTTAATTTTTGTAATTTTTTAGAAGTTTGTTTTATTTTATATTTCTTTGTGTATATTTTAAGTATTTGACCACCATATTTTTTAAGATTATATCTGTATTTCTATAGCAAAAATATTAATCAGAAAGCATAATAATTCATGCCATCAAATTTTGTTATTTTGTTATATTTTAATAAATATAATAATAGTTCAGTTGTTATAAAATTACAAGTGCATCTATTGAAACACAAACTTATCCAAAAATAATAATAATAATAATAATAATAAATAAATAAATAATTCTTATGGATTCCAATCCATTACGACATTTATTGGGATACCAGATTTGACCTTACGTGTTGTTCATTAGACCATGGTGGCCAGCATATCCCTTCTCCAATTTTCGTTCTCATTGGTTTCATTTATTGTTCTTTTTCTTTACCACCAAGTGTATTACTATTCTTATTTTCCTCAATAAGTTACATTTTTCTATTGCTATATAACAAGATTATTATTTCCAAATATATCTTAGTTTCTAAAGATTTTAAAAATATATATTTTAACATACCTAAAGATTTATGTATGTACAAATTTACAGCCTAATTGTTGAGATTTTTGGCTAAAAGTTTCATGATTGTATATTGTTGTCGTAAGTATTAGATATGTAATGATTATGTCCTCCAAAGCAATGACATAAAAAATTTGATAACACACTTTTATCTGATTGTTTTAGAATAAATGAGTATGATAAATATGTAAATATAATATCTATGTCATTATATGTGGACTACGCTTATAATGGGAACCAATTAGGATGTTATAAACCAAACCAATAAAATGTTACACTTTTCATTTGATATAGAGGATGTGAGAGTAGCTGATGTTATTTTTGGTGTGAAAGTAAGTAAACTATGATAGTTATATTCTTACTCATTCCCACTATATAAAGCGCAAGCTGGTTGTTATCCTGTTTAATCATTCTAGTCATTTTCAGAAAAATTTAGATGATATTATAGTTTGTCTTGAATATACTTAAGTTCTTGGATAGATGCATATAATGAATTGCACTAGATCCAACCATTGCTATTTTGTTCAATATAATGTTTTTTCTGTAACTAGCTTCTTGTTGATTTGCTGATATAATTTTCGTTCTAGAAAATAACATTAACTGGAGTAAATAAATATATAAACTTAGTGTCCATGTTCATCATAAATATGGTTCCAATTTAACATGTCTTGAAGTCGACATGGGAGGTGGCGCTCACTGTGCAAGTTCATAATAAAATCGACCCACATATGTGAAATATATGAAAAACATTTCAAATGAGTTCTCACATGTTTTACTTTAAGAGCTTTTAACTCTTTGGTGTTCAATTTTCTCTTCTATAGATACCGTTTGTTTGTCACATGGTTTGCGAAACATTGTGTTATAACTCGTGTGAGATTTACCATCATTATAAAAACAATAAAAAAGACACATTATAACAAATTATTAGAATCAAATGATACATGATTTTATCAATGCATAATTAAACTTTAGGATAATGAATAAAAGAAGTATGATATGTTTAGTAAAAGCCGTGACATAAACTTTGTGTTTATCACTTTATGACTATACTCGTCAAAAAATTGCTTTTATTCAACATACATAGAACTTTTGGCCACTTGTGAATACTACTTATTATATCATTCTCCAAAAATAATAAGACATATCAAATTGACTAAATCTATTAAATCAAACGAGACAATAGAATATTTATGCTCATCATAGTATTAACATATTATATAATGGGGTAGAGAAATTGACAGGATTCAAGACAAGCGTCTCGAGCATGTATCTTCCAAACTTCATATTTTCTTTAAAAGTACTTGTTTTATAGATTAAAACAAATACATATTCAATTACAAGCACTTTTAAGATATTAAAATATACCGTATCCAAACCCGTATTGTTCTTAACAAGCCTAACATATATATAGGTTTTCAAATAACTTTTTATACTATCTTATTTCTAAATTCTTCTCAAAGAAAAAATTTAAAATACTTAGATTGATTAAAAAAACATTTGATGTTGATAATCTGTTAACATGTATTTAGTATTTACATTCAACTAAAATTTCAAGTTGAATGAAAGCATCGAAGAACATTCTTCCATCAAATACAAACAAATAAATAAACAGAAAACTAAATAGCAACCAAATTAAAAACCAAATGATGCACAGCATCTATATCATCTTTGATAATACCAAATAGTCATAACACCAAACGTAAACAGAAAACCAAAAAAAAAAAAAAAATCCATAACAAAACCATGTTTATAATAACATGGCATTTATTTAATTAAATATTTTTTATTAAAACCTACTCATACTCCTTTTCTTCATTCTCCTTCTCTTTCCACCCTCCGCTTTTCAACACAGACCTCGGAGACCCACAGCAGCTCCCACCTTCCTTCACAAACTTCAGATACACAATCGATTCTCCACCACCAATTTCTTCATAACTTTTTTCTTCCACCCCATACCCTTCAATCTCAATTCCGCTTCCAATTCCGTTTCCAATTCCACCACCAACAGCAATCGAAAACTCACCAGGCTCAAAACAATCCAACACCCTTCTCACAAGGCTTTCCAATCCAATCTCCTTCAAGTCATACCCAACAGCCTCAAAGCTCGCGTAACTAAACCCATCTTCCGGAGTCACATGAATAGTTGAAACAGCGGAATCCTCAATTCCATTCATGGAGTACCCACATGGGTCGAATTCAAAGTCACAGATTCCAGAGTTTGGGAGGATCGAACGGATACCGGAATCGTTCGTCATTGTTTCTGCAGAACTCCACTCGGTTTTGTAAAAGACAGAAGCTTTTTCACGGTCTAGAGTCGTCATGCACATCTCGAGCGTGTACATGTCACCGGAATCGGAATCAGCGACACCGGAATCGGAATTGGCAAAAGCGGAATAAACGTACCACTTGTTAGGCTTGTCAAAAGCACCCATTGCATAAGCTTTGCTTGATAACCCGAGTTTCTCAAAATGGGAATCGAGAACTGAAACTTCTTCGGTGAAGCTTCTATGTGGGAAAGATTGAGCACCGGGGAATATAAAACTGCCACGTGTATATCTCACTGATCGGACAGTGAGAGAGAGTGTCGCCGCTAGCTTCAGAATAGATGGAATCGACAACAAAAGCTTGGTGGTCCCACATGTTTTGATTACGAGTTTGTATGGGAAAATAAAAAGACTCGATTCTGAGAGAACGTAAGAGTCAACATGGTCGTTGGAGAGAGAAGACACGATTGTGCATTCAGCTGGGGTTAAAATTTCATCGATTTGGGTCTTTGAGAGGACCCGAAGACCTTGACCATTCGGGTCGGAAAAGATGCTGGGCTCGAAGAATGTTAGTTCGAGTCTTTTTTCGTAACCTTCAAAACCGATTGCAGAAACTTGTTGCGCCATTTGAGCAAGAAGAGGAGAAGGATGAGAGAAGAAGAAAAGGGAAGAGGGTTTTTTTACTAATTCTAAACTAATTTGAAAGCAGTAAAATTAAAAGCACGTCAAGTGACGTGAAGGGGAAAGCGATTTAGGGAATATCAGGATGGTTTGCGAGCGCACTGTAAAAAGAAAAGAAAAATATAATTAGTATGGAATTAATTGATAGAGAGAATGGAATCATAATGGAAGGAATGGAATTGGGTATTGTGCTTACGTTGGAGTAAGCAGCAGATCTGAATTTCTTGATTCCTCCGTTTGGGCGAACGTCTTCAATGCTGTATCCTAGGGGAGCTTCATAAAACGATTTACTACTACTACTACTACTACTAGGCTTTTTCCCACCTTTGGTTTCCATTAGAACATTCAGTTTTGTCCTGTAAATCAAACGATGTTGAAAGATTAGTTAAACGAACAAAGAAATTTGTTTAAAACTAGTGGTTTATATAGAGAGATAATGACAAATGAAAAGAATGGTGAATGAACGAATAATGACAAAAGCAAGATTATGATGTTACGTTACATTCTACAAGAAAAAGTTAAAATCAACGATTAATCTTTTGTAGTTCATAATCGTTTCAAACTTTATGATTTGGTAAACAAAGATAAGAACATAAATCAGCGTTTATTCCTTTGGGATTCACATTCAAGATCTAATTTAGTTGAAAGAACAACGTTAAACATACCAACAGATAGCTAATCAACTTGTTTTATTTGTTTAATTGAACAGTAATATTTAAATGTAAAGGGTACTTGAACCAAGAACACAATTATTAACATATAAAGCAAAAAAGACAAGTAAAAGACCCACTTCAATCATTCAAATCGGTTAAGCCAATGATAGAACCAAAAAACGTGTAAAAGGGTTAACAGACAAAACTATATTTAAGATCTAAAGAGAAAGTTTCTTCAGCCATCAAAAAAGGATTCCCGATCAAGCCTCAAAAACTTATGATAAATCATTGAGAAATTGAAAACCCTAGACATGCGTACAGGAGTGCTTACGTATATACATTCATATAAACACAGACAAGATCAAACAACTACGATCTAAAACGAGAGGTGTTTGAACTTACAATATAAATTTTGTTGTTGTACGACTCCTCTAGAACGAAAATTCAGATCTCCGATCTGCAATAAAACCCTTAAAACATCAATGAAAAGAACACAAAACACGAATCTCAAACCAAGAAGAAGAAAGAGAATCAAAACAACACGCTTACCTTGATGAAGAAAAGAATAAAACGATCGACGATGAATATCAAAGAAGAGGCGTGTTCTTTCCTTTGATTTTTAGGGTTATCGTGAACGTAATGTTGATAGACGGCAGAGATATGAGGGTATATATAAGAGTTTGTGATTGTTATCAGCCACTAGTTTACAAAAATATTACGAATATGCCATCGGGTGCAGTTACCTAGAGACTTCTCTGTGGTGTATAGCGTCACAGCCACGAGTTTGGAATATTTGACAGCTAATGAGAGGAAATACGATTTAGTTTTAATTTTTAATTTTTAATTTTTAATTAATTGTGATTTTGTTTTATTAAAATTTTTTAATTACATTATTTGATGAATCTAATCCAATGGCATTGATTCATTTATATATTTATTTGTGTAATCCTTATCTCTAATATCTAAACGTTACTAAGTGTTTAGTTTCCGTTATTATTTGTTTTTAAAAGAGCTAACAAATTTGTTATGTTTTCATTATTATGTTGTACAATTTAGAATATTGAAATAAAAGTTTTCTACTTTTTGAAAATATTGAAATAAAGAGTTTTCTACTTTTTGAATATTAAATAAATATAAAATAATTATTTCCGGAAACCACTTTCCTCTTTTTTTCTCTATAAACTGTTAACTATCAACAAGCATTGAAAAAACATTTTCCATATGAAGAATATGTTGGAGTTTAATAGTGTATTGTATATATGTATTAACTATCAAGAAGCATGAAAAAATATTACTAACAATGTAATTTGAACATAATGGGTCTTGGAAAAGTAATGAGTGATAAGATTGAAATGATATCAATATCATTATGACACCTTACAATAATTGTGAGGAACAAATGCATAAAAATGCAAGTGTTGCATGTTTTAAAAACGAGACAACATGACCAACAATCGAGATAGTCATATTTGTGAGGTTGATTATACTATTGAACTAAAATTCAATCATTAGACAGTTTTTTTTTGCATGTGTCTGAACAATTTTTTTGTTTCAAGTTGTTGGATTTTGATGGTAGTTTAAAATATAAATTAAACTAAGCATAAATATAACCATCAAGATATTCCACGAATTTATGTTCAACGAAAAATTGCAACAAAAGTAATCCCTAACAAAACCAATGTCAATCCACGTCCTTTGGCATATATTGAAATTATTTTGACCAAAAAAATATTGTAGACTCTTGTGGCCAATGTAAAGTTTACACGTTGCTACATAAAGCTTATATTTTCAAATCTTCATTACATGGATAACTAATGTCAACTTCAAATCATGTATGAGGTAATTTAATTCCTGAATCTTTAAATGGTAAGAGGTAAAAGGAATAAACTCTACATTCATCAGGTAAAGGAGAAAACAAATTTGTTATTTCAGAAAATTCCTTAATAGATAGTATTTGGTAATAACTTGTTGGATCCAAAAGATTAGAATTTCGGTTGGGCTTTTAAGTGTTTCCTATTTCATGATTGCTCTAATTTTGTAGCATCTACTTTAATACCATCTCTACCCTAAACTTGGAATATTTTGAAGCTTCTCCCTTTTGAGTATTTCAAGTATTTCTCTCAATTATGTCTTATGTTCTTAGTCGTTCTTTGGAGTAAATTAGTATATCATCAATGAATAAAATCACAAACTTATCGAGGATTGATCAAACCAAAAGACATAAACATGTCACTTCTACTTGGCAATATATAAATCAAATATTAATATTAGAAAAGAAGTTTTCCTCATGTAATTGATCAAAAATATCATCAATCCATGGGAGTAGATATCATTTCTTCATCACCACCTCGTTAAGTTTCTATAGTCGATGTACATTCTCTTTGTTCCATCTTTCTTATTAAAAAATATGATCCATATAACGGGAAGAGCCTAGACGAATGAGTTATTTATCCATTATTTCTTAAAGTTGAGTAATAATGTAACACCGTAAATTTTCAAATCAAATTTTTCAATTTAAAAACGCAATTATCTCAATTCAAAAATAACAAAAGTGTCACAATATCAATCATCAACACATGTTCAAAAACTATATATATATATATATATATATATATATATATATATATATATATATATATATATCACACCTCTAGGATCCTCTCAAAACATAACTCAATCTCTGATGTGTGTACAATCAAACCGACGTTTTCCCGTGATCCTGAGAAGTACCTGAAACACATAACACAGTAAGTACGAAGCTTAGTGAGTTCTCCAAAATATCACACACATCTCATTAGCCACTCGCTGCTAACTCAATACGACCTTCCGGTCAATGTGTCTCGGTGGAGACCCTCCGGCCCCACAACTCGGATGGACCCTCCGGTCCTAACTCAATAAGCTCATAATAATAATACTTAGCATAAATCACAAAGACATAATGCAAAATATCACAATACACAAGTAAGCACATAAGACATCTCAGTCACACAAGATACCACTCATGGTAAGTATAGTGAGAAGACTCACCTCGCAAGAAATCGGCTAATCTCAAACTCAAATCACCGGTCTAGCCTCTGCCTAACACATACAACAATTATCCCTAATTAATCATAGCTCTCAAGAAGCTAAACTAACCATTATACAGACTCACAGAAGGGTAAAAGACCATTTTACCCCCAATGGCTAGGGATGGCAAAAAAGCCCGAACCCGATGGGGAAACCCGAAACCCGATCATTTCGGGTCGGGTAACGGGTCGTTATTGGGTTTTTTATCGGGTTCGGGGTAGGGAGTGGGTTATCCTCGCCCCGACCCGCCCCGCCCCGATTATATATGTATATATGTATATATATATATATATATATATATATATATATATATATATATATATAATGTTCAAAAAATTTTGCTGTTAATTGTACGCGTTCAAATATAAAATACTTATTGTGGACAATTTTTTTAGTTATTAACAATCTAGTGTTAATGATCATTTTTATGTGTTTTGACGTATTAAACAAAACTTAAATCAAATAATTTTTAATATAACGTCCAGTTTATTTTATTTAAGTGATGCATCATGTTTTTAATTTAAAATAGTTGCTAGAACATGTATATTTTATAAGACATTGGGGTACCCTAAAAGAGAATAAAGATTTCGTTATCAATTGTTGTAAACCCGATAAGATACCCGAAACCCGACGGGGAAACCCGAAACCCAATGGGGCGCCCCGATAAGATACCCGAAAGTTATCGGGGCGGGTTTGGGAATCCATGCCCCGCCCCGAACCCGCCCCATTGCCATTCCTACCAATGGCCATAATTGTCCACAAATTGACCAAACCCTAAAAGCCAACCAAAAAGTCAACGACAAAGAGTACGTTGCGCATACCAGCTCTCTACGTTGGGCATACTCAACTGCCATGAATGCATTGGAGATGCTCGACCCCTACGTTGTGCGTGCTGGGATTACGCCCATTGTACGTCCAGTTTCACTCTTCTCACTCGTTTGGTCTTAATCAGTTAAGACCTTGGCTCATATCACAGATCTGGACTCCCTAATAGCTCTTACTCCATAAAGTAGGTGACTTTAAGCCTTTGCATGGTTGATATGGTCACAAACACACAAGACACTCACTTTCTTAACTCAAAAGCTCATAACTCATGCATGGCTTGAATCCAACATCTAGGATTGGATTTTTATGACATTACACCACTAAATACACTCAAAGGGGTTTATCATAGTCTCTGTAGCTCAATATCTCCTAAAGTCTCCAACTTTTGGGACAAAACCCTAAAATACTCTACTATGATGCACAAAACAAAATAGTGAGAAAGCTTGAAGCTTTATACCTCTGTATGAAGCTCCCAACTCAGATATGCTCAGATCCAAGGGCCTGGACTCTCACTCCTTCTTCTTCAAAGCTTTTTCTCCACTTCAAGAACACACAAAGACTCTCAAAGGCTCTCAAATGCACTCACAAGCTCTAAGAACGAAAGTTAGGGCACAAGAGGGTTTGTTGTCTGAGAATGGTGGCCAGGAATGAGGCCATCATAACCTTTATATAGGGGACTCACCCTAAATTAGGGTTTTCAGTCTGATCCTAGTACGCCTAACGTACCCTCTGGTATGCCCAACATACTAGGTGGCTTTCGCGTCAAATGCACGCATATGAGTACGCTGAGCGTACACTCGCATACTCATTCACCACCTTTTCTCAAAAAGGGACTAAAATGGACAAGTACTCAAAAGATCAAGGGTTACAAGGTATACCTGGACTTGGGATGTTACAAATAAATTACATCATTTCAGTCGGTGCTAAATGATAAGGTATCTTAGTGATTGGTTTTGTTACCGATACCAGATCAATCGAAACTCTACTTAACACTTTGGTGGTAATCCATAAAGACTGTTAGGAAGACCTTAGGTATATTCTAGTACTACATCAATATCATCCATCTCTTTATTTATTTTTCCTCATAACATCGATAACATAATCCAAAAATCAATGACTTCCATTTCCTAACATCTTCTTTACTTGAGCAAAATTATGATGTAATAACTTGCTCTTAGTTTTTCCCATAATTAATGATCGATTTTCCATTGGGTGAATTCACTCTCACCAACTTCATTCCCACAAACATTTTTAACTTGATATGTTGTAACGCCTGATAGTTCTAAGGTATCTATTTGAATTTGGTTATTTATTTATTTTGATTTTTGGGCCTTGAGGTCATTCGACTTATCTATTTTGGGCATGAGGTGTGTTGCGCGGGGCGTACCACCCCATGTACGTTGGACGTACTACAGTAAATGGATTGTGGATGCCATGCACGTATGTGTGGCGTACATGTCCAGACCCTAAAACCCTAATATTTAGGGTTTAAGCATTATTTAAAGAACATTATGTCATGAGGATCTTTTCTATCAGCCTCCCTCTTGTCCCTAATCATCCTCCACGAAACCCTAACTCCATTGTTAAGTGTTCTTGAGCTTAGAAGGTCTTTTTGAGTATATTTTGGGTGTTTTTAAGGAAGGAGATCATCTTGAAGCTTCATTGGAGGAGTGAGAGCTTGTAGATCCGGATTATCTGCTCCATTTCTAGCTTGTGTAAGGTATAAAATTTGATCTTGATCTTTAGAAGCATATATATTCTTGTTTAAGCTTTTGGACCCTTTTTGGTCCCATAGATGAGATCTTCTGGTTTAATACCACTTCAAAAGCTTAGAGTTGCCATTCTTGGTGTTCCTTTAGTCCTAGATTCATAAAGTTGTCACCTTTGAAGCTTAGATCCATCCATGCATGAGTAATGGCCATTTTTATGAAAGTAGAATGTTATAAATCGAAGTTGGGATCTTTTGGGGCATGCAAAGTCACCAAGTCAGTGACTTTATGGTTCTAGATAATCTTTGGGCCTAAAATCTGTGTTTTGGACCTTTGGACCTTTGGACCTAAGCATCAAGATCTTAATGGAAAAGTTGGCTTAATGGAGGAGTACGCTAGGCGTACAAGTCTGTACGTGCAGCGTACAAGCCATGCAGCGTGTACGCTTAGCGTACAGCTGAGTACGCCCCGCGTACTCAGTCTGTTTGGGCTTCATATCTTTGGGCCTTGATTGGGCCACTTCTTTGGACCTTTTTACTTTGGGCCTTATTGAGCCATCTGAAATTAGGCGTTTGGACTAAGGAAAATTATTGGGCTTTAGGGTAAGGCCTATATGAGGGGTTTGGGCCCAATTTGGAAAATTGGGTCGTAAGTGGGCTTTAGATGATTATTTGGTTTTGGGCCTTCTAGATTGTGGACTTGGGCCTTAGTCTTGGATCAAACTAGGTCATTTTACCCCAATTTTGGATTATGGTTATGATTTGGAACCTAATTGTTAATTGGGTGTTGCTTGGATTGTCTAGCTCAGGGAGTCGTCAGGGTAGCTGCTAGGGATTTCTTTCAGTGAGATTCAGCATTCGAGGTGAGTTTCCTCACTAGGATTAGTGGGTCTAAGGCACTAATGTCGGACCTTATTGGTTATGATAGGATGTTAGGAGTTTGCATGACATTTGCATGTGTTATGTGTTGTTATGTATATCTGGTGAGGCCCGATGACTGGAACATATGCTAGTGTTTATGATCATTATATATATTAGCATGATTATGTGATATATATTGTATGTGTGTAGTGGGCAATGCTCAGTGACAGGCGAGGCCTGAGAATAACAGATATGTAAACCGAGCGGGACTCGATGTCGGGCGGGGCCCGATGTCGGGCGAGGCCTAATGTAGGGTGGGGGGCCAGTATATGATTTATTATGTATGGTATGGGGTAGCTTAGGTTGACTGCATCGCACACACCATTGGGATTCTGCATTTGAGATTTCACTTATATTTTTATGACATTTGATACACTTGTTTTATTTGGGAATGTATGAATGATGTTTGGACTACTGTTTTACTTAGATTAAAAATGAAATTTTTGGATCATATTTTTGGGATGTTTCATATGTACTCAATCAATACATGTACAACACTACATTGAATCCACTAAGTTGCATAAGGATAACATCTTCCAAAAACATAAATTCACTAAGATCCACCCACACATCACTAAATTATATACTAATAGTCATTAAATCACCATTGATACTCTACTAACAAAGTGTAACATCTTAAAATTGGGCCTAAGTGTTTTTCCCTTTTAGATAGGAAAATAGAAATTTAGAAATGCAAATAAATATAAATAAACAAGAAAAAAGAAAAAAAATAAAATAATAATTTATTTTCTATATTTTAAATAAGAATTTAGAATGAAATTTTATTTAGTCTTTAAAAGTCAAGAAGAAAATAAATGAGAGACTAGCTTTGCTAAATAGCAAACTTGAAGACTAGTTTGACTTAGTCAAATTACCGATTTGATAAAATTAAGTGTTATAGGGACTAAATTATGAAAAATAGAAGCTGCATAAGTTACTTGGTTGAATGGTGTCAAAATAAGAAACATGAAGCTTAGGGGTCATTTATGCAAAATATCAAAAGTTAGAAGCTAGTTAATGGGTATTCTCCCTTGTTTTCTTTAGAGGAATGAATTGGAAGGGGAAAATATCCTCTAATGGCAATTTTAGAGGCATCCATGAAGATCTAGGGTTGCATTTGAAAATAAAGAACTAACATTCAAAGTAAAGCATCTCGATTGGTGATTTGAGGTATAACCTTACCTATTTCTATCTAGTTTTGTAATATCTTATTCCAGGTACATGCAATTTAATTGTTTAAAATTCTTCATGGATGGACCTAGGACATTTTTTACTTGAAATTCGCTATTGGGTTTGTCCATCCCAGAAAGCATGGAGCATTGTTGTAAAGTGTGTGGTTGCCCATATTTTTAGGGTTTAAGAGTTATTTAAAGACACTTAAGTCTCTAAGATCATATAATTCTTAGCTTCCAACAACCTTAGAGAGTGTTTTAGCAAACCCTAGCCCCCTTCTCATATTTGAGCTTAAAATCCTCTTGAGAGTTTACCTTTATCATCTTTGTGGTCAAGACTTGAAGAAGAATACTCCATTTTGGTGTGTGGAAGAAAGGGGTGTTGTAGATCGAAAAATATTGCTTATCTTTTGGATCTTTGTGAGTATAAAGCTCCCAACTTTCCTTCTCATATGATAGATCTAGCTATGTCTCCCTATTTATGCTTTTAGTCCTATATTGATGATGAGATTGGAGTATTGATGACTTCATCTCTTTCTAAGTACCTAGAGTTGTTAATTGGACCATTCTTATTAAGAAAGTTAGAATCATTAAGCTTGTTCTCTTGTTCATGCAAAGTAGGTTGTCTTTTGGCCTCTTTTGATGTTTAAGTTTAGATCTTGTAGATTTGGGTTCATATATAATGGATAAAGTCGAAAGCTTTATCCATTAGGACATCGTGGGAGTCTAGAACTAGAATTTGGGGCCCTGTCTTAACTAATTAAAACAAAAGTCATTGAAAAATTAGCTAAAGCGTGATGCGCTTTTCCTAATCGTGTGGCGCTTTTTAGAGTTTTCTACTATGAGTTGGTTTTGTTAAAAGGGGTTGACTGTTTTGTCCCACTGTGAGCGTCAGGCGCTCTTAGGAAGCTCGATGCATTTTTTACTAGACTTTGACTTTTGTTGACTGTTGGCTTTTTTACTAGTTTGACCTTGGGTCTAATTTATAGGTTTGGGGTTTTTGATCAAGGTGTGACCTTTGTGGGGGTGATAGTTGGATCATGAGTCTGTCATGTGCGAGGAATTGAGAGTGTTGCAGTATTCTCCGAATTTGCATTTCATGTGAGTTTCCTCACTATACTATTTGTTACAGTGTTTGTCCTTATATGGTAAGATGTAAGGAAGTAGTGGCATGCTAGTTAGAGTACCACTAGAACAGTGATTATCAAATTGAGTGTCATAAGGCTTGTATGTGGTCATGTAGCATAGTCTGAAAACTCTTGATATAGGTTTTCTTGCTTGTTACTTGTTTGGTTGTGGCTCTAGAGCAGGCTTATCTGTTCAATTGACTATTATACCTATGATTAGATACAATTATTTATTCAATTGTTGATCTTCTAGTCGTGGTGTAGTATACAGTATGAGACATGTATATGTTATATTAGGTTGTTAGACAGGTAGACTAGTATAAGCAGTTGCTTATGTTGCTACTAGTTTTTTGGTGGTTTGTTATATATGTCGTCATATGTTGGGATTGTGAGTTGAGGCAATCATGCTTTGTGTAGTAGGCCAAGATATTTAGGCAGGACAACGGTATGTTGAAAGTCTAGGTGTGGGCCAGTTGTATGTTGTAGGGAAGTAGGTGGTGGACAAGTCATGAACTAAAGGCATATGTGTGTGTGTGGTTATACATATATTGTGGTATATGGTATTTTGGAGAAACTCACTAAGCTTTGGCTTACAGTTGTGGATAAAATTTGTTCCATGTACTTCGATTGATCGCGTGAGGGCGAAGGCATGACTATGCACACCTATCAGTAGAAATTGTGGTTACACATTATTTTGATAACTCTGATTTTCTTATAAATGTATTTTAAAAAAATGAGATTTCATGACTTGGGTATTTATGAAAATGTTGTTTTAGCCTAATTAAAAATGAAAAAATTTTGTTGTCAAAATGGGACGTTACGAGTTTTTAATCTAAGGTTTATAGTGAAGCCTTAAATCTAATGATAGTGTTTATTATGGTAGTGAGATTTTGGTATTTAGACTCGTCTTCTTCATTGTACCAAACCATTGAGGTTTAGAGCTTCAAGATCCATCAACGGTGGAAAAGGGATTATTAAAGTTATAACTACGTGTTAGGTTATACTTAGGCAATGATGAGTTGTAATCTAGCCGCTAGTTATGAATTTGGATTCAAATGTAGTTTTATTAAGTGTTTGGATGACTGGATTTGTTATTTTCTAGTGTACAATCAAGTCTCAATATGAATACATTAGGATTTCTATGTGTTTGAATCCACAAAATGTAGTGGAATTAGGAATTAGGGTTCTAATGAGGAATCTATGAAGTTTTAAAGGAAACTTCTATGGTTGGATGAATTAGAAATAATAACGGTCATAAATGAGGATTATAATTCATAAGTTAAGTGTATAGAGTATTGAAAATTATTTTGTCAAACACGGTCTAACGTTATTGAAGTAAAACTATGGAATCAAGATTTTCATTGATTTTCAACTAAGGAATTATCAATTCCAACCTTTGGAATTCATGGATTTTATTACTCCAATGAGTATTAAAAGGTTATAATGTGATATAGGAGTCCAATGATTTATTAGAATGTTGTTTGTTGATAACCATATCCATTGAGAGCTTAATGGCTAACTAGGATGCTTAGATGTCATTGTATGCTTTCCTTTGGCTCTTGTGAAGTATAAAGTCTTAATGATTAAGTCACAATGAGGATAGGATGTAATTTAGTTCATGTAGTGTTAATGACCCTTATTTAGTCTATTAAAATTCTTTTGTAAAGTTTGGTGAATATTGGAAGTCAAGTGACCAAAGTACATAACCTTTTTGAGATTTCTGCAAAAAACACTACTAGAAAAACAGCCTTTTACGACGCGCAAACCATGACACCCGGTGATTTATGATACGCAACTGTGTGTGTCCAAAAAATAATGTCATCTCTGGCAAAATTTAAAGGATTTAGGATACGCATTTTCGCGTGCCCTAAAATTAGTGTCTAAAAAAAACACGGAGGGCACCTATGATAAAATGTGTGTCGTCTAACGATGTCGCTTTATAAATTTTAATAGAACGCACATTCAGGGGGAAATGAAACCCTAAAAAATTAAAAACCCCGCTTCAGGCTAGCACCTTTAATATAATCGAACACCTATGATATTCCTTCATCTTTCCAATGGCGTCAAGAGATCTAGAGATCGAAGAAGGAGGCGAAAGCATCAAGAAGTTGTATGAATGATATTAGCATCAGGCAATCTTTCATGTTTACCTCTTCCTCCCAAATCCTTCGATAATGGAGCCGCCATACACTTGGATCCGATAACTAAAGCTCCACAGTAAGCCCTAGTACTAGTCATTTCTTACTTCAACTTCAACCCCCTTTAACCCTAGTTTTCTATTTAGTTTTTACGATTGACTAAGACCGATTCTCGATCTCCCTTATTCTCTCTAACCCTACACAGCCATCGACCATTCACAACCGTCGGGCCTCACGCATGTACACCTCAAATCACTCATCGCACCTCCGTCTCTACCGCTAGCATACCCAAGCAACACCTTCAACACACACCTCCTATTTTTCTCTTTCTACCTGTTGTATTCCACCACCGTCTTTTCACCACCAACATATCTTCTCCTTCATCGTTCTTGAAGATGTGGTTGTTAAATCCACAAAATGTATGTTTTTTTTCTAGCTACACCACTGCAGATCTCGTTCTGTTTGCTTAACTATCGTTCTTGAAGATGTGGTTGTTAAATCTGTGTACTTAGTTCATATCATTATCTCTATTATCATTCTCTCCATTTTACTATTTGTTTTAAAAAAAGGTGAAAATCCCCTAATTAAGGATTTTCTCTACGGTATCCAAACACTTATCGTGCACACCAACCGTTTGTTTTTATGTCAGACTGAACATCAAAAGATTTCGTTGAAGAAAAGATGTGTAAAATGAAGAAATTGGTGACAGGGTGAACTACAAACAACTTGAAGAAGATACAGATGATTGATTATGTGAGGATACGAAGAAAAAAATTTGGTAGGTTTGTTGGTTCATCATCATTAATTTCTGGCTGGTTGCAACTGAATTTAACCTGTAAGGATTTGACTTTGACATGAAATTCCTTTAGGGTTTCAAGATAGTAACAACGAAATTGTGGTCAATCTCTCTCCTACAGGTACCGTTACCTTGAAATTTTTTTCTATAATCTTTTTGAGGTATTATTTTTATAATAAGGGTCTAGATTGTTAGCACTTGGTACTTCAAAAATACATCAAGGATCTTGATATTTTAAGATTGGTAAAATTTGATACTCATATCTATACATACCCTTAATTTTGAGTTGATATTTGGTTACTGATCCATAAAGTAACATGAATATGCCATAAATCCTATATTTCTTCCTTGTTACATCTTTGTTTTTGATAATAGGTTTCATGTATTGCAGATGGTGGAAATCATGGTTGATGGGCAAAGTTCGGTAAGCATGGTAGTCATCAAATTGCCATGTTAGTTACTGACCATTTATTTTTACATACATATCAACCTTTCTACCAACAAGTCATCTGCAAAGGAGTTTTCACATTTATTCTTATTTTTGACCTATTCTTAAGCTTTATAAGAGCCCCATCCATATAGAGTACTGACCATTTATTTTTACATACATATCAACCTGAACCATAGGGAGGATGGGTGAAAATAAAAGAACACATAAAAGCAAAGTGAAGTTATCGAATGACAAGTGGCATAAGATACAAAAGAGATTGCAAAAAGCTAATTTTCTTATGATAACCCAAGAAAAAGAAGTGGATATGGCTTTCATATTGACAGCCTTGGAGCGTTCTTTTTCTTTTTTCTTTTAAATTCATTGTAGTTAAGCTTTCTGTTAGATTTAACTTGAGCATCAAAATGGTAAATTACTAAGCTTTTGATGTGCAACTAAGTATTAACATCACATGAATAACCAAATCATGAAATAACTAGTAACCCAACTACCAATTACATAACCGAGAACATTAGATTAAACAAAGTGCAGTAATATTTAAGTAATAATTAACACTAAGTTAGTGAGCTTTTGTATATCAGATAAAAAAAGTGCGGTTGTAATACTAAACACGTAATCTTAATAGAAGTATAGTAATTTAATCATAAAAATCGTAAAAAAACATGATAAAAAATGTAATTCAACTATTCAACTTAGTTTAATCATTATATGAAAAAATAAATATATGTTTTATTACAAAATGGTAGAATTGGAACCTAACGAGTCACATTGGTTTCGGTTTTAAAGATGGGTTGTTTGTCCTAGTGTTCGCCCTTATTAATAGGAGTCACATTAGAGTCTAGCTTTCAAAATAAGTTGTTGGTTTGACTAAAACATGTCCTCGCATGGAATTCTTGATTAAACGTATTAACTATGATTAATAAGTATTTGAAATTATGAATATTAAACTATTTGTTTTTTTACTCTCAGTGGTTGATATTCAGTATGTATAAAATATAAATCTCATCATATTTCATACCAACAAATATCAATTTATTAATTATTAATGAATTAAAAATTATGTTGCAGACTCAGCTTCTGAATTTGGAGACTTTACTTGATAATAGTGTTGGCCAAAATGTGGAGTAACGGTTTGGAAGGAGTGGCACACCTTTGACTGTTCAGTTAACGGTAAGCTTCTTTTTACATGGTATCATTTCCCTGTTTCATCTATACAATTACAGTTTCATTTCAATTAATCTACATTTAGAAAAAAAAAATCAATTTTTGGTATTAGCGGATAGTTATATAATGTGTGGAAGGGCTGAAATTGTAAAAATAGAGGCTAGAGAATATATATACAGTTATTTTGATATTAGCTAATATTTATCTACCTGTTCACAATTTGTACTTGTTAACTATATATATATATATATATATATATATATATATATATATATATATATATATATATATATATATATATATATTGCGGACGAACGATACCACTTCAATTGTTGCAGATTTGAGAAAACAACATACGAATTGGGAACACGTGAAGGGCACAGATTGGCAAACACGATTTAGTCACTTACTGTATTATGGTGCAGGTATGATTGCACTAAATTCGGCAGGGTTAATTAAATTTGTCAACTTTTGACATGAAAAAAATGTATTGTATTGTATTATAGGTTATTATATCTACTTGTATGCAAAGTGTTTTGCATCAACCATATGGGAAAGAGTATGCAAGGAGGATCCATTGTCATTAGAGGCTAGTATTGCTATTAGAACAAAGCTACTGTAACATGGTGGAGCTAAAGATCTTGCACAGTTACTCAATGATCTTGTTGGTGATGGGATTACAAGGAGCTACCAAAATTATGGACATGGAGGAGGTATAGTTCCAGACATTACAAGCCTATGTAATGAATTGAACTTGAGAAGATGAAAAAAAATTATGATTTTGCCCCCACCCCCACTGTGTTGTTTGGTATCTTTCCAGCTAGAATCATTGGGTATTCCTTTCCTATCAGTGGATGATCTTCCTATGAACTTATCAGAGGACTTCAACATTCTAGTCGATGCCATGTTTGGCTTTTCATTCCATGGTAAATCATCTTATTGTTAGCCAATCTTTACATCATTTTTTTCATTAAATACATTGCTAATAAGGAAAACATGAAGAGGTAGTAATTAGTTGGATGAAAATCAACATGCCTAGAATTTCCCTCATCTGTTGATATATATATATATATATATATATATATATATATATATATATATATATATATATATCCTGCTGAAAATCAACATGCCTAGAATTCAAAAAAGGCATTTTTGGCCTTAGGGTATTTTGCCATCTATATATAATAAGACTTTGCATATGATCTTAAACTTAATTTAGGTATATATTTTTTTCATGATTTTTTCAAGAAAGAGTGTTTCGTAGTTGTTGAACATGATCAGTTATTTCTTGTGGGCAAGATTGTGCCTGTAGAAGCTTAAAACGAGTAAACGGTGCAACAAATTGCAATATGTATGTAGTCTTCATCTATTATATTCCAAAATAAAATAATAGGTTAGGTTGATAAAAAAAAGACTAAAATAACCCTTGGTAGAAAATACAAAAATGAAAAATCTTACTCTCTTTAACTGTGCCATAAAGCCAACATAAAACATCATTAGCAAATGCTAAGCATACCCCTCCCTATTCATCAATTAGATTCAAGACACATAATCACGTTTAATGTTTTAGGACTTAGGAGGAGGGGTAAATAGGTAATTTAAGATCACCTGCCAATAATTTTTCATTTTTACCCTATGAGTTATATCTTTGGTTCTTAATCTCTTTGTACCTACAAGCCTACCAGAATCATCACTGCAAGAAAGAAAGGACTTATTTAAATCTTGTTTGCTAAAAATATAATATATTCTTTTACATTAATTAGCGGGACATACATACATATATACAATGATGATATAAGGGACACCAGCAAGAAAAGACTGGATCTATAATTTTATAAATAAATAAATATTCCCAAACACAGGTATTATAAATACCCTAGAAACTGTTAAAATATACCCTTAAATTTTTATAGTGCATATACATATTTATAATGTATTAGAGCTAGAAATAAAATAATATACCCTTAAATTTTCGTTTCCACATAAAACTCCTTCCTTCATTAGTGGAATCACAACAGTCCATTTTAGCACCCATTAAAATCCAGAGTGCACCTAATTTGGTTTTAATCACAGAACAATATTCCTTCATCAGCTTCTGAAGGAACCCCAACCCTATAAACCCCAAATTTCAACTCTTCATCATGATTGATAACCAAATGGCACTCATGTAATTTATACTTTTTGATTTTATGATAAGGTGTTGGATCATTCGTTTGTTTATCATAGCATTTTACATTTATTATTTCCTATTACAACATTTGACACATTCACCCAACTACAGCAATGTCATTCAATCATATGATAATTTTCATTGCTAAAATTGGTGGATGTTTCTTAGTATGTCAAAAAAGAAAAGTAGAATTTTGTAAACTGATTGATAACTATAGCACCGTACTCAGGTTTGTTTGTTCTCTGATTTTTTCTTTTTAATTTTTTATATATATTAACCGGTGATTTTAGTATCTCTAGCTACTTTCATTCTATAGCTTGTGCAGCACATGCTAAGGGTGTAGATGATAGCTTGCAGGTGAGTCATTATAAGAAAGGAATGTAATGGTTTATTCCAGTGTTTTTTCATTTATCTTTAATGTTTATGAGTTGTTCACATTTTTTATTTTTCCAGAACATCCTTCGTCTTCTCACTTTATGGTTCAACCATGGAGCTACTGCTGATGTTCAAACAACACTACAGAAAGGTTTTTCACATGTTAGCATCAACACAAGGTTGGTTGTTTTACCTCAGATCATTGCAATTATCCACTCAAATAATCATGCTGTGAGATAGTTGATAAAATATATTCTCGTTCGCATAGGACAAAGCCATCCACATGTCATTTCCGTTTTTTCCTTTTTTACCCTTTTAGAACATAAAACACCATGTATACTTACCAATTTCAAAATCCATTTCAGGCTCTTATGTACCCTCTTCTTGTCGCCTGTAAGTCAATAAGCAATTTAAGGAAGGCTACAGCTCAGGAAGTGGTTGACAAAGTGAGGCAGCACAGTGGTCTGTTGGTTGATCAGGTGAAATAATAACTTATTTCATGCATATTTTTTTAATGCCATTAAAGTTGAATTGTAGGGATAAATGCAAGTCACAACAATGTAATGGTTTGGTTGGTTTTCTTTTCTGATTTTAACAGCCAGACACTCTCCTGCAAATTCAAAAGGAAGATGGCACAAGCAAGGAGTATCCTTTGGGAGCTACCCTTGAGGCCACCAAAAATACTTTGATTCAAGACGGTATAAAAAACTTGTTGGTAGATCATTTTGATTCCACTTTCATACATACCATGTGTATTATTAATTAGTTGATATTGATATTGTACAACTGACATGATTATTGTGTAGGATTTTCGTGTTGTTTTTTATCAAGAGTTGGGATTGATATTGAAGCTAAGAGACATGAGGACTGGTCGGATACATGAAGGGTTTCAGAGCTTCTTTAGACAGCTTAATGATGAGTTACTGAAACAAGAAGGTGCCCCTTTATAGCAATGTAGTATTAGGTTATATAGTTAGGGAAAACCTCTTAATAACAATGTAGAATTAGATCCCTTTAATATCAATGTATTACAATTTGTTGACATGATGTTATTGGATTAAATTGATTGTTTTGGTATATATTTTTTTCTATATTTTTGTATTATGCATAAAAGAGTATCATAAAGGCACGTCGTATATGCATATTGTAAATGGTTGCTGAACTTTATGATACGCAAATGTGTGTCATCTTCATTTATGACAGGGGCTATAATGATACGCAATGCGTGTCCTAAACGCGCGTCGTGAGGTTACGACACGCAAATGCGTGTCGTCTTCCTTTATGATAGGGTCTTCCTTGATACGCATTGCATGTCGTAAATGCGTGTCGCAAAATGTGTGTCATAACTGTGTGTCATAACTGCGTGTCGTAAATGCGCGTCGTCTATAGACGACGCGCAAAAGCGTGTCGTCTCTCGTTATGACATGGCCTTCCTTGACACGCATTTGCGCGTCGTTTGAGCGTTTTACGACACGCATTGGACGTCGTAAAAGGCTATTTTCTAGTAGTGAAAAGTGTTCAAAAAATGTGGTCACGTTAAATAAACGCAAGCCATAAAGAATAAACATGTTTGTGTGTTACTGAAGTGTTAGGTGAACTTGATTTTTGAAAGAACGTGTACATACCCTAGTATTCGACCTCCGATTGCTCCCAAACTTTAAATATAAGTTATTAGAAGGGAAATAAGTTTACGGGTGAATCTGAAATGTTAATGTGATGTCCCAAAAACCATTGTGAAAATTTTCAATTTTATAAAGGAATTAAAAACCATTTTCTTAAAAGTCAAAAATCATCGAAATAACTGTTTCACAATATGGAATCAAAATCAGAGTATCATAACATACCATGTCTCAAAATCAAGAGGTCTATTGGATAGTGTGTATAGTCACGCCTTCGCTTTTCCCTAATCCTCAGAAGTACCTGAAACATATAAAGCCATAGTTGTAAGTTAAAGCTCAGTGGGTTCCTGAAAATAGCTCACACAACAATACACATACAATGCATGCACACCATTTCCTTTAGCATAGGACTAGACCGCCTCCTAAGCGTTCAACATTAAGCTGTATCGCTACCTTTAGGGTTACAACATTAACTGGGCCGCCCTGGTATCTAGGACTTCAACACACAGATGGACCGCCCTTAACCCATCTACAATATGTCGACATATACATATAAACAAATAAAATGTCAGGAAAACAACCAATGGTAATCATAACAAATCTCCCTGCCTAACAATTCTTTATATCATACCAACATCCTAACATACAAAGGATCTATACTCTAGTACAAATTATAGTGATAAAACTCACCTCACACACGAAACATAAAACTTTTACAAATCGAAACATGCGAGGACAGGCACAACAACCACCTAAATAGGTATTTGAAGGTCAAACCTGAACCTATGACCTAAAACCCTAAAGTGTGACCTAAAGTCAAACTTAGTCAAAAGTCAATAGTAGAGACAACGCTTCATGGCCAACACCATGTTCGTGTTGTGGTGGTTAAAAGACAGAATACTCACGTCAACTTGTTACTGCGTCGTGGTAACGAGAGACAGATCAGACATGAGTCTAACTCATTGCATCGTAGTCAGTCCCTAGCCACACCACGATCCACCTGGAATACTTATTTCTTTATCAAGTTACTAATCCTTTAAGACCAAGCCTCAAACTCTATAAAAGGCTTAATCATATGAAAAAGAGTCATAACAATTATAACTTTGTGGACATACACAACCCATGCATGTTCTATACCATTTTAGGTCAAAAAGATGAAGGTTGTGGCCTTTAACCTTTGCATGGACCCAAACCACTCTTTAGTTCTAGATTTAAATGATAAAACACACTAGATACACTTAAGGTTGATAAAGTTGCAAGATTTATTTAGAGTTCTTCCCTAAACTCCAACCAAAACCATAAACGGGACTCAAAATGCCATAAAATGATAAATCTATGATGTTAAAACCATCAAGCTAGGAACTTGGACAATTATAAAGGTCCATATAAATGCACAAGATGTTGGATCTAGTTAGGAAACACTATCAAACTCTAATCTGGGGATGCTCTTCCTTTAAGAATACCACAAAACACACAAAGAGGATTAGAGTATGAAAGGGATGCTAGGGTTTTAGGAATACTTTTTGGAGAGATGGAGGTTGGGGTTAGGGAAAACCTTATCCCTATCATTCTTTAAGTAAGGCTCACGATCGGAGGCTTAGGGTTTTAGGCCCATAATGACATCGTGTCGTGGACCAATTAAATGTTGTGTCACAATGATGAGGCATTATCACACCATGGTAAGCCAATCACCATGTCGTAGACTGGGCAAAACACCAAAACCCTATTCTTTTAATTTAACATACAAAGTATAAAATTATACCTTAGTTAGATGTTATACTTAAAACCATTAGAAGGTTTTTTGGTCATATTATGATAAATTATTGGTGATATTGATAATTGATGTATGAAGAGAAGTAAAGTATAAGATGCATGGAAGAGGGAGAATATATTGGCTTACATTGAGGTGACTACTATCGAATACATGTCCCATAAAGTAAAACTATCATGTTCTCAAAAATGATAACGTGCTAATATGTTTAAAAAATGTGTTCATAAACTTGAATGTGTTTAAATATGCTTATATTCTTAAATGCTATGTGTTTGTAAATGTATTCATTCATAACTTGATTTTATGAAAGAGTTTTGAAAATAGTTATTTAGTTAAAGAGTTTGAATGATTTTAAAGTGTTTTATCATGAATCCATGTAAATGTAGGTAAATAATAGTGCGTCCTTCCAAAGTCCATGGAAAAAGATGTTAAATGTCACACCCCAAAACCACGAACGGCGGAAACGTTCAGGGGTGGAGGACGTCATGTACAGTATCACAACAGTGTAATATAATAAACAAGCAACAACATCATCCATTGCATTATAAGTAAAGTTTAATACATGTGTGTTCTTTCATTGTAATAAGACACCAAAAATATACAATCAAAATAAAAGACGAGACTTGTCTGCTCCGTCTTCTCAATACCTGGCCTCCGTACCTGTCTACTGATCACCAGAGAATACAAGTTATTTTGAAAGCGAGTATCAGCTTTAAAGCTGGTGAATTCATAAGTATATAAGTGTCATTGCCTTGTTTGTGAAAATCTGTTATGAAGGCCATGTAAAACGTTAAATGAAAATGTTGATGTACGTATGAAAAACCCTAGAAAATCCCTTATTTTCTATCAGTTTGAGATGTAGTCTTCTACCAAGACCCGAATGTTTTGTTTGTCAAATGATAGTTTTTCCTTTGTATTGACTAGTACTAAAAGTGCTTAGTCTAACTCATCGTTTATGTGAATGTATCACAAAATAAAGTAAACAGGAAAATGTACTACTGTAAGTGTTGTCACTGGGTACTAGGACTAACACAACATCGCATTAAGCGAAATATGTAACCTAATGAACATCCGAAGATTGTCCAAAACAAGTATTAATGTAAGTGTCATCGTTGGGTACTAGGAGTAACACAATCATCTCAATAAGCGAAAGGTATAACCTAATGAACATCCGAAGATTGTCCAATTGTCCTTTGTAGCAGCAGCAGGTGGGTGGAAGGGTTAGTCCCAATCAATCTACCTAATATAAGTAGTAACCTTAGACCTCCGTAGATGGTCATCGACCACTGGTGCTAATCAGTGGGGTTCGGAATGGTACGTCCCGCCGAGCTATCCCATTGAACCGAGATAGGAAAGACAATTTACACAGTAAGTACTAATAAATCATCCTCGTAGTCCTAAGTACAAGTATCCAGGTAAGTGAATACAGGATAATGCACCTATGTAAAAGTGTTCCTGTATGGTATTCATGTATGTGTGTCCATGTAGCAGGTAAGTATATGTAAACATATTCATTTATCAGGTAAACATTTGTAAGTACTCATGTATCAAGTAATGTACTAGTATAGACTCATGAATGAACTGACTCTTGTGTGATTCCTTGTAATAGAAGTAATGTTTGATATCTTCAAATTATCCCTATGATAATTTACTGTAATATAACTGGTTGATCATGTAGGTTTATACACTCTTACTACTCAAGGGTGTGGGAAACTAAATGAAAGATGTAAACTATAACATCAATACAGATATAAGAATATAAGTGTATACACATAGTTTAGTTCAAGAATGTAAAATGGTTTTGTAAGACATCTTATGGGTTTTGAACAATAATTAACAATGACTTGATGTCATTTTAATAAACATTTCAAAGGTAAAACATTTGGTAACAATGTGTTTTTAAGATGTAAAACCATTTCATGCATCACATTTTGTAGCATGTGAAATCTGTTAAATGACAAACACAATTATAAAATACATATCAATGATTCAATAACATGTTTGTTTCTACTTGTATTCCCCCCATTAAAGCATTTAAAATCATTTAAAATATTGATTAGGGGTATGAACTCACCTGTGGTGAGTGGTTTGGATTGTAGTGTCGGATACCGTGCTAGGTGGCAAACGGAGACTTGTTCACACGCACGAGCCTAGTTATCATATAATGAGCATATATATAACTAATTAGCCAAATAATAACTTAATGAAATAAGTTGGGACACTCAGGAACATGTAAACACTTTGTATAAGTGTTATAGGTCCTAATGGTTGCACCTAAGTTGTTATGGGACAAGGCTAAAGGGGTTTAAAGCTTCCAAGAACCTTGAATAAGTGTTTACTACCCAAAAAACCCCACCTTTGGAGTTTACGGTCGTAAAACCTTGAGTTTACGGCCGTGAACTCCAATCTTGGTGGTTTTGGGTGTTTTAAGGTGCTAAATGAATTCTAGAATAAGCCTAGCTTGGTGGTTTAATCCTTTGGGTAGTTTAGGGCATAGATAACACTCCTTTGAGGAGTTTACGGCCTAAAGACCATACCCCTTAGAGTTTACGGCCGTAAACTCTCATGGGGTGGATGTTTTAATTCTTTCAAGTCTCTTGCACAAGTAGGATAATTTCTAGGCTTTTGTTTAAGGCTAAGGGGGACTTTAGGCACACTTTGGTGCCTTTACTTGGAGTTTACGGCCCAAGAGCATTTCTTGGCCGTAAACTCCTTGATTGGATGCATCACAATAGACAATGAAGTCTTCTATCCCTTCAGGAAGGGACAGTATCGGGGCGGTGCACAAGGCTCGTTTGAGCGTTTGGAACGCTCTTTCCTGTTTCTCTTCCCAGTCAAAGGCCACGCCTTTCTGGGTCAGGGTTGTAAGAGGTTTCGCTATGCTGGAGAAGTTCTGAATGAACCTGCGATAGTAGCCAGCTAGACCTAGAAATTGACGAATTTCGATAGGTGTCTTTGGTGCTGACCAGTTCTCGATGGCTTTAATTTTGGAAGGGTCCACGTGTATACCTTCTTCGCTAACTACATGGCCCAAGAATTCGACTCGCCGAATCCAAAATTCGCACTTTGAGAACTTCGCGTAGAGCTTCTCCGATTGCAATGTTTCTAAGATTTTACAGAGATGTTGACTATGCTCATCCTTACTTCGAGAGTAAATGAGTATGTCATCAATGAAGACGATGACGAACTGATCCAAGTAAGGACAACACACCCTGTTCATTAGATCCATGAATACTGCGGGCGCGTTAGTTAATCCGAATGGCATTACTACAAACTCGTAGTGCCCATAACGAGTTCGGAAGGCTGTCTTGGGAACATCCTCCTCTAATACTCGTAGTTGGTGATATCCGAATCGCAGATCTATCTTCGAGAAGTAGTTGGCTCCTTGAAGTTGATCAAATAAATCGTCAATGCGGGGTAAGGGATAACGATTTTTAATGGTAAGTTTGTTGAGTTCTCTATAGTCGATGCACATGCGAAACGATCCATCTTTCCTCTTGACGAACAAGATCGGTGCTCCCCATGGTGAGAAGCTTGGTCGAATGAATCCCTTCTTGAGAAGTTCGTTAAGTTGACTGGAAAGTTCCTGCATTTCAGCCGGCGCCAGACGATAAGGTGATTTGGCTACGGGGGTAGCCCCTGGCACTAAGTCGATTCTGAACTCGACTTGGCATTGTGGTGGTAAATCGGGAAGTTCTTCTGGGAATATGTCGGGAAAGTCGCGTACTTCTGGGATTTTCTGGATGTCTTTCAGTTCTTGACTGGTATCGACGACGTGTGCGAGAAATGCATGGTACTCCTTTCGCAAGCACTTCTGAGCTTGAATGCACGAAATGATGCGAAGGCTCGTACTAGGTTTGTCGCCGTAGATAACTAAAGTTTCGTTGTTAGGAATGTTAAGACGAACTGCTTTTTCGAAGCACATAACGTCGGCACGAAGAAGAACATCAACCAATCCATACCGATGATAACGTCGAAACATTTAATTGGGACTGGCATGAGATCTATCTTGAAAGTATGGCTATCTAAAGTTAAGGTACAACCTACGTATATGCAGTTTGTACTCTCTGTTTTCCCGTTAGCCATTTCTACCGTGAATGAACTATCTAATGCACATGGTTTTTGTTTAAGCAGGTGTGCAAATTTGTGACTTACAAAACTTTTCTCGGCTCCACTATCGAAAAGTATGCAAGCATATGAGTTATTGACGAGGAACGTACCAGTAACTATCGTAGGATCAGCTACTGCTTCCTCGTGGCCTAGGGCCATAACTCTTCCTACCCCTCCAGCCATTCCTGCTTTAGGGCAGCTCCTCTTGTAGTGGCCCACTTCGCCACAACCGTAGCAAGTTTGGCCCATACCAGCGTTAGGAGCCTGGGCGGCTTGAGCTGTTGGAGTCTGGTAGAAACGGGCTGTGTGCCCCTTCCGGTTGCAGTTGGTGCATTGCATCTCCCTGCAAGGCCTGCGGTGGTGGAAGTTGCACTTGGTGCACTTCGGGAGAGACCCAGCATAAGTTTTTGCTGGTAAGGGGTTCGCAGGGACAACAGGAGTCACTGTGGCAACATTGATCGCCACTAGTTGTTGTTTATTGGAGGATCCTTGCGGAGCCCCTCTTTTCCTCTTATTCCACCCCTTCTTGTGGTAGTCGGGGTTGGACTTTTGTGGTACAGGTGTAGGGACTGTTGTGTTCTGAGGTTTCCGGTGATCGATGAGAGATTGTGCCAGTTCCTTGGCGCTATCAAAGGTAATAGGCCTGGAAGCGATCACACTTGACTGGATCTGGGGCGACGTTACCTATATGGTACAAAAAGCACGATCTTTACAGACCATAAGAGTCTACAACACATTTTCGACCGGAAAGAGCTCAACATGAGACAACGACGGTGGGTCGAGCTACTTAGTGATTACGAGTGCGAAATTCGTTATCATCCGGGTAAAGCCAATGTAGTAGCCGACGCCCTAAGCCAGAAAGAATATACTGGTCGTACAGTCAAATCTTTGACTCTAACTATCCATTCACACTTGTCCATGCAAATAAAGGAGGCTCAGCTCGACGCTTTGAAACCTGAAAACATGGCGGGTGAATCCCTTAGAGGGATGGATAAGAACTTGGAAGTCAAGGGTGGCGGAGCCTTATACCTCATGGATCGGATCTGGACACCGAAACACGGTGGCTTCAGAGACTTGGTCATGACCGAAGCTCACAACACTCGTTATTCCGTCCACCCGGGTTCAGATAAGATGTATCTGGATCTTAAAAAGTTATACTGGTGGCCTAACATGAAAGCAGATATTGCTACATTCGTGAGTAAATGCCTTACTTGCGCAAAGGTCAAGGTCGAATACCAGAAACCCTCCGGTCTTCTACAACAACCGGAGATACCAGAATGGAAGTGGGAGTGGATCACTATGGACTTCATAACCAAGTTGCCCAAGACGACGGGTGGACTTGATTCCATATGGGTCATCGTCGATAGACTGACCAAGTCTGCACACTTCCTACCGGTCAAAGAAACAGACAAGATGGAGAAACTTACCAGAACTTACATTAGGGAGATTGTACAGCTGCACGGTGTTCCTTTATCTATCATCTCAGATCGAGATAGTAGATTCACTTCGAGGTTCTGGCAGTCATTACAAAGTTCCCTAGGAACTAGGCTGGATATGAGTACAGCCTACCATCCACAGACCGACGGGCAAAGTGAGAGAACTATCCAAACCTTAGAAGATATGTTACGTGCCTGTGTGATTGAATTTGGAAAAGCTTGGGATATCCATTTACCCCTTTTTGAATTTTCCTACAACAACAGTTATCATACGAGCATAAAGGCAGCTCCATTCGAGGCCCTCTATGGCCGAAAGTGCAGATCCCTTTTGTGCTGGGCTGAAGTGGGTGATACCCAGTTAGCTAAGGGACGAGTTCCTGAAAGCACTCTCACGGGTCCGGAGATCATTCGGGAAACGACAGAGAAGACCGTTCAAATTCGTGAACGATTAAAAGCCTCTAGAGACCGACAGAAAAGCTACGCTGACAAGCGTAGGAAACCATTGGAGTTCCAGGTGGGCGACCGAGTCCTACTGAAGGTCTCACCCTGGAAGGGATTGATACGCTTTGGAAAGCGTGGGAAGCTCAATCCAAGATACATAGGGCCTTTCGAGATTCTCGCGAGAATCGGCCCTGTGGCTTACAAGCTCAATCTACCAAAAGAACTCAGTAACGTACATCCTACCTTCCACATGTCAAACTTGAAAAAGTGTCTATCCGACGAGACTCTTGTTATTCCACTCGACGAGATCGAGATCAACGAGAGCCTCAACTTCGTGGAGGAACCAGTAGAAATCATGGACCGAGAGGTCAAGCAAACAAAGCAGAGTCGTATCCCGATAGTGAAGGTGCGCTGGAACGCAAAGCGTGGACCGGAATTCACTTGGGAACGTGAGGATCAGATGAAACTGAAATACCCTCACCTTTTTGCTTAGTTATTTGTAATTTCTTACTTGCTTAAATTCTAATTTCGGGACGAAATTCCTTCTAACGGGGGGATGATGTGACAACCCGAAATTTCCATTTTGTACGAACGTTATCTATTCAATAGAAGCTAGTCCAGTTTCAATGAATTTCAGACTTGTCCGAATAAGTTGTGTACATTAGGGTTTACGTTTAAGGAGATATCAGGAGAGTGGATGCTCATAGGTTTGTGAAACTTGAGCATTTCAACACTTCATAATGTTAGAGTCCAATTCCAGAATAAAAATATTTTCTGCCAAAATATTTCAGGACTATAAATAGATTTCTGAACTAAATTCATTGAAACTGGACTAGCTTCTATTGAATAGATAATGTTCGTACAAAATGGAAATTTTGGATTGTCACATTAAAGATAACCACAAACGTGGTGTGGTAATCTAGACATGCCCATGTATTCAATAGGTTACCTACCTCCTGTACGGTCTGATGATTTGATAGCTTGCTCAGACCCATTATGAAATTAAGAAGATAAAAGAGAAGTTCTCAAATATATGTGCTAACTATGTCATAGTCTTCATTGATATCAAAAATAGAACTGTCAGAAAGAGGAAGAGAGGAACAGGGATGGATATAAATTGCATCATGCATTGCGTTCTTTCCTTTTATGATGATTATATTTGTTTATATAGTTTATGAGTTTCAAAGAGAATTTAGAATTTAGTACATGAGTTTAACTAAGAGTTTTATACTTTACAAGTATTTTAAGAGAATAGAATAAAAAGACTTACCAAAGAGCTTTATATATATATATATATATATATATATATACACACACACACACACACACACACACACATATATATATATATATATATATATATATATATATATATATATATATATATATATAGAAGTAGGTCCATGCGAAAATATAAATATCTTGCGAAAACAAATTTTATCTTATAAAAATCAAACACATGTACTATAAAAAAATAAATTTATTAGCAATAAATTAAAGATAGTAAGTTTACATTGGATGGTGTTATGGTAATATAGATTTAAAGACGGTTTTAATAATTAATTTTTTTTTTCACGTCCTTAATCATTTTTAAATTCATGTTTTCAAAATAAAAATGTTAAAAATCATACTTTGCTAATATGAAACAATTCTCATCTATCATCGATTATCATCATGTATTTCAAAGTTTGGATGGATTATTTTACAAAATATAATGTTGAGGTGACACAATATCATAGGTTTTTCTTGTTTTCGCGTTTTCGCAAATTATTTGCATTTTCGCATGAACCCTATATATATATATATATATATAGTTATATATAGTAAGAGTTTAAGTGTGTAATACACATTTTTTGTAACATGTATTATTGTGCAAGAATGAACATGATTCAATAGAAGAAAGTGATAGATTACTCTGATATGATTTAGTGGATATAAAGATCATTGAAAACACAGTTCATATTAAGAAGTTATGACTGTTTGATGTTAGGATGAAAGTTCATTGTTAATTTTAGAAAGTCAATGGAAGTCAAAGTCAAACGTAAACTCTTGGTCACCACGACATGGTGGTATGTTTTCCACGACGTGGAAATGAGTGAGTTACCAATACACATGTCAACCGGATAGTGACACATGGTGAGACGGGGTCTATTTGATCACCACGACGTGGTAATAGATTCACCACGACATGATATAAGGCGAGTCACCAAGACATGTGATGGGAGAGTGTGACACGTGGCGAAACTGAAGTTTAAGTGATCACCACGATGTGGCACATATATAGCCACGACATTGCGAGCTTAGATTATAAATATTAGCATTTCATGTCATTTGAGGAGTTTTGGCACACATGTTCAGGGGAGAAGCTCGAGAAGCATTCTCGAGAGCTTGTATGGGAAAGATGTACCGGTGTACATGATATATATGGTTTATTTACATGATCAATGGAGGTATATTTTATCGTGTTTTATGTAAATATGTTATTGTAATATTTTGTTGAGGGTTGTTATACCCGAGTATATATTACATAATTTCGTGATACGGTGCTATTACGAACCCCGATGAGTAGTTGAATATTTAATGTGAACGATAAGGGTTATATACCCTTGGTTACCAAGAAATTGTAGACTGGGCTAACGACCTATAGGGTTAAGTCGTTAGGTGATTATAATTGGAAATTTGATTAGTTTTGTAACAAATGGTTACTGGGTTTTTGTTAATTGTCAGGAAATTGATCACTTTGGTTGATATAGTGGTAAGTTCAGACAAGTTCTAATGAACTTGATATATTGTCCAACTAGGTCTGAAAAAGTGATGGATTAGAAAGTGGTAAAGAGCTTGTTTGGAATCATAATTAGTCTTCACTAACTAACATGGCGAGTAAATCTACTATAACATCAAATATTTATTAATGTGTATTGTTACACGAATATAAGAATTAAAGATATTATGATATTGTTATATCATGTATTGTTGAAGTGATAGAGTGTTGTAGTCTGATGAAATTAATTCAGGTGAGAGTTTTTTTATGGAACAAAAATTAATGTGACACTTATTATTGTTGGATGTGACTCGAGCATTTGAATCATGTTCATGGAGCATTTAGATCATGTTTAGGGAGCAGTTGGAGCACTTGGAACTCAATGGAGCACTTGAGGTTCATGGAGCATGTGACAAAAGAACATATCATATGAGAAAGGAATCGATCTTCAGGCAAAGGAACAGATCAAGTGCCAAAGGAATGGATCGTTCAGAAGGGGGGTTTCGAACACCTGGAACAGGTTTGGAGTACTTGGGAGTGATATGGAGCAACAAGGGGACCTTGTTGCGCCATTTGCTGAAGACTTGGGCCAAGAAGGATGTTGTTGTTCCAAGGGTACTCCTTTTTGCGCCAAGCTACTCCCTCTTGCGCCATGGGGTATCCCTCTTGCACCATAGGGTACTCCTATTGCACCATGGAGTATGTTGTTATGCAAAGCATGGACTTGTTGCGCCATGCATGTTCCTGTTACACCATGGTTGTGTTGTTGCTCCAATATTGATGTTCTTGCGCCACACTTGAATCCTCTTGCGCCATCTATATTTTTGTTGCGCCATGTTGGCATAAGTTGGACCATCTTGGTACTTGATTATCCAAGTAGGCTATGAAGTTCGCTATGATGCGCAAGATCGTTCAAGGATGCTTAGAAGTTGGTATTGCTCAAGGATTACACCATATTGTGCCACCATGATGGTGAAGGGTTTTAGTATACTACAACATCCTATGGTGCACATATAACCCTAAATGCTTTGGATCTATGTTTTCTCTAATTATACATGAAAATATGGTTTCCAAAGCATTAAGCCTACTACTAGCATGCAATTGACACAAACAACATAAAATACTAGTTAGGAGTTTACCTCTTTATGTAGCTTGTAGAACTTGTTGAATTTGGCCTTTAAGAACTTAGTACCCCAAGTGTGACACCTCAAATGGTTCGCAACACTCCTTAGATAAAGGATGACTTTTGAGAGAGTTTATACACACTGAAAATCAGTTATAGTCTTCCAAAGACCACTAGGTGTCGATTTTAGTAGCCTAGGGTCTTCTTATATAGTGTGGCTAGGATTAGGGTTACATCCATGTAAACCCTAATGTGAATGACTTTTCATCTTACTTAGGATCCATGGGTTAAAACCTCCATGGACTACCATATTGGTTTAGCCCATCCTAAATAACCATAAGCCTACACCATAAGAATGATTGATTTACCAACTCAATCCTCTTACATTTAATTAGTCTCATTTGATCACTAAATTAATTCCAAATTAATTATTTATCAATACTAATTAAATAATATGATTTCATATTAATATATTATAACTTATAATATATTAATAAATCATAAATAACCTCTTCTCAAAAGCTCATCCTATCAAACTGTCGTGGTGATATGCAACCCAAATGGACCATGTTACTCTCAGGTCAAGTACATACCAATTTATAGTTATGGGCTTAGACACCTAATCCAACAGTCTCCCACTTGTACAAGTCTAATAACTATTATTGCAATTACGACTCCAAAATCCCGACTAGCAATCGTATCCCTTAAAAAGTCGTTGTCGAACTCCGACCTAGTCAATGACGCGTCCATTAGATAAGGGATCATATATTCCTCCATTCAAGATATCACATGGACTGAGACATGGATTATAATCAATCTCTCTGTCCATCTATTTTTTCCCAATTTCCGATTTATGACGACCGACTAATTGAACAAATCAATTCAGTCCAGGCTTGGCCAAACACTTAGGGGTGTCATCACTAAATCATCAAGGGGCCCACATATATCGCTTTTAACCGCATGGGGTAAAAGGAACATATAACTTCAACCTAATTGCTTGCTTGAACTTACTCATCAAATTACACACAACGATACGTTTTATAATACCAAGTTACTGGTGCGTTTACGTATGTCAATGTGCAACCGACTTGTAACTACAACTCACATGTATATTTAATTAGTCTCTTTTGATCCCTGAATTAATTCCAAATCAATTCTTGATCAATACTAATTTAATCATATGATTTCATATTAATATATTAGAATTCATAATTGTTGGATTAGTGTCTAAGTCCATAACTATTTTGGTATGTACTTGACCCGATGGTGCATGGTCCTTTTGGGTTGCCTTCACCACAGCAACTTGATAGGATGAATTATGGAGAAAAAGGATTAAATATGATTTATTAATATATTATGAGAATAATATATTAAAGGAGAAATCATATTGTTTAATTAATATTAGTCAATAATTAATTGGTAATTAATTTTGTGACTAAAAGAGATTAATTAAACATAAGGGACTGGAATTGTAATTATAAGATAATTGCAATTTGGGCTATGGATTGCCTTATATTAAGGAATGGACGAATTCTATGGGGAAACCCATTAGAAATCGTCCAAGGCCTTAATTAAAGGAGTCCATGGGTTGCTTAGGGCTTAAGCATCCAAATTAGGGTTTCCATGTTAGATAACCCTAATAGCCTCACTATATATAGAACCCTTAAGGCTCAAAAACGTGGGGAACTTCTCTTCTAGGGTTAGAACACGTTTTGGGCAGCATCCATCCTCTCTCCTCCTCATCCTCTTGCTCTTGGTGTTTGTGAACCATTAGAGGAGTGACATTTGTGACTCTAAGCTTTCTAAAGTCATTACAAGGAGAATTGTGATTGTTATTGCTACATAACAATCAAGGTAATATCTTAAACTCATTCTTATGTTAATATGATTACTTGTATGCTAGAATTAGGGTTTATAGTCTTGGATAACTTGCATGTACAATAGAGAAACCTAGATCTAAGCATTAGGGTTTGTATGAGCACATAGGATGTTCTTATAGCAAAAACCCATCAGTGGTATCAGAGCCTAGATTGGTTTCTATTGTATTGATGCCTTGTATGTTGAAAAAAATTCGATTTTTGTGGTTCTGCATGATGGACTCGGCGAGTCCCACTATGGACTCGGCGAGTTGCCTCCTACTCGGCGAGTCCATGGGGGTACTCGGCGAGTTCGAGCGTCAGATGGAGCTATTTTCGGGATTTCTTGTTGTTTATCTTTGAGATACTTGCCTTTATCATATTAGATCAATATAAATCCGATTTTATGATATATATGACTATATTCTTGATCTAATTGAAGATATTTATCAATTAACAAAATATTTGTTTCTTTATGTGATAATTGATTAATTATTTTGATTAAATTGTTAAATTGTTTTGCAAGAAATCATTAAATAAATCAAATATGGATAATTATGTGATTAAATGTTAATTAAGATTATTTTTTATTTGATCCTTGTGTTATGAAAAGTTTCATATTTTCCCCTTTAGGTTTTATTGTTCAAATTTGAACTCAAAAGTTTAGTTTTGAAATTTAAATAGTTGAAACCCTAATGTTTTGAAAAAGGTTTCAAAAACTTGCCCTCAAGTTTTGGAATTTAAATTTTGATTAATAGTTTAATTTTGATGCATATTTAAATTCTAAACCCTAATGTTTTGAAATGTTCAAAACTAGCCCTCAAGTTTTGGAATTTAAATTTTGATTAAAAGTTTAATTTTAATGTGTATTTAAATTCTAAACCCTAACATTTTGAAATGTTTCAAAACTTGTCCTCAAGTTTTGGAATTTAAAAGTTGATTAAAGGTTTAATTTAGGAATGTTAAATTCTAAAACCCTAATATTGTTTTGAAAAGTTCAAATCACACCCTTATGGTTTTATTAATTAATTAAAGTGTATAATTATTAAATTAGACCAACTAGTATTTTAAAAGTGTAAAATACACCCTATACTATATATATCATTAAAAGTCTAATATTATATATGTATGAGTAAAGTGTCAAGTCTTACCGTTAGTAGGCCTCATTCACGAAGCTGGTCTATAAGGGGTGTTTAAGGAAATTGCCTATAAAATGGCGATTGAATGGGTATCCACTCTTACCCACCGCACTCTTGACTAGTGGAGGGTCGTTAGCCGAACGGGTAGGATAGGACAAAACCTTCCGTTATAAGTATAATGAATTACATAAGTAACTAAATGTTTTACAGATTCCCAATCTTAGTTACTTTAGGCAAAAGTGAATTGATGCAATTCCATGAAATTACACTTTGTGCCCTTGCGAAGACGTTAGTGGAGCGCGTGTGGTTAACCGACACACTAAATGGTTCTAATCAAAGGTAAAAAAGGGTGACTCAATGTTTGTCATAGTTCAGTGGAGCGTGTGTGGTTTACCGGCACATCGAATAGGTGACTGTAACATGTGGGGGCACCATGTAATTTGCATGGTTATTCACACCCGCTTTGTGATCCTCGGCATCCCAGTCACAAAATAGAGGGGCATATTGAGATTTAAACATGCCATTGAAAACTTAAAACTTAAATTTCTTTTTCGTTTTTCATGGTGGAAATTAGTGAATCGTCATTCACTTACCTTCAAATATTCTGCAACTAGATTACGGCATCCCTTTTCTAGCTTGTAGCGTATTGTGTTGGGTCCTAGCCTTAGTATCTCATTTGGGTGGTTTACTAAGGACTCAATCGATCAACTAACTTGAATTCATTTTCTCCCGTATTGTAGATGTCAAAGTTCGACAACTATGGTCTTCCCAAATCCCGTGGAACAAGCATTCCGCATGAAGATGATATTCCACGATTCGATCGAGGAACAAGAGATCATGCTTCACTTCCTCTACCTCCTCCAATTATTCTCCCTAACCCACAAGTTTGAAGAGTTGAAAAGTTCAAGCTCACTCAAGCCCTTTTGGCAAGTAAACATAAAGAAGGAAAGTCCGTGTGTGCACACGTCCTAGGGATGAAGTCACACATTGATAGGTTAAGAATGTTGGGATCCGTTGTCTGTGAGGAAATGGCTGTTGATTGGGTTCTTCAGTCACTTCCTAACTCATATAGTGAGTTCGTAAGAGAGTATTATATGATGAACTGCGAAGTGACCCTTATAGATCTCACCTATATGCTTATTGCTGCTGAATCAGCGATGGTTTGGCGCAATAGAAAAGCAAAGTTGATTGGTGAATCTGCCTTCAAGATCTCTATGGATATAGACAATGGCAACGAAAGACATGTTATGATCGAAAAGTTTGATCATAAGATAAAGGCAATGTCTGAAGTAGTTCCATGTCATGTTCCAAAAGAATCAATTTGCTTTTATTGCCAAGAGAAGGGGCATTGGAGACGAAGCTGCCCCATTTACCTAAGAGATCTAAGAGATGGGAGAGTCGAAACGTATGGCTCTAATATAGGTAAAATCCGTTAACTAACTCTTTTAAGCTTCTATTCTAGATTCTTAATACATAAAGTGATAAGATTACAATTGATGTTTTGTAGGATCGAAGAAAACAAAGGAAGCTTAAGGGAAGAAGTGAGCAGAATCTAACTGTGAAGGAATGGATTTCGATCGCATTTCTCGAAGATTAGATTCTTGAGCTACTACTTAGAGTTAGAATTAGATTGCTAAGAAAGATGTATTAGCATAGTTTTTTAATGAATTGCATTGTAAGGACAAATTTTTTCCACAATAAAATAAATTTTAATTTTATATTATCTATTTATCCTTGCAATGGCGTATATGAAAAATTGATGTTTGAATGTTTCTATTATTAGCAATAATGGATTTGGTTCTTATTATGTTATTTGTGGAAATGTCAAAGAATTTACCGAATAAGGAAAGTTTCTTATCGCCCAAGTTTCAATTGGACAGAAACTTGGAATCACGCAACTTGGTTGCATGATGAATGAGAAATCTCATATTTGGAAATTAGACTAATTCGTTGACAAAGTGTCAAGTGAAGGACTAGGAGATCGAGTACACAAGTTGTGTGTTGATCAAGTCCACCACAAGAGTAACAAAGACATTTGTCATGACTTACTAAAGGTTTAGTAAATATGATTATACTTATAAGATTAAGTGTAATTCTGAATTGATTGAAAAAGTTTAAATCAATAGCAGAATGAATAAGAAGAATCAAGTAGGCAGAAAGATAAAAGTTTCTCCATTCTAAGAAGAAGGGAGAGTAGCTTTTATGCTTTATGATAGGTCTTAATGATTAAGAACCATATCTCAATTGATCCTCTAAGTCAGTATTAGTACAATTGTATGTCTAAAAAGAGGAATCAAGAATTGAAGAAATGGTTAAATCAAGAAGTCAATCATACTTCGTTCCAAAATAAGTCTTAGAGTTAAGATTGTGACAATAAGTGACAAGTATTAAAAGGTTTATAACATTCATCAAATGTGGAAAGTTGTGATGTCTTGGATAAGAAAAAGACCAACTCGAACCAATTTATGAAGTGTTTTGATAAAAGCTACACTAACTCTTGAATATTTTTTTGTCAAGAAATGGTTATTGACAAGAGAATCTTATATGTCAAGGAGTCAGTGAGAGTCTTAATGGTCTTGAAAGGTTTCAAGAACAAATCAAAATAGACCTTATCGATCATCACTAGCACACGAGTTGAGGTTTACAACCTATCGTGTTGACATTATTTTGTTTATGTGCTGTTCCAGTTGAGTTAATTATGCATGTGAGTCCTATGAGTTCTCATTTGAATGCATAAAAGGCAAGGAACTTGATCAATGAAAGGTACTTTGATAGGAAAAGGTGAGCTGCTTAACTACTTGGAAGACCTGGTGGGCAGCTGTGCTACCATAAGGCAAGAAATCAAGATTAAGAAAGTTCGGTCCATATGAGTTTGAATTTGTCGAGAACTTTGGTTTTGACAAATTCACATGGATAGGAACGCATACACCATTAAAATCTAAGTGTCATAAGATTCCCTGCTTCATGAAAATGACTGTGAGGAAATGCTTTCACTAAGAAAGATTTTAAAAAGGATAATGACTGTAAAATTGCATTCTCGAATTCGATTATGGTTACGGTATCCCTTTCCATGATTCGAATTGTGAGGTTTGACAATTAGTCTGAATTGTTTAGACGCACATATGAGCTATCTAAGAAAAGGGTGTATAAGTTCAAGAAGCCTTGATAAAAGATTATCAAAGCATTAAGTATTAGAAACATGGACTTAAGAAATTCAAGAGGTATTAATTTTCTGGAAGTCAAGCTGGTTTCTGAATAAATGTCAAAGCTGGTGGGAGCATAAGTGTTATGTTCATAATAATCATCATGATAGTGGGAGCATAAATGTTATGATTGCATGATTATTAAGGCAAGTATTGCAAGTTAGCAATATTAATTATAGAAAACAAGAGTTATACTTTGCAAAGTCGCAATGGTTGTAAAGTTGTTTTGCTATAATTAAGGGAGAGAATAGTATGCTTCAATTCAAATTTAAAGGTTTAGGTTATGGAATGTTAATAATTTAGTCAAGGGAACATAGTGTGTTCTCAAAAATCGATTATGATTACGGCATTCCTCTTCATAGTTCGAATTTCGAGAACGTAACACATAAAATATTGTGGCAGAAGATTGATAAAGTATCAGATCTTTATGTAAGACATTATGCATCGTGTCCCATACGCTTCGGGTATAGGATTGATTGCAAATGCTATAATATTTGACCATTCTAAAATTTTCCAAATGTCTAGCGCATTTAGAGGGAAAAAGGACAAGAATCGGTTTTGACTAAGATAATTAAACAGCTATCAAAGGACAATCCAAAGTTCGCCGAGGATTGGTCGCTTGTGAGTAGTTGGAAGTATAGTATTGGATGGACCATATCGACATTATTATGAATAGATAAGATTCTATTAAGAATGAGTTGTCATATGGAAAATATGGAAACGTGTCCATATTGGGAATTGAATATTGAAAATATATGTCTAGATTAGAAACTTTTATGCAAAAGGATGTTCAAAGGAATGTAATTTGAGTGAGAGACATCATATCTAAGGAATTGTCTTGTAACAATCTCCGATAGAGGACTTTGTAATTTCACTGGCAATAGTCATTGTGACTTTAGTGCAGTGATATTACGAAAGGGATCATTGCATAAAATGTTAGAATCTAACATATTCCATAAGTGGCAAGAAATTGATATTCTTTCACTTGTGAAAAGGATTGGGAGTTGTGAAATGAGTATGATTGGAAATGTGTTCATTTGATATATTTCACAAAGTAAGAACCATAGGTAAACATTGTGTGCATGCTAGGAGCATGGGACAAGTGTAATAATTCAAGTAAGAAGTTGATTACCTGAAACAACAAATAATGAGTAATCGATATGGTGATAAATAAAAGGTGTTCTATTTATGCTCAAAGGTTTGAGGCCATATGGGATTAGTATTATTCTTGTGTTTCACTTTGCAAGTTTTGACTTCCTGAATAATTTAATTGGTTTAGAACAGTCAAATTATTCGAACGGGCTACAGTCGTTCATATGTTGGAAGTAGGTATGAATAAAGACTGTCGTGAATTGGTGTGTGGATTGTCTAAAGAGCATTAGACATAAGCAAATGTTTGCTGCAACGTTCATGAGTGCTTATGAATATGATTTGAGAATTGGATTAAACCCACACTCACTTGGATCACTTCATGGATTGTTATCACGAGTGATTGGTTAGACGATAACATTTTATATTCTTGAAACCGAGATGTGTGAGTTGTATCTTGAAAATCGGTTGCACATTGATAATATGTAAACGCACCAGTAACTTGGTGTTATAAAACATATTGTTGTGTGTAATTCGGTGAGTGAGTGCAAGCAAGCATTGTATCAAAGTTTATCCGTTCCTTTTATCCAAAGTAGGATAAAAACGATATCTTTGGGCCCCTCGATAATTTAATGATGACAAACGTAAATGCTCGGCCGAGCTAGGGCTAATTTGATTTGTTCAATTAGTCAGTCGTCATAAATCGGAAGTCAAGAAATAGTACAAAGAGAATGATTAGAAATCATGTCTTATACGATATCTAGAATGGAGGAATATATGATCCCTTATCTAAAGGACATGTGTATCTGATAGGATCAGAGTTGACAGTGGCTTTGGAAAGCTACGATTGCAGATCAGGATCTGAAGTCATACACATAATAGTTATTAGACTTATCCAAGTGGGAGACTGTTGGATTAGTGTCTAAGTCCATAACTATTTTGGTATGTACTTGACCCGATGGTGCATGGTCCTTTTGGGTTGCCTTCACCAAAGCAACTTGATAGGATGAATTATGGAGAAAAAGGATTAAATATGATTTATTAATATATTATGAGAATAATATATTAAAGGAGAAATCATATTGTTTAATTAATATTAGTCAATAATTAATTGGTAATTAATTTTGTGACTAAAAGATTAATTAAACATAAGGGACTGGAATTGTAATTATAAGATAATTGCAATTTGGGCTATGGATTGCCTTATATTAAGGAATGGACGAATTCTATGGGGAAACCCATTAGAAATCGTCCAAGGCCTTAATTAAAGGAGTCCATGGGTTGCTTAGGGCTTAAGCATCCAAATTAGGGTTTCCATGTTAGATAACCCTAATAGCCTCACTATATATAGAACCCTTAAGGCTCAAAAACGTGGGGAACTTATCTTCTAGGGTTAGAACACGTTTTGGGCAGCATCCATCCTCTCTCCTCCTCATCCTCTTGCTCTTGGTGTTTGTGAACCATTAGAGGAGTAACATTTGTGACTCTAAGCTTTCTAAAGTCATTATAAGGTGAATTGTGATTGTTATTGCTACATAACAATCAAGGTAATATCTTAAACCCATTCTTATGTTAATATGATTACTTGTATGCTAGAATTAGGGTTTATAGTCTTGGATAACTTGCATGTACAATAGAGAAACCTAGATCCAAGCATTAGGGTTTGTATAAGCACATAGGATGTTCTTATAGCAAAAAACCATCAATAATATATTAATAAATCAAGAAAAACCTCTTACTCAAGTATCCATCATATCAAATTGTCTTGGTGATATGCAACCCAAATTGACCATGCTACTCTTGGGTCAAGTACATACCAATTATAGTTATGGACTTAGACACCTAATCCAACAGTCTCCCACTTGGATAAGTCTAATAAATATTATTGCAAGTACAACTCCAAAATCCCGACTAGTAATCGTAACTCTTAAAAGCCGATGTCAAACTCTGACATAGTCAATGACGCGTCCATTAGATAAGGGATCATATATTCCTCCGTTCTAGATATCATATGGACATGAGACATGGGTTATAATCATTCTCTCTCTCTCTCTCTCCCTCTCTCTCTCTCTCCCCATCTTCTGTTTCCCGATTTTCGATTTATGACGACCGACTAGTTGAACAAATCAAATCAGTCCAGGCTTAGCCTAGCACTTAGGGTTTTCATCACTAAATCATCGAGGTTTATAGATATCGCTTTTATCCACATGGGGTAAAAGGAATGGATAAGCTTCGACCTAAATTTTTGCTTGCACATACTCATCAAATTACACACAACCATACGTTTTATAACACCAAGTTACTAGTGCGTTTATGCATGTCAATGTGCAACCAACTTGTAACTACAACTCACATGTCTCCGTTTCAAGAATATAAGGTATTATCGTCTCACAATCACTCGTGATAAAATCCAAGAAGTGATTCAGATGAGCGTGGGTCGAATCTTATTCCAAGAGTACTCATGAACACTGCAGCAAACTTGTGCTATGTCTAAAACACCTAGACAAACTACAGACCCTTTCATGACAGTCTTGCGTCAATACCTACTTCCAAAGTATGATCGATTGTGGATGGTTTGAATAACCTAATTATTCGGAAGTCAAAACATGCAAAGTGAAACACAAGAATAATATTAATCCTATATGGCCCCAAAACTTTTGAGTGCCATATTGATTACTCATTATTCATTGTATAATGTCTCATATAATCAACTTAATACTTGAACTAAAACAATAGCTGTCCCATGCTCCAATCATGCGCACTATGTTTATCTATGAACCTTACTTTGTGAAATAGATCAATTGACAACATTTCAATGATGCTCATTTCACAATTCCAAATCCTTACCGTAAATGTAAGAATATCAAATTCTTGCCGTTTACTGTAATTTGTTAGATTCTAAACTTATATTCAATGATCCTCTTGTAATGACTATGCACAAAAGTCACATAGACTTGGCAACAGACATTACAAAGTATTCCAATATAGAGTAATTCCATGGAAGCAAAGTCTCAAATTCAAAGTACATTCCTTTGAACATCCTTCTTGCATTAAGTTTCCTAATCTTACATAGATGTAAATAATAACTTCCACTTATGGAAACATTTCTATGTTCCTATTTTGACTATCACTTCTGAACAGGAGTTACCTCTTCTCAGAGTGTGTCAATATGGTCTGTCCACTTTTATACTTCCAACTACAAGCGACCAATCATTGGTGAACCTTAGATTGTCCTTAACAGTTGTTAACCACTTTAGTCATATCCGGTTCTAGTCCTTTTTCCCTTTTAATGCCCTAGGCATTTGGAATATTTAGAACAAATGAATATTATAGCACATGTAATCAATCCTATACCTGAAGCATATTGGACACGATTCATAAAGACATGATACTTGACCAGTCTTTTGCTATAATTTTTATATTTTCCATGTTCTCATAATTTGAATTATGAAGAGGGATGTCGTAATCATAATCAAGTTTTGAGAACGCAATTAACATTTCCATATATAGAATTTCCTTATATTGAACCATTCCAACATAACATTCATATATATATATATATATATATGACTAAATTTGATTAAAAATTCAATCTAAGCTTTTAGATTTTGAAATGAAGTATAATTTCCTCTCCCTTAATTATAGAAAAACAACTTTTCAAACCCTGCAACTTTGCGATTTGAAACCTTTTGTTTTTCTATAATTAACATTACTAACTTGCAACACTTTCCATAATAATTATGCTCCCACTAGCATAATAATTATTATCTTACTAGCATAACACTTACGCTCCCACTAGCTTTGACATGTATTCAGAAATCAGTTGGACTTCTAGAAATCAATACTTATTGACTTCCTTTCCAAAGTTCAGATTTATGATACGAGATGCTTCGATAAGACTTTATCTAGGCTTCTCAAACTCATACACCTTTACTTAGATAGCTCACATGTGTGTCTAAACAATTTTAGAACTTACATCAATAACTCCCAAATGTTTAGAGCTTTGCCATTTCTCACAGTTCAAACTATGAAGAGGGATGTCGTAATCATAATCGAATTTGAGAATGCAAATGTCACAATTGCTAACTATTTAAAATCTACTTAGTGAAAGCGCTTCCTCACAATCATTTTCATGAATTGGAGAGAAACCTTATGACACTTAGATTTTATGGTGTATGTGTTCTTATCCATGTAAATTTGTCAAACCATAATCATAAGACAAGGTTAGTGACAAGTCCAAACTCATATGGACTGAACTTGTTCAATCTTAATTTCTTGCCACTTGGCAGCATAAGGGCCTGCCAGTGCTTCCAGGTTGTTATGCAAATAATTAAGAACTCATATAACTCACATGCATATTCAACTTTAACTGGATTGGCCACAAAAACAAGAATATGTCAACACGATACGTTATAAACCTCAAGTCGTGTACTAGTGATTAACAATAGGTTTATTCTTGATTAGTTCTTGAAACTTTTCAAGATCTTTAAGACTCCCACTGACCTCTTGACATATAAGATTCTCTTGTCATGAACCATTCCTTGATAAACAAATATTCAAGAGTTAGTGCGGATTCTAATCAAGACTAACACTTCACACCATTGGCCTTAGTTGGTCTTTGTCCTTACCAAGACATCACAAATTACCAATTTCAAATGTACAAGAGTACGAAACATTTTACTCTACATTTGATAAGTGTTATAAACCTTTCTTAAGATTATGTCACTCAAGGCTCAATCTTGGAGTATGACTCTAAGACTCGATTTGGAACGAAGTATGATTCACCTTTTTGATTTAACCATTCCAACAATTCATGATTCCTCTTCTTAGCCATACAAATGCACTAAGATATCCTTACAGGATCAATTGTGATATGGTTTTCCATAATCATTAAGATGATCATAAAACACGATACTAAATTACTTTCCCATCTTTTCAGATTAGAAAAATTTTTATCTTTGTGACGATTTTGATTCTTCTTATTCGTTCTGCCATACATTTAAACTTTTACAATTTTCAGAATTATACTTAGACTTGTAAGCATAACCATATTTACCAAACTTCAGTAAATCATGATGAATAGTCTTATCGTTCTTTGAGGTGGACCTGACCAGCGCACACCTAGTGTACTCAATCCCCTAGTCCTTCACTTGACTCACATATACTTGTGAAGAAGGAATTAGTCTTAATTTCCCAAAAATGAAATTTCTCATTCATCACACAATACAAGTTGCATGATTCCAAGTTTCTATCCAACTGAAACTTGGGTGATGAAAATCTTTCCTTATTCGGTAAATTTTGAAACTACCACAAATGAAAGTATCAAATTCATATTACTAACATAGAAACATACAAACATCAATTTTCAAAAATGTCATTGCAAGGAGATAGAATAAAATAAAATAAATTTTTATTTATTTATAAAATGCGGAAAAACTTGTCCTTATAATGAAATTACAAATGAAAACTATGTTATTACAAATTTCTAAGCAATTTATCATAACTCTTAAGCAGCAGCTCAAAAATCCGATCAATGAACCATGTGATTGAAATCCATCTTCACGACCAGATTCATCATACTCTTCTTTTAAGCTTCCTTCCTTTTACATTGGTACAATCACAGACTTAGACATTATTTTTACCATTTGGCCAACCGGGTTGAATATGGCCGATCCCTTTCCATTGGGAAGAGAAATCTTTTTTGGACTTCCTATGTTACCATTGTCAATGTCCATGGAAGTTTGAGAAGTAGATCTTCCAATCAAATTTGTTTGACCATTGCGCCAAATCATTGTTGATTCAGTAGCAATCAACAAATAAGTAAGATCAATAAGGGTCATGTCGTGATCTGTCACATAGTAGTCTTTAACAAACTCACTATATGACTCGGGAAGTGACTGAAGAACCCAGTTAATAGCCAACTTCCTTGGGAACACGGCACCCAACATTCTCAGCCTTTCAATGTGTGACTTCATATCCAAGACATGTGCACGCACAGACTTTCCATCCTTGTGTTTGCTATCCATTAGGGCTTGAGTGATCTTGAACTTTTCAAGTCTTTGAACTTGTGGGTTAAGGAGAATAATTTGAGGAGGGGGAGGAAGTGAAGTATGATTTCCATTTCCACTAATGCACGACAAAGGGATTAATCTTTCACCTTGATCGCCACATGGGATATCATCTTAAGAGGAAAGCTTGTTCCAAAAGATTTGGGAAGACCATAGTTGGCTGAACTAGACATCTATAATGGTAGAAATTCAAGTTAATTGATTTAATTCCTTAATATAACACCCAAATGAAATATTATGTCTAGGACCCAACACAATATTTTACAATTCGGAAGAGGGATGTCGTAGTCCAATTGCAAAAATATTTGAAGGTAGGTAAATGACGATTTACCAATTTCCACCATGACAAACGAAATTGTTCATTAGGTTTTAAATGGATTGAAATTTCCTAGATCCTTTGAGATTCATTGAACTTTTCAATGGCATGTTTAAATCTCGATTGTGCCCTTCAAGTTTGTGTCTGGGATGCCGAGGATCACAAACAAGGTGTGAATAACCATGCAAATTAGCTTGGTACACTCAATGTTACAACCACCTAATCAGTGTGCCGGTTAACCACACACGCTCCATTGATTTATGATTAACATCAAGCTACCCTTTGCCACACACTGTCAGTCCCATATTAGTGTGCCGGTTAACCACACATGCTCCACTAACGACTTAACAAGGTGCAAAGTGCAATTTCATGGAATATCATCATTTTCACATTTTTCTTAATGTAACTAAGATTGAGAATTTTATAAAAGTTTAGTTACTTTATAATCATCATTATACTTATAATGAGAATTAATGTCCTATCCTACCCGTTCGGCTAACAACCCTCCACCAGTCAAGGAAGCGGTGGGTGAGAGTGGACACCCATTAAACTGCAATTTTATAGGCAGTAACCTTATACCCCCCTTATAGACCGACGTCGTGAATGTGGTCTACTAACGGTAAGACAGACTTATTATATATATATATATATATATATATATATATATATAATTATTAAACTTATAATAATATAATAGTATAACGGGTTGAGTTATAACTTTTAAAACTCTAGGGTTTAATTTGGAATTAAAGTATTCATAAGTGAAACTTTATAAATTCCAAAACTTGAGGGCAAGTTTTGAAACCTGTCAAAATTCTTGGTTTCCATAACTTATGAGTTTTATATGGTTTTTTATGAAAAAAATTTCAAGCTCCATAACTTGAGGACGAGCTATGGAAGACTTCAAAACCATTTAAAATGACTCTTAAAAATAAGAACTTTCATTTTCCATAACCTATGAGTTTTAGTGACCTTTTAAAAGAAAAACTTTTCATTTTCCATAACTTGAGGACAAGTTATGGATTTCATTAAAATCATTTAGATCATTATTTTAATTAACACAATAATCAAATAATACATACATGATCTAGTTAAACTCATAAGTCAAGATAATTCATATCAACCATTTGCAAGAAATTAGTCTATCATGTAAACTAATACAAATCTTGAAACTATGACAATTATATTTTATTTGGACGAGGACAATCATTACCATAGCAACAAAATCAAATTTTATGAACAAAAACTTTTTGTGATAATGATCCTAATCCAAAATAGGCCAAAAAACTGAAATTTTTGCCCACTGGACAGTTACCACCTCATGGTGATCAAGCAAATTCCAAAAAACGATTTTTCTTGCTTTTAAAAACCAATAAGCATCAAGTATAATAGAAAAAAACCCTAGGATCTGATACCACCGAAGGGTTTTAGTATACTATAACATCATATGGTGCACATACAACCCTAAATGCTTTGGATCTATGTTTTCTCTAATTACACATGCAATATTGTTTCTAAAGCATTAACCCTACAACTAGCATGCAATTGACATAAAAACACAAAATACTAGTTAGGAGTTTACTTCTTTATGTAGCTTGTAGAACTTGTTGTATTTGGCCTTTAAGAATTTAGTTCCCCAAATGTTGCACCTCAAACGGTTCACAACACACCTAGGACAAATGAGAACTTGAGAGAGGAAATACTAGCACCCAAATTGGCTTTATGATCTCCAAGATCACTTATGCAAAACTTGTGCAACTTTGTCCAACCATTTTAGGCTAAGGGGTTACATATTTATAGTGTAGGAATTCAAGAGTCATGTGTAACCCTAATTCCTACACTTGGGCTTGTAATGGATTAACACCTTATGGAACTTACATAAGCTTAGCCCACCACTGATAATCCACCATGGATTATTAGCCCAACTTATATGTATCACTGATCTACACAATCAACCTTGTATATTTAATTAATCTCTTTTGATCCCCGAATTAATTCCAAATTAATTCTTGATCAATACTAATTTAATCATATGATTTCATATTAATATATTAGAACTTATAATATAGTAATAAATCATGAATAACCTCTTACTCAAGTATCCATCCTATCAAATTGTCCTGGTGATATGCAACCCAAATGGACCATGCTACTCTAGGGTCAAGTACATACCAATTATAGTTATGGGCTTAGACACCTAATCCAACGAATGGCACGTCTCGGTCAGAAATCATGGAAACTGGCACTCCATGTCGAGCTACTACCTCTCTGATGTAGATGTCGGCCAACTTCTCGGCCGAAATGCTCTTCTGGATCGGTATGAAGTGGGCACTCTTGGTCAACCGATCCATGATGACCCAAATCGAATCCACCTCCTGTGTGTTCCTGGAAAGCTTCGTGATGAAATCCATAGTAATATCCTCCCACTTCCACACAGGGATGTCCAACGACTGTGTCTTGACGTGAAGCCTCTGGTTCTCTGCCTTGACCTTCCTGCAGGTCAGGCATCACTCGATGTACCAGGCTACATCTTGCTTCATGCATGGCCACCAGTAGTCAGGGCGAAGATCTTGGTACGTCTTCGTCGCCCCAGGATGGATGGAAAATCTGGACTTATGGGCCTCATCCATCAAAATCTGATGCACTCTGCCATAGTATGGAACCCAGACCCTCCCATGTAGGGTCAGCAACCTACGATTGTCATAGTCAAACGAGGCCACCTGGCCTATGATGCGCTCGCACTTCAGAGACTCCTCTTTCATACCGTCAACTTGCGCCTCTTGGATCCACTCCAAAAATGGAGTCACCACTGTCATCCTCAAGAAAATGTCTCTGAACAGGGCTGCCTTCCGGCTAAGAGCATCGGCCATAGCGTTGGCCTTCCCCGGGTGGTAAGGATCTCACAGTCGTAATCCTTCATCACATCTAGCCACCGACGCTGCCTCATGTTCATATTCGGATGACCCATGAGGTAGCTCAAGCTCTTGTGGTCCGTGTATATGGTACAACAGACCCCATATAGGTAATGGCGCTAAATCTTGAGGGCCAAAACAACCGCCCCCAACTCCAGATCATGTTTCGGGTAGTTCACCTCGTGAGGTTTCAGCTGCCTCGAGGCGTAAGCGATGACGTGCCCCCTCTACATCAATATAATGCCCAAACTCGAGATGGACGTGTCACAGTATACTATAAAATCCTCCACGCCCTCCGGCAGGGCTAAAATAGACGCCTCGCAAAACCTCTGTCTCAGCGTCTCGAACGCTGCCTGCTGCTCAGGCCCCCAGCGAAAGACAATGACCTTCCTCGTCAGCCGGGTCAAGGATACTGCTATCTTGGACAACTCCTGAATGAACCTCCGGTAATAGCTTTCTAACCCAAGGAAACTCTGAATCTCAGATGGAGACTTCGGAACCTCCCATCTCATCACGGCCTCCACTTTGGTCAGGTCAACCACAATACCGTTCTGGTTGACAACGTGCCCAAGAAACTGCACCTCGTGCAACCAGAACTCACACTTGGAGAACTTGGCGTACAAGCTCTCCCTCCTCAGGGTATCCAAAACCTCTCGCAAGTTCTCCTCATGTTGCTCCTGCGTCTTGGAGTAAACCAAGATATCATCAATAAAGACGATCACAGACCGATCCAGCATCAGTTTGCATACGTGGTTCATGAGGTCCATGAACGCGGCAGGAGCATTGGTGAGCCGAAAGGGCATCACCACGAACTCGTAGTGGTCATAGCGAGTCCGGAAAGCAGTCTTCGGTACATCCTCGTCTTTGACCCTCATCTAATGGTATCCTGAACGCAAATCTATCTTGGAAAATCAAGATGCCCCCTGTAGCTGGTCGAAGAGATCATCAATCCTTGGTAGTGGGTAACGGTTCTTCACCGTTACCTTGTTCAGCTCCCGGTAGTCTATACACATCTGATGCAACTCATCCTTCTTCTTCATAAACAAGATCGGAGCTCCTCAAGGAGAACTGCTTGGCCTAATGAATCCCTTGTCTAACAGCTCCTGCAACTGTGTAAACAACTCCTGCATCTCAGAAGGAGCCAACCGATATGGTGCCTTGGCTATCGGAGTCGCACCAGGGACTAGGTCGATCCTGAATTCCACCTAGGGGTGTAAACGAGTCGAGTCGAGCCGAATACTACCAAGCTCGAAGCTCAGATTGAGTAAAATACTCGAGCTCGAAACTCGACTCGAACTTTACTCGAGCCTTGATTTTAAGCTCGAGCTCGGGCTCGTGAAATACTCGACAGTCTCGAGCTCGGCTCGGCTCGGCTCGGCTCGGCTCGACTAATATTTTAAAAAATCAAAGTCACTATATTAAGTAAGAAATATTAAACATTCCACATGTAAATGTCCAAACTACCAAAAAAACCACTATTAATCACCTAATATCAATATAACATCAACCATATATGTCATAAATGAATAATTATAAAGAAATGACATATATCTTATAAATGAACAATTATAAAGAAATGACATATATGTAAATTACACTAAGCTCGACTAAGCTCGCGAGCCTTACGAGCTAAGTATTTTTGTACTCGAGTAGCTCGAGCTCGAGCTCGGCTCGATTAAGGTCGAGTCGATTTCGAGGATTTTTTGAGTCGGTCTCGAGTTTCTCGCGAGTTGGCTTGTCTCACTTACACCCCTGCGTCTCTGGAGGTATCTCAGGCAGCTCCTCTAGAAATATGTCCGAGTACTCTCGCACCACTGGTACATCCCTCACAGCCGCCTTACCCGGCTCCCGGGTGTCCATAACATAGGCGACATACCCTACGCAACCCTGATGAAGGTAACACCTAGCCTTCGCTGCCGAACACATAGATGGTCCACATTGCGGCCTCTCACCCTGAATCAACAGCTCTCCCTCACTTGGGGTCCAGACACGTACCAACTGCTGCGCACATTCGATCACCGCCCCATTGGGGCTCAGCCAATCCATATTGATGATAACCTTGTTCCCACGTAATGGAATGGGAACCAAATCCACAAGGTAACGCTCGTCATACAACCTCAAAACGCAATCTCTGGAAACCTCTAATACCCGGATAGATCGGTCGTCGGCTATCTCGACCTCTAAAGGACACTCTAACATGCCTGAAGACTCAAAAAACCTCTTGCTAAGAGCAAGAGAAACAAATGATCGGGTAGCCCCCGAGTCAAATAACACTTGTACTAGAATGTCGTTCACATGGAACAATCCTGAACAAAACACATAAACATAACACATAAATATCATAAACAACACATAATAAGAGTTAGGGAGAAGAAAACATACCCGTCACCACATCCGGTGCGGCACGCACCTCCTCGGTGGTCAACTAAAAGGCTCGGGTCCTCACCACTAGAGCATCTGTCTTGCCCTGTTGGCCGTCCGTGATCCGCAAGGTCGCTGGAGCTTGCACCGCCACTGGCGCTCCTGATGTCAACTTCGAGCAGTTGTCCTTTTTATGGCCCTTCTGATTGTAATGGAAGAAAATCACATCTGACATCTAAAGGGTGGGGTAGGGGCAGTACAATCCCTACCAAAGTGCCCAAGATTATCGCACTATAGCAGCCCGATGATCCTAGTCTACAAACTCCCTCATAAGTCTTGCCGCATTTCCCACAACGGCTCTGGCCCTGCTGGCCCTTCGACCTAGTGTTGGATCCTTTGGGTTTCTTCCCTGAAACCCCAGTAAGCTGCCCAGCCTCCGCCTTCCTCTTCCAAATGTGCTCTGTATCAATCTCCCCCTCTCTCGCCCTCGCTATCATGTCCTCCAAAGTCGGGTATGCTGAGTTGCTGACATGTTTTCAGATGTCAGCTTTCAACATATCATAGTATCGGGTCTTCCTCATCTCCTCATCACCCACGTACCGAGACACCACTAAGGCCCTCTCCCTAAACTTGGCGGTAATATCCACCACCGACTCAGTCGTCTGTCTCATGTCAAGAAACTCCCTGGCCAGCTGTTGAATCTCTACAACTGGCACAAACTCAACCCTAAAATTGGTAACAAAGTCCGACCAGGTCATAGCCTCAATGGCTGGGGCTCCCAAAGAATCACTAACCGCATCCCACCAATCCTGAGCTTAGTCTCTCAAACAAACCGCAACATATCGGACCTTCGAACCCTCAGGGCATAAGCTCGTCAACTGAGCAGACTCGATGTCTGCAATCCACCTCCTGGCCATAATGGGGTCCTTCACCCCGTGGAAGTTTGGGGCACCACATCCCCTGAAATCCTTGAAGGAGAGTGTGCGTGTCCCTGACTGGGAAGATGCCATGTCACTCCTGAAAGCCCTGAGATGCTTCTACATCAGCTCGATGATCCCTTCCTTGATCGACTCGAAAATCATTCGGGTCGCCTCAAGGATGCCTCTCGTGATATCAGGCGCGATGAACTCGCGTACTCCGTCATCAACTGGATTGGGACCTGCACTCGAACCTGAACTTGATCCTGACCCAGACCCTGAACCTCCTGCTCTGTGAAATCTCACCACCATTCTGAAACAAAACATATAATTGTCAGGGTCATACATAACCTCGAGAGGTTTCACACATTCTACAAGTTCCCTGGTTCTATCTCAGCCCTCCTTGAATCGAGTACAAATCATCTATTTTCAGTAGTACGGGCCCCTAATACCTTCCACATCTATCCGTACTTTCCTCAAGGATTGCCTTAAATTCACCAAGTCCCTTCTACTATTATTGCTCGTTGCACTAATCTTATCCCAGGCTTACCTTTGGGTAACTCTCCAACCCACTCTCCGCCATCAGTTGCATAAGAAATCCCTGCTTCCTTCCTAAATCCTTAGCCCTAATCTAGCATGTAGTTCTCATACATATAGCAGACATATAAGGCATCCTTCCTAGATCATCATCCCTAATCTAGCATGTAGTTCTCATAATCATATCATATATCATAATAAACATGTATGGGTATCTTGGGGAAAACTTACTTGAGCTCGACCGATTACACGCATCACACACCTTGTTCATTCTCAAAACTCTTTATTTTTAATTTTAGAAAAACTATTTTATTGAAAAATCTTTCAAACCATTAATTTGAGTCTAGAAACCCATGAAGGTGTGTCTGAATCCCTCAAACCAAGGCTCTGATACCAACTTTTAACATCCCAAAATTCGAGACCAAAAATTTCATTTTTAATATAGCAATTTATAAAACAATTTTTAGAAAACATCATCCAGTTATTTCATTTCATAAAACCATAGATCATATGTCTCAAAAACATGTCATTAGATAGTAATAATGTTAGAGTACAAATCCCAAGAATCTCATATGCGGAAAATCGTGTGTATGATGCGCTGCTATCGTGCCGACTCCTTTCCCTTTAAAGAAGAAGGACCTGAAACAAAAACTGAAAACCATAAGCATAAAGCTTAGTGAGTTCCCCCATCATACCACATACCATACATAAGACATACATAACCGGGTACTAGCTACCCATTCGGTCTCTTTCAACCGGTAACTTGCCTAGCATATCAGGGTACTGGCCTACCCCTTCGGCCCTGTCGGACGGTAATTTGCCTAACATATCAGGGTGCTGGCCTACCCCCTTTGGTCCTGTCAACCGGTACCTCGCCTGGCATATCAGGGCGCTGGCCTACCCCATCGGTCCTTGCAACTGGTATCAGGGACTATTCCACCCCTACTTCTACCATATAACATCCTAGTGCATAAACATATAAGTCATATACTGCCTAACTTATCCGGGTGCTGGCATACCCCTTCGGCCCTATCGACTGGTACTGGGGTCTATCCTACCCCTTCTATCTCTATCACATAACATCATATCATACTAGCAGATAAAGCATAACAGATAGTGACATACCAAATAATTATCACAAAGACAATCATCTCTACTATAACTCTTACTATTGGGCCGACATTGGTGCCTTAGACCCACTTCTACTGGAAGGTAACTCACCTCAATATTGTGCAGTAGCTGAACTGTCCTCGGCTATGAAATTAGCTCTCTTCAAACTCAAATGAACTAGACATGAAGTTCTTCTTTCGGATCCAAAGCTCTTTTCTTCACCCAAGAACTTCTAGCTTCCACTCTACGAACCGGGCGTTACATATGCTCTATGATAGGTTATGCATTCAAAAGTCTAGTGCTAAGGAGAATCTGGAAGACATGGTGACAAAGTTGTTTCCTAGAGAGAAGTTCAATATATTCTTGGACTTGGATGTTCGCAGGAGGTAAGCCCCTTCGGGGCTTGATGGCAGGAAGGGACATGAAGTTCTTGTTCGAGGTAGAGTTCAGAGGATGCTCAAGTCAAGGTGGAAATTATTGGATGTGACTCAAGCATTTGGATCATGTTCATGGATTATTTGGATCATGTTAATGGAGCATTTGGAGCAATTGGAACTCACTGGAGCACTTGAGGTTCATGGAGCGTGTGATAAAGGAACGAATCATCTGAGAAAAGAATGAAACATGTGATAAGGAACGGATGAAGTGCCAAAGGAACGGATCATACAGAAGGGGGTTTGGAGCACTTGGAGGAGGTTTGGAGCACTTGGGATTGATATGGAGAAACAAGGGGACCTTGTTGTGCTTTTTGCTAAAGACTTGGGCCAAGAAGGATGCTGTTATTCCAAGGGCACTCCTTATTGTGCCAAACTACTCCCTCTTGCACCATGAGGGTATCCCTCTTGCTCCATAGAGTACTCTTGTTGCGCTATGGAGTATGATGTTGCGCCAAGCATGGCCTTGTTGCACCATTCATGTTCCTGTTACGCCATGGTGGTGTTGTTGCTCCAATCTTGATGTTCTTACGCCACACTTGAAGCCTCTTGCACCATCCATATTCTTGTTGCACCATGATGGTGCAAGTTGGACCATCTTGGTCCTTGATGAGCCAAGTATGCTATGAAGTCCTCTATGATGATCAAGATCGTTCAAGAATGCTTAGAAGTTAGGCCACTAGTGTTCATGATGCGCCACTTGTACATCATGATGCTCCACTATGACACAAGGTGCTCCATCATTTGTGTTGATGCTCATGGGTTGTATGACATGGAAGAATGTTCCAGAAGATGTTGCATGGAAGATTGTGATTAGTTGACACCTTTCATGGGTCTATGGCCAATGGGCTTGGCCCATTAGGGTTTTAGGTCTGATTCCTCAAGTATGAATAGGGATGCATGCTAGGTCATTTTGTATCTTGAATTCTAGAGTGATAGGCAAATCTATGTGTTATTGTGCTTGTAACCTTTGTTTGAGAGATCTAAAATAAATAATCCTACCCGTGGACATAGGTCACCTTAACCGAACCACGTAAATATTGTGTCTTGTGTGCTTATTGATTTGCTAGTTGTCTGCTTTACTTCCTAACAACTTTATATGGAGAATCCATAAAGGTGCAGTTATGATAGTGGTGAAACATTGGTTAGTTTTATCGTATTGCTATGTGATTACTTTTATAGTAAGTGATAAAAATAGCTAATTGTTATAATTTTAATTAGCATATTGATGGTAATATATATATATATATATATATATATATATATATATATATATATTGGTTGATAAGTTAAATTATTAAATGATCCTTCGTGTTGTTATGTTATTGTAGATGTTATTCACTAAGCCATATGGCTTATGGTGTTTTTTTTATTGTTGTGTTGTAGGTTAGGTTGATGTAACGCCCGTCTCAAATCATGTACTTGATTCCAATATGATTCCTGGTGACAACTTCTTGTATTTCGGTATGTTAGTGTACACCGAAATGTTTTATAAAGTTATTAAATAAATAAATTTTATTAGGGTGTACCTAGTATGAAAAATATAGGCGTTACAAAGCGTTTTAATGAGAATAAGATTGTGGATTTGTTTTAAAGAGTTTTGAAATTTCAAAACGTTTTAAAAAGAAAATACGGAGAGATTTCATTTAAAATAATTACAATATTGGACAATGTTTATTAAAGAGTTAAAGGATTTCATAGAGTTTTCATAAGAGTAAAGAATAAAAGTTCTATTTAAACAGAAGAGTTATATGATTAGTTTTCAAAAGATTTTGGGGATACATTGTATTTCAAGGAATGAATAATTCCTTGACTACAAACGTGATGGAATCCCAATAGTACTCACTAACATACGATTCTTACATGTATTCAGGTATGAGTAAACACTGATGCTTAGAGGACCATGAGACATTTCGAAGACCTATGTGATGTAGTGGTTGCTTATCTTATATAATTATATTTGAATTGATGAATCCCCCTCCCTTCTAAAACTTATATTTACTAAGTTGTTTTGAGGACTATTTTAAGTATTGTGACAAAATTACCACAAATGATGATTTTTACTTTAAAAAGTAATTTAAATAGTTTTAAAAATATAAAATCAAAATTGGGTGTTTTACAAAGCATATTTCCATATACTAAAGCTAGTTTCGACCCTCTTCTAAATCCATACGATATAAAAGAGTAATTTTCATTCAAATAAAAAAATATAGTAACATTCAGTTTCAGGATGTTTCTTTTGTTCGAAAACTGGACTTGAATTTAATTGTGACATCCCCAAAATCTCGGCCAGAAAAGACCGATTTTTCATTTATGCTTTTAAATATTTTTCAGAGTAAATCCTTTTGATTTGAAAGAGTTGCGGAATTTGTTCCCAAAAACAAAACATGATAAAACAATGTTTACCAAAGCATTTCATAAAAGAAATGTATTTTCATTATAATCAAAACTCGGGGTGTCATGTTCCGATACAGACCAATAAGCATAAACGAATACATTACAAGTCATTTAACAAATATAAACATATGCAAACTTGTAAACAAACAACTTGATGGTTCATCCATCTCATGCCCTTGCGCCACTTCCTGTAATACAATTAAAACTGAGTGGGTCAAGCTTGGGAGCCTGGTGAGCATATAGGGTTTTCAACCCACAATAAATATCATATTTAATTTTCACCAACCAACAATAACCCAATTACCCATTCCCGTTATTCTCACTTTAATGTCCCTAATACAACTAATCATAAGGGACCTAGTCTAAGAATATTTCATCGGGGCGACAACACATGCTTCGGGGGTTCCTCAACAATATAAGTCAAATAAGGAAACCATGAGGGGGATGGAGTACAGCGAATGAACACCCAAGTTCATTAACACCTACAGGTGGCGAACCTGCTAATGTTTCCACAAGACTATCTAGAAAAGTATGTGGTCGTCATCTAAACTCCGCTAGATGACTAAATCAAACAACAACGAGACCTCTCATCTGTTTATTACACACCAACTATCTACCCATGTTCTACCCAACATATTAGTAGATAAAAATATACATTTGTATACATAGTTTAAAATCTGTATAACATGCTTTGATCAACACATATATCACATAACAGATGAGGCACACACATGCATAACACATATCTCATAGAGAATAAATCATATCTATGAGTTAGAAGAAAGTGAATACACATTCACACACATAACCACAAAATTATACACATAATACGTATTCCATATAAAATACTTCATAATTATGCGATAGAAGAAAGTAACTACACACTCACACCTATAAACGACAATATATTTAATACACTCGAACCAAACTTGTATTATTATCGTGTTTATGAAAGGTAGTATACACTCACTTGATCAGAAGATGATCAGACAGCACTACGACTTGCAGAAGTAGTAATCCTCAGCAGATCTGGAAGATCTCCCCAAAAATCGAACTTCTCGCGGGCAGAGCTTCGACTCGGAAACCGCACTTCTCGGGATTTTCGGGATCTCGGGACTTGCCTCGGGGCTAGAGTATGATACCGGGGCTTCGGGATATTTCTGGCACGCAAAACGATTCAAAACGGGAGAGAGAAGAGAAGAAATGAACAAAACTCTTGGCTGCCTTCGGATCCTATTTATAGGAGGCTGGAGCCTCGGAGTACGCGGGGCGTACGCCAGTACGCGGGGCGTACTGGTCCGAATACGTCACTGCTTACGTATCCGAAGACTCAAGTGCGAGTGTCGACATCCCTCAGAGTACGCGGGGCGTAATCGCTTACGTGGGGCGTAAGTCGGATCGGACCGCTGACTCGGCTTCGGATAATGCCGGATTTTTGATTTAAAAATAAATACAAATTATTTAATAAACTTCGGAAATTCATATCTTCTTCATACGAACTCCGTTTTCGACGTTCTTTATATCCACGCGAAGGTGAGACTACGCTCTACAACTTTTGTTTAGACTTCGTCGGCTAATTTTGACTTTATTTTTATTATTTATTTTTAATAGGCCGCGACAGACAAACTTCGTTATAAATTCATAACTTCTTCGTTTGACGTCCGTTCTCGCCTAACTTTTTATCGCTTCGATACTAACAATGAGATCTTCGATTCTCATTTAGATTGCTTCGGCTAAAAACCCCTCGATCTCAAATCGAGTAAAACAGGCTGCATACTGCTAAGCCGAAACTTCGATAAATCATAACTTCCTCATACGAAGTCAGATTTGGGCGTTCTATATATATTCGGAAATCTCGTTTCAACTACTACAACATAAATCAAAGATATTAAGTTTATTTTACACTTAAATTTTGATGCTTATTTTTATTCTTAATTAATCAAACCACATAATTAAGCAATTAAGCACAAAACACATAATACTCAAATAATACAATCTTATTACTTCAAAACGGGTTACAAAGGTTAACCTAGACTATTACATTGCTAAAAAATGGCAAGCCCGGAAACACAGGCGTTACAATTCTCTCCACCTTAGAATGATTCCGTCCCCGGAATCACACATCAACAAACAAATGCGGATAGCAACTCAACATGTCACTCTCCGTCTCCCAGGTGAGATTCGGCCCATTCGTGTGTTTCCATCGGACAAGCACTAACCCAACCATTTTGCGTCGCAACTTCTTAGTCTTTCGGTCAACAATTGCCTCTGGTTCTTCAATCAACCTTTTGTTCTCATCAATTCTTAATTCAGAAATTGGAATTATATCGGGAACTTCTCCCGTGAACTTCCTCAAATAACACACATGAAAAGTGTTGTGAATTCCATTCAGTTCTTCGGGTAATTCGAGCTTGTAAGCTTGGTTCCCTATCCTCTGAAGAACTTTAAACGGTCCAATAAACCTTGGACTCAACTTTCCCCTTTTACCAAATCTTATAAGTCCCTTCCACGGCGAGACTTTAAGCAAAACCGAATCTCCAACCTCAAAAGTCATCGGTCTTCGCTTCTTGTCAGCATAGCTCTTTTGACGATCTTGAGCTGCTAACATTTTTTCCCTAATTATTTTCAACTTTTTAGTAGTTTGATGAACCATCTCTGGTCCCATAAACTGCTTTTCCCCAGCCTCAAGCCAACAAGACGGCGTACGACACTTTTATCCATACAAAGCTTGATAAGGTGCCATCTTAATGCTCGAGTGAAAACTATTATTATAGGAAAATTCTACTAAAGGTAAATGTTCATCCCAATTACCTAGGAATTCCAAGGTACATGCTCTCAGCATATCTTCAAGTGTTTGTATTGTTCTTTCACTCTGACCATCAGTCTGCGGATGGTAAGCTGTGCTTAAACATAACTTGGTACCCATTTCCTCTTGTAGACTTTTCCAAAACCTTGAGGTGAAACGGCTATCACGATTCGATACAATCGTTAACGGAACACCGTGAAGCCTCATAATTTCCTTCACGTAAGAATTCGCAAGCTTTTCCATAGACCATTTCTCCCTGGCCGCTATGAAATGCGCACTCTTAGTGAATCGATCAACGACCACCCAAATCATGTCGTGACCATTCTTTGTTCTGGGCAGTTTAGTGACAAAATCCATAGCAATGTATTCCCACTTACCCATAGGCATAGGCAATGGTTCTAAACTCCCGTAAGGTTTCTGATGTTGTGTCTTGACTCTCGCACAAGTCACACACTCAGCCACATACTTTGCAACATCAAGCTTCATCGTCGGCCACCAGTAGTAGGGTTTCAGGTCCCTATACATTTTAGTGCTACCCGGATGAATTGAGTACATGGTTTTGTGAGCTTCTTCCATCAGAAGATCCCTAATTCATCCTGACTTAGGTACCCAAATACGATCTTGGAATACCTTCAGTCCATGACCGTTAGTACCAAACACCAACGTTTTACCCAAACGTTCCTCCTTTCGGTCATTTTTCTCAGAAGCTTCCTCTTGAGCTTTCTTTATACTTTCCACAATGGTCGAGACAACTTCAATTTTCAACGCTCTTGGCCTCTTCCTTTCAAGATTGACCTTCCGACTGAGAGCATCAGCAACAACATTAGCTTTACCGGGGTGGTAAAGTATCTCGCAGTCGTAGTCTTTAAGTAATTCTAGCCAGCGTCGTTGCCTCATATTCAATTCCTTCTGATTAAAGAGATATTGGAGACTCTTATGATCAGTGAAAAGTTTGCACTTCGTGCCATAGAGGTAATGCCTCCATATTTTCAGAGCGAAAACTACCGCCGCCAACTCCAAATCATGATTCGGGTAATTCTTTTCATGCTCTTTCAGCTGTCGAGACGCATATGCTATCACCTTTTCTCTTTGGGTCAAAACACAACCCAATCCAACACCAGACGCATCGCTATAAACAGCAAAGTCTTCAACTCCATCGGGTAGAGAAAGTATCGGTGCCTCGCATAGCTTCTTCTTTAGCTTCTCGAATGCTTCTTTATGCTTATCACTCCAAGCATAAGTAGCTCCTTTGTGGGTCAAAGCTGTTAATGGAGTAGCAATCGAAGAAAAGCCTTGGATAAACCTGCGGTAATATCCGGCTAATCCTAAAAAGCTTCAAATCTCCGTGGGACTTTTCGGTTGTTCCCACTTCGTCACAGCTTCGATCTTCGCTGGATCAACCATTATCCCTTCTTGATTGACCACGTGACCCAAGAATTGGACTTCAAAAATCCAAAAATCACATTTGGAGAACTTTGCATAAAGCTTCTCCTTCTTCAAAACTTCTAACACTTCTCGCAAGTGTCTGCCATGCTCCTCCTGGCTTTTCGAGTAAATCAGAATGTCGTCTATGAACACTATCACAGATTTATCAAGGAAAGGATTACAAACCCTATTCATCAAATCCATGAACGCTGCCGGAGCATTGGTTAGTCCAAACGACATAACCAAGAACTCGTAGTGTCCATATCTAGTTCTGAATGCAGTCTTCTCGATATCTTGCTCTCTTACTTTTAGCTGATGATATCCTGACCTAAGATCGATCTTCGAGAAATAGCTTGAACCTTGCAATTGATCAAACAGGTCATCAATCCTCGGCAACGGATATCTATTCTTTATTGTTGCCTTGTTCAGCTCTCTGTAATCGATGCACATTCTCATACTTCCATCTTTCTTCTTCACAAATAACACCGGAGCTCCCCAGGGCGATGAACTAGGTCTAATGAAACCTTTGTCCAATAACTCCTGAAGTTGCATCATCAGCTCCTTCATCTCCGTCGGTGCTAATCGATAAGGTGCTTTTGCTATTGGCGTGGTTCCTGGTAACAAGTCTATTCTGAACTCCACTTTTCTATCAGGTGGTAATCCAGGAAGATCCTCGGGGAATACTTCCGGATAATCACACTCCACTGGAATGCTCTGCATCACCTTCTTTTCTTTCTTAGCATCAATCACAAATGCTAAATATGATGTACATCCCTTGGTCAAACACTTTCTGGCTTTCATTAGGGAAATGATCCCAGAATTCACTCGCCGTTTGTCCCCATACACCATAAACGAATCTTTTCCAGGCGGGTTTACTTTAACTATCTTTTTCTTGCATAAAATTTCGGCATCATTGGCGATAAGCCAATCCATTCCCAAGACGATGTCGAAACCATTAAGATCGATGGGCAATAATTCCTCGTGAAACTTATTCCCATTAAGGTCGATTAAGATATCTTTCATACGATGGCTAATAGGTACAAACTTGCCACTAGCTACTTCGACTAATAAAGCATTATCTAGTCTATCAACAGGCAAAGCTAGCTTTTTACCAAACTCATGCGAAATAAAGGAGTAGTTGGTTCCAGAATCAAACAATATATGAGCAGGTAATTCGTTTACGAGAAAGGTACCTGAAGCGACATCAGCTTCATCCTTCGCAACCTCAAGTGTCATCTGGAAGGCTCTCGCCTTCGGCTTTGGTGGAATGTTGGGCTTTGCTGCCTCCTTCTTCTTCGGACAGTCTTTCAAAATGTGCCCCTCTTCATTGCACCCAAAACACATCCTTTTGTTGTTCGGACATTCATTGGCAAAATGTCCGACCTTTCCACACTTGTAGCAGGTCACATCCTCGCTACATTTCCCAAAGTGCTTTTTCTTACACTTATCACACCACTTTGCTTCGCCTCCTTTTCCTCCAAACTTTTTCGAATCAGATTTCGAAAATTTTCCTTTCTTACCGGAACCAGATGTTCCCTCAAACTTCCTTTTCTCACCAACCTCAACCTTGACGGAGGTTCTCCCCTTGATCATGTTCTCAACAGACTTGGCAGCCCAGAGAGCTGCCTCTAGAGTAAGTGTCTGACGTATTGGCACCTCGTACTCCCATGGGAGTCCCTTCGCATACAGATCCACCTTTGTCAGCTCATATGGAACGATACGCAAGGCAAACTCCAACTTATCGGTGAAGTTATTGTTGTATTCATCAACTGACATGCTACCCTTCGTCAATGTCAAAAACTTATTCTCCAACTCCAACAGATTTTGAGTCGAGCAGAACTTGCGCTTGAACTGCACCAAGAATTCTGCCCATGACAATTGCAGTGGCTCATTACGGCTTAAGGTCTTCCCTAGCGTGTTCCACCAACGAACGGCTCCACCTCGGAATTGCCGCACTGCATAGATAGTCTGCAACTTACCTCTGCAGCCACAAGTCATGAAGGCTAGCTCCATTTCGTAGATCCAATCCATAACCCCAATCGGATCCTCCTTTCCATTAAAGGTCGATGGTTTGCAAGTCAAAAAGTCCTTGTACTTGCATTCCATTCCATCATTCCTTCCTTCACGGTTATCTTGCCTAACTATCGGTGGGTTGGCTGGACCAACAGACCCACTGAAGTTTCCACCTTCCGAGTGCCCTTCATTTAATTCAGGCTTTTCCACACGAATTGACAGTTCTTCACGATTCTGTTGAAGCAACCGTCTAGTTTCATCCATCTGACGATCCAACATCGTCTGAATCATCAATTGCACACCAACCATGGTTATTGGCTCAGGTGCTGCTGCTACGACAGGTATTGGCTCAATCACTGGTGGTTGATTCCTGTTTTCATCAGCATTTCCAACTCCACTTCTTGTTCTCACCATTTTGATCTACACACTGAATAAGGTGAAATTAGATCCTCAATCATGATAGATAATCAAATCATCCTTATCACTCCGAAACGTTTACATGCTAGTTCTAATATCGTAGACGTACGCTTAGAATCCTACACACATAAGGTTTCTAGATCCGGTCGGCAACAGACCATAGATCCAAACAAATAATATCATATATGGCAACATATAACATTTAGCACATAAAGCATTTTAGGCAACTTTCCTAAAATAAATTAGTGCTCGTGTCTAAAACACAACAGACACACATCTCAAAATTCCACTTAGCATTCTAAGTTTAAGTCTAAAAATCCTACAAATTCCTAGTTCGCTTAAACTAATGCTCTGATACCAACTGTGACATCCCCAAAATCTCGGCCAGAAAAGACCGATTTTTCATTTTTGCTTTTAAATATTTTTCAGAGTAAATCATTTTGATTTGAAAGAGTTGCGGAATTTGTTCCCAAAAACAAAACATGATAAAACAATGTTTACCAAAGCATTTCATAAAAGAAATGTATTTTCATTATAATCAAAACTCGGGGTGTCATGTTCCGATACAGACCAATAAGCATAAACGAATACATTACAAGTCATTTAACAAATATAAACATATGCAAACTCGTAAACAAACAACTTGATGGTTCATCCATCTCATGCCCTTGCGCCACTTCCTGTAATACAATTAAAACTGAGTGGGTCAGGGTTGAGAGCCTGGTGAGCATATAGGGTTTTCAACCCACAATAAATATCATATTTAATTTTCACCAACCAACAATAACCCAATTACCCATTCCCGTTATTTTCACCAACTCGAGTGCGAGTGTCGACATCCCTCGGAGTACACGGGGCGTACTCGCTTACGCGGGGCGTAAGTCGGATCGGACCGCTGACTCGGCTTCGGATAATGCCGGATTTTTGATTTAAAAATAAATACAAATTATTTAATAAACTTCGGAAATTCATATCTTCTTCATACGAACTCCGTTTTCGACGTTCTTTATATCCACGCGAAGGTGAGACTACGCTCTACAACTTTCGTTTAGACTTCGTCGGCTAATTTTGACTTTATTTTTATTATTTATTTTTAATAGGCCGCGACAGACAAACATCGTTATAAATTCATAACTTCTTCGTTTGACGTCCGTTCTCGCCTAACTTTTTATCGTTTCGATACTAACAATGAGATCTTCGATTCTCATTTAGATTGCTTCGGCTAAAAACCCCTCGATCTCAAATCGAGTAAAACAGGCTGCATACTACTAAGTCGAAACTTCGATAAATCATAACTTCCTCATACGAAGTCAGATTTGGGTGTTCTATATATATTCGGAAACCTCGTTTCAACTACTACAACATAAATCAAAGATATTAAGTTTATTTTACACTTAAATTTTGACGCTTATTTTTATTCTTAATTAATCAAACCACATAATTAAGCAATTAAGCACAAAACACATAATACTCAAATAATACAATCTTATTACTTCAAAACGGGTTACAAAGGTTAACCTAGACTATTACATTGCTAAAAAATGGCAAGCCCGGAAACACAGGTGTTACATTAATCATAAGAGGGTCTCGTGTCATAAAGGATGAAGATTGGACCTTAATGAACGAGGATTTTACGTTAGAATTATAATACTTTGGAGTAAAGGATTGGTTTTGGGTTGAAAAGCGGTTTGGGCTTAAGTTGGTTTAGGGCCTTGCTGGATCGGGACTTTCGTGGCACGACGTGACGATTGTCCAAGCATGAAGTTGTTGGATATATATGCTCAAGAATCATTTTAGAATGATGTTTGCCAATAACATACGATATTATACGGTCACACCTTTAGCAAGTTGTCACTTATTGAATATTTGTTAGTAATTTGATTATTAATAAATAAATCCAACTATTGTTATTAATTAGGGAATAATTATTATTTTATGAAAATAGTATTTCTTGAGAGGATAACTAAACATTTAATCATATAGTATGATCTAATACGTTGTGTACCTTTAGGAGTTCATATATATAATGTATATAAACTTGTACACTTAAGAGATAATGCTTGATGACTTGTTGACATCACATCTCTCTTTCTCTCACTTATGACCAAAAATAAGAAGCATATGGTATGTTGCCTCCATCCTGCCTCTTACATACTCCATGCTTCTTACAAGCCATGTATTTGACTTGTGTAAATGTATGGTATTAAGATCTTGTGTGTGACTATATAAAGAGAGTATGGCTTCATTTAGAAATCTTGTTTTTGTTGTTGTTCTCTTCTTTCTTGCATAAAGTCGTAGATTTATACCTTCTCCCTTTCTAACTCCTTTTTGAATTGTAGTGTAGATTTGGTGCTTATAAGTGCTTCTCCTTTAGTATTTAATAGTGATAAGTACTTAAAGGCTTAGGAAGCACTTTATACAATATGAGAACTAGCATTCTTTGTGGCATATACTAGTTAGTGGATACATTATAAAGAAACTCTTACTTGAGTTTTTGCCATCTTCATCAACTTCTAAAAACTAAGTCGGATCAAAGTCTTAAAAGGTTGTTGTAAGGTTGAACCTTATAATCTAATGAGCCAAGTACTAACACATGTTAACCATCAATGTCAGCATCATCGTCAGTGCTCATACCTAGAAGCATCAGCGTCAACGTGTGACCAATTGTACTGCTGTTTTTACTTTGTATTATGTAATTATTGTAATGATAGTTGTTAGCTAACTATTCCTTAATCTTAGTGATTAGGATCGATTTAGTTATTTAGATTAGAGTCAATCCATTAAATGTCGAGATTGATTGTTACTAGTTTAACTAAATATTCGTGTAATTGGGTTGTTCTCATGGCAACCCTAATCGCTGCTTTGTGCCAATTCTCTTTATGAGAATCATATCTTAGTGAAATCATATTTGTGATAACTTTGTGTTATTTTTTATTGTTCTTTTACTTGTTTGTGTCCGATCTACAAGCCTTCAACTAGAATCAGAGCATGTTTTCTCATACATTCAAGATATAATGTAATCTTTGTCCCAATACAAGCCAAAATCCTCTACAGCAAACAAATTCCATTGTTTGATGAAAATAACTTTGCCATGTGGAAGACAAAAACCATGGTTGTTCTTTAAAGCATGGACCATGACATGGTCAACATCATCAATCATGGTGCTTGTGTTCCTATGTATCAACCTATGATTGATAATGCACCCGCTACGAATTGAAGCAGAAGCCAAAGTAAAACTACAATGAAGAAGATAAAATACTCATAAGTCTATATGTGAAAGTAAGGGATGGCATAGAAAATTCTCTTTGTTACCAAATTTATCACCTAGTTCATAATTGTGACTCTACACAAGAAATGATGGAGATGCTGACAGTGGCATACGAAGGCACTATAGAAGTTCAAGCAACAACTATCAACAACTTGAACCAGAGATATGAACATTTCTTTTCTTAGCAAGGCGAGACACTGAACCAAGCCTTTAACATGTTTAATTGTTTAGTGAATGATATGCATAGGTTGGGCACTACTAAACACTCATCTCAGTTGGTGCTAAAGTTCTTGGACTCTTTGGGGAAAAACTGGGAACATCAGACTAATGTCCACAAGAACAACGAGAAGATAAACACAATGGACCTTAACTCATTGTTTGGAAATTTGCACAACTATGAAGAAACAAAGGATCTTTTTAAAGATATCATGAAGGACTCTAACAAGGAATTTTTTTTGGCCTTGTTCTCAAGAAAGGAGATGCTTTGTTTGTATCAGTGACTCTGAGGCATCAGATCAGGATGAAATTTCGGATGATGAATACTAATATGATTTAGTTGCTAGTGTTACACTAATTGTTAAACACTACGAATAAAGTAGGTCAAGTGGAAGTAAGAGGTTTTAGTTTAACGGAAGGAGCTCATCAGCAAGAAAGAATGTCGTTGATAGAAAGGATGATGGGAAGTGCTTCAACTGTGGAAGTACTAATCAATTTGTCAGGGAGTGCAAGGTAAAGAAAGCACCTCAAAACAAAAAAAGATATGAGGTGATGTACAAAGACCCAACAAAAATTAAACAATAGAAATTAAATATCCTTCTACCTTTTCTTACTACTTATCTATACCCATATGAAATGATGACATGCGTCTTTAAATATTATTAATGTTATCAAAATGTGACATTTGTCATTATTTCACATGGTTATGAAGATAATTAGGAAAAAAATAAAAGGATATTTAATTTCTCATTAAACAATATCAATCTAGAAACTAGCTACTACCCCCTAGAGAACATGACACTCCAAGGACCAACTACATCAATGTTGGAACTTTATATATATAAAGGAATTGCAAGTTGGCAATTTCCTTTGTATCCGACATTGGTGGGGGGAAGAAACTTTTGTGGTTTTATAAGCTTATTCCCTTGATAGGCCTTCAAAGGCTTTAGTGGATCAAAGGAATGGGCCAAGCCCACGCGCGCGCCTAGCCTAGCCTAGCACTAGCTGAAGCCGTGAGTGCGCGAAATGGCGCGATTTAGGCGCACTTGGAACTTCGCACGACGCTGAGGAGCTTTTATTTTTGACGAGTGCGGGTCAAGCCGATTTGACCGATCAGTTCAAATGGTTGACCGGCGTTGACTTCGTGGAGGATAAGTCATCAGGGAATTCTAGAAGGATCAGGAAACGGCTTGCCATGAGAGCAAGTCGTCGCCCTAGGGTTTCTGGGTCCAGCCTATGGGGGCCCGTTTCATGCCTTCTAAGGTTTCGATACCTATAAATACTGCTCCCTAGGAGCCATTTGACACACTCACGAAATTTTGAGCTCTCTCCCACTCTCTGCGTTTTTTTTCTTCCGTTTCCGAGTATTGGCTTTGTGTTTGTCGATTTCCAGTGCTTTTGGAAGATCGATAGATCTGCATTAAATCCTGGGGTTTTACTCTGTTGCTTACAACCAATAGAAGTGAAGTAAAAACCTTTAATGACAGGAGTCCGATCCGTGCAGTTGTTTGGAGTTCAAGATCAGCCGTCAACAGGTCAGTTTTATTTTTTTTTGTCTTGCATTTAATTTCGTCCAACAACAGGACAGTCTTCTTCTTCCTTTCTTATAATCAGATCAAATCATGAAGGATTGATCTGGTTTTGGATGAAACTTGGTAAATCTAATAATAATAATTGGATCTGTATTTCGCAACTAATCTACATATAATTCTCAATATTATTTGTCGGTTTCCTTGCGTGTCTATTAGTTTGATTTTCAACATTCTTAAAGATTTTTTATTTGTGATAATCAACAGACTACTGGACACTACTGCTAGCCTCCACTTCATGAACCAAGAGTTTGCCAAACTTGACCAATTCGATGGTCAGAACTACACCCATTGGGCCGAGAAGGTCAAGTTCATGCTTCATGTCTTGAAGCTTGCCTTTGTGTTGGATCCATAACTGGCACCAATTCCTGAGGAGGGGAAAACTGTAGACCCAACGATCATCACGGAACTAGAAAATCAAAGGACTCTATGTACAGAGTCTGAGGAACTGTGTGGGTTACATCAAAAACCCCCTATCTGATCGGCTCTATGATCTTTACGCGCCGGTCAAAGATCCAAGAGAGCTATGGAATGCGTTAGAACTTAAGTACAAGGCACATGAGGAAGGTACTAACAAGTACCTTGTGTCTAATTACTTAGAGTTTCAAATGGCTGATGACAAATCAATCATGGAGCAAGTGCATGAACTCCAAGTCATGGTCAACACGTTGAACGCACTCTCCGTCTCTATTCCAGAACTCTTTCAGGTTAGTGCGATTATCGCAAAACTACCACCCTCGTGGAAAGATTTCTCTAAGATAATGATGCATAAGTTCGAGGACTACTCCTTGGATGATCTGATGAAACACCTCTGCATTGAGGAGGAAACTCGCATCAGGGACAAGCGTGGCAAAGTCGGATCGAGTGTGCATCACGTGTCAGCTGGGTGTTCTAGTCATAAAGGCAAGTCTGGGGGACAAAACAAGAAGAACCTGGGACCCAAGAAGCAAAGCTTCAAGAAACCGGGTCATCAGAATCCTAACACAAAGCCAAAGAGGACCAGACCTTGACACATCTGCGGAGAGATTGGGCACTACGCGAGAGAAGGCAAAGATCTCAAATCAGGACCGGTTGCACATGCAGTCGAGCAGGTAACTGACATGGTGGCAAGTGTGAACCTAGGAGAGATTTTTATGATCTCCTCCCTTACCCGAGCAATCTGTGCTCGAGGATGGTTCGTGGACACTAAATCCACCGTGCATGTTTATGGGCAACGAGAGAACTTCCACACTTACCGCCCAATGCCACATGGGATGGTCGTCATTTGTGTTGATGGTCACAGAGCTGAGGTTCTAGGTAGAGGTGATGTTTATGTGAAGTTCACACGTGGTGAATGAGTAACCCTTCAAGATGTTCTTCATGTTCCTACTATCTCGAAATGGTTGGTTTCTGCAGACAAGTTTGACAAGGGTGGATTCAAGATGGTGCTTGATAGAGGCAAAATTGTGATCACTAAAGGCAGAAGATATGTTGGGAGGGCGAACAATTGTTCAGGGATGTATCGTTTGTGCCTTAGTGATGAGGGTAGTGTGAGTGGTCCTAATGTTGAGAGTGGTAGTTCTAGTGTTGCTAGTGTGTCGAGTGTTGAAAATGATGTAATTGGTGGATTGGTTGCTAATGTGAATGAAGTGAACTTTTCTAGTTATTTTGTTTGTTCAATTTCTTTATGGCATAAACTTTTAGCACATACTAATGTTAAAAACATTGAAAAAAATGCAAACTAAAGGAATGTTAAAATATGACACAAAAGATTTTGAAAAATGTGAAACATGTGTGAAATCAAAGCTCACTAAGAAACCATTTCCATCAATTAAGAGAAACACATCATTGCTTGAATTGATTTATTATGATATATGTGAATTAAATGGAATCCTTACTCGAGAAGGAAAAAGGTATTTCATCACATTCTGTGATCACTTCAGTCGATATCTACATGTTTATTTGTTGAGATCAAAAGATGAAGCTTTTGACGCATTTAAGCGGTATAAGGCTGAGGTCGAAAATCAACTTGAAAGACACATCAAAATTCTTCGCTCGGATAGAGGCGGGGAATATTTCAACCTAGAGTTTGACACATTCTGTGAAGAGAATGGAGTCAAACATGATAGAACTTCACCATATACTCCCCAACAGAATGGTTTGGCTGAAAGAAAGAATCGAACCCTTTTTGATATGGTCAACTGTATGTTGAACCAATCGGGTCAACCAAAAAATCTGTGGGGGGGGGGGGGGGAAGCACTATTGACTACTTGCTATGTTCATAACAGGATCACTAGTCGTGTGATTCCTACAAGCCCTTATGAGTTATGGAAAGGTAGAAAACCTAACTTAGACTATTTGAAAGTATGGGGGTGTGTTTCTTATTATCGGACTCCCGATCCTAAGCGAACCAAATTGGGAGCACGAGCTAATAAGAGTATATTCATTGGATATGCTCAAAATAGAAAGGCTTACCGGTTATTGGATATTGATTCGGGTGTTGTTGTGGAATCCAGAGATGTGGAATTCTTTGAGGACAAGTTTTCTAGGGATGAAGAAAACTCTTGTGACAACTCGAAATTTCCATTCTGTACAAACTATATCACTTCAATAGAAGTTATGGCAGTCACAATTAATTTTCAGACTTTTTCGTGTAAGTTTGAGTAATTCAGGGTTTACACTTCAGGAGATATCAGGAGAGTGGATGCACTAGGGTTTAGTGCAACACTGTTATTTCAACACTCTGTTATATGAGAAATCATTTCAGGAATAAAAATATTTTCTGCCAAAAATATCTTAGGACTATAAATAGAATTCTGAACCAAAATCATTCATTATTCGCATTTCCAACTAGAGAAAAGTCATTTTCTCTCTCACGGATCTTCGGGTTTTTATCCCAAAACGTGAGTATCTCTTGCTAGTAGTGCTAGATAGCTTAATATGTGTTTATAACATGATTTAGATGGCTAAATCACTAGATTTAGGAGTTTACTCCCCAAGGTGTTCTTGGGCGGTAAACTCCCGAAACAAAGCCTAGACCTTTCCTTGCGATATGATACTACCTTGGACTTGTATAGGAGTGTATTAGGGACAAGAAAACATCAAAGAATCACCCAAGATTGGGAGTTCACGGCCCAAGATGATCTTGGACCGTGAACTCCAAAATCATGCACAAAAGGGTGCTTTTAAGTCACCTAAAGCTTTAGACAATTGCTAGGAATTGTTTCCACTTAAATGAAGGACCAAAACACATCAAAAACACCCCTCAAAGTGAGTTCACGGCCGTAATAAGGTTCTTGGGCCGTGAACATCAAACAAAGGCACCAAAGTGTGCCTAAGGCCTTCATATGCTTAGGATAAAAGTCTAACACCTATACCACATGTGCAAGAGACTTGAAAGCATCAAAAACAACATTCCAAGGGAGTTTACGACCGTAAACTCCAAAGGAATTGGCCTTGGGGCCGTAAACTTCTCTAAGGAGTGTTTCTATGCCTCAAACCCTTCCAAGAATTAACCCATAAAGTTAGAATGCTTCTAGGGATCATTTAACACCTCAAAACAACCAAGGACATTAAGTCTTGGAGTTTACGGCTGTAAACTCAAGAGTTTACAACCGTAAACTCCATGTGTGATGCTATATGGAGAGTAAACTCATATATGGGGTCCTTTGGAACCCTAAACCCAAGTACCTTGTCCCACAATAGCTTAGATGCAATCCTTAGGGCTTAAAACACTTATATAAAGTGTTTATTATGTTCTAGGATGTCTTAACATTATCAATTAGTAATTTAAAGCTAATTGAGTGCATATATGTGTGATTATATGTTCATTAGGATCGTAGTGTGTGTACAAGTCCTCACTTGACACCTAACAATCCTACACCGTCCAGTTCATCCAAATCACCGTCTACAGGTGAGTTCATACCCCTAATCAATGTTTTAAATGATTTTAAATGCTTTAATGGGGGGGGGGGGAGATACAAGTAGAAAACAACATGTTATTAAATCATCTATATGTATTTTATAACTGTGTTTTCATTCAACAGATTTCACATACTACAAAATGTGATGCATGAAATGGTTTTCTATCTTTAAAATACTTTGTTATCAAATGTATTACTTTTGAAATGTTTATCAAAATGACATCAAGTCACTTTCATATTTGTTCAAAACCCTTAGATGTCTTACAAAACCATTTTACATTCTTGAACTAAACAATACATATACACTTATATTCTTATATATGTATTGATGATATAGTTTACATCTTTCATTTAGTTTCCCACACCCTAGAGTAGTAAGAGTGTATAAACCTACTTGAACAACCAATTACCTTTCAGTAAATTATCATAGGGATAATTTGAAGATATCAAACATTATTCCTATTACAAGGAATCACACAAGAGTCAGTTCATTCATGAGTCTATACCAGCACATTACCTGATACATGAGTACATTTACATATGATTACATGATACATGAGTACGTTTACATATGCTTACCTGATACATGAATACGCTTACATGAACACATTACATGAGTACATTTACGTAGATACATTTACCTGTGTATATTAACATGAATACTTGTATCTCGAATTGCGAGGATGATTTATTAGTACCTTCTGTGTAAATCTTCCTGCCTATCCCTAGTACCTCGGGATATCTAGACAGGACCCTATCCCTAGTACCTCGGGATATCTAGACGGGACCCTATCCCTAGTACCTCGAGATATATGGACGGGACTAACCATTCCGGAACCCAGCTGTTAGCAATAGTGGGTGATGAACATCTACGGATGTCTAAGGTTATCACTTATCATAGATAGATCGATATCGGAACTAACCATTCCTCCATCCTGCTGTTGCAACAGAGGATGAGATGAAAATCTTCGGATGATCATTAGGTTATTACTTATACTAGGAGTACCTTTATGGGACTAACCCTTCCTCTATCCTGCTGCTGCTACAGAGGAAAATTGGACAATCTTCGGATGTTCATTAGGTTATACTTTTCGCTTACCGCGATGTCGTGTTAGCCCTAGTACCTCGGGATAACACTTACTTTAGTATATTTTCCTATTTACTTTATTTTGTGATATATTCACATAAACGATGAGTTAGACTAATTAATGTTTGTAGTAGTCGAAAAGAAGGAAAAACTATCATTTTACTAACAAAACATTCGGGTCTTGGTAGAAGACTACATTATCATAACTAAACATTCGGGTCTTGGTAGAAGACTACTTTATCATAAAAAAACATTTAAGTCTTGGTAGAAGACTACTTTATCATAACAAAACATTCGGGTCTTGGTAGAAGACTACATTGTCATAACAAAACATTCGGGTCTTGGTAGAAGACTACATCTCAAACTACTAGAAAATAAGGGATTTTATAGGGCTTTTCATACTTACAACAACATTTTCATTTAAAGGTTTAAATGACTTTTAAAACAGCTTTTCAAAGCAAGACAATGACACTTAAATACTTATGAATTCACCAGCTTTAAAGCTGATACTCTCTTTCAAAATAACTTGTATTTCTCAGGTCATCAGTAGACAGGTACGGTGGCCAGGTTTTGAGAAGACGGAGCAGACAAGTCTCGTCTTTTATTTTTATTATATATTTTTGGTGTCTTATTACATTGAAAGAACACATGTATTAAAACTTTACTTATAATGCAATGGATGATGTTGTTGCTTGTTTACTATTTTACACTGTTGTGATACTGTACATGACGTCCTCTACCCCTGAACGTTTCCGCCGTTCGTGGTTTTGGGGTGTGACAACTCTAGTCATACAACATCTACAAGTACTTCTCGAGAAATACTCTCACCTCCTCCTATTGTGGAGGAACCAAGGAGAAGTACTAGGGCTAGAATAGAGAAAAGTTTTGGAGATGATTTCTATTCTTATTTGGTCGAAGGAACATAAAAGAAAGTGACGAGAGATGTCATTTTTCCATTAATTTGGATGATGATCCTAAGACCTTTACTGAAGCCATGATGTCTTGAGATGCTCCTTTGTGGAAGGAAGCCATCAATGACGAAATGGATTCAATCATTGGTAACGGAACTTGGGAGTTAGTTAATCTACCCAAGGGGAGAAAACCCATAGGATCCAAGTGGATATTCAAGAGAAAGTATCATCCAGATGGATCTATATCTGCCTATAAAGCAAGATTAGTTGCTAAGGGCTATATGCAGCGAGAAGGTATAGATTATTTTGATACCTATGCCCCAGTTGCTAGGATTAGTTCTATTAGAACTCTCATAGCAATATCTTCTTTGAAAGGATCGTACATTCATCAAATGGATGTGAAGACAACCTTTCTAAATGGTTATCTCAAGGAGGAGATTTACTTGGAGCAACCTGAAGGTTTCGTGATACCTGGATAGGAAAATAAAGTGTGTAGACTTGTTAAATCCTTGTATGGGTTGAAGCAAGCTCCTAAACAGTGGCATGATAGATTTGACACCGCTATGACTGCCTTTGGTTTTCAACATAATAGTGCTGGCAGATGTATTTATTCTAAACTTACATCCGATTACATAGTAGTTATATGTCTTTATTTTGATGATATGTTGATCATTGGCACTCACCTAGAAGGTATTCTTGAGACGAAGAAATATCTATCCTCGAACTTTAAGATGAAAGATCTTGGAAAAGTTGATACAATTCTTGGTATCAAGGTGAAAAGGACTGGTGGTCAGATTTCTTTGAGTCAATCTCATTACATAGAGAAAATTCTGACAAAGTTTCAACATTGGAACATTAAAGAATTCAACACTCCTTTTGATTCAAGTGTGAAACTAAAGGTGAATTCTGGTCGAGCAGTGGCTCAACTAGAATATGATAGTGCAGTTGGAAGCATGATGTATGCTACTCACTACACTCGACCTGACATCGCATTCGCTATAAGAAAACAGAGTCAATATACTGTTAATCCAGGGACGGAGCACTGGAAGGCAGTGGGTAGAGTACTAGGATACCTGAAAAGGACAAGTTCTTTTGAGTTGACATATTCGTCATCTAATGGAATACTTGAAGGTTATTCCGATGCCAGCTGGATTGATCACACTAGTGATTCAAAATCCACAAGTGGTTGGATTTATACTCTAGCTGGTGGTGCTATTTCTTGGGCGAGCAAGAAAAAGACATGCATACCTCATTCAAAGATGGAAGCAGAGCTAATTGCCTTAGCAGCAGCGGGCAAAGAGGTAGAGTGGATTCGAGATCTATGGATATCCGTTTGTGGGATATCCTTATGCCTTCAATACCCATGTACTGTGACAGTGAGGCCACACTGTCCAGAGTATATAATGCGGTATATAATAGGAAGTCGAGACATGTAGGTCTGCGACACAATTTTGTGAGACAACTAATTGAAAGTGGTACCATCAAGGTTGTCTATGTCAAGACAAGTAGGAACTTGACAGATCCGTTTACCAAACCTCTGACGAGAGATTTGGTTACATCTACCACGAAGTCATGGGTCTAAAACCACAATAGAATCGCTTAGTGATGGAAACCCAACTTGACATTAGTGCTCCTAATTCTCAAGTTTAAAGTGTAACAGCGAAGTCACTAACGATAGAAGGTGCTATCATTATTGATAGATCCATGTGAGGTAGGATAATACGTCGTTGCCGAGAACGAGGTTGAGTTATGACTCTTAACAAAGTTTTGGAGACATCTAAGCAACGAAGATGTTGTAAAACTTTGCCTATATGATCTAGAGGTGGTGCCGCCTCAAGTGAAGATTAGTGGTTTATCTTCTAAAGGATTATGAAAAGGGTTTATAGCGCATGGCCATATTAGCGCTCAGGGAGAACACAAAGATGACTTGTGATGTGTGGGGGTAAACCGGAGAGGTCATTAAGGTTCATGGTTTAAACCTATAAGGATACCATTGAATCGGTCTCTTCTTGTTTGTTCTCATTAAACTAGGGTTTAATCTTCGTGACACCCAAGTGACATCATCTGTCTGAGTGAAAGGAAACTTTCCAACTTGGTGCGGGATTGTTGGAACTTTATATATATATATATATATATATATATATATATATATATATACATATATATATATATATATATATATATATATATATATATATATATATATATATATATATATATATATATATAAAGGAATTGCAAGTTGGCAATTTCCTTTGTATCCCACATTGGTGGAGGGAAGAAACTTTTGTGGGTTTATAAGCTTATTCCCTTGATAGGCCTTCAAAGGCTTTAGTGGACCAAAGGAATTGGCCAAGCCCACGCGCGCACCTATTTTAGCCTAGCACTGGCCGACACCGCGAAATGGTGCGATTTAGGCGCACTTGACACTTCGCATCTGGAGCTGAGGAGCTTTTATTTTTGACTAGTGCGGGTCAAGACGGTTTGACCGATCCGGACGCATCGGGAGCTGAGGAGCTTTTATTTTTGACGAGTGCGGGTCAAGACGGTTTGACCGATCCGGTCAAATGGTTGACTGGCGTTGACTTCGTGGAGGATAAGTCATCAGGGCATTTTAGAAGGATCAGGAAACGGCTTGCTTGGAGAGCAAGTCGTCGCCCTAGGGTTTCTGGGGCCAGCCTATGGGGGCCCGTTTCATGCCTTCTAGGGTTTCGATACCTATAAATACTGCTCCCTAGGAGCCATTTGACACAATCACGAAATTTAGAGCTCTCTCCCACTCTCTGCTTTTTTTTTTCTTCCGTTTCCGAGTATTCGCTTTGTGTTTGTCGATTTCCAGTGCTGTTGGAAGATCGATAGATCTGCATTAAATCCTGGGGGTTTACTCTGTTGTTTACAACTAGTAGAAGCGAAGTAAAAACCTTTAAGGACAGGAGTCCGATCCGTGCAGTTGTTTGAAGTTCAAGATCAGCCGTCAACAGGTCGGTTATATTTTTCTGTCTAGCATTTAATTTCGTCCAACAATAGGACAATTTTCTTCTTCCTTTCTTATAATTAGATCAAATCGTGAAGGATTGATTTGGTTTTGGACGAAACTTGGTAAATCTAATAATAATAATTGGATCTGTATTTCGCAACTAATCGACATATAATTCTCAATATTATTTGTCAGTTTCCTTGCGTGTCTATTAGTTTGATTTTCAACAATCAACGTTTCATTGTGGCATTGAACTTGGTTAAACATCCTTTATTCAAACACTAAATAAAGCAAACCAATATTAACCTTTTACCCATACCCATAACATGAAATTACTCATGACCCATGTCAAGATTACCCAACAAAAAGTTGGTCTGATGAATGCTTGACCAATACAATCATGCTATGCCGAACATCACCATTTTGGGCGCAACACTAAAGAGACAAACCACACCACTATCGCTACGACATAATACGAACCAATCCGACCCAAACCATATCATACCGATCATGCTTTAACTTTTTACCACTTCATCAAGGTTTTTGACTCAAACTCGATTGTATCTTATGTTAGACAAAGTTTTTAGGGTCAACTTTCGTTTGCCTATAAACATACCTTCCATATTATCGTGTAATGAGGTGAAATAATTAGAGCATCTACGGAGATGAAAATCCCATAGTTCATATAGCAATTCAAGTGATTAATTTAGTTGCTTGTTTTAGCGAGATTTTATTCTATCGGACTTTTGGTTTGTTGGTTAGCTCATCACATTGATTGTGAAACCATGGTAAATCCCAATGTTCTTCCATGTGTCAAAAAATTGGCATTTTGTAATTTTTATTTGGTACTTTATTTGACAAGTTCGATTAAATTGATATTTCATTATAACGTTCGTTATTTGTTCGCCACATTAGAATATAACATGTTACTGTTACGTACAGGTTTGTTTAAAAAAAACACTTTATTTTTCTCCACATGTAGCGTCAGCATATACCTTTATCCACCGAATTTGAACAAAAATGTCCCCACCATATGAATTTCCTCCCATCTAAAGTGATGAATATTACCCAATTCTAAGGAGTCTACATCTTTGGAATAAACATTGGTTTACTAATTACTTAGTCATGTCACGTCATTAGAATTGTAGAACTTGTCACATATAAAGAAATGGAAATAATGTATTAAATACTAAAGTTTAACAGCTTTTTGTTAATCACACACTTATTTAATAATTCTTCGTAATTTACTTATGATGATATAATAAACATGTTTTTAGAAAATTTCGACGAGTCATGGTCAATATTCAATAACAAATCGCTCGTCATGTGTTTTGCATGTGTTGAACCAATAACGAATTGCATCTTAAAAACTGTAGTTAAGCACGGAATGCAAATTTAATCACACTATTTTTATTTGTTGTTGTAAATACATTATTGTCGGTTTTAAAGACCAGCGGGCATTGCTTTCAATAATTTAGTTGATGATAAATTGTATGCCATGAATGTACGAATGCTTTGATTCTTTACTCGTTGATCATGGTTAAAGTATTTTATTTTAATATAAATTAGTATTTATGCAAATTGAGCAAATAAACATGTCCATGATGTTAGACTAGTACATAAATCAGAAACAAAATAAACAAAGCAATAAAGCGAAAACATGATTGGATCACTGTTCTTAAGGAATATTGGACATAACTAAATCGCTGATGGATTATGACTAAGAACATGAACTCCTCGAGTTTTAAGAGTTGTAATCTATCATTGAGGCTTTGTGCATGAGCTATGTTTTTCTGTGTATCCTTCATGTTCGTCAAAGTTATTTCAAAGCGACAAAATTGCAAGAATGGTCCCTGTGGTGGTATGTCAAAACTAGCACCTTTGGTCCAAAATGGGTTTGGCTCGCAAGGATGGTCCAATAGTTTCGTTTTGTTGCGAGTTTGGTCCAGTTTCCTATGAACTTTTTTATAATGATGGATTTGCCCTTATATTTTTATTTTATTATCAGTAATTAAAAAACAATTAAAAATAAAACAAAAATAAAATACTCTCCCTCTCTCTCTCTCTACAAACAAAATTAATATAGATCTGGTAGTGGATTTGTAAAATGAAAAACCCTAACTTTTATCAATTTTGTTCAATTCATTGTATGAAGTCGAATAGACTAAACACATACACACTCATATATGCATATGAATCTCAAGAACACTCGGTTTTTCCGGAGTTCAAGAACAAGAACATCATACTCACGAACTAAGAAATCGATTTCTAATGAACTGCCATCACCACCATCGGAATCAATTTCTTCTATAAATTGTCCGACTCAAACCCACAAGCACACAAACAACTCAATAAACATAAAGATGAAGGTAAACTACACCCCTTTTTATCCCTCTCCCTGAATCGCAGACACCATATACCCAAAATCAGTACAAGTTAAAGAGATTACGATTTACAGATGAAAGGGATTATGATTTACAACCTAGAAATTTTTGTGTCCTTTCCAATTATTGAATCAAATGCCAATCATGTCCCTCTCTCTTATTCTTCTCTGAATCGGTGTGTGTATCAATTTTAGGCGTAGAAGATGACTCTTGTAGAAGAACAATGATAACAATGGCATTGTAGCTCTAAACGACAATGAGAGAAAAGCCAGGTATAGTGGTTTGACCTGGGAGACGATGGTGTTGTTGGTATTCGTTGGAGATGTTACCTGGTTTAGGTGATGGGCGAGGTACGATGGATGATGGCCAGATGTAATAGGTGATGTTGAGGGTCAAGCGGGTGGGTCGGGCAAGAGAAAAGATGTGTTTTTCGGCGATTGTATTCTCACATAGGTCACTGAGAGGTTGCAACATGTTTGATTTTGAAATTGTTTTGAACTGATTTCTTTGAACTTATCGAAGAAGACATATCAGATAGGTAGGGGAGGGATGAAGAAGATGAATTGTTCTTGGTTAAAAAGAAAAAAAAAATATGGGGGGAATACGGTGGAAAGAGAGAGAAGGTATTTTATTTTTGTTTTATTTTTAATTACTGATAATAAAATAAAAATGGGAAATTAAAATATAAGGGCAAATTTGTCATTATAAAAAAGTTCATAGAAAATTGGACCAAACTCGCAATAAAACGAAACTATTAGACCATCCTTGCAAACCAAAACCATTTTGGACTAAAAGTGCTAGTTTTGACATACCACAGAGACCATTCTTGCAATTTTGTCTGTTTCACCTTCTTTTTATATATTAAAACTTTTTGCTTGTTTACCCGTTTATGTAAAACTTTAATTACTATATTTGAATAGAAATATAAGAACATTTATATATTAAACTAGAAATTGTTATATTCCCACTCCGCATGGAACGAGCCGGAAGGTAAGAATTTTAAAGTAGTAGATTAAAAAAATAAAAAGTAAAAGAAATAAGTAGATCTAAAGAGGCAGAGAAACTTTAAAATATAAAAAGAATAAAATATTTTCTTTTTTGACGATGAGGTAGGACTTCTCTTTATATTCTTTTTTTCCCGATCGTGGATGAGATTAAAAAAAAGTGACATAAAAAGGGACAAAATTGAGATTCGGAGATTGGAAAGGGTGATATTCATTACCATATGATAATACTAATAAATAGAAAGATAAAGATACCCTACGCGGCTACGCCTGAAATTAAGGCTTGCTTTTGTCCGTTTCACTTTTATGTATATTCTCCTATGGTTTTTAATTTCATTTTCTTATTAACGTATTTTTGTGAACAACTTTTATTTAACATAAAACCCTTCTTTTGATCAGCTATAAGTGTTGCATTATCCACTCACAAGAGTGCCACTCCTTTGACAAGTAAAAAAACTTAAGGAATTGTGAGGTTCCATTAACGATCAACTTAGCTCCATAAAAGATACCACTAAAGGGCAAGTGGCAAACAAAATGTTCAATATTCTAGTTGTATAATGGACACATGATCGAATTGGTTATATCTACTAATTTTTTTTTGGAAACAACAAATATCATTAATACATCTATTCATCTCTTATTCAAATTCTCCTCCGATTAAGAGAACTCATAGGTTCGCCATGTCGGGTGATGCTTTTGGCCATTCAAGATTGTTTAGGGTCTCAAAAACATATTTTTCTATTTTTTTTTTCAGTAACTTTACTTTTTCATAAATAATTTGAGATTTTTTCCTAATTAGTTAAGATCTCTTAGGGTTAAGGAAGGCTTATCTTCTCCTTATACATATTTCATTTTCATTATTTGTTGAATATTTTTTTTTCAAGTATTGATTAAGAATTCAGTTTTGAAGTTATATTTTGTTTTTTGTGTTCTTTTTCATTCACACAATCTCACACTCTTATCTAAGTTCCAAACGTGTAAACGGTGATTCAATGAAAGAAAATGATCACATAAAAAATTGTTGTTTGAAGAAGTCATTTTCTTAAGTTGGCCACATCATTTCAATCGACACGAACTTTGTTGCAAAATACAAATAAACTAATAAAATAAAATAAAGTCAGTATCGATTCCCCAATGACTATTTGTCTTATTTTCAGATTCAAAAATCCCCTGAAAGAATTTTCTCCTTAATAAATAAATGTTTTTTTTGCCACTTGTCAATCTCTCATGAGTTTTGACACTCGTCATTTAGTGGTAATTTTAAAATAAATATTATCCACTTGTCAATTTTTGGTTTGTTTTAAATTTTAATTAAAGTTATATACTTATATATATAAAGTATTAAATATCATATATATGATATTAAATTGTAATCTTTCTTTCTGATTTTAAAGTTGTATATTAAAAAATATTTCATTTTTATATTTTAAGTTTAATCATTTTTTAAATCAATCCGTATAATATACGGGTCTCACAACTTTTGATTTAATATAACCTTTTAACCCCATAATATATCAACACTTTTAGCTAAATCCGTAATTTCCAAACACACTATATCCCCCGATTTTTTAATATACATGATTCTTTATTCTAACCGGAAACTAGTAGCAAGGTTACCATCCATGCGACTATCAATATCTTTGACTTTCTTTTGAAGTTCTTCTTTTTGTCCCTTTTAATTTCTTTCCACAAGACGATTTATTATGTTACGTTTTAAAGTTTCTTAATGTTTTCTTAAATGTAACCATATAATATTATGTATCTAACCCTTAGATAACACCAAAAGGCTCTAACAACCTTTTTCAAATCCCTTCCGTTAGAAACCACAAGTGGAAAATTCTAAAAATAATTGGACCATAATAGGAATCAATTTTTTTTAAACCAATTGGTTGGTGATCCGACAAGTTGCCTTTCAACACCAACCCCATCAGGTTCAAAAAAATATCCACAAGACGCTCTCGCTCTTAAGAGGGTGTTTGGCAAAGCTTACAAAAGTAGTTTTTTAACTTATTATTAGTTTCACATCGGTATAAGTCAAAAATAGTGTTTAGATAAAAAAAATTAAAAACAACTAATAGCTGTTTGGAGCCTTTAATAGTCATTTTTTGATAAGTCATTTACCCCTTACTTATCAAAAACTTTTTATTTCACCATTAAAAGAATTGACAAATATATCCCTTAACCTAACCCTTCTATATCGACACAAAAACAACAACAAACGCCTCCATTGTTGTTCTCTCCATCATTTCCTCCTCAAGCCCTCCCCTGTGAAAACACCGCCGGTAGCCATCTCCTCCCTGCCGATCAGAGATCGTCACAGCCACCCACAACAACATCAGAGACCTTCGACCCCACAACTAAGGTTCGTGTTTGCTCCTGCTTCTGCATGTTTCTTTCTTTTTCCTACTGTCTACTTTATTCTTCTGCATTCTTCTTTCTTTTTTTCTTTGTTTTCTAGTAATTGGAACTAAAAAATTGTAATTTTGTTTGTGTTGCTGTCATTTTTTTTGTGTTGCCTTCGACTATACTGATTTGAACTCGTGTTTGATATGAATTTTGTGTTCTTGTCGATTTTTTTTTATTTGAAGGTGTAGTTTACATCACATCAGAACTGATTTTGAATGAAATATCTTTGAAGTTGTAGTTTACCTTTGAACCTGAAATGAGAACCGATGACAAATGGCAATTGTGTATGTGTTTGTGCTTCAATTATCAAGAACCTAGATGTTAATTCTGTTATTGTAATAGCAACACCAATAGTTATGTTCAAATTTGTTATTGTAATAGTAGCATCAATGGCTATGTTCAAAATATAAAATGAAGCCCTTTTTGGTAATTTTACACATATAAGCAGTTTTGTTTTGCCAAACACTAAAAATGACTTATTAGCTTATAGCGTTTTGACACCTGATAAGCTTAGTCAAACACTTTTTTAAAAACTCAATTTTGACACCGCTATAAGTTAATAAGATAAAAGTTAAAATGTTAAATCCTATTTTAATAAGCTTTGCCAAACACCCTCGAAATCAAGAATATATCCAATTTACTCATCTTAGAACCCTATTTATTGGTCCATATAAAATAATAACCGCCTAGGGAAATGTTAACTAACTTCATTCAAGATCAATCGATTAAAAGATTCGACCAACTATTTGTTACCCCAAATGTTATTAGTCCACATGTTTATGGGTCATTTAGTCTTTAGCCTATTAGGGTTTGGTTCTTTAGCTAGTATTTAATCTTCTTTTTCTTGTTTGTAGATTTTAGACTTTATATTGAAGAACTAGCATTTTCTCTCTTTTAATACATGAATGTTGTTCTATTATTATGATATCAAAGCTTGAAGGTTTGAAATTTTGATTGAAGTTTTTGTAGCAATCATGTGTGGTTGTTCGTTTGATGTTGCTATTTAGCTGCTACTGTTGTTCGTTTGCTACTTCCACTGCTTTGATTTCCATTGTTTGATTTTGTTTGTTTGATTTGCTGCTTTCGTTGGTTTACTGTTGTTCTTGGTCTCTTTTTACGTTGTTGTTGTTGTTGTTGTTGTTGTGGTTATCTACTTATTGAAAATATGTATGGAAAGGATGATTCCCTTCATTCAATCAATACTTGATTATATGGAAAGAATTACACGTATTGGAGCTATGTTATGAAGAACTTCTTTCGTGGGAAGAATATGTGGGACTATGTCATTGGGGTTAAAGCTAAACCTTCAATGCCTTAAGCTGAGAATTTTGATTTGTTGGTTGGTTGATACTAGGGAGATTAATAACTCCAAGGTCATTAATGGATTAATAATTATGTTACATAGTCTATTGGTATGCAATTGGCTAAGTATGACACAAATAATGAAATTTGGAATCATTTGGATAGATTCTATACTCAATCCAACTTTGCTAAACAATATGAGTTGAAATATGACATTCGTGCCCTTCAACAAAATGATATAAGTATTCAAGATTTCTATGCTACTATGTTAAATTTGTGGGATCAATTAACCCTTACTGAATCTAAATAATTAAAAGCTTTTGAGCCTTATATTGCTAGGAGCAATGTTGCAAAACTCGTTAGGCGTTCCAAAGGTGGTCGACTAGCGCCTAGCGAGTGTTCGGTATAGGCGGGGAGTACTCGAATTTGATGAATTATATGAAATTAATTTTAGGAAAATTATATATATATATATATATATATATATATATATATATATATATATATATATATATATATATATATAGCAAATATAACAAGTTTATTGAAAGTTATGACAAAATAAATGAATATCAATAACAATTATAGTTTTTTTTCTATAAAAGGTTGAAATTTCCGGCTTTTTCCGATTTTTGTCCGATTTTTACCATTTCTTTTTGATTTTTTTTCCAATTTTGACCGATTCCAAATTTTCCTGATCCTATTTTGACTAAGAATCCCTGATGAATGGGATTCTAACAAACCCTTTTGACTGAATTGGTGTCGATTTTGACCGGTTTTGACCGATTGTGAGTTTTTTGGCCGATACCTAATTAGGCGCCTCGTCTCCTACCCAATTCCGATTAATCGGTCACTCAAGCTGATTTTTGCAACACTAACTAAAGAGAATAATAGTTGGATTAAGGTGTCTAACCTAGTAACTAAATTCGTATATTCTTGTGTTTTAGAAGCAAAGTCCTTTTTGGGTGACCCTCATGACTAGAAATAGCTAGAAATGATATTAAGAGAGAAAAGTATAATTTGTTAGATTATTATATGATTAATAAACTAATATGCAATTGTAGGAAAATGATTTATTAATATATTATATGATTAATATATTAATTAGAAATAAACAGTTGATTTGTTGATTTATTTTGTGCTTAATAAATTAATATGAGGTCAATTGTTAAACAATTGATTTGTTAATTTATATGATTAATAAATTAATGTGAAATAAATTACAATTGATTAATTATTAATCAAAATTAGTCTGATATTAATTCGGGATTAATTGAAGGTGCAATGAGTGAATTGTACTTGTTTAATAGTTTGTACTTGTTTAATAGTTGAACAAAAAAAGCAATTCTAGAACCCCCCCCCCCCCCCCCCCCCAATGTTATGGACGGTTTTGGAGGGTTTCCTAGGGTTTCTGGAAGCCTCTTGGTTACATAAAATGAAAAGATTTGAATTATTATCAAATCTATTATTTAATTAATTCAAATCTTATTTTGTCTGTAAGTTACCTAAACTATAAATAGAACTCGTTCACCACATAACCTAAAGGAATAGGAACGAAATTCCTTTCATATATCCTCTTTTTTCCTCATTCTAGGGTTTTTGGTTTTGGGTGTGATACATTAGAGACATCATCCTTTCGTGCTTGCTTTCCAAAGAACTTTAAGAGGATTTAATTTGATTATTTCCTGTAATAATCAAAAGCTATGTAACCCTAATCTTTATGTTAATTTTAATATTCATAGCCTCTCTTAAGGGTTTCTTGATGTTGATAGTTTATTGCTATCAATAGAGAAAACATAGATCCTTTCTGGGTTGCATGTGAACTTAACGGTTTAAGTGTTTTTCTGCCACATGAGTTTTTTTTATAACCTAGAAAACCCTTCAGTGGTATCAGAGCCTTAGTTTTCTAATTGAATGTGCATAATAGTGAATTGATAAAATTAGAGTTTATGGAAATTAAACCCTAATTGCCTTAAATTTTTGAAAAGGCTAGGGTTCGTGAAACCCTAGCATGCACCTTTATTTTCGAAAATTTGGAAGGATCGCTTAAAGTTACTAGTTTCCTTGATTATAATTTTTAATGTCTTAAAATTTGGATAATTAAAAATTGGTAACCCTTACCCTTTTATCGAAAATTAGAAGGGTTGAAGGATTAGGATTAAATTTGAATTATTTTATTAATTGTTTAATTAAAGATAAGTATTTAATCCATAATGATTTAAATTTGAATTATTTTATTAATTGTTTAATTGAAGATAATTATTTAAATCTCTAATGATTTAAATTTAATTAATTGGTTTATTAAAGGTTAATTGGTAAATCATTAAATATTCAAGATTAAATAATTATTAAAAGTTTAATTTGAAAATTAATTTTAAACCTTAGTATTTTAAAAAGTTTTAAAATACACCTTATACTATATATGATTAAAAGTTTACTATAGTATATGTATAAGACAAGTAGTCAAATCGCTAGTACGCCTCATTCATGAAGTCATACTATAAAGGGGTATTATGAAACGACATATAAAATGACCATTGAATGAGTGTCCACTCTCACCCACCGCTCCCTTGTTTGGTGGAAGGTCGTTATCTGAACGGATTTGATAGGACATAACATCTAAAAAGTATAATGCTACTAAAGTACTAGAACCTTTTATATAAATCCCAACTCTAGTTACTTTAGGAAAAATGTGAAGTGTACGCTAATCCATAAAAACGCACATCATTTCTTTATGAGTCGCTAGTAGAGCGTGTGTGGTTAATCGACACAGTAATTTGGGACTATAAAGATGAAATGATGAAACAACTTGTGCTTATAATTGTTGATGGAGCGTATGTGATTAACCGGCACATCAATGGGAGATTATAAATCGATCGGGGTTGTTTGAGCAGGTTTGCATGGTAATTCACATCTTAATTATGATCCTCGACATCCTAGTCACAATTGGTAAGAGCATAATCAAGATTAAAAATGTCATTGATAAGATTCAATGAATCTCAAAAGATCTAGGAGTTTCATGTGATTGAAATTAGTGAAATGTTCTACCTACCTAAAATAGATTCAAATTTGATTTTGGCATCCATCTTCAAAGTTCAAATTGGAAATATGGATCCTAGCCTAAATTTAAATTTGGGTTAATAATTAAGGATTAAAATCAACTAACTTGAAGTCTCTCTTCTCCCAAAATTTAAGATGTCAAATCAAGACAATGATGGTCTTCCTCGTTCTTTGGTAAATGTTTTTCCTCAATCTTTTGAAGATGGTCTTCCACATGCAGATCAAGGTGAAAATGTCTTCTCTTCTTCGAGTAATGGTGGAACTGGACATCATGCTTCTTCAAATCTTCCACTTCATCCTGATGTGACTCTCCCGGCATCATGAGTTGAATGATATGAAACAACTCAAGCCCTTTTGGAATTTAAACATGAATATGGAAATTCTGTGTGTGCACAGGTTTTGGAAATAATGTCATACATTGACAAATTGGATGGGATGGGTATCGTATTCCTACTGGAGCAAGCTAATGATTTGGTTCTTCTTTGTCTTCCTAAGTCATATGGTTAGTTTGTTAAGAACTTTCATATTAGGAATCTTGATGTGACCCTAATTGATCTGACATATATGTTGATAGTTGCTAAAGAAAAAATGCTTAAGAAAACAACTAAAGTAGAAATGCTTATAGGATCTAATTCCAAGGTTTCTATGGACATTGACAATGGTAGCATTGGTGGTGCAAAAAAGATTTCTCTTCCCAATGGAAAGGGGTCATCCAAGATCAAACCATTTTATCGTATGGTAAAGAGAAAGGCTTGTTCTGGGATCATTCCATGTGTTAATCCCAAAGAGTCCATTTATTTTTACTACCAATTGAATGGACAATGGAAGCAAAGCTTCTCAAAATACCTGAAATATCTTAGAGATAGTAAAGTCAATTTGTGTGACTCTACTTCAGGTAAATCCATTATATAACTCCATAAGTTCATATTCATAGACACTTAACACATAATGTGATGATCACATTTTTATGGTATTGCAAAATCTAAAAATAAAGAAGGAAGCTTAAGCAAAGTAAGCTAAATCTGATCGTAGGAAATGGACTTTGGTCACATGGTTCGATGGTTAGAATTTGGAGCTACTGCTAGGGAGTTAGGATAATTTACTAGATTGCAATTACTCTTTGGAGAAGTCTGGAAATATAGTTTTTCACTTTATTCATTGTAAGGACAAGTTTCAATTTTCTTTTTACCAATAAAATGAAGTTTTGGTTTACTTAGTTGCCTTATATTATTTCCTTTCAATGACATTAATGAAAGTGTTGGTTATTTTTCTAATAATGACAATATTAATTGTGGATTTGATTCTTATGATATCACTTATGCTATTGTCATAATTGACCACGTGAAAAGAAATCTCATCACCAATTGGACAGATACTTGGTGTCGTACAATTTGAATTGAATAATATATGAAAATCTTGTTTATTGGAAAATTATGACTTAAATCATTGTTCACGTGTTAATATGAGGCAAGTGAAAGACTAATGGATCCAATACATGTTGATATGGACTTTTAGATCCACCACAAGGGACGATAACTCTATTCATCATGATTTACTGATGTTTCAGTAAATTGGTCTTGTTTATAAGATTAAATAGAATTCTAATACTTTTGAAAATTTCATTAGTAGCAGAACGAATGGAAGAATCTATTAGGAAGAAAGATAAAAGATTCTCCAATCTGAAAAGAAAGGAGAGTGCTTTAGCATCATGTTTTATGATCATCTTAGTAATTGTGGAATTGTATCATAATTAACCCTCCAAGAACATCTTAGTGCAAATGAATGACTAAGAAGAGGAATCGAACATTGTTGGAAATGATTTGATCATAGATAAGTCATATTTTGTTCCAATCAAAGTTTTAGAGCCATGCTCTAGTAATTATAAATCGTATCTTGAAACTCATTTCAAAACTAAGAAGAATGATAACACCTCTTAACAAGGACGAATCTTCTTAAGGGCTAGGGGGGTTGTTCCCCCCACCCCCCCCTGTTTTTTTTTTAAAAATTGGTCCATATACTATTAAATTTTTTACATATTAGGCCTACAACTAAAAAAATGATTGTGCCCCCCTGTTTTCTAATTTTTATATGTATTATACTTCCCCCCCCCCCCCAACTCAATGGTTCAAGCTCCGTCACTGCCTCTTAATATGTGGAGTAATAAGGTTTTCTTACTCTAGCATATTTGGAATTGGAGTTGTAATGTTTTTGTTGATCGAGAAACAAAAGATAAACTGAGAACCATTCTATGAAGTTTTTTCTTATTGGAAATCCACACGATCTTTTGAAAATCGGTCTTAGCTCATCAAGGAATGTTTTCTTGAGAGAAAACTTATATGTCAAGAAGTTAGTGAGATTCATATTGATCTTGAGAGTTTCAAGAGTCAACCGACAATGATCATTGTAGTTATCACTAGCACGCGACCTGAGGTTGATAACCTATTGTGTTTATTGCCACATTCTAATCTTTTGTGCACTTCAACTTGAGTTGACAACACCTATGTATTATATGTTCTTCATTTAACTGAAAAAGGCTAAGCATGTTGGTCAGTGAAGGTACACTAATTAATATGGGTGAACTTCTAATAACATCGATGCACTGGTGGGCCTTTTGCGTTGCCTTAAGGCAATAATTTTAGATTACATGAAGTTCACACCATGAAGGAGAACTAAATGTGATTTTGGTTTGTCCTAAACCTTTCCTTATGCCTATAGCTTGGAAATGACAGATCCACATGGATGGGAACGTATGTACCTTTAAATCTAAGTAGCAAAGGGTGTCGCTCTAATTCATGAAAATGGTTATGAGGAAACACTTTTACAAGTAGATTTTAAAGGTCTGATAAATATCAATATATATGTTAGTTGTATAATTGCATTCTCAAATTCACAATATGATTACAGCATCCCTTTTCATATTTTGAGTTGTGAGGAATGGAAATGAATTGGTTAGACTTCCAGGAGATATGTTTGTCACGTCTTGAAAGAGGTTGAACACATACACTATCCAAATAAAGTGCATGAGTTCAAGAAGTCTAATTAGAGGCTCGATGAAGCATCGCGAAACATGAATCTGCACTTCCATGAGAAAGTTAAAATGTATTGATTTCTAGAAGTCCAGTTGATCTCTGAGTACATGTCAAAGCTAGTGGGCGCATAACTGTTATGTCTGGTATTGCATGTTGACAATACTATTCATAGGGAACAATGTCCCTGTAAGTCCCTAATCTGCTGGTGTATCAATCAGATCCGTTTGATGGTGCGGAATCCTAATCAAACGGATGATGTCAGATCAAATAGAAGAGAAAGAGAAGAAGAAGATGATGAATCTTGTATGTATTGATATGAATGAAGATCCAAATACAAGATTCACACACACTAACACACACTTTCTTTTCTCTCTCTTTCTAGAACACCTTCAAATGCACACACTTAAGTTCCTCTATTCTATGTGTTCATCCAAAAAAAGTTCCTCACACCCCTCACCCCTATATATATACACATGATAAACATGGGTTGAATGGGTTTACGGTCGTAAACACCCATTGGACCGTAAATAGGATTTATGGCCGTATACTTGTTTACGGCCGTAAACACCTCTTGACCGCAAACACAAATATGATATTACATTCAAATCCAATTTCCTAGAAAAGCAAAGTATAAACCAAATTTTGACCCAACAGTCCCTAGTTTTCAAGTTGCAAAAGTTGAGAATTGTTTTGCTATAGTAGACTTAAGGAAGAGGGCACTCATACTTTGTTACAAATCTGTAACGCCCGCAGATCCGGGCTAGTCAATTTAGAGATAATAGGGGTCGAAAACGACATTTCGAAAAAAGATTATTTAGAAATAAATAATCTTAACCAAGTTGTAGAATATGTCTCAAGGGTTCCATACATATAAAGAACGCCGAAATTCGAGTTATAACAAAGAAGTTATGGCTCGTCGAAGTTTTACGGCAAAACCGGCACGACGCCGAGAGACGTAAATAGTGAATTTTTGATAAAGTACTTTTTAGTCTTAGTTATCTAAACAAAAGTTGTAGTATACGTTAAACCGAGAACATACAAAACAAAAGAACGCCCAAATCTGACTTCGTATGAGGAAGTTATGAATTTTCTAAGATTTAGCCTAGCAGTGCACGGATCGAAACTCGAATTTTAGTACAAGCGGTTTTTGGCCTACGTGACCTAAATGAGAGTTGAAGATCTCATTAACAGGAACTCAAAGATAAAAAGAAAGACGAAAACGGAGTCCGTATGTAGAAGTTATGAATTTTACGCGGACATTTAACAGTATAATCTCCTCACACTGTTAAATTTAAGATCGGTCGAGAATTAGCCGACAGAGTCTAAATGAAAGTTATATATCTTGTTTTTACCTACACTTGGATATAAAGAAAGTTGAGAATGGAGGTCGTATGCGAAAGTTACGAGGTTTAGAAGTTGGCAGGGTGCTGCTGCAAAAGGGGTGACGTGGCTGAATATGGGCCAAGGCTGTCTCCCCAAGGCAAGCCACCAGAAGGTAACATGTGGCATGGACTCGACGAGTAAGAGGACCTACTTGACGAGTAGAGCTATTTTCCAGCCTATAAATAAAGGTGTTGGGTTCCCTCATTCTTCACACCATTCCAAGGGATAATTGTTTTAAGAGTAACGAAGTGCCGTCCGAGTGCCGATTCACCACCTTACCAGGTGAGTGCATAGTCCCTTTCATGAACATGATTTTAATACAAGTATTGATTGAAGTATTAATTATATGTTTATGTGCGAGTTAATTGATGTTGCTTGAAATATGTGTTAAAGAGCATACCTGATTATATATGATGATTTAGGATAAAGAGTAAACCTAAATTAATTATGAGGAATATTGGGCAGTATTTTCTTATGGGTACAAGTGAGTTATACTTAGAGAATAGAGCCTTAGTATATGTCATTGATCCGGAAGCATGGATTAAGAAATAGTCATTGTCCCTGATGAGAATTGTTATCGAGATTATGAAAACAATTATGATTTGAGTGATTGAAAAGTAAGAACACGAAGAGTAAATATTAATCAGGTCTTATATTGATAAATACTGATTACAAGAATAAGCAGAAAGGATATTTGAGTTCCCAAAAAGTTATTCTCTACTTCTATCCTCAGTCCCTATTTATAGGGAACCTGAGTGTACAAAAAATATACTAAGTCTATTACAATACGCTTTGCACAAAACTGACTTAGTAAAATAACTAAAAATGCGAAACTAAACAAACACACAATTCAACTTTTACAATTTAACATCTACAATCTCCCCCTTTGTAAACAGTCGAAGCTATTCAGTCCATAAGCCTTTGAACAGCTGAGTGAATTGTCTTTCGCACTTCTCCATACTATGAAATCACCTTCTTGAGCTCCTTCTTGTCTCCTTCATTATTCTTCTTGCAGTTGTTCATACGAACAATAAAGTGTGTATATTGCGAAGAAGTATATCTTTCAACCTCTGAGACCTTAAACAAAAATTTCTTGGGCTTTCCCTTCGTATCTCTTCCCGAAAACACCATGCCGAAAGGTTTCAGGCATATTTCCCCAACAACATACTTTGATAATGCTGACTGGGTTAAGGTTTCTTCCCAAGGGACGTTCACTTCCCTTCCCAAAGTAGTTGCCAATTCTTCATTAGTTAGAGCCAAACAATCGAAGTAATTGTCGATATACGTCTTGACATGTGCGAACCCGATCTTAAACACTTCAGTCTCAGACCCTTTGAGCTTATTCTCTTCCATATGTTTCAAAATGAGAGCCACTTGAATCAAATCATTGCAATTCATCAGAGGGAAGTCAGCTATTGTGAATTCATACTGCTTGTTATCAGCTCGAAAAACAAAGTAACAAAAATTCTGAAGCATGTCTTCAAACATCGTATCTTTCTTGATCGTTAACACCTTTTTGATCTTCATTAAAGACCATACTTCATCTGGATTCTTCCCCAATACAGCATGAAATCTGATTTTCATGTGTATGTGATCATCAGGATTATCAAACTTCTCACTAATCTTGTATTGAGCTGTAATGAAGAGCATTTCGTTAATCGGAAAATCTAACTGACAATTGTCTGAATTCGCAATATCATAACTTCTCTTTGGCTTCTTCTCGAATTCATACATTTCCCTTCCCACAACTTTTGACTCTATAGTTTCATAAGAGTACAGCTTCGCAGGATCTCCTTTGTTCATTGTAGGAGGATCACTTGCCCTTTGCCTCATAATACTTTGGACTTGTCTCATTCTTTCCAACTCAGCCTCTGCTTCAGCTTTCTTCTCCTCCTTCGATTTTTCGTACAAAATTCCTTTTCCTTTTCCCACAATATAAGTTTGAGGTTTCGTACTCGAACTTCCTTTTTTTTCCCCAATCGATATTCCTTTGGAAATTGGTCTTATGGTTATTGTTGTTAAGGAAATTGGCATCGTAAGTATTGGAAGAGTAGATTTGAGCTGAGTAGATATTACTTTCCCCACGGTCTTCGCATCATCGTCTTTACTTAAATTTTTCTCTCCCCCTTGCACCCCTGTGAAAGCAGGTGGGGGCACTCTTTGGTAGTAAAGAGGTGAAGTTCGCAATCGGAGCCAGTGCCTTCTGAATTGCTTGTTCCAAAGTATTAACCTTTAGAGACAAGAACTCAGGAGTGATAATTTGCTGAGTTGAAGATTGCGAAACCACAGTTTTCAGCTCAGTCACCAAATTGATCAACTAATCAAACTTCTCCTTGGTTTCTTTGTGGTTAGCTTCAAGGATAGGGGCAACAATAACTTTGTGCATTGCTGTAGCAACCACATCAACCCGCTTTTGGACTTCGATATGTTGAGAAGTAATATCCCGAAGCTCCTTCGCAATTTCAGATTTCAACTCTTCAAGCTTAAAGTTGACATCCTCCCGAACTTTCTTTACATCCTGCACAAACAGAACATGGCATTCTTTTGCAAAAGATTGTAAATCTTTTACGACTCCATTGAATGAACTTCCTTGAGCTGTAATGCGAAGCTCATTATTTTTGTCTGTTTGATCAACCTTATCCAATATTCGCTTCTCAGTAGCCTGAAGCATAACATCAACCTCCATTGCTGAGATAGATGATATTCTACCAGAATCAACTTGTGACTGACTAATGGCATTCAACTTATGATTCAGGATTTTGAACTGCTTTCCTGTCATAAGCATATGATCAGGTATATCCTCCTCCTCTGAATCAAAGTGAATATCTTCAAATACTCCTCCAAAAGCTCCTCCTTCGGTTTCATTATCAGACATGGGTTGCGAAGGTTGAGGAGTTTCAGGTGATTGTGAGGGAAATAGGGTTGTAAATGGGTTTTGTAGAGGATGATCAAAAATGGATGAGGTTGTGGATAGTGTAGTAGTTGGAAATGATACAGGTGGTAAAGAAATGGGTAAGGTGACTGGTAGGCTAATTGGCAAAGTGGTTTCAACACTTGTGATAGGTGCCCCCGTATCAGATACATTGACAACCATATCGAAAATAGGTACCTCCTCAGAAACTGATTTGGTAGTGACTATTTCAAGTGGTTGTGAGGAAATTTGCGAAACTTGAATATTTGACACAGGTGGAACAGAAATGATTACCGGTGTAGAAATTAGTGGAGTGTCTGGAACCACCTCTTCATCTGAAGACTCATTGCGAATTATCAGATTTCGCTTTTTCAACAATGTTTGTTGCATTTGTTTCGCAACATCTTGAGCACGTTGCCTCTTAGATCCTGGAGAGACAGGAGCTGGAATATTGCGAACTGTCACCCCCTTACTGCTCACTTCAGTCTTGCAAATCTTTTTCAATACCCCTGATTTTGAGGGTATTGATTCCTTCTTCGATTTTGGCGAGGTTTCCTCTATCTGAACCTCCTCTTCTTGACCCTGTTTCGAAGATTGAGCAGTTGCATCATTCTTGGTAGCCTTCTTTTTCTTTGGGGTTTTGGCAGCAACTTCTAACAAAATTCCAGTCTCCACAACTGGATCGAAAGTCTTCATGTAGCGTATCAACACCTTGTGAGTGGATGATACTTTGCGAAGCATCGCATCCGGAATGCGAGCAACATGAGTAAAAATATTTTCATCATCCTCCACCTCCTTAGGAAATTGATATAATGAAAATTCAGCCACATCAGCACCCTCTGGAACTTGAATTCCCTCTTTGTCATACACCTTTTCCAGAATAAGACTCCAATACCTTGCGCATGAAATTCCTTTTTCCGAATTCGTGTTTTCCAGACTCTTAACAAACTCCTTCCATAACTGAGTTGCATAGTCCACACTAATATCATAGTACAAGCCCATTACCATGGCATAAACTTCCATACGCCCCCTATCAAGACCAACTGTGCGTCCTGTTAAGCATCTAAGAAAAATACCAAACAGAAAATTCCACATACACGGTAATCCTGACTTTCTGAAGTCACTGATCTTCTCAAGTGTTGGTTGATGGCCCATTTCGTTGAACATGTGGATGATTTGGGAATTAATGGGTTTGAAAAATGGCGGGTTGTTAGGGATTTTCAAGAACTCAACGAACATCTTCTTGGTAAGTTTAACCCGTTTGTTATTCATCATGTTGAAGGTTATCACATCAGTGGTGTAGTTGTGTGAAGCCGATGAAGCTGCCAATGACAACCATGTCATCGGAACTGAGAAAGAACTAAACATGGTGGTGGACAGGGGTGATCGTTTCAAGGCAACTATAAGCATCTTTAGTTCTTCGGGATAAGAAGAAACATTCGGATCAACTTGATAGTTGGTGCTTTGGATCTTCATGAGTGATTGTGAGAGAACTTCATCAGTGTTTGATTGAGTGCCAGCCATTGTTAGGGTTTGAAAGAGATGAAGTTGAAGAAGTTTGAAGCTTTTTAGGATTGTGAGAGTTTTGTTCGCGTAACCGTATACAATGATCTTGATCCCCCTTTTATAGGTTACCCAAATCGATTTGAAATTAAAGCGGGATACATTTAATGTTATCCGATGTGGCACCTTGAAAATCGGATCATGACTGTAAAAGATAACCATGCTTCAAAAAGTAACTGTCACATCTCCTAGAAAACCGGACAGAATACCAACCATCTTGAGTACACAGCCTGTCAATTTTCCCGTTATAGAATTTGAATCGTTAAAACCCTTCGCATGGAGGCAAGGCTCTTTCACTTTTGGGATGTAAAGTGAAGTCATATGCCAGATTTGCGAAATCATCAGTCTGAGTTGGTATTACTCAGAACCTCAAGGATTTCATGTGTGCATTGTTCCAAAGAAATAAGATGAGAAACAATTAAATTTTTTTTTTGGAATTCTGTGATGTCAATAAATCAATTTGACACGAATGCAGTTGAACCCCAGGCATAGGTTGCTTCATTAATCATCAAGAGAGATGATCAACAGCTTGTGTAGTTTCCCGTGAATTACAATCGAATACTTTTTGATAAGTATCGAAGGGCTTCTTTTAAAAGATAATTTTGGGTTGGTTTCAAATTTCATTACATATCAACCTTAACATAAGGTGAGAAATTGTAAATGAAATTACTTGTATGACCAATGTAGTTAGTGACAAGTTGGCTTTTGAAAATATTTATCATGACTAGGATTTGCAAATAAAACTCACACAGAAATCATATTCATAAAATTTTTTTGTACTGGATCTTGTTGGATAACAAACATCGTGGGTTGCGAATGTTTGATCAAGAACACACATGCGAAATGAATATGATTTGGAGTTTCGAAATTTTGGTACTGAAACAAAAGTTTCGTTAAAATCTGGATCTATGTTCCCCGTCAATTCCTCAAGGTTTATGATGTTTGGGTTTCACTTCCGTCACAGACTCATGATGTCAGATCATAAACACATAATTTTCGTATATCTAAGTCTTGTTGGGTTGAATCAGAGACCTCTGGGACATACGTCTTTGTGTGTGATTTGTGTGAAGAAACTTTGAGATGAAAAATATTGGTTATTAGATCGAACGTACCTCTGTTATATGTGGACCAAACAGAAAACTCTTAACTCATATGAGAAGAGTAAGGTAGCTCTTTTGACTTATGCGAATACAAGCCTTTCGGGAAGAAATTTTCATGTGATAATTTCATTAAGGCTTTCTTTTCTCACACATAGAGTCATATGAGGCTTGAGTCAACATGCTGCAGCATGCTTCTAGGGACATCCTAACTAGTTCAAATAAAAAAAATTTATACCTTCCCATAGAAACATATAAGCATGACCTCTTCGCATTAAGCCCTGGACTAAACTCAAAACACACTGAAGAATATTTTTGTGATTTTAAATTTTTCAAAATTAAAAACATAACAAAATAAAATCTTTTTGGAGTTTTAATTTTTCAAAAACAAAAATGAATAAACATAAAATCTTTTTGGATTTTTGATTTTTCAAAAACAAAAATGAATAAACATAATTTTTTTTTTTGGATTTTTGATTTTTCAAAAACAAAAACTACAAAATGAATCGTAAACCTAACCTTAGTTGTTATGAGCGCAAATACGAAGAAGTGTGGATGCGAAGCCTCTGGATGAACAGTAACATCTGAACAATTATGACTCATAACTGCTGAATGAAACTTTCATGCTTGATATTTTGGAATTGAATTCACATCAATCATCCCTAAACCTGCTAAAATTCTTACAAATGATTTTTCATCAAGAGGTTTAGTAAAAATATCAGAAAGTTGTTCAGTTGTTTTAACAAAATGAATTTCAATATTCCCATCTTCCACATGATCTTTGATAAAATGATATCGAAGAGCAATGTGTTTTGTCTTTGAATGTTGTACTGGATTATGCCAAATGCGAATTGCACTTTGCGAATCACAATACAAGGTAATCTTTTTCATGTTTATTGCATAGTCACGAAGTTGACTCTGAATCCAAATAATTTGCGAAGTGCAAGCAGCAGCAACAATGTATTCAGCCTCAACAGTTGATATAGCCACACAAGTTTGCTTCTTCGATTGCCAACTTACCAACTTCCCATCCAATAGTTGACATCCACCAATCGTACTTTTCCTATCCAAAGTACATCCTCCTAGATCAGAATCTGAAAAAGTTTGAATGAAAAATCCCGTTTTCGAAGGATACCAAAGTCCTAATGAAACTGTTCCCTTAAGATAGCGAAAAATATTTTTCACTATAGTCAAATGAGGTTCTCTGGGATTAGCTTGATATCTAGCACAATTACATACCGAAAACATAATATGAGGTCTACTTGCAGTTAAGTACAATAAAGACCCTATCATGCTTCGATAAAGTGTTAAGTCAACAGTAGGAGCATCTAACGAAGGAGTTAATCTTGTTCCCACTGCCATTGGTACCCTTAGTTTTGTGCTATTGGTCATTCCAAACTTTTCAAGCAAGTTCTTCGTATATTTTTCTTGATTGATTAAGATTCCATCCCTGTTCTGTCTTATATTCAATCCAAGAAAATTATTAATTTTCCCATCATGCTCATTTCAAATTGACTTTTCATTAGATTTTCAAATTCAATTGACAATGCTGGGTCAGTTGAGCCAAAAATAATATCATCAACATAAATTTGAACAAACATAAGATGATTCCCAACTTTCTTGCGAAATAATGTGGGGTCTACTTATCCTTGTTTAAATTTAGATTGTTTCAAGAAGTTTGTAAGTGTTGCGTACCAGGCTCTTGGTGCTTGTTTTAATCCATACACTGCCTTGTCTAGGATGTAAACATGATCAGGATGTTCATCATTTATAAATCTTGGTGGTTGTTCAACGTACACTGTTTGTTCAAGTTCTCCATTTAAGAATGCACACTTAACATCCATTTGATAAACATCAAAGTCTTTGTGAGCTGCATAAGCTAAAAATATGTGAACTGCTTCGAGTCTTGCAACAGGAGCAAATGTTTCTTCATAGTCTATTCCTTCTTGTTGCGAATAACCTTTAACCACTAGTCTAGCTTTATTGCGAATAATATTGCCATCTTTGTCGGTTTTATTTTTAAAAATCCATTTTAATCTGACAATTGAAACATCAGAAGGTTTAGGAATTAATCTCCAAACCTTGTTTCGTTCAAATTCAGCCAGTTCAGATTGCATAGCAACAATCCAATCTGAGTGTTCCATAGCATCCTTTACTGTCTTTGGCTCTATTTTCGAAATAAAGACATTAAACATACATAGTTCTTGGTTCGCATTCAGTACCTCATTTTTCGCATGAATTTGAGTTCTTGTCAACACACCATCTTGTGGATTTCCAATTACCTGTTCTATTGGATGATTTCTTGTCCATTTCTCAAGTGGTGGATAATCAGGATTTAATTCTAATGGTGCATCTTCATACATATCTTCATTTTCAGATCCTGCAATAGAAAAATTATCATTTAGTTCATGAAACTCATAATTTTCATCAAGATTAATTGTCTCTGTTTCATCATGCTCCCCCTCAACATGATGTTCATCTTGATGCTCCCCTTCAAAATGATGTTCCTGTTGATTTTGCGAAAGCTCCCCCTCAACTTGATGATTCATATTTTCATTCTCCCCCTCGAAATTTGGCTGACTGTCTTCATTGTTGATCGTATGCTCCCCCTCCATACGAACATCAGGCACACTTTCGCAAGATATTGACCTTGTAGTAATTGTCGAATCATCAGTATGTTTTGAGGATTCTGATGTTTGATTATCCAGAGCATTAGTTTCCGCATCAATTGCCCTGTCAGGTACTCCGAAAATTAAGTCATAATCAAAATCATTTATGTCAGAATTATCAATTTGAGTATTTGAATCGACAAGTATTGATTTATTTTCAAATTTACTATCCGTTTGTTTAAGATAGTAATCATCAAATGTTAAATTGAAAGTTTCTTCAACTTTTCTGGTTCTTTTTTTGAGCACTCTGTATGCAACTGAATTGTGCGAATATCCTAAGAATATGCCTTCATCAGCTTTAGCTTGGAACTTGGACAAAGTATCTTTGAGATTCATTATAAAACACCTGCAACCAAAAACATGAAAGAATTTGACATTAGGTTTCCTATTGTTGATTATTTCATATGGAGTAACATTGAATCTTCGATGAATGAATGATCGATTCTGAGTAAAACATGTAGTGGAAACTGCTTCAGCCCAAAGATATGAGGTAGATTCGCATATGTTAACATGGTTCTGGCTGCTTCGCATAGAGATCGATTTCTTCTTTCAACAACACCGTTTTGTTGAGGAGTATATGGTGATGAGAAATTATGCGAAATGCCTTTGCTTGTGAGAAAAGAATCAAGAGTTTGATTTTTAAAGTCAGAACCATTATCACTTTTAATTTTGCAAACACTCTTTTTCAGACTAAGCTTAATCTTTTTGATAAAATCAATCATCGTCTGAGCAACTTCAGATTTTAACCTGATAAAAAACTACCCATGTGAATCGAGAAAAATCATCAACAATAACCAAAATGTACCGCTTTTTATTGATTGTAGTAACAGTCGACGGTCCACATAAGTCAATGTGAAGAAGTTCCAATGGTTCTACGATTTTTGAATCTATCACAATCGGATGACCTTTTCTATGTTGTTTTCCTTGTTGGCAAGCTACACACAGAGAATCATTATCAAATTTTAGTATAGGTAATCCTCGAACTAAATCTTCAGTGACAAGTTTGTTAATATTGCGAAAGTTCAAGTGTGACCATCTTCTATGCCAAAGACAGCTGACATCATTAGATGCCTTTGATAGTAAACACACAGCAGGTTTTCCCACGATTGGTTTGATGTCCAGTGTAAACATATCACCATATCTTTTGGATTTGAGAAGTACTTCATTTGTCTTCGCATTTGAAATGATATTTCCTTCTTCATTAAATACAACCTGGTTTCTAGTACCCACAACAAGTTGTGACACACTAATCAAGTTATGTTGAAGTCCTTCAACATAAGCAACCCTGTTAACAGTGAATTTTCCATTTGTGACTTTCCCATAGCCTTTCACTTGACACTTGTGATTATTCCTAAATTTGACTACTCCTGCATTTTCCAAGCTTCTATAATCTCGCAAGTTTTCCTTTCTTCCAGTCATATGACGAGAGCAACCACTATCAATATACCATTTCGCATCATATTGCTCATCACACATCACCTGCATTTATTGAAAAAATTTAGGAACCCAAGACTTGTTGGGTCCATCATTAGTAGAATGAAACAAATTCTTTGAATTTAAAAACCATGTTTTCACTTTGTTTGTGACAGAATCCATTATATCAACATCATCATATCTAGATATTGAAATATAGTCGTTCAATAGTTTTGGATTTCCATGGATTGTAATCTCATCCTTCACAACATTCGCAGCTTTGATAACTGGTTTCCATTTTTGAACCGGAACTTGCGAATTATGAGATGTTGAACTAGCAGTGGAAGAGTTATTTGTGAACTTGTCAAATGCATTCTTTATTTGTTGCTCTGAAAACTTCCCACTTTGATATTGTCTTCCTTTCCCTTCAAGCCAACGATTGATCGTACTTATATCAGATTTTCCTTTTGTATACGAAACTTTGGTCGGTTTTGAGACTGAAGGATTTGGAAAATTTGGTTGTTTTGGTGAAAATTTCACTTTTTCTTGAGTTGAATTTTTCAAAGTTGATGAAGTATTCGTGAATTTGCCAACATTTTGAAACTTTTGATTATTTACAAATTTTTGCGAAGTCTCAAATTTTCGATTGTTGTCATATTTGCGAACACATGGAATTTTGTCAACATAATTTATTGGTTTGTGAAAACTTGTATCTGTTTGTTTATTTTTGTTTTGAAATTTTGATGATGTTGTTTTTGAAATTTGTTCTTTTTCAACTTTTGGTTTATCATTAGACACAACTTGCCAAAAGATTGATTTTCTTGCTTTTCTTTTTGAAACATTATTTTCTGTTGAATAATTTCCAACCATCAATTTGAATTCATGAGAATTTAATTTCACTTCAGCTTTGGTTTTTCAACTTTTTCAAAAACTTTGTTTACTTTTTCACCTTTAACCACCCATTTTTGTGATGACTTTTGTTTTTGAAACACATAAGGATTTTGAATTAAATTGTTTTTTTTTGTGTTTTGATTTGCGAAAAAACCTTCATTAGTTGACCTTTGATTATCTTTTTCAATCATTTTGTTGAATTCAGGATGAATTTTATCATCATTTCCAATAGTGACAAAAACTTGATTTGGAAAAATGGTTTTATCAGTGCATACAAAATTTGGATATACCACAGTGTTGGTTTCCAAATAATGTGCGCCTTTGTCATTTAAAATTTTGTCAAATTCTTTTGTATTTTCAAACACTTGATCAACCACAACTCGTGGAGGTATTTCATGTGAATCTTTCACATCTTCTTTGTTTTCATCAGTGGCATCAAATTTCCAGCTTTCAACTTTCGCATTATCAAAATTACAATGTTGCGAAGTAGAGGGTTTTTCAGTTTCATCCTCTACTATCGAATCAACTATAATTTCTTTACCTTTGATCTTAGATGTGATATTAATGATTGCCAATTTAGAACAATCAACCTCTTCTTTCTCTTCGATTTCACTGATCTCACTCATATCGTCTGAATTGTCATTGACATCAACATAATTGAATTGAAAATCAAGAGTTGAAGTTTCGGTTTTCTTTAAGATTTTCACTTGTTCACTCTTTGTCAAACTTTCATTGACAATGTTAACCAACTCATCAGCATTCAGGAATTCATCAATTTTGACAATACCATATGCATATCTATCATCAGGTATTTTATCAAATTGAGCAATTGTACTTTCGCAATCATAAGAAACAACATCAACTTTTCCGCGTTCATATTCAAGAAAAGGTAAAAGTTTCCTATGTTTTTCTTTTCTAATGTCAGAAGAATGATGTAAAGCAGTTAATTTTGCATACAATCGTTTGGCAGAATTACAGTATATGTTCCTTTGTGCTAGCAACAACCTAACATCATTTGTAAGATTATTCCTATCACAATTTACATTTTTGATCTGCATTTCAAGTTTTTCTACTCTGCTCCTTTTTATTTCTAATTCTCTTCGTGTCTCACCTAGTTGCATATTTAAATTTTGAGCTTCAGTACTAGCAGACACAATAACAGAATCAAAATAAGCCACGGTATCATCAAATGAAGTGATTTCAGCATCATAAGCAGATAAAGGAATATTAAAAGATTCAAGTATAGCACATACCTTGGTGGTCATGGGTGATTTGTCCGTGGATTTGGATACGAAGCACCTCCCTGAAATATCCTCTTCGCAATCTTCAAAACTTGCGAACATAGCTCCATGTGTAGGATGCCTCATTTCTTCGTCATCAGATCCTGAAGACCAGATCTGATACGTTCCGCTCTCTTCATCATCAGATTCACCCTTCGCAACTAGAGACACTCCTTTTGTCTTAGCGCGCAACTCTTCAATCTTTTCCGAATAGTGTGCTTCGTCTTTAACTTTTTCCTTCTTCTCTTCTTTCTTTCGCAACATGCAATCGGCTGCGAAGTGATTCACACCATTGTAGTAGTGACAGTAAATTCCTGAGTCACCTTTCAACTTCTTCACTTCTTTCGCATCTTTTTGTTTCTCATCAGCTTTCTCCATTTTCTTCCTCTCCTCTCCTCCAGTTTTTGTGACTCCACTCTTCACATCACTAGCCTTTCCTTTTGGATTAAAAGGATTTTTGAAAAAAAATTTAACTCTGTTATTTGAGTAGAATGCCACAGCTTCATCATCAGAGTTCATCAAAAATCATTCATTATCTGAACCATCTTTTTCATTAACATCAACTTCTGATACCTTTGAAACAAGAGCCAAAGGACCTCCAATACTCTGTTTTGATTCTTCATACATTTCTGAAACTTCACTTTCATGTGTTTTCAGCTGATTGTAGAGATCATTCAAGTGAGTTGTATCAAAACTCTGTTGATTCTTAATCATCATACTTACGCTTCGCCATTCCTTGCGAAGACCCATGATGAAAGTTAAATTGAACTCCATGAGAGACCTAGTGATTCCATACCTATTGCAATGAAACACAAGCTCATTCAGACGATCATAGTAATTTTCAAGAGTTTCAGCATCCTTTTGTCTGAATTCCTTCAGTTCAACTAGACATTGCTTCACAGAGTTGATCTTCGTCTTTTCGCTACCTTGATACTTCTCTTTTAGAGTGTTCCAGATCTCCTTGGCTGTTTTACAACTACGGATGTAATTGTAAACCACATGAGGTAGAGCACCTCTTAGTTCCATCGTGCATCTCTTTTCATTCTTCTTCAGACGGTTTTGTTTTTCAATTACTTCAGCAGTTGTAGCAGATGCTCTGATTGCCTGAACATTAGCAGGAACTTGAACTGTTCCATTGATACAGTCCCAAAGTTCTTCATCTATTCCATTCAGTTAATCTTCCATTCTATCCGCCCATTGATCATAGTATTCAGGAATTAACATCAAAATTTTAGTTGAGGAACCAAGCAAGTGAGAGAAGGAAGTCATTGTATTCATGTTGAAGTTCGCCATTGATGAACACAGAAATTTTCAGAAAGCTTGAAAAACTTGATGAATTTGAGAATTGATCAACTGAATTGATCAAAAATCGCTAGTCGATTACTTGACTAAACAATTCAAAGACAGAATCAATTCAAATCTGAAGATCAAATTTGATTTTCAAAACCAAAATGCGCGGAAAATTTTGAGTAAAGTTGTTACTCAAAAAGCAAATGATTCTAACACGAAAATCAGATCGATGCAGTTTGAATCCTGCTCTGATACCAATTGATGAGAATTGTTATCGAGATTATGAAAGCAATTATGATTTGAGTGATTGAAAAGTAAGAACACGAAGAGTAAATATTAATCAGATCTTATATTGATAAATACTGATTACAAGAATAAGCAGAAAGGATATTTGAGTTCCCAAAAAGTTATTCTCTACTTCTATCCTCAGTCCCTATTTATAGGGAACCTGAGTGTACAAAAAATATACGAAGTCTATTACAATACGCTTCGCATAACACTGACTTAGTAAAATAACTAAAAATGCGAAACTAAACAAACACACAATTCGACTTTTACAATTTAACCTCTGCAGTCCCTAGTCCGAGAGTATGGATTGGACATAGTCAACTGTCATTAATCTGGGAGTATGGATTAAGACATAATCAGTTGTCCTTAGTCCGGGAGTATGGATTAAGACATAGTCAGTCAGTATGGATAGGACATAATTATTCATCGTTAATTGGGGAGAATGGAGTTACACATAGACACTTGTCCCTAATCCGAGAGTATGGAATGGGCACAATTATTGATCCGAGAGCATGGATTAAATCTGAGAGTATGGATTAAGTAGGAGGTAAAATTTAAGGTCTGAGAGTATGGATAGTGTCGTTGAGAGGATCGACGGGGTGGAGTAAGAGTTGCTTATATATATATATATATATATATATATATATATATATATATATATATATATATATATATATATATATATGGTGAAATTGTATATTTTGTGAGTTCTAAATTATATATATGATATAACAATGTGGGATTGAAATCCCTATGTACTCACCAGGTATCCCAACCTGACCCACTCAGTTTATTTATATCACATGTGTTGGTATGAAGTCACATTACACTGAGAGGTTAAGGAGATATAAATCACTAGTGATAATGAATGTAAGTTATGTTTATGATTATGTTTATGTATTAACGATGACATCCCAAATGTTTTAAAATGAATAAAAATACTTTTCAACGGAAATGCCTAGATAACGTATTTATCATGTTTTACTGGGAACAAATTCCGCAACATTTTTATTAAAAGAGGTACTCTGATTTTTATAAAGCATAAACAAAATCGGTCTTTTCTCGCCGTGAAAATGGGGATGTCACAAAATCTAAAGGTTTAGATTGTATATTTTAATAGAACGTAGTCAACGACATATATGAATAACATGTTGAAATGTTTCAACATTGGATATTCTATATACAAAAATATTATAGCATGGAATTTAACTGATATTGGACCCTTGTAATAATTAATCGAGTCTCATATGCTTCGGATATAGGATCGACTACATATGCTCTAATATTCAATTATTCTAATTTTTCAAATGCTTTTAGCATTGTGTGAAAAGGGTTAGAATTTCATTTGACTAGAGTTATTAAACAAATTGTCGAGAACATTTTGAGATTTTACCGAAGATTGGTTGTGTATGGACTATTAGAAGTATAACATTATTTGAAAGGACCATAGTGGGACGTTTGGGATTTAGATGATTTTTGGTCATAATTGGTGTTCATATAGGAATATGGATATGTTTCCATAATGGGAGATGGTTGCAAAATCAACATGTGAGTTGGAAACTTTAATGCAAGATAAGTGTTCTAGGAGTGTACCATGAATTTGAGACTTCATAACCATGAAATTGTTTCTAGTAACAAGTTCCAATGGAACATTATATAATATCAAAGGCTCAGTCTCTCTGACTTTAGAATCTTGACATCACAGAAAGACAATGCATGTAAAGATAAAATTCCACTGAATCTTCGATAGTGATAAGAATTTAGAATCTTGAATTGAGCATCGTTGGACTAATGTCTAATCGATCTATTCACAAAGGAAGGACCATCGATAGGCATGGTATATATGTTCACAACATGGCATGACTTATGTTATTTAATTCAAGTGGTTAGTTGATTACTCGAAAGATTATACAATGAATAAATTCGTAATTTTTATGGTGATTAAATAATAAGGAATTATTTATAATCAACGATTATGATGCCGTATTTAATTAATTTATTGTTGTGTTTCACTTTACATGCTGTACTTCCCTGAGTAATTTAAATATAATTCAAAATTCCACAACCGTTCATACTTTTGGAAGTAAGTAGTGAATTATGATTGTCATGAATTGATTGTAGATTGTCGATTGAGGTTAAGACGTTGTAATTGGAATTGCTACAATATTCATGTGTACTTTGAAAATAGAAATTTTAAGTATTGGATAAACACAAACTTAGATATTACTTCATGGATTCAATCACAATTAATTCTAAGACGATAATATCATCTATTCTTAAATCAGAGATATATAGTTCATAGTTACAGATCAATTATGCATTGGTTTGCTCAAACGCATCTTATAACTGGATGTTATACAGGGTTATTCCATGTGTGATTTGATATGTAAATCGAATGACTATATAGTCGATGTAATTCGTTCCCCTTGCCTGAATAAGGAAACGCAATATCTTTGGGTACCTCGGTGATTTGAGTTGATCTATGAAAACCAAGCGCTTGATCCGGACTAGATGTTTGTGTATTCTAAATTTTGATAAAAAATCGAGAAATAAGGAAACATCACAAATGAACATGAAGTTGATCATTTAATCTATGAATAAGTTCATATGAGATATTGTAGAACGAAGGAATAACTTATCACTTATCTTAAGGCCAACGTTTTGTTTGAATCAGAGTTTGGCAGTGTCTTTAGAAAGCACTCTTTGTTGTTTAGTTCAAGGTCTATACTTGCAATAATAGTTACAAACTTATCCAAGTGGGAGACTATTGGATTAAGGTGTCTAAGCCAATAACTAAATTGGTATATTCTTGTGATTAGAAACAAAGTCCTTTTTAGGTTGTCCTCATGACCATAAATAACTAGAAATGATATTATGAGAAAGAAGTATAATTTGTTAGATTATTATATGATTAATAAACTAATTAGAAATTATGGGAAATGATTTGTTAATATATTATGTGATTAATATATTAATTGGAAATAGACAGTTTATTTGTGGATTTATTATGTGATTAATAAATTAATATGAGAGCAATTGTTAAATAATTGATTTGTTAATTTATATGATTAATAAATTAATGTGAAATTTGACATTGTGTTTTCTAATTTTTACAATTTTTACCACTTGACCGCTCAACTAGGTTACCTGATAACGTGGCATGCTAACATGTTAGTTTTGATGACATGACATCTTGAAATGATATGCTGATGAGTCACAATTGAATTTTTTTCCACAGAAGACACTAAATCTTCACTTTTTTTTTATTTTGACACTAAGTTTATTTTTTTTCAATTTTGACACTCTAGTTTTTTTGTTCCAAATTGCACATCATTTTTCAATTTTGTTCATTGTTGACCCTTTTTCCATTTGAAACCATATAAATATATTTTTATTACATTTTAAATCGTATAAATACATTTTTTCGTTTTAAAACCATATTTTTTTTTTATATAAATAGAAAGTTTTTTTTTTTTTTTTTGTTTTTTTTTTTTTTTTTTTTACATTCAAAGCATAATGTTATGCATAAATATGCATTAATTATATCATGAGAACCAAACTAACTTTAAATTTCAATAAGATGTAAAAGTTTCACGGGTTGCAAACCTGACCTCTGGGCCTTAATCAACTACATACTTCCAAACCTCCAAACTCATTTTAAAGTTGCATATTTAATATAAAATATGTTTTTATATATCTAATACCTTTTTAAACTATACATAAAATTATGGTTTGAATGTAAAAAAAACTTGTATTTACACAAAAATATGGTTTTTAAATAAAAACAAAATGTATTTATATGGTTTAAAATGTATTAAAAAATATTTATATGGTTTCAAATGGAAAATGGTTAACATTGAACAAAATTAGAAAAAATGATGTTTGATTTGGAACAAAAAAAAACATGGTGTTAAATTGAAAGAAAAAATTAAACTAAGTGTCAAAATCGAAAAAAAAAATGATAACTTAGTGTCTTTTGTGGAAAAAATATAAATTTTGACATGTCGGTATGTCATGTCAGCATGCCACATCATCAAATTGATATGTCACCATGCCACATCAACAAGTAACCGGTTTGACTGGTCATAATTGTAAAAAATTAGAAAACACAGTGTCAAATTTGAGACAAAAAAACATGATTAAATTAGAATTTTGGTGTAAACTTAATGTGTTTTGCGCTATTTACCTTAATTATTAATCAGAATTAATCTGGAATTAATTCGGGATTAATCGGAATTAATTAACGGTGCAAGGGGTGAATTGTAGTTGGTCAATAGTTGAATAAAAGAAGCCATTCTATAACCCTCTGTGGTATGGATGGTTTTGGAGGGCTTCATAGGGTTTCTAGAAACCTCCTGGTTGCATAAAAGGAACATATTTGAATTATGATTAAATCTATTATTTAATTAATTCAAATCTTGCTTTGCCTTCATGTTACCTAAACTATAAACAGGACCCCTTGGCTTGCATTTTTCATTCACCACATAACCTAAACGCATAGGAATGAGATTCCATTCATATCTTCTCTCCTCCTCCTCATTATAGGGTTTCTGATTTTGGGTGTGAGCCATTAGAAGCATCACCCTTTTGGTGCTTCCTTTCCAAGGAACTTCAAGAGGATTTTATTTTATTATTTGCTATAATAATCAAAGGTATGTAATCCTAATCTTTATGTTAATTTTGATTTTCATATCCTCTCTCCAGGGTTTCAAGATGTTCATAGGTTATTGATATCAATAGGTAAAACATAGATCCTTTCTTGTTTGCATGTGAACTTAAGGGTTTAAGTGCTTTCCACCACATGAATTTTTTTATAACCTAGAAAACCCATCAATAACAACGTTTAGTTCAGTTTTTGATGGAGTTGCATTCTGATTTTGAAGACCTACATGGAACGATTCTTCATCGTTCCCCCTCCCTCAGTGGATTATGTTGTTCATGAGCTTATTGCTAAAGAAACTCGTATCAAGTCTCACATGGCTAAAGGGTCTAAAGCATCTTCCACTCATGTTGTGTTTGTTGTTTCCACTAACCAGTCTCGAGAAACTCCAAGGGTTGCTTGTGATGAGTATGCCTTCTGAAACAACAAAATCATTGGAAAGCTTAAAGTCCATGCTAGTTAACAAGGGTAAACAGCCTCAGTCATGAAAAAACATAAGTCTAGTTAGCTAAAATTTTAGCCATGTTCTAGTGCTTCTCCAACAGCACCTTGCCCTGCATAGTTCCATGATGCTGCTATGTCACCATTTGACACTTAGTCTGTTGGCAACATGCCACCTTCTACGTCATATCTAGTTACTAAACTATATAAATCCCACTACCAGAAATATCAAAGGAATAGGTAATACGCAACATGAGAACGCAACAAGAATTGACTTAACAAAACTTGACAAAATAATTTTTTCAAGTATACAAAACCTGTGGACTCACCAACATTATATTGACCATTCAAACTCACGTGTATTCCTAGGTCACCAATTGAGACAGATGACCTTTTAGCAAGAAGCTCACAATGACTCATAGTTTACCAAAGAGGTCAAGCCAAGACTCAATTGTGAAGGCCTTATCTATAAGCCAACATCCTAACGTCGAGCCGCACGACATTTCCGATACCATGCTAGGAGTGTGACAGATTAGTATCAAAGCTATGGGTTATAGCGAAGTAGTAATTCTTTAAGAAATACAACTATAACATAGGGACATATATTCTATAAATATTTTTCCTCATATATAAATAAAAGTATCATTATTAAATTCACTACCGATAGACTACTTACGAGAGAGGTGACTAGTTTGAAGTATCTCTTGGGTTGTTGGATTTCAAAACGACTATATGGTAAAATGATCTTGCCCTCCGGTACTTCTCACCTGGTTGATCCTCATTTGATAGTCTTGAAGTGCAAAACCAAAAGCTAACCAGATACAAATTAGGATATACTTGGATGCAAGATTTAAGATCAAATGCATTAAATAAGTTTTATAGTATATTGGTCGAGCCAAGACTAGACATAGAATTAATCATCTATGTTTTATTCTGGATAGACCTAATGCACTACTAAACATTAATATAGTAATTGATATGCTACCAGATTCAGAAATCCAAAATGCATAAAATAGATACAATGATAAGTAAAACCAACCAAGATATAATACCTATAAGTAACCTATATATACCAAAAGTAATCCATAAAGATACATAACATGATAGTTTACAAAAATAGGGTATCTACACCCGTACAACATAGATAACATATAGAAAACAAAAGTAATGTATATACCCAAGAGTAAAAACAAGGAAAAGCAAATAAATATCCCTACCATAGAACTCCTTTTCACCATCGTCATCATCATCATCATCGCCTATATGTGTCCCCAAATTGCTCGCTCCATCCCTCAGGAGAGGATGAGGAGGATAAGCTATCATCTTCTCTGCAAGTAGCTCCCATGTAGCACCCATCATCCACATGTGATCCTGACGAACCTCTGACCTAAAATCCTAAAACTCCCCACGTAGCTCATCTATACGCCTAGAGAGATGGGATATTAATCTCAGGCTGCAGACCCTGCTAAGTAGCAGGGGAGCGTGTCGAACTTGCTACTGAAGATGGTCCTACTAAAATTCCTACTCTACGCCATGCTCTGGATCTACCTAAAAAGTAGGCACAACAACATCATCAAGAAGGATCCTCTAAATCCGATCTGGTCCATGCAAAATCACTTGTATCCTCTTTAGAGCCACCTTTCCCAGCTCCCGGAGGGGATAATAGGTCATCCCATGAGTATCAATCCCATAGGACCGAGCCAAGCAGCTAATAAAATGACCACCATAAATCTTACTACTTGGCTGAGCGCACATAGCAAGATTAGAGGAAATGAAGGAGGAAATGGTGCAAGGGATGTGGAAATGAACATCAGTGTGAAGAAGGCACCACATAGGTAAAAGATTTCTAGTGGGAACCTTATCACGCTCCTCACAATGATGAATGGTATAGACGATCAAGTGATGAAGAAACCTGTGCAAAGGAGATCTTAAACTACTCTCCTTCGCCGACCTCGATACGTATTCCTAGTTGGCCAAGGCTCAGATGTCCAAATGGTTATACTCCCTCGGCTCCAAGAGAATACAATTATCTAGATATGAATCCAGTAAAGGATGATTTGCATCCTCAGCAGGATAAATCCCCAAACGCTGCCCCATATCTATCAGACTGCAGGAACGAGCAACCCCACCTAGCCTGAAAGAAAATGTTGAACCATTTGACCAAACACTAGACTCTCGGTTGAACCAAACAATAGAAAGAAACCCTATACAGAGCTCCCTGAAAAAATATCCCGAAAGCCCAAAACATAGCGCCATGCCTGACTGAAAAAAGTCACGAGACCCGTCTCATCATGAAATGATCGTGTGAGGAGCGACTCTAACGCCGTCAAACCTACATCACCCGCAACCCGCCAATCTAGAGTCTACAAAATGTTGATCTACTTGGTCAGAAGCTCCGAACCCCTCTTAATGTAAGACTCTTTTTTGGAAAGAATAGCCAGAAACGACAAGAATAGATGTGTCAGCAAATCATGAGGAAACAGACCAGCCCGTTGTTTACTGTTTGACATGGGACCGAAGGATAATAACCAAGAAACATTAGAAATATTTAAAGTAAAGCTTAAAAATGGAAAATCTAGGATTTTTTCCCCTCGTGCGCATTTCGAGAAACTCGACGTGCATATGAAGATGTGTGGTGCATATCTTCGCATGTGTCGCTTGCCTAAAGAACTCGTCGGCAACAGATCGATCATAAGGCCTGATTCCGTCCAAATTTCAACCTAAGAAGCATGTTCGATATTCGTTTCTTTTATAAGCCTATTACATCACCAATTTTGTTTAAAACAACAATCTGGATTTGAACAAAACCCTAGATTTTTCTGAAAAATACAAAATGCATCAAATTGAGGGAAAATTAACAAATTTTACCAGTAATCAACTATATAACTATGATAATCGGTCAATATACTAAATATTTAACCCATAAATTTCACATTATCAAACAAAAATCAGAAAAATCTCAAAATCCCCAAAAAACTAAAAACAGTAATTAAGGTCCATTATCAATATAAATGTATTAAGGATTAGGACATGTGTACTTGGGAAGAAGAAGGATCAGATGGGAGAAAACAACAAAACCCAGAAAGCGCAGCATGCAAATCTCATGTAGGGCCCACAAATCGCGAAAAGTGGAAGAAATTCAGGAGCGAATGTCGACAGAGGGGGGACTAGTGTGCATTTTATATACTTGGCCCTAATGCGTGTGATGCACTCCATATTTGGCGTGCATCCCAAGAAATTCAAAAAAAATATGTTTAAACCCTACGTTATTTTGCAGAACCCTTTTTAGCCTAAAAACCTAGAAAATTTGCCTAGAATATCCATTATTTCAAATAAAGGAACTGTAGATGCACCAAAAAGCGATAAATTGGAATGAAATTCAAGCAAAACAATAACAAAATATCAGAAGAATAAAAGCAACATAAATCAACAAACATGTCTAGAAAACGATAAGCGGACAAGTTGCTAAGAAACTTGAATTATACAAACATTACTTAGAAATAAACCACGAGCCAGCAAGATAATAAGTTCATAAATGAATTCTAAGTGATGACAAATGCACTTACCATCCATGCACAATATAATGATAGTACGAAGGTCAAATATAGTAAAACTTTACCCAAATGAATAATTCTGAAAGAAGGAAAAGAACCTTGTTATCATATGATAATAAGAATAAATTTTCTAACATATGTCAAATCTAGTATAAGTATAAGCATCACCTACCCAGGAATGATAGAATTCAGAAAATCAGGACTGTAAGGAATATACTAAAAAATAGAACTTCAAAGACTCAACCCAACACTTGCTAGGATTAAGAGGGACCTATCCTATTATAATAAAACATGCCATTTAGGGCAAGCCACATTATGACCTTTAAGAAAAACTCCCACTTCCCAATCCATACCTATACCACCATACAAAAGTGTGTAGAAGATTAAGTTGTAAGGGCTATGGTATGGAGGGCCACACAACTAGGAATTGTAGAAGTGTGACCCTCATAATAACCACTACGAACACAAGAAACTAGTTGTAGACTTAGTCAGGAAGTGAATTAGATTACTGGTTTCAAAATGACGCAAACTATGATGTTTACGATAAACCATTAGGTTAAGTAAATCTGCCACATTCCCATATAAAAACTTTCCACCGTTCGAGAAAACTCTACGAAAGCCAAGAATAACTAAAATAGGTCAAGTATCCAAAACATAAGATAACCTGATAGAAAGACCACCACGTCTAGTGTGAAACAATTAAGACACTAAACAAGAAAGGGAAACCACAACTCGAAGTAAGCTCATAAGCATTCCAGAAATAGGAGCGACGAGATCGTTGAACGAAAAGGGTAGAGGTTCAATAGAGCCTTAGCACGACTGATCAATAAGAACTTTAGGTTTCCTCTTGGTGTAAAACAAAATAGAGATAAGACTCTAAGCGAATAAACACTAAAAGCATGTCAAGAAGTTGAAGAATTAGAAGTAGAAGCATACATTCAACTGCCTTGTGAAAAAACCTTCGCTAGTCGACAAGAAAAGTCTAATCATTTACACCTACGGACACAACCACTGGCCTCACAATAAAACTTAAAACAATTACAAATCTCATTGCAATACTAAACCTTAAGAAGAGAGAGTATTTCTATAAAGCTACACCATAGGAATCCATTTAGATCCTCTCAATAAGGTACCTCTATTACAAACACTACAATTTGAATTTCGGGGATGAAATTTCCTTCAACATGGGGAGGTTGTGACATCCCAGAGAATACATCGTCAACCGCCGTACGTATCTAACGATGAAACTCGGAAATATAATAAGGATGATCTTGTAACTACCTAATATATGTTAATATATCCGGCCAAGACCTTAATGACGTCAAGCCTTAGACTAAAAAATAAGTGCGCTAAAAGTTGTGTCACTTTGAGAACATGTTAACATATTTAGATTCTATCCGATGTTGCGTTCCCAGAAATATAAGTTTTGCAGTAATCCGACATAGTATGGGTGAGATATGACTTTTATAGTAAATAAATTTCTACCTTACTTTAGAGGTTTCAACGATGAAAAACTAAAAAGAGAATGGTTCACTATTGGCAAAGTCACCAACTAGGCAATCATAGTACTACTTAAAGTATGAATTATGAAACAAAGAATGCCTAAAACGAAAACCATACAAGGGAATTATGATTTTTATAAAATCATAATGGTAATAAAAGCTATTTGAAAAAAGGAAGTTAAAACTAGCTAAAAGGACCAAAAGGGAAGTTGTAGAGAACGACGAGACCTACAATGATATATAAGAGTCGTAGAAAACAGAGTTCGTGCGAGAGACTTATGAATTTTTAAAGATTATAAAACATCTTTGCGTGCGCACGCGCGTCATGCGCCGCACACAATCTGACACTCCGATCCTCCAGGATACTGATGAGATGGCACCATGAGAAGAGGACAAGTGTCAACACATGGCAGTTCACGCGCACTACGCGGCGCACAATGCATGGCATGCATCTCAAAATCTCCGTATAAATAGAAGACTGAGATTTATCCCTTCTCACACCTCAAGCTCACCTCACTCTCTCTCAATGTATGTGAAGATGACTCCTAAACGCCTCTTGAGTGTTAGACCTCTTGGTTTTCTACCATAAATAAATGGTTTCATGAATTACAAAGTGATTTCACAACTCCATTTTCTAAACCTTTCGAGGGTGGATACATGCAATACAACAATACACAATTATCACTAATTGTAGTTAGATAATTATGCTCATAACATTAGGATGATATTATGCTTGGTAGATAATTTTCCCAAACTCTTTAGCTAATACTATGCCTAGTTGTAATTCTGAATCACAATGATAGTTAAGATCACACCTAGTTGTTATGTTGTCCAGTTTCCAGGAAATGTCGATACTCTAGTCGTTATTATAGCCCAAACTTTGGATAAGCTTAGTAGCTAGTGGTTACACTACCCAAATACTCGGCTACAAAAAACATGCTAATTATATATTTGTATAATATATATAATATATATAATAAGTAAACACATACAAATACAATGAGAATAACAAAACGACCGACCAAGGGAGGCCTCCACAACAAGAGTTAGATGAGACACAATTCATCAACACACTAAAAGACTTTTAGCTAACTCCTAACCTATAATCGTTAAATATTAAGTAAGCAGGAGAGATATGTATAGATCTATATGGTGCTGACACTCCCACCTGCGGTTGCTAGCTACAACCTGACAACAAGTCAAAGCATGAATAAATTTCTAAACATATTTGTGACAATCGATGAAGCGTCATGGTTTTCAGGGTCAATAGTCAAAGCTCGATTACAAGAACATATCTTAACTTTGTTAACTAAAACTAGCTATCTAATACTACTAATTAATAAGTAGTGATAGTGCACTTAAACTCAAGGAAATGAGTTCAGAATACCCTTATCAAACTTAAAATGTCATAAAAGCGTATTACATACCACATGATAAAAGAATATTTATCTTGATACCAATAATGAGTTGCGAAACCAACAAAAGTAATATGATATAGTCATCTATCCAAATAGGATAAAATTTAGTTAATAAAATATTTGAATCTCGGTACCAACAACATCAAATGAACAGTTAATACGCAATAATAGTTGACTTAAAAAAACTTGACAAAATAATTTTTTCAAGTATATAAAACCTATGGACTCACCAACACAATGTTGAACTTTCAAAACTCACATGTATTCCTAGGTCACCAATGGAGACCAGTGACCTTTTACACAACGACTCACGGTCTACCGAAGAGTATGATGGTCAAGACAAGACTCAATTGTGAAAGCCTTATCTATGAGCCAACATCCTAACATCACGCTGCCCAACGTTTCTGCCGCCTGGCCAGGGGTGTGACAAGATTACCATGGACTTTATCACCAAGATATCAAGGACGACACATGTGGTCGATTTGTTATGGGTGATTGTTGACAGGTTGACCAAAAGTGCTCATTTTATTCCTATTTGGATGATTGTTAACAAGTTGACCAAGAGTGCTCATTTTATTCCTATTTAGGAGAGCTTTTCTGCCGAGAGGTTGGCAAATATCACATCAGAAAGGTGGTCGCTCTTCATGGTGTACCAGTTTCAGTGGTTTCCTAATGAGATGTTTGTTTTACTACCAGGTTCTTCAAGAATTTTCATGAGGAGTTGGGTACTCGGGTACATTTATGTACTGCTTATCAACCTTAGACCGATGGTAGAGTGAGCATACAATTCATACTCTTGAGGATATGCTCAGAGCATGTGTGTTGGACTTTGTTGGGAGCTGGAATAAATACCTTCCTTTAGGTGAGTTCTCTTACAACAAAATCTATTAAACTAGTATTAACATGCCTCCTTTAGTTTTTCTCTATGGGAGGAAGTGACGAATCCTGATTTGTTGGGGTGAGGTCGGGAAATGGGTGACAGGGAACATTGAGGTAGTGCTCAAGACAATAGAGTTGATCCATCTGGTGTGCGGTAGGTTACAGACCGCGTAGATCCCTCAGACGAGTTATGCTAATTGGTGTTGTTCTAACCTTGAGTTTCAGGTTGGATATTTTGTGCGTCTGAAGGTTTCACCTTGGAAAGGTGTCATTCAGTTCTGGAAGCGTGGAAAGTTGGGCCCCAGGTACATCGGTCCTTTCAAGTTTATTATGCGAGTGGACAAGTTTATTTATCGTTTGGATCTTCTTGTGGAGCTTAATCATATTCATAATACCTTTCATCTTTCCTAGTTGCAAAAGTGCCTAGTTTTTGATTCTGTATTAGTAACCTTGGACGACATTCAAAATGATGAGAGTCTAAATTATGTAGAGAGACTGATCGTTATCCTTGACAATAAGACGAATACCATGCACAACAAGGTGGTGGAGTTGGTTAGGGTGCAATGGCAGCACCGTAAGGGCGCCGAATGGACCTACGAATAGGTGGATGGGATGAGAGAGCATTAAACCGAGTTATTTGTAGCATCAGATTTCGAGGACAAAATCTGATGCAAGTGTGGGAGAGTTGTAACATCCAGAATTTTCAGGTATTATTCTTTGAAATTCTTTTGTGATTAAGTTTGAATTTGGGAGATTATTCCTTACGCTGACCATAGGATAGTCCCCAACGTCAAGCGTATGTGAGGGATTGTTGGTCGAGTATTTAATTACCTACACTAAACATAGGTTAGGGTACGCCTAGCATAGCTGCGCAAGACCAAACCCTAAACCTGGAACTATGAGCCTTATTCAAAGGTTCTAATTTCTTGGGATCCTCCCGATGATCAACCTCCACCCTTCCAAAATACCACCTTGAAACCCTAGCCACCTTTGTGAGTTTTCAGCTCTTGGAGTGACTTGTGTGCTCTTTTGAAGGCGAAAGGTGCTTTGTGGGACCACTTGAAAGCCCTAAATTCTATAGATTCGGATTTTGCAAGCCAACATCCATCTTTAGAAGGTATAAAGTTTCTATCTTGATGCTTGTTCATGTTAGATATAGTTTAGTCATGATATTTTAGGCATTTTGTCTCCATAATATTGGTCCATGTGAGTATTTACTCAAGACAATTTAAGTTACATTTTATGATGTTTTGGTGTCTGAGAGTCAGCTTGGACACTTTCATCCATCCTTGCATGAGTTCTTGAGCATAAGTAGACATTATGCACTTAGGGTTTGGTTTTTTCTCTTCCTAGCCATGAAAATGGATTAACTCAGATACTTTATCCTATAAGACATCTATTTGGATCGGATCTGAAAGTTTGAACGGAGAAATTTCTAGATTAAAAGATTAATAGAATTTTTCGGCATCAGGGGGCTATATTACATGTAGATTTCTCTACGTCGAGCGTAGCGTGGGAATTCCTCGTTTTCCTGCCTTTAGCTCTACGTCAAGCATAAAGCAGTATGTCACGCGAAACGTAGGGAATATGAGGTTTTACCTTGATTTTTTGACCAAGTTCACTTTTGGTCCACTTGTTGGGACTAGGGATGAGCAGAATAAGCGGGTACCTGCTTTCGGGGTCAGAACCACCAGTTCTAGAATTAGAACTTCCTTAAGAGGTTCCAGTTCCCAAAGTTTCGGAACCACCTAAAAAGGTTTCAGTTCAAATTCTCACTTTTTCGAAACCGCTACCCGCTAGATAACAGTCGATTCTGGTTCCAATACTGGGTACCCGAAACCGCCGATTATCCAAAACTGGTACCGGCGGGTACCTGCCTTTTTCTAAAGAAAATATATATTTTTTATTAATATACTGGTGATTTTCTTTTTAAGAAAAATAAAAAATTCTTTTAATTTTAGGTCAAAGTCTTTCCTAGGGGTTTCTTAATTCCTTCTAAAAAAACGCCGAAACTAACATGAGCTCGCCACTCTCTTTATTCTCTAAGTCTCGTTCTTCACTCAGTCACATACTTACGTAAGCCTATGGTCGATTTCGTAACTTTCGGTCTCTTAGACTCGTAATTCATAACCCTCCTTCAATCTGAGACGCTATTAATTAAAGTTCATGCTCAATCATCGAGTGTACCTGATCAATCAACAGTTCAGCCACAAAGACAACTTTATCTTTATTTCAAGATCAGTTCCATTGATTACTTGTAATATTGATTATTGCATCTGTTACTTCCATCGATTATTGCATCTATTACAGTTCTGTAACACTTGAACCTTAGTATGTTTCATTATTGCCATTGTATTATGTAAAAGTTGCATTTGGTACTTGTGTTGTACGCGAGGCGTACCACATGGTACGATTGGCGTATAATCTATGAAGCAAATACGCGAGTCGTACCAAAAGGTAGGCTTAGCGTACTCATGCGAGGGTTGGACGGGGTTCCGGAGACGTACGCGGGACGTATAGGCTTGTACACGGGGTGTATGTAAGGATTCTTAAAACCCTAATTTTCAAAGTTGGACGCTATATAATCACCTTTATGGCTTATGAAACCCTCATTTCTCAGCCTCATCTGACCTCTTACCCTCATATTCGAATCCCTAAGCCTCTCCTTTGTGTTTTGAGCTCATTGTGTCCATTTTGGTATGCTTTAGTCCATATTCAAGAAGTAGAAGCTTGGGGAAAGGTGGTGGATAAAGGAAGAGCTTGTGGATCTTGATTATTTGCTTCATTTCCAGCTTGTTTGAGATAAAAAGCTATGAACTTGTTCATTAATGTCTTAGATCTATTATATATGAGTTTTGGTCCCTTTTTGGCCCCAATAGTGACATCTAGTGGTTTGATACCACTCCAGGAGCTATGAGTTGCCACTCTTGGTGTTTCTGAGGTTCTAGATTCATAAAGTTTTCACCTTTAGGGTTTAGAATCCCCCATGCACGAGATTGTGGTCATTTGGGGAAATTATAATGTTATATCTTGAAGTTGGGTTCTCTTGGGGCATTCAAAGTGTTGGAATAGTGTCTAAGGCTGCAACTATATTAGGCAAGTATTTGACCCGGTTGTGCATGGTCCTTTTGGGTTACCTTCACCATAGCAACTTGACAGGATGATTTATTATGAGAGAAGAAATATTATTAATATATTATGAAAATAATATAAGGAATAATAATATTATTATTTGATTAATATAAGTCATAAATTAATTAGGAATTAATTTGGTGACTTAAAGAGATTAATTGAATAAAGGGGCATAAACTGTCAATTGTATGATAGTTGTACTTTGGGCTATAAATCCTTTATGGATAAAGGGGGACGGTTTTAAGGACTATGGATAGGCCTTGAAATCGTCCAAAGGCTTATCAATTAGGGTATTGGATTGCTTAGGGCCTAATTTATCCAATTAGGGTTTAAGGGTGAAACCCTAGAAGCCTTACAAGTATAAATAGACCCTAAGGGTTATGGAAATCGGCACCTTTGCTTTAGAAAGAAACCTTGGCCGATTTTGATCCCCTCTCCTCTCTCTCAAATAATCCTCTTGCTAGTTGGTGTTTGTAAGCCATTAGAGGAGTGACAATTGTGACTCTAAAGCTCCAAGGACAAGAAGATCAAGCAAGTGATTCAAGGTAATCTTCTAATTCTGATTTCTTATTGTTATTATAGTCTATTAGTCATTAGAAGTATTGGATTCAATGTATGTTCCTTTAGAGAAACCTAGATCCAAGCATTAGGGTTTGCATGTGCACATAGGAATGTTCATATGGCTAAAACCCATCAGTGGTATCAGAGCCTAGATTGGTTTATATTGAATTGATGCATTGGTTGCTTGTTTGATGCTTGCTTAATTCGAATTTTGTGTTTCTGTCTGATGGACTCGGCGAGTAGGCTCGACTCGGCGAGTCCAAGCGTCAGAAAGAGGTAACTTCGAGATTTCTTGTTGTTTATCTTTGAGATACTTGCCTTAATCATATTAGATCAATATAAATCTGATTTTATGATATATATATATATATATATATATATATATATATATATATATATATATGAGTATATTCTTGACCTAATTGAAGATATTTATCAATTAATAAAATATTTATTTCCTTATGTGATAATTGATTAATTATTTTAATTGAATTGGTAAATTGTTTTGCAAGAAATTATTAAATAAATCAAATATGGATAATTATGTGATTAAATGTTAATTTAGATTATTTGTTATTTGATCCCCTATGTTTTGAAAAGTTTAAAACTTGCCCTCAAGTTTTGAAATTTATGTTTTGTGATTAAAAGTTTAATTTAGACAATTTAAATTTCAAACCCTAGAATTTTACAAGTTTAAAATTCAACCCTATACTAATATAATATTACAAGATTTATATATATATATATATATATATATATATATATATATATATATATATATATATATATGTATAATTAAAATGCTAGTCTTACCGTTAGTAGGCCTCATTCACGAAGCCGGTCTATAAGGTGGGTATAAGGTTGCTGCCTATAAAATGACGCTTAATGGGTGTACGCTCACACCCACCGCTTGCTTGATCGGTGGAGGGTCGTTAGCCGAACGGGTAGGATAGGGCAACCACATCCCTTCATTAAAAGTATAATATGAAATACAAAGTAACTACATATTTTTCAAAATTTCCCAATCCTAGTTACTTTAGGAAAAGTAAATTGATGCAATCCCATGAAATTACACTTTGCACCCTTGCTAAGAAGTTAGTGGAGCGTGTGTGGTTTACCGGCACACTAATTGGTTCTAAGCAAAGGTGGCAAAGGGTGATTCATTGTTTATCATAGTTCGATGGAACGTGTGTGGTTTACCGGCACATCGAATAGATGATTGTTACAATGAAGGCACCATGTGAATTTGCATGGTAATTCACACCCACTTTGTGATCCTCGGTATCCCAGTCACAAACGAGAGGGGCATATCGAGATTTAAACATGCCATTGAATAGTTTCAATGAATCTCATCCAAACCTAGGAATTCTCAATACATTTAGAACTTAAAGTTATGTTTTCATGGTGGAGAATTAGTGAATTGTCATTCACTTACCTTCAAATTGTTTGCGTGTTAGATTACAGCATCCCTTTTCTAATATGTAAATATTGTTGTTGGATCCTAGCCCTAATTTTTCTTATTGGGTGATAGTTAGGGATTCAAATTCTAATCTATCTTTGTCCTTTCTATTTGTAGATGTCGAACGCGAACAACACTGCTGCTAGCTCGTTCACATTGATGATCCTTTGCCAAAAGGTGACTTTCGATGGAACGAACTTTAGCGAATGGATAAGATACATTCGCACAATTGTTCGCTACGAGGACAAGGAGTATGTCCTCGATGAGAAGCTCTAGAAGATCAACCCAGAAATCGCTACTCCGGCTGAAATGACTGCTTTTGAGACTCATGAACGTGATGCAACGAAGGTACATTGCATCATGATAGCCACAATGAACGCCGAATTCCAAAAGTCCTATGAGGACATGTATCCGTACGAAATGCACCAAGACTTGTTAGAGAGATACCACCAAAACAAGAGGCAAGAGTGTTACGAGATTTTCACTAACATGATTTCCGCCAAAATGGGTCATGGAGAATCTCTTACCGTGCACCTGCAAAAGATGCAAAGGTATGTCGATCGTCTTCGCAAGTTGAATGTTGACTTTGAGGAAGACTTGGCGATTGACATGGTGCTTCACTCTTTGCCTCCGTGTTACAATCAATTTAGGATGACCTACCACATGAACAAAGAAGAGGTCACCCTAAGTAAGCTCCAAGGTCTCCTTAGGGTTGCTGAAAGCAACCTCAAGGACAAGTCTGTTGCACCCACTCCCAATCCGCCCGCCGCTCCTGTTTTGGCCATTAGGCAAGGAAGAGGCAAGAAGAGGAAGGCTCCGTCTAAGATCCACCGCAAGGGAAAGTCCCGAGATGGTTCCTCTTCTAGTGAGACCTAAGTTGATCCCGCTAAGCCTAACCCTAACCCAAAGGAGGCAGAGTGCCATCATTGCCATAAAATAGGGCATTGGAAGAGAAGCTGCCCAGACTACCTGCAAGCCATCAGGGAAGGAAAGATCAAGCCATATTTCGCAGGTATATATATATATATATATATATATATATACAATTAAATCTAATGATTCATCTCATGCTATTTCTTGGGTCCTTGATACCGGTTGTGGTTACCACATTTGTTCTGAATTGCAGGGACTAAGAAGAAATAGGGATGTGGAGCATGGAAGAATAAATCTAATCATGGGGAACAGAAGATCGTCGCCTGTGACCAAGATTGGAGTGTATTCTTTAGTGCTTAGGAATGGTTTATGTTTATATTTGAACAATTGTTGCTATTCGCCAAAAATGGCAAGAAACATCATTTCATTTCATGGTTTGTTTAGACAAGGTTTTAGATTTTCTTTTATTAATGAGAATGGTTCTATTCTTGCTTATCTAAATGGTGTCTTATATTTTGAAGCAATACCGTGTAATGGTATTTATGAAACTGTTATGATTGTAGATAACTTAGGAAATGATGTTTTATGCATGGATTCTTCCAATGGTATGGATAGAGCATCCTTGTGGCATTGTCGTCTTGGACATGTCAACAAGAAGCGCATAGCCCAACTCCAAAAGTATGGAGTGTTGGAGTCATTCGACCTTAGGGAAGATGACACATGCGAGTCTTGTTTGCTTGGAAAGATGACTAAGTCACCCTTCACTAGTACATGTGAAAGGGGTGAGGGTCTATTGGACCTCATACATACCGATGTATGTGGACCATTTAGATCAACCACGAAAGATGGAAAGCGCTTCTATGTGACTTTTACCGATGACTATAGTAGATATGGGTATATCTACTTAATCAAGCAAAAGTCAGAAACATTTGAAAAGTTCAAAGAGTTCAAGAATGAAGTGGAGAATCAATTGGGCAGGAAAATCAAGATGCTTCGATCCGATCGAGGAGGAGAGTACCTAAGTCTTGAATTCCACGACTATCTCAAGGAGTGTGGAATAGTTTCACAATTGACGCCACCTAGGACACCATAGTTGAATGGTGTGGCAGAAAGGCGTAATCGAACCTTGTTAGACATGGTCCGCTCTATGATGAGTCATGCTTGACTACCTATCTCATTCTGGGGGTATGCCTTAGCGACTGCCGCCCATATCCTTAACCGAGTCCCTACTAAGAAGGTTGCGAAAACACCTCATGAAATGTGGACAGGGAAAGCTCCCTCGTTAGCACATATCAAGGTTTGGGGTTGCGAGGCTTTCGTAAGACGAGATACTCACGACAAGCTCGAAACTGGTAGTGAGCGATGTATTTTCATCGGCTACCCGCAGAAATCCTTTGAATATCTCTTCTATAGACCGAATGAGAATGTTGTCTTTGTTGCGAGGAGAGGAGTTTTCCGAGAGCAATAACTCATAAGCCAAGGAGACAGTGGGAGGAAAATCGAGCTTGAAGAGATTCAAGAGTCGATAGATGAAGGAACCTCTACCGCTGGCACTCAACCCAAGGAGGAAACTCCGGTTGAACCGATTGACGAGTCCTTACCTCTTAGACGTTCCGAAAGAGTTAGAGTTCAACCTTAGTTTTATGGTTTTCATATTACTACCGAAGGGGACACGTATATTAGTGATGGTACACTAATAAATCTAGATGAACCTAATAGCTATAAGGAAGCCATGGCAGGCCCGGAGTCTGCGAAATGGAAAGAGGCGATGGACAGCGAGATCCAGTCCATGTATGACAACCAAGTTTGGAATTTGGTTGATAATGTTCCCGGACGTAAGACCATTGGGTGCAAGTGGATCTTCAAGAAGAAGACCAACGTGGATGGAAACGTACACACATATAAGGCACGATTGGTTGCGAAGGGCTTTACTCAAACTCCCGGAGTTGACTATGATGAGACCTTCTCACCAGTTGTGAAGATAAAATCTATTAGATTGATGCTAGCCATTGCCGCATTTCATGATTATGAGATTTGGCAAATGGATGTCAAAACCGCTTTCCTTAATGGGAAGTTGGCTAAGGATGTTTACATGGCTCAGCCAAAGGGTTTTGTCGATCCGAAGCATCCAAATAAAGTGTGTAAGCTTGAGAAGTCCATTTATGGACTTAAGCAAGCGTCTCGCAGATGGAATCTTTGCTTCAATGAGAAAGTCAAAGATTTTGGATTTGTACGAAGCGAAGACGAATCATGTGTATATGTCAAATCCAATGGGAGTATAGTAAGCTTCCTCGTTTTGTATGTCGACGACATACTACTCATAGGAAACGACATCCCGACTCTGCAGGAGGTTAATTCCTGGCTCGGGAAGTGCTTCGCTATGAAAGACCTCGGAGAGGCTTCCTATATTTTGGGAATAAGGATAGTGAGAGACTAATAGGACTTAGTCAGAACACTTACTTAGATAAAGTACTGAAACGTTTTAGTATGGAAAACTCGAAGAAGGGAGAATTACCGATACAAAGTAATGCCAAGTTGAGTAGACTCAAAGTCCGAGTACCGAAGTTGAAATTGCAGAAATGAGCCAAGTACCATATGCTTCCATAGTTGGCTCAATCATGTATGTTGTGACTTGTACTCGCCCTGATGTAGCCTTTGCTTTGAGCATGGTTAGTAGATATCAAGGGAACCCTGGCAGAGCCCATTGGATTGTGGTCAAGAATATCCTTAAGTACCTTCGGAGGACGAAGGAATGGTTCTTAGTCCTCGGAGGGAGTGATGACTTGAAGGTGCGAGGGTATAGTGACGCCAGCTTTCAGACCGACAGGGACAACTACCGTTTGCAGTCGGGCTGGGTCTTTACCCTGAATGGAGGAGCAGTAACTTGGAAAAGTTCCAAGCAGGAAACCATAGTTGATTCAACGTGTGAGTCAGAGTACATCGCAGCGAGCGAAGCGTCGAAGGAGGCAATATGGTTGAAGAACTTCATCGGTGATCTTGGAGTTGTACCTGCCATAAAGGAGCCCATGGAGATTTTCTGTGATAATGAAGGAGCGGTTGCCTTAACCAAGGAACCGAGGGATCATGGTAGATCTCGACATATTGACAGAAAATATCACTTTATAAGACATCGTGTAGAAGAAGGACAACTCGTGGTGAAGAGGATATCATCAGAAGATAACCCAGCAGACCCGCTTACGAAGGGACTGAGCAGGGTTAAGCACTTGCAGCATGCTAGGAGTATTGGGCTGAAGGATGATATTAGTATAGATTAGATAGTAGTAGAAACGTGTAATAGATAAATGTAATTAACATTTGATGATTAAAAAAAAGAGTATTATTTATGAGTAATGTTACTATCTTATGTTAATTGTTTAACTATTGTTTCACTTTGCATGTTTTGACTTCCAGAATAATTGAGTTTATTAAGAATAATTGAATTATTCAAATTGTCCACAATGGTTCATATGTTGGAAGTAGGTATGAATGAATTTGTCATGAATTGGTGTGTAGATTGTCTAAATGGTATTAGACATAGCAAAGGTTACTGCAACATTCATGAGTGCTTATGAACTAGTTTTGAGCATTGGAACAAACCCGCGCTTGCTGGAATCACCCTATGGAATATGATAAAAAGGGTGATCGCAAGACGATAATATCATATAGTCTTAAAACCTAGATATATGGTTTGTTATTTGTTAATTGATTGTACATTGATAATGCGAAACCACATCAGTAACTTGATGTTATAAAACACATTGTTGTGTATAGTTGATTAATGAATAAGTAAATGCATATAAGTTGAAGTTTATTTGTTACTTTTATCCTAAGAGGGTAAAAACGATATCTCGGCCGCTTGATGATTTGATTTGACTTATGTGTCGGGCCCGGTCAGAACTTAATTGATGTGTTCGATTAAGTTCTATGTCAAATAAATCGAAGATCGAGAAACCAAATACTAGATAAATTAGTTCCATATAGAATTGTCAGCATGATATCTAAACAGAGGACTGTACGATCCCTTATCTGAAGAACAAGATTGATTAGATCAGAGTTTGACAAGCGTCTTTGAGAGCTACGATTGCTAATCGGATTATACTTGTATATATAGTTACTAGAATTATCCAAGTGGGAGACTGTTGGAATAGTGTCTAAGGCTGCAACTATATTAGGCAAGTATTTGACCCGGTTGTGCATGGTCCTTTTGGGTTGCCTTCATCATAGCAACTTGACAGGATGATTTATTATGAGAGAAGAAATATTATTAATATATTATGAGAATAATATAAGGAATAATAATATTATTATTTGATTAATATAAGTCATAAATTAATTAGGAATTAATTTAGTGACTTAAAGAGATTAATTGAATAAAGGGGCATAAACTGTCAATTGTATGATAGTTGTACTTTGGGCTATAAATCCATTATGGATAAAGGGGGGCGGTTTTAAGGACTATGGATAGGCCTTGAAATCATCCAAAGGCTTATCAATTAGGGTATTGGATTGCTTAGGGCCTAAGTTATCCAATTAGGGTTTAAGGGTGAAACCCTAGAAGCCTTACAACTATAAATAGACCCTAAGGGTTATGAGATATCACTCTGATTATTATGATGTTTGATATACTTATTTTCATTTAGTTTGTATGGATAATGTTTTTGGAATACCATTTTATTTAAACTAACAATGAATTTTTTGGATCATATTTTTGGGACATTTCAAGTTGGTATTAGAGCCTTGGTTTGAGGGATTCGGACATACTCTCGGGTGTGTCTAAAATTAAACTGAGGATTTGGTAAAGTTTTTCAAAAGAAATATACTTTCAAGAAAACAGTTTTTCAAAAACGAGAAAGGGTGTGGTGCATGAAATCAGCCAAGCTCAAGTAAGTTTCCCAAAACACCCATACATGTATTCTGATATGTTTTGATCTGTGAATCTGTTAATCACATGCAAGTTCAGACTAAGGATCTGCTCAGTTTTTTGCATGATATAATTCTAGGAGAGATGCCTTTGGATGCCTATTGTATGAGCTTGTAGACTTGCATGCTAGTACCGATCATTCGGTGATAGGATGGCCTGATTTGGTTATGCTTGGTTCTGGTTACTTGATACTCATATGATGCTTGCTTTCTGTTGCTAGGAGTTCTTACTAACTTCAGTGGACTAGTAAGTGAATATGTTAAGTTGCACACTATGGGGACTGAAAAAATTTAGAAGGTTAGGTTTTAACTCTATTGCGCAGCTCTTGTATGAGTCCAATCATTGTAGTGTGAGACCTTTCATTCGATGAATTATCCGGTTTTAGTGGTATGTAATTGTATTCGTAAACTAGTTAGAGGGAGTTAGCGAGGTTTCCTTCTATAGCCAATAGCGAAGAGTAGTATGGAGTTTTCCCTAGGAAAACCTAGGATGTGATCTAGTGCTAGGAGCTTTATCCAGTGAAGGAAATTTATAGGGATATAAAGTACCTTGGTTAAGTCAAAGAAATTCTTGAGGAAAGTACGGATAGATATGGAAGGTAGTATGGACCCGTATTACTAGAAGCATAAGATTCGTACTCGATTCAAGGAGAGCTGCGATGAGGCCATGGAGATTATGGAGTTTGTGATTCACCGATATATATTTTGATGTGTATTATGATGGTTTATATGGTCTATTTTTAGTATGGTGACATTCAAAGGCAGACCTATTAGCAGTTTTGGTGCTAGTGAGGGTTCAAGCTCATGATTTGGAGTTGGGCAGCTCGATGAGCAGACTAGGGAGTTCATCTCGATCAGACTCATGTGATCTTCGGTATGGTTAAGGAGGGTATTCTAGAGGTTTTGGATGAGCGGTTGAGCTCATTTCATTTAGAGATGATGGCACCAATGGGAGCACGTTCTTTGACATTCAGGGAGTTACGGGCATGTGGAGCTCCGGACTATCATGGGGAGAAGGACCCCATAGCAAGTCGGCGGTGGTTAGAAGGTGTTGCCAACGCCTTGCGCGTCAGTCGTTGTCCTAAGGGGGGCAAGGTCAGACTAATTTCCTACATTTTGAAGGGCAGGGCAACAGACTGGTGGGAGGAGGTAGGATGTGTAGTGGGTGATGATGCGGTTGATGTGATGTCATGGGATGATTTCTCGACCAGGTTCCAAGCTGAGTTTGCACCGGTGATTAAGATGCAACAGTTGGCGCGAGAGTTTCAGGATCTTTGCTAGACTACGGAGATGGTGGCTAAGATCGCCACGATGTTTAGGGAGAGGGCACTTCTGGTTTCGTAGTATGTGGCGAATGAGGAGATGAAGAAGGCCCGATACCATGAGATGATGAGGAGCGACATTCAACAATTTATGAGTCGATCCACCTGCAAGACGTTGGAGGATATGATATCTCAAGCTAGGGAGAGGTAGATTGACCTGGAGATGGCGAGGAAGAGGAAATTGGATGAGGTTCAGACATCATGGGGATTGGGCAAGAGGCCCAAGGTATCGGATTCCAGATTGAGAGGCCATCAGGGTCGTAGCCGTTGTGGCAAGTACGACAGGACGCACGAGGGACCGTGCAAGGGTGGTGGTTATGGTTGTTTCAAGTGCGATCGGACGGGTCATTACAACAAGGATTGTACTGTTGCCACTAGCCAGTGATCAGATCTGATTTGCTTTCATTGTAATTTGAGGGGACATAAGAAGGCCCATTGTCCGAGTTTGGCTGCAGTAGGACCAGTATCAGCACCTGCTCCTACGACTCTTCAGATTATTGACGAACGCTAGGATCGGACATACGTGTTTGTGGCGAAGAGCAGGGATTTCCAGTTGATGGTCGAGGAGTTGCATGTAGCTCTCGATGTAGTGACGAGTATGTATCTTCTCTTTATCTCTTTATCTACATTGACTTGCTTGCTTATGTTTATATGTTTTATTTTAGGATCGTTCCTTGTGAATGGTATTTCTGCTTTGATATTGTTTGATTTGGGGGCTACCCGATCATATGTATCGCTTGTGCTGAGCACGAGAATTTCTAGAGTTTCGGGGGAGCTGGATTGTCCTCTAGATGTCGATATTGCTGATGATAGGTCTGTTCGGTTTGTGACGGTTCATCGGGGTTGTACTCTCCAGTTATTTAGCAACCAGTATCCGGTTGATTTGGTACCTATTCCTCTGCATGGGAACAAGGTTATCATGGGCATGGATTGGTTGAGCCCAAATGGGTAAATGATTGACTGTGAGTAGCAGTTAGTTTGGGCTCGGACCCCAAGTGGGGGAGAGTTGGTGATTCATAAGGAGAGACCACAGCGTGGGCCGATTTTGTGTTCTGCAGCGAGGGCCGGATGCTATCTTCAAGAAGGTTGCTCGAGTTATGTCACCCATGTCATGGATACCCGGGATAAGGGTAAGGCGAGAGTGGATTATGTGCCGATTATGCAAAATTACCCGGATATGTTTCCGGAGGATTTTCCTGGGGTGCCTCTAGAGAGGCAGGTTGAGTTCAGGATTGATCTGGTTCCTGGTGCGACTCTGATGGCCAAAGCACCGTATCGGTTGGCTCCTCTCGAGATGTAAGAGTTGTCTACACAGCTGCAGGAACTGTTAGACAAAGGATTTTTTCGACCGAGCAGTTCGCCTTGGAGAGCACCGATTCTGTTTGCGAAGAAGAAGGATGAGTCTCATTGTAGGTGCTTCGACTACCAAGATTTCAATAAGGTAATGGTGAAGAACCGTTATCCACTTCTGAGGATTGATGATACTTTTGACCAACTTCATGGTGCATATTGGTTCTCCAAGATTGATTTGTGATCGGGTTATCATCAGATACGGATGAGGGATAAGGATGTACAAAAGATAGATTTCCGGACTCGATATAGTCATTATGAGTTCATGGTGATTCCTTTTGGTCTCACCAATGCTCCAGCAACGTTCATGGATCTCATGAACTGCGTGTGCAGACCGATGCTGGATCAGTCTGTGATTCTATTCATCGATGATATCTTGGTTTATTCTAAGACTCAGGAGCAGCATGAGGAGCACTTGAGGAAAGTGTTGGAGACATTAAGGAGGGAGAGAATTTTGGTAAAGTTCTCCAAGTGTGAGTTCTGGTTGTGCGAGGTGCAGTTTCTGGGGCATCTTGTCTACCAGAAGGGTATTTTGTTCGATCTGGCCAAGGTCGAGGCGTGATGCAGTGGGAGGTTCTAAGGTCTCCATCTAAGATTCGGATTTTTCTTGGTTTGGCTGGTTATTATCGGAGGTTCATCCAGAATTTCTTGAAGATAGTTGTTCCTTTGACCCGACTGACCAAGAAGATGGTTACATTTCGTTGGGGGCCTGAGCAACAAGCAGATTTTGAGACTCTTAGACAGTAGTTGTGTGAAGGGCGGATCCCGGCCCTGCCAAAGGCTGTTGATGATTTTCTAGTTTATTGTGATGCTTCGATCATAGGTTTGGGGCAGTGCTGATGCAGAGGGGTCATGTGATCGCTTACGCTTCGAGGTAGCTGAAGCCTCATGAGGAGAATTATCCGACACATGATTTGGAGTTAGGGGCCATGGTTTTCGCCCTCAATATTTGGCAGCATTACCTCTATGGGGTCCATTGTACTATTTACACAAATCACAAGAGCCTGAGGTACTTGATGGACCATCCGAATCTGAATATGAGGTAGCGTCCATGGTTGGATGTGGTGAAGGATTATGATTGTGAGATCTTTTATCACCGAGGGAATTCTAATGTGGTGGCCGATGCTCTCAGTCTCAAGGCGATCGCGGCTCCGATCAGAGATATGTGTTTGAGGATGGCTGTGATTACTCCATTGTTAGAGCGGGTTCGTGAGTCTCAAGTCGAGGCTATAAAGGAAGAGCACCAGAAGAGAGAGTGCATTGTGGGTCAGGTGGTGTCCTTCGATTATGATAGCCATTGATTGTTGACTTTGCATCGGCGAGTTGGGGTTCTGTATTGGGGAGGTGTGCATCAGATTCAGATGGAGGAGGCTCACAATTCGAGGTTCTTCATTCATCCCGGGCCTATAAATATGTATAGGGATCTTCGTCCTGATTATTGGTGGCCCTGAATGAAGCGAGATGTAGCTTGGTACGTGGAGCGGTGCCTGACTTGCAGGAAAGTCAAGGCCGAGCATCATCGACCTAACGACAAGATGCAGCCGTTGGAAATTCCCATATGTAAATGGGAAGACAACATCGTGGATTTTATCAAGAAGCTTCCCAGGACTGCACGAGGAGTGGATTTGATTTGGGTCATCTTGGATCATTTGATCAGGAGCGCGCATTTTATTCCGGTTCAGGAGAGTATTTATACAAAGAAGTTGGCCGAGGTATATTTCAAGGAGGTGGTGGCACGTCATGGGGTGCTGGTATCAGTGGTTTCTAACAGGGATGTTCGTTTTACTTCCAGATTTTGGAAGAGGTTTCATGACGAGTTGGGCACTCATCTTTATTTTAGTACAACATTCCATCTGCAGGCCGATGGTCAGAGTGAGCGGGTGATTCAGACTCTTGAGGATATGTTGTGTGCGGACTTTGGAGGGAGTTGGGATACGTATCTTCCGTTAGTGGAATTTTCGTATAAAAATAGTTATCCCGCCAGAATTGATCGACCTCCTTTTAAGATGCTATACGGGAGGAAATGCAGGACCTCGATTTGTTGGGACGAGGTTGGTCAGCGGGTTATAAGGAGTATCGAGGTGGTGCTCAAGACCACTGAGCTGATTCAGCAGGCTCCAAAGAGATCAGAGTCGGCAGAAGAGTTATGCCAACAGGCGCCGGTCAGACTTAGAGTTCCAGGTGGGAGATATGCTTTTTCTAAAGGTGTCACCTTGGAAATGTGTCATCTAGTTAAGGAACTAGGAAAGCTGGGCCCCAGGTATATTGGTCATTTTAGGTTTATTGCTCGGGTGGGCTGGGTTGCTTATCGCTTGGATCTTCCAATTGAGCTCAGTCAGATTCATAGCACATTTCATGTCTCTCAGCTGTGGAAGTGTTTAGTGGATGATTCCATAATGGTACCATTGGAGGATATTCAGGTGGATGACCGCCTGAAATATATTGAGAGACCGGTTATGATCTTGGATCCAAAGACAAAGACCTTGAGGAAAAAGGCTGTCGAGCTGGTGAAGGTGCAATGGCAACACCGCAAGGGATCAGAGTGGACTTAGGATCCCTAGGATGATATGAGAGAGCACTATCCGTAGGTCCTCGGGGCAACAGACTTCGAGGACGAAGTCTGATTCAAGTGGGGGATAATTGTAACAGTTGAACCCTGGTATGTTTCATTATTGCCCTTGTATTATGTAAAAGTTACATTTTGGTCCTTGTGTTGTATGCGGGGCGTACAACATGGTGCGCTTGGCGTACAAGCTGCGAAGTAAGTACGCGGGGCATACCACATGGTACTCTTAGCGTACTAATGTGAGGGTTGAACGGGGTTCTGGAGACATACGCGGAGTGTACAACCTTGTACGCGGGGCGTACGTAAGGATTCTTAAAACCCTAATTTTCAAAGTTGGACACTGTATAATCACCTTTACGACTTAGGAAACCCTCATTTCTCAGCTTCCTCTGACCTCTTAGCCTCATATTCGAAACCCTAAGCCTCTTCTTTGTATTTTGAGCTCATTGTGTCTATTTTGGTGTGCTTTAGTCCATATTCAAGAAGTAGAAGCTTGGTTCAAGGTGGTGGATCAAGGAAGAGCTTGTGGATCTTGATTATTTGCTTCATTTCCAGCTTATTTGAGGTAAGAAACTTTGAACTTGTTCATTAATGGCTTAGATCTATTATATATGAGTTTTGGTCCCTTTTTCATCCCAATAATGAGATCTAGTGGTTTGATACCACTCCAGGAGCTATGAGTTGCTACTCTTGGTGTTTCTAAGGTTCTAGATTCATAAAACTGTCTCCATTAGGGTTTAGAATCCACCATGCATGAGATTGTGTCCATTTGACGAAATTGTAATGCGATATCTTGAAGTTCGGTTCTTTTGGGCATGCAAAGTCACAAAGTCAGTGACTTTATGGTTCTAGACACTAATTAGGAGTCAAATGTGTGGTTTGGAGTTCTATACTTAAGCATTAAGAGCTTAATGAAGAGTTTGGCTTAATGGATGACTACTTTGGGCATACAAGTTTGTACGCGCAGCGTACAAGGCAAATACCGTGTACGCCTAGCGTACAACTGAGTATGCCCCATGTACTTAGTCAGGTGGTAGTTTGCATATCGAGCTTCAAGTTTGGGCTTTCTTTTGGGCTTGGTGTGTGAGTTCTTATTGGGCCATCTTGAGTCCAAGTGTTTTGGACAAGGAAAAATGGTTGGGCTTTAGGGTAAGGCCCGTATAAGGGGTTTGGGCCTAATTTAGAAAATTGAGCCATAAGTGGGCCTTGGTTGATTAATTGGATTTTGGTCCTTTTAGATTGTGAGTTTAGGACTTAGTCTGTACCAAGCTAGGTTAGGGGTAAAATGGTATTTTTACCCTAAGTATTGATGGGTTTCAGCCATAAGAACATCCTATGTGCTCATGCAACCCTAATGCTTGGATCTAAGTTTCTCTATTGTACATGCAATTCATCCAAGACTTTAAACCCTAGTTCTAGCATACAATTAATCATATTAACATGTGAAAGGGGTTTTAGATCTTACCTTGATTGTTATGTAGCAATAACAATCTCAAATCCTCCTTGTAATGACTTTAGAAAGCTTAGAGTCACAAGTGTCACTCCTCTAATGGTTCACAAACACCAAGAGCAAGAGGATGAAGAACAAGGAGAGAGGAGGCTGCCCAAAACGTGTAGAAACCCTAGTGGAACTCTTAGCCACGTTTTTGGGGCTTAAGGGTACTATATATACATGTAGGCTATTAGGGTTTTCAACTAGGAAACCCTAATCTGACTACTTAAGCCCTAAGCAGCCCATGGACCCTTTTAGAATAACCCTTGGACGATTTCTAATGGGTTTCCCCATAGAATTCGTCCAACCTATTATTCCAAGGTAATCCATAGCCCAAATGCAATTATCTTATAATTACAGTTCCAGTCCCTTAAGTTTAATTAATCTCTTTTAGCCACAAAATTAATTATCAATTAATTCTTGACTAATATTAATTAAACAATATGATTTCTCCTTTAATATATTATTCTCATAATATATTAATAAATCATAATTAATCTTCTCTCTCCATAATTCATCATATCAAGTTGCTTTGGTGAAGGCAACCCAAAAGGACCATGCACCATCGGGTCAAGTACATACCAAAATAGTTATGGACTTAGACACTAATCCAACAGTCTCCCACTTGGATAAGTCTAATAACTATTCTGCATATGACTTCAGATCCTGATCTGCAATCGTAGCTTTCAAAAGTCGCTGTCAACTCTGATCTTATCAGATACGCGTCCTTTAGATAAGGGATCATGTATTCCTCCATTCTAGATATCGTATAGACTGAGACATGGATTTAAATCATTCTCTATGTCTATGTGTTGTTTCTCGATTTCCGATTTATGACGACTGACAACAGACTACATTTGAACACATCAAATTAGTCTTGGCTTGGCCAAACGCTTAGGTGCCATCACTAAATCATCGAGGGGCCCACAGATATCGCTTTCATCCTACTTTGGATAAAAGGAACGGATAAACTTTGATTCAATGCTTGCTTGCACTCACTCACCGAATCACACACAATAATATGTTTTATAACACAAAGTTACTGGTGCGTTTACATATTATCAATGTGTAATCGACTCGCAAGATACAACTCACACATCTCGGTTTCAAGAATATAAGATATTATCGTCTCACCAATCACTCGTGATAAAATCCATGAAGTGATCTAAGTGAGCCTGGGTTTAATCCAATGCTCAAACTCATATTCATAAGCACTCATGAACGTTGCAGCAAACATTTGCTTATGTCTAATACACTTTAGACAATCCACACACCAATTCACGGCAGTCTTCATTCGTACCTACTTCCAACATATGAACGACTGTGGTCTGTTCGAATAATTTCATGGTTCTAAATCAATTTAATTATTCAGGAAGTCAAAACATGCAAAGTGAAACACAAGAATAATACTAATCCCATATGGCCCCAAACTTTGGGTATAAATAAAACATTTTATTTAATCACCATATTGATTACTCATTATTTGTTGTTTCGGGTAATCAACTTCTTACTTGAATTATAACAACAATTGTCCCATGCTCTTAGCATATGCACAATGTTTACCTATGGTCCTTACTTTGTGAAATAGATCAAATGAACACATTTCCAATCATACTCATTTCACAACTCCCAATCCTTATCATAAGTATAAGAATATCAAATTCTTGCCACTTATAGAATATGCTAGATTCTAACATTTGCAATGATCCTTTCACAATGTCATAGCACAAAATTCACAATGACTATTGCCAATGAAATTACAAAGTCCTCTATTGGAGATTGTTACAAGATAATTCCATAGACGTGATGTCTCTCACTCAAAGTACATTCCTTTGAACATCCTTTTGTATAAAATTTTCTAATCTAGACATAGACTCTCAATATCCAACTCCCAATACTCCCAATATGGAAACATTTCCATATTTGCCATACGACAACTCATTCTTAATAAAATCTTATTTATATGTAATAATGTCGATGTGATCCATCCAATATCATACTTCCAACTACTCACAAACGACCAATCCTCAACGAGCTTTGGATCGTCCTTTGATAGTTGTTTAATTATTTTAGTCAAAATAGATTCTTGTCCTTTTTCCCTCAAAGTGCGCTAGACATTTGGAAAATTTTAGAATGGTCAAATATAATAGCACTGGCAATCAATCCTATACCCAAAGCGTATAGGACACGATGCATAATGTCTTACATAAAGATATGATACTTTATCAATCTTCTGCGATAATATTTTATGTGTCTCGTTCTTACAATTCGAACTATGAAGAGGGATACCGTAATCATAAACGAAATTTAAGAACACACTATGTATCCTTGACTAAATTTGTTAACATTCCACAACCTAAGCCCTTAGATTTGAAATGAAGCATAATATTCTCTCCCTTAATTATAGCAAAACAACTATTCAACCCTTACGACTTTGCAAAGTATAACTCTTGTTTTCTATAATTAATATTGCTAACTTGCAATACTTGCCTTAATAATCATACAAGCACAAAATTTATGCTCCCACTATCATGATGATTATTATTATATAAGCATAACACTTATGCTCCCACTAGCTTTGACATGATAATCCTTTATCTAAGCTTCTTATACACCTTTGCCTTAGATAGTTCATATGTGTGTCTAAACAATTCAGAGTAATTGCCAAATCTCACAATTCGAATTATGAAAAGGGATACCGTAACCATAATCGAATTCGAGAATAAAATTTTCACAATCACTATCTTCTTAAAATCTCTCTTAGCAAAAGCATTTCCTCACAGTCATTCTTATGAAGGAGGGAATCTTATGACACTTAGATTTTAGTGGTGTATGTGTTCCTATCCATGCGAATTGTCAAAACCAAAGTTGCGACAAATCCAAATTCATATGGACCGAACCTTCTCAATCTTGATCCCTTGCCTTATGGTAACACGGCTGCCCACCATGTCTTCCAAGTAGTTAAGCAGCTCACCCTTTCCTATCAATGTACTTTTCATTGATCGAGGTGCTTGCCTTTTATGCGTTCAAATGAGAACTCATAGAACTCACATGCATAATTAACTCAATTGGAACCGCACAGAAACAAGATAGTGTCAACACGATAGGTTGTAAACCTCAACTCTTGTGCTAGTGATGATCGATAAGGTTTATTCTTGATTAGTTCTTGAAACTTTTCGATACCATTAAGACTCCCACTGACTCCTTGACATATAAGATTCTTTTGTCAATAAACATTTCTCGACAAACAAATATTCAAGAGTTAGTGTAGCTTTTTACCAAGACAAATCACTTCACAAAATTGGTCCTAGTTGGTCTTTGTCTTATCCAAGACATCACAAATTTCCACATTTGATGAATGTTATAAACCTTCTTAATACTTGTCATTCAATGTCACAATCTTAACTCTAAGACTTGTAATTTTTTTGGAACAAAGTATGATTGACTTCTTGATTTAACCATTTCTTCAATTCTTGATTCCTCTTCTCAGACACACAATTGCACTAAGACTCACTTAGAGGATCAATTGAGATATGGTTCTTAATCATTAATACTTATCATAAAACATAATAAAAGTACTCTCCCTTCTTCTTAGAATAGAGAAACTTTTACCTTTCTTCCTATTTGATTCTTCTTATTCGTTCTGCTATTGATTGAAACTCTTTCAATCAACTGAGAATTACACTTAATCTCATAAGTATAATCATATTTACTCAACCTTAGTAAATCATGACGAATATATTTGTTACTCTTGTGGTGGACTTGATCACTACACAACTTTGTGTACTCGATCTCCTAGTCCTCCACTTGACGCTTTGTCAAAGAATTTGTCTAAATTTCCCAAATGTGAAAGTTTTCATTCATCATACAATCCTCGTTGCATGATTCCAAGTTTCTATCCACTAGAAACTTGGGTGATGAGAAACTCTCCCTATTTGGTAAATTCTTGAGCTTTCCACAAATAACATAATTAAGAATCAAATCCATTATTGTTAATAATAGAAACTTACAAACATCAATTTTTCATACACGTCATTGCAAGGATAAATAAATAATATAAAATCAAAATTTATTTTATTGCGGAAAAATTTCTCCTTACAATGCAATTCAACTGAAAAACTATGTTAATACAAATTTCTTAGAAATCTTATTCTAACTCCAAGTAGTAGCTCAAGATTCTAATCTTCAAGTAATGCGATCGAAATCCATTTCTTCATGATTAGATTTCGCTCACTTCTTCCTTTTAGCTTCCTCTCTTTTCTTTAATCCTACAAAACATCGAAATGTAATCTTATCACATAATGTATTAAGAATCTAGAATAGGAACTTAAAAGAGTTAGTTAATGGATTTTACCTAAAGTGGAACCATACGTTTTGACTCTCCCATCTCTTAGATCTCTTAGGTAAATATGGCAGCTTCGTCTCCAATGTCCCTTCTCTTGGCAATAAAGGCAAATTGACTCTTTTGGAACAGCACACGAAACTACTTCTGACTTTGCCTTTCTCTTATGATCAAACTTTTCTATCATGGTATGCCTTTCGTTGCCATTGCCTATATCCATAGAGGTCTGGAAGGCAGATCCACCAATCAACTTTGCTTTTCCAGTGCGCCAAATCATTGCTGATTCAACAACAATAAGCATATAGGTGAGATCAATGAGGGCTACGTCGTGGTTCATCATATAGTACTCTCTTACGAACTCATTATATGAGTCAGGAAGTGACTGAAGAACCCAGTCAACAGCCAGCTCTTCACAGACAACAGATCCCAACATTCTTAATCTATCAATGTGTGACTTCATCTCTAGGATGTGTGCACACACTGACTTTCCTTCTTCATGTTTACTTGCCAAAAGGGCTTGAGTGAGTTTGAACTTTTCAATCTTTTGAACTTGTGGGTTAAGGAGAATAATAGGAGGAGGTGGAGGAAGTGAAGCATGATCTCGTGTTCCTCGATCGAATCATGGAATATCATCTTCATGTGAAAGGATTGTTCCACGGGATTTGGGAAGACCATAGTTGTCACACTTTGACATCTACAAAACGGGAGAAAAAATAAATTCAAGTTAGTTGATTGATTGAGTCCTTAATAAATCACCCAAACGAGATATTAAGGCTAGGACCCAACACAATACTCTACAACCTAGAAAAGGGATGCCGTAATCTAGTTGCAGAATATTTAAAGGTAAGTGAATGACGATTCACTAATTTCCACCATGAAAAACGAAAAAGAAATTTAAGTTTTAAATCTATTGAAAATTCCTAGATCTTTTGAGATTCATTGAACTTTTCAATGGCATGTTTAAATGTCGATATGCCCCTCTAGTTTATGACTGGGATACCGAGGATCACAAAGCGGGTGTGAAAAATCATGCAAACTTACATGGTGCCCCCACATGTTACAATCATCTATTCGATGTGTCGGTTAACCACACACGCTCCACAGAACTATGACAAACATTGAGTCACCCTTTGCTACCTTTGCTTAGAACCATTTAGTGTGTCGGTTAACCACACACGCTCCACTAACGTCTTCACAAGGGCACAAAGTGTAATTTCATGGAATTGCATCAATTCACTTTTGCCTACTGTAACTAAGATTAGGAATTTGTAAAAGCATTTAGTTACTTTTGTACTTCATTATACTTATAATGGAAGATTTCTGTCCTATCCTACCTGTTCGGCTAACGACCCTCCACTAGTCAAGAGTGCGGTGGGTAAGAGTGGATAGCCATTCAATTGCCATTTTATAGGCAATTTCCTTAAACACCCCTTATTGACCAGCTTCGTGAATGAGGCCTACTAACAGTAAGACTGACTGTTTACTCATACATATATAATAGTAGACTTTTAATGTTATATATAGTATAGGGTGTATTTCACACTTTTAAAATACTAGGTGTTCTAATTTAATAAATTATACTTTTAATTTAATTAAATGTAAACCAAAAATTCTATGGGTTTATTAAATCTCTTTTAATTATACACCTTAACTAATTAATAAAACCATAAGGGTGTGATTTGAACTTTTTCAAAACAATACTAGGGTTTTAGAATTTAACATTTCTAAATTAAACTTGTAATCAACTTTTAAATTCCAAAACTTGAGGGCAAGTTTTTGAAACATTTTAAAACACTAGAGTTTAACTTATTTAAATTTCAAAACCAAAACTTTTAAGTTCTAATTTAAACTATAAAACCTAAAGGGATTAATTTGAAACTTTCCCAAACTTTGTCAAGAATATTCTAGATCACATAATTCAAATAAGGCAATTAACTATTAATTGGTGGTTATCTAATTAGATCTAGTTCAAATTCTTGCAAGATAATGATCAAATAATTCATATAATTTAACATTTATCAAATAGGTAACAATTATCTAATTAGATGACCAAAATCTTTTATTTTGACAAAGATAATCATAAGGAATTAATAAAATTCGAATTTTATTAATTTTAAACAATTATGGCAATCATCCTATGTCAAAATTGGTAAAAATCCCGAAAATACGCTTGTCTGACAGCTAAACTCGCCGAGTCCCCTTATGGACTCGCCGAGTTCACCCTACTCGACGAGTCCACATTGGAACTCGACGAGTTTGTCAGGCAGATGGCCAAAAACTCGATCTTGCAACATGAATGAATGTACTAGGCATCAATACAATAGAAACCAATCAAGGCTCTGATACCATTGATGGGTTTTAGCCATAAGAACATCCTATGTGCTCATGCAACCCTAATGCTTGGATCTAAGTTTCTCTATTGTACATGCAATTCATCCAAGACTTTAAACCCTAGTTCTAGCATACAATTAATCATATTAACATGTGAAAGGGTTTTTAGATCTTACCTTGACTGTTATGTAGCAATAACAATCTCAAATCCTCCTTGTAATGACTTTAGAAAGCTTAGAGTCACAAGTGTCACTCCTCTAATGGTTCACAAACACCAAGAGCAAGAGGATGAAGAACAAGGAGAGAGGAGGCTGCCCAAAACGTGTAGAAACCCTAGTGGAACTCTTAGCCACGTTTTTGGGGCTTAAGGGTACTATATATACATGTAGGCTATTAGGGTTTTCAACTAGGAAACCCTAATCTGACTACTTAAGCCCTAAGCAGCCCATGGACCCTTTTAGAATAACCCTTGGACGATTTCTAATGGGTTTCCCCATAGAATTCGTCCAACCTATTATTCCAAGGTAATCCATAGCCCAAATGCAATTATCTTATAATTACAGTTCCAGTCCCTTAAGTTTAATTAATCTCTTTTAGCCACAAAATTAATTATCAATTAATTCTTGACTAATATTAATTAAACAATATGATTTCTCCTTTAATATATTATTCTCATAATATATTAATAAATCATAATTAATCTTCTCTCTCCATAATTCATCATATCAAGTTGCTTTGGTGAAGGCAACCCAAAAGGACCATGCACCATCGGGTCAAGTACATACCAAAATAGTTATGGACTTAGACACTAATCCAACAAGTATTGATTTATGGTTATGGATTGGAGCCCAAATGTTCATTGTGTGTTGTTTTGGTATTGATTAACTCGGGGATTCGTTAGACCAGCAGCCTGGGATTTTCAGTGAGATTCAGCAGTCGAGGTGAGTTTCCTTACTGGGTTTAACGGGTCTAAGGCACCAATGCCAGCCCTTGTTATTTATGTTAGCGTGCTAGGAGTCTGTGTGACCCTTACATGTGTTATGTGCTGCTATGTATACCAGGTGGGGCTCGATGTCAGGCGAGGCCTGATGATGGAATCGTATTCTATTGTTTAGGATCATTGTATATGTTAGCATGATTATGTGATATGTACTGTATGTGTATAGTGGGCGGGGCCCGATGTAAGGCAGGGCCTAAGAATAATATATTTGTATACCGAGCAGGGTTCGATGCCGAGCTGGGCCCGATAGAAGGCGAGGGCCCAGTATTTCGTTTATTATGTATGGTATGGGGTAATTTGGGGACCCACTAAGCTTTGTGATTACGGTTTTCAGTTTATGTTTCAGGTACTTCTGGTTCCAAGGGGACGAGTTTGGGTTGATTGCATCGCACACACCACATGGATTTCGCTTTTGATATATCACTCTGATTGCTATGATGTTCGATATACTTATTTTCAATTGGGTTGTATGGATAATGTTTTTGGAATGCCATTTTATTTAAACTAAAAATGAAATTTTTGGATCATTTTTTTGGACGTTTCTAGTTTCATTAAAAACAAGTACTAATGAGCTATCAGTTCCAAAAAGGACACTCAGTCACTCATGTTAGCTCTTAATATCTCGATTTTACCCATTTATGCACGCGTATGTTTAATATTCAACTTTCGATTTTCCCCATTTATGCACATGTATGTTTGAAAACTAAAAAGCATACAAGAACCTGATGGAAATTTGGGGAAAAGATAAGGATGTCAAATTCCATTTGTTAATATCTCAAATTTTATTCATCTGTTAACTATTAACTGAGATCACTTGGTTATTGGTTTGTAGAATGTGGTTTATAGACATTCGTTGATATTTTTGGTGTTGTCTCAAGAGTTCATTATTATATCTTGGTTGTTATTTGTAACACCCACATTTCTCACTAGGCATTAGTTATTGAATATTTATTTATGTCGGTCGACGATTTTAACCTTTTACGAATAAATTAAAGAGAATTATTTTTAGTATGTGTGATTTGTGTGTATATAACATTTATATAATAATTTTATAAACAAGGCTAAAGTTCACTTTTAGAATAAAAGACTATTTAGGATGAATAATCAAAAACGAAAGTCGTAGTAATCATAAAAGCAAACTCGTGCATATAAAGAATGCCTAAATCTGAATTCGTATGATGAAGTTATGATTTTTTTGAAGTTTCATCACTGGAGTGTGCGTCACAAAAATTGAAATTTAGATCAATTGATTGTTATAAAAAACAATGTAAACGAGAAGATCTTATAAATGTCAATTCATCAATATAAAGATAGTCGAGAACGGAGATTATATGAAAGAGTTATGACTTTTATATGAAGTTTAAAGTCTAAGCCTCTATACAAATAAGGACAGTCATGCTTGGATCTCATGAGAGATTCGATGGGATTTAGATAATTAGTATAACAAGATGTTGTAAGGTCTATTAAGACAAGTTTATACTTTTTTTATATCGATGATGGCATTCCAAGTTCTTATATATTAATGAAAAATGTTTCTTCGGAAATACTTTGATTTTGATAATATCTCACATTAAAATAATGTTTTAGGAATAAATTATGCAATAAAAGAATACTCTTAATTAATTAAGAATAAAGAAAAAGTTTTCTTTCGATCCGTAAAAATAGGGATGTCAAATTATTGATTTACTTTTCAGAAATCATAGGTTCAATAATGGAAAATAGTCCAGTTGACAAAGACTTGGATAGTGAAAGTGAGGTCGTTGAGCAAATGAGAATGACATTAGTTGGGGGACAAAAGGACATCAGATGTTTGGCGCAACTACAAACACATTAGAGATCCAAAGACAGGCAAGGTTGTAAAGGTGTAATTCAAACATTGTTTCATACTCTTGACAGTTACTACAAAGAATGATACATTATCTTTGTGTTGTTGTTGCTGTTTTGTTGTTTTTGATGTTACCATTGTTGTTTTTTTCTATTTTTGTTGATGTTTTTGTTCGAATGAATTACAAAATCAGTCTCCTCTTGTTATTTCATATTTTATGGTTTGTAGTTTGTTTCTTGCTCTTGCTATTGTTTTATTTAAAAGTAGGAAGTGTTTTTAATGGGTTGTTATTTAAAAGATCAATTTTTTATAAATGTTTTGGTTTTATATCTTGTACTTCTATTATTTGTAAAGGTAAGGCATGTATAAAATAACAAGTTTTAATACTCGAGAAACTGGTTGTCTGGAACTGGCCTTGGTGGTTTTGAGAGCAGTTCCGACTTTCTAGGAACCAGTGTAATATGTTCCAGCTCCAATATCAATAATTCCAGAACCGTCGGTTCTAGGAGCGGTTCCTGTTGCAACTAAAATAAGCGGGTACCTGCTTATGCTCATCCCTAGTTGGGAATTAGTCCTGTAAGCGAAAAATGATCTTTTTCCCAAAGGAGAATTAATTGATAACCAAGAATCCTTGAGATATATTTATGACCTTAATTGTTAATTAGAGTTTTATTATGTGTACGATTAGCGTGAGGAGACTCAATATCACCAACTTCTGACCTTGTGAGTTGTGGTGTAGTCTACTGTAATTTGTGAGGTGAGTCTTCTCATTATACTATGTAGAATGCTAGATTGTCTTTTTGACTCTTACAAGTATGTTGGGTGAGGCCCGTTATGTATGTTAAGCGGGGTCCATTATTGTATGTGGTATTTTGGGGAACTCAATAAGGTTTGTACTTATAGTTTACGGTTTATTGTTTTAGGTATTTCTAGTAGCAAGGGGAAAGAGTTGGCTTGATGAATTACAACCATCGATGGTTTCTGTATTTTATGATTTTGGGATTACTCTGATGTTCTTTTTATGAAAACTATAACTTCATGTCTTGGGATATTGATTATATGATTGTTATGAAATGGTTTTAATTACTTTAAAAACAAAAAAATTCCTAGAATTTTGGAGTGTTCTTGAGCGTTACAAATATGAATTGGTTATGTCGCAAAAAATAAACATAATACGTTAATTAATAAATTGAACAACAATTTGTAACATAAAAAAAGGATGAAAAGTCAAATAAATTGCATGATAGACAATGAAATACCATTTGACATGATGAACATATCATTAGATCTTTTATCAAAATATAATCTTCTAAGTTTTCTTTTGTCTTTAACATCATTAGATAACGAATTTCTTATTTTAAAATTGGAAGTAGATTGAAAACTTGTATATTAATGTCCACATAATATATTTGAGTTTATATTTTCGTTGTCATCAATAATATATGTAGAATTATGAGAAGATTTTAAATATCGATACATTAGCCTACATATGATATATAATAGTAACAATGATAAAAAAAAAATGTCACATAACTAAATATCGATACATTAGCTTACATATGATATATAATAGTAACAATGATAAAAAAAAAATGTCTCCGTTATGTGACATACAAACCAAGAAGATTTAAAACATTATTTGTATAAAATATATTAAATAAAAAGTGAATGACAATCAAATTAAATTGAATTTTAGATAAATAATTACCAACTGATATGGTAGACATAACATTTGATTTTTTTTTATCTACAAGTAATTTTCTATGTTTTCGTCTATCTTTAGAGTTGATAGAATCCATTTCGTATTTAAAGCGTGAAAACAATCATAATTCCTGTAATACAACTATAATAAATAAAGTAAATTTTTTTTAGCAAGTTAATTAATAAAATGTAGATATTAATCAAGTCAACGTAGATAGCAATAATAAAATGCAATTTCACATCTTTTTTTTGGTCGTATGTAATTATATTACATAAATAATATATATAATACGTAATTGTCATATAACATACAATCAAAGATCTTATAGTTACAAAAAGATAAAATAGTCGTTTTTTATAAAATATATATTGGTAAATTTATGAAAACATAGAGATTTACAAATTGAAGGTTACTATTTACGTTAATATATATTAATTAATATATTAATAAAACTAATTAATATGGAGTGGATATGGATTCACAAATGAAAGGCTACTATCCACATTAATATACATTAATTAATATATTAATAAATTTATTAATATAATGTGCCATTTAGTAGGTAGATTTGAATAAAAAGAAAGAAAAAAAAGGCAAAAATAACAGGTAACTATTAAATAATAATAATAAATCAGAAAATAACAAATTTCAATTGAATGAAATGACGAGATATGACAAAATGCAAAATGGAACTTTATTTCTTAATATGGATTTAATATAAAGTTTGATTTTTTTTCTCTATTATTTTCATTTTTTTCCCCGAGAATATGGCTGGAAAATGAAGCCGGAACATGTATAATAGTGCAAGTCTTACAAGATTGATTATAGCAAGCTAAATCAATTTGAGGGAACTCATAGTTGGTTTTTAGTATTGGTGGCAAAATTATGACAATACAAAACTTTACAATAACTTAATACGAAATAAACGAGTTTCTATAAGATATCTCAACCTGTTTAAATAAACAGGTTGACATAACACGACACGAAAATTAAATGGATACAGTTAGGGTTGATAATTTCAATTTAAATATGAGTCGAAAATGATTCATTTATTTATATGCAAGTGTTTTTAGTTCTTTAAATAAATTAGAAAAATCTAAAATCAAAACTATAAGTAAAAAAAAAGACTTTTGGATTAAGTCGTTTTGTAATATAAAAATAACTTAGCCGTTTAGATCAAGACTTCATTTTTAGTTTTTTTATTCTCTCCTAAATTGCAGTCTCTTTGACCACTCTTTCATCCCTACGATTTTGTCTTCCGTCTCTCCAACTCTTACTATTTCTATTTTTAAGATAAACTTTGTATGAGTTTATCTATTCGTCTCTGAAGTATTATTTTTTTCTTTTTGCCTATCCAACTCTCACTCTTTCAACAGGTTAGTATTCCAACCACATATGACATGACATATTTCAAGGTATATCTCTAACACGAAACGCGAAACGAACTCGACATGAAAATAATCGGGTTAACACGACACAACACGTTAATTAACCGATTCTAGTTAAAGTCAAATACTTTCAACCCGTTTAGTTTCAACACAACACACGAACCCACACAACATGACAAGATTGCCACGTCTAGTTTTTGGACAAGTGCTTATGTTATGATCGACAAAGTAGATAAGAGTTATTTGCGTCTTAAGAATTTACATCTTAGCAATTGATAATTTATTTGTTTTTTTTTAAATTGATTTAATTATAAAAAATAAAATAAAAACATATCATGACCTTTTATTGTCACTTTAATAACAATATGTTACTATAATAGTGTAATATTTCTTTTACTAAAGCCAACTAATTTTAACATTTTTTCTAATATAACTATAATAATACATTTATCGTAATTTTTTTTGTTAAGAGCAGTATTCTTTTATTTAAAAAAAAAAAAAAAAAAAAAAACTGTTGAAGATGATATTTTGTTATTATCTTTTATTATTTTTTATTTTTTATAAAGTTTTTTGCGTCTATAATTAAAATTAGAAAAAGTAGAAAAACACAATAGAAAGAGATATAACTGGTAATGTTTGTCGACGACAACAAAAACTCAATACTATAGACCATCGACAATATTGTTCTATAACTTCTTTTGATTGTTGTTGTCACTAAAATCTCATATTAATTCATCTCTATGAAAAAGAAGTGCCAAAGGGTGTTGCTTTCTTTGTTTTGTGGGTGGATCCCACACTAGAAAACATAAGAGATATAATAATACCATATATTTTTCTATTTTGAACCCGCTAGTTTAATCTATTTTTAATCTAACATATAATTTCACCAATGTTCACGATATGACTTAAACACTCGACCTCACAGAAGGACCACAACACATAATACCGCTGGACTAGAAACTCTTTGGTTTTAATAATACCATATAAAAATTCTACATCTAATTGGCGTTTTTTTTGGAAAGGAAATTCCCTAAAAAGGTTACGGACCAGTTTTTGTGCACCGACTAATCTTCCGCTGCAAACATGAGGTTATGTGTCATGCATGTAGTCACTACAAACGAACCTACATGGTCATAAGGGCTGAGTAATGTCATGATTTGAACATGGATCAATAGATTACCCACCATATTTTTTATATGTATTACCAACTTACCATAATCTAAATGGTTAACAATACCGACAAATATCATTATACTAAAAACCCTTTGGTTAACGATACCATACCATATAGAAATTCTACATCTAATCTTAAATCCTAGAAGCATGTTACATTGGCTAAAATAACATGCCAACATGTTGCAATAGGTCAAAATGATCAAATTATAACAATGATTGATTTTATGAGAACAAAAGAATTATTCTCAAAAAATAGAAGAAAAAAGATGCAACAAAATACCACATTTACCAATTTTTCTAATAAAAGCAACTACCATCTTATAAAAAATAAAAATTATGTTATTGTGATCAAATTATGAAATTGTTAAATTTGGATGACTCAAGTGAAACAAATGTCATACTATATTGGTTACATGTTAAATTGACAATAGATGGTCATGTTAGTTACAATGATTTTTTTTCCACAATAAGGCGACTCTAATAAAATAAATAAAAATATAAATGTTTAAATCATAAAACTAATCAAATATGATGACTTTAATTAATATACTTTTTTCTTTCGATGCATGTTGGTCTCAATTTCTTCGTAATCATCTAGGAGTGTGCGGACACAAAACTTGGATTTGATATGTATATAGATTTGAATCTACATAAATTTAAATCTAACTCATAACTCTTTATGAACTAAATCTCTCACACATACCCTACAAATGATATATAAATCTATCTATCTATCTATCTATCTATATCATATCATATCATCATACTATATTATAAAGGAAACATTTTTTTTTTTTCCTTTCACAATATTCATTTGAAACTCCCATACATTTTTTTTTTCTTTCATTACATTCATTTAAAACTCCCATGACTTTTCAATTTCTTTCTAATAATAATTTTAAGTTAATTAATAAGGTTATATAAATATCAAACCCAAAGTGTAACCATATATAAACTAAATTTCAATATTAAAATAATATATTTACTTCTACTTATAAAGTTATGTTTTTTAACTTTTAACATATTATACTTAATTTATTAGTTTTAATATATTGTTAGATGTAAACCATTATCATTTTAAAGATACAATTTTGGAACAATTTGTATAAAATACTTAAATTATTTATTTGAATATAACATTATATGGTCAACTTAAATATAAATTTTAGTTTAACTTAAACAACCCAAACAATATTTTGTAAATAGTTAAAAGTGATTAATCGTAGTGTATTTCTAATAATGATTATACGTTGGTTAATAAGGCTAAATAAATATCAAACCTAAAGTGTAATCGTAAATATACTAAATTTCAATTTTAAAATAATATTTTTACTTCTGCTTATAAAGTTATGTCTTTAACTTTTAACATATTAGATTTAATATGTTTTTGTATATAAACCATTATCAGTTTAAAGTTATAACTTTTGAACAGTTTGAACAAAATACTTAAATTGTTAACTTAAATATAACATTACAATGTCAACTTAAATATAAATTTCAATTCCACTTAAAAAACCAAAGAATATTTTGTAAATAATTAAAAGTGATAAAGTGTAGTGATAAATATAAAAACTAAATTGTAATATCAATTTAACTAAAATATTTCTTAAAGATATTTTTATAATCTTTAAAAGTTTTCAAATAAATAGCTTAAAATAATTTACAATAAAATAGTTAAAAATGACTCTATATAAATGATTATATTGTTACCTTTAAAATCAAAAAACAATGTTTGATGTTTTAAATAATTATAATGATAGAAATTATAACATTAAGCAAATAAATTATAAAAAAATTAATTAACAATAACAGCAACTATAAATAAAATTAAACCATATATTATATTTAATTTTATTAATGTGTAATTCGCGGGTTGAAGTCATTCAAACGATTGAGATTATGCAGTTATAATAGATGTATATATTATTATATAATTCAAAATAATCAATATATTATATCAATTTACTATACGAATTATTATATCAAATTTAACAACAATATTATTTCTATATTTAAAAAAACATATATTTGTAAAGATTTCAACTATATAGGTGTTTCTGTGCAACGCGCGGGCATTCGCCTAGTTATACTTATAAATGAAGCATTTTTTCAATCACTTCATGCATTTGACCCCCCCCCCCCCACCCCCAAATTTCCAAACACCTAATGCATTTGAAACCCCTACACCTTTTCACCTTCAAAGTAATTAATAAAACATCACACACTTTATATAACTAAAACTTTGAAGCTACGAATGGAATTATGGAAGGTGAATTTAGAGCATGACATGACGAAAAAATTGATTTTGCTCCTACGTACTTATAAATATGTTCCCAAATGAAAATTTGGCAAGAATGATGAAACAAAACATGCTCCTGTATGGTACATAAGTCCTTTTATATCAATAATTTCATACCTTCCACTCCTTTAGTTTGCTCATGTTGCATTGTAATTAAATTCGTTTATATATCATTCATTTCATAACTTTCACTCCTTTAGTTTGTACAATTTCAAATACTCTAAACGGATTCTGAATGTATGGTAGGTGTGATAGGATAATATGGATTGGGGATAAACTAAAGCAAATACTATACTCTAGAAATGAATCCAAGTTGTCTAATCATCGTACAGTGAAGGCGATATTTTCTACCGAAGTTAAAGTCTCGGAATAGAATAACAAAACCTTTGCATTTTAGATAGGTTTCTAGAACTATATTTATTCCAATCTTAATAAAGAATGCAAGACCAAGAGGTTTACCCACAATTCTCGAAGAATCTGAAACTCCAATAATGAAAGAAGATTTAAAACCTTTAAAAATGAATGAGAAACTCGAGCATTGAGATTTAATGGCAGAAATTCAGAAGTTCTACAAAATCAACAATAAAAAAATGTGAAATTAGATGGCTTAAATTACTAAACATTGCAAGCAATAAGTAAGTACTCTAATCCTATTTAAATAATTTACAAAAAATGTGATTCAAAACATGTGGGGTTTACTTAAGAACTAAACGCGTATGGCCACAAATGAGAACTCATATTTAATCAATTATCAACTAATTACATTAGATACTAATGTGTACATAAACATTGCATTTACAATGTTAAACTAATAATAATTTTGCATTATTTATTAGTATAAATTATTTGTAAATCAAAAGTATACATACTATCTAATTGCACACAATCTTTATGTACAACCTATTCATAATAGATTAAACCATATCAATTATAATGTAATAATTTTGTTAATTGCATTATGTGAGCATCTTATTTTTTTAAATCATAACTTTTATATATATATATATATATATATATATATATATATATATATATATATATATAACCATATTAAACTACATAATTATTCAACTGCGCAACGCACGGGCATTCACCTAACATACTTATAAAGGAGACATTTTTTCTTGCACCATATGCATTTGAAACCTCCAAAACTTTTCATTTTCAACATAATTAATAACAACCATTCAAAACTTTTGTAATTTATATATACTTAATGGTATTTTATAAAACAAATGATTAAATCATGTTCATTTTTTAACTTATATATACTTAATGGTATTTCATGGTCATTGCACTCTCAAGCTTTTCTCATAATATCTCTTTACCTATGTGTATGCATAATTTCATTTCCTTGCAAAGAATACTTGTAACATCCATAAATTTTACACCAAATTTAAACTTTTTCGATCATAAATAAAAATCAAATAGCATTGTTTACAAAAATGTTTTCAAATCAATATCCATCAGAGTGTCCCAAAATCATAACATAAGGATGAGGAGCGGTGCGGTCACGCCTTCGCCTTGCCATGATCCCCTGAAGTACCTGAAACAATAAACTGAAATTGTAAGCCCGAGGGCTTAGTGAGTTACCCCCAAAATACCAATACCACACTGACAATGCCATATCAGTAACAATCAATCAATCAACATGCATACTGGCCATCGGCCTGATTGGACCGCCGTACTGGGCATACAGTCTATCTGAGTCTATCCCGAGCCTTCGACATGACTGGCCCGGCCTCGTGGGCCTGCAGTCTCCCCGGACCGCTCATAGGGTATGTTGGCCTTCAGCACAAAGCAGGACCGCCTCAACCCAACCAACAAGCAAATAACCATGTGTGCATAACTATCATATACTGGCATATACAAGCATCAAACATATCTATCACACTGATCATCAATCATAGAATTCTCTTGTAACTAGAGTACCGACCTAGCAGGTCACTAACATATCATCATAAGAGTATAACATATTGTCTACCCTGATTCCGATCTAACAGATCATAGCTACATGTAGCATACCATAACATTAACAACTAAAGGGCCGGCCTTGGTGCCGTAGACCCTATCGATATAGTGTGGATAACTCACCTTGCAAATGTCGACTCAGAAGATAAAATCCAACCCTCGGATCACTTGACACAGGCTCCACCACCTATGATCATAATACAATATACCCATAAGTACTTAACCTTATAAGGTACTCCATAACCCACCAGTCAACCCCTGGTCAAATTCAAAGTCCTCAGTCAAGGTCAACAGTCCATGTTGACCCCAACTCGTCGAGTACCCTAGGCTACCCGCCGAGTTCCTTGAAGTACAATCCATCTCGCCGAGTCATCGGGGTGACTCGTCGAGTTCCTTTGATCCTCGTTCAAACTTTAAGGCCACCCGTCGAGTTCCCTCCTTGCAACTCGACGGATACACACACATACATAACCCAGGGAAAACTCATCCAACTCGCCGAGTCTTATGGAAATCTTCATCGGACTCGTCGAGTTGGTCATCCAAATCGTCGATTTTACGGCCATCTTCATGTGACTCGCCGAGTCCATTCAGTCCTCTTTCCATATAGACTTGTTTTGAGCCATGCAGCAGCTCCAAATCACAGATCCAAGCTTCTAGGGAATGCTTATCACATAAAGTTGCAAACTTTACGTGCATGCATGGCTATAAAATCTCTCAATGCCTATTTTAAGTTCTTAATGGAACTTCATGCTCAAGGGGGACCTTAATCATGACCAAAACTGAAACGTTATGCTTCTAGAATCCAAGGAGGGTCCAGATCTGAAGTTACAAACTTAGATCTAGCCCATAGCTCCTCTTTCCAACTTATTAACTCACCAAAAACCCTAAAACTCAGCCATTAGAAGAGATTCACAAGGAAAAGGCGATGTGGTTACCTCCAGAAGATGATAACTGAGATAAAAGTTGATTCCCACACTCTACTTGCTCCAATCTCCTTCTCCTCCAAGCCTTCCCCCTCCAAAGATCCTCTTTTCAAGCTTCAAACACACAATACGCACACGCACACGCATATTAGGGTTTTAAGGGGCTCTCAAAGACTACAAAGAGGCCAAAGGAGGATGAGGCTCCTTTAAATAGAGGTGCAAACCCCAAGATTTAGGGTTTCATCTGCTAGCTCCTACTCGCCGAGTCCCAATATGGACTCATCGAGTAGGTCGCTTAACACGCGATCCTACCCCGCTGCTACTCGACGAGTAGGTTAACCAACTCGTCGAGTAGAGCTTAACCCATTAACTCTTATTTAAACAATACGTGAGAATCGGGGCGTTACAATACTAATGGATATATTACCGCTAAAACTTTTGGATTCTTTTGTTATTGATTTAATATATGTAGTCTTTTATTCTTATTATTAAACTTTTTTTCTTACTTTTGATGAAGTTTCTGTATTCTATTTGTATGTTTTCATGGGTTGTTTCTCACATCTCCAATGAAACCAAAATCTAGAGTGGCAATACATCTCAACAATATATTCCTCTACATACAAGATTTTTTTTTTACTTTCAGATATAATTAGGATTCTAATTATTATTTCTTTCACTTTAGTAGAATCAAGATAACTCATTCTTAGAAAAAAAAATTTATTAACCTCGTGTGCTTAATTTCTTTTCACTTGATTAAATACGTTATATGTTTAAATGTGATGATTGTTTATATAATTACTTTTAATTAAAAAAGTTGTATTATTATATTAATTAATTCACTAAAACACATGAATTTGGTGGTTTAATATTTTTATTCAAATAAGTATTTGCATACGCTTCACTCTATTTACTATATCTCTATATTAATATATAATATATGATATATTCACATGATTCGATGTACGCGAGTGCAAAGCTTGACCAAGTTAATGACCGCCAAAATATAATAACCAACATGACATTAAACAAGTTAATGAGATTACGTGAGTAAGTGAAACATCCCGACTTCCAGGTATAAGAGTTATCTTTTGTATGATTTTCTAGTAGAACTCGGCGAGTTGGGTAGCCTCAACTCGGTGTGTTAAGGAATGTTTTGGCCGCGGGATTTAATGAAGCAACTCAGCGAGTTGAGAAGCCTTAACTCGGCGAGTTGACAACTGGGAAGGCCTATTTACCATCCTCCTCTATCCAGAAACCCTAAATTCGAGTATCATCTTCAATAGTTGAGTGTGTGAGCTTGTGGAGAGGTTTGAGTGTTGATTTTTGGTACTCTTTTGAAGGAGCCTTGAAGTAAAGGTGTCTAGCTTGGTGGAAAGGCTTTAGATCCAGAACTTCCCACTTATTGCAGTCTCTTTGAGGTATAAAGCTTGTACCTTGCTTCTTCAATGATTAGATCTCTTCTTTTAGGGTTTTTTCTTGATTATTGGTTTCTTTGATGGATTGTCCAAGGATTTGAGTGTTTCATGGTTTGTCATTTTAGATTTGGCCATTTTGTGGCCTCATTTGGCTTAAAGTTCCAAGCTTTATGAGGATTTTGGTGTCATGCATGCATTAAGTCAATTCTTAAGTCCATTTTAAGCTTATGAGATCCATTTAGACATGCATGAACGTAAAGTTAGCAACTTTACGTGGTTTTCCAGCTCAAGGAAGTCAAACCTAGGTTTTGGGGTCATGTCCTTATGGATTAAGTGCTTATTGTATTAAGTTGTTGGGTTTTGAGCGGACTCGACGAGTTGGATCGGTTTTTCCTGACTTTACAGTTAAATGGAAAAAAATACGGCGAGTTGGGTCAACTTAGGTCGTTGACCTTGACTTTTTGACTTTTGTTTTGACCAAGTTGTCTTAACCACTTGAGGTAACCTGAATTGTAATAAAGGAAATTATGGACTTAGGATAAGATTCATAAGAGGTTGGGCCTAATTTGGAAAATTGGGCCATTAGTGGGCCTTTGTAAATCTTTTGGTTTTGGACTTTTTAATTAATGGAATTGGGCCTCAGTTTTGGTTCATGTTGGGTCAGGGGTTGTTAGGGTGCAAAGTCACTCTTGGATGTAGTGTTTTAGGCTTACCCTCTTGTATGTGTAAATGGGTTGAGTCTTTCCTTTAAATAGGAAGTAAGTAACTCCTATTATGTAAGGAACCATTTGGAGTGTTAGACTAAAGAGAGAAAATTTGTACAAACCCATTTGTATATTCTTTCTAGATCTAATATGAGCTTACAAAGATTTATTTACTTTATGCGTTTTTGAGTTTACATGATGATTCACTAGATCTTTTCTTATTCCGCACATGCCATCATAATCATCACCACTACAATTGGTATCAGAGTGGGTGTTCTTGATTAGATCAAGAATTGATCCTTGATGGCTATCTTGATTTGGTGATTCTTCATGTTCTTATTGATCTTCGTGTTTAGAGAGTGTTTTGTATTATAGAAATTGATTTTTTCCTTAATTTGATCCATAATTCGATTTTCTCTCTAGAATACTTGTTTGTACCACTTTCTCTCACTAGAATTTGGTTCATATTCACTTTCTCTCTATATAGATCTTCTTGATTTTCACTTTATCTCTCTAGAAAATCCAAGTTCATATCGTTTGATTCGAAAGTAAAGAAGCAATTATGGAGAAATGGATGATACATAGTAAAGATGTTCAAGGTGACTGCTCATTTGAATATCTTCTTCATAGCTTGATTGTTGGATTGAAAAGTGAATGTGATATTGTTGTAAATGGAGAAAAGAATGAAGTTGGAGAATTAATTAGTTGTCTAATTTTTCAAACCAAAGATTTGTTTGATCGTTTGGTTACAACATATCAAAAGAGACGAAGAAATAGAAGAGATGGAGAAGTCATAAAAGGAATTTCTCGTGCTGAATGCAAATATGGAAGCAATAAACTTGAATATTATGTAGATTGTCGTGAAGCTCGGGAAGGTGTTCTTGATGATGATCATGATGTTCAAGAAAAAGGAGTTAAAGTTGATTTTCAAGATGAAAAAGTTTTTTTTTCTCAATTGGAGTTCAAACCGATGATATTTTGTGTTCTTGTGATTCGTTTGAAGGAATGATTCCTTATCGGAAGCCGGTGATCCAAGAATTTCACAAGTATCAAACTCCAAAAGATAAACTCAAAATGTTCAAGTTGTGAAAAGTGGGTTTGTTCATGAAGTCAAGTCTTCAAGATGCAAAAAGATGAGAAAGAAAAAGAAGAAGAAGATCAATCGCAAAAAGAAGCGGGTTTATTCACAAAAATTGTCAAATGTTGTTGTGAAATCGAAATCCGTGAAACAAATTTGGGTTCCAAAGCAACAATCTCCAAATGTTGCATTGAATATGAAGTCAAAACCCAAAAGTATTGGTGGTTCTTTCGAATATGTTCTTGGATCGTTGAAGAACACGAATAACGAGTTGTACATCTCGCATAGTGGATGGTACAATGTTCAAATTGGAGATTTTCTCTTTCCAACAAAAGAACCAAAATTTTCTAAATTTGATTCGTACATTGAAAACGGAACTCGATTCGTCAAAAAGGTATCTAAACTTCTCAAATGGATTCCAAAACGTCCAAGATTTCGATTCGTGTTTTATGTTTTTTGTTTTTGATCAATTTGTCTCATTGGATCGAATCTGTTTCAACCCCATTGATTGATCCAATTATTCTTGTCTAGATCAAAACCAAATTAAACTCATTTTTATTTAATTTCACTGTTCATAAGTCCGATTTGAGCCCAATCTTCAATCCAATGTTTTGTTACTATTCATGATTTGTTTTAGCCCAAAAATATGTCGATCAGTTCATTCATTAAGTCCAAATGTCGTGTGATTCTCTACAAGTATTGCTTGCCAATTGACTTGTACATATACATATGATGCATCTTATTGTACTATCGGACTCAATTCTTAATCATCTTTTTTCGACTGATTCATCAGTTCATGATCGGATTGCGTTTTTGCTCTCATTCTCTCGGTTTCTCTTCAGTTTTTCTAATAGTCGATGGTTGATGTTTGTGAATGTGCAACTGGAAACTTGATTTTGATTTCAACGAATGTCGATTTTGATTCTATACAATTTGGAATTGAACATCGATTTAAGTTTGAATCGACATGATCAAATTTGATGGTGATGATTTGATTCATGTCAAGAAAGCTCATGATTGAAATCAAATCTGAGATCGATATTGTTTATTTGGTGTGCGTTGACTTTATGAAGTCAAAATCAGTGTTCTTGAGAACTTAGAACTGCAATCGATGAAATTGATTTTGATTTCGAAAACAGAGCATGATTTTCGTGATTGATAACGAATGGGAAGGTCGGCTTGTGTTAACATAATGAAGGTTTGGTTTTCAATTGAAAAGGGAAGGCTTGCTGATTAACGAAATTAGGGAAATTAACGAAACCTTGTTTTGGTGATTGGATGAATCTAACGAAATTAGAGAGAAAATTTTGGTGCTGAGAATTCGTACGAAGGGTGCTGTGAAGTTTCATACGAATGGTGAGTAATTTCGTACGAAGGGAGCAAAGACATTGGGAAGAAGAAAACATGAATGTTACAAATATGGCCCCTATTCTTCGTTAGTTTTGTAAAGAAAAAGGAGAAAGTTTCGAAAACATCCCCTAACCTTTCAATGTTTGGCAATTTTGACAATTGGGTTATTCTTCCCATGTTTGGAGGACAAAAGGCAGAATTTACGAAATCAGTCATTGAAGTTTCGAAAGTTTGGCAGTTTTTGCCCAAATTCAAAAGTTTGTAATTTTAGTATTGTTTCTTAGTTTTCTAATTTCAACTTTAAACTTATCTTTTATTGTTGTTTTATAATTTACCAACAAAAATACCATTCAAAATAATCAATGTTTGCTATGAAGTGATGAATGCCATTAATAACATATAAAAATAGCTAAATATTAGTAAGAAACAAATATTAGTAAGAAACAATTTGATGAAATCATTAGTATAAAAAATTATTAACTCTAAATTACTAACAAAGATATAAATATTTCTAATATCATATATGTATCAATAATATAATTATATTATTGTAATCAACGCAATATATTTGTCATAGTTTTAATCATCATAGTTTTATTTATGTGCAACGCGCATAGTGCGTATGTATAGGTGGTGCATGTACGTTTCCTACAAGTCATAAGGAATATTCCTCGTATGTCATAAATGAATATTTAAGTCTCCTCTTGTCATCCCCCGTTAAAAACTTTACACCCAACATTCTTCCCACTCAAAGTTTGGAATATATGACGATGCTGTAATTTCCAAACAAGCAAATAGTAAATATGAAGTCCAATCGCAACAAGCAAAATCAAAGCGATCCAAAATTTTTTATTCTACTTTAGTCTTCAAATCGGGTTCTGGGATATGAATAATTCAAATTCAAGCTCCAAATGGAAACTTCATCATTGAGCTCCAAAAGTAATGCCAGAAAAAAAAACCAAACCCGCTTTAAAAACCTACTTTGAAACCAAAAAATCTAAATCACATCATAACATGAAGAACCCCCTGTAAATATTACATTGATTTTCCATTAAAACATTAGCTAACGGCATAAACATCCCAAAATGTTATGTACCAAGATTAATATCGATTCTCAACCAAACTCGATCAAGAAGAATCGAAGTTGAATCAATCAAATCCCTAATCTTCTCGAAGCAATTCAACCCAAATGCTCACCACAAGACCAAAACATAATTTACTTAATTATTTCATAAGCTTCACTAAAAATAGTGACTTTGAAAATTACATTCTTTTTTCAACTGACCCTACCAAATTCTTCCATTTTTTATGATTGGAATAAGATCATAAAATTTTCAAATGGGTATGGGAATATGCTCACACAGGTGAAAAAAAACATACACCCTATCGACGTGTAGAATATAACAAATGGAAAAGTATAAAATTTGAATTTATATTGTAATGTTGAATTTTCAAATCCTTCTTTAATTTATATTGGATTCCAAAAGTGTATTGTCCATCTGAAACGTTGAAGAAAATCTGAATATGAATCTGAAATATCGAGACTGAAAATAATGTTGAAACTTCTTAAAGTGTGTTTCGAATCCGAGCTTTAATCCAAAGTGATCCATAAACATGTACAAATAAATCTTGAAGTTTCAATGCATTGTGAAAATAATCATCAGTCCAACGACATTGTAACGCCCCGTCTCTGGTATGATGCTTTCGTGGCTTTTATTTAGAAGTTTTATTGAGGGACTCGGCGAGTCTATGGCCTGACTCGTCGAGTAGGGTCGAGTTTTCGTGCACGTGTTAGTTGGCGACTCGGCGAGTCTGCCTGCCTGGAAGAAACCCTAAATCCCCGGGTTGCTCACTATTTAAGCAATGCTTTGTGCCCCAAACTCGCCTCCTTCACCCTTAGAGAGCTGTGAGAAAACCCTAATCCATCCCTTGTTTGTTTTAAGTGCTTTTGTGTGGATTTTGAAGGCTTGAAGAAGAAGAAGAAGAAAGGAGCAAGGAGAAGAGGTGTTGAGCAAAGATCCAAGGGCAAAATCAGAGTTCATTGAGGTATTTCTCGGATTCCTTCTGTTTTATGCTTTAGATTTCCATTTGAACTCTTCTAGGGCTAGTTTGATGCATTCTCCAAGCCTTATAGTTGTTTGGATGCCTTAATAGGTCGAGATATCCCTAGATCTGTTCATTTAGGAGTTGTAGAGCTCGGATCTATTGCCTTTTTGAAGATGCTTTGCATAAGAACCCTAGATCTACTCTTCTAAGTGCCTTTTTAGCCTTTATCTCCTTTTTCATGTGTATGTACACGTAAAGTTGGAAACTTTACGTGGTGAATCAGCTTATTGGACTCAGATCTATCATTTGTATGCGCTGGATTCAAGCAGAATCGAGTTTAGAGTAGTTGCATGGATGTGACTCGGCGAGTCAGAAGAACGACTCAGTGAGTCAGGTCGCGAGTCCCGTTTTTTTCCCCTTTTTGAGTGATGTCGAGTGGAAGCCGTGAGTAGTAGAGTGGACTCAGTGAGTTGGAGGGCAGGCTCAGTAATGGAGGGACTCGACGAGTTGTTCATACAACTCGCCGAGTCCAAGACAATCTTCTTAGCTCAAGAACAACTCGTCGAGTTGTTCATATGACTCGGCGAGTCAGATGAAGATTGTCTGAGTTCTTGGATCGAGAGGGTACTCGTCGAGTCGATGCCATACTCGGCGAGTAGCCACGAGTAGGGTTGAGAAGTGAGACTAGAGACTCGGCGAGTTGGCGGCCCAACTCGGCGAGTCAGGTCAACTGTGGGTTGACTTTGATCGAGAGAGTTGACTTTGACCAAGGGTAAAAGAGTCATTTTACCCAGTGCAGTGTTTAGCATTTGATTGAGTGTGTTTATGGACTTGTAGCCGGGGAGATACCGGAGCAGCAGCAGTTAGCTTCCAGAGCCATTCACACAGCAGCCAGTTCATGAGGTGAGTTTCCTTCCAGTAGTAACGGGTCTAAGGCCACAATGCCGGCCCGTTTAGCTAGCAGTCAGCTTCGGACCTCGATCCGATGTAGTAGTTAGTATGTTTGATGCCTTCGTGGTTCAGACAAGATATATGTGTTTATGCCAGTTGATATGTTTATGCTATGTTCAGTCAGCTTCGGACTTCGGTCCGATGTCTCAGTCAGCTTCGGACTTCGGTCCGATGTCCTAGTCAACTTCGGACTCGGTTCGATGTAGGGGACGAAGGTCCCAGTCAGCTTCGGACTTCGGTCCGATGTGCCAGTCAGCTTCGGACTTCGGTCCGATGTAGGGGGCAAGGCCCCGGTTAGCCGGACTTCGGTCCGATGCAGTGGGCAAGGCCCAGTATGTGCTTTATATGTTATTGTGTGGTATGTGGTAGTTTGGGGGAGCTCACTAAGCTTCGTGCTTACAGTTTCAGTTTTGGTTTCAGGTACTTCCGCAAGCAAAGGGAAGAGCTCGGGATGATGGCATCGCACACACCACAGCTTCAGTTTTTATCCTGGGAGTTGATCAGCTATCTTAGATATGTTTTGATACAGTTGTGACCCAGTTTTCTCACTGTATTTTAGTATGGTTTTGAGATTCGCAACGCATGGTTTTATTATGATATACTCAGTTTTATGATTTTTGGTTATATTAAAAATGAAATTTTCGGGTCGTATTTTGGGACGTTTCAAGTTGGTATCAGAGCCCTGGTTTAAGGGATTCGGATACACCACCTGGTGCATCTGAACTAAAACTAAGGGAAAGATAAAAAGATTTTCAAAAAGAAAAATGTTTTCGAATGAGATTTTGAAAAGCACTTAGAAAGAAAAGAATTTTTTTAAAACAAGATAAGGGTGTGGTGCATACGATGAGCCGAGCTCAAGTAAGTACTCCCAAATTACCAATACAAGTTTTATTATTATGATTAATTGTTCCAGTTTCAGTAGAACAGCATGCTAGTATAGGACTAAGGATCTAGGAGGATGCCTTATGTGCCTGCTATATGTGTTACAGCCTTATGAGAATTGCATGCTAGTATTGAGTAGACAGCAGTAGGATAGCCTGTTTAGGTTATGCCTGGTAGCGCGAGCTTAGCATTGTATGCTAGAGTAGCTTCTCGTTATGAGAATAGTTTTGTCTGAGTATGTTTCCCTTATCCGAATGCTGCTTGCTTTGTGCTTTGTAGGACTCTGAGTGGTGGAAGTTAGCCATTAGGTGAATACGTCACATCACATGTGATCAGGGTTGAATAATCTCAGAGTGCTGGATTTGGCCCTATTGCGCAGCTCTTGTCTGAGTCCAACCGTTGTAGGGACGAGTCTTTTACTCGAAGGATTATCCGAGCCTCATTGCATGTGATGGTATTCAGGTGGTGGCTAATTAGCATTACAAGGAGGCCTTCGGCAGCTGAGGACTGGTTTGAGTGGAGTCAACGATTTCCCTAGGGCAAGCCTAGGATGAGAGTAGCAGAGATCAGTAGTAGTAGAAGTGACTTGGTGGAGTCAAGGCAGTTCTTGAGGAAAGTACGGATAGATGTGGAAGGTAGTATGGGCCCGTACTACTGAAAGCAGAGGATCCGTACTCAAATCAAGGAAGGCCGAGACAAGACCAGGAAGCTAGTGGTAGTATCAATGATCCCTTGAGATATTTCAGTTTTCTGATGTTGATATGATGTGTTTCAGAATGGTGGTTTTGCGTCCGAGGACAGCAGCCAGCAGTGGAGGTGCCGGGGAGGGATCAGGATCAGGCTCGGGGGACGAGCGCATGGATGAGCAGACCAGAGAGTTTCTTTCTTCAGAGATTACTCGTATCATTTTAGAGCAGACTCCTGTGATCTTCGGTTCGATCAAGGAGGGTATCCTAGAGCTGATGGATGAGAGATTGGGCACCTTCCGTGCCGAGGTGGTGGCCATGATGGGGTCACGTACACTTACCTTCAGGGAGTTCAGGGCATGTGGAGCTCCAGACTATCATGGGGCGCGGGACCCCATAGCGAGTACTAGATGGTTGGCGGATGTGGCCAACGCGTTCCGCATTAGCAGGTGTCCTGAGGGGGACAAGGTCAGATTGGCGTCCTGTCTTCTGAAGGACATGGCACGGGATTGGTGGGAGGAGGTCGGACATACCATTGGAGATAATGCAGCATTGGATGCCATGACTTGGGCTGATTTCTCTACCAGGTTCAGGGCGGAGTTTGCACCAGCTATTGAGGTGCAACAGTTAGCCAGAGAGTTTCAGGACCTCACCCAGACTACAGAGACTGTGGCGGAGATCACCGCCAAGTTCAGGGAGAGGGCTCTTCTTGTTCCTCAGTATGCAGCCGATGAGGAGATGAAGAAGGCCCGATATCATGAGATGTTGCGAAGTGATATTCGCTAGTTTGTGAGCCGGTCCAGCTGTAAAACGTTGGACGACATGATTGCTAGGGCTCGAGAGAGGGAGATTGATCTCGAGATGGAGAAGAAGAGGAAACCGGAGGCGGTTTCGGGTTCAGGAGGTTCGGGCAAAAAGCCCAAGGTTTCAGATCACAGGTCCAGGTTTCAGCCGAGCCACAATCGATGTGGCAGGTGTGGGAAGATGCACGATGGGGTGTGCAAGACAGAGAGTTCCGGCTGCTTCAAGTGCGGTCGGACTGGGCATATGAGCAGGGATTGTACGGCCCCTGCTACTGTCGTTGCAGCATCAGATCTGATTTGCTTTCAGTGCAATCAGAGGGGACATAAAAAGTCCCAGTGTCCGAGTTTAGCTGCAGTAGGGAAGGTGGTTGCACCTGCCCCTGCTACTTTGAGGATTACAGATGGCCGGCAGGGCCGAGCCGAGGCGCCAGTGGCGAAGAGTAGGGCGTTTCAGATGACAGCAGAGGAGGCGCGAGCGACTCCTGATGTGGTGACGGGTATGTATCTTCCCTTCATCTCTTTATTTTATTGATTGATTATTGCTTATGATTGTATGTTTTATATAGGGTCGTTCTCTGTGAACGGCATTTCTGCTATGATATTATTCGATTCGGGGGCTACCCGATCATTCGTATCGCTTGCGCTTAGCAAGAGATTTAGCAGAGCTCCAGGGGAGCTGGAATGTCCACTAGAGGTTGAGATAGCAGATGACAGGACCGTGAGGGTCGGCAGAGTGCATAGAGGGTGTTCTCTTCAGTTGTTTGACGAGCAGTTTTCGGTGGACCTGGTTCCTATTCCCCTGCAACGGAATAAGGTTATTGTGGGCATGGATTGGCTAAGCCCTAATGGGGGCGGTGATTGATTGTGAGCTTCAGCTAGTGAGGGTTTGCACTCCCAGTGGGGGAGAGTTAGTGATTCAGGGCGAGAGGCCACAGCGCGGACCGACCTTTTGTTCCGCCGCAAGGGCGAGGCGCTATTTTCAGCAGGGTTGCGCTAGTTATGTAGCTTATGTCTTGGATGCCCGGGAGAAGGGCAAGACGACAGTTGATGATGTTTCGATAGTGCGAGACTTCCCGGATGTAGTTCCTGAGGATTTACCGGGAATACCTCCTGAGAGGCAGGTTGAGTTTGGGATCGACCTGATTCCTGGTGCGGCTCCGATAGCCAAGACTCCGTATCGCCTAGCTCCCCCTGAGATGCAGGAGTTGTCTACGCAGCTGCAGGAGCTGCTAGACAAGGGTTTCATTTGGCCGAGCAGTTCGCCTTGGGGAGCGCCGATCCTGTTTGTGAGGAAGAAGGATGGGTCGCATCGTATGTGTATAGATTACCGGGAGTTGAATAAGGTGACGGTGAAGAACCGTTACCCACTTCCGAGGATAGATGATTTATTTGATCAGCTTCAGGGAGCGTCTTGGTTCTCCAAGATCGATCTACGCTCCGGGTATCACCAGATGCGGGTTAGGGATGAGGATGTTCAGAAGACTACTTTCAGGACTAGGTATGGTCATTATGAGTTTGTGGTGATGCCATTTGGGCTCACCAATGCTCCAGCCGCGTTCATGGACCTCATGAATCGCGTGTGCAGGCCGATGCTGGATCGGTCAGTGATAGTATTCATAGATGATATCTTGGTGTATTCCAAGACGCAGGAGTAGCACGAGGAGCACCTGAGGGAGGTGCTGGAAGTTTTGAGGAGGGAGAGGCTTTTCGCAAAGTTCTCCAAGTGCGAGTTTTGGTTGCGCGAGGTGCAGTTCCTTGGTCACCTCGTCAACCAGAAGGGTATTTTGGTGGATCCGGCCAAGATAGAGGTTGTGATGCAGTGGGAGGTCCCGAAGTCTCCAGCTGAGATTCGGAGCTTCCTAGGGTTGGCAGGGTATTACCGGAGATTCATTCAGGATTTCTCCAAGATAGCAGTGCCGTTCACCCGACTGACCAAGAAGTCGGTGGTATTTCGTTGGGGGCCCGAGCAGCAGGCAGCGTTCGAGACCCTCAGGCAGAGATTGTGCGAGGCTCCGATCCTTACCTTGCCAGAGGGAGTAGAGGACTTCGTAGTCTACTGTGATGCCTCAATCACAGGTATGGGAGCAGTGTTGATGCAGCGAGTCCATGTGATAGCTTACGCCTCGAGGCAGTTGAAGCATCACGAGGCTAATTATCCTACCCATGATTTAGAGCTGGGGGCGGTTGTGTTTGCCCTCAAGATTTGGAGGCACTATCTTTATGGGGTCCGTTGTACTATCTACACGGATCACAAGAGTTTGAGGTACCTTATGGATCAGCCGAGTCTGAACATGAGGCAGAGGAGGTGGTTGGATGTGATAAAGGATTATGATTTTGAGATCCTTTACCATCCAGGGAAGGCCAACGTGGTGGCCGACGCCCTGAGCCGCAAAGTGTTGACAGCCCCTATCAGAGATTTGTGTTTGAGGATGACAGTGATTACTCCGTTGTTGGAATGGATCAGGGAGGCTCAGGTTGAGGGCCTCAAGGAGGAGAGGCAAAAGTGTGAGAGGATAGTGGGCCGAGTAGCTTCGTTTGATTATGACAGTCGGGGATTGCTTACACTTCATGGGAGAGTGTGGGTACCGTACTGGGGTGGGGTACGGCAGGTGTTGATGGATGAGGCTCATAAGTCTCGATTTTCTATCCACACAGGGGCGACGAAGATGTATAGAGATCTTCGACCCGATTATTGGTGGCCTTGCATGAAGCGGGATGTCGCTTGGTATGTTGAGAGGTGCCTGCCCTGCAGGAAGGTCAAGGCGGAGCACCAGAGGCCTCACGGCAAGATGCAGCCGTTAGACATTCCTGTGTGGAAATGGGAGGACATCACCATGGATTTTGTCACCAAGCTTCCCAGGACCGCACGAAGAGTGGATTCGATATGGGTAGTAGTGGATCGGTTGACGAAGAGTGCTCATTTTATCCCGATCCAGGAGAGTATATCAGCAGAAAAGTTAGCCGATATCTATGTGCGTGAGATCGTGGCACGTCATGGAGTGCTGGTATCGGTAGTGTCAGACCGAGATGTCCGTTTTACATCCAAATTCTGGAAGCGGTTTCACGACGAGATGGGTACTCGTCTTCATTTCAGCACCGCTTTCCACCCTCAGACGGACGGGCAGAGCGAGAGGACGATTCAGACTCTCGAGGACATGCTCAAAGCGTGTGTTCTAGACTTCAGTGGCAGTTGGGATACGTATCTTCCGTTAGCGGAATTTTCGTATAACAACAGTTATCATGCAAGCATTGATCGACCTCCCTTTGAGATGCTTTATGGGAGGAAGTGTTGGACCCCGATTTGTTGGGGCGAGGTCGGTCAGCGAGTCGTTGGGAGCACAGAGGTGGTGCTCAAGACGACCGAGTTGATTCAGCAGGTCCGTAGTAGACTGCAGACTGCGCAGAGTCGGCAGAAGAGCTACGCAGACAGGAGGCGTTCAGACTTGGAGTTCCGGGTGGGCGATATGGTCCTCCTGAAGGTCTCACCCTGGAAGGGTGTCATCAGGTTTCGGAAGAGGGGCAAGCTGGGCCCCAGGTTCATTGGTCCCTTTAGGGTTTTGGCCCGAGTGGGTCGGCTTGCTTATCGGTTGGATCTTCCTATAGAGCTTAGCCAGATCCACAACACTTTCCATGTGTCTCAGTTGAGGAAGTGTTTAGTGGATGAGTCAGCAGTTGTTCCCCTAGAGGATATTCAGGTTGATAGCAGCCTGAATTATATTGAGAGGCCGGTCGCGATTCTGGACCGGAAGACAAAGACCTTGAGGAACAAGGCAATTCAGTTAGTGAAGGTGCAGTGGCAGCACCGGAAGGGGTCTGAGTGGACGTGGGAGGCTGAAGAAGAAATGAGAGAGCATTAGCCGGAGTTATTTGCAGATTCAGCCGCAGCAGACTTCGAGGACGAAGTCTGAGACAAGTGGGGGAGAATTGTAACGCCCCGTCTCTGGTATGATGCTTTCGTGGCTTTTATTTAGAAGTTTTATTGAGGGACTCAGCGAGTCTATGGCCTGACTCGTCGAGTAGGGTCGAGTTTTCGTGCACGTGTTAGTTGGCGACTCGACGAGTCCATATTCGGGACTCGGCGAGTCTGCCTGCCTGGAAGAAACCCTAAATCCCCGGGTTGCTCACTATTTAAGCAATGCTTTGTGCCCCAAACTCGCCTCCTTCACCCTTAGAGAGCTGTGAGAAAACCCTAATCCATCCCTTGTTTGTTTTAAGTGCTTTTGTGTGGATTTTGAAGGCTTGAAGAAGAAGAAGAAGAAAGGAGCAAGGAGAAGAGGTGTTGAGCAAAGATCCAAGGGCAAAATCAGAGTTCATTGAGGTATTTCTCGGATTCCTTCTGTTTTATGCTTTAGATTTCCATTTGAACTCTTCTAGGGCTAGTTTGATGCATTCTCCAAGCCTTATAGTTGTTTGGATGCCTTAATAGGTCGAGATATCCCTAGATCTGTTCATTTAGGAGTTGTAGAGCTCGGATCTATTGCCTTTTTGAAGATGCTTTGCATAAGAACCCTAGATCTACTCTTCTAAGTGCCTTTTTAGCCTTTATCTCCTTTTTCATGTGTATGTACACGTAAAGTTGGAAACTTTACGTGGTGAATCAGCTTATTGGACTCAGATCTATCATTTGTATGCGCTGGATTCAAGCAGAATCGAGTTTAGAGTAGTTGCATGGATGTGACTCGGCGAGTCAGAAGAACGACTCAGTGAGTCAGGTCGCGAGTCCCGTTTTTTTCCCCTTTTTGAGTGATGTCGAGTGGAAGCCGTGAGTAGTAGAGTGGACTCAGTGAGTTGGAGGGCAGGCTCAGTAATGGAGGGACTCGACGAGTTGTTCATACAACTCGCCGAGTCCAAGACAATCTTCTTAGCTCAAGAACAACTCGTCGAGTTGTTCATATGACTCGGCGAGTCAGATGAAGATTGTCTGAGTTCTTGGATCGAGAGGGTACTCGTCGAGTCGATGCCATACTCGGCGAGTAGCCACGAGTAGGGTTGAGAAGTGAGACTAGAGACTCGGCGAGTTGGCGGCCCAACTCGGCGAGTCAGGTCAACTGTGGGTTGACTTTGATCGAGAGAGTTGACTTTGACCAAGGGTAAAAGAGTCATTTTACCCAGTGCAGTGTTTAGCATTTGATTGAGTGTGTTTATGGACTTGTAGCCGGGGAGATACCGGAGCAGCAGCAGTTAGCTTCCAGAGCCATTCACACAGCAGCCAGTTCATGAGGTGAGTTTCCTTCCAGTAGTAACGGGTCTAAGGCCACAATGCCGGCCCGTTTAGCTAGCAGTCAGCTTCGGACCTCGATCCGATGTAGTAGTTAGTATGTTTGATGCCTTCGTGGTTCAGACAAGATATATGTGTTTATGCCAGTTGATATGTTTATGCTATGTTCAGTCAGCTTCGGACTTCGGTCCGATGTAGGGGACGTGGGTCCCAGCCAGCTTCGGACTTCGGTCCGATGTCTCAGTCAGCTTTGGACTTCGGTCCGATGTCCTAGTCAACTTCGGACTCGGTTCGATGTAGGGGACGAAGGTCCCAGTCAGCTTCGGACTTCGGTCCGATGTTCCAGTCAGCTCCGGACTTCGGTCCGATGTAGGGGGCAAGGCCCCGGTTAGCCGGACTTCGGTCCGATGCAGTGGGCAAGGCCCAGTATGTGCTTTATATGTTATTGTGTGGTATGTGGTAGTTTGGGGGAGCTCACTAAGCTTCGTGCTTACAGTTTCAGTTTTGGTTTCAGGTACTTCCGCAAGCAAAGGGAAGAGCTCGGGATGATGGCATCGCACACACCACAGCTTCAGTTTTTATCCTGGGAGTTGATCAGCTATCTTAGATATGTTTTGATATAGTTGTGACCCAGTTTTCTCACTGTATTTTAGTATGGTTTTGAGATTCGCAACGCATGGTTTTATTATGATATACTCAGTTTTATGATTTTTGGTTATTAAAAATGAAATTTTCGGGTCGTATTTTGGGACGTTTCAGACATGTATCATTCCAAAGTTGTTACGAAAATTTTTGTTGCTCTGAAAATGATAATGTGAGTTCATTACAAAAGTGTTGTTTGTTTTTCGAAGCTAAAATGTTTGTAGTCTGTAGACCATATCTGCAACCCCCTGCAACAAAAGAAGTACACCAAACGTTTGCAAACTGTAATAAAAAAATTGTTCGTTTTATTATCGTCTATAGATTTTTAAAATAAAATAAAATAACCATAATATAGTTAAAAATAATTCTAAATCAAAATTTTATTTAGATTTAATCATATGAAAATCGAATATAAATATCATTATGATGCTATTATTTTTAAAAACGTTTATATAAAATAATTAAACATAATAATAATAAATAACAATAAAGAAAATTATTAATTTATCAAACAACATGTTTATTTTGTTAAATACTCCAAGACAATGGTTATTTCTCTAGTTAGCTTTAATAGATTTGATAATTTTAATGATTAACTTTATAATTTATGAATACTTAGTTATAAACAATGTAACAAAAATAAATATTTATATGAAATTTATCAAAAAATTTCAAAATTATATAAAATATACTTGAATTGTTTATAATATCATTTATAACAGTATTAAAATAATAAACATGTTGAAGACATTAAACAAATCTATGTTTAGTGGTTTGAAAAAGGAGGGATCAGTGGTGCACCGTGCAACATGCACATTAGTTTTTAAGTGAAAAATCTTTTAAAAAACAAACAATTGTGAAAAGACAAAATGCTGCCCGTGAATTGTCAAAAAAAAATAAAGGTCCGAAACGAGTCAATTCATTTTCGTGTTTGTACCGAAGTAAGTTCAAAATCATTTCTTAATCCAAGTTGAGTCCAGAATCAAAATTTGAGTTTGAAGAGTTGGAGGTCCGAATTGAATCGATTGCTTCAATCACGAATTAAGTATGAAGCTAGGACAAAGCTCGGAACAATCGAAAGGCTCAAATTCATCACCATATCACCTTCTTATTATGTCAAAGTCATCGACTTCATTTCAGTTTATGAATTAAAACATTAATTTCGACTTTAAGGCACTTCTTTGACTACTTTGAAACAATTTGAATCACAATATCAACAAATTCTCTTCTTTGTTAATTGTACTTCACCAAAAATCTCTAACTAATCATTTTCTAAAATTTCTCAACAAATCGATTCAAGCACAAGGTTCAATTCATAAATCTAAACATCAATTTGATCCAAATAAATTATAAGAACACCAATTAATCGATTCAATTTCAAAGGACAAGAATATATGAGATTGAAGAAAAATACGGTACGACATAAGAGATTTACAGTTGGCGAGCTCGATTAACGAATGAAAGAACGTAAATCAGAATCGAATAACTGTTGATAAACAAGAATAAGAACGTATTTGTGATCCAAAGAAAAAACAATATGCTCGATCCAAAAAAAGATGTTGTGACAAACAGATTTAAGCAGACGATGTATCAATGCAAATCAATATGATCCATGGACAAAAATGGATCAAAAGAATGGGCCTTAATCACAAACAAAAGACTTTGATAACAACCTATTGGGCTTTATGAATAAATTCATATTCAATCCAACAAAATGGTGATGAGCAATAGTAGAAAACAACAACACGATTCCAAGAATGATTCCAAGAATTTTCGATAAACTCGCCTAAACAAAAATGATTACGTGGAGAATTTGTAGATCGAGACCGTTTCTTGAACAAACCGCTTTAGATTTTGAAGGTGCGATTCTGATACCAATTGTGAAGAAATAAAATCTGGATTTGACATGTGAAATGAAAGATTGATATGATTGACAAGATTATTTCGATGTTAAAAGATGTATTTGATTATTATGAGGAATTACAAAAAATATCTAGATCTAAATCTATATTAAATTAATTAAACACTTAATTCTATATAAACTACATCTCTCAAACACACTATACAAATGTTCTATGCATGCAAGTCTCAAACAAGTCATATGGAATATTCCCCACATATCTTAAATAGATTTTCAAGCCTCCTATTGTCATCTCCTATGGAATTGTCCTAATGGTTTATGTTGAGTCCGGAACTTTTGTTGTAACAAGTTTTAAGTGCGTTGATGGCTTTATCAGAAGAGTAGAGTTTTTGTACATATCTGAAGTGATTTGTAGATCATATTATACTCATTCAGATTGTTATATTACGTACATGCATTTTAGTGCTCTTAACTATTAGTGTAGGTTAGTGTGAGCAAAAAGTTGTTTTCATCGCATGTGTATAATTAATCAACTACCATATATATATATATATATATATATATATATATATATATATATATATATATATATATATATATATATATATATATACTAGGCGAATGCCCACGCTTTGTACAGAAACACCTATATAGTTAAAGTCTTTACAAATATATGTTTTTTTTTTTTTAAATATATCAATATTGTTGTTAAATTCGATATAATAATACATATACTAAATTGATATAATATATTAATTATTTTGAATTATATGATAATATATACATCTATTATAATTGCATCATCTCAATCGTTTTAATGACTTCTACCCGCGAATTACACATAAATAAAATTAAATATAATATATGGTTTAATGTTATTTTTAATTATTGTTATTTTTAATAAAGTTTTTAAAATTTATTTGCTTGATGTTTTAATTTCTATCATTATAATTATTTAAGACATCAAATATTGTTTTTTTATTTTAAAGATAACAATATAATCATTTATATATAGTTATTTTTAACTATTGCTATTGTAAGTTATTTTAAACTACTTATATTAAAACTTTTAATGATTATAAAAATATCTTTAGGAAATATTTTAGTTAAATTGATATTATAATTTAGTTTTTGCATTTATCACTTTTAACTATTTACAAAACATTTCTTTGTTTTTTTTAAGTGGAACTGAAATTTATATTTAAGTTGATACTGTAATGTTATATTTAAATTAACAATTTAAATATTTTGTTTAAACTGTTCAAAAGTTGTAGCTTTAAACTGATAATGGTTTAACATTTTAAATCTAATAAATTAAGTATAATTTGTTAAAAGTTAAAGACATAACTTTATAAGTAGAAGTAAAGATATTATTTTAAAACTGAAATTTAGTTTATCTATGATTAGACTTTAAGTTTGATATTTATTTAACCTTATTAACCAACTTATAATCATTATTAGAAAGACACTACAATTTATCACTTTTAACTATTTACAAAATATTTTTTGGGTTGTTTAAGGTAAACTAAAATTTATATTTAAGTTGACACTGTAATTTTATATTTAAATTAATAATTTAACTATTTTATACAAACTATTCCAAAATTGTATCTTTAAAATTATAATCTTTTACATCCAACAATATAATAAAACTAATAAATTAAATATAATATGTTTAAGGTTAAAAACATAACTTTATAAGTAGAAGTAAGTATATTATTTTAATATTGGAATTTAGTTTATATATGATTACACTTTAGGTTCGATATTTATTTAACCTTATTAACCAAATTATAATTATTATTAGAAAGAAATTGAAAAGTCATGGGAGTTTCAAATGAAAGTGGTGAAAGGAAAAATGCATGAGAGTTTCAAATGCATGAGGTTCAAGGAAAAATGCTAGCTTTATAAGATATATATATATATATATATATATATATATATATATATATATATATCACATTCTTAATTTATATTAAACATATGTATCAAAATCCTCAAGTATAATCAACCTTATGTATTCTTCATGTATATTTAAGTGTTGAAGAATATTATAACATCCCGTTTCCTGTTATTTCTTATTTCAGGGTCGTGGGTCGGAAATTGATTGTGTAAAAGCTTTGGGCCTTAAAGAGGTAAATATTAGACCTTGTGGAAGGAGGTAATGATAGTTAAGAGATCTAACCATTGAATTATGTTTTGGTCCAAAGGCTAAAAAGGGAAAAGTCATAGGTCGGGTTCTTACATGAAATATTTATTTTTGTTCGAGAAGTTTTTAGCCCCAAATATTTAGATAATATTGTAGAGCTCTTAAACACCTTTCCGTGGATATAAAGAACGTTGGAAACGGAGTTGGAACGAAGAAGTTATGGACGTTTGAAGTTATGATGATTTTTGGGTTAGCTGCATACACTGGGCGTACGGGGAGTACGGTGAGCGTACCAAGGCATCCCTAGTACGTTGGGCGTAAGCAATCAATGCCCAAACCCTATTTTCATGATTTGAGCCTTAGTTAAGTTCCTTAACTTCCCCAAACCCACTCCATTCTCAACCTCCACCTTTCCAACACCCTCTCTTGAAACCCTAACCCTAGTTTGGGCCTTGTGACAAAAAAGAAGGTGTTCTAAAGTGCTTTGGAATGTTCATGGTGCACCTTGGATAAGAAGGAACTCATTGAAGAAGCGTTGGTTGCATTGGAGCTTGTAGATCTAGACCTTGTTCACCTTCATCTTTCTTCTGGAGGTATAAAGTTTGAATCTTAATGATGAAATTGTTAGATCTAGCTAGTTTTGGGTGTTATGAGATTTTGGTCACTTTATATGCATAAAGTTTAGATTTTAAAAGTTTGTGACCTTGTTATGGATAAAGTTGGAACCTTTATCCATCTAAACATCATATTGATTCAGATCTGAAGGTTAGCGACTTGGACTTAATGGATTAAGTTGAAAAGGATGCATTTTTGGTCTCTTTGAGACTTAAAGGCTAGATCTTGTTTGCTGGGACCATTCTAATGGATAAGGTTGGAAACTTTATCTATTATGGAGCTATTAGGAACCATAAAAATGTGATCTTTGTCTTTCTATCCATTCCATGCAAGAGTTTTGACGTCTTAATGGATTAATAAGTTACAGTTTTAGCTTCTGGACCTTCCCTAGCCATGGAAAGTCATAAATGTGGAAACTTTATGACTTAAGACAATGTTTTAAGGCTAGATTTAAGTTTGGGTGAAAAGTCCTTAAAGGATTAAGTGGTTAATGGAAAGGATGGAACCAACTCGAGTATGTTGGGCTTAATTTTCGTACGTTGGGCATACTAAGCCATCCCATGTACGTGAGGTGTAAGTTGAGTACGCAGGGCATACTCAACCAGCTTTAGACTTTGACTTTTGTTGACTCCGTTGACCGTTGACTTTTTGAACAAGTTTGAATTTAGATCAAACTTGAGGGTTTTGATTGGTGATTAAGATTTTATATGGTTCTGATGTTAGTGGATTCGCGAGAGCAAGCAGTGTAGCACGGAGCGTGTCACAGTGTTCTCGGGTTTCTTCATTTCAGGTGAGTTTCGCCTCACTATCCCCATGGGTCGAAGGCACCAATGTCGGCCCACTATTTTTGGTTATCTGTTAGTAGAGGTATGCCTTAGGGACTGTATGTAGGCGTGTAGGATAGACTGAGGACGCTTGATCTAGGCTCCTTTACATGCTCCTCGTTTGGTTGTGGTTCTAGAGTAGGATCACATGATTGGGTTTCTATCTCACCTCTGAGTATATACTGTTATGCATTCCTTGGATTATTGATATTTAGTATGCTGCTCTGCTATAGTGATCTATATCCTGGTACCAGTTATGCTGCTATGCTATGTTGATCCGTTAGATTTGTATCATGTTATCGAGTATGTTGCTTTCTTGTAGTGATCGATAGAACTGTATGTTATCTGTACTTGTTGGTTATCATCTGGTGGAGTGCTCTAGGGACTGTCTTTGGTCATGTAGGATAGCTTGAGAACTTTTGATCTAGGCTTTCATGCCTGTTCCTCGATTGGTTGTGGCTCTAGAGTAGGACCATCTATTCGGGTGACTATCTTACCTTTGATTACTTATGGTTACACATTTCATGGAGGTTAGCTCGTAGTAGGATTGTATGTTGTGAGAGGACTAGTAGGCGGTAGTGATCTGTATGGTTGATGTTTTCCTGTATTATGTGCCTACTTGATCCTTGATTGTTTATATGTCGATATATAGTAATGGTCGATTAAGGCGGTCCTGCTTTGTGTTGTAGGCCAAGATACCCGGTGCAGGCCGGCTATAAGCCGAAGGCGCGGACGCTTGGGATGAGCGGTTAGGTTGAGGCGGTAGGCCAACAAACCCAAGTATTCTGGCCTGGATATACTAAAGGCCTGCATGGCGGTCCAGTCAGGCCGAAGGCCTGAAGAGCGGCCATTATGCATGCTTGTATGTTTGCTGTATGGGCTATTTTGGGGGAAACTCACTAAGCTTTATGCTTACACAATTGTTTATTGTCTTAGGTATCATCGGTCATCATGGGAAGACGAAGACATGACTATACACATTTATCAACAACAATGAAGATTCCACACTTTAATATTACTCTCATTTTTATAAATGTATATGGAATAAATGGTTTTCTCCATAACGGATTTATAATTAGGAAGATTTACTTAAATAAAATGAAAGTTTGGGGTTGTGAAAATGGGATGTTACAAGTTGGTATCAGAGCCCTGGTTTGAGCGAATTGGATGAACACTTGTGTGAATCCAGTCTCAAACTAGGATCCGAGAGTTTTTGAAAAAGGTTTTTGATAAATAATTTATAATAAAAGGGATGGATTAAGGACATGGGCTCGGTTTCCTGTCATGTTCTTTTTTGATTGTTGGCTTGGGATCGGGAACATGGACCTTGATCTAACTTTAGGTTTACAGGAAGATGTGGTGTGTACAGTCATCCAGAGCCTGAACAGGAGAGTGGTTCCCAAATACCCATACTTGTTATATGCAATGAGTTCTTGATTTTGTTGATACGATGTTTATGATAGAACAACATGCTAGTGATAGGCTAGGAATCTTCAGGAATTGCATGATAGAATTTATTGATGTATGATGCTTGATAGCCTAGGAGCGCCTCTTGTATGAAATTGACATTGTTACTGTAGTTGCTTAGTGTATGCATCATATTCATACATAACTAAGATTTTATAGCATGAGAATGTTTGGTTTTATTTTCTTTCTTGTTCCTTGTTTGGTTTTGGTACTAAGGTAGTATTTTACTATCTATAAGATCTAGTGTTATATATGATTAGCATATACAATTGTTGCAGGGTTGGTGGAAGTTTCATGGATGAGTATATGCGTGAGTAGCCGACTAGATGCAGAGTGTTTACCCACTCATGATAGAGTGAGGATAGGATGTATGTGTATCCTATTTGTGGTATTTGTGTTGGGCGGTTGTGATGATCCTTGAGACAAATACGAGTAGGTGTGGAAGGTACTATATGCCCGTACTACTGAAAGCACAGGACCCGTACGCCTAACAAGGAAGTCACAAACCCCGAGGAATCGAGTCTAGTCTTGTGATTGTAGCAATGTGTAACATGAAATTCTAATATATTATGGTTTATTTGCAGTATGGTGTTTACGAGAGGATCTGGTTTCGGGTCTAGAGTGAGTGGCCAAGATAGGCCAGGGTTGACTGATGATCAGATTCAGGAGATCATCGCCACTGAGGTGGCTACTTTTGGTTGGAGGTTTATGCCAAAAACTTTTAGGACTATCAAGACCGCCATGATTGAGCTTTTTGATGATTGGTATGTTGCTCTTTTGAACGCTACTGTTGCTGTAGCCACCACAATGGTTTCTGCGACAGGGATTCGAGGGGAGATATCTTTCCAGTACCGGGACTTCGACAATATGAAGCCCCTGGAGTTGATGAGGTTAGGGACCCGATTGTAGTGATGAGATGGATGTCTGATGTGGAGGGTTGTTTCTTCACATGCTTTTGCCCTGCTAAACATAAGGTCAAGTGTGCCCTGAACCTTCCCAGGCTGGGGGTGAAGGATTGGTGGAGATTGGTGGCTAGTGCTTATAATTATGAGTAGAGAGATTTTGTTACTTGGGACAGTTCTCAGAGATGTTCTGTGGGAGGTATGTTCCCTTGGTGGAGAGGGAGAGGTTGGCTCAGAAATATTTGGATTTGATCTAGACTACTGAGATGGTGATGGAGATCACCAAGATGTTTACGGAGAGGGCTCTCTTCTACCCTGGGTTTACTGCCTCTGAGCAGACTTAGATGACTCGGTACTTAAGTATGCTCAAGAAGGATATTCTACAGTTTGTGCCTACCCAAAAATACAGTACCCTCGCTGAGCTTCAGGATACCATGAGGAGGCGAGAGATTGAGATAGACACCTAAGCACAGGAGCAGCGTCAGGCTCCAGTTGAGTCCCATCTTACAGCAAAGCGGTTCAAATCTGTCGGCCGGAGTTCACGCTCAGCTGAAGGGAGGTGTAGATCTTTTGTATGTCACTGGTGTGGAAAGGAGGGCCATTTTGGGTAGAGATTGCAGGAGAAGTGCACAAGTTTGTTTCCATTGCAGTCAGGAAGGCCACATTAGAGCTTCTTCTCCTTTTCTCGTTTTCGGTGCGGTATTGGATCTCCCCTAGCTTGTCAGTTACTCTCCAGTCGTCTTGGGACGGTCGGAGTCCCGATGACCGAGATTTGAGTTAGCAGTTCTTCTATTTAACAATTGTTTGGTATTGGTATTTATCTATAATTCATTTTTATATCTGGAAGTTCGGTTATAACCTTGGATGATCAATTAAATGAAATTTCCTTGTTCGCTTTGTTTTAGTTGTATTATTATTATGAATGGATTAATTATCTTGTCCTCGATTATATGTGTGATGGGATTTGTGAATGATGTAAGGGTTTAGATTCTCTTGTGTATATGGATATCAATGGTTGGGATCAAGTAGTAGGGAACCAAAGGACTGTGAAGTTGTCAAATTCTAGTATATCTCGAGTGGGGGAGAGTGGAACCTCATAGTAGGAAGACCTTGTGACAAGGTTTGGTTCTCATTCAGATTTCTCCAAGTTCAAGACTTTTGTGCAACTGCTGAATCTTTCGGTTTCATGTCAAGATCATCATCAATCGTTATTTCTTTTCAAGTCGTATTAATTTTAGTTGTGGCATCATTTGTAGGGTGTGCTTGTGCTTTAGACTCTAGGGTTTTAGGAGCCCAGGTTGAGAGATGTGATGAGGGATTCCTTTTCTATTCTTGTTTGATTGTGACTTGGAGGTCTGAGTCACGACCCGAAGACCTTGTAGGATTAGTTAATTTTTTTTGGCCCAATTGTTGTTGGTTAGTGGATTGGGTGTAGGCCGGAGTGTTGTTGTTGGTTATTGGATCCGGGGTAGGCCCGAGTGTTGTTTTCAGTTAGTAGATCAATGTTAAGCCTGAGTGTTTTCAGTAGATAGCTAAGTAGGGTTGTCGGAGCCAAGTAGGAGCATTTCCTAGTTTGGTATGTGACCAGTTGGTTCTTGTCGCGATGGTGCACTTATGTGCAGGATTAGCATGACGGTGTTTGGGCGATGTGACATCCCCATTTTTCACGGCCAGAAAAGACCAATCTCGTTTATGCTTTTATAATAAAATCAGAGTAATCTTTCAAAGAAAAGTGTTGTGGAATTTGTTCCCAAAACGAAATATGATAAAAGTTATCAAAGCATTTCTTAAAGAAATGTATTATCATTATATTACAAAACTTGGGATATCATCATCGATACAGAACAAAAGCATAAACAAAACATCATGGCCACAAAACAAAATTACCCTCAAACATCATAGGCCTTATATCATTCTATTCATTTTCTATAAATCCATAATCTCTCGTCAGATCATCCAACTATGTTTTTGCCACTACCTGTAATACAAGAAATTGAGTGGGTTAGGCTGGGGAGCCTGGTGAGCATATAAGCTTTTCAACCCATAATAAATAAGTTTATTATTGTTTTCATCAAATCATTAACCCGAATACCCGTTCCCGTTATCCTCACTTTACGTCCCTAAAGCATCTATTAAAAGGGACATAGCCCAAGGATTCTTCTTCGGGGTGACAACACTGCTTAGGGGATTCCTTAGCAATACATGTCACAAAAAGGCAACCATGGGGGGATGGAGTACATCTTCAGAAACACCTACAGGTTGCAAGCCTACTAGCTTTCCACCGGACTGCTTAGAAAAGTCTGTGGTCGTCATTTATACTTTGCTAAATGACTGGATTATCGTAAGCATCATAAACATCGAGGCCTCTCATCATTTTATCACACATCATCTATTTCATCAACCCATGTTCTACCCAACATATTTGTAGATATAAAATACATACAAGTCCAGATCTGAAAAACAAAGTTTACATCTTTCATCCAGCATAACTTTCGAAGCATAAAATACATATACAATATAGATCTGAAGAAATGCTTAGATCTGAGATGAGAAAGTGTATATCTAAAGCAAAAGGTTTCGGATCTGAAAGAAAAGTTTAGATTTGAAAGATAAAGTTCAGACCTGAAAAGAAAGAAGCCTAAATCTTTCATCCAACAAACATCTTAGGTAAAGAGATAACACACACACACACACACATATATATATATATATATACACACACACGCGTGCACACACATAGCACATAATTTATATAAAATACTTTATATCTGTGTGTAAGATGAAAGTGGCCATACACTCACCTGATAAAGAGTGATTCGGATAACACTTAGCTTCTTAAAATAATCTTCTTTGACGAAACTAGGAAGGTTGCTTGAAAACCGGGCTCCGCGCGGGCATAATTTCAAACCGAAAAACTCTTTTTCTCGGAGCCTTCGGGCGCTACAGGGCTTTCTTCTAATTCTAGGGAGGTTTCCTAGGCTTCAGGGTGGATTCGGGTGGCTAGAGAGAGAGTAGAGTGAGAAAGAGAAGGTGAATTTGTGAAGAAAAGAGGGTGCCCTCGGTCCCCTTTTATAGGCCAAGAGGCCTCGCTATGCTGGGCGTACTCGTGAAGCCGTACCACACGCATCCGAAGATGGCTGGGTCATCATGGCTCAATGTGGACCGAGGAAAAAGTCAATCCGCGGGGCGTACCTCCTTCGTATGCGGGGCGTACTTCGGTACGCATGACGTCCAAAGGTACGTTGGGCGTACCCCTCGCACCAGGTTCGAGATTTCCCACTCTGACTTCAAAAATTCATAACTTTCTCATACAAGCTCCATTTTTGACGTTCTTTATATCCAAGCGTAGGTGGGACCGTACTCTACGACTTTCGTTTAGACTTCGTCGGCTAATTCTCAACCGATTTTAAATTTACATTCTTTGACAAACCGGAACAATAAAGCCATTTAAAATTTCATAGCTTCTTCATCCGACGTCCGTTTTCATCTATCTTTTTATCGTTGAACTCCTCTTAATGAGATCTTCAATTCTCATTTAGGTTGTGTCGGCTAAAATTCGCTCGATCTAAAATTCGAACTTCAGGCTGTGCACTACTGATTTGAAACTAAGAAAAATCATAACTTCCTCATACGAAGTCAGATTTGGACATTCTTTCTATGCACGCTCTCGGTTTAACGAACTCTACAACATTCGTTTAGATCACTAAGGCTAAATATCGCTCTATCGTAAATTCACATTTTACATCGCGCTGTGTCGTGCCGGTTCTGTCGCGAAACTTCGACAAGTCATTACTTCTTCGTTATAACTCGGATTTCAACGTTCTTTATATGTACGGAATCCTTGTAACATATACCACAACTTATTGAAGATTATTCATTCTAAATAATCTTCTATCAAAAAGTCATTTTTGACGCTTAACGTCTCTAAATTGACTAGCCCTGATCTACGGACGTTACATAGAGAGGTAAAGAGAATGAGATGATTGTTTACAAGGAAAGCCCTTGATCCTTGCTAGGATCTCCGCCATAAAACCTTGGGAGGTGATAATGATCACTTTCCTTGATGATTTTCTTAGTAAAAATGACGATTACAGAGAGTATTTTAGTAAGAACAAGTAAAATAGTTTCTAGAGTAAGCTAAGAGTAAGCTAAAGTGTGTCGTCTGTGAGATACAAGTGTTAATTTTTAGTCAAAACTAGTTAACAAGATGTCCGATATTCCCAGGATCCTCTATGACCAGCTTTGTAAACGTTATTTGACTTGGTACTCCGGGTCTTTAGCATAGTTGAGAGAAAACTCTATTGAGAATAAGTCTTCTCTTGACTATTTGTGCACATGTGTTAGTTATGAACGAAATATAACTATTATAAATGTTAATAAATAATAATAACGGTAATAGTCAGGATCCTGAGATAGTTGAGGATCCTGAATATCTAATGAGGTTTGAGGATCTTGAACGCTTTGAGGATCATGACCCTAACAATTGCCCCCAAGTTATTCCTGCAAATGTAGGAGTTAATTTCGATATTATTAAAGGAATAACTTAAATGAAAAAGGAGATAAAGAAGAGTTTAAAAATTATCCCTCAATGGATAGGTTTTATCCATCTCAAGCTAACCGAGAAGCAGTTAAATCATCTTTCTTATTTCTTCTTTGCTATAAATATGGTTTTCCGGTAATTCCTTTTTTATTCTCCCAAGCCGTCATCGTCTCATTGTGAAGGTAAAATTTCCCTCTTACTTGTTTTCTGTTGCTCCGATTTTCCTTGTCATGGCTAAGAAAACCATTTGTTCTCGAGCTAGTGTTGTTACTTCCCCCGAGAATGACTTCAGTGATCAGGTAATCTTATCTTATGACGAGGTTTGCTCCTTCGACGATGAGGATATGGAATCATTGAAACTCATTAGGGCTTTTCCTTCCAATGTAGTTTTTCGACCTTTTGAGGCTACCATTCAACCATATTTTGTTTCCCTAACGTGGGTTTGCTTTAATGAATACCCATTTACTCTAGGTTTAACTTATCCTTTTACTGGTATCATTCGTGATTTCATTTCGACTACCCAAATTTTTTATATCCAAACTATGCTTGTGGTTTGGAGGATCCTGTTTGGATTGATCGCTTGAATCATTCCAAGACTATGGACATTGGGGCACTTGAGTTGGCTCTCGTTTATGATCTTTCTACTTTTGGTTCTTCCCGTTTCTTGTTAAGAGTTAAGGCAAACAAACACCACCTCATTCTGAAATCGAAACAAAATGATGGTTCTTGGAAGGAAAAATACTTCTTTGTGAGACGTGATTTGATTCCCAATGGGGATTCCCTGCCGAAAACATGGATTAAGAGGGTAGGATTTGACTTTATACTTCAACGATCTTGAAATTTACTTCCCTCATTTTGTTTGTTTTGATGCAACGTTTAAATTTGAGGAGCTTGTTCCTACTACTAGTGATTCTGAGGACAAGATTTTCAAATTTCTTGCACTTCTTGTTTTTGAAAGGTTGTTCAAGCTCGAACATCCCAGTCTCCAAGAGGGTTCTTCTACGACCGCTTCTATGGCTACCAGTAACATTATTTTTCTTGGATACTTCTTTTAGACCGATAAGGATCCTGAGTTGATAGGGATCTTTGGTAGGTTCCAAGACTGTACAATCCAAGGCTCGTTTTGGTTTGACAGATCTTGAAGACGATATGACCAGTGGTTTGATTAAGCTTAAGCAATAAAAAGGTATCATCCTTTCTCCTCCCAATAGATTTCACATAGACCTTACAATTAAGGCTTCACGATCTCGTAAGCGGAAGACTTTTGAGGCCATAGATTTTAGCCTAGAGAATCTTAGCATCGAGGATACTCTTGGGAAGTTAACCTCATTTCCCCAAGCTATAAGTTTTCTGTGTATAAGCATCATTAATTTATCATACATGTCTCTTCTTTTACCGATGTTTGCATCTCTTTCAGGTCTCCACTCATGTTTCTCAGTTCACCAATGATCTCATGATCCGTGCCGAGAAAGCTGAGTCTGCTATAAAAGAGCAGGAAAAAACATGGAGGGCCACCAACGAGGACCTCCTCTAGAGGATGGAGTTTTTAAGCAAACAGAAGGCTGAGAAGGAGGATGAGCATTCTTTGGATCTTGAGTAGGTGATTACCGACGTGAAGACAAGTACTGCGATGGCTATCTTGGAGGCTAAGATCAAGTTGGCGGAGGATCTGTAGAATGCAAGTTCCTGGGATGTGGACAGTTGGCGCGAGGCATTAGCCAAGTTGATTGGTAAGCCTGCCACTGCCAATCAAGAACCAATACTGCTGCTGACCAAAGGAGGGGAGAAGAAGGATGCAGCCGATGATGACTAGGATAAGGTCCAGGCCTGCAAGATGTTATTTTAAGTAGTTTTTGTTTTATGCAAGACATTTAGCTTTTGCCTTAGTAGGTTGGCGTGCAACTCCTTTTAAATGCAATGGTTGTGTTTTCCTTTTATATCTCTCTTCTAATTTCTCTTCATGACTGTTATGATATTAGGATCCTTAAATAATTAGGATCCCAGAAAACCTGGTTCCTGCAAACAATCCTGGAACAAAATTCTCTTAGTGAATCATTTTTAGCATACTTGAATTCTGATAATCAAATGATTTTTTCTTAGGATCCTAGAAAATTCAGGATCCTTAAACTTCACATAGAGTTTTTCGAGAATAAGGACAGATGGAACCAGATCATCTTCAAGTTTTTCCTAAAGCTTTATAAGCTTTTCAAGCATAGAATTTGCTGAGGATAAATCTCAACTTAGAAAAGAACTTAGGATTGTCGTGGACTTCTGATGATAAGATTCTTCATTGAAGAGGATCCTTAATGATGAGAATCCTTAATGATGAGGATCCTTAGTGATGAGATCATACGAGGGAATTCCCTTCTTAGGATAACCTGTTTAGGTTATAGACTTTGACACTATTCTTGGGTAATACCATAAATCCAACATGTTAATGTTATATAATGGGGAGGATCCGAATTTGTAACGTATCTCATGGGAAATATCCATACTTACGAAAATGTTATGATCCGTGTGTATTTTCTGTGGAAAAATCTCAACGTGTCATAACACGAAGATGTCATAAACCTTATGTAATTTCTGGGGTAAGATCCCAACTTTTGATAACATGAAAAAGCCAAAAGCCTTAAGTAATCACTAGGGTAGGATCCCAATTTTTGGATAACATGAAATTGTTATAAAACTTAAGGATCTTAACTTATGTTCAAAGATAAGAGGGTTGCCAAGCAACTGCATCGTGGAATTATCCCCTTAATGATATCCCATAGTTAGACATCGTGCGTTCAAGCGAGGTGTATAAACCTTAGTTTGTGTGAAAGAGGTGATTAGCTCTTTAAACCTTAGAGGGGATTAAGTACCCTTAAGCGTAGGAGAGATGATTGCTTATGGATAAACCTTAGTTTGTGTGAAAGAGGTGATTAGCTCTTTAAACCTCGAGGATCCTTATGTTTCAGGATCTTGGAGATCCTTACGTTTCAGGATCTTCAACCTTGAGGATCCTTATGTTCCAGGATCTTCAACCTTGAGGATCCTCATGTTTCAGGATCATTGCTTATGGAGATCCTTAGTTGTATGTTGTCCTGCATAGAAAACGTTAGCTAGGGGTGGCGTTAGTCTAGCTAACTCCCCTCCGATGCTTAAGTTAGTAATGTATCCGAGGAGAAAATAAGTAATGATGAAACGTTTAAGGTAAAGAACATGTGCACCTTGGTTTTGTTGAAGATCAATCGATCTTGTTTACATGTAGTAGGATTTGAGATGTATAGCATTCCAGGATATTGGCAAAATGTCTCCTTCGAGTGTTGCTAGCCAATATACTCCTTTTCCTGCTTCAACATCTATGAGATACGGTCATTCCCACTTAGGAGCTAATTTACGTATACTAGGATCCTTGGTGTTTTTGAATGTTTTCCTTAATACCAAGTCTCCTATTTGGAATCTTCTGACTTTTATGTTCTTACTGTAAGCCTTGGTGATCCTTTGTTGATGATCAGCAATGCATATCTTGGCAAGATCTTTGAGTTCATCAACAACGTCAAGATCCTGGGCTAGGATCTTATCATTGTTTTTCTTGGTTTTGGATCAAGTATCTTGCCGTCGGGATCACTACTTTGGTAGGGATCATTTCTTTTGTCCCGAACACCAAGGAGTAGGGGTATGACATGTGGCTATTTTGGAAGTGGTCCTATCTGCCCACAAGACGAAAGGAAGCTCTTCTGCCCATCTTCATTTCTTCTTATCTAGCCTTTTCTTCAAGTTGTTTACTATGATCTTATTGCTAGATTTTGCTTGACCATTAGCTTGGGAATGAATAGGAGTGGACATTATCATTTTGATTCCCTAACTCGTGAAAAAGTCTCTTGTCCTTTTGCTTATCAATTGGGATCCATTGTCGCATATGATTTCAGCCGGGATCCCGAACTTGGTCAATATATTACATTTAATAAACGAGACTACCTCTTTGTCTCTTACCTGAATGAAGGCTTCAACTTTGATCCACTTGGAGAAGTAATCAGCCATCATCAACATGAAGACTTTTCCTCCTGGAGCTATTGGTAATTTTCCCACTATATCCATTCCCCATTTCCTGAATGGCCATGGAGAGATAATAGGATGTAGAGGTTCTAATGGTTAATGCAGGATGTTGCTATGTCTTTGGAAAGAATCATACTTTTAAGCATGTAGAAAACAATCTCTCTTCATGGTTGGCTAGTAGTATCATGCTCTCAATACCTTGGAGCATAAGGATCTACCCCCAGTGTGATTGCCACAGTCTCCTTCATGTATGTCCTTTAAGACTTCTGCAGCTTCAGGATCTTCCAAGCATCTAAAATATGGACCTACCATAGATTTTTTATAGAGTTTACCTTGGATTATTATGAATCTTGAGACTCTTGTTCTGAATGCTCTTTTGCTTTTTTCCGTTCTTGGGATTGTGACATTTTGGAGATATTCCATAATGGGTTGGATCCTTGATCTTAAACGTCTTTGAGGATCCTGTTTGTCGGGATCCCTTCCAGGAGGGATCTGATGGTCAGGATCTTCGATGGATGCTACACTTACTGGTTGTTCAAGATCATCGGATTTGTTGGAAAGGGCTTCTATATCTGGAGTTATTATGTGGTTTATAGGGATCTTCGTTTCTGGTGAGATCCTTAGGAAGGATCCTAAGTTGGCTAATGCGTCTGCTTTTGTGTTTTCTTCTCTAGGAACTTGGGTTAGGCTAAAGTTTTCAAAATCAGAGGCTAATGTTTTGAGGATCTCCAGGTATAATGCTAATCTTTCACCTTTCACTGCATAAGATCCATTGAAGTGATTAGCTAATAATAAAGAATCAACAAATACCTGAAGATCCTTGATTTGAAGATCCTTAGTCAATTGTAGTCCCACGATGAGTGCTTCATATTCTGCTTCGTTGCTGGTTGTGTTGAATTCGTGACTAACTTCCTGGGGTTGGATGTCCCCTTGTGGTGATTTTAGTATGACCCCTAGCCCTGTTCCTTTTTGGTTTGAGGCTCCATCTATGAACAATGTCCATTTTCCCAAGTGTTCATCTTCTAGGAGTTGTTTAACTTCAATGTCTACTTCGTTTTGTAGATCATCACTAAAGTCAGCCACAAAGTCTGCTAACGCTTGTGACTTTATGGCGGATCTTAGCTCATATTTGATGTCAAACGTGCTTAACTTCACTGACCATTTTTCCATCCTTCCTGACATTACTGGTTCTCTCATCACATTCTTAATAGTAGAATTAGTTTTCACATGTATAGTATGTGTCTTGAAATAATGTCTTAATTTAGTAGAAGCAGTTACTAACGCAAGAATTAATTTTTCAAGATGAGAATACCTAGTCTCAGGATCCGAAAGACTTTTACTTACATAGTAGATAGGATATTAGTCTCCGTTAATATCCTTGGCCAAGACAACACTTACTGCGTTTGAGGATACCGAGAGGTAGAGGAGAAGTTGTTCTCCATTTATAGGCTTCACTAGTAATGGCGTGGAACTCAAGTGTTTTTTGAGTTCCTGAAAAGCTTTTTAGTGCTCTTCAGTCCATTCGAACCTCTTGTTCTACTTCAAGATATCATAGAAGGGCTTACACCTTTCCGAGGATCTTGAAATGAACCTGCTGAGTGCCGTTACTCTTCCGGTTATCGTTTGGATGTCTTTTGTTGATGATGGAGATTTCAGCTTGATGATTGCTTTGATCTGCTCTGGGCGTGCTTCTATTCCTCTCTTGGTCACAATATACCCAAGGAACTTGCCCGACTTCATCCCAAAGTGGCACTTAAGTGGATTCAACTTCATGTTGTATTCGTCTAGAATGTCGAAGGCTTCTTTGAGATCCCTGAGATAATCTTTAGCTTTCATTGACTTCACCACCATGTCGTCAATATAAACCTCCATGGTGTCCCCCAACTTGTCTTTAAACATCCGATTCACCAATCTTTGATATGTTGAACCTCATTTTTAAGACCAAAAGGCATTGCAGTGTAACAATATATACATGTTGGTGTTATAAACGCTGTATCTTCTTGATCGGATGGTTCCATCTGGATTTGTTGGAATCTTGCTGAAGCATCCATGAAGTTTAAGAGTTTGTGGCTATCCATTGCATCTATCATAGAGTCATTTTGTGGTAGAGGAAAGGATCCTTAGGACAAGCCTTGTTAAGATCCGTGTAGTCTACACATACTCACCATTTTCCATTCTTCTTTTGTATGACAACTACATTAGCTAGCCATCTTGGGAACTTCACTTCCCTGATCATCCCTTTCTTGAGGAGATTTTTTCACTTCTTCTTGGATGATCTAATTCCTTTCGATCGCAGATTTCCTTCTCTTTTGGTATATTGGTCTGTCATATCTTCGTGTTTCCATGCGAATGTCTTGCTTTTAGTTTGAAGGAAGTTTAACAGGTCGTGCTTGATTTTCTCTGGTGTTGAGGATCCTATGAGGACTTTGGCTTTAGGATCCTCAATGCTCAGGGGCACTTCCTTCACATCTTGCTCCTTCGTTTCTAGAACATGTCATGCCCCCTTCCTTAATTGCTATTCTTTTTGGGGTTTGGTCGTAGGCTTCATAGAGGTTTTATAACATTCCTTCGATTCTTGTTGTTCTCCCATGATCTTCACCGTTCCGTATGGAGTAGGCATCTTTACACACTGATGATATGTTGATGAAACTCCTTTCATATCGTGGATCCACGGTCTACCTAATATCACATTATAAGAAGATAAAGTGTCAATAACACATAAATTTTGTATAGAGTTTACACCCCCCTCTATGTATATTGGCAACTTTATCTCCCCACTAGTGTGTTTTGTTTCCCCACTAAATCCTTTGAGGACCAGGATCTTTTGATTATCTCCGATTCCGAGATCTTCGTCCTCTTTGGTGCGTCTAAGAGTACGATGTTGACTGAGTATCCTCCATCAACAAGGATCCTTCTGACGAAGTGGTTGGCCATGTACACTGTTATCACAAGTCCGTCGTGCTGAGAATCCTAGATCCCTTCCCTGTCCATCTCGTCAAACATGATTTCCTTTTCATTACTAACCACAATATTCTTCCATGGTCAATCCTCCTTTTGTTTTAGAGACCTTGGTGTTCCTTTTAGCATGAGAGTAAGAAGTACCACAAATGTTAGATCCGCCTGAGATAATGTTAATTATCTTGGAGTTTGGGGGTGGAGATCCTGGTTTCTCCGGAATCTTGTCACCATCCTGGTTGTTCTCCTTGGACTTTTTTTTCTGCCAAGGATCTCTTTGAGATGCCACTTGCTAAGGTGGTAGCTGATGTCCTTTCTTAGGGCTATACAATCCTCTGTCGTGTGACCGTAATCTTTGTGGTAAGCACACCCTTTGGACTTTTCTTTCCAACTGCTGGACTTGTTATCCTTCTTTGGCTACCTTGCTTTGTCTCCGAGATCCTACATAGCATGGATTATACCTGAAACATCCACAAAAAACAGTAGTAAGTGATCTTAGGAAGTTCCTCTTCCTCTCTTTCATCTTTGAGGGCATTAACCCTGTGATGATCCGGTTTGGAATAGGGCTTTGATTTGTAGGATCTTGGGGCCAAGGATTCTCCCTTCCTATTAGGATTCTCGTATTGACTTAAAGGGTTGCTCCTTTTCTGGATTTCTTTATCCTCTTCTAGCCTTATGAACCTCAATTCCCGGCACCTAAATTCGTCCAATCTCTTGCATGGGGTCATCACAAGATGTTCATAGAAGGGTGAATCCTTCCTTAGACCCATCTTGAAGGCCTTTACAACAGTCACCATGTCAATGTAGGGGATGCTTAGAGCTTCCCTGCCAAAACTGTTAACAAAATCCCTAAGTCGTTCCTTAGGATCCTGAACCACCCGATAAAGATCACTAATGATCTTTTCGAAGGTTCTGCTATAAGAAAACTAATTATTGAAAATATTGAGTAAGTGTGCAAATAAAGTAATAGAATAGGGAGGAACGTTTAGCAGCCATTTAAGAGCTGATCCCGTGAGGGTTGAACCCAAGCCTTTGCATATGCAAGCTTCCTTCAAGTGTAATGGGATGGGAATTATCTCCATCCTCTCTCGGTATTGTGCCACATGCTCTTCAGGATCCGTAGTTCCATCGTAAGGCTTCATGTTAGGAGTCTGGAAGCGTTTAGGAACTTTAGTATCGGCTATCGCAGGAGAAAATCTCAAGATCCTATGACTTGTTGGAGATGCTTCTGGTATGGGTTGAACTACTCCGGGTACACTTGAGATCATCCATCTTAGCGGCTGAAGTTCCCTAGCCATGTTTGGACTTATTCCTGCATCAACATTTATAGGGTTAGTATTGATAGTATTGTTGTTTAAGAAGTTACTAGAATTAAGGTTTCTAGGAGTATTGAAAGGTTCATTTAGATCATTGTTCGTAGATGCTCGATTGTTCATAGTTGTCCCCAGGGTGACGCAACAGTAGCAGGAGTTGTGTTCCCCTGGTGATTTCCTGAGGATCCTACATTATCGAAGTTCAGGATCCTTGGTTGTACAACTATGGACGTTGTTTCCTAGGATCTCAAAAATTCCGCCTTCATCTTTTCCACTTCTCTAATTAGTGTTCTATTCTATTCTTGCTGCTGAGTCATCTGTTGCGTCATTTTCCTCATCATAGCGAATAGTTTTACAGTAGTGACCGGAGCAGTCGGATCCTAGAGTCCTGACACTTCCTTGGTTAGTGACCGGAGGGGTGTTTTTCTTAGAAGTGTCAGGCGCTTTCCTCTGACCAGGGGGTCTAATCGAAGGAGGTGGTAGGTTTTTGGTTGGAATGGAAGGAGCGGAGGATGAAGAAAGGATTGATTGCGTAGACATGATCTTTTCGAGGATTTTGAAAACCACAACCCCACGATGGATGCCAAATTGTTTTGGTCAAAAATTACACAAGTATTGAGCAACCAAATTGAATGAGAGGCTGTGATGTTCGAATTATAAAATATAGAGAAGTAAAGAGAATGACATGATTGTTTACAAGGAAATCCCTTGATCCTTATTAGGATCTCCGACATAAAACCTTGGGAGGTGATAATGATCACATGCCTTGATGATCTTATTAGTAAAAAATGATGATTACAGAGAGTATTTCGGTAAGAGCAAGTGAAATAGTTTCTAGAGTAAGCTAAGAGTAATCTAAAGTGTGTCGTGTGTGAGATACAAGTGTCAATTTATAGTCTAAACTAGCTAACAAGATGTCCGATATTCCCGGGATCCTCTATGACCAGCTTTGTAAAAAGTTATTTGACTTGGTACTCTGGATCTTTAGCATAGTTGAGACGAAACTCTGTTGAGAATAAGTCTTCTCTTGACTATTTCTGCACATGTGTTAGTCATGAACGAAATATAACCGTTATAAATGTTAATAAATAATAATATCGGTAATAGTCGGGATCCTGAGATAGTTGAGGATCCTGAATATCTGATGACGTTTGAGGATTCTGGCCCTAACAATATATATATATATATATATATATATATATATATATATATATATATATATATACTGTTAGGGGCAGGATTGAAGAATCATATTCCAGATCCTTAATATTTTTAAAGCTTCAGGATGCTTAAGCATATCTCGGGATCCTAATTATTACCATTAGTATTTCCTAACACTTTTAACGTATATATATTCTACTTTCTTTTTCTCTCACGTGCATAATTAGTCAATATAAGACCCATTCTCCATTAAGAATTATTTCAACCAGACTAAAGACCCACGAGAACCAAGTCAAACAACGTGCATATATTCATTCAAGAGGATCCCAGAAATATCAGAATTCTTGTTGTTTAGCCTAGACTATAGATAAAACTTGTAAAACACACACTAGATACACATGAAGCTCTACTATCACTCTTGTATTCATATTATCATCATCTTCTCTGTAATCAACAATTTATATCAATTAAAACAACAAGGTAGGTGATCACTATCACCTGCCAAGGATTTATGTCGAAGATCTTATCAAGGATCAAGGGCTTTCATTGTAACCCGTTTGTCTCACTTTGATCATCATTCGACATTTACATTATCTTAACACCACAACCTCTCATACAATTTGATAATATATCATTTCATCAATTTTTTACCAAAACAATTTGGCACCCACCGTGGGGCCGTGGTGTTCATAATAATTCAGAAATCATGTCTACCCAACCAACCTTATCCACTTCCTCTATTCCACCCATTTCCTCTAAAACCCTTCCACCACCTACGAGTGGAGCTCCTAAAAAGACTTCTAATGCACCGAAGAAAAACACCTCTCTGGTCACTACCCAAGGATTTTAGGATCCTCTTGTAGTGATTTCCAACAACAAGCTTTTTGCTATGATGAAGATACTGGAACAACAAGTTACTCAGTAGTAGGATGAAAATAAGACGGTGCTCAAGGAAATGGAGAGAATGAGGGAGGAGATCCATAAACCCCAAGAAGCAACACTCTCGATCTTGAAACCCAAGATCCTGAACTTTGACAAGATAGGATCCTCAGGAAACCGCCGGGAGGTAGGATCCTCAACACCAACACCTGCTCCTACTTGGGGTGTAACTCTAAACGAGTGGGCCCATGTGATCCAAGATCCCGACGAAGTCTTCATCACTCCTAATAACAAGGATCCTGGTAACTTCGTGAATAATAATACTCTTAATATTTACTCTATCGACCATGATATATGAATGAGCCCAGTCATGGCTAAGGAACTTAAGCAGTTAAGGTAGATGATTTCAAGTGTGCCCGGAGTGGTTCAACCTATACTAGAGGTATCCCCCCAAGATCCACAGGATCTCTAGATTTTCTCCAACAATAGCTGATACTGAAGTCCCAAGGCTCTTCCAAACTCCTAATACGAAGCCTTACGATGAAACCACAGATCCTGAAGAACATGTGGAATAATACTGAGAAAGAATGGAGATCATCCATATTCCCATCCATCTGAAGGAAGCTTTCCTATGCAAGGGTTTTGGCTCAACCCTCACAGGATCAGCCTTAAAATGGATGTTAAATGTTCCTCCTTATTCTATTACTTTATTTGAACATTTAGTTAATATTTTTAACAACCAATTTTCTTGTAGCGGAACATTTGAGAAGATTACTTCATTTGAACATTTAGTTAATATTTTTAACCGAGTAGTGATCACGATTTTTCGTCCTCTTTCCAAAGAGATCCATGATGATATATATAGAAAACAAACTTTTTTTTTTCGAAAAAAAACTCACTTCATTTCCTTTGTTGAAAAGTTAAGGTCTATTTTTTTATAAAAAAAATTAATAAATATATCAAAATTCATGTTTTTTTGTATATATTCATGTAAAAAAACGATATTTCAGTTCATATTCACATTGTGAACCTATTTAGATTCATATTGTAAACCTGTTCAAATTCAAATTGTGAACCTTCTCAGATTCACAGTGTGCATAATAGTAAGTCAGAGTCATAGTGTCAATCTGAACTGATCGAAATTTTTTCACATTGTGAATGTTAAAAATTGAAATATTTACAGTTTAGATTCACAGTGTGAATCTACACTATTCGAGGTTTTTTTTTTTGTTTTTTTTTAAATCGGTGTTGATGTTTATTTATAGAGTACAAAAAATTAATATTTTTGGTATAATTTTTTTTTGATAAAAATAAACTTAAATATTGAAAAAACTAACAAAATGAAGTGAGTTTTTTTCGAAAAAAAAAGTTTATTTGTTATATATCAACATCGATCTCTATGGAAAGAAGACGAAAAATCGAGAACAACGGTATATTTGTTTTTATTTTTTGATAAAAAATGTGGCCTAAAAAATTTTAAAACGAAAAAAAGATGTGAGTTTTTTGGTTAGGAGGTGAATTTTTTGGTATGATTTCTGACGCTCACGAGTGGTTCGTTATGAATTATGGTTCTCTATTTATCATCACATTATATAGGGGTGACAAATCGTGCTATTGTTTCGTGTTTCTGTCTGACACGACACGACACGATAAGGTTTTATGTAACATGAACACGACACGACATGATGTCGTGTTTTTTTTTTAACTAACACGAAAACGAATGAATTAAAAAACGACAAACACGACACGACACAAAAAATATAACATATATATACTAAAAACTAGTTTATTTAATGAATACTTTATCAAATATAACACGACAAACACAAAAAACATGATAAAGAACTACTAAATCGTGTCAAATTTTGAACACGGACACGACACGACACGACATCGTGTTTTTTAAAGTTAACACGAATACGACACGAACACGGATTAAAATTTCAGTTTCGTCCCAATTTCGTTTCGTATCGTTTATTTTTGTCGTGTAGTATCATAAATTGTCACCCTAACATCATCCCTAATAAATGAAAATAATTTTGCTACATGTCATTCTCTCATTAACTTGGACACATGTCATTTTTTGGTATTTTTGAATAAATGTTTTTTCCATTTGTCATTTTCTCATTTTTTTAATATTTTCTTAACTAACACATCATATTTACACCTCAATTAATAATTGTCTTAATTGAAAATAACTAATAAATTAAAATATTAGTACTCATATAGTATTTAATATGTTTCTTTTTAAATTCAAATTTTAAGTTTTAAATTTCAAATTTAAATAAATTTTTGTTTAAACTTTTATATTTAATTTTTGTTTTATCAAACCCGTATAACATACGGGTTTCACACCTAGTATAATAATAATAATAATAATAATAATAATAATAATAATAATTGAAAAGATTGCGTGTAATATAATAATTGCTGTTTATGAGAATAATTAGATAATGATGTTCGTATCTTTTGATTAATCTAACATTCTTGGACCCAAAGATTAGTGGGGGTATGGTATTACGGTATTACCAACCAAATGAATTCCTTTGAGTTTCTCTCCAAATAATGATGATATTGATATAATCAAGTATTTATTACTTTATAATATAAAAAGTTTTACATATTTATGGGTCCATCAATAACTCATCATACTAATATTAGAAATTTAATCTATTCTATATTTATGAGGCCATTAAAACTAGAAATAAATTATTATCAACTTGAAATCTATGATATTTTATACTAGGTACTTTTTAAATTAAGGATAACTAGATGAAGGTCACCTATGTTATGGACCGGATTATAATCATCTCTATCGAAAGCGGAAAATGATTTTGATGTAAGAAAAGAATTGCCTTGTTAGATTAAGAAAATAATTGTAATATTTACTTGGAAAATATGGCCATTGTCTTCGGTTTGAGCTTTATTCAGAATTATAAAACTTTCATATTGTTGTCATTTTTGTCGTCTTTTTTTTTTTTTTTTTTTTTTTTTTTTTTTTTTTTTTTTTTTTTCCTCACAGTGGCTTCCATTCCATTCCCAAATAAGAAAAACATATTTATCTTTTCCATGTTTGACAAAAATATAAAAACCAAAGAATCCATAATATTTTACAAAAGATCCAACAATTAATAATCAACATAATTGCTAACTATACCTCCACATCCAAAAAATGAATTGGTTGGCTCCCTTTAAATGCCTGATATGCCATCAATTCCTTTTCCTAATTGCTCAATCTTTTCACAATCTTTGGGTTTGTCTAAGTTAGTATCAGATTCTATAATTCAAGATTTATTGTTCATTTCAGACGAAATTAAGATGAAAATGAAAAAATGATATTGCAAAGGGGTCATACTCATGTTCTACAATAGTCAATCCGGAAACTAAAATTCCCACCAATTATCAGGCTGGTCCAGTGAAGCAAAAGCAAAAGAAACTTCGTAAATTTGGCAACTTCTATTGGTGATTTGTTGTCATCAATATTATTTAAGTGTAATGGGATTACTTTGTTGACCAAAAGTGATCTTGATAAATATTAAACAAGGAAGGTGTGGAGTACACACTTGTTTAAGTTTGATCAAGTTTTCAAAGTACACTGTCATTTAGGGGCGAAGCCCCTAAACGAACGGGGGTCCAGGGGCAGCGCCCCTGGGAGCGGGGTCAAAGGGGCGGCAGCCCCTGGCGGGGTCCAAGGGGCAGAGCCCCTGGTTGGGGTAGAGCTATCATATGACAGAGAATTGACCATTGTTTGACCCTTATCCAAACTTCCGTTTTATGCCAGTTTTTATAGTTTATGTCAGTTTGAAATTGTCATATGACAATTTTCAGACAAAGATCATAAATTCGGTTGTGGTCTCATTTTTCTGGTACAAACGAAACTATCATCAAAGCATTCTAAATTCTTGTCTCTCTGAGTCTTATCCGATTAAAGAATATTGGGAGTACCACCCAAATGCTTTAATCTGAAAGTGTTTTACATAATTCTTAGAATTCCAAGCCTTACTATTGTTGGGTTTTGGTATACTACAACATTCTATGGTGCACATACAACCCTAAATACCTTATATCTATGTTTTCACTAATTATACATGCAAATGGTTTCCAAGGTATTAATCTTACAACTAGCATGCATTTAACATAAAAATATAATATACTAGTTAGCATGACATACCTTTTGATGGAGCTTGAATTCTTGGTGTATTTGGCCTTAAAGAGCTTAGCCCCAATAGTGTGGAAGCCTCAAATGGAATCACAACACACCATGGACAAAGGATGAACTTGAGAGAGAATTCCATGCACACAAAAGACACCATGAACTCTAAAAAGATACAAGTGACGATTTTGGAATTTCTAGGGTCATGGATATAACCCAAATCCATACCCATGGGTTTTATGATCCATGGTTCATGTGGCCCAACTCTTTATGTATCCATACATACACTTGGTCCAACATGGATCATAAGCCCAACACATATAAATATAACTAATTATCATAATTAGTCCCCATAGATTTAATTAGTCTCTTTCGACCACTAAATTAATTCCAAATTAATTCTTGATCAATACTAATTAAAACATATGATTTCATATTAATATATTATTACTTATAATATATTAATAAACCATAAATAACCTTCTCTCAAAAGTCCACCCTAACAAATTGTCCTGATGATATGCAAACCAAATGGACCATGCTACTCTCGGGTCGAATACATACCAATAATAGTTATGGGCTTAGACACCTAATCTAACAGTCTCCCACTTGGATAAGTCTAAAACTATTATTCAAGTATGACTCCAAGATCCCGACTAGCAATTGTAGCTCTTAAAGCCGCTGTCAAACTCTGAACAAATTAAATGACATGTCCATTATATAAGGGATCATATATTCCTCCATTCTAGATATCATATGGACTGAGACATGGATTATAATCATTCTCTCTGTCCATTTTTTGTTTCCCGATTTCCGATTTATGACGACTGACTAATTGAACAAATCAAATCAGTCCAGGCTCGGCCGAGCACTTACGTTTGTTATCACCAAATCATCAAGGGGCCCACAGATATCGCTTTTATCCCAAAGGTAAAAGGAATGGATAAACTTCGACTCATATGGCTTGTTCTACTACTTGTTGAATCATACACAAAGGCACGTTTTATAACATCGAGTTACCAATGCGTTTTCGTGCAATCAATGTATAACCAACTCATAGTAACAACTCATATCTCTAGGTTTGAAGAATATAAGATATTACCGTCTCATGATCACTCGTGATAAAATCCATGAAGTGATTCCAATGAGCGTGGGTTGAATCCAATACTCAGAACTTATGAGCACTCATGAGTGTTGTAACCCTTTGTCCAACATCTTAGACCTCTACAAGCCAACCCATGACAGTCTTAATTCATATCTACTTCCAACATATGACCGACTGTGGATGGTTTGAATAACTTAGTCATCCAGAACAATGACCTAGTTTATTCTGGAAGTCAAAACATGCAAAATGAAACACAAGAATAGTTGAATCGAATATGGTATCAAAACCTATGAACATAAATAAAACACCTTTTATTTATCACCATATGATTACACATTATTCGTTGTATACTGTTTCAGCTATCAACTTTATTCTTGAATTTACAACAATAGTTGTCCCATGCTCCAAGCATGTACACTATGTTTTCTAAACACTAGTCATGCCATACACCAAGTATGCATACTATGTTTGTCTATGATCTTTACTTTGTGAAATAGATCAATTGAACATAACTTCAATGATCCTCTTTTCATAGTCCCAAATCCTTACTGCAAATGCAAGAATTCCAAATTCATGCCATTTGCTGAAATCTGTTAGATTCTTAACTTATATGCATTTATCCTCTTGTAATGATTATGCACAAAGTCAAAAAGACTTGACAACAAACATTACAGAGCATTCCAAAGGAAATCAACTCCTTGGAAACATCCTTTTTGCTAGGGGTGCAAACGAGTCAAGCTACTCGCGAGCTACTCGAGATCGGATCGTTAAAAGCTCGACTCGAAATCGATTTTAAACGAGCCCGAGCCGAGCTCGAGCTTAATATTAAGCTCGTTTATTAAACGAGCTCGAGCTCAAGCCTATGTCATTAAGCTTGATTAGGCTCGCGAGCCTAAACGAGCCTTTATATGATATATTTTAATATTATTTATATATATTAAAATAAAAACATATTAGGAGAATTATGGATTTAGGGTATTAGTAAACGAGCTTCTTAACGAGCTCGAGCCGAGCTTAAGCTTATTTAGACATGTCAGATAAAAAACGAGTAGAGCCCGAGCCCGAGCCGAGCTTGTATAATTCTTTACGAGCTCGAGCCGAGCTCAGTACAAGAAAGCTCGAATCGAGCCGAGCTCGAGCTCGAGCCTTATATAACTTAAACGAGCCCGAGCCGAGCCTGGCCAGGCTCGGGCTCGGCTCAGCTCGTTTGCACCCCTACTTTTTGCATTAAGTTTCCTAATCTTACATAGATTGAATAATTTCTAACTTTGAAACATTTCCATATTCCATTTTGACTATCACTTCTGAACAAGAGTTGCCTCCTTACAGATTATGTCAATATGGTCCTTCCAGAATTATCACTATACTTCCAACTGTCCTTGAGCAACCAATCTTTGGTAAACCTTAGATTGTCCTCGACAATTGTTTAATCCTTTTAGTCATATCAAATTCTAGACATTTTCCCTTCTTAATGCCCCAGGCATTTGGAAAATCTTAGAAAGGAAGAATATAGCACATGCAGTCGATCCTATATCCGAAGCATATGGGACACGATTCATGATGTCTCACATAAAGACTAAACCAGTCTTTTGCTATAATATTTCCATTTCAATTTGCCAAGTTCTCATAATTTAGATTATGAAAAGGGATGTCGTAATCATAATCGAATTTTAGAACGCAAATAATGGACCCATATATTAGAATTTTCTTATGTTGAGCCATTCCAACATAACATTCATATATATATACTTGAGTAAATACGATTAAAACCTCAATCTGAGCTTTTAGATTTGAGATGAAGTACAATTTCCTCTCCCTTAATTATAGCAAAACAACTTTTTCCCAATTGAAACCTTTTGTTTTCTATAATTAACATTGCTAACTTGAAACCTTTATCATAATTATCATGCTCCTACTTACATGATGATTATTAGTATAACACTTATGCTCCCACTAGCTTTGACATGTACTCAGAAATCAGCTGAACTTCTAGAAAAAACAATACTTTATTGACTTTCTTACAAAAGTTCAAATTTCTAATACTAGATTGCTTTGATAAAACTTTATCAATATCATACACCTTATCTTAGATAGCTCACAGGTGTGTCTAAACAATTTCAGAACTATGAAAAAGGATGCCGTAATCATAGTCTCAGTTGTTTAGTCCTTTTCCACTTCTCACAAGTCCATGTTAGTGTGCCAGTTAACCACACAGCTCCACTAACGACTTTGAGAATGCAAATATCACAATTGTTATCTACTTCAAATCTACTTGGTGGAAGTGTTTCCTCACCATCATTTTCATGAATCGGAGAGAAACCTTATGACCCTTAGATTTAATGGTGTATGTGTTCTTATCCATGTGAATTGTCAAAACCATAGTCACAAGACAAGGATAATGACAAATCCAAACTCATATGGACTGAACTCAATCTTAATTTCTTGCCACCTGGCAGCTCAATGGCCTGCCATTGCTTCCAAGTTGTTGTGCAACCAATTGAGAACTCTAAGAACTCATATGCAAAGCCAACTTTAACTGGAATGGGCACAGAATATGTCAACATGATAGGTTATAAACCTCAAGTCGTGTGCTAGTGAAGAACTTCAGGTTTTATTCTTGATTAGTTCTTGAGACTTTCAAGACCTTTAAGACTCCCACTGTCCTCTTGACATATAAGACTTTGTTGTTAGATATTCAAGAGATAGTGTGGATTCTAATCAAGACAAACAATTCACACAATTGGCCTTAGTTGGTCTTTGTTTTATCCAAAACATCACAACTTACCAATTTCAAATGTATAAGAGTAGAAAACTTTTACTCTTACATTTGATAAGTGTTTTAAACCTTCTTTAAGACATGTCACTCAAGTTACACTCTTAGAATATAACTCTAAGAATTGTTTTTAAAACGAAGTATGAATCATCTTCTTGATTTAACCACTTCAACAATTCATAACTCCTCTTCTTAACTATCAGAATGCACTTAGAGGATGAATTATGATAAGGTCTCAAAATCATTAAGACGGTCTTGAAACATGATACTAAAGTACTCTCCCATCTTTTCAGATTTGAGAAACTTTTATCTTTCTGCCTAAATTGATTCTTCTTATTCGCTTTGCCATACATTGGAACCTTTTCCAATGTCTCAGAATTACACTTAAGCTTGTAGGTATAACCATATTTACTGAGCTATAGTAAATTATGACGAATAGTCTTATCGATCTTTTGTGGTGGACTCTGACCAGTGCACAAGAATGTGTACCCGATCCCTTAGTCCTTCACTTGACTCACACATCCATGTGAACAAGTACTTAGTCTTAATTTTTCCAATGCTCGAAAGTTCTCATTCATCATGCTATACAACTTGCATGATTCCAAGTTTCTATCCAACTAAAACTTGGGTGATGAGAATCTTTCCTTATTTGGTAAATTTAGACACTACCACAAATGAAAGAATCAAAATCATATTTCCACTCTTGCTCTTAATGTAATCTTATAAGCAACACAGATTTTCACAAATGCCATTGTAAGGATATTTTAAAATAAATAAAATCAAAAGATTTACCTTTTATTTTAAAAGTTTACGAAAGAACTTATCCTTACAATCCATATGAAAAGTTGTTGTTATCTATTCCTAAGCAAAATATCATAACCCCTAAGAAGTAGCTCAATAATCCGATCTTCAAACTATGCGATAGAAATTCATCTACGCGATCAGATTCAACATATTCTTTCTTTAAGTTTCTTCACTTTTCTTTGATTCTTACAACATCAACATGTGACCCAGTCATATCATGTATCAAGAATCTCAGAATAGAAACTTAGCATAGTTAGATAGTGGACTTTACCTGAAGTAGAGTCAAACTTATTGACTTTAACATCCTTAGGTAAATTTGACAGCTTCGTAACCAATGCCCCTTTCTTTGGCAATATAAACATATGGACCCTTTGGTAATGAGACTATCTCAGACTTAGCTTTTCTCTTTACCATTTGGTCAACTGAGTTGACTATGGCCGATCCCTTTCCATTGGGAAGAGAATGGTTTTTCTGGATTTCCAGTGTCATCATTGTCAATGTCCATAAAGTTTTTAGGAAGTTGATCTTAGCAAATAGATAAGATCATTAAGGGTCTTGTCATAGTCTATTCCATAGGTGTTCCAAAAGAACTCACTATGTGACTTAGAAAGTAGTTGAGCCACCAACTTTCTCAAGACTTTGACACCCAACTCTCCCGGCTTGTCAATATGTGACTACATCTCCAAGATGTGATCACACATAGACCTTTTCTTGCCAATAGGGCTTAAGTGACCTTAAACTTTTCAGGAACTTGTGGGTTAGGGAGTATAATTAGAGGAGGTGAAAGAAGTATGATTTCCATAGGACATCATCTTCATTTAGGAAAACTTGTTTCAAGAGATTTGGGAAGATCATAAATGTCTAAACCAGACATCTTTTGGGAGATATTCAAGATAGTTGATTTAAAGTCCTTAATATAACACCCAATATGAAATATTAAGGCTAGGACCCAACACAATACTTTTATAACTTGGAAGAGGGATGTCGTAATCCAAGCTATAAAATATTTGAAGGTAGGAGAATGACAATTCACCAATTTCCACCATGAAAAGGAAATATATATAATTAGGTTTTAATTGGTTTTGAAACTCCTAGATCTTTGAGATTCATTGAACTGTTTAATGGGATGTTTCAATCTCGAGTGTGCCCTTCAGGTTTTGTGACTGGGATGCCGAGGATCAAAAAACAAGCTGTGAAGTAACCATCCAAATTACTTGGTACCCTTAAGTGTTTACCCCTCAATCGATGTGCCGGTTAACCACACACGCTCCATCGATACTATGATAAACATTAAGTTACCCTTTTCCTACCTTGTTAAATACGAGTTAGTGTGCCGGTTAACCACACACGCTCCACTAACCGACTTAAACAAAGTGCAAAGTGTAATTTCATGGATTAGTACCTTATTCACTTTTTCCTAAGTAACTAAGATTGGGTATTTATAAAAGGTTTAGTTACTTAGTATTTATCATTAATACTTTTAATGAAGGGAGAATTATAGTCCTTGTCCTACCCGTTCAGCTAACGACCCTCCACCGGTCAAGGAAGCGGTGGGTGAGAGTGGACACCCATTAAACTGCCATTTTATAGGCAGTAACCTTATACCCCCTTATAGACCGGCTTCGTGAATGAGGCCTACTAACGGTAAGACTGACTTTGTTTTTATACATATATATATAAGTATTAACTATTAATATTATAAAAGTATAAGAGTGTATCTTAAACATTTAAAATACTTGGTGGTTTAATCTATTAATTAAACTATACTCTTAATTTAATTAAACTTAAACCATGACTTTATGGAATTATTAACTCTTTTAATTAGACACTTTAATTAATTTAATGATGTCCATAAAGTTTGAACTTTAACTTTTAAAATTCTTGGGTTTGGAAATAAAGTGTATATGGGGTTTGACTTTACAAATTCCAAAACTTGAGGACAAGTTTTGAACAATTCAAAAAACTTATGGTTTCCATAACTTATGAATTTTAAAGTGGTTTAATGGAAAAAACCCTTCAAGTTCCATAACTTGTAGACAAGTTATGGAAGACTTTAAAAGCATTAAAAAATATGACTCTTCATTTTTTCATAACTTATGGAAATTTTATGAGTTTTAAAATTCATAAATATGACTTTTCATGTAACTTGAGGACAAGTTACAAAAACACATATTATGAACACCTTCAAGATTAATTTGGATTGAAAACAACTATCTCATAATTTTTCCTATTAATCTAAACAAACTCATAAACATGAACATTCATAATCAACATTTTTCAAGCATCATATAAACATGTATAAAACTTGAAAATTTGATCATTATCCTTTATTTGGATGAGAATAAACATTACCATAGTATAAAAAAAACAAATTTTATGAACAAAAACACTTTGCGGTAATGATTCTAATCCAAAACAGGCCAAAAAAACTCAAAGATAAGCTGTCAGGGGGTCCAACTCATCGAGTGCATGAACTAACTCGGCGAGTTGGATGAATTTGTTCATGGACTTGTCGAGTCCATCACTGGACTCGTCGAGTCTGCTGTCCCGACAGCAAAAAATTCGATTTTTTTCAGTTTTTTCCAGCAACTTGCATCAAGTGTAATTGAAAACAACCCATGGCTCTGATACCACCGTTGGGTTTTGGTATACTACAACATCCTATGGTGCACATACAACCCTAAATACCTTGGATCTATGTTTTCACTAATTATACATGCAAATGGTTTCCAAGGTTTTAATCTTACATCTAGCATGCATTTAACATAAAAATATAATATACTAGTTAGCATGACATACCTTTTGATGGAGCCATAATTCTTGGTGTATTTGGCCTTAAAGAGCTTAGTCCCAATAGTGTGGAAGCCTCAAATGGAATCACAACACACCATGGACAAAGGATGAACTTGAGAGAGAATTCCATGCACACAAAAGACACCATGAACTCTAAAAAGATACAAGTGGCGATTTTGGGCAATGAAGTATCTATTTATATGTGGGATTTCTAGGGTCATGGATATAACCCAAATCCATACCCATGGGTTTTATGATCCATGGTTCATGTGGCCCAACTCTTTATGTATCCATACAAAAACTTGGTCCAACATGGATCATAAGCCCAACACATATAAATATAACTAATTATCATAATTAGTCCCCATAGATTTAATTAGTCTCTTTCGACCACTAAATTAATTCCAAATTAATTCTTGAACAATACTATTTAAAACATATGATTTCATATTAATATATTATTACTTATAATATATTAATAAACCATAAATAACCTTCTCTCAAAAGTCCACCTTAACAAATTGTCCTGATGATATGAAACCCAAATGGACCATGCTACTCTCGGGTCGAATACATACCAATAATAGTTATGGGCTTAGACACCTAATCCAACAACTATACCCCAATTTCTAAAAAAGATTAAAACAATTCTGTGATCATGAAAAGTGGTGATTATGTGAAGGAAATGACTAGTAAGTTTGAAAAACTGAACATGTTTGAAGGGCAAGATTTTCGTAGATGGCAGAAGAAGATGAACTTTCACCTTACCACTCTGAAAGTGGTGTATGTTCTGATTACACCCATGCCAGTCTTACCAGAATCTATTGAAGATGAACCTTTGGAGGCAACAAGAAGAAGATCAAAGTGGGAAAATGATGATTACATATGTCATGGTCATATTCTCAATGGTATGTCTAACTCTCTTTTTGATATCTATCAAAATTTCGAATTTGCAAAAGAACTATGGGATTCTCTTGAATCCAAGTATATGGCTGAAGATGTTTCTAGCAAGAAGTTTCTTGTCAGTAACTTTATGGGTTACAAGATGATTGACTCCAGGCCTATTATGAAACAATACCATGAAATGTTAAGGATCCTGGGATAGTTTGCTCAACACAATCTGAAAATGGATGAAGCCATTGTTGTGGCTGTGATCATTGACAAACTGCCCCCTTCCTGGAAAGATTTTAAACACAATCTGAAACATAACAAAGAGTAATTGACTTTGACTAAACTTGGAATAATACATCAAACCACAGCTCCATATACACCACAACAAAATGGTGTAGCCAAAAGGAAGAATAGGACTTTGAAAGAAATGGTTAATTCCATGTTGTCGTATTCTGGTTTAAGTGAAGGGTTTTGGGGTGAGGCAATGTTAACTGCATGTTACATATTGAATAGAACTCCAAATAAAAGGAGTAAGAATACTCCTTATGAACTTTGGTGTAAAAAGGTACCAAATGTGAGTTATCTCAAAGTTTGGGGTTGTAGAGCAGTTGTAAGGCTCATTGAACCCAAAAGGAAAACGTTGGGTGAGAGAGGTATAGATTGTATCTTTATTGGATATGTTGAGCATTCCAAAGCATATAAATTCTATGTTTTAGAATCTAATGAATCTGTGTCTGTAAACACAGTGATAGAGTCAAGAGATGTTATTTTTGATGAAGAAAGATTTACATCTATACCTAGACCAAGGGACATGATTCATCAATCTTCCAGCATGAGTGCTACTTAAGCTGAAGATGTTTCTGGTGGTGCAAGTTATGTACCCGAACCTAGGAAAAGCACGAGAGCTAGAAAAGCTAAGTCTTTTGGATCTGATTTTCAACTATATTTAGTTGAAGGAACAAGGAATGAGACTATTTCTCAACATCAATATTGTTTTAATATTGAAGAGGATCCAAAGACTTTCAGTGAAGTTATAGCTTCTAGGAATGTACATTTCTGGAAAGAGGCAATTCATGATGAGATTGATTCTATCATGCATAACAATACTTGGGTATTGGCTGATTTACCTCCTGGTTGCAAGGCATTAGGATGTAAATGGATCCTCAAAAGAAAAATGAAGGTGGATGGCACAATAGATAAGTATAAAGCCATATTGGTTATCCAAGGCTTTAGACAAAAGGAAGGCATTGATTTCTTTGATACTTATACTCCTGTTGCCAGAATTTTTACTATTAGATTATTATTAGCTCTTGCAGCTATACATAATCTTGTGATTTACCAAATGGATGTGAAAACTGCATTCTTGAATGGTGACTTGGATGAGGAAATATACATGAAACAACCTGAAAGATTTGTGATGCCTGGAAATGGACACAAAATGTGCAAGTTGACCCTTATCCAAACTTCCGTTTTATGTCAGTTTTTATAGTTTATGACAGTTTGAAACTGTCATATGACAGTTTTCAGACAAAGATCATAAATTCGGTTTTGGTCTCATTTTTCTGGTATAAACGAAACTATCATCAAAGCATTCTAAATTCTTGTCTCTCTGAGTCTTATCCGATTAAAGAATATTGGGAGTACTACCCAAATGCTTTAATCTAAAAGTGTTTTACATAATTCTCAGAATTCCAAGCCTTACTATACCCCAATTTCTAACAACTTCTATTTTGTTTTATTGGTATTTGTCAAACTTATATATGATTTTTATATTGTAGATAAAGTGTAAAGAAGTTGTATTATACATTAAATATATGAAAATGTTGATGTTATTATAAAGTTCAAATGTATATTGAATTCAATTGTATATCAATATATGATGAAAACATTCTAATATCACATAAAATTTTTATGATCTTAGAGTATGTGTTCAAATGATATGAAATTTTTTCCAAGTCAGAGATGTCCTTAGTTGAGAATCTGCCAAGGGCTAATTCGTCTTTTAATGTTGTGACCCTAAATCAACTGCTCTTAGTAGTTCATTCCTATCAGAAGCCACGATATGTGTAGATTGAGAAAAATGATTGATAAGAAAAAGAGAACATGCTTTGAATTGATTCCAATAGTAAGGATGTCTAGCAAACCAATGATGTATAGAAATTTGACAGACTATATAAAGTAGACCAATTAGAAAAAAAGTAATGACCTTTTGTTTGAATGAAGTCATGAAAAGAGTAAGGTAGAACTTCCAAAACTTGATTTTTCAATGATGTTTTATTATCCAACTTATCCTTGAATAAGTGACACAAAGCTACAAAAAAGAAAAAACAGGATTGTAATCATCAAAAAGTAGTAAAAAAATGCATTATTCTAGAAAATATGAATATTTACCTTATAGTTGATGTTTTTGAAATGTTTTCCTCGACTTTATAAACCTCAATAGATCTCCTTAACCTTCCCCTCCAGCCCCCTATGAATCTTGTTTTTGAGTTTGAAGCTAAGTTGATATAGTTGGTCAAAACGGTTGTTAAACCCGCAAAACAGTCAAAATATAATAACAAACACAAAATTTGTATTAGTATATGGTGTTTGATAAAACAAAAAAGAAAATATTGTATTAATATAGTGTAGGCCTTTAAATTTGAGAGTATCACATAAAGTATTAAACATTGGTGTGTCAAATTATTCTATTTTGGTTATCTGCCTACAACTTCAAGTGAACATAAAATAACGTTAAAACTATAATATTTTTTAGAAAATATAAAAAAGATGGCGGGGATTCTTTTGCATATGCTAGGCGTACGTAAGAGTACGCAGGTCGTACTCATAAAGATCCCAAAACCTTAATTTTTAGGGTTTGGACCCTATTTAAAGGACTTTATGGCCTTAAACCTTTGTTTACCTCCAGCCTCCATCTCTCTTAGCTCCCATCTCGAAACCCTAACCCTTGTGTGTGTGTGAGTTTTGAAGCCTTTTAGTGACATCTTGGTGTTCTTGGTGGTGAAAGAAAACCCTTGGAGTGGTGGTGTTGCACTTAAGCTCTTTGGATCCATCATCTACTCATTTTTGTGCATCTTCAATGGGTATAAATCCCAAATATTGGTGCTTGCCTTGCTAGATCTTGTTAGGATGCAAGTTATGACATTTTTGTTCCAAAAACCTTGGTCTCATGAGTATTATCTACTCCAAATCATTTGATATGACCTTTCAAGCATTTTAGAGTGTTTAGCAACATAAAAATTCAAGTTTGGTCCTTGGTATTCATCCATGCAAGAATTTTGGAGTTTTAGATGGTAATATAAGTTAGGGTTTTGGTTTTAAGCTTCCTTTTGCCATGAAAGTGCATAAAGGTTGCAACTTTATGATTTTAGACGTTCATTAGGTTTAGATCTGAAGTTTGGACATTAAGTCTTAAAACATTAAGACCTTAATAGAGGGTCTAGACTTTTGAAGGGTATGTTGGGTGTAACCTTGAGAACGCTAAGCGTATTGGGTTGCTGAACTGTAATCCTTCCAAGTGAAAATGGTACACTAGGTGTAATATGGGGTACGCAGGGTGTACTCCGAGAAAATCCACTTGGGTCATTTTTGGGCCTTGGGTCTTTATAGGTTTTGGGCCTTGTATTTTAGGTCATGCATGGCAAGGGCAAAATGGTCATTTGCCTTTGTTATGATGAAGATGATCTAGACCTTTGCTATTGGGTTAACCCCTTGATTATTAATTAGGGTTGTTTTTGGGTTATGATTAGTGTGAGGAGCCATGATAGCAGTAACGTGAGTGTGCGATTTAGTTATCTTCAGTTAGAGCTGAGTTTTCTCACTGTGCTTGTGGGTCGAAAGCACCAATGTCGGCCCACCAGATTGTTTATGTGGAATGCTAGTTATTATGTGATTGTTACATGTTTGTATAATTAGGTTGAAATAGACCCTAGGGTTGGGCCCATTACTGTATGTTTATGTTGAAATAGACCCTAGGGTTGGGCCCATGAGTATTTGATGGGTTGAAAGAAGCCGCATGACTGCGCCGAAGGCTAGGCCCATGATTGTATATTAGGTTGGAATATACCCCAGGGGTAGGCCCAATTGTATGTTTGGTATGCGGTACTTTGGGGAACTCACTAAACTTTATCCTTATAGTTTATGTTTATGGCTTCAACTACTTTTGGTACGAAAGGGAAGGGCCCGCCGTGATGGCATAGCATCCCCCTCATGATTTCCACAATATTTGGATATTGGTACTCTAATATTTTGATACTGTATTTTGCATTTGACTTGGAGACACATGATGAATGAAACTATTGGTTATTAAAAATATATTATTAATAGAATATATATAATTTTAGAACTAGAAATATATTATTAATAGAATATATATATATATATATATATATATATATATATATATATATATATATATGAGTTAAAAAATATGATAACTTGACGAGGTGTCCAATCTAAATATCTATTATAGTAGATGTCATTCTTATTGGAACATATTTATTTGAAACTTTGACTACAAGTCAAAAGTCTTTTTTTTAACTAAGAACTAATAGTCATTACTACATAATAGTTTTGTCACCTATGTGTATATATGATTATTTATGTTTACTTACGATTTCAACTTTAAAATAATTGGTCACTACAAGTGAAGATGTTTTTTTTTAACTTATGGTTAGTAAGTGATAACTATTATATTTAATTGGTTAATATAAAAATATAAATAGTTTGCATATGTAGATGAGATTGCTAGAGTTTGATGCATAAGACGGAGAAAAAAAATAATAATTGTAGAACACCTAAAATCTACATCATGGTGAATGTATCCATATTGAATGTAGAACATGAAGATACAAATTTATATACACAATAGACAAATTTTATTTATATTGTGTGTAGATAATATAAAACAAAATTTATGGTTATTCTATTCTATTATACTGTATACTATCCTATATATTGTATTTTTACAACACCAAAGGAGATTCAATAAAAAAGATCCACAATGATCATATATATGTTTTATTTTCAGCGAAATAATTCATAGATATTATTAAATGTGTTGTTGATGTTGGTTATATTTTCATGTTGAATATGAAATTATCTTTTTTCTATTCAAATTTTATGATCAAAATAGTATTATTGTTAAATATAGGCACTGTGATGAGCATGCTATAATTAATTTTGTATTAAAATTATATCTTAAATTGTATAATATACAATTTCTTAATCATATTATTTTAATATTGCGCAAGTATGGGTATACGTCTAGTTGTATGTAAACTATACCAATGGACTCAATTTTCATAAATGTAGTCTCTAAGGCTTTAGTGTGATTGTGGTGGTGAAAACCTCAGGTTGCATTGTTTTGCTGTTGGATGTTGTTGAAATTCTTACTTGGTTGATATTTTTTGTTGAAATTCTTACTAGGTTGATATTTTTTGTTGAAATTCTTACTTGGTTGACTTTATGGTTCCCCTTGATGCTGTTATAGTTTAGCCTTTCTTGCTTTGTTTTATTTTTGTTTGTGTACCAGATGTATTATGTATTATTGTCCAGCTTCACACCAACTTTTCTTTTTTAATATATTCTCATTTGAAAAAGGGTATGTTTTTATTAATAAAAATATTTTGGCATTCAAAATAAATTAATAGTAAATAAGATATTGTAAGGTACATTAAAGTCCACCACATAAAGCTAAGAAAAAGAAATTTATTTATATTCTAATAAATGAATAATTTTAATCTACTTTTGTCAACTGTCACTCTAATACAACTCCTCATTAATATTGTGCCACTAGTTGTGAGACTCATGTAACACATGTGTTAATTTAAAAAAAAATATATATAAAGGTCAAAATGTTTGATAACTTTGAATTTATAAGAAATAAGAAAAATAATGAATTATTATAACTGAAATGTTTTTTATCTTTTAAATTTAAACAAATAATATAAATAAATAAACAAAAAAAACTAGTGAGCTTTAATCTGAGAATTTTGAAATTAAAAGGTAAGTTCATTAATGAAATTGATATCCATTTATTACAACATTTATTGCAATTATTATATTAAACTATTATGTTGAATTTGATAAAATAGAAAAACTCAAATGACATGTGGAAAAAAAAATTAATTCAAAATAAGGTATATTTTTATTAATAAAAATATTTTGGCGTTCAAAATAAATTAATAGTAAATAAGATACTGTAGGGTACATTAAAGTCCAACACATAAAGCTAAGAAAAAATAAATTCCTATTTGTAACACCGCAAATTTCCAAACAAATTTTTTTCTTTTTAAAATCATAAATTTCTCATAACGCATTTCACAAAATCTTATTTAGTTAATTTATAAAACGCATCTCCATATTGTTTAATTAATAATCCAGGATCCTCAAACATAACTCTTTCTTTGGTGTGTACAATCGAGTCGGTGCCTTCCTGCGATCCTAAGGAAAACTTGAAACACATAATACATAACACAGTAAGCACGAAGCTTACCGTGTTCCCCAAAATACCACACACCTCTTTGTAGCCACTTGAGGCTATAAACATAGTAAGACCCTCCGGTCAATGTGTCTCACTGGGACCCTCCAGTCTCATAGCTCGTTGGACCCCCTGGTCCGGTCTAAGTGAGGACCCTCCAGTCTCACAGCTCGTTGGACCCTCCGATCCGGTCTCAGTAACACATAATATATCATAAATATCACACAAACAAATGCATAACTCAAGTAAGCACATACGACCCTCTAATCACACATAAATACCACTTTAGGTAAAGTATAGTGAGAAGACTCACCTCGGATGATGAAAAACCCCTATAAACGTTGTTGCTATGCGCCGGCCTCTAATCTCTGAGCCAAAACCACAATTAACCCAATTAGGAACTAAGTCCAGACTCTCACTCATTAGGTCTAAAGGAAGACCACTAACTAGCCCATTAATAACCTAAAACCCATTGGGCCCACCAAGGCCAAATAATAAATGGGCTCTCCCAAGGCCCACTCTCAAAACTAAATGGCAAGCCCAACTCAAGGGCCAAAGCACGGATATATATATATTTCTCTGGTCCAATACTCTATTGCAACAAGCCCAAACTCCAGGCCCAACACTCAAGGCCCAAAATGAGACTTAGCCCAAAAGTCCACAGTGAGGTTATGCGGGGCGTACCTCCCTTGGTACACTCGACGTACTCATAATCCGGATTGGCCATCGGGGACACTAGGGCAGTATGCGGGGCGTACAGGAATTACGCTCAACGTACTCCCCAGATTCACTCTTTTTAATCATTTGGTCTTAATCAGTTAAGACATTAACTCAAATCCTAGATATGGACTCCTTAATGGCTCTTACTCTATAAAGTCAGTGACTTTAAGCCTTCGCATGGCTGGAGAGGTCACAAACACCCACAACACACACCTCCTTAGCTCAAAACGTACATAACTCTTGCATGGCTTGATTTCAACATCCAAGACCTGATTTTTATGACACAACACCATTGTATACACTCAAAGGGGTTAGTCATAGTCTCTGGAGATCAATAACTCATAAAGTCTCCAAATTTGGGACAAGAACCCTAAAATGGACCATAACATGCACAAATCAAAAGGATGGGAAAGCTTTGAGCTTTATACCTTCAAATGATGCTCCACCTATAGAAAAGCTTAGATCCAAAGCCTGAACTCCAACTCTATTCTCTTCCATGCTCATTCTTCACTCCAAAAATCTCACAAGAACACTTAAAACACTCAAAGGCTCTCAAATGCAACCACAAACTCCATGAACGAAGGTTAAGGGTTTAGGAGGGTTTGAAATCTGAGGATGGTGGTCAGGAATGAGGCCATCTCATTCTTTATATAGGAACACACCCAAAATTAGGGTTTTCACTCTATGCCTAGTACGCCTAGCGTACCCTCTGGTACGCCTAGCGTACTAGGTGGCTCTGCTTGAATATCACACACACGAGTACGCTAAGCATACACATATGTACGCCCAACATACTCAGCTGCCACCAATTTCATATAAGGGACTTATCCTGCCATAACTTCAAACTTCCATTGCTTCCTCGATATAACCCTGATTCCCCTAAACCTCAAACCCACGGAAAGGTGACGAGATGCCCTATGCTTCTAGCAACTCGTCGCAACCCCGAGACCTCCCCAAGCCCGGTTTGCAGTCCACGAACCCTGATCACGGACGATCCGAAACAGGATGTTACAATATTCTAATAAATGAATAGGTTAAATCTTATTTTGTCAAGTGTCACTCTAATACAACTCCTCATTAATATTGTGTGACTAGTTGTGAGACCCATGTAACACATGGGTTAATTTAAATATATATATATATATATATATATATATATATATATATATATATATATATATATATATAAAGGTCAAAATGTTTGATAACTTTGAATTTATAAGAAATAAGAAAAATAATGAATTATTATAATTGAAATGTTTTTTTTATCTTTTAAATTGAAACAAATAATTTAAATAAATAAAGAAAAGAAACTAATGAGCTTTAATATGTGAATTTTAAAATTAAAAACTAAGTTCATTAATGAAATTGATATCCATTTATTACTACATTTATTGCAATTATTATATTAAAATATTATGTTGAATTTAATAAAATAGAAAAACTCAAATGACATGTGGAAAAAATTAATTCAAAATAACCACAAAATGACATTTGACAAATGGAATGAGAGTGTGACATGTGACAAAAAAAACCTTCATTTATTAGAGATTTATTAGAGTAGATGTGTCATGTAGATATATTAGGCAACTCATTTTGAAATTCAAATTTACATTTTCTAATTATATGTTAAATTTGAAGTTATAATAACTTTTAAAAACTTGATATATCTCTTAATTAATAATTTATTTAAAATTACTTATTTAAAATAATTGATTAATAATTATAAATTTGTATTATAAAAGTTTAATTAATTTTATGACCGTGGTTCTCACGGGTTATAAACTAGTAATTTTATATGATAATCACATATTACTTCCGTTAATATTAACATAGTTTCTATTTGTTATATAGGGAAATCTACGAAAAGTCTCAATATTTTGGGAAAGCTTTTAATAAAGTAATAAATTTTATTTTTTAAATAGAAAAGTCTCGATTTTTTAACTTTTTGAACAGAAAACCCAAGAAACCGGTTAATTTATTCACTTTAGTCATTTTTGACTTTTCTGCAGATTTCGTCAAAACTTATATATAATATATAAACGTATTTTTTATGTATTTATATCTATTTTTACATACTTTTTATTTTTTAAGTTTTTTTTATGTATATGTTTACGTATTTTTATGTATTTTAAATGTGTAAACTTATATTTTTACGTACATATATATATATATATATATATATATATATATATATATATATATATATATATATATGTATATATATATATATATATATAAATATAAAAGTATTTTACATATTTTTTTTGTTTTATTTTTTATGTATTATGTATTTATATATATTTTTACTTATTTATGTCTTTTTGTAAGTTTTTATATGTATATGTTTACATTGTTTTTGTATTTTAAATTTATAAAAGTATTTTTTAACGTATTTGTATGCATTTTTAAGTGTTTTATATATTTATTTATTTATTTTTATGTGTTAGTTTTTATGTTTTATGTACTTATGCATTTGTTTTTAGTTTTTTTATATAGATGTTTATGTATTTTAAATGTATAAACATATCGTTTTACATATGTATATCTATTTTGCGTATTTTGATGTGTTTTTTTATGTATTACATATTTATATGTATTTATGTAATTTTAAAGTTTTTTATATAGATGTTTATGTATTTTAAATGTATAATTGTATTTTTTTTTTTTTTACATATTCATGTATTTTTTACTTCAAGTCGTCTTCACCATTTCAACGAATTCGTACAACTTCTTCGAGTATGTCTAGATGGTTTTCCTATATATACCCATATATTTTAAGCTTTTTCCATTAACTTATCTTGAAATTAAACATCGAATGAGAAAAGCTTAAAATATATGGGTATGCAGTAAAACTATCTAGACATACTCGAAGAAGCTGTGTGAATTAGATTAAATGATCAAGACCACTTGAAGTAAAAAAATACATAAATATGTAAAAATAATACGATTAAACATTTAAAATACCTAAAAATATATGAACATCTATATAAAAAAAAACTAAAAATATACATAAATACGTAAAAATACATTTAAATTCTTAATACATAAAACACACATAGAAATACACAAAAAATGTAAAATACTTAAAAAAAATACATATAATTACGTAAAACAATATGTTTATACATTTAAAATGCATAAATATACATAAACATCTATATAAAAAATTGTAAAAATAAAATACATAAATACGTAATACATAAAAAAAACACATAAAAATATGTAAAATACTTAAAAACTGATATAAATACGTAACAAAATATGTTTATACATTTAAAATATATAAAAATCTACATAAAAACTTAAAAAATATACATAAATACGTAAAAATACATATAAAATTTAGGACATTTCTGCAGATTTCCCTTTTATACACACTTAATACTAAATCATATCTTTTGTTCAAAAAAAAATTATTTTGAACAATTATTAAACGGTTTACCTATTTAAAAAATATTATTAAATTCATATTTGTTGTTCAAAAATACAAACAAGTTCATATTTTTATACACAATTTTCTATTAAATTAACTTTTCTGTATATTTAGTCAATCTTTATAGATCATTATAAAATTTTCAGACAAACACAATTTCAAAGAAGAAAAATAACATTAATTTTACATGATTTTTTAAATAACACTACAAAACATATAACCTTCTTTAATTTTTCTATGATGAAAACCTTCATCCACTCCCTTATAACAATCAACAATCCTCCTACCACTACTCACATTTTTCCCTGCTCCTGCTCCTTCCCGCTTCCTATTACAATGAACATCTCTCTCTCTCTGTCTCTTTTTTTTTCTCTCTCTCTCTCTCTCAAATTATGTCTCAAATAACTGATATGTCCTAAAGTATATATTTTTAAGGGATAACTTTTATAATTTTCTACATGCTTTTAAGGATATTTGGTACTTAATTGTTATAAATTTATATTTTTGCAGCGGAAAAAGGTATGTTGGTGAAATTGCGGCTGAGAAAAGCCATTTTGAATACAATTTTATGAAGTATTGAGCAAGAAAGACAACCAGAGTTAAGCATGGAAAGAAATATGAAGATTTTGCAGATAATTTTTGGAATTTTGATTTCTCGCTAAGATTTCAAATCTCGCTGATATTTAAGTCGGTTTTGAAAAACTATAATTAACCCCCCCCCCCCCCCCCCCAATTTGTCTAGAGCATTATAACATCAGAAAATAAGAAGAATTCAAAAGATCAAGTCCATAGGAGGCCGTTTTGAGGGTGTAAAGGCTATATTAGATGGCTGGTTGATCTAGATGTAGAAATCTGAAGATTAAGAGAAGAAATCATTAGGTTGTCAGTCTGTTTACCTTTCTGTCTATAATTACTTAGACAAAATTGCAAAAATGGTCCCCATGGTTTCTTATTTTATGTGGTTATGGTCCAAACGTTTGAAAAGTTATAGATTTGGTCCTTTTCAACAAGTTTTATTATGGTTTTGGTCTCTCATCCGTTAAGTTTAACTGGTTGGCTGTTAACTTTTTTAAAATGATAATTTTACCCTCAGGGACCATTTTCGCAGTTTTCTCTTTTACCATACCATAAAGACCATTTTTGCATACATTCTTTTTTATTTTATTGAAGTATTATATATTAATAAATATTATCTTTAATATATAATATTATATATTAATAAATATCGTTTTATTGGATTATTAATTTATTATAGTTGATTTTTAAATTTTTTTATTAGAGTAATTCTTTTTATTGAGTTATTATATATCAATACATATAGTTTTTAATATATAATATTTATATCATAATAAATATTATATTATTGGATTATTAATTTCTTTTAGTTGATATTTTTAATTCTTTTTTTAAATTATTTTTATTGGATTATTTCTTTTAATTTATTATTTTCTTCATATACTAAATACTGTTTTATTGGATTATTAATTTATTTTAGTTAATTGTTTTTTTTTTAAATTTGTCGAAGTAATTATTTTTTATTGAATTATTATATATCAATACATATAGTTTTTAATATGTAATATTTATATCATAATGAATATTATATTATTGGATTATTATTATCTTTTAGTTAATTTTTGTAATTTCTTATTTTTTAACTATTTTTATTGGATTATTACTTTTAATTTGTTATTTTCTTCATATACTAAATATTATTTTATCGGATTATAATAATAGTTCTTGTTAATTTTATTGGTTCCGCCAGAAAAGTCATGGGATATGCAAAATCATCGTCTCTCATCATCGAAATCATTAGGATCACTATCAAACACTTTCATTTCATCTAGCTTATAATGAGAAACCATTGGGAAAATGCCACCACCATCACTCGGTCACCACCACCACTTATAAATGTTATCGGGATTTGTTGCGCATTATGTGGGATATGAAGGATTCCAGTGGATTATGAAGAGGTTGTCGCAGGTGGCTACCAACAACGCTGGGTGGAATAGGGTATGGTATCTATTGAACCTCCAATGAAGGTGTTTGGAGGTGATCCTGTTAATTTTTTACGATGATAAGCGACACTTTTACGTATTTCGACAAGTTTGTGGTGAAACTAATAAAATTAAAAACAATTAATAGTATACATTCAAAATAAAATAATAATCCAATAAGATAATATTTGTTATATTAAAAAAACAATAAATTAAAAGTAATATTTCAATAAATTAATAATTCAAAAAAAAATTACAAAAATTAATAATCCAATAATGTATTATTTATTATGATGTAAATATTATATATTAAAAATAATATTTGTTGATATATAATAATCTAATAAAAAATAATTGCTCCAACAAAAACAAATTATAAAAAGAATCAACTAAAAGAAATTAATAATCCAATAAAATAATGTTTCGTAATATGTAATAATCCCATAATACAATATTTATTATGATATAAATATTATATATTAAAAACTATATGTAATGATATATAATAATTCAATAAAAAAGAATTAATTTGACAAAAAATTAAAAAAAATAATTAACTAAAATAAATTAATAATCCAATAAAAAAAACATTTAGTATATGAATAAAATAATAAATTAAAAGTAATAATACAATAAAAAATAATTAAAAATTACAAAAATTAACTAAAAAATTAATAATCCAATAATATAATATTTATTATGATATAAATATTATATATTAAACGCTATATGTATTGATATATAATAATTTAATAAAAAAGAATTAGTTCAACAATTTTTTTTTTTAAAAATCAACTAAAATAAATTAATAATCCTATAAAAAATGTTTATTAATATATAATATTATATATTAAAAAGAATATCTATTAATATATAATACTTCATAAAAATAAAAAAGAATGTATGCAAAAATGGTCCTTATAGTATAGTAAAAGACAAAACTGTGAAAATGGTCCCTAGGGGTAAAATTGTCATTTTAAGGAAATTAACGGATGAGGGACCAAAACCACAACAAAACTTGTTGAAAAGGACCAAATCTGCAACTTTTCAAACGTTTGGACTGTAACCACATAAAATGTGAAACCACAGGGACCATTTTTGTAATTTTGTCAATTACTTAACTTTTTGATTTCCTACATGTTCTTTTCAAGATTTGGGATTAAACACTTTATGATTATTTGTTATTTGTGAAACCCTAGTTTGTATTTCATTGATATTTGGCATTGAGAGTTACTCAATTTATTACTGGAAGATGAGATTGATTCAAAATAACATTATAATAAAGTGTGATATATGTATTTATAATTATAGTTTACAATATAATCTCCTATAAGTAACTAGAGATAAATAAAAAACAACTACAGACAATTATTTAAGTACATGATCATAATTTTATAATATCCCCCCTCAAGAGAATCAGTGGCGGACCAAGACGTAGCATGGCACAAAAATTTTCAAACTATGAACGCAGAAGAATTTAAGTAAAGATATTTACCACTTTAAGTTTGGTTGAGACACACTTAGTGTAGAGCTTGCCAGAAGCAACAAGTTCTCGTACAAAGTGGTAATCTAGATCAATGTGTTTGGCACGTGTATATGAGCCTGTATTTTGAGTCATAAATAGAACAAACTTATTGTCACAAAGAAGTGCTGGGAGATGAGGTGGCATAACATGAAGTTCATGCAAAAGGTGAATGATACATATAATTTCAACAATAGTATTTTCCATGGGTCGATACTTCTACTCACAACTAGAACAAGAGAAGGTGGGTTGCCTTTTGCACTCCAAGAGACCAAGTTTCCCCTAGAAAGATAGAATAACCATAAGTAGAAACGAGTTTCGAGGCACCGTGCCCAATCGGCATCAGAATAGGCACAAATAGCATTTTTGTGTGGACGTTGAAGTATGGGACCAAAAGTAATAGTACCTTTAACATACCTTAAGATGCACGTTACATATTGAAAATGAGCAGCTATTGGAGAATGCAGATATTGACTTGCCTAATTAATAACATAGGAAAGGTTGGATCTGGTGATTGTTAGATATTGAAGATCACCAATAAGGGACTGGTATAGATTAGGATCGGAAAAAAGAGGCCCATCAAGAGTAAGGGATTCATAATGAGCAAGTAGAGTTGGAATCGGCTTGCAATCGATCAAATCGACTCTAGTGAGGACATCTTTATCTAACTTAATATGACTTAACAGAAAACCATCATCAATGTAGCTAGCTTCCAATCCAAGAAAGTAACTTAGATCTCTAAGATCTTTAATAGAAAACTCCTGCTTTGTAAGTATGGTGTCGTTATTGCCAGTTAGAATTAAAGCATCCAGGTAAACAAGAAGATACACGATGCATGAATCTCATGAAAAAAACAAATAAAGATGTATCTGCTCTACTACAAATAAACCCGTTTGCAAGAAGAAATGAGATAAGTCATTGGAACCATGATTTAGGAGCTTTCTTTAGGCCATACAATGCTTTGGATAACTTACAAACATGATCACAAAGCCAATTGGTTGCTCCATATAGACAATCTCATTAAGTGGTGGTTGTCGCGGCCAACAAAATAAATAAACCTAAAGCTTGAACAATAAAATTGTGTATAATGTAAAGGGATCGAATCCATGGATATTGGTTCAATTTCTTACTGAATATAAATCTCTTTGTAAAATAATTATCAAATGACAATGAAAGTAAAGGGGGGGGGGGAGGGGGTTAGTCTTTTGATATTTTTAAAGAAAAATAAAATTAAACTAAGATTTAAAGAACACAACTAAACGAAAGTAAGACTTTGATGAAAAATCAATAAGAGAAAGATGGTTGACTTAAAGTTTCATCACTTGAACATTTGGTAAACACATCATCAGAATCTAAGGTGCAATACTTGTCATAAATCTCTAATTTGGCTATAGTAATCCAAGAAGCTTGATATTACCTAGACTTTTATTAGTTATTGAACTAGCTATAGAAGCTCATAACATATTTCCTTAGTTAAAACCACAATGAACACTAAGCATGTAATTAGTGAAAATGAACTAGAATCAAGAGCCAAAAAGTCACCAAATACAAAAGAAGTAAAATGCTTTCACTACCATGTTGGAGAAAATGTTTTTATGGTTGTGTGAAGTGAAAAATAAAACAAAAACCATTTGTTTCTTGCTAATTTTAAGGTACATTACTTAATCAAAAAATTAGCCAACTAATCACTACATAAACATCTTAACTCATGAATAAAGACATATAAGTAGCACGAAGAAGTTAAGGTGTAAAACACTTTCATAAAGATATAAGAACAAGTTCATGGAGTTCTTCTATATTCAACCAAACATTCAAGCAATTTCACCAAAACCAACCAAGATTAGTTTATCGCAGCATGGCTAAACTCAAGAAAACAAAATAAAATTAGATTATACTAAACATGTAGCAAGAATCAAAGAGTAAAAAGAAAGTGTTCTTCAAGTGTTCTTTGCCTTCGAAGTCCTCCAAAATTTCCAGAGAATTATTCCAAATTTGGATGTGTAGAAGTGTTGAAAAGTGGCACACCAATCTTCCCAATATAACACAAAATAAAGATTTCCAAAATTTCCCCTGCAGGGCCTTGCGTGGCCCACGCTAGGGATGAAAGTGGGTCCAAAACCGGACCGGATGGACCCGGACCCGGAAAACCCAGAACTGTTTAACGAGATTTTTTAGAACCGGAAACTGGACTGGTATATAGGAATCGGTTCCGGCTCGGTACCGGGTAAAGTGGGTCTAAAACCGAAAAACCCGGAAATAGGAAAGTGGGTAAGGTGGAACTAACCCCGAATTTTTTATTTTTATTATTATTTAATTTTGTAATTACCTCAATCACATAATCTTTGAACCGTTATAAAAAAATTAATAAACGAAAAATTACATTTAGGTTATTGACGACATTGATTTAAAAAAAAAGTAACGTGATATAACAAAGTTGGTTTAATATTACTATGAAATATGAGCTTTTAGTTATGTGATTGTAATATATACCGTATGTTCATAGAGATGAGTTAATTGTAACATGATTAGAGGTTCTAATTAAAAAAAAACAGTTAGAATAATTAAACAACAAAATGAATATATAACCTTCTGTAAAAGATCCACTATAAATAGGCTAAAAGCTTATAGAACTTTAACCCATTAAGCCAACAAAACAAGTTGATACTAAAAATAATAAAACTTTCGATGTCACTCTTTTTGATCAAATACACTATTATATAGTCAAATTCACTCAAATCAAACACCATAACTTATTACAAAAGTTATTACAGTATAATGTATTTAAACGATTGCATAAGCCAATTTTTTAAAATTTCCTACAAATGACGAAATCACCCTTTTTAATTAAACCATTCTTTATCATATAAAACCAAACTTATAACCATTTATCTAATATTAATATTACATACAAATTATGGTTCTTACAAATAAAGCTCACCAGAGAGGGGAATGGGAGATGTTGAGATTTTGTTAGATGAATGTCATGTTTCATATCTGTGAGTTTCCATTACTTCAATGTTTTTTTTATTATTATTATGAGAGCTCATATTCAAATTGAGATTATGATAAACAACCATCTCCAATCCTACATCCATTTTCTTTAGATAAAAAATGTATAAATAATATTTCATCTTTAACCTACACTATTTTTTATACAAATTTCTATACCAAAAATATATTCCTAGTATATTCATTTTTTAAAACTTATATACATTATGATAAAATACCCATCAAATTATAAGCTTTTTTACATATTTATTTATATTTCCTATATAAAACCGTACAAAAATCGGTTCCGATCCATTAAACCCGGTTCCGGTTTTTTTACATCCGGTTACGGTTTTTTTACCTGGAATACCCGGACCCGTTGGATCCGTACCCGAAATACCCGAAACCCGGATAAGACTAAATTTGGAACTGTAGTGGTGTTGATTATGATGGCATGTGCGAAATTAGAAAGATCTAGTGAATCATCATGTAAAATCAAGAATACAAGGAGTAAATAATCTTTGTAAGCTCTTATTAGATCTAGAAAGAATATACAAATGGGTTTGTATAAAGTTTCTCTCTCTAGTCTAACACTCCAAATGGATTCACTTACATAATGGGAGTCACTCACTTCCTATTTATAGGAAAGCCTCAACCCATTTACACATACAACGAGGAAAGCCTAAAACACTACATCCAAGCATGACTTTGACCCTAACATTCTCCCCCTCAAAGTTAGGATTGGATGTCCAGCTTCAATCTCCAACGAGCTAGCGCGATCAAGACCAAACTCCCCCTCGAAGTAACACCGGTCTTCAAATCCGCAAATGAATATTCGACAAACCCGAGAAGCTTCGAATACCCATCATTCTCCCCCTTTTTATAATCAAAAAATGATTATAAAACCCACTAAGGATGAGATGCGCCCGAGGAATAGTCTTCACGATACTCCCCCTTGATGTGTACCAAAAATGAATCACCAAAAATCTTGCACGGAAAAACAATCACGAAAAAGCCACAAAAAATTTCCAATTTATGAAAATTTTTGACTTTTTGGGTGAAAGTTGCAAGATTTTTCAAAATCCGGGTAGAAGTTGTCACTTTCTGAAACTTGCAGGGACCCGTTGCGCCAAAAACAGCTTAATATGTGAAACTCTAGCCCATTTGCGAAACCGGGCATAACGCACAAACTGCAGGGACCAGAACTGAAAATATTCCCATTTCTCAAAACTGTTACCCCAAATGCGAAACTGGGTAAAATTTGCCAATTCGCATAAACTGTAGGTATGTTAAATGAAAATTCAACAATTTCCCAGCTTTTATTACCCATATGCGAAGTTGGGTATTGGTTGCCAAAAATCCGAAACTGCAGGGACTCATTTTGAAAAATTTTGCATTTTCTTCAAACTTGCGAAACTTGGCTAATTTTGCCATTTCGTGAAAATATAAGGAGCCAAATTCGAAACTATTTGTTTTCTTCCCCAATTCATTAACCTGTGAAATGCTTCACAGTACTTCGCACGTTCAGTCAAATTCTTCGCATCTTCAATTCTTCGCACGTTTCTGAAACATGGATGCGAACTAACTATTTTGATATCATATGTGAACCGTTCTTGACCTCAAATGCGAACATCTCCAAAAAAATATCACAGATTGCAAACCCAGATGCGAACTCCATATCACATCCTGTGAATATTCTTGGCCTTCAAACCAGTTAACCAAATGCGAACATTTTTGCTTTTATATGCGAACTGCTTTTGACTCCAAAATTGAACAAAGCACATTCTCAGATGCGAACTCAATTGATTTCATATGCGAACCCAACAATTTCGTTATCTGCTATCAATCGCTGACCATCGTTCCAGTCGATTCCAAAACCATAGTCAAAATATGTTCGAAACCAAAACCGATTCTTCATCAAATTTAGCCATCGATTCTTAACTCCATTCGACACCAAAATCACTCCCAATTTCTTCGTTATCATCCAAGCCAAATATGCGAACTCAATTCACATAACCATTCGATTCTAACACAAATTTCGATTTCAACATCAAAAATCAGTCGAAATTTTGAAATCGAATTTGACTACAATATCCAAATCATATCAGTCGACTTCAACTTCAATCGATTCCAAAAACAAATGGCCTACTGAACGATGAAATCAAGAATCCTGCTTGCCAAAATTTAGCAATTGACATCAAAAGAACACAAGAACCACAATGATCCAATGGTACAACTTATTGAAGCATGCGTACAAGTTGAACCAAGAACAACAACTTTGACCTTTTGTTTTGACGCAAATTAGTGCCACCGAAATCAATTTTACTCAGCCATTGAACCAATATTAAGCAACAAACTCAAATCAATATTCAATGTCGACTTCAAAATTAAGAAATCGATCATCATGGATGGAGAAAAATATGATAAAATCATATTGAGCACAAATCGATTGATACTGAACGGAGATTCAATCTTTAGATCGCAAGACATAGCGAAAAAATGTAATATTCACGAATTTCGATTCACAGATTGAATGATATGTGAAGAAAGAACCAATGGCATGAATCAATTTAGCAGAAAAATTAAAGTGATCAGATGTCAAATTGGATATAAAATTTAATTCACTGAAAATACGTTGACGAAGACAGAATTAACTTTGGGCTCATCACAATAAGATATCGAATCAAAATAAAGTTTTGGGCTCAAACAAATGATGCGAACAGTAATGAATCATGAGAATTGGGCTTGAAAGTTGAACCAATGAATAGTAAACGAATTTTGATTTTAGGCTCAAATTTTGATCTATGCAACAATAAATGGATCAATCAATGGGGTGAAAACGAATTTTGATCCATAGAGACAAAACGATCAAACAATCAAGAACGCAATGCACGAATTGAAATCATGGACGTTTTGGAATCCATTTGAGAATTTAAGATACCTTTTTGATGAATCGAGATCCATTTGCAATGAACGAATCAAATTTAGAAGATCTTGGTTCTTTTGTTGGTATGAGAAAATCTCCAATTTGAACATTGTACCACCCATTATGCGAGATGTACAACTCGTTCTTCGTGTTCTTCGTGTTCTTCAACGATTCAAGAACATCTTCAAAAGAACCACCAACACATTTGGGTTTTGACTTCAAATTCAATGCAACCTTTGGAGATTGTTGCTTTGGAACTCAAATTTGCTTCACGGATTTTGGCTTCACAACATATGACGATTTTTGTGAGTAAACCCGCTTGTTCTTCCGATTCATCTTCCTCTTGTTTTTCTTTCTCATCTTTTTGTATCTTGAAGACTTGATTTCATGAACAAACACACTTTCAACAACATGAACATTTTGAGTTTGAATCAAATCTTTTGGAGTTTGATACTTGTGATTTTCTTGGATCGCCGGCTTCCGATAAGGAATAACGAATCACAAGAACACAAAATATCATCAGTTTGAACTCCAATCGAGCAAAAAACCTTTTCATATTGAAAATCAACTTGAACCTTCTTATCATGAACTTCAAGAACATCAAGAACATCACATTGAACTCCATTGTCAACAACTTCAACAACCTTAAGAGCACGAAGATCACTTGGGTCTTCAATAAGAGAAACATATTTCTTATCAAACAAATATTTTTCTTCTCCAATCTTATCACTACTACGTGATATTATGGAACATGTAATATCAACCAACCATTTGATCTCACAAAGTGGTTGAAATATCAAGCTTCTATGATCATCCTTCAATCCTCCATAAGAAACTATAATTTCCCAATATATCTTCTTGTTTAACACCAACCCATAATATTGATCTTTATTGACTTTGTATTTGATATCTTCAACGATCAAAATCCAAGAATTGTAAGGCAAATTCACCATGATCACAAAAACTTGAAGATTTCTAGAGAGAGAAAGTGATTTTGAATGGGTTTTCTAGAGAGAGAAAGTAAAAATCACTTGAATTCTAGTGAAGAAAATCAAATTATGAATAGAATCAAAGATGAATTCGATTTCTAGAATCCAAAAACTCTCTAAAACACAAAGATCAATAAGAACATGAAGAATCACCAAATCAAAATCGCCATCAAGGATCAATTCTTGATGAAATCAAGAACACCCGCTTTGATACTAATTGTAGTGATGTTGATTATGATGGCATGTGCGGAATTAGAAAGATCTAGTGAATCATCATGTAAAATCAAGAACACAAGGAGTAAATAAATCTTTGTAAGCTCTTATTAGATCTAGAAAGAATATACAAATGGGTTTGTACAAAGTTTCTCTCTCTAGTCTAACACTCTAAATGGATTCACTTACATAATGGGAGTCACTCACTTCCTATTTATAGGAAAGACTCAACCCATTTACACATACAACGAGGAAAGCCTAAAACACTACATCTAAGCATGACTTTGCACCCTAACATTCTCCCCCTCAAAGTTAGGATTGGATGTCCGACTTCAATCTCCAACGAGCTAGCGCGATCAAGACCAAACTCCCCCTCGAAGTAACAACGGTCTTCAAATCCGCAAATGAATATTCGACAAACCCGAGAAGCTTCGAATACCTATCATTCTCCCCCTTAAAGTTAGGATTGGATGTCCGGCTTAAATCTCCAACGAGCTAGCGCGATCAAGACCAAACTCCCCCTCGAAGTAACACCGGTCTTCAAATCCGAAAATGAATATTTGACAAACCCGAGAAGCTTCGAATACCCGGACCGTTTAAATATTTTCCGGTTATACCGGTCCCGGTCCAGTTTTTCGGTTTTATAACTCATTCCTAGCCCACGCAGCTGTGAACAGATGGGTTGGGTGGGTAGTGCCTGAAATAGGCCCTTTTATGATTTGGGATTCCAATGACTTAGCCCACTGGCCAGATCGCTTCCGATCATCTAGTAGCCTTCAAATCTTCAAGTTCCCTTCTATTTAAGCCTAAATTTTCTTCTGCAAATCATCCAAAGCTCATGTACTCTCCTGGTCATTTTGATCTTGAATGCACAAATGTTGCACCATTTTCTTTTAAGCACAAGCCCATTTTCTTCAATGCTCCATGGTCACCAACCCACTCTATGCACCATCTCCACCAGTCATCAAGCCCACAATCCTTGTTGTTTTCCATGTCTAATTTCTTCTCAAAGGTCTCGAACCACTAATGTCTTTAAAATATGCAATTATGCTCACAAAACTAAAAAGTACCTGAAACGGTCATAAAATAACAAAAAAAGGAAAATATGAATGATGATCAGCTAAATTATGAATGAAATATGCTAAAATAAACTGCAAAAAGAAGTAAATAAAATGAAATTATCAAATCAACGCAAGTTTGAACCTTACTTGTGCTTAAGGAAAACAAGACTAAAATGAACTTGGGATGAAATATACTAAAAATAAAAATAATGGACAAAACCACATTACCTGATCAAAGTTAGTCAACATGATCAAAGTTGATCTTGCTATTATCCCAAGAATTTTTCATCCGATTGACATTAGAACCATAAACCACAACCTATAACAACTCCTTCAAGTGAGTAAAGAGGGAAGGTCAATCACAACCACCAATGGAACATACATACAATGAAAAACCTTTGTATTATGGAGAAAGTAAATGGATGGGCTCGGATAGAGGTCTTCTTTAAGTGTACACTCTTATCACGAAAGTTTCATGATCTCACGACTGACGGTTTCTCTCCTGTGTGATTAGGCTTCATTGCTCAGGAACTGTTGTAGGAATCAGTTCATTTAGTATTAGCCTGAACCTCCTGCAGTATTCAACTCGACAGACACCCTAGTATCACCAATTTTCAAAAAATACAAATTGATCTATATACAACAAAACCTACCTATCTAAATGAATATCAATCGTTGGGTGACTAAAATGTAAGAAAACTTGTTCAATAATTGAACCGGTCACCCATCTAAAATAATAGGAGCTTAAAATTGCTTGTTTGAGCTTCTCTTTTTTGATTTGAATTTTTTTGATTTTTTGATTTTTTTTGAATAACTAATGCTTGGAGGTAATGTTGCAACATAGCAAAATTTTTACCAAAAAAAAACTTTTTGAATTGAGATTTGGCTCCAAAAGTATGTAAGTGGAACCGAAAGATAGTAATCCAAATGGTCTATGTGTGAAAATGACCAATGTGTGGAGCATAAAGTCGTGGGCTCCTTTTCAAACTTTTGATTTTCAATATATAATGAAAATATATAAATGTAGACTAAAAGACTCTCTAAAAACCTAAGAAATGTTGGGTATAAAATATGGTTTATACTTTACTTTTCTAGGCTTTAATAGTTTTTGGTCTTGGGCTGAAAACTTCCTTGGGTTTAATTGTAGCTTGGACCGAAAGCACATGTGATTTCGGTCTGGGTATTGGGTTTGGGCCTTGGTTTTTGTTCAATACATTGAAGATTCATCAAGTTCTTCTTCTTGTTCTTGTTCTTGTTCTTCTTCTTCTTTTTCTCCGTTCTATCTTGCATCATCCACTTGATTGGGATTCCGCACCATCAGGTGGACCAGATTGATACGTCAAGCGAATTTTGGGACTTACAGTTGGTATCAGAGCTTGGATCGTATCAATTAAATTGGAAAGATCTTGAGAGTTTTTGGATTTTTTTCTTGAAGGATTTGGCATTTTTGATAAGTTTTTGAAGAAATATTGGGAGTTTGTTCTTCACATTCTTCATAAAAATGGTTGTTTGATCGACTTTTGGAGTTAAAAAGGTGAAAAATCGCGTTTTTTGGAGTTCTCTGCGAAGGTTCTCGGTCACGTTTTCAGTTAGAACTCGGTCCTCTCAGCGGCGGCCGAAATCTTGGATTATGGTTCCGCGGAGTTTTCGACCAAAAGTTCGTTTGCGGTCCGAAGCGAATGTTTGCGGTGGAGCGTGGACTCGAAGTTCTCGGCTTCCGAAGAGTGTTCGGTCCTCGCGTGTTCGGTTCTCGCACGTGTTCTGTTCGTAGGAGTTCTCGGCTAGCAGACTACCTTGTGCGAGAGTTCTCGGTCTGACCAAGAAGCCTCGCGTTTTCGGTGAAATTTTCAGATTTTTGACATTTTTGGCCCAAAAATATCAATTTTGCGAATTTTTAAGTTTCGTTTTCGACATAAACCTTTGACTTTTAATTTTGACTATCAAATTTGACTTTTGACCTTAAAAAATTGACTTTGACTTCCAAGTTTGACCTTTGACTTTCTCATATAACTTTCAAATATTCACGTTTGGCTTTTCGGTTTGACTTTTCAAGTTTGACTTTTTAAATTTAACTTTTAAGGTTGACTTTCAAGGTTTCAAGTCAAAGGGATTTTTTGGGTAAACAATGAAGTTCCATGTTCTCAATCTTGTGAAGCTACAATTAAGTTTCTCCGTGATCAAATCGATATATTAAAAATAAAAAATGAGGACCTTAAGTACGAAGGCTATACCCTTAGGAAAGGTCAAAAACCACTAAAAGAACAACTAGTCGCCAAAATAAGGACTTCCGAAAACTTCAAGAAGAATATAGCAATAAATGTGAAAACTATAGTTATGTTAAGAGACAACTTGCCAGTTTGACTGCCAAACTTGATGCATTAAAAGCTAAATATAAAGATGCAGATTTTACCTTTAAGAAATTTGATGTGTGAAGTGAGGTAGTTGCATCCATGATAAAAATACAACTAAAATTTAAAGATAATCAAAACAAGGGTCTAGGGTATCATAGTGTTCCACCTCCTTTTAATGACAACTATAACCCACCCCTTGAAATCAATGAGGAAGAGACACCTACTCAGTGTGGCCAAATCCCTGAACTAGCTTTAGATAAAACTGAACAATCTGGGCCAACTGAGAGTGTTGAGATGAAGGATACTAATGATTCTACTTCAAGTGCAGGTAAAGTAGTGGAAGAGTACGACAAGGAGAACATAATTAATTTCAATTATGCTGACTATCAAACAAATGTCTCCTTGAACTCTGAATCTTCTGCTTCTAACTCAGTTACTTCTAATCAACCTGTTGTTGGTAAATACAGGCCTCCAAAATAAGTGAAACAGATGGCTTGCTATATGTGTTCATGCGGGAAAAATAAGAAACGAGGCAAGGGCACGCCACCAGGGGCAAGCAGAAACAACTCCTACATGAAAAAACTAACATGTTTTCACTGTGGAACACCTGGACACATTGGCAGAAATTGTCCAAATCATGCATATGTTCCTTACTATGCACAAGGATGGCAGAATGCGCCAAGAGGGAGATCTTTCAAAAGAAACCCTTCAAGGACACATTCAAACAATGGTGACTAGAACGCCAAAAGGGCCAAGAATCAAACTCCCAAGAACAACAAGGGAATGTCGGCCAAGAAGCCAAATTCAAGAGATGCTCTAGTGAAACCAAAACCGGTTAGGTCAAAGCCATCTCAACGGCCCGTTTCATGTTCAAACACAAGTGCTGAGGCATCCATCCGGTCGAACAAGAAATGGGTTAAACCTGACTACATATGGGTACCAAAGGTTCATACTCCCAAATCTTCTAATGATTCTCACATTTCTTCATCTTCTGTTTGTGATAAACAGGATATGTCATGGGAGAGATTACCTTGCATAGATGACAAAGGTCAACCTAATTTCAAAATGCATTGGGTTCCAAAGACCAATTAATCCTGCACTCTGTGCTGGAGCAGCTATGGAGGCATATCATCAGACTTCGGTTTGTTGATAGTGGGTGTTCCAAGCACATGATAAGGGATATCTCTCAACTGTTCAACATTCAGAATTCTGTTTGAGAGTATGTGTCCTTTGCGGGAAGGAAGAAAGGAAAGGATCACAAATGGGGTTTGTGCTTAACGATGTGAAGAATTTTTGGATCTATTCCAAGATTGAAATATGCGTGTTGCTCTCAGATCATCTGGTCGCAACTTCTATTGGTAAATTACGGTTTGAGTTTTCTTATCGATACTCCTGAGTTTTTCTTAAAGTGATTCGTTTTGAAGACAATCTTTTATTTTCTTATAGTTTTTCGTTTGTAGGTATTGTTTGGGAAGTGATATGAAGTCTAGTGCTAAAGGGCAATATGAAATTCGTGTAATGCGCTGAAGCCAAATTGTCTAGACTCTATGTTCAATGTGCTGGTAGGCACAAAGGATTCAAAAGGACTAGACATTGATTGACAATGAAAGGACTAGACAATATGAACTTAGATAGTCTTATTTGGACTGACCATACAACGCTCGGGTAGATTGAGCAGTGAGATAAACATGGGAACCTGCGAGATAAATTAAAGTTAATTATCTAGAAGTGTGGCTCAACATTTCCTCGATGTATGGACTTATGTCCTTAATTCCGGTACTGATAGGGTGACTGGGGGGTTCTGATAAAGTAGGTATGTAGGAAATTATTTTCTTGCTTTCTTTTTGTCAGACATATGTTGCCTCCTCTGCACGATTGAAACATATCCGACCTGGAATGCAACATATGCAACTCTATCTCTATGCATATCCTTATCTATGAAATTCTTTCTATCTGTTAGTCATATATTGTCCCCTCTACGTGATCAGAAGATCCGACCGGACACAACATATGCACCCTACTATCTCTCTAACCCTCTATCTATGTTAGTCATATGTTGTTCCCTCTGCGTGATTGGAAGACATCCGACCTGGGATACAACATATGCACTCCTATATCTGACTTATTTCTTAATGATTGTCTACTCACCTAAAGTTAAGATTTCTTTGGAAGTTCTTGATTACCTGGGTATGTTACGAAGTGGGGAACACGTTCTAGTACATCTAAAATTGAATCATTTAATAGGTTGTCTGTAGATCTTGCTGTTGAATTGAAGTGGACAACAATATCTTTGGTCGTCTTCTGCCAAATGGTCCATTTAGGAATATAGATCACAATGACTTGTCACTTATAATATGTCCAATTTGTCAAATATCCTTTGTGTTTAAGTGGATCATAATACCGATGATTGACCAGATCTAAACATGCAGGTGCTGATAAACGATATTGAATTGCCTGACAACCTTGATCCCGAATCAGTCTTAAAGTTAACTATTATTTTTGTTTTTTTAAATTTGTTCATAGTTTTCCTCTATGCACAAATTTAAGGGGAGAATTAAAAATTTTAAAAATCAAACAAAAATCAAAAAATTAAAAATCCAAAAATAGTGTTATTTTTGGTTTATTTCTTTTTCAAAAAAATAAAGAATCCAAAAATATTTTTGTTTATGTTTTATTTTTTTCCAGAAAATACGAAAAATCCAAAAATATTGTGTGCTAAGTTTGTTCTTGGTTTTTTTTTTATTTCAAAGTTTTGTTTGTCTTGAAAAGCGAATCGGGTAACTCAAAGGAAGAAGAGACTCAAGGAGACTGTATCATAACTTTCTGAGCCAAGGTTACAGCCTTGAAACATCTGTGGTGAGATGGTTTTTTCATTAATCTATGATCCACAGGGAATTCTTAGTTATTTGTTACTTTTCAAGGCGCAATAGTGATCATTGAAGAATTCTCATTCGAAGCAACAAGAAATGAAGATTATTTTTCAACATTCAATCTTTAAACCCCAGAAGCAAGGTAAAGCTGCACTTGAAGATTATGTGACAGATTGCATTGAAGCCTCCTCATTCAATTTGCTGTTATCTATGTACCTACTAAAGTGATCTAGAAGATTCATTCTCTCTATTATTCTCTCTAAAGATTCTCAAAACTGAAAGTGCTGATTTTGAAGAATCTTTTCAAGAAGTCTCCACATCCAACGTGTGTTCAAAGTCAAATTTTGAAGAAATGACCAACTGTTCAAGATGAAGTCACTCACTTAGAAGATTCATATACTTATCTTGAAGTCATGAATAAATCGAAGAGTAATGCTAAATCCAAGCTCATATTGAAGATTGACAAGCAAAGCAAGCTACAAACCTAGGGGGAGTTTGTTAGATTAAAAGAAAAGAAAGCTATAAACCAAGGGGGAGATTGTTGGGTCAAAAATATGGTTTATACTTTGATTTTCTAGGTTTAAGTAGTTTTCGGTCTTGGGCCGAAAACTACCTTGGGTTTAACTATAGCTTGGACCAAAATCACATGTGATTTCGGTCTGGGTATTGGGTTTGGGCCTTGAGCTTTCGGTCCATATATATATATATATATATATATATATATATATATATATATATATATATATCTTGTCAATAGGAGTGTGGGGGTTGAGACACAAGTTGGCCATATTATAAGGAGGAGAGTTCTAGAGAGAGAAAGTAGAGAGAAGAAGTGTGTGTGTGTGTGTGTGTGTGAATCTTGTGTATGAAGCATCATTGAATATTATTCAATACATTGAAGATTCATCAAGTTATTCTTCTTCTTCTTCTCCATTCTATCTTGCATCATCCACTTGACTGGAATTCCGCACCATCAAGTAGATCAGATTGATACGTCAAGCGAATATTGGGACTTACAAGAAAATCGCAAAAATTTATATATATATATATATATATATATATATATATATATATATATATATATATATATATATATATGGTGATGTAAAGAGTCCATATATGGATTCTACTTGGGGACAAGCACCAATGCTTTATCATAACGATTCAAACATGATCAAATGTGATCGTCTCAGCAGCATGGACTTCAGGGTAAAAGCACCAATTGATATAGTATATCCTACAGTTGTGAGTATTGAAAACATAATTCTTCATGAAAGCTGCCCTTATAATGATCACTTACCCTTTTATGCTCTGACAGTTGATCCCCAGTACGAAGTCCCAAACTACAATCTAGTGGTCTCGATTCGAAGTGTTAGATAACAAAGAAGCTCTGGTCTAATAATGAGACAATAACTATGAACCTGTTCCATGGCATCTAAGGAGGTGAAAAGAAAACATATAAGAAAAATATGTGTCAATGAACTTAAACTAAATGTAATTCTAAAAGAAAAACTGGAAAAGAAAATAAAATCTTTTTGGAGTTTTACAAATAAAAAAATGAATGAAAATTAGCTAAAGACTAATATGCTATGCAACCTAACTCAAAATTCATGAAAAAGTAAAAAGTAAAAGGGAATATTCCACCCTAAGCTTAATAACAAGCATTGTACCCAATGCTTAAGGTAATGGCAAAAATGACCTAAATTAGAGGATCAGGCGGCATGAAATTTCCATGAAGGTAGTGGAAATTCCACATGTCCTATAATTGACGGGAAGTGGAGGGAATGGACTGTTCCAGCCTACCAACTCTGGTTGCCACATCTTAAATGGCACGAGTGTTCTCTTAAGTTTAAGTGTGTATACACTGCACAATAGAGAACATAGTGGCAAACTGGTCGAAAAATGTAGGGTAGGGTGGGGGGGGGGGAATATGTTGGAATCTCGTGTCCCTCCTGCTATTGTGGCTGAGCAAACTGTTGTAGAGGGACCTGAAAGTGGTCCTAATACAGAGGCTATTGCATCTGTGGTTGGCGATCAAAATGGTGCTCCGCCTTCGGGATCTCATCATTATCTTCTTCCTCTTGCTCATTATCCTCCGAGTTAGGTAGTACACCCGCTGGAGTCAACTGATCCGAAGGAAGCCAAGTTTCATGGTCTTCTAGGTCGAATGAATTACCAATATAACTTGGAAGGATATAAACCGAAATTTTGTCATCATCGAACCAACTGTAGTTATTATTTCCCCGATCTTCCAACATCTCTATCCTCTCTACAGTGTCACAATTAAATTGGAAGCTTGGCTGGTGGCGGTCAACGAGCATGTATTCGTGGGTAGGGAAGTCTAAGCCGATGACTCGACCTATAATAGTAATAATCCCCCTGATGTAGATTTCTCCCAAGGCTTGCTGACGTATGACATCACATTTATCAAGGAAAATATGGAGAAATCGGGTCTAGTTAGAAATTCTAACATGCAACTGAGGAAAAAGAGCTCGCATCTGTTTATTTTACCGGGCTCGAGACGATTGAAGATACGTGTTGAGAGAATCCAGTGCGTAATTCGCCAACAAGGATAAACTATATGCTTGGCCCTTTGACGGCTTGGATTGAACGAGTAAATACTAGTGATTTGTGACCAAAAATGTGCATAACGAGAACATAAGAAACTGAGGTACTTGTGGGAAAGGGTGGTGATGTCGTGCCCGATACCCATGATATAGTCTATTTGTCTATATGAGAGTCGATGATTTTGACCCTACAAGTGGAAGGTAAAGACACCCGCTGCATCATCTCTAGTGAAGGTGGACAAAAATTCCATCTTGGGCTATTTGTAGGTTCTGTCACAGAGATTTAAAAAGTAGTGCCAACCAATTCTATAAAACAAAGTTGCCACACCATAGTGTACCCGAAGCTTTGTCATTGTTTCCTCAAGGTAGAATTTTTTTGGTTGGATTTCACGTCCCTGAAGGTTGGAACGATATTTTTTTTATTTCTACATTCATTGCGGAAGGATCACTTCCCTCGTCTCTAACTTGTTTCCGCTTCCTGACAGCTTTGCATGATGTACCGACAACATTCTCTTTTAGATTCGTATCAACAGTTGATACATGGCTGCGTATCTGTGCAAAAGCTCTAGCAATTCTTGAAGACCTACAAAATCAAACCCAATCCACACAGTAATCCCTCTTCTCACCACTCTAAAAAATAATATGACAATATTTAGACCGAACACAAACTATTGCAACAAATAATTGCACCAAACTTTTGATAATTTAAAATAATTTTAAACAATACCATCCAATTCCATTTAACAATTCCAACTAAAATTTTGCAACAATTCTAGTTAATTTCAACGAGTTTCAACCAAAGTTTAGACAATTTTTAATCAAGTTTCCAAGCAATATCAACCAAATTTATCAACTTCAAATCATTTTTTTAAACAATTCGGGCACTAAGTAACAATTCTAGGCAAATTTAAAAGCATATTTGTT